>NC_143249.1:155245278-156495278 GCF_984573655.1 Nuphar pumila | reverse complement strand
GGCACCGTCCCTGCCTGCCAATCCACAAGGAGAGAAGGAGCAGGGTTGCACCCCTACCTACCGTAAACAGGCGCAAGAAGGGCCTGCCTCCTACCTGATGGTAGGTCATAGCGGCAGAGAAGACAGATGGCTGCAGGGGTTAAATCCCCTGCCAACCTTCTGTTATTGCAAGCAGAGGCAAGGGCTTGGCCCCTGTCGACCTGCCAGAAAGGCGAAAAAAATGACAGGGCTCGGCTAACCTGAAGGCTTGGGTTAAGCAAACCCTGACCAGCTATACAAGTATACCATTTGGGATTCGAACTTGCAGCGTACCAACACAAGGTGACAGTGAACTAACTGTATCTATCAGACAAGCGGAGCCCTCGTTGGTCTTACCGAAAAGGGGGATCAAGCAGGGGCATCGCCCCTGCCTGTCGGCCGGAACAGAGAGGTGGCAGAAAGGGGGAGGGCACGACATGGCTGCTGGCCTTTCGGCAACAAGTAGAGGAAGAAGGGGGATGTGGCAGGGACCATTGGCCTCCTGCCGACCCAAACGAAGAGGGGAAAGGCTCGACAGGGGCCGTCGGCCTCTTGCCGACCTTTTGGCATACCCAAGGGAAGAGGGAAGGCTGCAACAGGGGGCTGTCGGCCTTTCGGTGTACAACGAGAGAGAGGGGGGCCACAACAGGGGACTGCCGGCCCTTTGGCGACATAGAGAGAAAAGGAGGGTGCGGCAGGGGCCCGCCGGCCTCTTGTCGACCCTCTGACAGACAAAGGAAGGATGGAAGAAGACGAAGAAACAGAGGAAGAAGAGAATAAGAAAGGGTAAGGGGGTTAGCTGAGAGTCGATGAGCGTCGGCATCGGGCTCCCCTGGGAGGTCGTCGGCGCCGGGGTGCGGTCGCACGCCGGGAGAGAGAGAGAGATGGAGGCATACCTGGGAGGTCGTCGTCGGCGATAGCAACGATGAGCGGGACGTGAGGGAGGTGGCGTTGTCGTCGACCTGCGTCACACGCGGAGAGGGCAGAGTCGAGAGGGGAGGAGCGCAGGGGTGAGAAAACCCTCCCTCCTCTTTGCGATTTTTAAAGAGGGCTCGGGTGGGGCGAAACGGGAAACCCCAGCGGGGTTTCCTTTTCCAGTGAGGAAGGAGAGGAGGGAAACGGGGCGGCTAGGGGGGGGGGAGAAAAGAAAAAGGCGAGGGTTTAAAACCCTCGCGATAACCGCTTATAACCCTAATGGATTACGGGTCCGGGTCCGACCCGGGTCCAAATTTATTTATTTTTTTCGAAAAAACAAGGGTTTTACAAGAGCAGTGTTGTAAGGGGTCTAAATTTGTCCTAATATGTTGATCGAGTCATGTGGATGTTGGGTACTTTATATAATGTTGTCAGTGTCTTTTATTGAAGGGCAATATTGTCTCTTTTGTAAATGTTTTAATGGGCTCTTATTGAAAGAAGGGTTCGATTGAGAGACTTGTTAACCCTCATTTCTCCCTATTCTTCTTTTTCTTCTTCTTCCCCTTTCTTCTTTTTCTCTTCTTTATTTTCTCGTCTTGCAGCTAAACAATGGACAAAATGTAGATTAACACATTAAAAAATTCAATGGACCCTTGTAGGTGTTTGCATTTGATATTGATCTATTGGAACCCAATAAGCAGCACATATTCTAAATGCTAATTTTTATTGGCGCCACCTTGCAGAATCACCTTTTACCTCGGTGCTTGGTCACTTAATTTCAACTTATAGGAGGATCTGTCTTTCAAACAAAAAAAAACTTTAAGAGTTCTAGCAAGAGTTTCTTCTAGCTTGGGTGCATTGGATGATGTCTAACTTCGTTATCAAAATTGGGACTAGACATGCAACTGGGTGTCTAATCATCCTAGGTAGGTGTGGGCATCAGGCTGGCCTGGCTTGGCCCATGCCCATTTGGAGCTCGGCTCATTGGGCTTTGAGCAGAACCTGACTTGGAAATGACCCGACCCATCTAGTAATGGGCGGGTTTAGGCCCAGTTTTTAACGGGCTCGAACAAAACCCATAGGTTGGCCCATTGGCCCAATGGGCCCATGTCAAGCGGGTTGGTTCAGCTCCACCCAAATCCATTTGCAAGTTATTTTATACTTAATAAATTAAATTTATTCTTATAAGATAAAAACACAATGAATTAAATGAAAAATTATAAATTCTGAATCAAAAGTTCATAACACCAACTAATTATGTTTCTAGTTTCTATACAATTAATGCAACTGATTAGGTAAATTGTAACTCAAGAGTTACCAAGTAACCATGTCGCCACCTAATGATCTTTAGTTTCCATATTACTAAGGTAATTAATTAGGTAGATCAGGCCCATTAGGTCGGCCAGATAGCCCGTGAGCCTACCCGAGCCCGGCCCATTTATATAAGAGGCTGAGTTTCGTCCTGGTGACTAATGGGCCAGGGCCTAAAAGTCCGATCCAACCCAGCCCATGTGGGCGGGGTCAGCTTGATCCATTGCCCACCCCTAGTCCTGGGTGCACCCCTAGTCCTGGGTGCAGCCCTACTGCCTAGGCTTACTCATCCTAGGCACAAGCCAGCAAGCTGTTAGCCTTCCTCTACAAGGAATGGAAGTGTGGATGAATCGACTATAAAGGAGTTCACTTTTTCAGCAATAACATGAGAAGAGCATCCCTTTCAAAAAACCTAAGGATCCCCCACCTATCCTGCCACTTCAGCACCTTGTGATCTTCTCAAAGATCATGATGAGCCCTCAACGAATTGGATGGAGACACCGAATAAATTGCCGTTGTGTAGGGACAGATTAGTTATTTTTTTTGGTCACTGTAAAGAAAAGGGCAAAAACGGTAAGGGCATAGGAGAAGGTGAAGAAGAGGGAGAAGAACAAAAAGAAGGGGCATATACAAAAGTCCACCCATTGTTTTTCCTTCTCCTTCCACCCTATCCCCCCTTCGTCTTCTTCTTTTTGCTTTCTTCTCCTTCTTGCTTTCTTCTTCTTCCTCTCGGCTCCCATTCATCTTCTTTTCTTCTTCCTTTCCCCAAATTTATTTTTTTTTACTTCTCCTTCGACCCTATCCCCCTTCCTCTTGTTTTTCTTTTTTTCAATCTTCTTCCTCTCCCCACCCTTTCCTCTTCTTTTTTTTTCCCTTCTTCCTCCTCTCTGCTCCTCCCCCTTCTTCTTCTTCTTCTTTTTCTTCTTCTTCCGTTTCTTTTTATTCCTTCAACTTTTTTTTCCTTTGTTTCTTTTTCTTTACACACACAGACCCATATATATCAGATGTTTTTCATATATAGATATATAAATTTTTTTTTGCAGATATGTATGTGCGTGTGTGTGTTGTTACAGATATATTTATATGAATATTTTTGGTCCGGACGACTAGTCCTTTTAGGGGTCTAGCACCTAGGTGCCCCCATGCTTTTGACTACATAGATGTCTAAGTTCTCTTTCTTCAGTCTTGTACTTCGAGTGCCCATAATTTTTTATTTTTTTCATAGATCTGTTAGCACATTGTATCTTAGGGAAACATATATCTATGCCTGATGGTGGCTGTAGATTTATTAAAGTACTCAAGACATGCTTTATTTCTTTATTTTTGCTAGAAACAGCACATTTTTTTATTGAGGTTTTTCCTTGGAATCTTATTGCACAAAGGATTTTTTTTTTAACAATTGCGTTCATATGCTCTCTCTCTCTCTCTCTCTCTCTATATATATATATATATATATATATATATATATATATATATATATATAGACACACACCATGTCTTTTAGTTTGGAGACATTTATATGAATTGATTTCAATCTCCAGCCACTTTATTCTTTTATTTTATATTCCTGGTTTAATCTGATCACTTTGATTTCAACATGGTGTTTTGATTATAATCAATTTATTTTTTTAGACTCGGGAGAACCACACATGACTGTACAAGTAATTCTGATGAGCATCTCCATTGTCATCAAAATGAATCAATCACTTGTTTGGCTGGTAAGTTCAGCTGTTTTGGACGGTTGAGGTGCTTAGCAGGAAACTGTTGTTCAAGATTAGAGATAACATCTGGTGGCCTCCATAAACACAATGATCATGACCATGTTGCAAGTATAAGCTCTTGCTTACATGGTCGTGTGGTTGACAGAAGATCTTATACCCCGAACAGAGTGATGAATCAAAGTATCCATCATGAGAGCTTGGTTGGATGTGATCCACTAAATTTTGAATGTCAATCTCTTCATTGGCGAGAAGTGCCAGGTAAATCAAAGGTTGATTCTGGCACTACCTATATTGAAATGCCAGCAGAGTTGGTAAATGCTGAGAGAGCGGTTGAGTATGTGCTTCAAAATACTTCTATAAAAGGTTCTGACCGAGCTCCTTTAGAATCCATGTTGTTGAAGGAGCAACAGATGTCTAATGTTTACTCAGAAGGGTCTCCTCCTGCCGTCACTGAGTTTTCTGTTTCCAGTGGTGATATTTGTACTGTTGATGCGGAGAATACTAGAGTCAGATTTAATTCCATTGTTGACGAAGAGTCAGGGATCAAGAAAAGTATCTCATCAAGTGATGCAACTGATACAGAGAAATTAATTGAAACTACCTCATTGGTTAGAAAGGTCGACTTAGCATTCCCAGTTTCCTCTACTTTTTCTGGTAGGTCATCATACAATTTCTCTGATGAAGCTAAGTTGAGGAGTTCCATTAGATTAAAGAATTTAAAGGAAAAAGTTTCTTGTGGCTCCATAGTACAGGAAAGTGACAAGTATTTCAAATCAATTAATAATGATTTTAAAATGGAAAAGAAAGGAAGGGCATATAAGTGGAAGCAACTTGATTCATCATTACATACTTCAGAACCTATTGCATGTAACTGTAATTCTCCTAAGTGCAACAGTTCATTTCACCATATTGATGATTCCCTTCCACTTGATGAACAAGAATTAACTCCGAGGTGTTTTTTCACTTCTGGACAGTCAAACCACAAAAGAAAACGTTCTATCTTATCATCTTCTAGCACTAATGAGAAGAGGTTTGTGCATCAAGTTACAGACCTGTTTGATTCACAACAAAGGGAGAAGGGAAATATTACCACACTTAAACATGGAATATCTAAAATCCTATCTGGAAGGAAAAAAAGACGTAATCTCAAGAAAGATGTGCAAGGCCAGAGTTTAGTTCTGAAAGGTCCAATAAGTGATGCGCATAATGAGAAGGTCAGCAGAAGGAGCAACATGGGTTCAGATAGACATTTAAGCATTAGTCAAGAAACAAATCCAAACCATCATAAATCAAGGCCTACAGTTAGTGGGAATTCTGGGATCATTACCAATGGAAAACTCTCTGAAGGTTTCCCAAAGCCTTTAAAATTTGGCTCTCTAAGCTTGATTTTGAAGACTGCAAAAAGATGCAGCTTTGCAGAAGACCGATGCAGCATTGCAGAAGATGAGCCAACAAAGTTTTCTATAATGTCAAAGACAAGGATGTCATGCAATGACAAGAGCATGGGGTGCTTTAAAAAAGTGCCTATTTGGAAGAATGAAGGGAATGAAGGCTCCTCACAATCATTTGGTATTGATGATCATCAATCTAATTCTGTTGATCAGGCAAAGGCCGAATTGGATGCATCCATGGTATGCAAGCGAAGTCTGTGTGAGCTAAGCGTAAAGGGAAAAGAGAGAAATGGATCAAACAAAAAGGTTTTTCTTTCTCATCTCAATGGTGATGAAAATTCAGGTACAGCTAAAGCAACTTGTAGGATGGGGATTTCTCCTTACAAATCTAACATCCATCGCACAGGTGGTTAGTTCCATGCTCGTTATTTCTTGCTAGATGAGAATATAGGCACATCTAAAAGCTAGTTACAATGCTTTTTTTTTTAAACGCTGGCATGGAGGTTAATTACTTATTTGATGGATGCCAAATTCAAAGTTCTATTGTGTGAATTGGACTTGAGTCTGTGATTTTCTTATGCAGTGTGTGCCAAATTTTGTAATTGATGCAGGGGAAAATGCTAGATCTGAAAACATTTGTCATAAGAAAAATACCAAGTGGGTATACCAATCTACCTTGAGGTTTAAGTTGCCTATGAATAATGAAGGGGAAATTCATAATCATATGGATGACCATATTCAACAAAACAGCACGAGGTGAGAAACCCAATGAAATATCAAGGTACATATGTAGGATTGGTATGCCTTTTATCATGGGGTGCTACTGATTCTCTTGTACAACTTGTATGTATGGACAGATCTTTCAAGCGGCTTAAGCATACAAAGTCAGTCTTGGATCCAGATTCCCTTTGCTCTGTCTGTCACAACGAAGATAAAGATGCTTGCAATAGATTGTTGGAATGTGAACATTGCCTGATCAAAGTTTGTTCTGCACCCACATTATTTTTTGTCCCAATTTTAGATGAATACCAGCATTTCTTTCTTTTTTTCTTCCCTGTAAAGCAATTCTTCTGGATGTTCCATTGCAGGTACACCAAGCTTGCTATGGGGTGCTGAAGCTACCTAAAGATTGCTGGCGCTGTAGACCATGTAGGACAGATTTAAAACATATCGTAAGTGAATGATTTATTTGATGAAATACCCACTTAATTTTGGCTATCATTCTCATGGTATGGGAGTTTAAATGTTCTTTTTGAGTTTAATTGCTATAATGATTCATGAAGACTATACATATTAAACTTCCTTTATTGCGATGATGGTCTACAAGTTAATTTAGTTGAAGCTTGCTCAACAATAACTAGTTTCATTGTAAGTGTTCCGGATCGCCATGTTTTCACCTTTTTGTTCTCGATGTATATATCTCTTTGGCACTCTCCAGTGCTTGTATATGGCCTTTTGGCTTAAGAACCCCATGTATCGGCCCCCTTTGTCTTTCTCTCTATGTACTTTACTTATAAGTTGCTATAAAGAAGTTTTATGCATCCTTGCCTCCTTGCTCTCTTTGTGCTTGTGCATGCACGTACTCTTGCTTTCGCTCCTGCGCATGTGTTGCGAGTTTGCTTCTGCGCTTAAAGGGTCTGCTTTCGGTGTTTGTGACTACTTAAAGCTACGTCACGCGGGCCTTCGCTTCTAAGCCCATGACAAGTTGGTATTAGAGCCTTGTCAACGTTGGAATTGACAATGGCGGTGAAAAAATATATCATGACTCCTTCAAGTAGTATGGTTCGTCCTGAAGAAGAGTTCATGGCCGATGATTGTGTCAGCTATTGTGCGTGATGTCGTTGAGCTAACAGGGATAGTGACCAACGTTGAGAAGTTGGTTAATGAGACTTGTGCTACTTTTACAGATCTCAACCTAGAGATCAAGACTGCAACAGAGGGGTGGAGGACTCTGTAAAATGTCTTGCCACTAGATTTGAGGATTCGGTGGATGACCTTGCCACCAAGTTTAATGATCTGCTACGACGATTCAACTTCATGGCTGCAGAAACGGATGTTGTCCAAAGAATGATCATTTCGAGCTACAATTGAGGACTATCCCAGCTGGTGGAGCTGCGACGCATGTGGATAGACCGCGCATCAAGATACTTAAGCCCTTAAAGTGTAGGGGCGCTCAGAACTCGAGAAACCTCTAGAACTTTATTTACCAGATGGAGCAGTATCTTGATGCTACTAGGATGGAGGAAGACGCTGATAGGCTGCACACCGCAACGTTATACTTTGCGGATGAAACGACTCTTTGGTGGAGACGCCGTTTAAGCGATGTTTGACATGAGCTTGTCACTGTAGACTCATGGGACGACCTTAAGAAAGAGCTACACGACTTTTTTTTGCTAAAAAATGAAGAAAGATTAGTCCACAATAGCTTGCCCACATTGACTATGATCATGTACATGGATTAGTCCACACAGCCAACATGTTGTACATGCTCTACACATGGTTCCTTATGGTCTGGGAGACCCATGTACATGACTATGATCATGTACATGGATCAGTCAGTATGCTGGAAATGCTTGTTTTTCAGCATGGTAGACCCATGCACATGAATTTGATCATGTACATGGATTAACCCCATTAGTTGGATTTATAAAAAATTCTGCATAATTGATTTAATACATAAAATGGGTCATGCAAAGACTGTTGTATGCATTCTTTCTGAAATGATACATGAACATGATTTTGATTTGATTATGTTTGCGGTTGTGCATATCATACACATGAATCCAAAATTTATTTGATGTTTACATTAATATGATCATATGAAATTGATTATGATAATGTGTTCTGCAAGCATCGATTGACATGCGTATGCATTTGGTTTCATGTGCATTCATTTGTCGGTTTGAATGTACATTGTGGACATGTTTTTAAACAAGTTGTGTGTTGCATGTTCATTGAAATTTTGCAAAAAATGCATAAATTACTTTTGAGATGTGTTGGTGGTCAGATGTGAACCACTATGGGTCATGTAGGCCAGGAGCATGTGTTGCTCTACTTATTATTGATTTTATTTATGCATTGCAAAAATTATTTCTTTATATTTAATTATTTTCTAAAATTAATTGCATTGTTAAATTGAGCGGGCTAGAGCTCAAAGTTGGTTTTGAATGTAGATTGGCAAAACGGTTCTTATGTAAAGAACTTAAAATTATTTGGAAAGGTAAAAGATACAAAAAAATGTAATTAATCTCTTCCTCGATGTCCCTTTCACTGTGTGAGAATCTTGGATGGCGGTCTTGAGGGACCGTGTTTCACCTTTCGGCCATGGTCTCAGGGATATTTCAACCACTTTGTCTTGGGAGTGGTGTTGTTGACTTAGCTGTAATTTTGGTGTACCAAGAAAGTGGCGTCCATGGTTGAGGATTTTCATTAATGTCCAGACATTAGTTGAGGATTCTTAATGTTTCGATAGTATGTGAAGATTCCTGATATCGGTCGAAGAACAAATGTGAAACCCAATAATAAAATGCGAATTGTGTTTTAAGCTACAACTGATAACCTAACTTGGACTTCAGAAATTTGTGTCCGTTTTGAGTATTTGCAGGTTTTAAGAAAAAGTAAAAATTAAATTTGTTTGCAATTAACAGACATGCATGCAAAAACAACTTTAATAAATAAGTTATTCATGCATGCGCATTGAATCATGCATCTTTATTGTTCAACATTAGCTCATGCATTTTGCACATTTGTTTTTGTATAATATTTATTACTGCATGATATTTGGTTAAATGCTTGAATGGTAAGTTGATTATGGTAAGTTAATTGTTTGTGATATTCTTTTGAAATTTATGCATGGATTTGGTTTATGCTATTTCCTTTACTGTTTGGATTTTTAGAGGAATTCGTATAAATAACTTTGGTTATTACCCATTTTCTTAAAACTATTTTACAAGCTCGGAGGCTGAGTGATGTCCTGACTAGCTGGCTCGAGACTACGAGCTGTGTGACTTGTTTGGATTAGTTTTTGCCTATGTCACATGGGTGCGGGTGCGGCACTTTCAAAAAACTTGGGTGCAGGGGTGCGGCAAAAATATATAAAATATATATATATATATATATAAAGTTCAAAAGTTGGACATAAATGACCCTGGGTGCATTGACTGCACCCAGGGTCAGGTTGACCGCATCGGGTGCGGGTGTGGGTGCAGGTGCGACGCGGGTGTGACACCTAGTTGAAGAGTCCTTGTGACATAGGTTTTTGCAATTGTTTAAATTTTTTTTCACTATTTTACAAGGGTCAGTTGGGGTCATTATAGGGTCAACTATTGTCGTCGTGATTTTTGTATCTGCCATGGTGATCACTTGGCCAATACATGTCTCAATAGGAATCACAGTCAAGAGAATAGAGATAATCGCATCGGGTCCGGGTGCGACGCGGGTGTGGCACCTAGTTGAAGAGTCCTTGTGACAAGTTTTTGCAATTGTTTAAATTTTTTTTCACTATTTTTACAAGGGTCAGTTGGGGTCATTACAGGGTCAACTATCGTCATCGTGATTTTTGTATCTGCCATGGCAATCACTGGGCCAATATGTGTCTCAATAGGAATCACAGTCAAGGGAATAGAGATAATCGCATGCCTTGAGTTGCGAATGCGGTTCAGGGTGAGAAAGTTGATCAACTTGTAGAGGCGCCAATTCTTGGGGCAATGCTGATGATGAATGCAGTGAAGGTGACAACTACCACAGAACTACCTGAACCACCTATATGCAAAGAACTGATGTACTTGGAACTTTTGCTAAATGGAAGATTCACCAAGGCGTTGGTAGAAACAGGTCTTACCCATAACTTCATCTTTCGTGAAGAAGCAAAACGTTTGGGATTATACTGAAAAAAGAAGAGCCACATGAAAGCAGTTAACTTCGAAGCAAGGGCAATCTACGATCTTGTCTATAACGCATCAGTGCGAATCCATAACTGGTCAGGAAGGACCACATTTTCAGTCGCACCAATGGATGATTTCAAAGTCATTCTTGGGATGAAAATTTTTAGAAGTAACGAGGTCGTGCCAATGCCTCACCTTAACACTGTCAGCTTTGAGGATAAGAATCAACCCTTCATGGTTACCACTCTACCTGTAGAGAAACCTCCCTTGCACTTGGTGTCCGTGCTCCAACTGAAGAGAGGCATGAAAAGTTGTGCTGCGTCTTTTCTCGTCACGATCTGAGCAACAGAGGAAACAGGAGAAGCCGCTAATGTCCTAGGGACCCTAGTGCCCGTATTGAAAGAGTTCGACAATGTTATGCTCATCGAACTGCCAAAGAAGTAACCTCCAAGGCGAGGTAGACCATTAGATTGAGTTAGTGTCGGTTGTACGACCACCTGCCATGACTCCATATCATATGGCAATTTCTGAGCTGTAGGAACTACGCAAGCAATTGGATGACATGTTCGAAGTAGGGATCATCCAACCGTTCAAAGCTCTCTTTGGAGCGCCCGTGCTATTTCAAGCGAAGCATGATGAGTCGAAGCATATGTGCATCGACTATAGGCATTGAATAAATTGACAGTGAAGAACAAGTATCCGATTCCTTTGATCGTAGACTTATTTGATCAACTCAGAAAGGCTAAGGTATGCTCTAAGTTGGACCTTAGATCAGGTTATTGGCAAGGGCTCTTGATGGGGACGAAGCGAAAACCACTTATGTAACGAAAAATGAGGCATTTGAATTTCTTGTTATGCCATTCGACCTGAAGAATGCGCCCACAACCTTTTCAACCTTGATGAATAAGATTTTCTACTGACACCTTGATAAGTTTGTCGTCGTTTAGTTGGACGACATAGTGGTGTACAACGACTCTACAAAGGAGCATATTCAATACTTTCATATTGTGTTTTAGACTCTAAAGGATCACAAAGTGTATGTTAAGCGGGAAAAGTGTGGGAGAAGCAGGTTGAAAATGAACCACAAGAATGTTGAAGCTATTTAAGCATGAGAGTCACCTACTAAGGTTCTTGAATTGCGTTCTTTCTTGGGACTTGCTAATTACTATCGACGATTATCAAAGGGTATTCTCAGATCGTCACCCCGCTCACTAATCTGCTAAAGAAAGACATGTCATGGCTATGGTTTGATGCGTGTTAGGAAGCTGTTGAGAAGTTAAAGCATGCCCTGACAGAAGAACATGTGTTAAGGTTGCCAGATTGATAGAAACCATTTGAAGTGCAGACCGACTTCTAACTTTGCAATTGGAGGAGTGTTGCTCAAGAAAGGATATCCTATTGCATTTGAGAGCCACAAGTTGAATAACGCCAACCATTTGAAGTGCAGACCGACTTCTTGTCTTCACTAATTACGATAAATTAAGAAGAAATTTCTACTTTTTTGTTTCCATAGCTTATGAAATGAATGAATAGGACTCTACTAAAGCCTTATTTATGTAAAAGGTTGTCACCAAAGGTGAAAAGGATTTGATATAAATTGCCTGAAAATTTTTACCAAAAAAATGTCAAAAAATAGCTGATCTTACGATATGAAGAGTCATACAATAGTATGATACATTCTAATAAACTGCACTTTCCAATTCAAGAGGGTATATCTCACATGGGCTAGCGATATTACTATACACCCTATCATAACGCATGATACAATATGATACTCATAACACTGATGTCAACCCAATGCACAACTTAATATGGACCCAAGACCTACTAACATGCCGTCCAACCTGGTTGCCACTCAACCTAACTCTATACAATTGACCCAATCGATACATACAAAATTTTGGCCTGTATTAGCGTGCCTGCCTGCCTGCCTACCTTTGTGTGTATGCTATATATAGTCAAAAGCCTCGACTAGGCACCAGCTAGTTCGCCTAGTCGGTCTAGGCATAAGTAAAACACATAGGCTTTGCAATTCCTAGGTGGGTACCTTAAAAGGTACCAATTTTGCTGACTAGTCAGTGACTAAGGTGCCTAGTCAGCGACTAAGCTGCCTCAGCCTAGGCACGAAGGCAGTTTAGCCATTTATTATTCTTATATATATTGTTATTTTTGTCTATATATAATTATATATACATGCATGTGTTTGTGTGATTTGTTCTGTGAAATCCTGAAAACATGCTTAGTTATTATATTTAATATTATGAATTATGTAATATGTTATTTATATATGTATATGTTATTGTGCTTCTGTGAACGGTTGAAAGCATATTTTATTGATTATACTGAATATGTTATGAATAATTGAAATTATATATATGTATATTCTGGTTATGTATATTAATATATTTTGTGTAATTTTGTACTTATGTAATGAAAACATCTTATTAGTAAAAGAATTAAACATATTTTTATGTATATTTGTATATTTTTTTATATTTTAATTGGGGTACCGACTAGTCCCGCCTAGTCTTTTTAGGGGTCTGCCGGCTGTTAAAATACTGTGTATAGATCAGGGGTATTTTAGACATTTCTTTATATGTATTTTTAGTACAGTCCATTAGGGACTGAAATACCTTTTTTTGTTTATTTATTTGTAAGTGAGTCTTTTTGACTGTTGGAGTGTCAGTCCAACGACTGTTGGACTGCCTCCCTTAATGCTTGGTGAGGCTCTATAAATAGAGCCTCACTCCATATGTAAAAACATGCTTTTTCTGAAGCATATTGTGAAGTGAATACCATCCCTTTTGTTCTTGTGGGCTGTGTGTTTTTTACTCTATTGCGAATTCATATTTTGTTGTCTCTTTTGTGAGATTGTTGTTGGTCCTTTAGAGACCATTTTTGTGCATTTGTGTAGCCTCTCATTGGCTTTGTAATTGTGCACTTTCATTTGATTACATGATATCAAAGCTTGGATCTTGAAGAAGTAAAAGCTATCTTGGGATTATTCTACTTGTGGTAGTGCGCTTCAACTCGTGGTCATCTTCCAACTCTTCTACTCAAACACTCTTGCAACCATTGTGAGAGAAAGAGATTTTGCCTCCGTCATCTCCTACAAGCTCAATGAAAACAATTATTTGATGTGGGCAACGACAATGGAGAATCACATCAAAGGAAAAAAACTATAGGGCTTTGTTAGTGGTACCACTAATGAACTACAACTCAAATTGACTAGAAAAGAAGGAGATCAAGTCAAAGTTTTGTCCGAAGAAGAAAAGAAAAAAACTTTACAAGAATACCAAAACAAATTGGAGGATTGGGAAGCGAGCAATGCTCAAATTCTCTCATGGTTTATGAATACCATGAAGTTCAAAATTGTCATCAACATCATCAAGTTTCAGAAGGCATGTGATGCATGGACCTTTTTAAAGAGTACCTTCATCCAAAAAGATATGGCTAGGTTATATTATCTTTAAGATAATTTACGTAATGCAAAAAATAGAGATAAAAGTGTAAGAGATTTTTACAGTATTTTATCTCCTATTTGGGATAAACTAGTCATGTTAGAACCAAAATGGGAAGGTTTGGCTATTGAAATGAGAAGATCTCTAATATAAAGAAAAAATCTTTTTTCGTTCCTTTATGACTTCCAGATTAAATTTGAGCAAGTTAGGTCCTCTGTGCTTTATAGGACCTCAACTCCTTCTATAAGTGAGTCTCTTGTTCAAATTTGCCAAGAGGAAACAAGACTTGAAATGCACAAGTCTAATAATGAAGTCCTTGCCATGGCAAGACCCGAAAATTTTGTAAAAACATGTAAACCACCTCACTTTGAGAGGAAATTCAATGGGAAAGGACATAATGGAGGAGGATACAAAGGCAAAATCATTTGTCATCATTGTAAGGAACCGGGGCATATAAGACTTGATTGTCCCAAATTTAAAAAAGTGGCCGCCGTAAGTGAAGAACCTCAAAAATTCAAGAAAAGGGGCAACTTTAATGATTTGACTGTTAAATAATGTAACATCACATGTAATCTCATATGTAATGTTACATCATATGTATTCTTTTTCTTTTAGTTTAGTTATATAGTTTAGTTAGGATTAGGATAGTTTCTTTAATTTTTAGTTCCTATTTTTTGGACACTTTTTGGACTTTATGCTTTTTTGACCAAAGTCAAAAGGCATAAAGTGAGAGAGTCGTTGGACTCCCAACGACTCCCTCTTTCCCTCTTCTTGTATTATAAATATGGGGTTTTGCCCCCTTGTTATTTATGTTTTTCAGTGGGTGTTTTCCCAATCAATAAAATTATATTTTTTCATCTTGTTGAGGTATACCCTTTCTTGGGTAGTGTATGAATCCTTGTGGTTCATGTGAATGATCCTTTTGGTGGTTCCATTTGAAGATTCGCTTGGTGATAATCCAAGAACTCATCTTCTTACATGGTATGAGAGCTTGGTAGTGATCAAGCTATTCTTTTTGGTGCATCGGGAAACATGCTATCCAAGGTTTGGAAGAGACACTATTTTTTTTCAAGTGTATGTGAAATTGTGATCGTGCAAAAGCATGAAAGCTTGGTGGAGCACTCGTACTCGCTATCCATGGTGGAGTACATATTCTCTCTTCTCTATTCTTTCTTTCCTTATTCTTTTATCCGAAAATTGTAAAATGATGACAATGATAATGTCACCATTAAACCCATTAAATTCAACAATTCAAACTATGTTACATGGGCTTCAATTATGAAGCATCTTATATGGGGAAAAGGGTTGTGGGGACTAGTTGATGAAACCGATTTGGAACCTAAACTAATCTTTACAAAGGTAGAAGGAGATAAAGAAATACCTCTCACGGAGGTGGAGAAAAATAAAGCCATTACCACTTAAAAAAAAGTGGAAAGAATGAAGAATGAGACATGCCAAGATTATATCTTGGCTCATAAGTAGTGTTGACATCAAAAAATATTCTAAGTCTTGCAAAATTTGAACATGCTAACGATGCTTGGGATTATCTTAGGAGAATGTATTCTCTTAAAAATATTGCACATTTGTGCAACTTACAAGACAAAGTTAGAAATATGGTTAAGGGGATAAGAGCATTAGGGAATACTATAATAGTTTGTCCGAATTATGGGAAGAATCGACTCTCCTAGAACCTAAGTGGCATTGCCCACAAGATATAGAACTCTGCCAAAATCAAATAAATGTGGAGCACTTCTTTAATTTTATTAGTGGGTTAATATCGGAATTTGAATAAACCAAATCCGTTTTTCTTCATCGAGAAAAGGTGCCTTCCATTGAAGACGCAATAGAAGAATTGAGCATGGAAGATAATAGGCTCAAGAAGAATATCTCTAAAAGTGATGATGACTCGGTTCTAGCCGTATCTAGACCAAAAAATCATGTTTGCACATACACGCCCCCACACTATGGGAAGACTAATGATGAGAAGCAACGAACGCGGCACACACACCAAGATTTAAGCCTTTAAAGACCTACGTTAGGAATTGTTCGCAAGTTCGACCATCTCTGAGACATGGGAAACTTGCACGAAGAACAAAGAAAGGACAATGCTAAAACTTGTATATATATATGTACGCTTTTAAATCAAGAACGCAGTTTTGCGATCCTTGTCTTTTTTCCTTTGTCATTTACTTTGTCGTCGCGCTTTTACGTGTACAGGCTTCTGCTTACACATTTATTTAGTTCGATATGTGGTTGCACATATCAAGCATTGCTTTATGTCATTTACTTTGTCATCGTGCTTTTACGTACACAGGCTTCTACTTACGCATTTATTTAGCTTGATATGTGGTTTTACGTATCAAGCATTGCTTTATATCATTTACTTTGCCGCCGCGTTATCATGTGCACAAACTACTGCTTACACATTTATTTGGTTGAGGTACGATTTTGTACCTCGTGTATTGCTTACACATTTATTTGGTTGAGGTATGGTTTCGTACCTCGTGCACTACTTACACATTTATTTAGCCGAGGTACAGTTTCGTACCTCATGCACTGCTTATGCATTTATTTAGGCGGGGTACAATTTTGTACCTCATGCACTTTTTACGCATTTATTTAGCTCGATATGCATGCAGTTTCACACATCGAGCCTTGCTTTATACATTACCGTCACGTTGAAATGTGCACAGGCCTGCATGATGTAATATATGTATTATTGGTACATATATCCAACCTCGTAAGGTATCTAGTTGTGTACTCTTTCCTACCTTGTAGCATTCTTGCGCTTTTACAAAAGACACAGATTTGTGTTTGTGCGCTAAAACTTGAAAGAAAAGGAATTTCTTCCGTCAATCCAACATTCAAATATGCGTAGTTTTGAAAAGCAAATTTGAACACTTGAGGGTTGCCTAATTGCAACTAAGTTTTTTCCAAACTGACACAATAGGAAGAAGTGGTTACAAACTTCAGTTTAATATCCGATATGACCCAGATATCCTTGGTTGGGAGCATGAGAATGTGAGTGAATGGGTTTTTTTCTGAGAAACCCATACCCCTTTTATCGTAAGCAGTATCGCGAGACATGCACAACATGTCGATACTACGATAACTGGATGAGAGATTTGTGGCGATCTTGTATTGTGCAAATTGCACAATGATATAAAAGCAGTTGGAAAGACCAAATCATGTCAAACTAAACTAAAATAGTTACATCATTTTTTTCACGAAATATTGGAGTTGGGGTTTCTTTCTAAGAAACCTATACCCTTTTCATCGTAGCGGTACTATTAGACATGCATAGCATGTTAGTACTACAATGATTGGATGAGAGGTTTATGGCGGCCTCGAAGTGTGCAAAATGTACATTATTGAAATCACATAAATGGTGATCATCGCCTTCACAAGTAAGATACTCGATTTAGTTTGAAAGACCAGAGCATGCAGAATGAGTTGTCAGTTAAAATAGAACCTAACATACCCATTCGCCTCTTTGTTTCCGTCAAGGGAGATGAGCTGGTACAAAAACTCCGATGGACAGATTGTTAACAACCACCTCTCGGGCAAATGACTCGGTATCCCTAGTCATCGGAGTTAGGGGACAAAATTATAAAAAATCATCTTATGTGGTAGATCTCATCGACTTCTGCAGAAGTTAGATGCATCATTTGCTATGATGCCTTTGAAAAATTCTCTCGGTCATCGGCCGTCTCCTTAGGAACGGACTCTGCTAGTTGTTCGAGGTATACAAAATACATAGCATAACAAACTCCCAGAACAACGTATATGTTAGTTTGATTCTGAATTTTGTTAGCAAGATCATTTTGATCACTATTCAGAGATATCTGACAATATTGGAACGATACAATAACAAGATTAACATACTTATTTTTGTTTATATTAAATTGCGTATCATGTATGAAATAAAGCATGTGTTAGTTTTATTCTAAATTGTTATACTTGTACACCTACCCGTTTTTCATGAAACTGATCCATCTTATGGGTATAGGTGATGATTAGGTTGGTACGACAAGCGATGGCACGATGATGTGATGGTATCAAGATGAGACTCTTTCTCTAATGTTTCGCTCCCGAGGATATTTTTATAATTTTGCACAAGGGTTTTCCTTGAAAATTTCTCTTTTGTATAAAGTCTAAATTATTAAGACTTCATGTTTTAATCTATTTGGTTTTGAATGTACGAAGTTTCAAATCCGTTGTGTAAAGAAAAGGTTTTGCAAGTAATGCGCCTAAGGTCCGTTGACTTGTTATTTCAAAAACACCATTTTTCGCTGAATTACTATTTGAAACTCTGATAAATGATCGATTACAAGGCTTTCACAATTTTCCTAAAAAGTTACAAGTTCGGGATTTTGGGGGCGTTACACGACGAATGTGGGAGTAGAAAGGAGCGGATTTACACATTGAATATCACGGCACAAACATAATTTTTGTTGCTGGAATCCGTTTGTGGCTGCAGCATGTTGGAGACCGAGTTGATGAAGAGGGAGATTGGTGGTGGGAGAAAAGAGATCGGTCTGTTGCAAAGGGAGGGTTCTTGGCCGACCGATCGTGAAGGTACATGGTGGTTTACACCAAATCAGAGTTGGAAGCAGGGTTACCAGAAGCGCCTAGCTAAAAGGGGAAGCGCGCTTCCCCGAAGCGCGCTTCAGAAGCGTGAAACGTCGCGCTTCCGAAGTGTGGGGGGAAGCGTCCCCCTTTTTTGGGAAGCACGCTTCCCTTTAATGGGGGACGCGCTTCCCTTTAATGGGAAGCGCGCTTCCCATCACGCTTCCCCCATGCTTCCCCCTCGCTTCCCCTGTTTTTTTCAATTTTTTTGTATTTTTTATTTTTTATTTTTATTTTTTTCGCTTCCCCCTTGCTTCCGAGACGCTTCCGACACGCTTCCTAGGTCGCTTCCGAGACACTTCCCGAATCGGTCCTAAGTGGTCCCACGCTTCCCCGCTTCCTAAAATTTTGATAGTGCCTCGCTTCCCGCTCCCGCTTCCTCAACTGGCAACCATGGTTGGAAGTCTCCAGTCGTGGGTACCTGCAGCAAAAACGAAGCCAAGCAAGAAAAAGAAATATGCAAAATAATAGAGGGGAAGAAGATCAGAAATCGCAGGCGAGGAATAACAAGGGGGAAGAAGAAAAAATTAGAAAACAAAAAGGAAAAAAAGGATCTAGGGAGAGGGTGGTATGAAACCCTAGGGGAAGACAATGAACAATGGTTGGACGCCCTCCTTATATAATACTATTTTATGAAAATTATAAAGTAGGTCGCTATTTTAGCTATTTACAAAATAGTAAGGGTTTTCATAAAATTATTCACGTGTGGATCTTGGACTTTGGATCTGAAGGACATGTGGACCAGATTTGATATCCATTTGGTATGATTTGTATCGGATCTGGATCCAGTTCACATCAATACGGATTTGATTTATAAAAAAATGCTCTAACTTCCTTGTTTAACTCTGATTCTGATGAAATTCGAACCGTAACTCCTTCACACCTAAAACAACATAAACAAGGTGTTTAAGCTATAAAATTTCATATAATTGCATGATTTTATGATAATATGATATGCATTTCATGCATTATCAAGAACTCATATCAAAATGTTGAAGTTTATGATCCCTGGATGAGTGCAGAATTGTTTGTAAGTGAAAGGGGGACTTGTCAGCCATTTTGTGAGGTATTCAACGCAAATGGAGAGATTCACGAACCTCCACATATATCAGAAAATCAAAGGCCTGAAGAAATTCAGAGATTCTTTGGTCAAGTTTATGCTCGAAGGGAAAAAAATCCTATCTCAGATGATGCAGAGCAGAGTATGAGTCAACCTCCATTAAGAAGATCAGAAAGGATACACCATCCCATTCAAAGGTGGGTCAACTACAATAAAATTTTCATGGATTTTCAGTTGTTTATGTCACAAGTTGAGAAGCACGATGAACTTGTCAACTTTTATCAAGCCATTAAATTAATGGATAGAAGCTATGAATGAAGAGATGGAGGCTCAGAGAAATTGATCCTAGACCCGAGGAGAAAAACGTTGTGGTGCAAGTGGGTTTATAAGATTAAATATAAGCCTGATGGATGTAGAGAGATATAAGGCAAGACTTGTGGCACAAGGTTTTACAGAAGAATATTGACAAGATTATGATGAGACTTTCAGTCCCGTGGTTAAGATGAGAACAATTCAGATTGTTATATTTTTGGCAGTTGATTATGGATAGCATTTGAGTCAGTTAGATGTAAAAAATGTATTTTTACATGGAGACCCGAAGGAAGAAGTTTACATGGAACAACCCCCTGGCGTAGTGACAAATGTTTTTATCGGCAATTTCTCGTTTTTAAAAAACTCGCGAGAAATTGAAAAAAATCCAAAAATCTAGTGTTTTTTTTTGGCAAAATCTCGACAATAAAAAAATTAATTAAAAAATATAAAAAGTATTTTTTATAAGAAAATATTAATAAAAAATATTTAAAAATAAAAATACATGATTTTTTTTGTGATAAATAGCTGTTTAAAACATAAATATCACGTTTAAATCACGGTATTTATGTTTTTTCATAAATCTCGCGAGAAATTGCAGTTTTAAACTTTCAGGCAATTTCTCGCGATATTATTGCGAGTTTTTCATAAATCTCGCGATATTTGTCACAGTGCCCATTGGATATGCTGAAGGAGATCCCAAGGCTTATGTGTGCAAACTGAAAAGAGCATTTTATGGATTGAAGCAAGCCTCTCACATTTGGTTTGAGAGTTTTTCTCTCAAAATTCAAAATTATGGTTTTCGTAGATGCTCTCTTGATCATTCTCTTTTCATTTTCAATGTTAAATATGTTATTACCTTATTACTTATATACTATGTCACATGGGTGCGGGTGCGGGAGCGGGTGCGGGGATTCGGCACTTCCAAAAAACCCGGGTGCGGCAGGGGCAAAAATGTAAAAAAAATAATTATATATATATATATAATTTTGAAGTTTTAATAGTTTAACATTTAACAGTAAACATTGTCATAAACTCACGTACTCCACACACATGGAACTAATGAAGATACTTTCTTACATGTTCAATTTGGGGATGCAGGTTAAAGAAGGGCCTAGCGGAAAAAAGATTAGCATCACTGACGTGAAGCAGTCCATTCACCATATCTTCTCCCCTTGCTGAGAAACTAGATTAACTGGGCGGAATGCGTGAGAATAAACTGATCACACTGCTGAGTTAATTGGTTTGCATACAACGACCATGTTCGTCATATCTATGTCTAACTACTATGCCAAGGAAACAACCATTTCTTTCGGATCCCATTGTAAAAAAGATTTAGCTCCCTCAATGTGTTCCTCTGACAAGAGGCTGTCTTGCTGGCTGACTTGTGACAATTGCAGTTAAAATAATGTACAGTTCAATAAAAAATAAAAACGTGTTCCTCTGACAGTAGATGGGGGAGGGGCTCGGCCCCTCCTGTGCCGAAAAACGAGGGAGCAAGGGAGGCTCAGCCCCTCCCCTGTCGACCAACAAGAGATCGAGAGAAGGGGGGGGGGTGCTCGGCCCCTCCCTAGCCGACCCAAGAAGAGAGTGAGAGACATACCTGCGAAAGGAGAGGAGGAGCCGAGAGGAGGAGTCTGGGAGGCGGAGCTGGGGTGGCGGCGCTGGGGGCGGCGACGCTGGGGGCAGCGGAGCTGGGGCGGCGATGGGAGAGCTCGAGCTCAGGGGGAGAGAGAGGAGAGATTAGGGCAAAAAAATTTTTTTGCCCTAATCCTCCTCCTTTTCATCGGGGGGAAAATTTTTTTTTTCGCCCAAAAATGTGGACAAAAATGACCCTGGGTGCGTTGACCGCACCCAGGGTCGTGTTGACCGCACCCGGTGCCGCACCCGCACGCGATCCCGCGTCGCGTCGACGCGGGTGCGGCATCTGTTTTGCCGAGTCCCTGTGACATAGCTTATATATGTTGATGATATAATTATTACAGGCAATTCAGATAGTAAAGCAATTGTTGATGCAAAATTTTTAGATAAAAGATCTTGGTGATTTAGGATATTTTCTTGGGGTTGAAGTGGACAAAAAAAGTGATGTTTTAACTCTTACACAACATTAATACACTCTTGATCTTTTGAGCAGGGCAGGAATGGCAGATTGTAAATCCCTAAACACGCCTAGTGTTTTGCATCAAAGGCTGAGCTCTAAAGATGGAGACTTTAATAATGATCCGACTAGATATCAGATCATTGTTGGGATGCTTTAGTATCTTACCTTCACCAGGCCGGACATTGTCTATTGTCTATTCTGTTAATCTAGTATCCCAATTTATGCACGAACCAAGAACTAGTCATGGTGATGATGTGAACAGAATTTTAAGATTTTTGAAGGGAACCATTTAAGATGGTCTTCTTTATCAAAGAAATTGGTCTGACAAAAAGGGGCACGAAATCATCACTTATACAAATGCAGATTGGGCAGCGGATCTAGATGAAAGGAGATCTGTTTTCGGGTATTGTATATTCATTGGAAAAAATTTGGTGTCATGGAGTAGCAGAAAACAAAGAGCTGTTGCTAGATCTAGTACTGAAGCTGAATACAGCTGGGACAACTGAGGTTACATGGGTCAGACATCTTCTAGCTGATCTAGGGGAAGGAGTTTCTCAATCTCTTTTGTTGTGTGATAATTAGAGTGCTATTAACATTGCTTATAACCCAATACATCATGGTCACACAAAACATATTGAGATAAATCAACACTTCATCAGACAAAAGGTTGAAGACAAGGAGATTAAGCCTCATCACATTCTAACAGAAAGTCAAGTTGTCGACTTGTTCACTAAAGGCCTAACAAAGCATCAGTTTTGGTTTTTAAAGAACCAGTTGTCCTTGGTACAAGACCATGCACAACTTGAGGGAGGGTGATAAGCCGTGACTGGAACTGGACTGTGCGTCTGATATTGTAATTATGTTTTTTCATTATGTAATGGCATGCTTGTAATTTGCTTGTATTTTAAAGGCTTATGCCTAATGTATATTCAATTATATATAAAAGGATTAGGGCATGCCTATTACAGTGTGGCTGCCGTTTTCTGTGCATCTCCCTCTCTTTTTCTCCTTCTCTTTATTTCCTGCGAAAGGTGACTGTGGTGACTTCCAAATATCTAATATTCGAATTATTTTCAAGATGCAGATCAATGACCAGAGGGTTAAGAAACACCTAGTCGAATGGAGCGATGAATGCAAACTAACATGAGAGTTCGACTACACTCTTCGAAATCAACATCCAGAATTTTTGCCTAGTGGACTAGGCAATTTCCAAAGGGAAAGGGATGATACAGATATCTTGGTGATCCAATCCGTATCGACGAGCAACAAACATCCGACCCAATTTAGCATTGGGCAGACTGGAGCGCGGAGCTGGGAGTGAAGCGGAGCAGAGCAGAGCAGCCAAGTTGATCTCGAGTCCAAGGAGGGTCCAGTTGGAGAGACCTAGAAGGGCGTGTAAGTGGGGAGACTCCAAAGAGTATCTTGTGTTTAAGAGGCTTCCTTGGGTTTGGGAAGAGTCTCTTGATTTTGGAAAAGGCTCTTTGGATTTCTCATTTTTTATTTAATTTTCTTTATGAATTCTTGTTAAGGGTGTTGACTTAATGAACCCCTTTGAGCTTATATATAGAGGCTTCTTTGTGCTGGAAAATGAGCTAAGCATTTTGAATGGAAAGAGGTTTTCTTTTGGAAAATCGTCTCTCTCTCTCTCTCTCTCTCTCTCTCTCTCTCTCTCTCTCTCTCTTTCTTTTGAGCCCCTAGGCCTTCGTCACCTTAACCCCTTAGGCCCCTAGGCCTCTCTTTCATCTAGCAAATCTCTCTCTTGGCTCATCTTTTGGTGTGCTCAATCCTTGTGGTCAAGCCCACTCGTGGACCAAGGTGTTACCTGTTAAATTATGTATATATTAATATATATATATACATATACTTATATATATATACATTTGTATATATATAAGTATATATATACATATATGTATATATACATAATTTATTTTCTTTTTCTGTACAACCAAAAAGCCGATAGGGGTGTTTTGGTAAATTACCATCTAATTTTTCCTTTTTTCTTTCTTTTCCCCTTTTTTCTTTTTCCTTTTTTACTTCTTATTTTTCACTTTAGAGGACCATAAGGGGCCCCACCCATCTAGTCGTTGGGGCCCCAACGATAATATTTATGACCGTTGGGGCTCCCAACGACTAGAAGGGAGCCCCCTTTATGGTCTCCTTTTTAGTTCTTCTCCTCTATAAATAGAGGCGGCTCTCTCCTTGTAAAAGCATTGGGTTTTCACCCTCCTCTTTCTTTCTTCAATAATATTCAACTTAGGACTTTAAGTCATTTTCCACTTTTGTGAGTTTTGTGTATACACTCTTGGTGTTTGTGTTCTTGGCTCTTGTGGTCACTCTTAAAGAGTGCTTTTGCTCTATTGGTGCTTCCGCCTCTCTTCATTACATGGTATCAGAGCTCGGTTGGTGATTGGGCTTCTCTTTGCTATCTTGGGACGTGTGCCTCTCAAGCTTTTGAAGAAAGAAAGAATATTTGGTGCCGATGGAACGCAATTCTAAAGTTGAGCTTTCTTTTCAGCTCAATGAGTCCTACTATCTTATGTGGGCCTCCGCTATGAAAAATCATCTAAGAGGTAAGAAACTATGAGGTTTTGTTATGGGAACTACTCTCGAACCTTCTCTTGTTCTCACTAAAATCGAAAATGAGGTTGAAGAAGCTTTAGATGGCGATGAACGCATCAAAGCTATCAATGACCATCAATCCAAAGTTGAGGATTGGGAAAGTAACCATGCCAAAATTTTGGCATGGTTTATGAACAATGTAGACCTAAAAAATTGTGCTAATATTGCCAAATTTTGGAGAGCCAATGATGCGTGGTTTTTCCTTAAGGGTATGTATACCCAAAAGGATCTTGCCCGTCAATTTTTTTGTCAAGAAAAAATCCGTTCCACCAAACAAATGGATATGAGTGTCCGGGACTACTTTAACTCTCTAACCCCTCTTTGGGATAAACTTGTTCTTCTTGAGCCTAAATGGGTGGCTCCGGAAGATATTGAGTTAAGAAGGGAACAAATTGAAAAGAGCACTTTTTCCAATTTCTTCATGGTCTTCGACCGGAATTTGAACAAGTTAGGGCATCCCTTCTCCATAGAAGTAAAGCCTTACCTATTGAAGATGCCCTTGCCGAAATATGCCAAGAAGAAACTCGACTTCGCCTAAGCATTAAGAGTGATGAAGTTTTGACCGTTACTAGGCCCGGATCAAATATAAAAGCATATAGACCTCCTCACTTTAACAAAAATAATGGGCCTAGAAAGGGAGTGATATGTCACTATTGTAATGAACTGGGACACATTAGACCGGTTTGTCCAAAGCTTAAGGGAAAAGTAGCCGCGGTTGGAGAAAATTCTCCTAAGAAGGAAGAAGAAAATGCCAAAGAGGGAGATATCAAAGAAACTCTTAATCATATCTCCGAAGTTCTCCAACATCTTCTCAAGACTTCTTCTTCTACATCCGGAGCCGCCATCGCCTACTCTTCATCACCTCCAGGTATGTGGATACTAGACTCCGGTGCTTCTTTTCATATGACATCTCATAAAAATTCTCTTTCTAATGTTTTTTCTGAACCTATATCCTCTTATATTTCAACGACCGATGGAACATCTTTGAAAATTGAAAGTATTGGAACACTTGATTTTAAAAACTCTCAAAACTTTTTCGTTCCTAAAGAATCGTTCCAAAGATTAATCTAAATATTTTTTCCGTTTTCCAAATCACCGATCATGGATACCAAGTCTCTTTCTCACCTAAGGATTGCACCGTGCAGGATCTCCAGTCAGGGAAGCTGATTGGGCAAGGCCATAGAAGGGGTGATCTCTATTTTATTGATTTTTTGAATCTTCCATCTAAGTCATCTTGCAATCTTGTAAAGGACAAAAGTATTGGAATTTGGCATGAGAGACTTGGTCATCCAAATTTTGTAAAAATGTCTCTTTTTCCTTTTTTGAACAATACTTGTAAAGACAATCACATGACTTGTAAAGATTGCATTTTTGGGAAATCAAAGGCTACTCCATTTCCTCAAAGAAATTATTTCACCACTCGGCCTTTTGAACTTGTTTATTCCGATGTATGAGGACCTTCCCCTATTTTATCCAAAGGAGGTTTTTCGTACTATGTGGTTTTTATTGATGACCACTCGATTTACATGGATTTACTTCTTAAGTCGCAAATCCCTAGTTTTCTCGTTCTTTAAAGAATTCCATGCGATGGTTAAAAATCAATTTTTAGGAAACCTATCAATTCTTCGGTCCGATTCGGGAGGCGAATACATGTCCAATGAATTTCAAAGCTATTTAAAAGAAAATGGAATTTGTCATCAACATTCTTGTCCCAACACTCCGCAACAAAATGGTCTTGCGGAAAGAAAGCATAGACACGTAATAGAAACCACAAGAACATTATTAATTTCAAAAAATATTCCAAAATCCTTTTGGGCCGAAGCAGTTCTAACATCAACATACCTTATCAATAGAACCCCTTCGTCTTCTTTGAAAAATCTTTCTCCATTTGAAAAGCTTTACAATATGACCCCCGATTATAAAAGGCTAAGAATTTTTGGATGTAAATGCTTTGTTCTAACTCACAAAAATGATAAACTTTCCCCTAGGGCTATTGAATGTATTTTTTTAGGATATGGCGAAAAACAAAAAGGTTATCGGTGTTTTGACATACTAAAAAACAAACTTTATATCTCAAAAGATGTCACATTTCTAGAAGAAGAAAATGGTTTTTCGCACAAACGAAATGAAAGTATTAATTATTCCTTTTTATTTGACTTGTTGCCTCAAGAAAACATCATAGATGATCATATTGATCCTAGTGAATCTCTCATAGAAGATCATTTCGAACATCCAAATAATGATCAAAATTTAGAAGAAAATGTATCAAGACAAATACAAGTCTACTCTAGAAGGAATGAAAGAAATCCACCTTGTGCCCTTGAAAAATTCTCTCAAAGTGAGTCAATTGAAGAAACCTCTCAAAGAAGATCAAATCGTATTTCTAAAGTGTCAAATAGATTTGTATCTTATGATTCATTTTCTCCAAACTTTCGAGCATGTCTTCTAGCTCTTCACTCCTTTCATGAACCATCTCATTACAATGATGCAAAACAATATGCTCATTGGAATGAAGCAATGGAATTGGAGCTTAATGCCCTTAAAAGGGCACAAACTTGGGAAATCATTGATCCACCTAATGGCAAGAAACCCATTGGATGTAGATGGGTTTTTAAAGTAAAAACTAAGAGTGATGGTTCATTAGAAAGATATAAGGATAGGTTGGTAGCCAAAGGATATGCCCAAGAGTATGGGGTAGATTATGATGAAACCTTTGCTCCAGTTGCTCGAATGACTAGTGTTTAAGCTCTTATTGCAATAGCCTCTATTAAAAAATGGCCAATTTTTCAACTTGATGTCAAAAATGCCTTTTTAAATGGGAATTTAAATGAAGAAGTTTATATGGAACCTTCTCCAGGTATGAATTTAAATGGAAAAATCTTAAAATTGAAAAAGGCCCTATATGGACTTAAGCAAGCTTCTAAAGCTTGGTATGACAAATTTAGTAATGTATTAATCAATTTAGGATTTACTTCTTGCTATACTGACACTGCTCTTTTTGTTAAGAAGACAAGTGACTCCATTGTTATGCTTCTGTTATATGTTGATGATATGATCATCACTGAGAGTGACAAAAATGGGGTAAATGATGTAAAATCTATGTTAAAAGAAACTTTTGATATGTCTGATCTTGGATACTTAAGATATTTCTTAGGGATTAAAGTAGCTTATTCCGCGCGCGGATACATCCTATCTCAAATGAAATTAGCTGCACAAATTTGTACCAAGTCGGGAATATCTGATGAAAAGAAAGTTGAGACTCCCGAAGTTATCAATGCAAAACTGAGGCTTGAGGATGGTGTTCTTCTTGAGGATCCAACCCCCTTCCGTCAATTAATTGGATCCCTCACCTATCTATCCATCACAGGTCCAGACATAGCTCATGCGGTTCATGCAGCAAGCCAGTTTCAGTATGCACCCACTTTGGTTCATATGACGACCGTAATGAGAATTGTGAGATACGTCAAAAATACCATCTCCAAGGGACTATTCTTATCCTCTTCCTCATCTCTTGAGTTAACCGTTTTTACTGATGCTGACTGGCGAGAAAATCCCAATGATCGTATCTCAATTACGGGTCTTTGTATTTTTTTAGGTGAAACCCTCATTTCGTGGAGATGCAAGAAGCAGCAGAAGGTCTCACTATCATCCACTGAAGCTGAATATCAGACCATGACAATGACAACTATGAAAATCGTATGGCTCATAAGTCTCCTTGGTGACATGGGCGTCCCCATTTCCACTCCCACCAAGCTCTGCTGTGATAACAAAAGTGCGATATACATTGCCAGCAATCACACTTTTCATGAGCGGACCAAGCATATCGAAATGGATTGCCATTATGTTCGAGACGAATATCTCAGAGGAACTATCTCATTACCATATGTTACTTCAGAATATCAACTGGCTGACTTCTTCACCAAGGCGCTCCCAACTCCACGATTTATGTTCCTTCTTAGCAAACTTTCGGTCTTCTCCCCGTAAAGTTTGAGGGGGGCGTGTTAAATTATGTATATATTAATATATATATATACATATACTTATATATATATATACATTCGTATATATATATAAGTATATATATACATATATGTATATATACATAATTTATTTTCTTTTTCTGTACAACCAAAAACTCGATAGGGGTGTTTTGGTAAATTACCATGTAATTTTTCCTTTTTTATTTTTCCTTTTTTCTTTCTTTTCCCCTTTTTTCTTTTTCCTTTTTTACTTCTTATTTTTCACTTTAGAGGACCATAAGGGGCCCCACCCATCTAGTCGTTGGGGCCCCAACGATCATATTTATGACCGTTGGGGCTCCCAACGACTAGAAGGGAGCCCCCTTTATGGTCTCCTTTTTAGTTCTCCTCCTCTATAAATAGAGGAGGCTCTCTCCTTGTAAAAGCATTGGGTTTTCACCTTCCTCTTTCTTTCTTCAATAATATTCAACTTGTGACTTTAAGTCATTTTCCACTTTTGTGAGTTTTGTGTATACACTCTTGGTGTTTGTGTTCTTGGCTCTTGTGGTCACTCTTAAAGAGTGCTTTTGCTCTATTGGTGCTTCCGCCTCTCTTCATTACATTACCAAGGCCCACACAAGCGGTTCGTGCTCGTGCCGATGATCCAAGCCATCCTCAACCGCATTTGTGAAGATCAGATCCTGCCCAGTACTCTAAGACATCTCCCCTAGGCCCCGGTAAGTCGAACCCACCCTCATTTAGGCTCAAACTCATTTTTGGACCTTCTTGACCCAAACCATATATAGTTAACCCAATCCATTCTACATGCTGAGATTTGCAAAATTTAGCCCGACTTTCTTAGGTTATATCTCTCTAACCAGAATGAGTTTGCTTCTCAAATTTGAACCCTAACTTAATCCATACGGCCCCAGCCTACCATAAAAAAAATTAGCCCTAAACTCTCAACCAATTAGAAGAACCATTATTTTTACCGAAACCTGTCAAAACAAAAAATCAGACCCAAGCAGATTTCCTGCGATCTGATCACAGACTCATAAATCCCCAACCGAGTAGAGTTTGATCCTGAGCTTTATTGCAGTGTCTTTTCCCACGTGTCCCCTACTTGCCCTCCAAATTTGAACCATTTAGGAGAAATCACATTATTCCTAAAGTCTGTCAGAAATTTCAGAACCTGTTTTTTTGACTTAGATCGTGTTTTGACTTAACCGACCTAACCCAAGCCTAGTTTCAAACCCTGTTTCAGCACGGGCCCACTCGAGACATAATAGTTGTCAAAGATGCCACACATTATGAGGTCACCATTTAGAAACATTTTTAATTTAAAGATTACTTTTATATGAAAATTTGTGTGAAGTCTAGGTGACTAGGTCATGCCTAGGCATGACCTAGCACTTTTGAATACAGTAAGATTTTCTGCATCCTGGTTGCTTGGCAGTCATAAGTGCTAGTGCTTTATTGCGCCATATAGCCTAGTGCAATAAACTAGGAATTATCCATTTAGGTGTCTCAATCTCTAATTAGAGATTGTTAATTGTGCTGCTATATTAATCTGGTGCCCAATAGTGCTTATGTTTTGCATGAATGTGGCCTGACTTAATGAATGAATATTATTAACCTTCATTTGTTACTACTATTATCCATTTGTTCCATTTATTTTGTTTCTATTTCACTATTTTCGATTGAGCTGAAAGGTTCAAGGAGAGTAATACACATGCACACGCACACGCACATGCACACGCACACGCACACGTACACGCACACGCACACGCACACGCACACGCACACGCACATAGGTAACAAAGGCACAAGCTTCAAAAAAAGGTAATTAGTATGAAACAAAAGGATATTTGTACTAGTTTAAATTTGAAACTGAGTCAATTAAAATAAAATATAATATCAAAATTTTTGTGGGAAGGTGTAAAATTGGTTTAATATCTTTTGAGGTCGTCAAAACTGCCTCTAAAGACTGTCCGGTTTCCATGTAAAGATCAAATACTTTTTTTTGGAATGAAGTGAAGATTGAATACTTTTGAAGCCAATTCAGAGTGCATTATACTCAAATACTTTGAGGCTTAAAGACATACACCTCTAAAAACATTGTTAAGTCACCTAAGTGGATAGTTTTGAGTCTAAAAGGAAAAAATATGAAACAAATATCCACTGTATATTTACAGGGAAAAATGATCATTATTATTAGATGTTGTATTTCAAGGGCAGAGTTAGCCTTTTAGCCTTTTGCTTGTTGCATTGTCTATTCAAGTAAATGGTATTTGATAGATTGTTATGTGCTGAAATCATATCCATCTTGGACGTGACCAGTGGATTTTAGCTGTAGTTCAACACAGGTTTATGTAGATTCTTACTGAAGCTTGCTCTTGTTTGGTGAAGGGTGTTTATGGCAGTTTCTCTCTGCAATCTGTTGAATTGATTGGTATCATAGCCATTCCTGCAAGCATCAATTCCTGAAAAGATGACTAAAATGGTCCAGTTTTCATGTCATCCATGTCTCCAAGTATGAGTATTCTTAAGAGCACACTTTTCTCCTAATCCAGAGAACAGTCTTGCTCCATTCTAATTGCAACCCAAGAGAGTCTATGATGAGGAGTAACTTGTATTGCTTGTCGGTATTTCTGAGGTTATGAAATAAATATGGCAATACAATCAAGTACCAGATGAGCTTAGTAACATGTTTATGTATGAGCTCTTTCTGTAACGCCCCGAAATTTTAACCCAGATTTATGTGGATTTTTTTCATAACAGCGGAAAGAATAACCAATATAGGGTTAAGCATTTCGGAACATTACATTTGAGAGAAAACTCAACACATGTATTTCATTTCATTGTGATGTGAACAACTAAATTACCATACACCCAAGGGATCACTGAAACAGTAAATCAACAATCTCGATCCGAGGCCTCATCCCACAACCGCTCATAGGACTACTCTTTACCTGAAAATATTAAAAAGATAGGAATTAGACTACTACGTCTAAGTAGAAAAACTGTAACTTTCAATGCAAGTATATCATGAATCTAGCATGTGATGTGGGTGTCAAAGGTGATTCTCAATATATGTCTAAACAAGTAAGCAATTTATGCCACAGAAACCAACATTCATATACATGAGCTTGTAAATAGTTATCCAACAACCATAACTGAGCAGGTAAAGCATCGTGTGCATCATTAATAAGCAAGTGAATGTGTATTGCAACAGTCATAACAATAACATGTACAACTCTCAGATAATTTTTCAACTACCTCGTATCTACACATTTCATAATTTTATATTGTCACAAGCTTAGAATATAAAGCATGTTAAAAAACATAAACATATATGTCTAGTATTTCCACTCACTGTGATATCTAACTGCTCTAAATTGTGTTTAAATTATCTTACCCTGCGGGTACACACGGGCACAGGTGACCATCTCAGAAGAGAACGTTCGGGGGTATATTATTTAAAAGTAGTTTATTAACCCAAACATTCTAACTGAGACTGAATCCCCAAGTGAGCGACCAATAGCTGAGAGAATCTCCCAAGGGCTCAACTCAAAACAGGATGCATCCCTAACTTCTGCAGAAGACATAGAACTACCACCTAGGACACATAGGTAGTCCTGGTCCCTAACTCCGAGGACGGGGACCAACGAGCCACTTCACGCTCGAAACACAACACAAGTCCTCGAAGTTTTGTACCACCTACCCTCTCCAAGGTAAGCCTCAAAAACTGGTTTCATTGTTTAATTACTGTTCCGAAGTTCAGGGCATTTCCCCAACTTCCTCCTGCTACCATAGCAGCAGATCCCAACCTTAGTCACTTTACCAAGGTATATAAACCATCCATATCCTTTTTCCACATTGATTTCTTAATCCCACTCAGAGTGCTCCGGTGCTTTTAAACCAGTCAAGCACACAATAATTACAATTAAGTTTTCATCACTCTTATTAACATAGCACGCAAGCCAATAACTCAAGTACCCATGTCGGGTAACCCATTCATATATTGCCCTCTTAGGCAAAGCACATATCCATATATCACTAAATACACCATCATATGTGTGAAACCAATATAACAACTCCATTCCTCAACACAGGTAACAGGTTACATACAAGCAGTTCAAATTATATATTTTCAATTCATAATGAACCAAAGAAAAACATTTCCTATAATCTAAATATATGCCACAAATAGTGTCAATACACAATATCTCCTTGATATGTCACACTCCTTTTCTACGAAAAGAGATAGAGAATTTATCATAAGAATTGGAAACTATCATTGAATATTAGAACATTTGCAGCTTAACAGGCAGAAGCGAATATGCAACTAAATAGGCATTTGAGCATTAAAACTTTGCAACTAATCTTCCGAATGTACAACTTATCATGCATTTGAAACAGTAAGGCATATACATCATAACAGACAACTAACTTGACATTTGGAAATAGGGAATGCATGCAGCTTCATAAGAAATCAAGGATCATTATAATAAGTATATAGATCATGGGTATCTACATATCAGGAACATTTCTGTAGCACAAGCTAGCGGCATGTGCATATGTATGAACCCAACAGAGAGTACCATACATGGTATTACATCAAACCCCATCATAGCATTTCCAGCTAGCCACTTTCAGGAAAAATATAACCCAAGTACTTTGTTGTCACTATCATACAACACAGAGTCAAACCAACTGATACAACCTTATGCAAAACCCATAGTAAGGCTGCTGTAATCAAGTGAAACCCTCCCTCACTTGCTACAATGAAATCAATCCATGTTATTTTAAATAGATCATTACTGTGAAAACCAGTCATAATAGTGCAATACTAACAGTACTGTGAAAACAAATCATATTATTGCAATGAAATCAATGTGGTGAATATTGTTAACAATGTCTAATCAAAATATAACATGGTACATTAGTCAGAATAAGATATGCTAAACAGGTTATCTATTCAGCATATGACAAGGCCTACAGTGGATGTGAACTGGTTTGAATCCTGTAAGACAAATCTAAGAGTGAAGTGACTCATCTATACCACAATCTTGCAGGCAGGCAGACATGCTAATTACTAAATAAAAATATGAGACATAGCATTTCAGGCACAGTTTAGAAGATTCAGAAGTAACATCAAACCTATTATGTTTACCAGATAACAATAGAAATATTCGGTTAATCAATCAATAAAGCACACAATGCTAAGGCATGGTTTACTTATATATTTTTCTATATGAAATCAGGTGCCCAAAACAGAATCAAGACACACAACTTTGTAGATGATATAGAATCCAATGCAAGAATCAAGAAAAACCAATCTGCTCAAGAAGATAAATATGATCCAGGAAACAAATCGGATCAAGAAAATCCATATGATCACAAAACAAATCTGATCAAGACAATAAATATGATCAAGACAACAAATTGGATCAAGAAAACCCATATGATCACATTATCTGAAGTAATCCATACAGACAGACAAGAAAACAATAAATGAGAAAGTGTCATCCAATCACATTATACCATCTGATGATAAATTTAAACCAAAACAATGATGTCATCCATGTCGATTCATACATGTACCAAAAACTAGAAAAGGATATAAAACACCATCCAATCGGTTTATTTACTCCAAAGATAATATGCCAGCATAAGTTCTCAAAGAACCTTTGAGACAGTTTCAGGCATAAAAGTGAGGACCACTACAGTGAACTCTCATTATTCAAGCTTCAAACTACATAGAGTGATAATTTCCACCAAACTACCAAGATCCCATCAAGAGAAAAGCACCCCCAATAACTCAGCTGTCCAAATATAGAACATTAGGTTTACAAAGCAAGGGAAGACTCAGAAAAAGATGAACAAAATCCACATTCGTACTCAGTGGCTGCCGAAATCATACTAATACCCTCTAAACAAAAATTTCAAATACGAAAATCAACTAAGAGACATACACAGATTTCATCATTCGTTGTTGGCACAGTTCAAACCGAAACACATGACAGCAAGATCGAAGTAACACTTGAAACCCCTTGATGACCGTATGTAAACCCCCTCTATAAAACAAAAATCCGAAACCCCCAAATCGTAGATTTGGGGTTTTCGGACTAGGGTTGATATACACCCCCCCCCCCCCCCCCTTTTTGACTGTCAAGATTTCCCATTCTTGACAGACAAGATTTCTCTTCCTTGTCAGTCCAAATCCCCAAATCGTAGAGTTGGGTTCTTGGACTCACTTGATTTGGGTTTACGCCAACACACACCTAACCCCCTTCCAACTTGTTGTCGCAGCTGCCGGAACCCCAACTTACAGGCTTGGGTTTTCCGACAGCCCAGAATCACACCAGGTGTTTAAGGCATGCGAGATCTAAGCTTCTTGCCCTTGACCAACCCAATCCCATACAAAATCAGTCAATACGTACAAAGAAAGCACATGATCCTATACTCTTGGTGGAAGAATGGTTGCTGGCGGCAGGAGATGGTCGGCGCTACTGCAAGAAGGAGGATGCCGGTGGCAGCAAGTGGTTTGGGCTTCCTCCCGCGTGCTCGAAAACGAACGAGAGGAAGAGAGACATGAGAGCAGAGGGAGACGAGAGAACAATGAGAGGTGAAAGGGGATCTGCCAAAGGGCGATGTCCTCTTCTCCCCTTAAATCGAGCGAAGGCCCCCTCCCTCTCCGAGAATGGCGGAGAAAATGGGTTGCAGCCTCTGTAACCCTCCCCATTCTTCCTGTATTGGGCAAGAGGCACGATTCTTCGTCTTTAAATCTTTTAAGATGCGGTCGGGTCCGGGTCAGTAATAGACTATGGATCCACTCTAATGTGGATCCTGTTAAAATGTAAACTGTAATATATATATATATATATATTATTTAATATTATTATATTTTCTTTTTCTATTTTTCTTTATTTTCTTTTTTAGCATCTAGTTCAATAGAAACTAGATATTTGATCCAGTCAAGTTCCTGTTGGAACTTGACTGTGCAAATAGCTGTTGGATTGTAGTCCAACAGCTATAATAAATGCTGTTGGACTATAGTCCAACAGCTATAATAATAAATGATGTTGGACTGTAGTCCAACAGCTATATTAAGAGACGTTGGACTTCCAACGTCTCTTTTGGAGAGCTCAAAATGAGCTCTCCTCTCTCTTCCACTTTTTTGTATATATAGGGGTGAACCCCTTCAATGTAAATGACTATGCTTCTTAAGCATTTTGTTCATGAATAAAGTATTATTTATTTTTCAAGTGTTCTTCCTTTTATACCCTTTTAAGGGTCATGCTTGTAGTGTCTCCAATAGACACTTGTTTGTGAGTTATTCGTGCATTTGTTGAAGACCACCATTTCGTTACATGGTATTAGAGCTATGAAATCCTTAGATTTTGAAGTGCTTCCGCCTCGATTTCCGTGCCACATTTACAAAAGGTGTTTCATCACCTTGTTCTTGGCTCAAGAAGATTTGTTTGAAGAAAGGCGAACTTGTGCTACAAAAAATTTTGGTTTTGTATCCTCTCTCATTCCTTTGTCTACTCTTTTTCTTTTCTTTTTATTTTTCTCTCTCTCTCCTCCTATTTATTCCTCTCTTACCCTTGTAAAAGATGGATGACAATGATAAGATCACCATCATTCCTATGAAGCTAAATGATACTAACTATGTAATGTGGGCTTCGATTATGAAACACCACATTTGGGGAAAAGGTTTATGGGGTATAGTGGATGGTTCCGATTTGGAACCTAAACTATCTCTTACCAAGAAAGAGGGTGATAAAGAGGTTCCTCTAACGGAAGAAGAGAAGAGTAAGGCGTTAGCCACTTATGAAAAGAAATGAAAAGAATGGAGGATAGGGCATGCAAAAATTATGTCATGGCTCATCAATAGCATAGACATTAAAAAATACTCTAGTCTAGCTAAGTTTGAGCATGCCGATAAGGCTTGTGAATACCTCAAAAACATGTATTCCCTTAAAGATATTGCACATGTATGCAATTTACAAGATAAAGTTCGGACAATGACTCAAAAAGATAAAACTATTCGAGAATATTATAATGAGTTGTCCGAACTTTGGGAAAAGTTGACTCTTCTTGAGCCCAAATGGCATTGTGCCGAAGATATCGAGCTTCGCCAAAAGCAACTCGATATGGAACATTTCTATCAATTTGTAAATGGTCTAAGGCCGGAGTTTGAATCCACTAAATCGGCCCTTTTACGTCGTGGAAAAATTCCTTCTATTGTTGATACTATAGAAGAGCTCACTATGGAGGAAAATAGACTTAGAAAAAGTACTCCAAAAGTTGATGATGACTCCGTTTTAGCTGTATCTAGACCGGGGAATCTTACTCGTACTTACAAGCCGCCTCATTTTAGAAGGCAAAACATAGACTTTGATAAAAGAAAAGTTATTTGTCATCATTGTCATGAACTGGGGCACTATAGGCCTCAATGTCCAAAGTTAAAAAGAAGAGAAGAAAAAAGAGTTGCATCTGTTGAATCCGAGTCAAAAGATCAAGATGCACCTGTGTCTATGACTCAACTGATGGAAATTTTTCAACCTCTTCTCAAAGGGGTATCCTCCTCAACCGAAGCCTCAACTGGAGCGACAGTTGCATCTTTCTCCGGTCCAGGTAACTTTCCTTGGCTTTTAGATTCTGGTGCTTCTTTTCATATGACCCCAAATGTTAATAGTCTATCCGAATGTCTTAAAAATAACTCAAGTGTGTCAAAGGTTTTTACAGTCGATGGCACATCTCTTGAAGTAAAAGGAATATGATGTTTTGAAAATCTTCAAAAATCCAAAAGATTTTTTATCTCAGAAGTTAGATATATCCCTAAACTTAATTTGAATATCTTATCTGTCTCGCAAATATCTGATTATGGATGTAATATCTCCTTCTCTTCTCATGGTTGTTGGGTACATGATCACCAGTCAGGGAAGCTGATTGGGGAAGGCCATAGAGAATGATGACTTTATTACATGGACTTTTTGGAATTACCCAAGAATGCATTTTGTTATAATATTCAGAAATTAGAATTGGATTTATGGCACAAAAGGCTTGGCCATCCTCATATGTCTAAAATTCAATATTTTCCAAGTTTGGAAAAATTTTGTAATTCTGAAATTTTTTCTTGTAAAGACTGCATTCTTGGTAAAATGAAAAGGTTACCATTTCTTAGTAGAACTTTAGTTTCCTCACGACCACTTGAGTTAATACATTCGGATGTTTGAGGCCCCGCACCAGTTATTTCCAAAGGTGGTTATACATATTATGTCATTTTTGTTGATGACTTTTCTAGACATACTTGGATTTATTTTCTTAAACATAAATCTGATGTCTTTGCTAACTTCCAAATATTTCATAAAATGGTTAAAAATAAGTTTCAAAATGATATTTCTGTTTTTCGCACTGATTCAGGGGGAGAATTTATGTCCAACGAATTCAAAGACTATCTCAATTTACATGGTATTACACATCAAAGATCATGTCCACACACTCCACAACAGAATGGCCTAGCCGAACGCAAACATCGGCACATTATGGAAACTACTAGGACATTGCTAATTGCAAATCAAGTTCAAAAAAGTTTTTGGGCTGAAGCGGTCCTAACTGCCACCTACCTCATTAATAGGATGCCATCTTCCTCATTAAAGAATACAACTCCAATAGAAAAGCTTGTTAATTTAACTCCAGATTATTCTATATTAAGAGTCTTTGGATGCAAATGTTTTGTTTTCACCAACAGAAATGACAAACTCTCTCGTGCAATCCCATGTCCCTTTTTAGGATATGCTGATAATAAAAAAGGCTACAGGTGTTTCGATTTTCAAAATGACAAATTATGTGTCAAGAAATGTATCTTTTTTGGAAAAAGAAAGCTTCTTTGAATTTAAAAAATCCAAGGATGTCACTGAATAGTCGTTTTTAATTGATCCAACTTCAAAATCCAATGAATGTGATGTTGGATGTGACCTTGACAATGATCAAAGTCCTATTGTTGTTGAAAATGATGATAATGAAGAGCAAATCCATAGGGATGTTAGTCTACAGTATTCAAGACTTAGAGAGCAAATTTTTCCATGTGCATTACAAAAATACTCTGAAGTCTCACCTAGAAGAACGTCTAGAATCTCTAAACCTCCAGAAAAATTTGTGTCTTATGAATCTTTTTCACCCACGTTGTAACGACCCCAATCCAGACCCTTTAAAAATGCAGAATATTTTTTTTTCTAAGAGTTGCGGAAACCTTCCTAGAGATCTGGGGTCCTCACAGTTCCACTTTCCATTGGATAGCCCAACCACCACAAACGAAGTTGCAATTATCATCCATATCAACCAACTAAAACTCTTTTATTAATGAGTAAGAAAATTTCAAAGACAAGGTTTTCTTCAACTGAAAGTAAAGTAACGATTGCAGAAATTAAAAGAACTAAAAGACAAAAGAAAGAGCCACAATGTCCTCTACTGAAGCTGACAAGCCCAAGTATAACTCATCTATCCCCAGATGCATGTCCAACTTCACTGTTCACAATTTCCTGTGAAAAACCAACAAAGTAGGGTGTCAGAACCGAAATTCTGAGCACAACTACTTCTAAAGAAACCATGCAGTGAAAGAACATGGATAAGATTTCATGCAGTGATTTGAGTGAGTGCAGATATAAAATTTGCAACATTCAAATATCTATAACTACCAACAATTGCATGTGCTCACCAGTCAAGAATAGTAAAACAATACATATATCAGGAAGTAAATAATTAAACCTTGCAGCATGATTTCAAGAAGTAAATCATATGCTACTACCAACTCATGTCATGATATCAAGAGTGATTCAAACATGCATGATCTAATGCATAACAGAAAAATGCATGATTATGTGCAATGCATGATTTCTTCTGTTATCTTTCATTTAAGTTCCATCTTTCCATATGCATGCCCTATTAAATGCACGCAACTTTAAGTTCCTCTTTTTAATTACCGTGGCCCGCGGATACACCAAACGGGTACAAACCCCGAGGTCAAGTAGGTTCCCAAGGTAGCTTAACACACAATTTGTATTTTATTACTGGGTTCCAACTTAGCCCTCGACCGATAACAGGAAACAACACCATCCATCGGAACATTAGACCTCCACATCTAATGTCGGGGACACAAGGGACACCCCACGCCCACAAGTGCCACTTCCTTGGTACCATAAACTCACAGATGTGACTAACACACCACTTCCGGGTAAAGTGGCAGACTCTCCCTAAAACCGTGGCAAGGAGAAGAACCTCAATATCGGGTTCAGGGGCAACAACACACACAGAGTTTTTGTATCCTCACAGTCTCCCCAAGACCAGATATCTAAGATTCTCATACTCTAGATGAGATATCCCAGAAAGTATATTACACTGTTCTTATTCATTATATTTTTATTTAAAGTTCATTCTTTAAGTTTGCAACACCATATGCAAAAGTAAAGTGAAAACCCGCATCCTCCCTTGCGGGGACCCATTCGGGACGCCAGCCCGTATAAACCACTAGAACAGTGTAGTAATGTGCCAAACCATCTTATGTGGTTCAAGTGATGTATTTAAAACATATGTGAAAGCAAACCAAACCCACGGCTCTCCAGGCCGATGATGGTCCATTTAGGCCATCAATGCACCACATCACAAAACCAAATTAGTGTTTCATTCGTAACACTAGGCCAATAGTACCAAAAGCATGTGCACTTATGCAATCATACACCCGAACATATGCATGTCATAATGCATTCATATGCATTTTCAATGTGTGTTACCTACATCACATATGGGCGTTAACCAAATCCATGTCTTCTTTTGAGTGAGTGTTCATGTACCATTTTACATAATGAATCAAGCATTCATGCCCAAGAAGAATTACTAATGATTGAATCATGCTCACACTCATGCGTACCATAATCATAACCGTCAAGTGAAAGCATAAACCTCCACGACAAGTGTTTCCAAATGCACATCCATATATGCTAATATAACCATGGACATGAAACAACAACACTCACAAGCATGGTTTCAAAGATTCATGTGCAAGGATTCACATATTTATACCAAAGTGTATGTTGTCATTTTTTTGATTAAATTTTTATTATATCATGTGAATACCCATGCATGTGGATTCAAGCAATAAAGCATTAGTTTCATGATTGCTCATGCCCATGAAAACAACTAGACAACGATATCCAAATCAAGCACAACAAATCAAGTCTAAGCATATTAGCATTTTCATTCACCTGTATGCAAGTAGCCAGGTCTAACACGATTAACTAGTATTCTGAAAAATTAAAGTGCTAAGCTAAGCTTCCATATGAGCCATACTATACATGAACAAGGATTCAATCGACCTGTCCTTTGTCCACAAGCATGAACAAGTTAAGGGAATAACATTTATTATATTTTCCTTTGTAAAAATATAGTCCAACACCATTCGGCTGGGCTTGGCAGGGTTCCACCCAAATTTCAATATCATACAATAATTTTCATGCATGAGCATTTCTATCAACCTATCATGATGAGTATGATTAACAAAGAATCAACCATTATGAGTGCAAATACATGTCTACCCAGAAGGAAGTGTTACATATATAAGTTAAGAGAACCTGTGACAAAAATATACTTATATATACATATCTTGTACAAGTGGAAAGAAAATATACTTATATATATATATATATATATATATATATATATATATATATATATATATATATATATTACTCCATCCCACTCCATACTCAGCCGATCCATGTCGGCTGAGTTTGACAGCGCTTTCACAGGTCTAATCACCATCAAAGTGATCCTTCTGTATGCATAAAAACAAGCTTACTTATGTCCATAATTGCCGATCCTCCCTTAACAGGCTTCACTCAGGAGAGATACAAAATATCATGTATCAGCCCAAGAACAAAAGAAACCCGCAGCCCCACCTGACAGGGATGCCCATTTTAAATCCTAGGCAGAAATCAGTCTGGACTGGACCATAACAGTCCAACTTAGGGACACGCCCGACACCCTCCCCTCTTCAATAAAGGAAACCACTACAACTAATGCCCCTGCCATGAATCAGACCTAGAAGTACGATTCCAAACCAAGAACAATATTCCAAGCATACTATACCCAAACAAAAATTTAATTTAAATAGCAACCAAAACCACAACAAGAAAACAATCAGTTTCCCTTTTTTTATAGATTCATTTACATGCACAATAATCTCCTTTTTATCACAAATCGACCCCACACTTCCGCAATTAGGTTCATCGAGTCCCCAAATAGGAAACCCCCAAACCTGGGGTTGTCCATTTCGGGAAATCGGAAACCCCACGACTGGGGCTAATCCGATACCACAATCGAACCCCAAATCGATTTGAGTTAGGAATTTTGCAAGGTAGGGTTAGGCAGAAAAATCCCCAAATCGATTTGGGCTGGATTTGTTTCGGTTTAGGGTTAGGTACAGTAAATCCCCAAATCGTTTGGGTTTTCGAAATGGGGTAAACAGCCAATCCCCAAATCCTCCCCTCAATCCACTCATGGAATCGAACCCAGGTTCGATTCCTCACCCCGATTCCAAGGAGCACCGTACCTCTTTGAAGCTTTTCCGGCGATTGGAGGCTGCAGTCGCGTGGGTAGGGCCTGCTGGAGTTGCTCCTTGCTGCTGCCGTGACAGGGAGCTCGCTGGAGGTCGGCGATGGTGGATGTGGGTTGTCGCAGCTCGCCGACGATCTTCTACCCTCCGACGCACACATACAGACAGAAAAAGAGAGGGACGAGGGAGAGATACGAGATAGATGGGTGAAGAAAGAGAGAGACTGAGTGGAGAGGGCAAAACCTTCTCTCCACTCCCCCCTTTATCGGCGAGATGCGGGGTTGGTTACGCCCTGCGTAACCCCCCTCCCCCTTCTGTTTTCCCCATTCTTGAAAACAAGAATCAGGCGTCTGTTTCACGCCCCCCCCCTTAATAAGTGAAATCGGGTCCGAGTCCGAGCCCGTGACCCGCGACGCTGGGTCCATTTTAATAATGGACCCGGTTTCGCCCATGAGTGCCAGGTCCTTAGTTGGATCCGTGGATCCAACTGTGTGTCCGACCCTATATACTAAATTTTATTTAATTTTTTCTCCTTATAAAAACTATTAATTATTTATTTAAATATTATTAGTATAGTTTTAATACCCCATTGTGGGTTATTTACGCATTCTCTTATGGATCCGGTAATGGATCCGAGGCCCATATTTAGAAAAACACCTGTTATTTTCAAATAAATTTGAATAACTAATTATCAAAATTGAGGTCATTACACACGTATAGGGCCGCCATTACATTAATACAATCATATGTTGAACCATCATCCTATTCTCAAGCCAAAAATCATATAGAATGGATAGAAGCCATGAAAATAGAATTGGATGCACTAGAAAAGGCCAATACTTGGACGATACAAGATATCCCTCCGGGTAAGAAACCTATAGGTTGTAGGTGGGTATACAAAGTCAAAACCAAAAGTGATGGGACCCTGGAAAGATATAAGGCCCATTTAGTAGCAAAAGGATATGCCCAAGAGTATGGCATCGATTATGAAGAAACATTTGCTCCTGTGGCCCGTATGACCACTGTTAGAACTTTAATAGCCTTGGCCTCCATTAGAACATGGCCTATCTTTCAATTAGATGTCAAAAATGCTTTCCTGAATGAGAATCTCGTTGAAGAAGTATACATGGAAGCCCCACCTGGTATTAGTATTTCTAAGGGTAAAGCTCTTCGTTTAGAAAAAGCTCTTTATGGTCTTAAACAGGCTCCAAAAGCCTGGTATGACCGATTTAGTCATGTTATGCTTGATATTGGTTTTCAACCTTGTTTAACTGACACTGCTTTGTTTGTTAAGAAATCTGATGCATGCATCATTATTCTTCTTCTCTATGTGGACGATATGATCATCACCGGAGGCGACAAACAGGGAGTTGCAAATATCAAATCTCTTCTTAAAACTCACTTTGAAATGACTGACTTAGGTTTATTAAGATATTTTTTAGGCATTGAAGTTGCTTATTCCTCTCGGGGGTATTTGATATCTCAATCTAAATTTGCTCTTGATATCGTTTCCAGGTCTGGAATTATAGATGATAAAAAGTAGACACTCCAGAAGTTGTCAATGTTAAAATGAAAATTGATGATGGAGAACTTCTTGATGATCCTACTCCTTATAGACAGCTTGTTGGAGCTCTTTCTTATCTTTCCATTACTAGGCTAGATATAACTCATGCAATTCATACAGCCAGTCAGTTTCAGCATGCTCTCACCTCCGTGCACATGGGAGCAATTTTGCGTATTATTAGATACTTAAAATCCTCTCTTTCACGAGGACTCTTCTTGTCTGCTTCATCTTCATTAAATTTAATTGCATATACTGATGCTGACTAGGGAGGTGATCCTAATAATAGACATTCAACTACTGGTTTTTGTGTGTTCCTAGGTGAAACCTTAATTTCGTGGAGGTGCAAGAAGCAGCAGAAAGTCTCTCTTTCCTCCACCGAAGTTGAATACAGGGCCATGGCAACCACCACTATGGAGGTTGTTTGGCTCAGACGATTGCTAGCGGATATGGGAGCTAAAGCAACACAAGCTTCAAAGATGTGCTGTGACAACAAAAGTGCGATCTACATTGCAAGCAACCGGACATTCCATGAGCGCACTAAACACATTGAGATGGACCGTCACTATGTCAGAGAGGAATACTTACATGGAACCATTGATCTGCCATATGTTACATCAGAATATCAATTAGCATACTTCTTTACCAAGCCTCTCGCTGCTCCCAGATTTCACTTCCTCTTAGACAAACTTTCGCTCATTGTACCGTAAGTTTGAGGGGGAGTGTTAAAATGTAAACTGTAATATATATATTATTTAATATTATTATATTTTCTTTTATTATTTTCTTTTTCTATTTTTCTTTATTTTCTTTTTTAGCATCTAGTTCAATAAAAACTAGATATTTGATCCAGTCAAGTTCCTCTGTGCAAATAGCTGTTGGACTGTAGTCCAACAGCTATAATAAATGCTGTTGGACTGTACTCCAACAGCTATATTAAGAGACGTTGGACTTCCAACGTCTCTTTTGGAGAGCTCAAAATGAGCTCTCCTCTCTCTTCCACTTTTTTGTATATATAGGGGTGAACCCCTTCAATGTAAATGACTATGCTTCTTAAACATTTTGTTCATTAATAAAGTATTATTTATTTTTCAAGTGTTCTTCCTTTTATACCCTTTTAAGGGTCATGCTTGTAGTGTCTCCAATAGACACTTGTTTGTGAGTTATTCGTGCATTTGTTGAAGACCACCATTTCATTACAGATCCGAGTTGGCAGCCATTTGACAGATCCACATGGATCCACCTGAATTTGGGTAATGGATCCATAAATTGGATCTGGTTGGCTCCAATATGGATCCAAACCCCATTTACCCAAATCTTTTATTATATATTCTTTTGGATCCGGTAATGGATCTTGGACTCAATATGCATAAAATTACTCAAAATTTTGGGTTATTACACTTTTAGACCTTATCTTTTGTGTACTTGAGAATACATGGTGCTGTCTTGGACTTAGCAACACCTTTTTTCACCCTCTTGTATTTCTCATGGAGAGAGAAATGCACAAGTTGCAATTTATGGTTGATTCTATGCAGCTTTATTGTGTGCTTTTGAACTTTAGAGCTCCACATATATGTGAGTTTGTTTTCATAACGATATGTCCTCGTAGTGTCAAAGTTTATGCAGGTGTGTGCTTTTCTGTCCCTATACACTGATTTGGTTCTGTACTCTTTTTTATGTTCTTTCTGGTCTAGATAGAGTAACTGCACTCTCATGTCATTCATACTATTATGGGATGAAATGGGGAAACCTTCTTTCAAAAGCTCTTTAATGTCAAATGAAGCTAGGATAGAATAACTATACTATGACTTGTATTGCTGTTACTTGGATCAGGAAGAAGTGAGCCATTATCTGCATGGGTAGGTGATGAATGAACAAGAATTCTTAAAGTAGACTCTCTCTCTCTCTCTCTGATAATGTAACGACCTTAACTCATACCCCTTGAAAATGCGATTTTTTTTTTTAACAAATGCGAAAATATTTTCAGAGATCCGGGGCCTTTACATTTTCACTCCCAACTGGATAACTACACATACCACAATAGAGCTTACACTTATCATCCATACCAAACCAAATCATTATTCATTTATTTGAAAGAAAGAATGTTTAAGCAATAATTTCAAGAGACATATCAGAGTTATTTAAATGATATAAAAGTAAATAATGAAAAATTGAGCCACACTATCCCTCTGTGAACCGTCAAGCAAGAATGTGACACTCGTAACTCTCTTAGAAACCAGTCGCTTCACTGATCACTTGCGGCTGCAAAAAACCATAGAAGTAGGGTGTCAGAACCGAAATCCTGATCCTAGGTACTTCTAATGAAACAAGTGAGCATAACGAATACAAATAAGATTTCATGCAATCATTTAGAGGAAAGCAATTATGACAACTTCATAATTTCAATTAAGCATTTATGCAATAGAGAATAATTTTTAAGTATAAAAAGTCATTAAGCAATAGCATGGATCACAATTTAAATAAGCAGGACATTTAGCATACATTAGAAATTAAACCTCATGCATTCACCATCATGTAACGATTAAGGGAACAGATAAAATATGCATGTTCTAATGTTTAGCAGGAATATGCATGATTTATGCGCAAAGCATGAACATTTCATTATCTTTCATTCAAGTTTCCTTTTCCATATGCATGCCCTGTTAAATGCATACAATTTAAGTTCCTCTTTTTTAATTGTCGTTGCCCGCGGATACACCAAACGGGTAAAATCTCCGAGGTCAAGTTAGGTTCCCAAGGTAGCTTAACACACAATTTATAGTTCCAAACTTAGCCTTCGACCGATATCAGGAAATAACACCATCTATCAGAACATTAAAAAATAACATCTAATGTCGGGGATACCTGAAACATCAGCATCCACAAGTGCCACTTTTCTTGGTATACCAAAACAACAGCTGTATCTACACACCACCTCCAGGCAAAGTGACAAACTCTCCCTAAAACCGTGGCCAGGCGAAGAACCTCAATATCGGGTTCAGGGGTAACAACAACGCACACGGAGTTTTTGTATCCTCACGGTTTCTCCAAAACCGCAATATCCAAGATTCCTACATTAAAGACGGGACATCAAAGAAACATAAATTACACTGTTCTTTACTTTCTTTTTATCTTGTTATTAATTCATATCTTTTACATTTTCAAATCAACATGTAAAATTAATAACATAAGTTTGTAAATCAACATGCAACCATAAGCTTGCAAATCAGCATGCGCAGCTCTTCACGGTCTACCACCCATGACAACAATAGAATAACGCAATTAAAACCATAATATAAATGTGATTTTTGCGATGCATTTAAATAATTAAAGAAAGAGCAACCAAAGGGCTCTAAAGGTCTATGACGATTCATTTAGACCATCGATGCATCATACGCAAAAACCATAACAACTTGCAATCATGCTTCCAAATGCATATTTATATATGTCAATTTAACCATGTGCATGATATGTCACATTCATATGCATGTGTTCACCATTCATGTGCATGTGCCTTCACAAAATCATTCCACATACATGCATTCACTCATGAATCATCTCAATTGGGACAAGTGAACAACTCATGCATTTATGTACATGCGAAACACACATCAATGCATATATGCACATGCATTTGAAATAAACTTCATATAGTATGATGCTTAAGCACGTCACATCAAGTCAAAGCATATAAATAATTTCAAATCTTGACATGTCTCGAGAACCAAAATACATGCACACCACACATTCTGGAAAGTTATATGCACATTCAGAAATGCAAACATGTATCATGTGTATGCCACAAAAATATTCATAAGCATGTCTTTGTTCAATTCGGATGCATACCCAAGTCAAATGCATATTTTATTCATTAACCAATTCCAATTAAAATATGTGAACACGCACGCCATGAGGTACGTGCCAAAATACATCAATTACATGTATGCACATGCATATGCAAGCAACCTTGCACTAATGTCTTAATCAAGTATAACATGTCGATTGTAAGCACAAGAGAAATATCATTCTTTCCTTGATTCACCTCTAGCAAAACATGCATACAAGTATATAAGCATGCGAGTGCAATAACAATAAACTTTCATGATCCATGTTTTCAATACATGCACATGTTCATACATTCACATGAGTAGAAAGAAAAACTAAATCTTTAACACATGTAAACCAGGGGATAACATGAACACTTTTCATATGAGAATTTGTATATAGCCATATGCAATTTGCTGAGTCAATGAACTTGAAAACAATTTTGCAAAGCTAATCACCACCTAAGCATTGATCTTAACTGTACCTAAAAAAAATCAGTTTCATAAGCATCGATCAAGTCATTCAAACTATATCCAACATGAACCCAATTCAACGACAAAAAACGCAGATTAAGGTATATATATACAAGCATAAATCTTGATCATAACAAATAGAAATAAATCTCGATCATAACCCAATATGAGTCCGTTTTGGTACAAAACCCCATACACAGAATTTTTATGTGTAAAGAACCGAAAACACCCATATAAAAGAGGATCTATGAATCCTCATCCATGTAATCTAGAGTGAACACATAAAATCACTCTTTAACCATGGATTTGCACTAAATATTGCATGGAAATCAAATCGGTATTCGATTTCTCACATGATTCAAAAGAAAAAACCCGTACCTTTAAACCGATGCTTTGGAGGGAAAACTCAGGGATGCCGATGGCGAAGAACGGCTCAAGTGGGGGTTGTCGGCCGAACACTTCAGAAAATGCGCAGTTTTCATTTCATTATAACACATATCTACTTTTGTGTATGTACAATAGTGTGTGTAGCAAAAGTATGAGCAGAAATTTCGTTCTTATTTCTTAATTTCAATACCAAGCAAATCATAGGCCCACATATTCTGAAATTTTACTGTCAGATGGATTTCCCATAGACTTTACTTATACCAAAATTTTAATAAAATCTCCAAATGGGTCGGGACATGATCACAGGCTAACAATCACAACCCGCACAAGAATAGCAGCAACAAGTTCCAATGATGTATGCTGGTGCACGCACACGCTACCTATGGTTGATCAGTCTCACAATGTAACGACCCTAATCCAGACCCTTTAAAAATGCGGAATATTTTTTTTTCTAGAAGTTGCGGAAACCTTCCTAGAGATCTGGGGTCCTCACAGTTCCACTTTCCATTGGATAGCCCAACCACCACAAACGAAGTTGCAATTATCATCCATATCAACCAATTAAAACTCTTTTATTAATGAGTAAGAAAATTTCAAAGACAAGGTTTTCTTCAACTGAAAGTAAAGTAACAATTGCATAAATTAAAATAACTAAAAGACAAAAGAAAGAGCCATTATGTCCTCTACTGAAGCTGACAAGCCCAAGTATAACTCATCCATCCCCAGATGCATGTCCAACTTCACGGTTCACCATTTCCTGTGAAAAACCAACAAAGTAGGGTGTCAGAACCGAAATTCTGAGCACAGCTACTTCTAAAGAAACCAGGTGAGAGAAAGAACATGGATAAGATTTCATGCATAGATTTGAGTGAGTGCAGATATAAAATTTTCAACATTCAATTTATCCATAACTACCAATAATTGCATATACCCATTAGTCAAGAACAATAAAACAGTACATATATCAAGAACTAAATAATTAAACCTTGCAGCATGATTTCAAAAAGTAAATCATATGCTACTACCAACTCATGTCATGATATCAAGTATGATTCAAACATGCATGATCTAATGCATAACAGAAAAATGCATGATTATGTGCAATGCATGATTTCTTCTGTTATCTTTCATTTAAGTTCCATCTTTTCATATGCATGCCCTATTAAATGCACGCAACTTTAAGTTCCTCTTTTTAATTACCGTGGCCCGCGGATACACCAAACGGGTACGAACCCCGAGGTCAAGTAGGTTCCCAAGGTAGCTTAACACACAATTTGTATTTTATTACTGGGTTCCAACTTAGCCCTCGACCGATATCAGGAAACAACACCATCCATCGGAACATTAGACCTCCACATCTAATGTCGGGGACACAAGGGACACCCCATGCCCACAAGTGCCACTTCCTTGTTACCATAAACTCACAGATGTGACTAACACACCACTTCCGGGTAAAGTGGCAGACTCTCCCTAAAACCGTGGCCAAGAGAAGAACCTCAATATCGGGTTCTGGGGACAAATTCACGCACACGGAGTTTTTGTATCCTCACAGTCTCCCCAAGACCGGATATCCAAGATTCTCATACTCCAGATGAGATATCCCAGAATGTATATTACACTGTTCTTATTCTTTATATTTTATTAAAGATTATTCTTTAAGTTTGCAACACCATATGCAAAAGTAAAGTGAAAACCCCGCATCCTCCCTTGCAGGGACCCATTCGGGACTCTAGCCCGTATAAACCACTAGAACAGTGTAGTAATGTGCCAAACCATCTTATGTGGTTTAAGTGATGCATTTAAAACATATGTGAAAGAAAACCAAACTCACGGCTCTCCAGGCCAGTGATGGTCCATTTAGGCCATCGATGCATCACATAATACAACCAAAGTAGTGTTTATTCATACACTAAGCCAAAATGTCAAACACATGTGTATTCATGCAAATATAAACCCACATGTACATGAAATTACTCAATCATATGTATTTTCACTATGTGCGGTACCTACATCATATACATATATGCACATTTCTTTTGAGTGTGCGTGTACATGTGAAACTTTACATATTCATCAAATTGCACATTCCCAGACCAAAACTAAATTCAACATCAACTTTCAGAACATAGACTGATGAAACTCATTCATGTCCATAGAACACAACACGCCTAAACATAACTCAGCCCCCTGTGGATTTAACACACACAGTATGTCTAAACCAAACTTTAACATAATTCAGCCCCTGTGGTTTTAACACACACAGTATGTCTAAACCAAACTTTAACATAAATCAGCCCCTGTGGATTTAACACACACAACATGTCTAAACTAAAATTTAACATAGGTAATGCCACTGAGTATAAAACAATTGATCAAGACTACTGTAGTCAAATGAACACTGAAAAAGAAATTTTATACATAAAATGACTTACAGTTTAAAAACAACACTTTGGATTTGACATCAAAGGCATTGATTGCACATGGTTCAGCTAAGAGCAAATCTGAGTGTAACCCATATTGTTTTAAGAGCATCTCATATATGTAATTTTTTTTTTCAAGAATTACAAACAACACACTCGTCCAAATACAAGTAGCTAATATCAGGTTCAGATTAATATTTAGCACCCATTTATATGGCTGATCAATATCACAAGAGAGTATGCATATACGGACTTGATTAGAAATCAAGTTTGATAAGTGTAACTAACACATAAGTGTTCAGACCTAAGTCTACCAATAACACACATTGTAAATGCCCAAGCATGCACCCGTGCACAACATATGCATACCTCACATGTGCACGCAGGCACTAGACACCCATCCACTTTGTGTATGAGGATAAGCCCCTAATCTCACATAACACATCATTTTCTTTGATTAAAAGAGCACATTTTATTGACATCTAATTTAATTTAACCACATTATATCACATAAAATGCTAAAACATTGAGAATCAATCATTAAAGGAGTTAGCATCATCAAATTAACAAGAAATTGAAAACCCTACAACTGGGGCCATCCGATACCTCATAGCGTACATATATTTTCAAGGAATCGAAATACAATCCCCCCCACTCAAATCGAAATAAACTGTCAATCTCAATTTCGACTAAATTGGGGTTTTAGTCAATCATCCCCAAATCTAAAACCCTTAACCAAAAAATATTAAACCCCCAACAAATCAACTAGGGTTCCGAAATAGGGTTGACAGAAACCCCAAATCCTCAGAATTTCTCCGGCATTACGAAACCCTCCCCTCAGATCACTACCCGGAATCGAACTCAGGTTTGATCCCTCACCCAAAATCGTTAGAAGTACCATACCTTTTTTTTTTCCGATGATTTCCCGGCGATCGAAGGTTGGAGACGCGAAGGCCAAGCTGCTGGTGTCGCTCCACGTTGGTGCCGTGATCGAGGGTGCGTGTCGTGGCCTGTGGTGGTTGCTGGTGGCCGAAGTTCGCCGGCGACCACCTCTTTTCCGGAGCGCACGAAAACGAGAGGGAGAGACGAGAGAGAGAGAGATGGGGACTGAGTAAAGAGGGCGAGACCCCCTCTCCACTCCCCCCTTTATCAGCCCCAAGCCCCCTCCTTCTTAGCCGAGATGGGGGGGGGGGGGGTCGGTTACGCCCTGCGTAACCCCCCCTTCCCCCCCTTTCCTTTCCTGTTTAAACATATCGGGCAACCCTTATCGGGTTGCCCTTTTCATTTAAAAAGGCTGTTATATGGGGTGGGGCTCGGGTCCGAACCCGTAACCCGGCCCCAATCTATATGGATCCACAAGTTGGATCCGAATGGATCCAACTATGGATCCTCGGATAGGTTTTAAAAAATAAAATTTTTTTATAAAATTTTAATTTCACACTATACATAAAATTTTAACCCCCATCAATATGGATCCGTAAGTTGGATCCAAGTGGATCCAACTGTGGATCCTCGAATTCGCTTAATATATATATATGTATATTTCTATTTTATTACTAATATTAATATTATTTTAATATAACTCCATTATTTAAGCATAAATACCCCTCTATGGGTCTTGGATCCTAAACTGGATCCCAGGCCCAAATCACCCATATATCCTAATATATTTAAAATAAATGCTTAAAAATTATGGTTATTACACACAAAGATGGTGCATAACTGAGAAACTAAAAAAATAAACAAAGAGTCTGAACAAGAACTTTAACTTACAATCTTGATATTACCCAAACCACTAAATAACCCTAGAATCGGGTGACAAAAAGAGAAAGAATCATCACAAAAGAAAACAATCTCCTTAATCGTATGTCGTTGGACCCAACTGCATATCTGAGGAGTCCTATAACCTAAAAATAGGTAAATCGCGGGATGTCAGGCCGATATCCCAATTTCCTTTCATGCCAAAACCAAAGTTTCTGTGTATATATGTGCAGAACCTTATTCACGCAGGTTAAACCCATATAAATGGGCTGAGCGATGCTACCAGCATACTTGAGACCTATGCATTGCAAAAACCCTCGTAACCCGAAACCAAAACCCCTCCTTTTTTTTTTGATTCTTGGCTGTCAGAATCTGAAATCTTTTGAAATCTGAGCCCCATAGCCTGTAAACATTCTGAATCAACCCTCCTTCTGAAATTCTGAAATCCCTCAAATCAGAGATTTGGGGTTTTCGGTAGCATAAGCCCCAAAATCTCCCCTTACTATTCAAATTAGGGCTTCTTCGCAACCCACATCGACTGCTTGAACACACTCAATACCCAAACAAGTAAACATAGCAGTAAGACCTACCTTTCTGAGCTTTTCCGACATCCTGGAGGATGTTGCTATCGAGAGAGGGTGGTTCGCTGGCTCCGGTTGCTCCTACCGCCGTGAGGATGTTGCTACCGATGGTCGGTCGACCCTGTTGTTTCCATTGCCGCGACACCGGTCGAGAGGGAGAGTGAGAAGGCGAGAGAGAGAGAGTGCCAGAGAGCACAAGAAGGAAAAAGAGAGCGTGCGGGAGGAAAAGGGGTGTGGGAGGAGAAGGGGTTCGGGAGAGCCCCCTATATAGGAGGGTGCCCGAAAAGGGAGGAGGTTTCCTCCCCCTTCGGGTGGCTGCGCATACCTCCCCTCCCTTTTTACGATTTTGCAAGTGTTAGGGTTCTGAACCCTAACACGCCCCTTTTATCAGACAGCCCCTTATTGGGCTTCTTTCCTTTTTTTTCATAACACTTATCAGTAACAGGGCGTGGCCCGGGTCCGGGTCCCAGCTGTAGCGTGGATGCATGGTTTGCCTGCGGTTTGGATCCGTAGGTCTCGCAGTGTGGATCCACCTGCGGGTCTGCATATTAACAGGTTATATATATATATATATGTATATATTATGTTTAATATTATTTGTATTATCCTTAATTATTTTTCTTTCAAATATATATATATATATAAGTTATTATACGTATATATATGGATCCTGGATCCGAAATGCGGATCCCATGCCCACCTTTAGAAAAATACCTATTATTTTTAAATAAATTTAAACAATTAATGTCAAAAAATGAGGTTATTACAGATAATGTACAAGTTTTTTCATTTTTTTTACTTGACTAAAGGTGCCTTTGATTTTTGATTGATAACTCATTCTGTTTTTCTTTATTACCAGAACTTAAATAGAGATACATGCTCTTAGCTTTTTTCACTCTTTGTTTACATGTTTCTGGCTTGTCAATCTATAGGTTTGTGTTCTTTGTGGGTATCAAGGTGGTGCCATGACACGTGCTCTAAGAAGCCAGAAGATTGTCAAAGGCTTGCTGCAGGCTTGGAAAGTTGGGAAAAGATCGAAGTCTGTGACTCCAATTTCACTTTCTGAGTTTAAGGATGGTGAAGTGGTCATAAAGAGTTGCACTTCAATGGCTGAGAGTCTTGGAAACAAGGAATCTTCTGTTAACGAGATTATGAAAACAATGGATGTTGCGAAAAGGAAGAGCAGTTTTCATGGGAAGAAGAGTAACTTTGGGATTTCTAACCTCGACAATGATCTTGTGAAAAATGCCATAATTGATTCTTTTCTCGATCCAACTGCTAAACAGTGGGTGCATATGGTCTGTGGGCTGTGGATGCCTGGGACAAGGTGTCCTAATGTTGATACTATGAGTGCTTTTGATGTGTCTGGTGTTGCATGTCCAAAAAAGAACAAGGTGTGCTCTCATTCGCCTTACAAGTCAGATTAACTGTTGGACTCTAACTTTCCAATTGTAAATCACTTGTTTCGAGTCTTCTCATGATTTTTCTGGTTTTTCTAGTCTTTTTATATCAGATGAATAGTGCTCAAAACTAAACAGTGTTTACAGTGATTGGTCAAAATATATGCCTAACGCATTGGGATTCCCTATTTCAGGTTTGCTCAATCTGCAAGCGACCTGGAGGCTCATGCATTAAATGCAGAGTGGCTGATTGCTCTGTTGTTTTTCACCCTTGGTGTGCACACCAAAAGGTTATATTTCTATACGCAAATCAAGTTTTAGATAAGGTGGCTGAGGATATCGTAGATGTATTGGGTGGACTCTTGTGCTTACTTGGACTGTTTGTTTTTGGTAGTACATGAATAAACCTATGGCCCTGTTCTGAAGCTTGTGAAATAAGAATGCTTATATCCAGAATTTCATCTGATCATTGTTTTCCTTGTGAAAAAAATCAATGCATTTGAATAACTTAAGAGGTATTTGCTTGCAAACATCCATATGGCAATTCAATTAAAAATAACTGGTCTGATGAAAATTGTGCTATTGGAATGGAGCTAGTTTTACACACATATGGGGACAAAATGCTTTTAAGGTGTGGCCTTTATAAAAGTTAACCTGACAAAAGCATTTCTTATATGTGATTGTGCATGCATGTGTATGCACAAATGTGTGCTTCTGTGTGCATCTGCATACATGTGGTGCGGTGTGTCTTGTGTGTAAAGTAGGTTAAAAGGGGGGGGGTGTCTGGTGTGTAAAGTAGGTTAAAAGGGGGATCACCATGCTGCTATCAGCATGGGAGAGTAAACTTTACCCATTTTCATTAGGCGTGGCTCACTTTCATTTGCCACTTATGCCATGTTCATCTGTATGTGCCCAAGAAAATAAAGCATTTCTATGAAATCAACAAAGGAAACTGTAATGAAATATGCGGAAATACAAAACTAGGGCAGCTAAGGGCTTATAAGATCATAAATACAAAGAGCACATGCACATACACAAGTCCAACTAAGATTCAATATAAGAGCACAAAGGCTCTACACAAGCACTATCATTCATGACATGAAAGAACTAAAGAGAGGAATACAAAGATATAAAAAAAAATCATCTTATTAAGCATAAATGCTTAATAGAAGCATTAGGAAATCAAATGGGATAAAAACCCCTATTTATACAATACAAGAGAGAGGGAGACCTCAATAGAGCTGTTGAACTGTTCCAAGTTCCAACAGTTATAAATATAACTGATGGACTGTTCCAACAACTTTATTGATTAGTAAACTCTACTTGACTATTCAAAAAAGAATCCAACAACTCTTGGTATTTGACTGAATAGTCCCTATAAAAACAGAAAAGGACAAAAAGAAAAGAATAAAGTAAAAATACTAATGTGCCCCTAATGGAGATAACCTATTACAAGGATTGAAATAACCAAAATACCCTTAATGGGTATTTACCTATTACATCATTATAAATAAAATATATATACATATATATGAATATATGTATAATCTGAACGATATATATATATATACACATATATATACATGTACAACTTAACACTCCCCCTCAAACTTCCGGTATAATATACCGAAAGTTTGAAAATACAAAAAGAATCAACGGGAATGATCAAAGTCTTCAAATATCTTCATTAAAAGTCTCCATCTTTATGTCGTATTAGAGAATTTTGTAAATACAAGTCTCCAAATGTCTACATTGGTGATCGTCCCCAAACGCCTTCATCGACTATTTTCATCTTCATGATATGATGCATCAAAGATATTTCTTTCTCAATCCATCATATTTTTAAGAACCCGCAAAGGGAACAACACAATGGTTCTAACTACACAAAAGAAAATATCCTAACCCAATAGTTATCAAGTTTTTTAAAATAAATATATTTTTGAACAAGAGAAACATTAGATAATTGTTAGGAAAGATAAGAATTATGAAATCAAATCATAAACACAAAATCAACATATTTTTTTCAAGAAAAACATAACTATTTATCATAAGAGATTTGATAACTAAAGGACATATAAATCATAAAGAAGAGGTAAACAATTATTCATAAATAATATCCCAAGCTTTTTTAGAAAAACATTTCAAATTAAATAACAAATCATTACAGACATGTATATAAAATATAACAATTCAAAAGTTCCCTCAAGAAAAGAGGAGATAATTAAATTCATGCATACAAGAGTGTGAACAAGATTTAATATGAAACACATATATTTCCATCATGCAATTAACAAATATTTAATGCAAATAATAATGAACTCACAAATCACAACCATTAGAATTCATTCACACAACCTAGAATGGGCTTAAGCACAAAGGATCAAACATCAATCTTAATATATATATATATATATATATATATATATATATAAAATAAAATACGCATAAGATCACTAAAATTTTATCAATAAACATTTTTCCATACAAGTAGAAAAAGTTTAGAAATTTCTTTCAGAGATTTTAAAAATCTCACACAACAAAAGGAATGATATTTGCAAATTTCAACAATAGTTTGACCCTCACAAGCATTCTCCTCACTAGACCTCCAAGCCTCAAAAATCAAGTGTATCAACTATTAGAACAAGAGCATAATCACAATGCCACTAATGCTAAAAAACATACATCTCTTGTCTATATAAACCGACACTTAAACAAGTGTATCAACTACTGGAATAAGCTAATGCTAAAAAACACACAAAAAATGTGAATAACCAACATTTCTTGTCTACATAAAATGACACTTAAACAAGTATATCAGCTAATAGAACAAAAGAATAATCACAATGCCACATATGGGCAATACAAACACACAAAAAGTGTGAATAATTTTTGTTTTTTTAAAACAATTGCTCAAAACCTCCCAATGACCAGGGCACATTACAAATTTAATATTCACAACCCATCCACCATTTCAAATATAAAATAAATTTAAACCATAAACTGAAATTTCATTTACTTAATCAAATAATGTCAATAAGATTCCAAACTGTTTCAAAATCAAATCTAGCTATCTAGTGCACGTCAGAACCCGGACCACAATCCTCGTGTCTTCCAGCCAGCCAGTCCCTTCATCATGGCGCTTCAGTACCTGAAAACATTTTTAGAAATTGGGTAAGAACCGAAGTTCTCGTATGAGACTCTAAATTCCCAACAGTAAGAAAATAACATAAAGTAAGCCAATCACACGTTTAAGAGGATTCACAAGTAAGATATCATCAGAACAAACTTACCATCTAAGCAGTTCGAATAAGCGAATAGAAATTTCATGCCAAATTAAACATTTAAAGATGCATGAATTGGTGCAACATGCATAAATATCTTTTAAGTTCATTAATCGATATTTTCTTTTGCATGCATGTCCCTACTTGATGCACATTAATTTTTTATGTCCACTTTCTTAACAACCGACAAAAATTTTTGAGGTTCAAGGCAGTTCTCAGTAGTAGCTTATCACATAATTTGTATTTTAAATTACTGGGTTCCACACTTATTCTCCGACCGATATCAGGAATCCACTCCATCCATCGGAACATTAAAAATCTATACCTAATACCGGGACATCAAGGAAATCTACATCCATTGATGCCACTTTTTTGGCATACCAATACCTACAGCTGAGTCAACAACACCACCCCTAGGCAAAGTGACTGAAAGTTCTTTACAACTGTGGTTGGGAATGCGAATCACATATCGGGTTCTTAAGGACAACAAATGCACACGATGTTCAATATCCTCACGGTCCCCTATGACCACCATCCAAAGTTTCCATCCTTTCAGTGAAATACCAAGGAAGACACTTATTACACCGTATGGATGCCAACCCTGTATATATATGGATCTCGGTCAATGGATCCTGGATCAGGTTCAGATCCATTTGATGTTAGCTCACATATATTAACATGTATATGTCGTTTTATATTATTTTCAATTTCAGAGTTCAAAAAAATATAATTATTTAATTAAAATTATACTTTTAGAATTTAAAAATGAAGGAAAAATTACGAGATATTACATCTTGTCTATATAAAATGACACTTAAATAAGAGCCATAACAGATGGAAACACAAGAGGTAAGAGAGCTTGTAATGAAAACAAATTAATGCCATCAAGTAGAATAAGAATAATGATTTTAACAATCTTTGGAAATTCTATGGTTCTAAAAACATAACTATCATCACAAGAAAATCAAGATATCAAGCATCCAATAGAGTAACAATGGCTATACAAACAAATGAGTGGTAAAATGCACTCATAGAAACCGAGATAAATCACCTAATACTGACAAGATGACATGAGGTGCATACACAACTCACCCCAACGACTAACTCAAATTTTCAACAACAATGACTTAAGAGCCCAATCAACCATCATTCAGACCCAAGGCAAATGACATGTTACTCAACCCCTGAGAATCTAGACTGATAAGATGATATGAGGTGCACATATAACTTACCTCAACGACTAACCTTGACTCTACAATATCGAGGTGTACAAGAAACAAATGAGTAATACAATATACTCATAGAACCAAAGGTCAATCAACTGTTAGTCAGAAGCCAAATAATTTGGCAATCTATATCGTCAAGAAGACACAGGTGCACACATAACTCACCTCAACAACTAACTCTGGTTTCACAACATAGAAGTGCATACAACTCACCTCGATAAGGTCAAACAAATAATAATGGATGTATCAAAAAAAGAGTGGACTTACAAAGCCAAATAATAAAAACCTTGAAAGACACATTCCAAGGGACAAGAATTGATAAGGCGATAATTTTCAAGTCAAAGAAATCCTAAGTAATGCAATTATAAAGCCTTCAATCACGAACCGAAACATTAACCAATATTAAGTGGATAAAAACAAAACATGTTCTCTAAAGAACATTCTCACAAAACTCACAAAGGGGTACACAAGAAGGCTCACAATATAAAAAGTAATATTTTATTGAATATCATAATTATGTAATAGAAACATAACACTCAAAACTCATGTAAGGTATCATGATGCAAATAAATTTTAGTAAAAACATGCAATCATACGACAAGATAAAATATTAAAATGTCCACCAATGAGTTTTCAATTACGAACAAGCATGTCCATCAATAATGGACAATTAGTACAATGAACCATGAGTGAAACACTTATAACACCCACAAAGGGTAAACACAAAAAAGGATTTTATAATTCTCAAATTAACATTTTATTAAAACTAAGTATGCAAAAAATTATAATATTTAAATCCCATGCAAAACATGTAAGATAATGTTCATTAAAGAGCCATGAGACTAAAAAATAACACAACAATGACCACGAAAGGGCCAACAAGAGAAACACTCAATAACATAACTATTTTTAATAATTTTTAAAAAAGATCATATTTAAAAGGCATTCATAAAAGTGAATGATTCCCATAAGAAATCATGCCCAATACCTTATGCATGAATAGGTAATCCCATTCAGCATGTAAGACATTCACAAGGATCATATATCAATATAAAAGTTATTTATTGAAAATTCAAAAATAGCCAGGTATCCATGATGATTAAGATTCTAACCACATATAATTTTTAATACTTCATAATCTATTTTAGGTTTCACATAAGAATATATCAAGAGTAAAGAAAGAAAAAAAAATTCAAACTCAAGTTAAGCAAAATCTTTTAAGATCATACTTGTGAATGACGCACACCACCATTTCAAATTATTTTAGAATATTTGACAATTTTTCAAAGAGAAACAAAACAAAGTTCAATAATAAATACAAACATGATTTGACATTTATAACCATGAAGTGTTCAAATAAAGCATCTAAATGCCAACAATATATGCTCAAGAATACTAAATCATATGCGTGCATATTAAATAAAGCGAGTTTGAAAAACTAAGATTCAAATAAGATCTCATAAAAGCATGCATATATATAATTTCAGAAGATCAAACAAATATTATAAACCTTATAAAATATTTATTAAAAATAAATCCAATAATAAATTTAAAAAACATTTAAAGATTTTTTTTTAACAAAAATAACAAATAATTTTTCAAAGATAAGAAAAATGAGTGCTTTCTCATGCATAATTCATGAGATAGATAACCCAAGTAACACTAAAGATATAAGATATATACTGGGTCAAGATTTTCCTTGAATCCAAGCCACACAACGATCACAAAACCTTCACGAAGTACGAACTCGAACCAAAGAATCTCAAGACCTCAAAAAAGGCAAAATACAAAAAAAAAATTCTTGGCTCTGATACCATATAATGAAATATGTGAAAATACAGAAATATAGACAAGTCCAACTAAGGGACAATACAAGAGCACAAAGGCACTACACATGCACTATCATTCAAGACATAAAAGAACTAAAGAGAGGAACACAAAGATATAAAAAACATTCATCTTGTTGAGTATGAATGCCTAAGAGAAGCATTAGGAAATGAAAGGAGACAAAGGCCCCTATTTATATACATACAAGATTGAGGAGACCTCAATAGAGCTGTTGAATTGTTTCAAGTTCCAACAACTATAAATATAGTTGTTGGACTGTTCCAACAACTCTATTGACTAGTCAACTCTATGTTGTAAAAAAAAACCAATATCTCTATTTGGTATTTGACCAAATAGTCCCTATAAAAACAAAAAAAGACAAAAGAAAAGAAAAAAGTAAAAATACTAATATGCCCTTAATGAGGACAACCTATTAAAAGGATTGAAATGACCAAAACACCCTTAATGGGTATTTACCTATTATATATGTATATATATATATATATACAATATGAACCAAAATACCCTTAATGTATATACATACATGTACAACTTAACAAATACAACGTTTGTGGTGACCTTACAATTTGAAATCTTTACCTATGGTCATGATTGCAGTATAACAGTGGAAGACCCATTTTCTTCAGGGAAGTTCTTTTCATTTTTCATAATTGGCAAAATTCTCTCTCTATTTATATACGCACACACCTATGTAGCCAAAAGCCCCGACTAGGCAGCGACTGGTCGGTCTAGGCGTAAGTAAAACACCTAGGTTTTGCAATTCCTAGGTGGGCTACCTTAAAAGATACCAATTTTGCCGACTAGGTACCGACTCAGGCGCCTAGTCAACGACTAAGCTGCTTTTGCCTAGGCATGAGGGCATTTTAGTTATTTATTATTCTTATATATTATGTTATTTTTTGCATATATATATATATATATATATATATATATATATATATATATATATATATATATATATATATATATATATATATATATATATCGAACCCAACTTATCCTCGTGAAAAGTGGACATTTTTTTTAAACTATTGCAGAAACCAAACTTAAGAATCCGGGGTCTCATAGATTTAATAACTACCAAGCCACAAGAGATAGTCCATTGAATCAACGAAGGAATAATCAACTTTATTAACCAATATAATGAATGTCATAAAAATAAAAAATAAATAAATAGTCTGTAACACAGAGCCACTCTGTCAAGAACATCAAAACATGTCACGCAAACTCGCAGGCCCCATGTAGCAGTCACCCCATCACTAAGTTCTCGGTCCTGAAAAATATTTTTGAAATACAGGGTAAGAACCAGAGTTCTTTGTACGAATTCCTTTAAAAATTCAAACAAAAAGGAAAGAGCATAAACCAAATTTATGTATAAATTCAGAGAAATATAATAACAATTTCATAATCAATTTACCCATCAAACATTTAAAACAAGTATCATGCAATAACAATTTTCATACGAGAGAGAATAAGTATGAATGCATGAACTAATGTAGAATAGTAAAGATGCATCATTCAATGCACATGCGTGAATAACTTATTAAGTTATTATCAGAGTTTTCTTTTGCATGCATGTCTATATTAAATGACATAATTTTAGTTTCACTTTTCATTAAACCCGCGGATACTTAAAACGGGTACAACAATTCCCGACGTCTAAGTTAGGTTTCCAATTATACCTTAACACACAATTTGTATTTTATTACTAGGTTTCACACTTGATCCTTGCCCGATATCAGGAATTAACAATATCCATCGGAACATTAGAAATCAATATATAATGTCGGGACATTAGGAAAATCAACATCCACTTATGCCACTTTCTTGGTATACCAATAACAACAGTTGTGTCAACAACAACAACATCCCAAGCAAAGTGACTGAAATCTTCCTAAAACCATGACCGGGAGGTGAACCACCACATCGAGTTTAATGACAATCACGCACGGAGTTTTAGTATCCTCGTGGTTTTCTCAAAACTGCCATATAAGATTCTCACATTATGAAAGGGACATCCCAGAAGAAAATTAATTACACTGATTGTCTCTTTTAACTTTTTAACAAATTCAAGTTCTTTACATGAGAACCATTTTTTAAATCAAAACCCAACTCGGGTCCTAGCCCGCCACATTTTAACAGTTCAATAATTTTGAAAAGCCAATAATTCCATAATAGATTTTTCCAATGCTAACAATTTTGGAGTAACACATGCTCCGAGCCCACATGGCCTGCAGTGGTTCACATCTGACCACAAAAGCATTTCAAATGATATATGCATCTTATGTAAAATTTCAGTGAACATGCAACACACATTGTTTCCAACCATGTTCACAATGCACATTCAAACACACAAAAATAAATGCATATAAAGCCAACTCATATGCATGCGAATAGATGCTTATCAATTCTATACATAAACATCCAAACATGCACATGATCATATTTATGTAAACATTAAAATAAATTCAAAATTTTCAAGCGTTTGATGTGCACATTTGCAACATAGTAATTGAATGAATAAACATCATTCAAATCCAAAACATATATAGCACCCTTCAATCCATATGAATGCAGGTCTGAACATAACAACACTGTTCAGAAATAACATACTGTCAATCTGATCGGGATGCACAAACACACCCTGTAACAAATCTAATCAGATTGCACATAACTCATTATTCGACAATCTGATCAGATTACACGTGCAATCAATGTCAAATCCAATCGGATTGCATATGCACAAACAATGCACAAATCTGGTTAGATTGTACACCCGCAAAGAGTGGCAAATCTGATTTTTAATATACTGCAAAACCGTGTTCAACAATAGCATGTCGTGGCTGCGCTAATGTGAGCAACAATCATGCTGTCAACAACATGTTGCTGCTGCAAATTCGTGCATAGCAGCATGCCGTTGACATCATACTATTGTTGCACAAATGCGCAGCAAAGTGCTGCCCTAAACAACACAAGAAACCCTTCTTTATGCAGCCTATGACAGTCCACACATACAACAAAAATAATCAGATCCTCTGATAGGCTATTAAACATGTATATACACAAGTCCGATGACAGTTAACATAAGTGCATAAGTTCTGGTCTGAAAACTGTTACCAAGATTACATGAATTCAGATCTTAAAATAGCCACAAAAAACATTGTGAAATTCTGTTTAGATCGCAGCCTACATAACAACTTGAAATCAAGTCTAATCAGCACCCAAACACGGAGTGAATTCTGGTCTGATCAACACCCAGAAATCACATGTATTTGGGTCTGATCAGCATCCCCAAAACAAAATATTTTTGGGTCTGATCAGCACCCAACAACAGGTATTCAGGGCTGACCAGCACCTCAAAAACAAAGTAGTTTTAGGTTTGATCAACACTCAGAACAGCAGGTATTCGGGTCCGACTAGCAACCAAAAACATGTAATTTCAGGTCTGATAAGCACCCAACACAGCCTGTATTCAGGTCTGACCAGGACCCAAAAACATCATATACTTTCAAGAAAACATATTCTATTTATAACATTTGATAGGATCTTATAAAAAAATCAGATTCAATGACATCAAGTAAAATTGATCTACAACATACAATTAGTAGAAACATATGTTGATCACAACCAACAAAAATCAGCCTATAAAACAGGTTGATAACTTCTAAAAAAAAACAGATTTACAACATATCTGATTAACATACTATCACAATTCAGATTTGGTAGCATTAAGAAAACGAAAGTTATCAATAGCATGCTGTCCATAGATCTGATCGGGATACCCATAAGATAAAACTGGCAACCCGGTTTGGGTCAAGTTTGATTCCAAACAAGAAACTATCTATGTATATTATTCTTTGAGCATGAACGATAAAAGAACCAGCCCATGCCAAAATTGGCAGGACATTATATATATATATATATATATATATATATATATATATATATATATATATATATATATATATATATATAAAGATTCGATGCAGAAATCAACATGTACATAAATCCAAGAGTAACTTGAAGTTGAACACATGCTTAAACATGAAAATCATTGACATGGTTACATCAACCAAAAATATACGAAATTGAGAATCAAGACATAGATTTAGACATATTTTTGAAATCAGATTTTATTTTTTTCCATCTAAAATTTCACATGAATTAGATTTAAAACCCTTTCTTTCCATACGAATCTAGAGAGGAACCCGTAGCTTAGACTGGATGTGGAAAAAAAACTGAAAAACAATGGACGATCGGTGAGAAAGCTGAATTCTTTCTCTTCTTCTTCTTCCTTTTCTCTTTTCCCTTCCCTCTCTCTCTCTCTAGAAAATGAAATCTAGAGAGAGAGAGACGAGCTAGACCCTTATAATATTTTTTTTTGTTCTTCTAGAGAGAGCGTGGTCCCCTCTAGAGTCCTTTATCCTTTGGAGGATGTAGAACTCTCTCTCTGTAACTTCTCTTATTTATCCTCATATTATCTTATATATATTTAATTAATTAGAGATTTATCTAGAACACTTATCTAGGTAGAGTTCTACTCTATGTAGAACACCTTATCTAATAAATACAATTTTAAAATTTAATTAATTATTTTTTTATTAATTATTTAATATTTAATTATTAAATAATTATTTTTTAGAATATTTCAGAGGGTGTTGCCCCCCTCTGGAAGTCCTTTCATAGCAGAATTCTCTCTTAATTTTAGCTTTAAATTGATTTTAAAGCTTTAAATTGGTTATTCTTAGATTTCAGATCTAGATCCAAGATCCAAATTCATATTCAAAATCCATATGGATCTCAACCTGGATCAGATCCTAGTTAATATGGGTCTTGGATGGGGTCCAGATCCATATCAACTTGGATCAATCGGATCTGATCCGATCCAATCCAAAAAATGGTTAAAAAAGAGGTGGGTGATTTTTGAAAAATGGGATTTTCTGGCCAATCGTAACCTGATTTCAGAAAAATGAAATATCAAAGTTCTCATAATTACAAGACACATCTAACAGTATACTTACCTGAATTTTGCCTCCGAATTTCGCCTGAATTTAACCTGAATTTTGCTTGATTTTTGCTCGAATTTAAAGGTTAAAAATGAAAAGTTGTACAAATACTAATCGTCTCATTTTTTGTCTTGTTAGTAGGCCCTGGTTCCCGCCCAGACCCAACTGACTTCACCTATAATTGAGGATATTTTCTATGATTTTTGTTCACTTTAGAAAACACTTGTGTGTTTGTGTGAAATGATGAAAACATGCTTAGTTATATGTGTGTGTGTGAAATGATGAAAACATGCTTAGTTATATATGTGTGTGTATGTGTGTGTGTGTGATACTGAATATGTTATGAATAATTGAATATATGTGTGTGTGTACAATTATATATATGTATATTCTGGTTATGTATATGAATATATTTTGTGAAAGCATGTGTAATTTTGTACTTGTGTAATGAAAACATCTTTTAGTAAAAGAATTATACAGATTTTTATGTATATTTTGTATACCTTTTTATATTTAAATTGGTATTGACTAGTCTTGCCTAGTCCTCGACTAATCTTTTTAGGGGTCTACAGACTAGGCACCGCATAGTGCTTTTGACTAAATAGATACACACACACAAGGTAATTGGATCCTACAAACTGTTGTCCAAGCTGAGATCGTCATGGGTTTTTTTGTTCTTTTTGGAATTCTGATCGTATATGTGTTCTATGTGATTGCTTTTATAGGAACCAACTCTTGGTTATCCAATCATGACATGAACAGGTTTTTATAGGGCTTGATAATCAATGGCCTAAAATTTCATTAATATTTGAGCCTCAAAAATCATATTTATTCGGCAAAAAACATGATTAAGTGTTGATTCCTAGCAAATGGACCATGCCAAACACATTTGCAAGGTTGGATATGTGGAAAAATGCTGAAAAATACTTAGATTGTTCAAAGTTTGTACAGTTTATAGTTTGTATCAGAGTTACCGGAAGCGCCTAGGCAAAAGGGGAAGCGCGCTTCCCCGAAGCGCGCTTCGGAAGCGCGAAACGTCGCGCTTCCGAAGCGTGAGGGGAAGCGTCCCCCTTTTTTGGGAAGCGCGCTTCCCCCACGCTTCCCCCACGTTTCCCCCACGCTTCCTCCACGCTTCCCCCTCGCTTCCCCATTTTTTTCATTTTTTTCGCTTCCCCTCGCTTCCGGTTCGCTTCCTAGGTCGTTTCCGAGACGGTTCGGAATTTTCTTCTAAGTGGTCCCACGCTTCCCCGCTTCCTAAATTTTTGAAAGTGCCTCGCTTCCCGCTCCCGCTTCCCGTATCGCTTCCCGCTCCCGCTTCCTCGACTGGTAACTCTGGTTTGTATCATGATTACCAAAGACTTCTATCTATCTTGGGAAGCTCTCTTCTTGGGAAACCCGGAAGCTGAGCGCTTTTGAAACTCAGTTCTATAATCATGAGAAGCATGCTTCCAAGTACATTTTATTTCCAACATGAGAATTGAATTTTTACTATAAAAACATTACATTTAAATAATTAATGAATTTTGATCCTCTAATAACAACAGTATAGTTGACCCATTTTAATTAGATTGAAAAATAAATCTTAAACAACTATATGTTTTTTTAGTTTTTCAAATGTTATGCCATTCTAATATTGCAACTCACTTCCTAAATACTTATTAACTTTTCATTTTCCATTTCATGTGTACTTATGAACCCCTCGTCCCTCACTGCTATATATATATGTATGTGTGTGTGTGTGTGTGGACAGGCTCAAATTTTCAATTCTTGTACTTCCTTTTGGAATCTGACCTTACATATGTGATCTACATGGGTGTTTAGTAGGAATAGGTTTTTGGATCATCTGACCATGACACATGAGAAGGTTTTTATAAGGCTTCAAAAATCGATGACTCAGAATTTTCATAAGTTTGAAGACTCATAAAATCAAAATTTTTCATTGGAAAAACATGATCCAACAGTTGATTCCTAGCAAATGGATCATTCTAAACACTTCTGTGGGGTCAGATTTGCCGAATATGGCCTGAAACATAAAAAATCAGCTCTGTCCACATCATATGGACAGTTGGAGGTGTTAAATTGTACATATATATAGGTGTATACTATGGTTGTATATGCATATATAATACTCATTAGGGGTATTGTTGTCATTTCACTTTGTATAATAGGTTGTGCACATTAGGGACACTTTAGCATTTTTACTTTTTACTTTTTTTAATTTTTTTATTTCTAGCTAAGGATATAATGGTCCATAGCCATTAGAGCTGTTGGACTCTATATGGCTTCTCTTCTCTATATGAAGGGGAGTAATCCCCTTGTTGTATGCTTGTTTCAAGCTCTCTTTGGAATGCAAATACATATTGTTTATGCTCGTGTTGTCCATTAGTGACATTGTGCTTGTGTTTGTATCTTGACCTATAAGTGGTCCTCAGTGGTGTTCCTACATTTGTATTTTGCTAGTCTCTAAGAGGCATTTCTTTGTATTTCTTATATTTCATTACGGAGGAACCCATTTTCTTATATATATATATATATATATATATATATATATATATATATATATATAGAGAGAGAGAGAGAGAGAGAGAGAGAGAGAGAGAGAGAGAGAGAGCTTGTGTGCTTTTATACCCTCGAAGCACCTGTGACATGTGGGGGTGCGGGTGCAGCATCCGACAAGGTTGGGTGCAGGTCAACTAGTGTCAGATGTGGTGAACCCTGAACCTGGCAATTTTTGTCCAATTAAAATTGTCCAATTTAAAAAATGTTAAAAATCTAAAACCTAAAATAACTTATAACTGTAATGTATATATAATGTTTGCTACTCTTGTGAGTTCCAAATTCTCTAGTGAAATGCTTTTTTTTCTCATATCTGATCCTCTGGATGTGATCTGCATGTTTTTTTAGTAGGAACCAACCCTTGTATCATGTTTTTGCAATGTGTAGTGTTGAAAAATCAATGGCCTACAACATATTGGATTTTTAACCCTCAAAATGTATTTTTATGTTGGAGAAATACGATCCAAGGTCTGATACCTACTATTTTGACTATAATGAACACATTCATGGGTCAGATTTGGTCAAAGCAACCTCCTCCTATGAATTTAAACTGGTTGGCTTGGAACCCACGAAGTTAGCCAATGTTTTTTCCATGTGTGTAATGTAAAGCAGATTGTGTGTGTGTGTGTATGTTTTTGTGTGTATGTACATATGTGTGTGTGAAATGTAGAGCATATCTGTGTATTTTTTTCCAAGGCTCGATTCTCCAGCACTTTATACTTGTGTTTGGCATCAAAACTTGTATCAGTGTCCAACTAACATAGGTTGTCACCAGAAATGGGCATTTTTGTAATCTTATGCTTTATTGAATAACTAAAGTAGCCATGGCTGGTGACAAGTAAATATCATTCAATCGCTGTGCTATTTTTAAATTTGTTAGAAGTAAAAAATTGTGATGAATAAGTTAAGAGACCATCTCTGCATTTCTGTATGTGTTTTTGTGTCTGCACATGTGTGCACATACATGTTTGCATGTGTGTGTCAGCTACTCAGCTGTATTCCATTGAAATGGGGCACACACGCTTGATCTCAAAGCATGTGTTGCTACTCTGCCATTTTCTGTGTATTGAAAGTCTCTTGATATTGCAAAAGTCTTATGAAATACTTGAGAAATACACATCATTTTTTCCAGGATGGCCCTTTTACCAAAGGGGGCCCTGTTATAGGTCAGATGCCAATTATGTATTTCTTTTAAGCTGGAGTAGTTATCAATACCCTAACTGTATAGTCAAATGCCTTATTAGTCCATGTCATCAAGAAAAGTTGCATTTACATCAACTGCTATAATACTGCTGGATGGAGCCATCTACATTCCTCTTGAATCTTCCAGAATTAAGAATTTTCTCCACATGGAATTAATGCTTCTATGCTTTGCCTGGTCGACTGTTTGGTCAGAAATCACTCGGGAATAACACCAACCTGAATACTAAATGATGATGGCTGGCCTTGTTTAGCATTCTTGATGCCATTTTGCATTCAAGAATAAAACTGTTGCTTGTTATATAGGTGTTTTCTTTGATTATTTTTACTCCGGAGCTATTCTTTTAGTTAAAAGTCCAGTCTAAAATTTTGGGTTGCTCCTTTTAGTTGGTTATGGCTTGGTTTATATATATGTGACCACACTACATCTCCTAGCAATCCAATTAGCAATTTAGTATGATCTGGTGGTATTTCTGAATTTTGGGATAAATCCAGATGCTGTTACTTGGAGTATCAATCTGAGTTTGATCCATATCAGATATATCCTGATTCGGATTGAATCTGTGACCTATTTACATTCCTATATACAGGTTACATTTGAGGGATGGCTTTTGCCAATAGTGTGTTTAATGTTTTTCTGGTCATGTATATCTGATTATAATATCTCCAGGTGTTCTTCTGGTACTGTTTTTTTCTCTCTCTCTTTGTTTCTGATGGTGATGGTATGAATTATATTTGGTTCTATGATGTTTAAGAGGGTACTCTGTAACTTGAATGATTTGGTAGTTACATTCTTTGCCCCTTTTCATTTTAATCTAATCCTGATCACCTTCAATTATCAGCTTGGAATGGTTGGATTTGTATTTAGAGTTCGGCAGATAATGCAACTAAAAAGTTATTCGTACTATTTATTGGTTATATTAATCATCAATTTTCATATCTAGGGACTATTGCAAAGTGAGATTGAAGGTTATCATAATGAGAATATTGGTTTCTATGGGAAGTGCATCCTTCATTCTAGAGACAGCAGCTGTGAAACTGCACCCACCAATCCTGTGGAAATAGAGGCTCCTGTAAAAAGTGATAAGAATCCTTTAATAACTGATAAATTTACATGTGCTCGAACAGAGGTACGTTTTGTAGTTGTAGGTTTCTTGGTTAATGTGATTTACTGGATGGTCTCATTTGCTTAACAATCTGTCAAAAATCATGCATTAGGGCTACAAGGGACGGAAGAGTGAAGAAGTGTTACAACTTAATAATTTGCAAGGGCGCCCTCACGATGTAAGTGGATGCCTGGTTCCACAAGAACAGATTAATGCATGGCTTCACATTAATGGGCAGAAGTCCTGTGCAAGGTTACCTGTGAAATCCTTTCTGGCATCAGATATTGAACATGACAGTAGAGTAAGTCGTGAATAACCTCTCTTTTTAAAGTACTGATGAAACATAGAGGTTGGCAGGTCCTTTGCAGCAATAATTTCAGGAATAGTCCTGATAGCTTGGTAAAGTTGATGTTTAGTGCCTGTTTGTTAGGCGCAGAAAATGTACCTCTTCCAGTGTTTAAAAACTCACCGAGTCAACTCAGTGACTCAGTTGACTTGGCTTGACTCGGTCATACACCTGGTCAAAAAAGTGAATGACCAGGTTTTCTACAAGACTTGGCTGAGTCACAAGTTCACTCGGTTGGGTCAACTTATGACTCAGCCAAGACATTATATATATGTACATCATTTATGTATTTATTTATATATTCTATGAGTGTACAATGTGTATATTTTACACGATATTTATAATATATGTAGGTATACTTATATAACTGTATATCATATACATTTATATATGTTATATATCTATTGAGTTAATACATTTAACGTGACCTGGCTGAGTCACCGAGTTGACCCGCTGAGTGATGAGTCAAGCACTGCCGAGTTGATTTCGAGATTATGAGTCACTCGGTTTGAAAACATTGACATCTTCTGTGCAGCCCATACCTGACATTGTGCCCCATGCAAACGTAGGATGCCCTTCTCAGAAAGGGGCCCCTGCTTCCCATTAGATTCTACACTTGCCCCCATTTTCAATGAAAACAAAGTGGGGTTGGGGGCGGTGGGTGGGGAGGGTGTTTCGGCGAGGGAGGTGTTGGAACATTTTTCTGTTGCAAGCTTTCTAGGCAGAGAATGTTACTGCAACAAATCAGGCCCTTGTGCAGTTTAAATTGCTGGTATTTTCTGTGTGTGTGTGTGCGTCTCTCTCTCTCTCTCTCTCTCTCTATATATATATATATATATATATATATACATGATAATATTTGCTACCCTATGGGTAAGGAACCCCATAGTGAAAAAAATGTAATATTTTTATTTTGTTTTTTTCTGGTTTTTTGCATAGTTGACCCTTCAGTTGTGATCTACATATTAAGTTTAGTTGAAACTGACCTTTGGATCATGTTTTTCTAATATATATGTCAGATTTTACAAGGGTTGAAAAATCAATGGGCTACAATCATGGTCAGCTATGTCACATGGACTCGGCTCCAAGGTCGCCGCACCCACGTCGACACGCACCGACACGGGTGCGGCTCGGACTCGGTCAACCCGACCCTGGGTGTGGTCAACACACCCAGGGTCATTTTGGTCCATTTTTTGGATTTTTTTTTTAAATTTCTGGGCTACAGAATTTTTAAAAAAATTCTTGGGGGGGGGGGGGGGGAGGGCCCTATAACCCCCCGCCCGCTGACCGCGCAGCGGGACCCCCGCCGGGGGGACCCCCCCCCCCCCCTTCTGTAAGAAAAAAAACCCTGAATCAGGCTTCACAACTCGTCACCTGTCCCCTAATGGGCACAACTTTGACCGAGTCTTATATATATATATATATATATATAGTCGAGTCTCCGTGTCCAAAATTTTTGAAATTGCGCCGTACCCGCACCCATGTGACATAGATAGTCACCTATATCGTTCAGGTAATTTATCGGGGAGGGTTTTTCTTGGAGATATTTTCAGAATGTTAAAGTCTCGGAAAAATTAAAAATTGAAAATATATAGTAATAAAAAAGATAAGCAAATAATAGTTTTTCTATTATTTTTCTTGCAAAAAATATAAGGAAACAATTGGAAATGTTTTTAAAATATAAAAGAAACAAGAAAAGATACTTAAAATATGTAAACAAAGATGTTTTTGAATATCTCAGGAAAATATTGCGATAATATTGTGATATTTTCATTTCTTGCGATATTTTGAAAATCTCGGGAAAATATTATCTGACCTTGAAATACCGATAATATCACAATATTTTTTAATATTTTTCAAAAGTATTGGTGAAATCGATGACTATGGCTACAATGTACCAAATTTTTAAATCTCAAAATGCCCTATTTTATGTTGAAAAACTATAATCCAAGGGTCAATTCCTACTATTTTGACCACGTTGAACCAAGGTTGTAAGTATCGCAAGCTTATCATAAATTTTTAATAATTTTTTTTAAAAAATTCAAAAGAATCAAGAAAAATCAGAAAAAATTAACTAAAGTTCTAAAAGAATCATATCACATGAAACAATATGAATTACACAAAATACAACCATAAAATCACTTGTAAAGCATTTATGTCTCCATGAGCTGCTATAAATGGCATGCATATCTCATAAGAAAAATGTAAATTGTGAAATAATAAACAACACTAAGCTAACAAGTCATAATTTCCATAACAGTGCAGGTTTACATAAACAAAAATAAAATCCCCAAGTGTTTCTCAATACTTAAAATTTTTACATGACCAAATTCTTTTAAGTTCAAACAAAAATGAAGACTTCTTCTTGCAAGAAATCAAGCCTTAAATTACTCTCAAGTTCTTTAGGAGTGAACACAAACTCACCTTAAGGAGTCTTCTTATATATTTCAAAAAAAAAAATGAATTAAGTGCAACATAAAATGCACTAATTGTGTATCGTAAGATACACCCTCTATCCGGGTGTATCGTAAGATACACCCTCTATCCGGGTGTATCGTATGATACAACGAGTGTATTGTATGATATACCGGATATATGTACAATACACACCTGTATCTCGATACGGGTGTGCATCGTATCGATTAGGCCCAAAGTAATGATATGTATCATGCTGACAATATGGATCATACAGGTAGGCTTAACATGGTTCATTTAATACTAATTATGTTTCTAATCTAACTTGGATGTGAGAAGCGTTTTCTATAATTACATTTGGAAACAATAATGAACACATCCATGAGGTCGGATTTGCTCAAAACAACTGTCCCCATGTGAGTTCTAACTAGGTTCCTTGCCCATGAGGGTTGCTATTGAAGGCACAAAACTATTGAGTATAAATCACCTTATTTTATATTTTTTGGATTTTTTTTTTAAATCAGACCTTATGGATGTGATCTACAAGGTATGTTTAGTAGAAAACGAGTTTTTATAATGTGATTGTGACATCTAAGCAGGTTTTTCAAGGGATTCAAAAATCAATGGCCCATAATGCACTAAAATTTCATAACTCAAAAAATCATATTTTTAGATCAAAATAACATGATCCAAGGTTTGATCCTGAGAACACATCTATGTGGTCAGATTTAGCCGGTAAAGCTTGTACCTATGATTTCCAGATCAATAGTTTCGTGCCTTCAATAGCACTTTATGTTATGTACCTTTGGCATGGTTGATTTGCTAGAAAACAACACTTGGAACCTATTTTTTCAATGAAGAAACTTGAAGATTTTAGCTTGAATATTTATGAAATTTGTAGACCATTGATTTTCAAACCCTATAAAATCTATCCGCATGTCGGAATCGGATGATCCATGAGTCCACTCCTATAAAATCAAGCATGTAGAACTCATCTGTATGGTCAGATTGGAGAAAAACATAAAAAAAAAACTTCAGAAGCCCAATAGGCTGCTGGTAGGCATGGATCTGAGAAGGCAGCTTACCCCCACTCTCTCTCTCTCTCTATATATATATATATATATATATATATACCTGTATCGTTAAAGGTAATTTCTCGACAAGGGTATTTCTCGGAGAGATTTTCAAAAGTTGATAAATCTCGGGAGTTTAAACAATTGAAAATAATATAAATAACAACAAAAAGGCTAAGAAAATAATAAGTGTTGCATTATTTTTCTTTGAAAAATATAAAGAAACATGTTTTAAAAGTTTTAAAACAGAAAAGAAACAAGAAAAAGGAAATGTAAACTTAAAATAAAAAAAAATTCTAAAAAAAATAGCACGATAATATCGCGATATTTTGTTTCTGGAGATATTTTGAAAATATCGCTATATACTCCCAATATTATCGGCTGCCTTGAAATAGCCAATAATATCATGATATTTTCAAAATATCGGTGACAATGATATATATATATATATATATATATATATATATATTCATTACACATATAGCTGAATAATAGTTTAATCCTTCAATAGAATAAATTGTTGGTAAAATTCACTACATTTAATCAGTAAAAGGCAGGAAGCATTCAAGCAACACTGATGTATCCAAATAGCCTTAAACGGTATAAAATCGGATGAATGAAATTATAAAATGCCATAGAAGGATGAAAATCGTTTTGTAATTTGTGAAAAAAATCCATAAAAAACATGCACATGCCTCTTTCTCTCTCTTAGCCTTTGCTACTCTCTTGGTTAAGAAACCCCCTAGTTGGAACTCATAGGGGCAGGTTGTTTTGACCAAATCTGTCCTCATGAGTGTGTTCATGGTCAAAATATCAAGGATCAACTCTTGGATCATAGTTTTTTGACGTAATAACATGTATTTTTGAGGTTTGAAAATTTGGTACATTGTAAGCCATTGATTATTCAACCCTCATAAAATCTGACATTTACATCAGAAAAACATGATCCAAAGGTCAGTTTCTACTAAACTTAATATATAGATCTCATCTGGAGGGTCAGATTATTTAAAAAAACTGGAAAAATATAAAAATATTACATTTTTTCACTAGGAGGTTCCTTAACCACAAGGGTAGCATATATATATATGTATATATATATATATGTATATATATATATGTATATATATATATATATATATATATATATATATATATATATATATAACCGACCATGCAGATGTGTTCGACATGGTGAATTTGTTAGGAATCAACTGTTGGGTCATGTATTCTCGATGAAAAAATACAATTTTTGGATGCTTGAATATTTATGAAGATTACGAGCCATTGATTTTAAAGCCTTAAAAGATCTTGTTTATGCACCATGATCGGATGATTCAAGAGCTGGCCCTTACAAAACCAATCATGTTGATCATATCCGTATGGTTAGATTTAAGAGAAAAGAACAAAAAATCCATGAAAATCGCAGTTCATACAATAGTTCTCATATTCTAGAACATAGCATTACTAATATATATATATATATATATATATATATATATATATATGTGTGTGTGTGTGTGTGTGTGTGTGTGTGTGTGTGTGTGTGTGATAGTCACAAATATTAGTCTTGGCTATATCTCTACAAGGAAATTTCTTGCAATGATATAGTTTTAGTCGATAAATCTCGAGAAAAACTCGGCACTTAAAAAATAAAAATATAAAATTAGCATAAAAAAGGTAAGAAAATAACATGTTTAGATAATAAAATACACATATAGTACTAGAAATATTGAAAAAATTACATAAAAAGAAAAAATAGTCAAGATATAGAAAACAAGTAAAAAAGAAAATGTAACTAATAATATCATGATACTATGGCGATGTATAAAAATTTCTGATATTTTCAAAATATCACAATATTTTGCCTTTCATATCGTTTTATGATTTTACAACGATATCATTGTGACATTTTCATAATATCGCCTACATTTGTGACTATATATAGGGAAATGAAACCTCCCCAATGGAAAACCCTCCCAAACCTCCCCAATTGATGTTTTATTGGATGTTTGGTCTTTTTTTTCAAAATTTTGACCGTACAGATGTGATCTATATGCTTGTTTTATAGGAATCAGTTCTTGGAGCATTTGATTCCGATGCATTGATAGGTTTTTATAAGTTTCAAAATCAACGACATACAATTTTCATAAATTTTCGAGGCTCCAAATACCATTTTGTCTATCCAAAATTCATGATCCAAGTGTCGATTTATAGTAGATCAATCATGCTGAACACATTTGTACAGACAGAATTTTGAAAAAAACACCAAAAAATTTTCATTGGGGAGGTTTGGGAGGTGTTATCATCGCAAAATTTTTAACTTTTGCAAATCAAACTGACCTTTGAAATAGTTTTTGAAAATAACTCGCCTCCGTTTTTAAAATGCGGGAAAATTTCATAGAATGGGACTCGCCTGTCGGTACGAGGTTCAACCGTTCCTGACACCTTTAACAGGGGTAATTGAACCAAGGATCAATCTTATGCTCTACTCTATTCAACTTGTCTAAATCATATTCTAATTTCTAAATGCACATAGAATCAGGCATGTGCTATGAATTTTCAGAAAAATGCACATTTGAAAACATGATGTTTGCTTTGAATGATTGAAATATAAAATGTAAATCTTGGAAAATCGTGAATTGGGATTTCAAATATACTTCTGAAAGAAATAAAAATCGATTTTGAGGAATCCTTGACATTTGGTGAAAATCGATTATGAGAGACTTGGTTTCTCTGAATTCAAACTTGGAAATTGAAATTCTAACTTAGAAAATTTGAATTTGGAACTTGGGAAATACTTGAAATATCCTTTGAAATTCAATGTCTTTGGGAAAATCGATTTTGCTATAAGACTTAGGAGATTTTGAGAAAATGAACTTCTTTGAATTGAGATTGGAATTGGCAAATGCATGAAATGAATGAATATGGATTTGAGGAATTGAGAAATACTTTTTGTATTTTTGAGAAATGCAGTGCATTTTGAAGTTAGCCTAAGAGTGTAGGCTGAATGTGGCTAATGTGAAGATCATAAATCTAAGTATCATTTATATTCTGACTATGGCCATAAATACAAATTCCACCAAGTTTATAAACTTCATAGAAGCTAGTGCATGTGCCATTCGTGTAGACCATGGTGAATTTGCAAAAATATGCATGAATCATCATCCATCACATATTAAAATTATAAAAATAAGCTATATGCAATGCAACCTAAGCTAAGCAGGAAATGTAAATTCTTATTCCAAAGTTCAATTACAAATTACATCACTATTGAAATTTAAATACATGGAAAATAAAGTCTTCAATGTACCTGCAAAACTAGAAAACTTGGTTAATGAAAATATGTTGGCTTTTCTAGATTTATCCAACAATATCAGGAAATTGTGGGATTTTGCTAGATATAAGCCTTTTTGCCATGATTCCCTTAAATCAAAATGATAAAGTATGAAATAAAATTGAATAAATAAGGAAGATAAAATATGGAATTTCGAAATTGGGGTCCAAATGACCAAAATACCCCTAATAACAAGACTATGGCCTTGAAATTAGGGTTTTTAGAAAGATATTTTGATAAAATGCAAGTTTTGAAATTTGAATGTAATAAACTAAGCTAAATATGATGTGACATGCTTAAAAATATGAAAATTAGGGTTAGGGATTTCGAAATTTAGGTCAAATGACCAAATTGCCCCCGATAGCAAGACTATGGCCTTGAAATCAGGGTTTTTAGAAATAGATTTTGGTAACAACTTAGGTTTTATGCACTAAATGAAATCAAATGAGCACAAAATTAAACCTAAAGCATCCTAATATGATTATGGACATGATTAAACCCTAAAAATATATGCCTATGCACGAAAATCCAACAATATCACAAAAACTGTGATTTTAGCAGTGTTTTTAGATCTTTCAAGAACCCGGTTTTGCAATTTGCTCAATTCAGCCATCAAATGGATTCCAAAATCCATAAAAATTGGTACCTGCACTTGTTATAACCCTAATATTGAATTGGAATTATAAAAATAATTTTTTGACATTAAATTAATCTGAAAATTGCATTAAACCCTAAAAATATGCTATTTTTGACCTAATTCACCAACCAGTCTCAGTCCAAGACCTGAACCAGGGGTCAAATCTCCATGGAAATTTATGAAATTTTACAGAGACTAACTAGGAAGGAAAACAGAGATTTCCCAATTTACAGATCGGAAAAAGCATCTCCGGTTAGGGAGAAACCCTTCCGGCAATCTGAGCTAAAATATATCACTCTTAACAGGGATTAAAACAGCTATTCCAGATTGAAAATACAGACATAAATAGCATTTCTAAACAAAAATCTCTGAAATTTTAGTGGTGAACAGTAGACAGAAAAATAACAATACTCACTTTTTACAGATCTAAAATCGGATCTGTGGTTTGGGATTTATGACTAACACAAGTCTGATTAGGGTTTTGGTAAACCCTAACGAGTTTTAAATTTAAAAACAGATTCTCTAAAAAGGGAAAAATACTAAACAGTGATAAAAAAAATCCGAAAATTTCACAGCAGACAGATCTACTCAATGTGAATCCATAGCACTTTACAGATCTAAAATCGGATATAAGATGAGAGAAATATCATAACAGCAAGTTACCTTCTTGATTTTAACCACGATTTTAAAGCTTTAAAAACCCGATTTGTTGTCTGATTTTTTTGACAGGGTTCCCGAGATCTAAAACCTCTGATTTTTCTACAGTAACTCAATAACTCATGCATGCATCACATATAAAAAAATCAGAAATAAACAATGAGTGCTTCAATCCGAAATAACATCATCTTTACTGTTCTAAACCTAGAACACACAGAAATTTAAGAAACTTGAAAAACCATGCATTAACTAATGTAAATAAATAAAATAAACCATAAACAGTAAATAAAAATTATTTCTATGCTATAGAACGTAAAACAAACATGAATAAACCATGAAAATAAATTAAAAACAGGGAATCAATGGCTGGAATTTGATATCACCTTTAAAACATAGATTTAACCCATTAAAAAGGGTAAATCATATATTTTATTGGTTAATAATGCAAAGAATCATGTTAAAATCAATTCTAATGGATTAAAATCTCCGTAAATTATCCAAAACAGGGTTAGATCACCTTCTTGGATTGTTCTTGCTGGTTCTTGATGGTTCTTGAGGTGAAACCATGGTTGATCTTCCATAAGGAGGGATGTTCAAGCCTAAATCTAGGTTTAAAGCATTAAAAAGCATTAAATAAAATAAGAAAAGTGAAGAAGTTCATACCTTGGAGTTGCAGCAATGGAGGAAGGGCTGGAGAGGAGAGAGAAGCTCCAAGAATCCAATAGGAGAGAGATGGGAAAATCGACCCCCCTTATGCCTCTATTTATAATAAAAAAATTAGGTTTAAAAGTTGACAATTTTGAAAATTTTGGACTCTAAAGGGGGGGGGGGGGCGATTTTTGGGTGGAGTTACCTATATGCCCTTAGTCTAAATTATCCTAAATAGTTCCTAATTAACCCCTAGCTAAACCTAAGAATCCCCCAAATGTGGTGCCACTTGGCATTCTCTCACATTGGGTTTTTAAAACACTTTTAAAAACCTTTAAAAACACTAGTTTTAAAAACTAACTTTCAAAAATGGGTTTTTCAAAATGGTTTTGACTCTTCTAAACCTCTAACACTAACCAAGACATCAACTAACCCTAGTCTAGCCCTGACTTACTCGAATATGGCGCCACCCCGAGTGGGCCCTACTTGAGTTTTTTAAAAAGCGATTTTAAAACTTGAAATTGAAGGAGTTTTCAAAAGTAAACTTAAAATTAGGATTTTTGAAATGACATAAGGTCCTAACTGAGTTAGAATTCCTCTGGATATGGTGCCAACTGAGTGGGCCCACATCGAATTTTGAACATTTTTGAAATAAACACTGAAAATGGCTTTGAAAAGGGGTTAAAATCAGTATTTGAAATTCAAGATCTTTGAAAATAGGGTCTCAAGCGAACTGGAACTCCGGGTTAGAGTCCTGAACTCTTAGGACTCTGAGATTTTAGATTTTAAAAGCCAAATGAAAGAATTTTCAAAAGATTTTATCAAGAAATGATGAAATAAGTCAGAAAACACAGTCAGGGTTAGACTCCTAACTCGACCGAACTCTAAAATAGAGTCCTGAACTAACTGGACTCTGTGAAATGACCTAAATTTCGAAAACAAACGAAAAAGATTGAGAATGGAAGTAAAACAGACTTAAAAACCAAACTTCTGACCGGATTAGGACTCTGAGACAGAGTCCTGATCGGACTGAAACTTTCAAAAATTTGAGAAATTTGATGAATAGAGGCATTCAGAAGCGACACCATCTAAATGGGTCTCATCTGTGAATTGAAATCGATTAAAGTTTGAATTTGAAAGGAATCCAGATTGTTTTCTGAGAAAATATTTCGAAATACAAAGTCCTGGGGTTGGAAAATGACAGAGTATTGAATAAAAACCCAGGTTTTGAAATTGATTTTGAAATAAAGCTTTAAAATTCAAATCTGGATTGAATGTTTTGAAATAGGAGTGCTGGATCTCGAAAATGAGATGCAATGTCATACAATGCTATGCAGAATACGTGCAATGACATGCAATGATCTGTGATGACTTATGAAATGGACAAACACTGGATGAAGGTAAAAATTTGGTGTGTTTACAGGAGGGTTTCTATCCAAGTGTCGATATATATATATATATATATATATATATATATATATATATATATATATATATATATATATATATATATATATATACCAATGTCACCGAAATTTTGAAAATAAGCCAATATTATCGGCAAATTCGGGTCAGCCAATAATATGGGAAAATTATTGCAATAGTTTCAAAATATCGCCTGAAAAAAAAATCACAATAGTATCATGATAATTTTGCGATATTTTTTGAAAAAATTATATATTTATATATTTTAAGCCTAATTTTGTATTTTTTTGTTTCTTTTTGTATTTTAAAAACTTTTCAAAGTTATTTCCTTATATTTTTCTAAGAATACTGATTATTTTCTTATATTTATTATTATTTTTTATATTTTAAAACTCTCAAGATTTTCCCGAGCAAATCCAATTATTGAAAATCTTTCCGAGAAAAACCAAATAGTGCCCAATATTTTGAAAATATATTGGTATATGTCGCAATCATCAAGATCTTGATATTTTCAAAACATTGCTCAAACATATATATCACATTGTCACAATATGACAACATTTTTGTGATTTGAAAAAAAAACATTTTATATATTTTAAGTATATGTTTCTATTTTTTCCCTTTTTATATTTTAAAAAAAAATTCTAATTGTTTCTTATACTTTTGCAAGAATGTACTATAAAACCTATTATTTCTTGTCTTGTTGACTATTCTTTATATTTTTTCAAATTTTAAAACTTTCAAGATTTCCTTGAGATATTCTCAAGAAAAACTGCTTTTTGAAAAAAAAAACTCTTGAGAAAAGCCCTTTTAAAATATTGTGGAGATTGTTATTTGTGACACACACACACACACACACACACACATATATATATATATATATATATATATATATATATATATATATATATATATATATATATAGATTATTGGGTTACTAAGGATGGCATGAAACTTGTGAGCTGGAATTCATAGGTCCAAGCTGCATCAACTCAATTGATTACGTAGATGTGTTCAGCACAGTTTGTTTGCTAAGGATCAAACCATGGATCATGTTTTTCCAATGTAAAAATTATAGCCTTTTGAATCGTGAAATTTTGATACACTATGGGCCATTGACATTTTGATGCCCTTAAAAAACCAGCTTGCATGTCACAATCACATGACTTGAAACTCATTTTTTACTAAACAGACCTTGTAGATCACTTCGATAGGGTCCAATCTACAAAAAGAATCTAAAAATGTATGCAAAGATATCAATTTCTACTCGATAGTTCCATGCTTTCATTAGTACCAAATAATAACCCTATATATATATATATATATATATATATATATATATATATATATATATATATATATATATATATATATATGGGAAAGGGAACCGTACAACCAAAGGAAGGTCCAAAATCTACAACCAATGACAATTAAAAGTCCCCTTCTTCAATGTTTGAGTGGTTCATCGATCGAACCTTATATATTTATTCTTTATAATTTATTTAGTAGGAAATATGCTTTACGTGAAGACTTTACCACATCTAGACATGTTTCTCGGAATGTGAAAAATCAATGGCTCACAATGCTAAAACTTTACAATACAAAATATTGTGGGACATTGATTTTTAGTGCTTTTAGAAACACATCTTAATATCGAAAATTCATACTCTAAAACATGTTGCTTACTAAATGAATGATAAAACTCCAATATTTAAAGTCCGATCAAAGAAAAACTCTATCATTAGTGAGGGAATGCCGTCAATCATAATCGGTTGTAGATTTTGGACCTTTGGTTGGAAGGTCCCCCTTTATATATATATATATATATATATATAAGAGAGAGAAGTTTTTGATGTGGATGTACATAACACAAGTTCAGTATCAATGTGTGGACTGATGCTGATCTTGCATTTTCATGTAGGTCTTGTGTCCAACTACATCGGTGGATTTTATCATATTCATATCCGATGGCATATGCTTTGAATCATCTTATTTAAATATTAAAGTTTAATTTAAGTGCAAAATAGATTGTCCAGTATTTAAATGCAACTATTAAAAGTAGCTTTTCACAACCAAATTGCTTGATGTGAAACATGATTTCTGCTTAATAAACCATGATAATTCTATTTATTTGGTCTTTGATTTTTTTATTTATTTTACACAAAGATAACTTTAAAAATCTGGATAAATTAAAGGTGCACGTCTGTGTATTTTATTTGGTCTTTGATTCATATGCTTTGAATCATCTTATTTAAATATTAAAGTATAATTTAAGTGCAAAATGGATTGTCCAGTACCAAAATGCAACTATTAAAAGTATCTTTTCACATCCAAATTGCTTGATGTGAAACATGCTTTCTGCCTAATAAACCATGATAATTCTATTTATTTGGTCTAATCTACATTAAAAATACACAGACGTGCACCTTTAATTTGTCCAGATTTTTAAAGTTATCTTTGTGTAAAATAAATAAAAAAAGTCAAAGCATCATAGCTATTTGAACTGCTTTTGTTTGCATGGTTTGCTACATTTTAGTACTTGTTAGCTTTCATTGTTTCTCATTGTTCATGTTTATTCATGCTTTATAAATAAAAGAATATTGTTTACAGGCTTACCGTGGGTTTTCTGAATTTAAGGAACTCATTTGTCTTTTAACTTTTTATGTTATTTTCTCAGTTCCTTATTTTCTTCTGTTTTCCCCATTTCTTTTGGCTCTTGATAGTTCCCCAAGGGAACTATCTTTGTGTTAAATTATTCTCTAATAATACGCCAGCCTATAATATCATGGGACCAATGTGGTGACTTTTATTTTTTTGCATATATTTCCATTTGTTCATATACTATTTTGGATGTTTACCTTGTGCTGTTTTTTACCTGAACTTTTGTAATTCATCATATTTATAAAGTCTTTCAATTGTACAACAGAGATGGAGTTTTTGGTTCCATGATCTGTCTTTTGACAATGTAACTTGTTTTTTGCAGAAGGAATATAGCCGATACAAACAGGCAAAAGGGTGGAAAAATCTGGTGGTTTACAAATCCGGTATCCATGCACTTGGTCTCTACACTTCTCATTTCATCCCTCGTGGAGCAATGGTGAGTTTGTCTGGGATGCGGGATCTGATTTTGTGGTTCTGAATAAAACATGAAATCTGATTCTAGCATAATGATTTACGTTTCTAGGTTGTGGAGTATGTGGGTGAGATAGTGGGTTCCCGTGTGGCTGATAAACGAGAAATAGAGTACCTCTCTGGAAGAAGGGTACAGTACAAAAGTGCCTGTTACTTCTTTAGGATTGACAAAGAGCACATTATTGATGCCACCCGCAAAGGTGGAATTGCCCGCTTTGTCAATCACTCATGTCTGGTACTCTTCTCAACCTTCTGGATATTTCAATCTTGTGGGAAATTGCAGCATGCTTTAGTTCTAGCCCCATATTTTTCTTGTACCTCTCTCTCTCATCATATTCTCATTTTCTTTTCTGCGTGGTGACTTGGTTGTTGCAGCCTAATTGTGTTGCCAAAATTATTACTATTCGCAATGAAAAGAAGGTATGATTGTTTCTGTTTTTGAATTATGCTAGCAGTTTCTTTTTCTGATTCATCAAACAAGAAAAAAAAAGTTTGTTGTTTTGCTCTACTAGATGGGTGTAATTAGGTTGACCACTTATCTGAACAGGGGGAATTCAGAAAAGTTCCACATTTAAGGACCTATTTAGGAGTTGATTTATCTTGACTCTCATATATGATATATTTGAATTGAGAAGATAAAAAAGATAGGAAGAATAAATTGCTCATGGGAAAGTTGAGTTACAAATGCATAGCAGCATCTTATATAGCAAGAATTTGCTATTCTTGAGATTGACAAATTAAAATAATGGAGGTCTATTTTCTTCATCCCCTCAATTACATCTGGATTTGCCTAGTGTTTTTCTGGATATTTGAGACTCGTGCATATTTTGTTCACTCTTCATATTCTGGCTATCCAGCCTTCCATTCTGTAGCAGACTTTCCACACCTCTTCTGCCACTAGGAGTTCAATTTTGACTTATTTTCTGGTGGCTTTTTCAATTTTTTTTTGAAGAATGATGACTTTTTCAAATAAAATTACTAAGAATGGTGATAATTTTTTATTCATTTAGGCTCATCTCTTCTATTCATTTTCTCCTGAATGTATCATATTTTGGTAATTTAACATTCAGGAACATCCATTATTTAGGATAACTTTGGAACTTAGTTAAGTCGATCATGCAGAACAGGTTATAGATCTGTATTTGCTGATCTACCTTGTAGTTCACCCTGGCTGCTAATGAGCAATAGTTTCACTTTATTTATTTAGGTCAATTTTCTGCCTCACAGCTGCAGATTTCGGATGTAGCTAGTTGTTCTAAAGTTGGTTTCTTATGGTACTGGATTTCAATTTGATAGTAGCCTTATTGCAACCAAGGTTTTGTTAACATTTTTGAGTGGACTTGCAACTTAGTTGAAAGTTGAGTTCGACCAGTCAGGCCATCTGCTCGGTTGAACCCGAACTGAGTAATGACTGGTCCAACCTGAACTGAGAAATTTAATAGGAAATAGGATCAGCCACTCTTGTATCACCTTTGATTTCTTTGAACACCCTCAAATTGTTGAGTTGATAAAATGGACATTTCTTTTGAAACAATGCAGGTTGTCTTCTTTGCTGAGAGGGACATATACCCTGGTGAAGAGATTACTTATGATTACCATTTTAACCATGAGGATGAAGGAAAAAAAATACCTTGCTTTTGTAATTCAAAAAATTGTCGACGTTATTTGAATTAGTGCATGTATTATTGTTGATTCAGTTCTTTCATTCATTCTTTTCTTGAATTCAGTCTGTTATCTGAACACTTTTTTTTCTTAGCTTATTTGATGCACTATTTTTTCTCTTAAATTATTTGCATTAGTTCATTCATGCACAAACTATCCTATGGTGTGCTTTAGCCAGGTTAATACTGCTCAATTAGATTTATATTTCCCCATACAGGAGAATGTATTATTCAATCCTGATACAAAAAGAAAAAAAAGTGTTGCAATAAATTTTTGGAATATCCATTTTTGTACAGTGCTTGCTATCTAGTCGGATCAAGTGCAGTACTTTCTTGACATGCGTGTTTAGTTTCCGCTTCCATTATCAGCTGCCATCTATGCCTGTCATAACTGATTCTCTCTCCTAATTGGTCCTTTTAGTGACTGCTGACATTTTTGCAGCCTACAGTTTTAAATATATTGGTTGTCAATGTGACATGTCTGTAAGTTACTTACCGATGGTAGTGGTGGCTTTGGCATGGCCAAGTATGTCCCAACCCAGTCCAGACACTCTTTGAGAACCAACTTTCTTGTTACGCCTTAGATTTTTTATCCTGAAAATTGTATAAGTTTTTGTTTTTGAAATGGTTTTATAAAATTGCAGCGAAAATTCAAACGGGATAACAACTTTGTCCTATTACTTACGCATCGAATTTAAAATTAAACATTCATAATTAATTAATTATTCATTAGACATCGAATTTAAATAATAACAATCCTTGAAAATTAAAGTAATATCAAGCACTTGTAAATGCTCGTAATAAAAAATAATCCAAAAAGTGAGAAAGGCTTGGCTTGGTCGCGGTCGTAACCTCTCATCGTCACTTGGTCTCTCATTTGCTACTTGAAAATATTTAATTTAATAAGGGCGAACAATTACGTTCTCAGAGATATTCACGTAAAAATGAATTAATTCGATGTTCATATGTCCAAACATAAATAAGCACAAAAAAAATACATGCATGAGATTCTTTACAAAACATTCAAGCTTACATTTACAAAACATTTAAGCATACATTTAACCATGAACAATTAAACATGCATGAGCAGTTAAAAAAATATTGCATTTACTTACCATTGCAGGAGACGACTGTATGCATGAGCAAATTATTATCTTTAATTAGGTTTTCTTTCTTAAATGATGTATGTCATGCTTATTTGAATGTACAATCATTTTATGTTTCTCTATAGGTGTTAAAAAAGGCTTAAACCTTAATCAGGGCTATGACATTGATAGTGTTTTCGTATAATTGTAGCTTTGGCTTGGTCGGGCACCTTTCACCAGTTTACAAGTGAGAGACGAACGTATCGAAATAGCGCTCTCAATACTGTTATCCCGATGTATCAGTCTTTTACTCATGAGTTTCTATCTTATACGTTGTAGTCAAATACAGAGATTTTTTTTATCTTCGTGGTTGGGGAGGAGCAACCTTTTGTGCTCAAAACAAAACTCAAGAAGTCGAAAGTACTGCTTGCCTTCTCCCTGCAAGCATCGATATTTAATGTTACATGGTTAAACTTTTAAATTAATTATTTTAATGCAACACTCACATATGAATTCAACTCAGAGATTCAACCTTTTTTGAGCTCATAGATCCACACTTTTAAAACATACATTTCAAGTATCATTACATAAGGCCTTTCTTTTGTTTTGGCTGAAACATACATTCAAAATAACTAAATGTATCCAACCATTCGCATTATCTTATATATATCATTCATATCAAAATCAACATTCATAAGTCAATAACAATTGTATTCGAGGCAGACTCTATTCATCGTGTTTATTAGCGAAAGGCTACTAAGACGCAAACTAGTGCATTGCACTTTATTCAATACATGCCTCATATTTAACACTTAATTTTTTGCAGAAAAATTGTCTTAGCAGGTCATATACAGTATGATGTTCATCCAGAAAAGTACACTCGAAAATCACATCAAAATTGCAAGTACATGCTAATCGGGTCTTTAAGTGGTTCAGAACCTGTCGTAACTCAATTATGTTCGACTGTTACAATTGTCACAGGAAAATGTACATTCGTCATACACAGCTGAAATTTTTACAAGTTACACATAATTTTGTCAGTTTTTCGATGCCATAAACTTTTCGTAAATTTTTTTCCAGATGATGAAGATACTATCGGTTTAGTGCATGCCTATACTTTTTTGTTTCGACTGTCACAGTTTAATGTTTAGTCTGCGAACAAAGCTCAAAATTTTATTGACGCTGTCAAATTTTGTTAGATTTTCAACACAATAAACTATTCGTAAAAACTTCTTCGGATGAGGGAGACATGAACGGTTTATTGGTCGGGTGTCAAGCCAAAAATACGTAATAACAAATAATATTTATTCGGGTGAGCAAAAATAGGCTACCTGAATTCATATTTTTGTTTTTTTTCACATAAATGCATTAAATAAAACCTTCAAATTAACATCACTTGATTTTTATATAATCTATTATAGACAAATCCTATTTTCACAACTATTAGGCCGAAAAATCGATCTGTCTCTTTGAACCTTATTTCCTCAAAAATAGTTTCAGTATTTTTGCATTAACAACCAAACGATGCATATTTTTTCATGATAAAAATAACAAAAACATGCTAAGCACCATAACACATGTAGATGAACATTATACTATAATTTCTAACTAAAAGTTTTGTAGAAATCAATAAACTTTACACTATTTTCAAGTAAATGTGATTTTTGTTTCTAACAAGTCCATAACATTCATTACATAATTTTGTTCATTTTTATTTTCAGTACTTCGATCACCTTAGGGGTGAAACTGATTTCTCCTCGAGGGAAATCAGAATCCACCCCTCTTCATTAAATCAAATATAGATTTTATGAAAGCTTTTCCTTTTCACTATATTAATTCGAACTCTAAAACACAATTTTGACAAAAATGATTTTTGAGAGGGGTTTTCTTTCGAAAACCCTATCTATTCAATTTTTGACTATCCCAACACCAATCTCATGCATGGGAGGTTTGGTACAAGGTTTGTTCTTATTAGAAATTGGAATAACTCATTTTCATGAGTTTCAATTTACGTGTAAAGAATAAAACCTTCTACCTTTCATGCGAAAACAGTTTTTTTGGTTTGGAAAATGAACTCTACAAGCGAACTGGCCGTCTACTACATATGGTGGCTGCGTCAAAACGCTCTACTCGCTCCAACCATGTAGGTAGGTTCAATTCTTGCTTGGATAAGAGGGAAACAACAAGAGAATAAAGGAAATGAAGAAAAAGCAAGAGAGAAAAGGAGAAACACAAGGCAAAGAGCAAAAATGGAAAATAGGGGGTGCGTGAGCCCCTCTATTTTTATAGTATTTAGGGATTAGGTCAAGGGTTGTGCTAGTCTCAGCCCTTGATCTAATCTTCTTTCTTCTCTTCTAAAACCATATTTCTTTTCTCTTTTGTTTCATTCAATTTTTTTTATAGTAGACTTAGGTTAATATTTTAATATGTATTATATGTATAGTATATATCATACCATATATTATATGGAAGATGTCAATATGACTGGTCGACACCCCCATGGAGTTTCAACCTTTTCATATTACGATTGTTGTCAAACTTTCGTGCTTGGTAAGCAAGTTTGACTATGTCAAGCTTGTTAAGTTTATTTATTTATTTATTTTTCTTCTTTCTTTCCTTTTCTCAATACTAGTTCCTTCCTTCTTTTCTCCAGCCTTATCATCCTATAAAGGCCTAGGATGGGATGCCTGTTAGAAAGTAACCCTATCGTTTACTGAGAGAGAGAGAGAGAGAGAGAGAGAGAGATCAAGGGAAAGAAAAAAGAGAGAGACGCAAGGGGGTTCAGTCGATCGTGACTGTCCTCTCATTCTATTAAATAACAAGAGTGTAAAAACACTAGGGTACTAAAATACCCCTTAATACAAGATTAATTTACATCATACATGTACTGGGTCTGGACCCGATCCATTACATAAATGGATCGGGTCAGACATATACATAATAAGGATAATGACGACTTCTTTTCAGCCTTCCTCAAGTTGTGCATGGTGTTGGACCATGAACAATGTGTTCTTCAAAAACCAAAATTTATCCTTTGTCAACCCTTTAGTGAGGATGTCAGCAACTTGTTCCTTAGTTGGCACATACATAGGCTCAATCTTTTTGTCTTCAACCTTCTTCCTAATAAAATGTTGATCTATTTCAATGTGCTTTGCTCGACTATGGTGAATAGGATTGAATGACATGTTGATGGCACTTTGGTTGTCACACAACAACAGTGACCGTTCAATCAGTTCTCCCATTTCTGTCAGGAGATGTCTTATCCATGTACTCTCGGCCGTGGCAGTGGCCATCGATCTGTATTCAGCCTCAGTGCTGGATCTAGCAACCGCCTTTTGTTTTCTACTGCTCCAGGATACCAAGTGTGGCCCAATGAAGCTGCAATAACCGGATACTGATCGTCGTTCATCTGGATCACCCGCCCAATCAGCATCAGCATAAGTGACGATCTCATGGCCCCCGCCTGGATCTAATTCTTCCTCTTTGTTGTATACCAGCCCATCACCAACTGTACCCTTTAGGTAGCAGAGTATACGTTTGACTGCTTCCATATGTGACATACGAGGTTCATGCATGAACTGGGATACCTGATTAACCGAATATACTATGTCAGGTCTAGTAAAAGTCAGGTATTGCAACATGCCAACTAAACTGCGATACTTAGTGGGATCTTCATATATATCCCCTTCTTGTAAACTCAATTTCTGATGAATGACACTTGGAGTTGTTAACGGCTTACAATCTGTCATGCCTGCTCTGCCGAGAATGTCCAACGTATATTTGTGTTGAGTAAGGGTAAGTGTATCATTTCTGTTATCAACTTCTACCCCAAGAAAATATCGCAGCTCTCCCAAATCTTTCATCTTAAATCTCTGATTTAATAACTTCTTCACCTGCTCAATGTGACTTTTACAATTGCCGGTGATGATGATGTCATCTACATATATCAACAAAAGAGTAGTGACTCCTTGTTCATTGTGAATGAATAATGAGTGATCCAAAAGAGACCGAGAGAAGCCATGCCGTTGTATTTCTAGAGAAAAGCTGTCGAACCAGGAACAAGAAGCTTGTTTCAAACCATAGAGTGCTCTCTTTAATTTGCATACATATTTTTTGGCGTCTCGTTCTGCATATCCAGTGGGTTGTTCCATGTAGACCTCTTCTTTTAAATCCCCGTGCAGAAATGCATTTTTTACATCCAACTGGCTCAATGTCCATCCATGTTTAATGGCTAGGCTCAACACAATGCGAATGGTCCCCATTTTAACTACAGGACTAAAGGTTTCATCAAAGTCTTGGCCTTCCTCTTGTGTGAATCCCTTGGCTACAAGTCGAGCCTTGTACCTTTCGATGCTCCCATCTGGTTTATACTTTATCTTGTACACCCATTTTGACCTAACGACATTTCTGTTCAGTGGTCTAGGTACAATCTCCCATGTCCCACATTCATGTAAGGCTTCCATTTTTTCATTCATTGCTTCTACCCATCTTCTAGAGCTCGCAGTTTGATAAAACATAAGAGGCTCATCCTCTTTACTTATGGATGTCAAGAATAACTGAAAATCTAATGAAATTTTTTTATAACTTACCCACCTGTCAAGCGGATGTTGAATCCGTGAGGATTTTCTGATATCCATTTGCTGCGAAGCGGGTGATCCAGATGGATCTGTATTCCTACAAGGAATGAATGAGGGCTCTTTCTCTCGCCGAGTGTACACAATACCCTTATACCTTGTTGGCTCCAAGTCATATGTAACAGTTTTCTCCGTTTGAGTCTCATTGGTTGAATCCTTATGTGGCTCCTTCTGACTGCAATTTTCTGGACAATCTACTTTACCATTGGAGAAGAGTTCTGAATTTAACCAGGGGTAGTATACCTCAATGCTGGAGCTTGAGTTGTCAGTATCCACCATAGTTGAATTATTATCCTGATCAACAAAGTTCATTTCATCGAAAATAACATTCCTTGATATTTTGACACGCTTACTCAGGGGATCATAACACCTGTACCTTTGTAATCTTCTGCATATCCTATAAACCTGCATTTTAAAGCCTTATCTTGGAACTTGTGCCTGAGTGAGCTGTCAATGTGAACATAACAAAGAGACCCAAACACACGTAATTCATGATAATCAGGTTGTATGCCAAAAAGAGAGAAGTATGGTGAGTTATTTTCTAAAATACTCATGGGCAATCGATTTATCACATGGACTGTGGAGTGGAAGGCCTTAGTCCATAATGATATAGGAAGATTGCTCCCATGCATCATGCTCATTGTAGTCTCAACAATATGTCGATGCTTCATCTCAGCAATCCCATTTTGTTGAGGTGTATGAGGGCAAGACACTCTTCTCTTTATCCCATTATGTTGAAGAAAATTAACAAAATCACTCGAGGAGAATTCACCTCCTCCATCACTGGAAATTAAGAATATTGGTAGAGAAATGATTTTGAACAAAAGAGTGAAATTTCTGGAACAATCCAAAAACTTCTGATTTGTGCTTCATAAAAAAGATCCAAGTATAACGTGAGTAACTATCAATGAAAATAAGATAGTATTTACTGCCAGAAAAAGAAGTAATTGGGGCAGGACCCCAGACATCTGAACAAATGACCTCAAATGGCCTTGAAGCTCTTTTATTAATGGAAGCAAAAGGTAAAACATAACTCTTGCATAAATGACAACTAGAACATTTTGTATCAATGACTTCTGAACTTAGACTGGACTTAGGAATAAGATTATTCAGGACAAGTTTTTCAATAAAATGGTGACCACAATGGCCAAGACGACTATGCCAAAGTCTTGGCTTATTACTTTCAGAGACAGTAAATATAAAATCAGAATAAAAAACTTGACGTTGGTGAGGCTTCAAGGATGAATAGTTGGAATGAATGGAGGAAGGATCTTCTTGAAAGATGTACATGTTGCCCCATCGTTTTCCTTCAGCGAATGTTCTCCTCGTGCGAAGATCCTTGACATAAACAGAAGAGGGAATAAATTCAACTGAAGCATTAGCATCATCAACAAGTTTTGAGACAGAAACAATATTCTTTTGAATATTAGGAGCATGGATGACACTTGGAAGTTTAAGAGAGGACTTTGACATGTGTATAATGGCATTTCCAGTATGTGAGATCGCATGATGGGATCCATCTCCTGTGACTATGCTACTCTTTCCAACATAAGGTGTAAGAGTCAAGAGTTTACCTACATCACCCGTAACATGAGTAGCTGCTCCGGAGTCGACATACCAAATTCCTTTGTCATTTTGCTTCATGTTCAATCCTGCCAAAGCTGCCAACAACAACTCTTTTACTTCTCCATCCTTCCTAGCCTCTGCTTGTGGAACTTTCCCTTTGTTTTGAGGATTAAACCAACAATTTGCTTTAATGTGCCCTTTCTTGTTGCATAGGAAACAGGTGGGAATTGATCTTTGTCCCTAAATATTGGGTGTTAAGAATGCCACGACCTCCATAGTTATTTCTCCCTTGGCTTCCTTTTCCTCAAAAAAAACTTCCTCGTCCTCGACCATAACTCATTCCCATAGCCAACACATCTTGTGTTCCGGAATTCCCATGAGAGTCTTCAGAAGATCCTTTCAGATTCATCTCATATTGCAATAATTTCACACGAAGATCTTCAAACTTTGGAAGTTCTGGTAAACATAGTAAGGTTGTCGTCATAACATGATAGTCTGGCCCCAATCCACTCAAGGTTTGTTGTACTTTATCCTTTTCACTGACAAGACACCCAACAACGGCCAGCTGATCTGTGATGCCTTTCATTTTATTCATGTATTCCATAATAGACATGGAATCTTTCTTCAGCATTTGAAACTCTCGCTTAAGAAACATTATTCTTGTCTCAGAGATTTGTGAATATGTTTGAACTAACATATCCCACAGTTCATTTGCCAAACATTCATCAGAAATAGCAATAAGGACCTCCTGTGAAAGGGTTGAAGTGATGTATGCCACTAGCGATTGATCCCTCTTCATCCAAGCAACATATTCTGGATTCTTATGGAGAACAACATATTGTTCTCCTTTATCGTCCGCCTTTTCTTGCGAAAGGAATTCTGGAGGCGGTGGGACCGATCCATCCAGATGACCAGAAAGGTCCTGACTCTTTATAAACGGGATGATCTATCTTTTCCAGGTTAAGAAGTTGCAGTTATTCAGTTTTTCAGAGACTAATTGACCGAGAAAACTTGAGGACAAACATGATTGCCCGTGAGTAAAGTCCATTTGATGAATATGTTTGAAACAGAGGGCTGACAGAGTACTCGGCTGACAGAGTACTCGACTGACAGAGATGATAGTAGAACAACCGACCAGTCAGAGTACTCGGCTGACAGAACCATCAGTGATTAGCAGGGGATACTCGGCAGAGATTTTAAAGAAAATCACAGAAATATTTTCAGATAAGGGAAAACAGAGATTAGCAGGTGATACTCAGCAGGTGATACTCAGCAGGCAGTTCCTTTTTGAAACCAACGAAAAACAGCTGGAGACAGCAGTTTAATCTCTGATTAACAGAAAAATAACTTTCTTGATCTCAAAGGAAATCTACGCAGTTTCTCACAGAATACCAGGAAGAAAGAAAATCATGGATAGGAAAAAGATCGAATTTTTCACATAGAAAGGGTAACCTGTACTTATCGTTTCCAGATTCACGGCTGATAGAGCAGATTTATGCTGATTCACGACTGATAAATCCACGCAAAATCACGCTGGCAGCCTCACTTCCAGATTCACGCTGGCAGCCTCACTCCCAGATTCAATCCAGTTCACGGCTGACAGATCCACGCAGATAGGCTCACCCAACAAGGTTCACGCTGATAGGCTCACGCTGAAATCCATGCAGGTTCACGCTGGCAGCCCTTCACTCCCAGATGCTGTGTAAGGCTCTGATACCATGTTAGAAAGTAACCCTATCGTTTACTGAGAGAGGGGAGAGAGAGAGAGAGAGAGAGAGAGAGAGAGAGAGAGAGAGAGAGAGAGAGAGAGATCAAGGGAAAGAAAAAAGAGAGAGACGCAAGGGGGTTCAGTCGATCGTGACTGCCCTCTCATTCTATTAAATAACAAGAGTGTAAAAACACTAGGGTACTAAAATACCCCTTAATACAAGATTAATTTACATCATACATGTACTGGGTCTGGACCCGATCCATTACATAAATGGATCGGGTCAGACATATACATAATAAGGATAATGACGACTTCTTTTCAATGCCCCCCCCCCCTTTGGGAGGCTTACCTAATGAATTAGGCAATTATTGAGTTTTGAGTTTAAACCTTTTTTTTGAAAAGTTTTAAGTTTATTTTTATTTTTTAAAATTGACAAGGAGGTGTCACATAGGATGGGACAACCCACCTATAGATTCCTACATTTTTATTCAATTTAATTGAATTACATTGTTCATTTCAATTAATTGTTTCCTAATTAATTTAATTTAATATTTTGGATTTCAATTCTTTCAAAACTAGAATTTAAATTTAAATGGAACGACTCTAAATGCAACTCAAATTATTTTCAAATGTATATGAATTTCTCTAAACCAAATTTGGCTAGCTTAATTATATTTTTTTCTAACAATTCCAATTTCTCATATGGGGTACACTGTGGCAGTTTGTTGTGATCAACTGGTACTACCCTGTTGCACCTTGGCCTTCTTCACAGATGGTGCCCTGCTCAACTTGGCTGTGGGTCTATGGGTCTTGTTTTCAATACCCTTTGACTTGTCGAAACATCTAGGTTGGGTCTTCTTAGAAGACTCCCAATCCTCCCGCGATACGAGAACACTCATTACTATTTGTATGAGATTATTTGTGGGTTATAAAAAGGATTTAATTTATTTTTTTTCACCCAAAGATCTCGATGGTTTGGTTGAGGTTCTAGGGTCGACTCGTCAAAAATTGGGACCTCAACCCATCTCGCAGCCCATTCACATACTTTTTCGCACAAGTTTCGTCTGTAGTGTAGGTGTTGTGGCAGTACTCCTTTAGGTGTCAGAACCGAGTGGTGTACTCAACCACCTTCAAGTTGCCCTGCTGGAGATCCAAGAACTCTTGCATCTTGCAATCTCTAGCAAACTGTGGGAAGTAGGTGTCGAGAAACACCTCGGAAAATTGTGCCCACGTAAGCGACTGTCGCTCCTTTGATATGAAGCGTACCTTTCAAATCGTCTTTCACCAACTCTTGGCATCGCCTTGAAGTCAGTAGGTGGCGAAAGCGCGACCTGCCTCTCAGCGGGAACCTCGAGGATGTTGAAGATTTTGTCAATGGCGCAAACCCACTCCTCGACTGCGTTTGAGTCGTCCTTCCCAGTGAAGGCTTAGGAACTCAGTTCCATGAAGCGTTTGTATGACACTTTATAGTTTGCAGCAATCGGCGCCCCATTGTCATCATATGGTCGTTCCCATTGCCATTATCCCTATTATTCGCAAGGTTAAATAGCAATCAAAGTCGCGAGGGCTTCTAGGAGGAAGTCTCTTTGAGCAGTCCATCCTGTGGGCTGTCGTGCGGCCATCTACATGAAATTTAATTCGAAATGTCTAAGTCTGCATAAACAAACTGTTCATTTTGATGTCCCTAATAGGCATCTAAGTTTTAAATTTTCACAATCCATAAAAATTTAAACAATTTAGGAACTATGTTCATAGCAGTGTATAAAAATCATAAAAAAGAACTCTTACTAAGCGATGTCGGTCAATTGAACGAGTTTGAGCCAAACTTTTCCTTCAGCTCTAATACCAAATTGTAACACTTCAAAATTTTTATCTCGAAAATCGTGTAATTTTTTTTTTAAACGGGTTTTATAAAATTGCAGTGAAAATTCAAACGTGCTAAAAGCTTTGACGTACTACTTTTTAATTATATTTTTTTTCAAATACACATCAAATTTAAAATTAAACATCCATAATTAATGAATTATCCATTACACATCGAATTTAAATAATAACAGTCATTGAAAATTAAAGTAATATCAGTGTCTTGAGCACTTGTAAATGCTCGTAATCTAAAACAATCCAAAAGTGAAAAAGGCTTGGATCAGTCTTTGTCGTAACTTCATGCCATCGCTTGGTCCCTCATTCGCTACCTAAAAATATTTAATGTAATAGAGTCAGACAATTAAGTCCTTAGTAGGGCAAAACTATTCAATACACATAAATTAAAACAAGTAAACATGAATTAATTCGATGTCTACACACCCAAACATGATTAAGAAAAAAAAAATATATGCATGAGATTCTTTACAAAACATTTAAGCATACTTTTATGAATTCCTTTCAATCAAAAACATTCATTTAACTATGAACAATTAAATATGCATGAGCAGTTAAAAAAAAAATGCATGCACTTACCATTGTAGGAGGCGACTATATGCATGAGTGAATTATTATTTTTAATTAGGTTTTCTTGTATAGATGATGCATGCCATGCCTATCTGAATGCACAATCATTTTAGATTTCTCTATGAGTATTAACACATGCTTAAACCTTGATCAAGGTTACGACACAAGCAGAGTTTTCATACAATTATCGCTTTGGCCTGGTCGGGCACCTTTCACCAGTCTACGAGTGAGGGACGAGCGTATCGAGAGAGCGCTTCCAACACCGTCATCCCGATGCATCAGTTTTTTACTCATGAGTTTCTATCATCTACGTTGCAGTCTAATGCAGAGGTTTTTCCTATCTTCGTGGTTAGCGAGGAGCAATCTTTCATGCTCAAAACAATGCCTATGAAGCTGAAAGTACCGCTTGCCCTCTTCTAGCAAACATCGATCTTTAATGTTACATGGTTAAACTTTTTAAATTAATTACTTTCATGCAACACTCACATATGAATCTAACTCAGGCATTCGACCTCTTTCACGCCCATGGATTCACACTTTTAAAACATACACTTCAAGTATCATTACATATGACCTTTCTTTTGTTTTGGCATAAACATAACCATTCACATCATCATGTGCATGTGATTAATGTTGAAATCAGCATTCATGCATCAATAACAATTGTAATTGATCATAAGGCAGTGAAAAGCCACTAAGGCGAGCTAGTGCATTAATACTTTATTCAATACATGCCTCATATTTGGTACTTAATTTTCTATAGAAAATTGTCTTAGCATTTCATATATAGTATGACGTTCATTCACAAAAGTGCATTCGAAAACCACTTCAAAATTGCAAGTACATACTAACTGGGTCTTTAATTGGTTCAGAACCTGTCGTGACCCAATTTTGTCTGACTGTTATGACTGTCATAGAAAAATATGCAGTCGTCAGATAGAGCTGAAATTTTTACAGGTTACAGATAATTCCTTCAGCTTTTCGATGCCATAAACCGTTCATAAAAATTTGTCCAGATAAGAGAGATACTACCAGTTTAGTGCATGCCTATATTTTTCTATTTCAACTGTCATAATTCAGTGCTTAGTCTGAGAACAAAGTAGAAAATTTCACAAAAGCTGTGAAATTTTGTTAGCTTTTTAATACAATAAACCGTTCATAAAAACTTCTTCAAACAAGGGAGACAAATGACAGACCGAAACTATGTAATAATGGGTAATATGCATTCATGTGAGCATAAATAGGCTACTTGGATTCATATTTTTATTTTTTTTCACATAAACATATCAAATAAAACCTCTAAATTAACATCACATGATTTTTATATAATCTACTATAGACAAATCTAATTTTTGCAGTTGTTAGGCCAAAAAATTGATCAGTCTCTTTGAACCCTATTTTCTCAGAAATAGTTTTGGTATTTTTATAATAACAAGTATAATAATCCATATTTTTTCATGACAAAAACAACAAAAACATGCTAAGCACCATAGCACATGTACATGAACATTAAACTACAATTTCTAACTAAAAGTTTTTCAAGAAATCAATAAACTTTACACTATTTTTAAATACGATTTTTGTTTCTGACAAATCCATAACATGCATTACATAATTTTGTTAGTTTTTATTTTCAGTACTTCGATCACCTTAGGGGTGAAACCGATTTCTCCTTGTGGGAAATCAGAATCAACCCCACTTCTTTAAATCAAATTTAGATTTTATGAAAGCTTTTCCTTTTAACAATATATTAATTCAAACTCAAAAACATAATTTTGAAAAAAATTGATTTTTGAAATGGGTTTTCATTAAAAAACCCTATATTTTCAATTTTCAACAAACCCAACATCAATCTCACGCATGGGGGGTTTGGTACAGAGTTTGTTCTTATTAGAAACTTATGCCTATGAGTTTTAATTTACGTGTAGAGAATAAAACCCCCTACCTTTCATGCAAAAACACCTCTTTTGGTTGAAAAAATGAGCTCCACAAGCAAACCGACCATCCACAAACGAAATCCACAAGCGAACCGGTCATTCGTCACTCAAAAATGTATTTTGAAAAGTAATTTTTACTGGGGTCGATAGGACCCATTGTTTTTTTAGTGTATTTCCTATATATTTTTTCTAAATCTTATTTCAATACACAATCTATTATATAATATTTAGTGTAACGACCCCAACTCATACTCGTAAAAAAGTAATTTTTTTTTAAATAATTACAAAAATAATCCTAAAGACCTTGGAGTCTTACAGTCATAACACATCTATAATCACAAGGAATTTTACACCATCATTATCCAAACCAAAATAACTTTATTCATCAATCAATAAAGTTTAAGAACAATAAGTAAAAAAATGCTAAGTAAAGCATAATATAGAGTCACTCTGTCCGCAAAGTAGAATGTCAAGTAGTCACGTCGTTCTCGTAGCTTTTTATAGCAGTCTGTCTCATCACTGGACATGAGAGGTTGTGAAAAATATAAGATATACGACGTCAGAATTATAGATCCTACGTACAAATTCCTCTAATAAAATAAATAAGCGAGAATAGCATAAATCAAATTCATGCAATATTTTTAGAAGAAATATAACAATTATCTTCTACTCCAAATAACCATTTATGTATTTTAAGAATAAAAATCATGCAACAAAAACATATCACAAGTAGGAAAACAATAAAGATGCATGAACTAAACTAGAATAGGAATATGCATGATATCAATGTAGATGCATGAGTGATTTATTATCTTTTATCAGAGCTTTCTTTTGTATGCATGTCTCTATTAAATGCACACAATTTTAGTTTCACTTTACATTAAAACCCACGAATACTCAAAACGGGTACAATAATTATCTAGTTCAAGTTAGGTTCCGAGTTGTAGCTTAACATATAATTTTGTATTTTATAGTGGATTTCATACTTGGCTCTCGACCGATATTAGGAATCAAAACCATCCATAAGAACATTAGAAATCAACATCTAATATCGAGACACTAAAGAAATCAACATCTACTAATGCACTTTCTTATTTACCAATAATAACAGTTGTGTCTACACACCACCGCTAAGTAAAGTGATGTATTCTCTCTAAAATCGTAGCTGAAAGGAGAATCACCTAGTTGGGTTAAGGGGCACAATTGCACACAAAGTTTTAGTATCCTCGGTTTTCCAAAACCGAAGTCTAGGATTTCCACACTATAGAAGGGACATCCAAAAAGAAACATTAATTATACTGTTTTTTTTATTTTATCTTTTTATCAAAAGACAGGTTGTTTACACTATTTGTTTTGCAAATTAACATGCAAAATACAATATGGGACCTCAATCTATTACAATATTTAATAGTGTAATTTGTTTAGAAAGCCAATAAATTTTATGAATTTTGCAATGCACTTAACAAAACTTAGAGCAACACCTGCTCGTCATGGCTTATAGTGGTTCACATTAGACCACTGATGCATTTTATTGCAAAAACTACAATGATCATATACATGTAAAATCATTCATCATGCTCACAGATGCACATTCATGCAACTATAATGAGAATGTACATGTACAACCATACTACATTTGCATATAAACACTTGCTTGCAACATGCATCTTGCATTCATGATTCATCTTATGCAAAATGTACAAACATGTATGTGATTATGTTGATGCAACATTCTACTAATTTCAGAATTCATATTCATGATATGCACATTTATGCCAATATGATATTTCAATTTTATGAGCATACATAACAAAAGACATCTTTGTCAATATGGGCATGCGCAGGTGCAGGTTTCTCATGCATAAACATGCAACCAAATAGTGTTGATGGCATGCAATGCTGCAAAAAAATGTGCAGTCTGCCTCACGATCGCCCACAAAACCCATAAATACACCACATTTAGCATTTTCATAGCAGGTCACATAACATTCATAAGAATAAATAAGTATTCAGCCTACTCATGACGGCATGCAAACAATTCTTCTAACATAGTGTTAGCGTAGATAAAAGTTTAAATTTCAGGATGTGTTTGATGCCAGCCCATATGATAACATCAAACAACTCTATGGCAGCCATATCATAGGCAAACTGAGCATGGACAACTTGCCCACGACCCTCATAGGGGTCAGTTACAAGCTCGCTAATAAACCAGCTGGTCATAGACAATCTTAACATTTTTTTGACCAAGCTAACAACATCAAATACAGTTATGACATAAAGGCAACAATACCAGCCTCAAGGTAGCCATTGTAAAAGTTAAGTATGCACCCAAAGACAAGTTGAGTTATAAAAAGTTGTCGACAGTTTCAAACAACATAAACAAACTTTGGCATGCATATTAACACCATTAACTGGTCTCAGCTTGCATAGCTTTAAGATATCTTTGTTGTGTAATCAAAACAAGTCAAACTATCGAAGTACATAGCCACGCCAATGTACTCTGACTAATGACAGGTTACTGGACTTAAAAGGAGACTAATAATAGCCAAATAAAATTTCTGCAAACATGTATAACTTTTAATGACAGTTTGCAACATAGTTAGTTTAAGAAACAACCATAAATTTCTGTCCACGTAGATAAACTTTTAATGACACTTCACAAAACATAAACAACAATATTTTTGCATATAAACAAGCGTTATTTCATGACAGTGTACAAACATAAACGATACTGGAAATTTAGCTTTATACTACTGCCCACTGCGACCGAAATCAGCACCACTTTGTGGTGCAACCAACTGATTATTAACATTATTAAAGTTGTGAAACAAATCAGATTTGTTTTTTTTTATTCTGTTTGATCCTGCCCAGCAGACGGTTGGCTGGCCTTAACTCTGACTGCAAGTCTGCCCAACAAAACTGCAGTTTGGCTAGGCCTGAACAACAGTAGATCTGTCTAGTAAATCATTGCCCAGTTTGTTCGCTTATACTTATATTTTATTTTGTCTATATGGCCAAGCCAAATGTTGTCTCTATATGGCCTTCTTAGTTGTTGCCTTGGTATTTTATCTGCTCTTTTTTATCTGTCCTAATGTTAGCCACTGGCTGGATGAAATAACAATCTCGATGTTATGTAGCTTCTGAATAATTTCTGACCAAAAACTTCCTGCTAAGGAAAGTAACAATCCTAATGGATGGTTAAATGCCGCACAAAGCTTGTCAAGAGATTCTTGATACCTTAGTATCCAATAGAGAATGGAGCCTTGGCATAAATATCTTTTATATTAAGAGTTTAACACAACATCTTCTAGAAAATTCAGCATTATTTCCAAAACTTCTTACAATGTGTATTCTCTTCAGAGATAAACAATCCTTTGCATCAGACCAAACTAATATTTATAGTTCAGTTGTCTAACGTGGTGCACTACTAGTTAGTGACAATATGACATAAAAATTATATATCCACTAAGTTTTAACCCCACCCAAATTGAGAACTACCAGTTAGTTCCCAAGCCAAACAAAATCTCAACTACGATACAAACTGTATGGACTGATGGTGACCCTCGGTCCATAAGTAATATTGCCAGCGGGTCGAATTTGACCCAGATCTGGCTAGGACTGACCCCTACATGGTCAAGATCTGCTGATAAAGACAGATTTATATCAGCATAGAGGGTTGATACACAGTTTAGACACTATATGGAGTCGGGGACAGGTCTTGAAGTTTCGTATTAGACCCGACCCAGTACAAGTTTCCATTAGGCTCTATATAATTTCAATGCAGCCATGAAGACTCAAACTGTATATTATCTGAAATATCAAGAACACCAGATTTACACATTACACACATATATATTGGCTTAGAAAAGAAGTCTCTTCATATATATATATATATATATATATATATATATATATATATATATATATATATATATATATACACTCATATATTGATATGTATGTACATACATGGCATACACATCTTACCTCAGTTTTCCCTTTTCTTTTCCGATAAAAACCTTACACAAACCCATCTTATGCTCATTTTCCCTATTCGGATCAAGAGAGAAAATTCGTACCTTTATCAAAGCTTAAAAAATGATGGAAAACAAATTTCGGTATGCTTCTTCCTTATTCTTCTTCCCCCTTCTCTCTCTCTCTCTCTCTCCTGGAGAGATATTTGGAGAGTTTGGTACAGTGTGGTGGTTCATATGGATGGCTAGAAATGATGCTACTTTTCGGGATGTCCCGTTCAACCTTAACCGTTTGACTCATAGGGTCTTGGCTGATGTGTATGCTATCTTTCGCATATATCTCAAAGACCTGCCTCTGCCACCAACCGATCCCCATCTAGATGTCTGCGGTCCTTGATGAATTTTCTGTTTTGTGTTCGGGTTTTTTCTGTTTTTTGTGTAAATGGTGTTTTCATGTTTTGCTGTTGTGTTTGTGCTTGTGGGACTCAACGCTTTGTTGAGTTTCACTTTTAAGTAATGTTGATCGCTTTTTGGCTCTCTCTCTCTCTCTCTTTTGAGTTAATATATATGCATCTAAGGGGTGACGCCCCCCCCTCCCATTTTCTAGCACTTTCTAAAGAGGGCTGGAGATTGGACTTCCCATATGGGAGTCCATCTCCAACTCTTCTTTCTAGTTTTTTTAAAACTCTGTTGACTTTTCTACTTTTTTTTTTCAACTCTATTAGAGTTCCATTATTCTCCTACCTTATGCCTTTCTCATAACTATTATGAACTCTTTTAGAGTCCCCATCGTTTAACAACTTCTAAAATTTAGAATTAAATAATATTTAATATTAATTTAATTATTAATTAATTTTTATTATTAAATAAATATTCAAAAACTTTCAAAGGGTGCCTTAGCCCTTTGGGAGTCTTTTTAACTTTAAAAATCCTTTAATTTAAACTTGTATACTGAATTTAAAGTTGTATTATCGTTGGATATGGATTTTAGATCTGGATTCAGATCTAAGATCCAAATCTATATCCAAAATTCATATGGATCCTGAGCTGGAACATATCCTAATTAATATGGGTCTAGGATTGAATCCAAATCCATATTAACTTGGATCATATGGGTCGAATTTGGTCCGATCCAATCTAGACCCGATCTCATCGAGGTGGGCTTTTTTTGAAAAATTGTGATTTTCAGGCCAACAGTAGCTCGAATTTGGAAAAGCAATATACTGTTGTACTCAAAATTTTGAAGCACAACTATCGATATATCATTCAAATTTCACCTTTGAAATTTGCCTGAATTTACTCAAATTTTGCTTGAATTTCACTTGATTTTAAAGGTTAAAAATAAAACTTTTTATCACCTTTTAATTGGCTCATTTCGATCTTATCAATGAGACCTGGGCTACACCCAGATTTAATTATCTCATCCTAATATCGAGGGTTCATCGATTTTTCCTCAACATAGTCAAATTTCAGAAATCTCAAAAACTTAACTAAGTATGAAAATATAAGATATTACACTTGGTGCATGTTGTCAATTTATTAGTTATAAAGATATTTGCAAAAATTAACGTAAATTCCTCAAAAAATCGTGGGCATTACATTTGTACTTGCTAGTTTGGGTCATGAAATTTAAAGCTTATTCATGGGACCAAAATCTTGCCTTGATCCATTCTACTTGAGACAGGAAGCATATCTTTAGCTGATGCGAAAGAATGTGCGTTCAAATTTTTTATTTTAGTGGAACTTCACTTTGAGCTTAGTATTGGTTGCAGCCATAAGCAACGTTTTTCCTAAGACGTTATACTTGCAGTTACAGCTTGCAAGCAAAATCAATACCTGAATCGGTTGTGCTACCCTACATCTCATGCAATCTACAAAGATTGGGCTCTTAGACTAATGGGTCAAAGATGTTTTAAGCTGCATTTTGATAGTGGTGAAGGTTAAGTTTGAATGGATGCTATTACGATTTGTACTTCAGTTTTAGCAACAGGCTTGGGTGATGCCTGTTTTGTCGTGCTACAATTGTGCTTTAAGAATTTTGATGGAACTGATCGAGTCTAGTCAGGCTTAGGATTTTTATCTGTTGCTAAAATGAGACAGTCCAGATAGGAACTCCGATGCACTCTGAGAGAGAGATCCTAACCACTTAAATAATGGGCTGGTTCAAGAAAACCATAGTGTTTAGGTGTTTGGATTTGGTTCATTTTTATGTGCCATGTGCTTTTGTGGGCCCTGGAACAGGTTGACTGAGGTTAACGCTGAATGCTGTTAACTTTGAAAGAAAGAAAGAAAGGGCAATGTTCCTCTTTTCGAGCTTCTATTCCTTTGCTCTCGATTTCCCCCTTTTCTGCTGCCTCTTCTCTCTCTTGATCTTCTGTTACCTTCTTCATGCATTTTGTCGCGTGGGCCTATTTGGCTTTATGGCTTGAACGACTCCTTTGCAAGCTGCGGGTTGCAGTTTGAACGACTCATCCAATTTGAACGACTCTTGCAAGCTGCGGACCACAACTTCAATGACTCCCTTGCAATTTGCGGATGCTCTATGGCTCGAACGACTCACAAACTGGTGTTAACATTGGTGTTTTGTATGTGTTACATATGTTGTTTGTAGAAAACTTGATTTTGCAGGTGATTGCAAAACCTTATATTTAGTTTAACCAAACAAACGTGTTTTTGCTGGTTAATTACAACAGAGCACTCCTTTTTAGCAGATTGCAAAACAAATCCTGTAACTCCTCAAGCCAAGACAATGAGATACCCTTATCTGCACTACTTTGGACCAACTAGTGCCACTCAATCTGCATTGCAGCAGTACAACTTAGCGACACTGATTATGGATGTGCAATATCAATCGATGGTACACCAAAATGAGTCACACTGCCTTGGGGAAAGTCGCTTATGAACAACACTCCATCTCTATTAGTTTATATTTGAAATTGCTATTTAAGTTGCAACTGAAATGACTATTCTGTCAATAGGCCCAAATAGTCATTTATGTTGCTACTAGAATGTCTATTTCTATTTTAATGTTCTATTTTACTATTTCAAATGACACAGTTTATGTTACGGGCCTATTTCCTTCAATAGGCCAGCGCGACGCGACGATCCTTCCTTACCACCACAAGCCTACTTGTCAGCTCACTTGCCAGTCGCGAAAGCTTGTAATCAGAGTGCAAGAGAGCAAGAGAAAATAGAGGGAGAATAATTGTAATCACAAGAAGCAATCACAATGAGGGTGAATAAAAGAAAGCTCAACGCATTTAATTCATTCACAATTTTGCCTTAGGGCTATTAAAGTTCAAGCATACAGGCTGCCTCTTTAGGGTATTGATTCACCTGAACCGGACAGTTTACATCAGACTCAACAAAAGCAAAACATATTCTAAGTGCAACTTTACAATGTAAGTCGCAAGAGAACATGCTCTCCCCTTCAAATCATGCGCCGTCCTCGACGCCATTTGTTTCATGGTAAGCCCTGACTTCAGCTGGGTAGCGGTTGTTCATTCGGAATGCAGGCTCCCACGTTGGTTTTGCTGTTTCCTCCCACTGCACTAGATATTTCTTCACTTTACCCAAGTAGTTGACCTTGTGACGAAGGATCTTACTGAAGTGCTTCTCAGCCCATTGTACTGTCGGGGCCCTCTGCATGATAGAAGCACATTGTGGTACGCTGCGTTCCGGGTCTTTATCGTCAGGATGAAACTACTTGAGGTTGCACACGTGGAACACCGGGTGAACCTTAAAGTCTGAGGGAAACACCAACTTGTACGACATCTCGCCCACCTTCTTTGTGATGGTGAAGGGTTCTTTATACTTTCTAAGCAGTCTGCGGTGCCACCCAAGAAAGATGCCTGTGCGCTCTGGATATAACTTCACCAACACTTGGTCCCCAACTTAGAACCCAGCGGGCCGACGTTGCTTGTCCGCCCACTTCTTCATTCTCTTTGCCACCTTGTGTAAGAATGTCTTCGCCAACTCATTCTGCTTGTGCCATTCGCGAAAAAACTGATAAGCGAATGATGGCCTTCCTTTTTCTTGTGCGGCAAGAGTGTGCGGGGTCAGTGGTTGCTGCCCCGTGGCTATCTCAAACGAGCTATGGTCTAAAGACTCGCTCTTCTGCAGATTATAACAAAACTGTGCCACGTCAAGGAGCTTCACCCAATTCTTCTGATTGACACTAATAAAGTGCCTAAGGTATTGCTCAAGTATCTCATTGATGCGCTCTATCTGCGGATGAAAGCTTGTTGAAAATAATAAATCAGAGCCAAGTAGCCAAAATACTTCATACCAGAACTTGCTCGTGAAGCAAACATCACGATCACTCACAATGTTCTTTGGTATGCCCCAGTGCTTCACCACATGCTTTACAAACAACTATGCAGTCTTCTCTGCAGGACACTCCTTTGAAGTTGGGATGAAGGTAGCATACTTTAAGAAATAATCCACCACAACCAGGATAGAACTGAGACCCTCTATCTTTGACAGACTAACAATGAAGTCCATAGATATGCTATCCCAAGGACATTTTGGAATTGATAGAAGCTCAAAGAGACCGACAACCTTTTGGTTTATCCCCTTATCTTGCTGGCATATAAGGCATGTTCGCCCATACCCCTCTACGTCGTCCCTCCTCTGTGGCCAATAGTAGTCACGCTCAAGAAGTGCTAAGGCTTGCTCTTGACCAGGATGGTTGTCTCATAGTGTATCATGGCACTCCTTAAGCAGTTCTTGGTGGAGGCTTCCCCACCGTGGCATGAAGACACGTCCTCCTTTTGTCACGAGGAGGCCGTCTTGTAGCCAAAATTGTTGAGTCTTCCCTCCCTGCCTACGCCAAAAAAATAAGGTGTTGTGCTGTCAAATTCTGTTGCGTCCCTTCGCGGATGCGACTCAACAATGCGCCCTCCAAATACACTTCAGAAGGCTCTATGCACGCAGCTGTCAGTTCAGCCCTGCGACTTAAAGCATCCACCACAACATTAGTCTTTCCAACCTTGTACTCCAAGGCAAAGTCGAACTCAGCCAAAAACATCTGCCACCGAGCTTGTTTAGGCGTCAGCTTCTTCTATGTCTGAAAATAGCTCATGGCTACATTATCTGTCTTGATGACGAACTCGACACCTAGAAGGTAGTGCTGCCAAATCCTGAGGCAATACACGATGGCGATCATCTCATGTTTGTGTATCGTGTAACACCTCTCTACATCCTTCAGCTTCTGACTCTCATATGCAATCAAATGACCCTCCTACATAATAACTCCACCGATGGCAAAGTCTGAGGTGTCTGTGTGGACCTCAAAGAGTTTTGAGTGATCAGACAGTCACAACACTGGATCCCTTACTAAGGCTTTCTTCAAGCCATCAAAGGTATCTTGGCACGCTTCTGTCTAGATCCATACCCGATCCTTCTTTAACAAATCCGTGTGAGGCGCAACAATGAGGGAATAGCCTTCGATGAAACGCCGATAATAGTTTTCGAAACCAAGAAATGGCTGCAACTCTGACACTTTGCTTGGCGGAACCCATTCCTGGATGACCCTTATCTTTTGCCCATCTATACGTAGCACACCACGCCCCACAACGTGGCCAATGAAGCTGATCTCCTCCTGTCCGAAGAGACACTTCTCTCGTTTGACACAAAGATCATTCTCCTTCAGCACCTGAAACACTGTTCGCAAGTGCCCGACATGTTCTTCTATATTGTTGTTGTAGATCACGATATCATCCAGGTAAACTACTACGAACTTGTCTAAGTAAGGGTAGAAGATCTGGTTCATTAAAGTCGTGAACGTGGCTGGAGCATTTGTCAACCCGAATGGCATTACTAAGAATTTGTAAGCACCATAATGGGTGATGCGAGTTGTATTTGGCTTATCACCTTCAACAATCCTCACCTGCCAGTAACCCGATCGTAGATCTAACTTGGAAAAGATACGTGCACTGCCTAGCTGATCGAACAAGTCCGCTATCAGTGACAATGGGTACTTGTTCTTCACCGTGACCTTGTTCAAAGCATGGTAATCCACACATAACAGTTTGAAGTTGTCATGTTTCATCTAAAAAAGGATCGGGGCACCAAATGGGGCTTTCGATGGACGAACAATACCTGCGTCCAACATCTCGTCTAACTGCCTGCAAAGCTCTTTTAGCTCAGCTGGCCCCAGGCAGTATGAAACCATTGCTGGAGGCTTCGCTCTTGGGGTCAACTCACTCTTATGGTCGACCTCACGTCTTGGTGGAAGACACTTTGGTAATTTTGGAGGCATCACTCCCCAAAACTCCTCCAACAGTGGGGCTAGGGTCGGCGACACTACTGCTTCTACCTTCTCTTCTTCTACGCACACAACAACTAAGAAGGTCTGCTCCCCATGCTTGACACCCTTCTTCAACTGCATCGCCGATAACACTGAAGACTTGCTTTCTGCGTAAGGCACTGCACTGTGTGGGATAGGTTTGGCCCCATAATCGTCAATGTGTTAAACTTTGGCAGCATCATAACATTCTGGCTCTACAGAAGCTTCATACCCAGAATCATCTTGAAATCATCTAGGGGCACCACAGAGAAGTTGGCTTTGCTGGCCCAACTCCCCACTTGGATAGCCACATCTCTTACTTCACCAAAATGGGCTTGGCCTCAGAGTTTACCGTTTTGATGGTCCTCTGCTTTGGCCCAGGCTTCAAACCCAATCGCTCTGCCTCTTTCCGCGAGATAAAGTTGTGTGTGGCCCCGGAGTCTACCATAGCTGAAGTAGACTTTTTATTCATAATGACTTTGAGATACATCTGTTCTTTACTAACCTGCATGTTCTCAATTGTGCAACTTCTAGCTGCATTGATCGACCACATGGCTCCCATCTATGGTTGCATAGTCTCAGTGTTGCTGCATTTTGCCTACGCAGCGTTGGCTTGCTCGTCGTCCTTCATGAGGCACTTTGGGCACTACCTACGATATGCCTATCTCCATAGAACCAACATGTCACAACCACACACTCGTTGCTGTTGTTATACTTTGGGTAGTTCTATTTCTTGACAGATTGATGACGTGTCGACGTCTCACCTTTGTTGTCGCACCTCTCGTTCTTCTTGTCCTCGTGGTCAGGCTTCTTCCCGACTTTGGTTGATGGGGTGAAAGGCTTGCGCTGAATGTCAACTAAATGCTTGGCTGCCATATACACATCTTCTAAAATATGGGGGTTGCTCCTTTCCACTTCAGACTGTGTCAATGGCTAAAGTCCCATAATGAACAAGTTGAGCTTGTTGTCTTCTGGCATGTTAGGCACCTTCAACATAAGCTTTTGGAATATTCTGACATAGTCTTACAATGAACCAATATGTTTAAGTTCGTGAACCATCCGGTATGCCTGTCTCTGCACATTTCTCGGCATGAAGTAGTTGCACAACTCCATTTTGAAGTCGTCAAAGGTGTATATCATGCATTGACCCCTCTCCATGTCACTGCGCTCCCGTCTCCAGCAAGCGATAGCATCTCGATCGAGTAGAGCTGTTGCAGCCTTAATCCTTATATCTTCAACGATCACATTTTGAATATCCAAGTAGTCTTCTACTTGGAACAAGAAATTCTCAATGGCCTTGTTGTCACGAGAACCATTGAATTTTGTAGGTCTTGGCACATCGATCCTTGATGGCCTCTCACAATTTCTGCCATTTAGGGTCATTGTCTGCTGCAACGTGCAATTCTTCAACTGAAGCTCCCTTACTTCAGTTTGCAAGTCGGTCACTGTTGTTGTCAATGAAGTGACCTGTTCCACTAACAAGATCACCTGCTCTTGCAGGCTCACCACCATATCATTCAGTCCACCGAATGATTCCACTGCGCGTGAAATCACTTCTTTGTGCGAAGTTACATCTTCTACCAACCTGTTGACAATTGCAGCCAACTCCTCTTGGCTCTGAGGTGAACCCATCTCCTCAGCTTTGGCAACTGCCTTGCCTTTGGTGTTGCATAAGTTTTGATAAGGCGCCATAATGTCTTGCTCACAAATCATAGCCTGTCGGCGTGTCTGTCAACACTGACTCTAGAGTCCCTTCCCCAGCACGAGAACAGGCTCTGGTACCACTTGTCATGGGCCTATTTCTTTCGATAGGCCAGCGCAGCACACCGATCCTTTCTTACCGCCGCAAGTCTACTTGTCAGCTCGCTTGCCAGTCACAGAAGCTTGTAATCAGAGTGCAAGAGAGCAAGAGAGAATAGAGGGAGAAGAATTGCAATCACAAGAAGCAATCACAATGAGGGTAAATAAAAGAAAGCTCAATATATTTAATTCTTTCACAATTTTGCCCAAGGGCTATTACAGTTTAAGCATACAGACTGCCCCTTCCACTACAAGAAATTTGTGGATTAGCGACAGTTGTAATTCATTGCAAATTCATCACCGAACAATTTAGCGACGTATAACTTTCATTGTAATTTCTTAGTCACTAATTAGCGACAAAAAATATATATCACTACTTTTGTCGCTAATTTGCAATGAATTAGTGAATGCCATGATTCATAATAAGGCTGTCGTTAATCCGTAGAGATTTGGTTTTGCGACAGATATGCATTTGTCACTAATGTAGCAACGGAATTGCGACGAATTACAATCCATCGTAAAACATTGGCCGATTCAGTTTTCTAACGGATAAATATCCGTTCCTAATCCATCACTAAATTGGAGGCCGATACTAATTAGCGACGGATAATATCTATAGCTAATCCATCGCAAAAAAAAAAAAACAAAAAAATTTGTTTGAAATATAAATATCGAAAAAAATTTTCTTGTTATACAATTTATATATCCTGTGTATAAAAAATAAAGTACACATAAAAAATACATATACAAAGCAACTGAAACAATTTATCGATCCACTACAATCGTCGCCAAGTTCTAATTATTTACAAGTGAACATTTACAAAGAGTTTCTTTTGAAACAATAAGAAGGTACAACAAATTCAACATATGAATCTAATCACCAAGATTTTCAGCATCACCTTCTTCATTATCTCGATCTGCCTCTTCATCCATGCCTCCATCAACTTATCTGCGCTGATTATCTCCAACATCCTATAAGAGAAAAGAAAGGTTAGTATTGATAAACAAAATATAATGAAATAAATTATATGCAATGCACCTAATCTAAGGCAATCAAAGTAACATGAATGAATTACACATAGACTAGCTAGCAATAAATTGAAGGACATTAACAGAATTCAGATATATGTTCTAAGGCTGACAAAAAAATTCATAGTGATTCAATCATGCAAATATGTGTTCTAAGGTTGTCAAAAAAATATTATTGCATATATGTGTTATAAGGTTGTCAAATAAATGTCTTCTTTATCACAATCATGCTTATATGTGTTCTAATGTTGCCAAAAAACTCTCATAGTGATTCAATTATGCATATATGTGTTCTAAGGTTGTCAAAAAACTTTCATAGTGATTCAAGCATGCATATATGTGTTCTAAGGCAGTCAAACAATTCATAGTGATGAAATCATGCTTATATATATGTTCTAAGGTTGTAAAAAAACTTTTATAGTGATTCAATCATGCATATATATGTGTTCTAAGGTTGTCAAAAAACTTTCATAGTGATTCAATCATGCATATATGTGTTATAAGACAGTCAAAAAACTTTCATAGTGATGGAATCATGCTTATATGTGTTCTAATGTTGTCAAAAAACTTTTATAGTGATTCAATCATGCATATATGTGTGAACAAAAAAGTGTTGCATCCAAGAAAATAAATAACCTGTGATGCACTTGTATCACTTACTCACCATGAGTATTTACCCGATTTGCATGCTATTGCCTTTGCATTTTTTTCTTATTTCTTTTTGCATTGCATTTTTAGCTGCATGTGATGCTTAGCACTAAGCATCACACAATTAGCTCAGCTACGCACCTATAAATCACATTTATATATGATCATGGGTCGGCTGTGGAGCGAGGCTACCAGAACAAGAGGACGACAAGGTCACCGGGGTGGGTCAGTTGCTAGGCTAAGCCCGACCCCAACCTCGACCGAGAGGGAGGTGGGCTCGGCTACCTGGTCGAGCCCGACCCCATCAGAACAGAGAAAGAGAGAGAGAGAGAGAGGGGGGAGCAGGGAGGGCCCAAAGGAGAGGGGGAGGGGCAGCACGGGGCCACCTGCCAGGGCGCGACAGGGGGACTGTAAACCTCCTAATGGCCCTCCGATAACCAACAGAAGGAGGGTGCCGTAGGGTCCATCGGCTATCCGGCAAACCACAATAGAGAGAGGAAGACAAAAGGGAGGGGGGAGGGGGCATCATCCACATGCCGGCCCTCCGACGGGCACAGAGGGAGCGGGAGGGTGCGACAGGGGTTGTCGGCCTCTTGCTATCCTCCCAACGACATAATAGAGGGAGCGAGAGGGCGCAATAAGGGGTTGTCGGCCTCCTGCCAACCTCCCAACAACATAACAGAAGGAGAGGCACGACGCGACAGGGGGCCGTCGGCCTCCTGCCGAACTCCTGATGAGCCCACAGAGATAAGGGAGTGAGGGAGGGTGCGGTAGGGGCCGTGGGCCTCCTGTCAGCCTCCCGGCGAGCCAACAGAAAAAAAAGGGGGGAAGAGAGAGGGCACGACAGAGGCCATCGGCCTCCTGCCAGCCTCCCGTCGAGACAACAGAGAGATGGAAGAGGGGGAGAAGAACTAGAAGACTAGGGAGAGGAGGAGAAGGGAGAGGCGCGGTGTGATCATTACAATTTTTTCCCTCTTGTGTACCTCATTTCCTTCTCTTTCCCTTTCTAGCCTCTATTTCTCTTTTTGAAGGGGAAAACAAAAGATAGAAAAGAAGAGAGAAAAGAAAAGAAAAGAAAGAAGAGAGAGGAACTCTTTCCCTTTCACTGACTCAGGCTCTTCAGCTATCTTTAAAAACTGCCGCGGGGGATTCTGACTAAATACAAACTGCTCTTCCTCTTCTGGTTCTTCTTCCACTGAATCTGTGCCCTCAAAAGTGTTGTCTGACTGAACCTTCTTTTTGATGATCCTGATCTGCCATTTCACAGGCTTCTTTCTGAGCTTGTTCTTGGGAGTTGCTTTCTTCAGAATGGCCTCGGCTTTCTCTGACACCATCTTGGCCATCATCTTCTAGAACAGATCATAGATAAGTGAATCAACATCATCTCCTTTGTCCTGCCTCTGTCCTCTGAATGACCTAGGAGAGTTCATTCCTTCTATTTCACTGTCGTTGTACTGCTGAACAGTCTCCTTTCTTGTCCTCGTCTGAACCATATTGAATACCAATGTTTTCTACAGAGTAAAGAGGGGGGAGGGGGGGGGGGTTAGACTGAAGAATTTTTGGGAGAAATTATTGACAAGAGAAGTAATCAGGTTGATAAATTTGAAAATGATATCCCATTACTGGGGATTGATTCGTCACAACTCCGTGGGGAGGAATAAACAACTGAAAATATGAAGAATGAATGCTATTTTGAAAAAAAGATATCTCTTGACAAAAAGAGATTTTATTGCAAAAAAAAGATAACAAATAGAATTAGAAGATACTTTTGAAAAATAGATGGCAAAGATTTAAAATTTAGAAAAATTACAGGCAGGATCAAAAAAAGATTTGAAGAAATCAGAAGAAGAAAAGAAAAATACACCTGAGTTTTGAAAACAAAGAAGAAATTTTGAATAATATACCCAGGGTTTTAGCAAATATAAGGTAATATAAGAAGTAAATAAACATCACAGAATCACAACTATACAAACAAAAATGCACAAACAACACTCCCTAGAGCTGACTCTAAATGCAATATTTGAAAATGGCTTGTAGGACCTTAATCCTAATTCTAAGATTTAGATCATCTGATTCCGATCAAGATATGCCGATATACTCAAGCCGAAGCTTGAAGGCATAGAAATATTTCTCCAGTTCTAAGGTAATGGCTTCCCAACATCCTTGAGCACCTACCGATATACTTCGGACTATGACCCTTAAGTACGTGGTAGGGGGGTGTTAACCCAAATAAGTGGTCTAGTTATGAGGCTCTTTCCCGAACTATGGTTTAGTGAGAACCCAGCAACGTGAAGACCGAAACAACATAGGTAGGGATGTTTTTGAAAACATGTTCAACATGCAATAAAACCCGATGTTTCTAATGAAAGTCCTAAAGAGATAGAATTTAAATGAAGAAAAGCATACACTTGCACACATTGTTTGCATTCAATCCCTAGAATTGAGGAGAGTTGTATTTCAGACCTAAGTCTAAGTGAGCATGGAATAATCTCCTCAATATGGTCCTACCAAACTATACTTAGATCCTATATGCATTAATGTCAGTTGAGACAAAGTCTAGGCTCCTAAGGTTTGCATGAAAATGAAGCTGACATTTGAAGAATAAAGATTTAGACAATATCAAAGCAAAGCAAAAGGCATAAATTTGACTGGACGAAGACGAGTCCCATCACGGTCGCCAACTTTTATGATCATTGCAAAATTTTTCCTCTTGTGTTCCTCCTTTCCTTCTATTTCCCTTTCTAGCCTCTATTTCCTTTTTTGAAGGGGAAAATAAAAGATAAAAAAGAAGAGAGAAAAAAAAATAAAGAAGAAAGAGAAACTTATTTGCAAAGGTCTCACTTGACCTTAATTTTGAAAATATTTTGAAATTACTCGCCTCCGTTTTTAAAAATTTATGGAAAAATGAAGAGACGGGATTCGCTCGTCGGTACGAAGTTCGACCATTCCTGGCACCTTTACTAGGGGTAATCGAACTAAGGATCAAACTTATGCCTTTTGCTTTGCCTAACTATTGTCTAAGAATTTATTCTAAGTCTAAAATGCACAAAGATTCATGCTTGTGCAATGCAAATGTAAAGATGTATGCTTTTAAGAAGAATAATTTTAAAACTTTTGGGATTTATCCAAGTGATTTTTGAAATAAATTTGAAGATACTCGAAGAAATGATTCAAAAGGGTTTGAAAATTAGTTTAAAAAAGTTAGATTTTGAATCTAACTTAGAACTTTGGACAATGGATCTGGAAGAAGAGACTTTGAAATTCTAAGTCTTGGAATAATTAGAGTTTGGAAAATAAATTTTGGATGAAGAGAAAAGAAGAATTGAAATTCGAATTTATAATTTTTGAAGTAAGAATGAAATTTCAAAGTTAAAATGAACTTTGAATTTGAATTTGATTCTTAAAGATTGATTTTGAAAAGGGATCTTTGATCTTGAGTTTAAATTCAGAACCTGAAACAGAAACTGAATTTGAAAGTTAAATTTAGACTTGGGAAAAAGTGAATTTCAAAAATAGAATTGGAATTTGGATTTGAAAATCAATGTGAGATTTGAAAATGGAATTGAGTTTGGAATTGGAAATCAAATTGAAAAATGGAACTAGATTTGAAAAGTCTGAATCCAAGATGGAATCAGATTCAAAATATGGAATCCTAGATGGAATTGGATTTGAAATATGAAATCCTAGACAGGATTGGATTTGAAGTCTGGAGTCCTAGATGGAATGGGATTTGAAATCTGGAATTCAAGATGAAATTGTTTTTTTTTTTTTTGATATCTGAAATTCAAGATGGAATTGGATCCAAAATCTGGAATCTAAGATGGAATTGAGTTTTGCAATCTGGAATCCAAGATGAAATTGAATTTGAAAATCCGAATCCCAGGTGGAATTGGATTTTGAAAATCTAGGATCCAAGATGGAATTGGACCAAGAATCCAAGATGAAACTTTGAAAATTGAAATTGGATTCAAGAAATCCAGATAGATCTTGAAGATGGATTTGGATTTGGGAATCCAAATTGAATTTGATTGTGGAAGTGGATTTTGAGAAATTCAAGTGGAATTCGAAAATGTGGAGTTAGATTTGAGAAATCCTGATTGAATTTGAAAAATGGACTTGAATTTAGCACCAATCTTAATATCAAAATGATCAAAACTCAACAGATTTCAAAAGAACTTGGGGATTTGAGAATTTGAAGTGAAGAGTAGAAAACTTGAAATCAAGAGATGAACTTCAAACTTGAATTAAACTTTAAAATTTGATTTGAATTGATTGGATTCTGAACTTGGAAATGAATTTGGAATTTCAAAGTTGAATTAAACTCTGAAATATAATCTAGTTTGGAAATTGAATTTTGAATTTAGAGACGAACTGGAAATTTCAAAGTTAAATTAAACTTTGAAATTAGAGTATTTGAATTTTGAATTTTGAAAAATAGAATTGGGAATAAGAAGATGAATTTGAATAAGAATTAAAGATTGATTTGAGAAATGAAGAAGATATTTGAAGAATTATCTCAAAATCACTTGGGTTTTTAAAAAAAATTTGAAATGAGTTGAAAATAAATGATGAATGAATTAAAAAAAATGAAAATTTGGATATTGAAAAGCATATTTCATTCTTTAAATGAATTGAAATAAGATTGAAGATATAATACATTTCTGACTATGGTCATAAAATGTATTATAAGATAATCTATATTTAAATTCAGATAAAGAATAAAATATATTTTGGTGCCTTTATAGAGATTTAAATGAAATTAACTCTCAATATATCCTGACTATGGCCATTGATATATATTTTGAGTTAATTTTAAGTTAAACTCCGATAAAGGAAGAAAAATTTAGAAAATATAGTGATTTTTGGAGGAGACTCAGTGTGAATTCAATGTTATTCCATAAAAGATAAAAATCCTAAGCATTGTCCACATTTTGACTATGACCATCAATGTGAATAATTTGCTTAAGATTAATTACCTTTTATTAGAATGGTGCATGTGCCATTCGTGTTTCACCATGGTGGATTTTTGAGAAATAAGATAAAAATGAGATGAAACACATGATTTCTGGGATTTACATGCTCATACATTCTATTCTAGACTGGAAAGGAAAACTTCTCATTAATATCTAACTATTACAATCTTCAAATAGAAATTAAGGTTAAAATCCCTAATATAAGAAGAAAAGCAACATTTTCCATGTATTTCCTGTAAAATACTGAGTTAGCACAAGATAGAATGTGAAAATATAAAGGAAACTGAAAAATACTATTTTAAGAGCCAATGCATATGGTCATGCCTAGGCTAACGATGAAATGTAAATATACCTATCTAAATGTGATAATTATACTAAATGAGGGGTGCATCTGAAAAGGTATATATAATGCCTTACATTGATGGAGAAACCTACATACCTTGGTCTAAGGGTGATGCATAGGTTCATGAAGGAAATTTAGAATGCATATATGTGACACACTAAACTAGTGGGAAGGGGTGCAGGTACATGAAATCTACAACCTTACTTGGATTGTTTATAAAGGGGATGGAGCTGATGATATTATGCAAGCAGTGAAGTGGAAGGTGATGTAAGTGTAGCAAGTGAATGCATAGGATAAGTGAAGTGATAGGTGCACTGTTGGGATGGTAATGTGGATAGGAAGATAGAAAGTATGACACAACAGGGTGGCAACATCAGGTGAGGTACACCAGCTATGCACAAGGCATGGCTAGATGGTTGTTGTGCAAAGGGTGATGTTTGCAAATGTAGTGGCAGCAATTGGCTATGAGTGATATCCAAGCATGGTCATAGGTAGCAAAGGTAATGATAACATAACACAGGAAATGAATGCCATAAGTAAGGCTGAGTGGAGATATTGAATATTGATGGTATATAATAGTGAATATCATGCTATGTATGGGGTGAAAAGGTGTCTAGAGTGAGCACACAGGTAGCAGGGGAATTCATGAAAATACAGAGAAGCGAGTTATAGTGAATAGTGTTGGAGAGAAGCAATGATGTTGTGTGTAAAAAAACAGGGAGTGAAAGGGGAGGGTAATGAAAGTGTGCAAGGTGGTGGAGATTCATTGCTTGATATGGAAGTTGTGACAACAAATGGAAATGGTACAGGGGTAGATTGCTGGTGTATGGCAGGGGTAGGATGCTGGGAATGAGATAAGGTGGTAGAGATGAAGGTGCTAAATGTGGATGGTGATGTGAAGCAGTGCACTTAACAGGTACAACCAATCAAGCTTGCTGCGAGGTAAAGGTGATGATGGGAGTGAGGTTGGATACGTGTTAATGTTGTATAGATGCAAGATGTGGCGCTACAAAAAATGGTGGCTGAAAGTAAAGGTATGTATGATGAATACGTAGGTGCAAGGTGTTGCGGGTGTTAGGTGCCTAGGCTACAACAGACATGTGGAGAATATGCATCAGGTATTGCTGCTGAAGGTGAAGTAGGGCAGTTAGCAGGAGGACTTACTGTGTGGGTGGCACAGTGGGTGATTGTAATCGTCGCAAAATTTTTCGTCTTCCCTTCCCTGCGGAAGAGAGAGGAAAATGTTTTCGCGATTCAAACTTGACCGGATTTTGGAAATTTGTTTTTGAAATACTCGCCTCCGTTTTGAAAATTGCGGAAAAATCCATGGGATGGGGATCGACCTATCGGTACGAGGTTCGACCGTTCCTGTTGCCTTTAACAGGGGTAATCAAACCAAGGACCAAAATTGTGCTTGACTTAGTTAAATCATCGAAATTGTGTTCTATCCTAAATGCACAGAGAATTTAGGCATGTGCTATGAGGTTTTGTAAAATGCAAGTTGGAAAAACATGATGTATGCTAAGAAAACATTTGGAGTTGAAAAGCATTTCTCAGAAAAAAGATGGAAATCAATCTCAGGAAACTCAAATGAAAGTATTTGGAAATCTCCAGAAAGTTTATGAAGATGTGAGAAAATCCTGAGAAAATGGAGAGAATTCTCGAGAAAAAGAGGAACATTTGAAAAGTAAAATATTTGTCAGGAAAACTTTGACTTTGAAAATTTTCTTTGGAAAACGATTGAAATTCATTGAAAAACTCTTTTGAGAAGGAAAATCAAAGTTAGGAAATTGAAATCCTGAGAATATTGCCCTTGAAATATCTGAAAATCAATTTTGATTCATGAGAAAGATGAGAAATTCCTTTTGAAAAATGAATCTTAAGAAAATAACATTTTCAGGGAAAATCACGGGAAAACTTTCACTTGGGAAATCCAATCTTCGAGAATCTTCATAGTTTCTTGAGGAATCGATTTTTCAGAGAATGGAATTTTCTTGAGAAAATCATGAGAAAAGCAGATGATGCCATTATGTAGATGATTTGAATGAATGAATGCACTTTGAAAAGATTCCCTGAGAAATTTGTTGGAAAAATGTGTATTAAGTCAAAATAAATCCTTCACATATTCTGACTGTGGCCATGAATATGTTCAGAGTTTATTTGAGTTAATTCACAATATTTTGAAAAATTGGAAATATGATGTGCAAATTTTAAGATAGCCTAAGAGTGTAGGCTCAATGTGACTGGTAGAAAGATGATGAATCTGGGTCTCGTCCATATTCCGAATAGGGCCGTAAATATGGACTCCACCGAGTTCATCAACTTTCTAAGAGTTGGTGCACGTGCCATTCGTGTACATCCATGGTGATTTTGTAAAATGAGATATATGAAACATAGAATCAGGATATTGCAGGAATCAAACTACATGAGATGCATCCTAATCTAAGCAGTAAAAGTAAATATTATTCTAAGTTTGATTGTTACATCTCTCACATAAGTCAAAATAAATGAAATAAAAAAAATACATGGTATAAAAGAATCAGCATCCTCCAGATTTTCCTGCAAAATGAGAATTAGTACAAGATAACCAAGAAAATGAGTATATATATAATATGTACAACGAAGATATACATGGTTATATCTAAATGCTTGAATTTGTGCTAAATGACATGTGATAATGAAGATGTATTTACAAAAAGAAAAAGAAAAAGAAAAAGAAAAATATCTACATAAATACTTCTATGTGAAAACAAGTGCACATGAAGATATCCCTATATATATATATATATATATATATATATATATACGTATAATGAGAAAATACATATAGTAATTAGAATTCTATATGTAATGGGTAAAATCAGAAAATACAGGGTATATACAGTTTCTGTATGTGATTTCACAAAGCCGTAATTCCCAAATTATAACATATTTCTCAGTAAAATTGGGTATGGAGCTTCCCTATATATCAATAACAAAGCATGCAAAAGATGGTCCGGAAATCATGAATGGATATTAAAATATCCATCCATGAACATGGCTAATTATCAAGACTGGGTACATGCAGAAAAGAGAATGGGTATGGTGGAATACACTGGAGGTAGAATGACTGTAATGCTGTGCAACACAGGAAATGGATGGATGTGATGGCAGCAATGTGGATTATCCTAGTCATAATAAACAGTTTTCTGCAAAACCAAAAAAAATAGTCCAGATCTGGAGACGCACAGTGCATTATACACCCTTTCCAGTTCGTGAATGCCTAGGCTTCACAAATCTAACAACTATAACATTTTGCCTTCAACTAAAACAATCAAACTTTATCAATACATAACAGGTTAATTGCATATTTCTATTTTCTAACTATATTAACATATTTTCTATTAAGCACCTCCATAGTGGAAAATCTGTTAACTAGGCTATTCTGCTACCAACTCTTAATTCAAAATCTACGGACAATCACTGTGCAAACATGCTTCTAAATGCCAAAGATAAATTGTCAAAATAATAAAATAAGTGTTCAAATTCGAGTTTTTTTGCAGCAATACCTGAAAGTGCACTAGGATCGAGGCAACGAGCACTAGAGGGGGGGTGAATAGTGCTTTTAAAACTTTCTGCGGAATATTGAAGGATTTTGCAAATCTCAAAGCAAACACACAAAGAACACAAGATTTTATCCTGGTTCGGTCAAACCCGACCTACATCCAGTCCCCAAGCAAAACCCGCTTGAGATTTTCAACTATCAACCTTGTAAACTACAAGATCACACAGACCATAACCGGTCCCACTTTCAGTAACAATCCCACTGAAAGCAAACAACTCCTTTACACCAAGGAGTTCTTCTTTTTACAGAAAATAAATAACAACTTACAATACAACGTATGAGCCTTCCTTTTGAATGCAAATGAGATGCAATTGGCTTTTGAGGTTGTTGAAACACTCTACTCACGAATTCACTATCTCTCAAAGTGATTTGAGTGAAAAACTGAAGTGAAAATATCACGTGAGTGAGAAAACAAATACTTGAATGAATAGGAGTGAAAAGCAAGAAGTAATTCAATATAATTCTATTGAATTTGATTGTTTCTCTGTGTATTTGAGTGTAAAATGCACTCATATTTATAGTTAAAAGATTCCATACGTTGAGAGTATGAAAGGGTATCAAAACTGTCCATTTTGAACGATCAAAACGTTTGAAAAATGAAAAGACACGCCTTTTTTGAAGTTTCAGGAAAACGGCAAAATTAGTCGACTGAAACATCAGTTAGTCGACTAATAGTTAGTTATTAGTAGACTGACAGTTATTGTCGGTCGACTGATCTGTTAATCGAGCCGTTTGAAAATCTGAACTTTTGAAACTTAGTCGACTTGAGAAAAGTTAGTCGACTGATAATATCATCAGTAGACTGAAAAACCTTTTAGTCGACTGCTGCTAAAAACTTCTGAAAAACAAACATTCTGTTCGGTCGACTGATAAAAAGCATTAGTCGACTGCTGCTAAATTTTTCAGAAAACACATGTTCTGTTCAGTCGACTGATAAAACCATTAGTCGACTGCTGCTAATTTTCCAAAAAACAGACATTCTGTCCAGTCGACTGATAAAACCTTCGGTCGACTAATTTGACAAGAATGACTTTTTAGAAAATATGGCGCGAAAGGATTAGTCGACTGATAAGTCTATTGGTCAACTAATAAACATGAAAATTTAAGAAAAGAGTTTTCTAAAAAGAGTTTCAAAAGAGTTTCTTTTAGAAAAGTTTTTTCTAAAGACTTTTAAGGTGAAATGCAACCTAAATATGCACTCTAAGTAAGGCTCTTACAAGAATCTAAGACTTTTAATGAATTAAACATATGCACACTAGTCTTCAAAGATTCTTCACTGAATTCTTCAATTTCTTTATAGCCTTAGCTGAAATGCAGTTGATTCCACTTGCTCATCATCAAAACCTTGTACTTGAAGTATCATGTATGGCTTCATTGTCGTAACAATCTCCCCCTTTTTGATGATGACAAACTTAATCAAAGATGAAGCATTTAGATGCATAGATGGAGATTTTACTCCCCTTATCAATATGCTGCAAAACATTAAAAGTTAGCACATTTAAAGCACATATATCACATATTGATTGGTTTGCATTTTCATTCATCATTTCTTCATGCATTTAGAAATACATTCATTCAAAGCTTTCTTTTTCTCTTAATTTTGCATTTCTCATGTAAGATCTCCTGTAATGTAATTGCTATCATCTTTTTCTCAAGATCTCCCTGCAATTTCAAAGTAATGCTATCTTTATCTTTTTCTCCCCCTTTGTCAGAATCAAAAAGAGTAAGGGCAAAAATAGCATAAGCAAAATAGACTTTTAACTCGTATCTCTATTTTAAAACACGGCAAGAGAGTTCCGGCGTGTTTTGAAGATGCGCCAGTCACTGCAAGAGGAGTCCGGCGTTTCAAGATCACGGCCAGAAGATTCCGGCGTCTCCCTGTTACGGTAAGAAAATCCCGGCGATGATGGAGTCGAACGGCACTCCGAGGGTTTTTCGGAAGAGAGAGAGGCAAGAGAGAAAGAGGGGTTTTTGTTTTTTTAAGGGTTTCGTTTTTAAGAAAAACGAAAAGGTACGAAGTGAAACGATGCCTCTTTTTTTTAAAAAAACGGGTTTTAAAACAAATCCAAGGGGTGTCGGGTCCCTTCACTTAAATTTTTTTTAAAAAAAATTTAGTCGACTAAAACTTTATCGGTCGACTAAAAAGTGCGACTTATTCTAAAAATATCATCAGTCGACTAGAAATATATCGGTCGACTAATATGGTGCGATACATTCCAAAATATAAAACACCAGTCGACTAGAATTTTATCGGTTGACTAATATAGTGCGATTTTGAGATTTTGTTCAAAAATCAGCATTTTTATAAATCCAAAAAATGAGCAAATACCTAGTTCTCTCCTAATTCTCATAAAATCTTCATTTTTAAGAGGTTTAGTGAAGATATCAGCATGCTGTTCTTTAGTGGAAATAAAATTTAACGAAATATCTCCTTTTAACACATGATCTCTTAAAAAATGATGTCTGACTTCAATATGCTTAGTTCTTGAGTGCTGAATAGGATTTTTCGAAAGATTTATAGCACTAGTGTTATCACAATAAATAGTTGTTGTGGAGTAATTCAAACCAAAATCTTTTAAGGTCTGTTTCATCCAAAGTACTTGTGAACATGCTAAACTAGCCGCTATATATTCAGCTTCAGTTGTTGAGAGTGATACTGAATTTTGCTTTTTACTAAACCAAGAGACTAAGGAATTTCCCAAGAAATGACAAGTTCCACTAGTACTCTTGCGATCAGATTTACTTCTTGCAAAATCTGCATCACTATATGAAACTAAATCAAAGGAAGATGATTTTGTGTAAAACAAACCGAAATCTGAAGTATCTTTCAAATAACAAAGAATTTGTTTTACTGCAGTTAAATGAGATTCCTTTGGATAAGCTTGAAATCTTGCACACATACAAACACTAAACATAATATCAGATCGACTAGCAGTTAAGTATAATAGAGATCCGATCATACCTCTGTAGAGCTTAGTATATACACTTTTACCATTTTCATCTTTATCAAGAGAAGTAGTTGTACTCATAAGATTCCTTCTTGATTTCGATGAGTCCATCCCAAATCTCTTGAGAAGTTCTTTTGTATACTTAGCCTGATTGATGAAGATTCCTTCTTCAGTTTGCTTTATTTGAAGTCCAAGGAAGTAGTTTAATTCGCCCATCAAGCTCATTTCAAACTCTTCCTGCATAGCCTTAGCAAATTCTTTACAAAGAGAATCATTAGTAGAACCAAATATTATGTCATCAGCATAAATTTGCACAATAAGAATATCTGAATTAAAATGTTTAATAAATAAAGTGGAGTCTACCCGACCAATGGAAAAACCAGATTGTTCTAGAAAATTTCGTAGTCTTTCATACCACGCTCTTGGTGCTTGTTTGAGTCCATACAGAGCTCTTTTTAATTTGTAGACCTTTTCTAGATATTTCTCATTTTCAAAGCCTGGGGGTTGCTCTACATAAACTTCTTCATTGATGTGTCCATTTAAAAATGCACTCTTAACATCAATTTGATATAACTTGAAGTTCATGTAACTAGCAAAAGCAAGCGTCATACGAATTGACTCTAATCGAGCCACTGGTGCATAGGTTTCATCAAAATCTATGCCTTCTTCTTGATTATAGCCTTGTGCCACTAGCCTTGCTTTGTTACGAATGACTTCACCATTTTCATCCAGCTTATTTCGGAAGACCCATCTTGTTCCAATTACTGGATGATCATTTGGTCTATCAACTAGATCCCAAACATCATTCCTAGTAAATTGGTTAAGTTCTTCAGACATGGCTAAAAGCCAAAATTCATCATCACATGCCTCATTGATATTCTTTGGTTCTAATTTAGATATGAAAGCAACATTTGCAATATATTTTTCTAACTGCCTTCTAGTTTGGACACCACTCTTTATTTCACCAATAACTTGTTCATGTGGATGATTAGGAACTTTTTTCCAAACCGGTTGAAGAGGAATATTTTCTTGAGAAGTACTCTCTATCAAGGGTTCTTCTTGAAGTGTTGCTTCTTCTTCTTCGCTTAGAGGAATAACCTGCTCACAATTCTCATCAAATGCAACATGTAGAGATTCTTCAATACAAGATGTTCTTTTATTGAAAATACGATATGCTTTACTTCTAGAAGAATATCCAAGAAATATTGATTCATCTGATTTTGAATCAAACTTATCAAGATTATCTTTGGTATTTAACAAGAAACATTTACTACCAAAAAATTTTAAAATATGAGATCTTTGGTATACGATCATAATACAATTCAAAACATGTTTTATGTAAAATTGGTCGAATAAGAACACAATTTAAGACATAACATGCTGTATTAATTGCTTCAGCCCAAAAATATTTTGGTAAATTTTTATCTTGAAGCATGGTTCTAGCACATTCTTGCAAAGTTCTATTCTTTCTTTCAACAACTCCATTTTGTGGAGCCGCTCTAGGAAAAGCAAAGTTGTGAGATATACCATGTAAATCACAAAACTTTAGAAAAGATTCATTTTCAAATTCACCACCATGATCACTACGAATTTTAATAATAGATGTAGATTTTTCATTTGTAATTCTTCTACAAAGTTTAGAAAATTCTGAAAAAGCATCATTTTTGCTTTTTAGAAAAATCACCCATGTAAACCGAGAATAATCATCTACTATAACAAAAGCATACTTGCTACCATTCAAACTTTGAATTCTAGATGGTCCAAATAGATCTAAATGTAAAAGTTCAAGATGACGTTTTGTTGAAACTATATCTTTAGCTTTAAAAGAACTCTTAATTTGTTTACCCTTTTGACAAGCATCACATAAGTGATCCTTTTTATATGGTATTCTAGGTAGGCCTCTTACAAGATCATTCTTGGATAATTTTGAAATAATTTTAAAATTAACATGTCCAAGTCTCTTGTGCCATAACCATTGAATTTCATTTGAAACAATAAGACATTTTTCATTAAAAGAGGGTAATTCATCTAGATATAGTTCATACACATTGTTTCTTCTTTTACCTTTAAAAATGATCTTTTTAGATTGAAAATCAGAAATTAAGCATAAATCATTTTCAAAAGAAACATGAAAACCTTTATCACATAATTGACTAATAGATATTAAATTATGCATTAAACCATCCACTAAAAGAACATTTTCTATCAAGGGAAATTTTGGATTACCAATATTACCAATACCTATCACTTTTCCCTTGTTATTGTCACCAAAGGTGACGGTTCCTCCATCCTTATTTTGGAGGGTGGAAAATAACTCCGGCCTTCCAGTCATATGTTTGGAACAGCCGCTGTCCAATATCCATTTGCTCCTTATGTTGTGTACCTACAACAAAATCAGAAAACAGAGCATTTGACCCATTTCTATTTTCAGGTCCATGAGAGTTAGTCTTAGGAACCCATATCCATTTGGATTTTGGTTTTCTTTGATAATAAATATTTTTTCTATAAAAGAATTTAGAATAAACATTTCTAGAATAATCATTTCTAGATGCATTTCTATTAGAACTAGAAAGTTTAGTTTTATGAACAAAAGGTTGAGAATAATGTCTTTGATTTTTCACCACATAGTTTGGTCTATTTTGAGTATCAAAGAAGCTATATCCCAATCCGGTTTTATTAACCGAGCATCTTTGAGAACCAAGAAGTTTTTCTAAATTCTCTTGACCATTTGTGAATTTGGTCACTATAGAAAGAAGATCATTTGACTTTTCTTTAAGACTAAATATTTCATTTTGTAAGAGATTGGTTCTAACTCCAATTTCTTTTATCTCAAGTGCTTGGCAAGAATTTTCCTTCTTGAGATCTTCTATTTCTTGAAGTAACACTTTATTTTGAGAGTCAAGAGTTAAATTTTCAGTTTTTAACTCTTTATTTTTAGAACTAAGACTCTTAAATTTAGCATATAAATCATTAAATGCTTCAAATAACTCATCATAGTCAAATTGACTTACCGAATCTTCTTGTGCTACAAAACACATGTTGGCGACTTCTTCATTTGATTCTTCATCGAAAGAGGAGTCACTATCATCCCGACAGGCTTGAAATGCCTTTTTCTTCTTGAATTGGTCCTTGGGCTTGAATTTGAGAAGAGGACAATCTTTCTTGATATGTCCTGCCTTTTTGCAGTTAAAGCACTTTACTTCATTGGGAATGGAAGAATCTGCTTTCTTTGCCTTTCTTTGAAATCTTCCCTTTTTGATGAATCTTCTGAATTGTCTTGTGATGAGGGCAATATCTTCATCTTCATCTTCTTCAGAATTTTCTGAGTCAGAAGTAGCCTTAAAAGCAAGAGATTTCTTTTTAGGCTCTTCTTCTTGTCTGTCTTGAAGTTGGACCTCATATGCCATTAGGTTACCAACTAAGTCTTCAAGAGTGAGAGTATTGAGATCATTTGCTTCTTCAATAGCAGTGGTTTTTCTCTCCCATTCAGGAGTTAAACACCTTAGAATCTTTCTGACTAAATCCACTTGTGAATATTCTTTTTCAAGGGATTTCAAAGTGTTAGTTATATCGGTCATTCTAGTTACCATGTCCGATATAGATTATTTTACTTCATTTTGAACAATTCAAATTTATGAACTAAAGAAGCAATTTTAGATTCCTTTACCTTTGACGTACCTTCGTGTGTTACGAGAAGAGTATGCCAGATTTCATTAGCTGTAGAACATTGAGAGATGCGATTGAACTCTACCTTGTCAACGCCACAATATAAGGCATTCATTGCCTTGGCATTAAGTGAAGCAGTCTTCTTTTCATCATCGGTCCATCGGCTGAAATCAGTTGATGGAGTTTGGTATTTTTCTGAAACAACTCTCCAGATATCGAGATCCATGGATTGCAGGAATATTGTCATTCTTACTTTCCAGTATCCATAGTTTGTTCCGTCGAAGAGAGGAGGACGAACAGAGAAACTTCCTTCTTTGTGCTGAGATGTTGTAGTTGTCATGCTAGATGATGGTCAAATCAAAGTAATAGCAAACCTGTGCTCTGATACCAAATGAAAGTGCACTAGGATCGAGACAACGAGCACAAGAGGGGGGGTGAATAGTGCTTTTAAAACTTTCTGCGGAATATTGAAGGATTTTGCAAATCTCAAAGCAAACACACAAAGAACACAAGATTTTATCCTGGTTCGGTCAAACCCGACCTACATCCAGTCCCCAAGCAAAACCCGTTTGAGATTTTCCACTATCAACCTTGTAAACTACAAGATCACACAGACCATAACCGGTCCCACTTTCAGTAACAATCCCACTGAAAGCAAACAACTCCTTTACACCAAGGAGTCCTTTTTACAGAAAATAAATAACAACTTACAATACAACCTATGAGCCTTCCTTTTGAATGCAAATGAGATGCAATTGGCTTTTGAGGTTGTTGAAACACTCTACTCACGAATTTACTATCTCTCAAAGTGATTTGAGTGAAAAACTGAAGTGAAAATATCACGTGAGTGAGAAAACTAATACTTGAATGAATAGGAGTGAAAAGCAAGAAGTAATTCAATATAATTCTATTGAATTTGATTGTTTCTCTGTGTATTTGAGTGTAAAATGCACTCATATTTATAGTTAAAAGATTCCATACATTGAGAGTATGAAAGGGTATCAAAACTGTCCATTTTGAACGATCAAAACGTTTGAAAAATGAAAAGACACGCCTTTTTTGAAGTTTCAGGAAAACGGCAAAATTAGTCGACTGAAACATCAGTTAGTCGACTAATAGTTAGTTATTAGTAGACTGACAGTTATTGTCGGTCGACTGATCTGTTAATCGAGCCGTTTGAAAATCTGAACTTTTGAAACTTAGTCGACTTGAGAAAAGTTAGTCGACTGATAATATCATCAGTAGACTGAAAAACCTTTTAGTCGACTGCTGCTAAAAACTTCTGAAAAACAAACATTCTGTTCGGTCGACTGATAAAAAGCATTAGTCGACTGCTGCTAAATTTTTCAGAAAACACATGTTCTGTTCAGTCGACTGATAAAACCATTAGTCGACTGCTGCTAATTTTCCAAAAAACAGACATTCTGTCCAGTCGACTGATAAAACCTTCGGTCGACTAATTTGACAAGAATGACTTTTTAGAAAATATGGCGCGAAAGGATTAGTCGACTGATAAGTCTATTGGTCGACTAATAAACATGAAAATTTAAGAAAAGAGTTTTCTAAAAAGATTTTCAAAAGAGTTTCTTTTAGAAAAGTTTTTTTTAAAGACTTTTAAGGTGAAATGCAACCTAAATATGCACTCTAAGTAAGGCTCTTACAAGAATCTAAGACTTTTAATGAATTAAACATATGCACACTAGTCTTCAAAGATTCTTCACTGAATTCTTAAATTTCTTCATAGCCTTAGCTGAAATGCAGTTGATTCCACTTGCTCATCATCAAAACCTTGTACTTGAAGTATCATGTATGGCTTCATTGTCGTAACAATACCAACTGAGGGAGTATGGCTAATTTGGTTGCAGTTGTGTGACCAGTATGTTTTCTGCATCTGAACAAGGTGTGCTTCAAGTCTGGAAAGAATAATTGTGCACTCAAAACCCTGTTTATCATGAGCTGGCTCCACAAAATTAGCTTCCAGCACACCTATGACTCCACGCCCATCACTTCCAGTAGAATTCCAGAGCCTCCAGAATGGCTTGATAAGACGATTCTTGTGATTCACATTAAACCCTTGAACATCAATGTGATGTCCTGCATCTTTTACGAATCCAATTGTCACAATGGCAACCATATTAGCATCCTTGGGAACTCCATCAACACCTGCCTGTGGCCTGTAAATGATCTCTTGCGGCTGGGCTGAAAGAAAAGGGGCAGCCTGCGTCTTCTGTTGGATCTGCAACACTCAAAAGGGAAAGATCAATCAGCCAGGCCCCTTCTTCAGCTGGATGTCCTGCGATAAAACCAAAGGGGTGAAAATCAATCGATCCTCTGTAGCTAGGCTGAAAGTGGATGGGGAGCAGTTGGCTCTCCTACGGCTAGGCTGAAGTCAAGGTGAAGGAAGATGATGGCTGGACTCCTGTAACCAGCGATGAAGGAGGCAGCTACCTGCTGGTGGGTTGAAGAAGGGGCAGCAACCTGCTGGTGGGCTGAAGAAGATGCAGCTGACTGGATCTCTTGCTGCTGAGCTGAAAGCAAGGTGGGATGGGCAGTCTCACGCTTGAGAGAAAGACCCCTGCAAAACCGAAAAGGAAAAATTCAAATTGGCCTCCCCATTTTTTTCGATCAATAGCCTCTCTTTTAAAGAATTTTGAGCCCCTTTTCAAAAAAATCGCAGCCCCCTTTCACGAGGTTCTGTTATATCTTTTGAAATTTAAAACAGCCATTTTCAAGAGGGGCGCATCCTATGTTTTTCAAAATTTCATTTCATTTACCTAAGTTTTAGGTAAAATGAAATTTATTATTATTATTATTTTTTTTTTACGGAAGTTCGGCTGTGCCATTTAAGGCTGCTTCTTTTAAAAAAAAAAAAACTTATGCAAGCAAAGAAATAAAAAAAAGAAATAAAAATGAATAGTGAAATATGAGAGGCTTTTATGGAAATGCCACCTCAATTCTCTTTTAAAATCCTTTTGAAAAATAAAGTTTTATTTTGTTTTTGCAAATCTTTTATTTTCAAGTGGGGTACCATATGTGTGTGGGCCCATTAACATATTTTATAAGATGACCACCATAAAAAATACAAATATGTTTTTGCACAATTGGTGCCATCTCTGGGTGGGTCCCGCTTGAAAATAAGAAACTTACCTGGGAATCTGAGTATGATGCTAGTTTAAAGGCGGGTCCCGCTCCATTTATTTGAAAATAAAAACAAAAGAAATAACTTCTTTTTTTTGGAATTTTTATAATACAAGATAAAATTTTGTTTGTTTTCAAGAATTTGGAAAAAATTGGTTTTTCAGGTCAAAAATATGGATAAAGAAAATACAGAAATTTTGTAAAGAGATTTAAAACCTTTTTGCAAAAGTTTTGAGATAAAATCTTTAAAATCAATATCCAAATATCCAGATTGTTTTCGTGAGAAAAACTTTTATAATTCAAAGTCCTGGGGGTAAAATCGGAAAATTGGTAATTTTGAAGACCCAGGGTTTTTAAAAAAAGCAATTTTAAAAAGTTTAAAAATCAAATCTGGATTGACAATTTTGAAAATCAGGAGTTCTGGATCTCAAAATAACATGTTGTGCAGTGAAATGATGCAAAGTGTTCATGCAATGCTATGCAAAGACATGTTCTATGAAATGTCATTCTGAATCTAGAATTGAAAATTCTAACTTCTTGTCAGGAATAGGATCTTGAAAATTTGCAGCTTGAAAATGTTTCTGAACCTAAATATAAAAATTTTGAGGCTCAAGAATGGAATTTAGACTTTCTGCAAGGTTCAATATTAGAAAATGACCATTACGCCCTTCATTGCTTCCGGAGAGCTGAAATGTGATAATTGGTGGAGATGTCAGGAAGGTGAGTGAAAATTTGGGGTGTTTACAGATGCCCCTCTTTGCTACACTACAACAAAGCAGTAGATTAGCGACGACCACATTCCGTCGCTAATCCGTCGCTACAACTGTTAGCGACGGATTAGCGACGACGAGGCGACGTATGCTTACGTTGCGAATTTTTCGACGCTAATTGGCGACAGAATAAATCCGTCGCCAGGTTCGTCGCTAAGTGCGACGGACTAACGAGCGCTGTATTCCGTCGCCAATCCGCCGGTACTAAACGACAACCACGGCTTGGCGACGGATTTACGTCCGTTGCTAGGCCGTCGCTAGATTTATATGAATAGCGACAGATGGGTCTGTCGCTAATCCGTCGCAAACACGAAAAAAAAATAAAAAAAAATTATTTGAAAATTAAATACCGAGAACAGTACAATTTATATTTCCTGTAAATAAAAAACAAACCACACAAAAAATTCCATATAAAAAGAATCTACAACAATTAATCATTCCACTTTAAAATTAACAAGTTTAATTATTTACAATTCAACAATTACAATTAGGAAACATAAAAAAATAGAACTTCTTAACACAGTTCTCTAATCATCGCCAAGATTTTGTGCGTCTTCTAGTTCATTGCCTTTATCTGTCCCTTCAGCTCCGCTACGCTGATTATCGCTAGCAGCCTACACAAGAAAAGAACAGTCAATATTGATAAACAAAATATAATGAAATAAATTACACACTATATGTGATTCTATCATGTGCTCATGTGTGTTCTAAGGCAATAAAAAAACTCTATATGTGATTCTATCATGCTCATATGTGCTCTAAGGCAAGCAAAAAGTTATATATGTGATTTTATCATGCTTATATGTGTGCTAAGGCAGTCAAAAAATTGAATATGTGATTATAGCATGTTCATATGTGTTCTAAGGCAGCTAGAAAAACTCTATATGTGATTCTACCATGCTCAGATGTGCTTTAAGGCAGACAAAAAACTATATATATGATTCAATCATACTCGTATGTGTGATAAGGCGGTCAAAAAATTGAATATGTGATTATAGCATGCTTATATGTGCTCTAAGGCAGGCAAAGCAAAAAAAATTATATGTGATTCTATCATAAATGATATATGTTCTAAGGCAGTAAAAAAACTCTATATGTGATTCTATCATGCTTCATATGTGTGCTAAGGCAGTCAAAAAACTGAATATGTGATTATAACATGCTCATATGTGTTCTTAGGCAGTCAAAAAACTGAATATGTGATTATAGCATGCTCATATGTGTTCTAAGGCAGTCAAAAAACTTTATATGTGATTCTATCATGCTCATATGTGTTCTTAGGCAGTCAAAAAACTGAATATGTGATTATAGCATGCTCATATGTGCTCTAAGGCAAGCAAAAAAATTTATATGTGCTTATAGCATGCTCATATATGCTCTAAGGCAATAAAAAAACTCCATATGTTATTATAGCATGCTCATATGTGCTCTAAGGCAATAAAAAAACTCTATATGTGCTTCTATCATGCTCATATGTGCTCTAAGGCAGGCAAAAAGTTATATATGTGATTCTATCATGCTCATATATGAGCTAAGGCAGTCAAAAAACTGAATATGTGATTATAACATGCTCATATGTGTTCTTAGGCAGTCAAAAAACTGAATATGTGATTATAGCATGCTCATATGTGTTCTAAGGCAGTCAAAAAAGCTTTATATGTGATTCTATCATGCTCATATGTGTTCTTAGACAGTCAAAAAACTGAATATGTGATTATAGCATGCTCATATGTGCTCTAAGGCAAGCAAAAATATTTATATGTGCTTATAGCATGCTCATATGTGCTCTAAGGCAATAAAAAAACTCTATATGTTACTATAGCATGCTCATATGTGCTCTAAGGCAATAAAAAAACTCTATATGTGCTTCTATCATGCTCATATGTGCTCTAAGGCAGGCAAAAACTTATATATGTGATTCTATCATGCTCATATGTGTGCTAAGGCAGTCAAAAAACTGAATATGTGATTATACCTGAGAGAGACTTGCAATCAAAGATCTCCTGTTCAGCACAAGATTGTTGATCTCATCTCGGAGAAAGGGGGTGACGGTGTCATGGAAATAGTCATCCAATGTGTCCTTAATGATCTGACGTACATCATCACCGGAAAGAATAGGCTGCTGCTTGGAGCTTATGTCAGCGAAAGTAGCATTTGAGCCGTAACTGGAAGAAGCAATAACTGGTGAAGTGTTCAGATTACTCCCAAACCCGAACACGCGACCTTTTTTGGGTTCACCTGCTGCAGTCACCCATGCTACAGGATCAAATGATGGATGCTGAGTAGCGTCATCGCCATATCGCTCTATCATCTGTTGCTCATATGCCTCCTACAAAATAATGTTTAAAGTATGCATTAATAATTAATGATAACATTATGATAACTTGCATATTGTAATGATTATTAATAGAATAAATACATACCGTCGTTGATCTCGCCTTCTTTGATACGAAGACTCCCGTGGTCTTCCGTTTATGTGTTTCAACAAACACATCCTTATATGGTACACTGCCTCCTTTTTCTGCTTCCTGCAAAGTTATATGACAAAAGATTTAGTACACAAGTTTGCAACAATACTTATAAAATTAATATTATATATTGATGAGTTACCATTTTCTTCAGGTGGCTCCCAAATGTCTTAGATCCACCTGTGTGTAGATGGGCTTCGGGCATCTTCGCTCGATTTTGTGCAGCCTTCGCAGAGCGAGTTCTAAATGCATCTCCCGCCCACTTATCGCACATTTCATCTCAGTAATCTCTCCTGATAGTAATAGGGCCATGACCCTTCCACAGTAGTGGATCATCTACTACGCCAGATGCTTTTTTTGCTCCAGTCTTCATAGTGTGCAGCATGTCTGCAAATCGATTGGCAGCCACCTTCTGCCACACCTTCCTTGCATCATTTTCTTCTACTGTAGTTGCGAAGCGATTCAAAGCCTACAAATATTTTCAGAAAGTTAGTAGACATTACTTAAATAAATTAAATATGAAACACATTAACTATGAGGAACAACTGTATACCGTGAATGAGGACCACAATCTGTCTAACACCTCCTTTGGGTACTCTTTTCATTGAGCAATCGGTCCTGGTAGATGTTGAAGAAGTGAATTCCTAATCTCCCGTACTACTTCTTGTGGCTCAAATCTCGTGTTGCACATGAATTGTTACACAGTAAATATCAATATAAAATATTTATAAGATATGCAATAATTGAAAATAAAATACTTACGGTCGATTATCGATATACACTATTCGAATGAGTCTTCTTGTGCCAGACTGAGAAGACCCTACTTCCTGTGTTGGCTCCTGACTTGTGTGATCAACTGGTGTAGGTGGGTCGTCTATAGGCGAAACATCATCTGTAAAAAAATACGTTAGAAGTTCTCAGAATGCGCATTTGAACTAATCAAGCATCCAATTAGTTAATCAATATACCTATCACAGGAGCCCGTGAAGATGAAGGTTGGGCCTGGCTACTACTGGATGAGCGACCACTGTAACCTCCACGAACCATATTCTAACAAATAACATATGTCATACAATACATTCAAATAATTCACATCAAGTATTACAATACATTCAAGTCATTCGCATCAAGTATTACAATAATTCAAATCATTCATATCAGGTACTGCAATGCATTCAAGTCATTCACATCAAGCATTGCAATAATTCAAATCATTTGTTGCATAAATTATAATACATTCAAATAATTTAAATCATTCACATCAAGTATTGCAATGCATTCGAATCATTCGTATCAAGTATTACAATACATTCAAATAATTCAAATCATTCACATCAAGTATTACAATGCATTCAAATAATTTGTATCAAGTATCACAATACATTCAAATAAATTTTTTAATCATTCACATCAAGTGTTGCAATACAACTCATGCATTCGCATCAAGTATTACAATACATTCAAATAATTCAAATCATTCACATCAAGTATTGCAATGCATTCGAATCATTCGTATCAAGTATTACAATACATTCAAATAAAATTTTTAATCATTCACACCAAGTATTGCAATACAAGTCACATCAAGTACTGCAATGCATTTAAATAGAGGTTTGTAGTACAAGATTTTATTCACTAGCTTGAGAATTCTTCCTCGTCACTAGTTTGACTTTCTTCTTCTTCTTCTTCTTCTTCATTGTTTGCCCATTCACTTGGTACATCATTTGGATCACATTCATCTATGAATGTTTCATCGGCCAATAGAGATATGACATGCATATCATGCGCAACATCGTGACCATAAGCGAAGTCATAGACATCATTTGATTGATAGTAATCGCTGTCTTCAGCTAACTCATATTCCTGTAACTGATCCTACTCGGGGTATAGTTTGGACTTCACCTTGCAAACTGCCCACCATTCATTTCTATCTGACTTTTTTATACTCGGATATGAAGTATAATAAACTTGTTGAGCTTGCGAGGCTAATATGAATGGTTCATATGTTCCAAACCTGGATTTATGATTCACCTCCACAATGCCTGAAGCTTTGTCGAGTCTTGTTGCAGTTGGATCAAACCAATGACACTTGATTAAAGTTACCCTGTTATTCATGCCTAAGTAAGTCAACTTCATTATTTCCTCTATAACACCGTAGTAATCATGTTCATTTTCACCGTAGCTGCTACCCTTGACACACATGCCACTATTTATCGTTGATTTGTTTATATCGTAATCTTTTGTATGAAATCGATAACCATTTATAATATACCCGTTGTAGCATTGCACAACTTTGGTCGGACCATTTTCTAAATCACATATTCCTTGATCTTTAACATCACCATGGCGAACCTACGCACAGACACAAACAATGATTGTGATCACGATCAATTTAGTAACTTAGTGTTGTTTATAAGTACAAAATTTATGTTAGCTTCTTTACCAACTGTTTCAACCACTCCACAAACTTAGTTTCACGTTCTTTTTGTACTTCTGCATCAGTGAGATGTGAAACTTCGCTTTGCAACTCCAGATCAAATCGTCTGCAAACCACAAATACTTATATTATCGAGCCATGTATCCACATATAGAACATAAAATGATTTATAATTGAGTTGCATATACATATACTTACTCGATGTATGGGTTGATCGCTGAGCAATTAAAAAGAATATAGATGTGTGTTGCGTCTTGCTCTCGATCTGTCAATAGCCTTGATCAACAACTACCAAATGCATGCCCAAGTGGTTGAAATATCGACAGCTTGTCAGCTACAGTTACTTGTTCTCCATCATCGTTACGGGGCGGGCATGTGTAACGTGTTGGAATATGAGGTTCGAAGTACATAGATGAGAAATTTGAAATCTCTTCTAAAGTGTACGCCTCACAAATAGAGCCTTCTACTCTTGCTTTATTACGAACATTTTTTGTAGGTCGAACATGCATCTGACAAGAATATACATTTCAAATTTTAAATCTGTCATTAAAGAGACAAATATAAAAAAATATATACCTTTCAAATGGGTACATCCATCGATATTGCACAGGGCCACCAACCCTTAGTTCATATGGCAGATGTATGATCAAATGTTCCATAACATTGAAAAATGCTGGCGGAAATATCTTTTCTAGCAGACAAACAGTGGTGATGACAAAGTCCTCGAGATTCTTTACATCTGATACTACGACCTCCGATGCGCACAATGTTCTGAAAAATCCGCTCAACTCAGACAATACCCCCCATATAGGTTTGTCTAACATATCATGGAATGCTAGGGGTATCAATCGTTGCATAAAGATATGACAATCATGGCTCTTCAACCCATATAACTGTTCATCGTCAATCTTCACAGCCCGAGCAATGTTAGAGACATATCCATCTGGAAATCTTAGTTGTCTCGACCATTGACATACATGTTTTATTTGATCAGATCCGAGCACGTACTTTGCCTTTGGTTTCAGTACTTTGCCATTATACTCTTTGAGTTCCAATTCTGGTCTTTTACATATTAATTTTAAATCCATACGGGCCTTTGGATTATCCTTCGTTTTTCCTTTAATATTCATTACTGTATTGAACACATTATCAAACACATTTTTCTCTACATGCATCACATCCAAATTATGTCGTATCAATAGGGTCGGCCAATACGGTAGTTCCCAAAAAATAGATTTCTTCATCCAATTGTGATCCTTCCCAAATCCACGGAAGGGTGTAGGACTGCGGGCATCTGTTAATACATCTGGAAAGTATCGCAATCTTCTTAGAATCTCTATGCTAGACAATCTTGAGGATGGACCTTTCGTTTCAGTTGTGCCTGCTTTAAATGCATTCTTTTGTCGTCGGAACAGATGATCGCTGGGTAGAAATCGACGATGGCACTCAAACCAGCAAGGCTTCCTTCCATGCCTCAATCTAAAAGCTTTGGAATCCTCCATGCAGTACGGACAAGCCAACCTCCCATGTGTGCTCCAACCAGATAGCATACCATATGCAGGGAAGTCACTGATTGTCCATAGAACAACGACCTTCATGTTGAAATTTTGTTTTTTGTGGGCATCATACGTGGTAACACCGTCATCCCACAGTACTTTTAGTTCATTAATCAATGGCCCTAAATATACATCAAGATTTTGGCCAGGTGAGGTCGGACCAGGGATCAACAGAGACAAGAAAAGATTTGGACGTTTCATACACAAGCTTGGTGGAAGGTTGTATGGAGTTACAAATACTGGCCAACATGAGTATGGAGTTGATCTACCCCCAAATGGATTAAATCCATTTGTACATAGACCGAGTCTAACATTTCGCACTTTCATTGCGAAGTTCTGATGAGTACGATCAAAGTGCTTCCAAGCTTCAGCATCAACAGGATGCATGATCTTGTTTTCATCGTGTCGAACTTTATTTGCATGCCATCTCATGTGTTTAGCTGTCCTTGAAGACATATACAATCGCTGCAATATAGGAGTGATAGGAAAGTAGCGGAGCGACTTGTATGAAACTTCCTTTGATCTCGTGCTACCATTGCCTCTTGTCTTTGGCTTGAACCGAGGATGCCCACATGACGGGCATGATATGTTGTTTTCCTGCTCCTTGAAATACAACATGCAGTAATTTGGACAAGCATCAATCTTTTTGTAACCCATACCTAGAGCGTTGACTATAACTTTCGCACGATAAAAATTTTGTGGCAATTTCTCATCTTTGGGCAACATACTCTTCACAATCATGCACAAATGGTCAAAACATGATTGACTCAAATTATACTCGGACTTTAAATTCATTAGTTGAAGAACTGTAGACAAGATAGTGTGACTCTCGCAACCGTTCCAAAGTGGCTCATCAGCATCTCTAAGTAAATCATAAAATCTACTAGCTGCATCGTTTGGTGATTCTTCATCTACGACAGTTCTTACATTACTAGAACTCATAGCAGAACCCAGTTCTGTTCCTGCGGCATCAAATATCAAATCCGTATATGAATTATCGTGCACCACATTCACCCGTGCATCAAAATCGTTTCTAAATTTTTCTCCATGAAACATCCAGTTCTGATAATCACTCACAAAACCCTTCCTCTATAGGTGATGTCTAACGCTATGAGGTTCTACAAATCGATTATTCTTACAAATCTTGCAGGGACACCTAATCTGACCTGTGGGATCCACTGTACTGACACTTGCCGTTGCAAATTCAATAAAACTGTCAACACCATACATATATTCATGCGATAACTCATTGTCCACTATCCTACGGTACATCCATTCACGGTTTGCAGTCATTTTCTTATGATGTTACGAATAATAGCCTAACGAATTAAAAGAAAACAATCAGAATGCTACGATGAAGAACATATCAAATTTATCATGCAATATATGATGTCATACAATAATAAGAATTTTGATGCATGCATTGATAACTTAATATTTTCATGTGCAAACTATCAATGACACGATACAATCATTTGAAGCATGCTTTCATTATACAATTTCACATGGAAGTCATAATCAAATTGAAAGTAACTACATGCAAGCATGAATACAATTACATCAAACATTGCAATACATTATAATCATTCATATCAAACAAATGACAAACATGTACCTGCAGCAAACACACTTCAATATCTCACTAACTACTACCATGCCTAGCATGGACTCCGTACTTCAAAAATAAGAACACTTCAATATTCATATATTAAAATCATGCTCAGCATGATCTCCGAACTCCAACAAAGCAACCCTAAATATTAACAACTAAGTGAGTGTGTGAACAATAAAGTGTTACATCTAATAAATTAAATAACATGTGATACGCTTGCATCACTTACTCACCACGGGTATTTACCCGATTTGCATTATTTTTGTCCCTTACCACAAGTGGCTGAGCACGAGCTGGTTCCGTTGAAAAATCTGCACAAAAAAAAATGCTATTTTAAAATGAAGTCACCACGAAAAAAACCCGAAGCAAATAAAAACATCTTGCATAGGGCTTGAGAAGCCTAGTACCTAATGACCTACTGAAACCGCAAGGGGTCGACCCCCTGTAGGAACACAGGGGGTCGACCCTCTGCCGGAATATAGGGGGTGGCTAACCCCCTGCCGGAATAGCAGAGGGTCGACTCCATGCCGGAAACCCCAGGCGGAAACCGTTTCCCGCAGCAGGTCGACCCCCTACAGGACACGACAGGGGGTCAACCCTCTGCGGGGGTCGACCCTCTGCCGTACACGGCAGATGGTCGACCCCTTGTCGGACATGGCAGAGGGCCGACCCGCTGCCGGAAATGACAGGGGGTCAACCCTCTACCAGGGTCGACCCCTTGCCGGGGTCGACCCTCTACTGGAGTCGACCCCCTGCCGGACATGATAAGAGGTTGACCCCCTGCCGGGGTTGACCTCCGGTCGGACACGGCAAGGGGTTGACCCCCGGCCAGACACGGCAAGGGGTCGACCCCCTACTGGACACGGCAAGGGGTCGACCCCCTATCGGAACCGCAGGGGGTCGACCCCCTGCCGAAACCGCAGGGGGTCGACCCCTTGCCGGGGTCGACCCTCTACCGGAGTCGACCCCCTACCGGACACGGCAAGGGGTCAACCCCCTGCGGGAACCATAGGGGGTTGACCCCTTGCCGGGGTCGACCCCCTGCCGGGGTCGAGCGCCTGCCGGGGTCGAGCGCCTGTCGGGGTTGACCCCCTGCCGGACATGATAAGGGGTTGACCCCCTGCCGAGGTTGACCCCCGGCCGGACACGACAGGGGGTCGACCCCCTGTCGGGGTCGAGTGCCTAGCGGAGTCGACCCTCTGCCGGAAAACGCAGGGGGTCGACTACAATCCATTTAACGGTGGGGCCCAGAAATACCTGCGCTTCCTCTTGGCGGCGGCGGCAGAAGGTTGACAGAGATTGACTTCGGTGAACGGTGGGGGCCGGCAGAGAGGTCGACGGGAAGGAAGAGGGCGGCATGATGGAGAGGGCGGTGGGCGGGAGCGGGAGCAGCGAAAGAAGAAAGGAAAAAGAGGGTTGGGATTAGGGGTTATGCGACATTTAGCGACGAATTACTTCCGTCGCGAAGCCATCGTAATTCAAAACACGAAAAAGGCGACAGAAACTATTTCGTTGCCCACGCCGTAGCTAAATAGCGACGGAATATAATCCGTCACAATTCCGTCGCTAAATGTCATATTTATTACGACAAAATATTCTCCCGCAAAATCTGTCGCTACTTAGCGACAGATTTTGCGAGGAAAAATAATCTCTCGCTATTTTCGTAAAATTCTTCAATTATAGCGATGAATGCATTTCTCTCGTTAATCGGTCGCTAAGTCGCGACAGAATAATGTCGTCGCTAAATTCCGTCGCTAATCAACTATTTTTTTGTAGTGCTACTAAGCCGGTTTGTGGCTGAGCTTAGTGGCAAAGAAAAACACACCAAATTTGGGCTATATATAAAATGCCTCAGTCAGAAGGATCTGACTGGGTATAGCAATATTAGCCCGGTGAAGATGGTAGATATGGGATGGAGAAAAAAAGATTTGTTCTGTGAGATTGAAGTTCAAGTTTTTGCCCTTAACCTGGATGAGACAGAAAATGCTTCGTACAAAACGAAGCTCAGGTTTGACCCTTAACCTGATTGGGGAATGAAAATATCTCATGGAAATGAGACTCAGGTTTGTACCCTTAACTTGATCAAGCGAAAGATGGAATACCTCATTGAATGAGGCTCAGGTTTATACCCTTATCCTGATTGGGCGGAAAATGGAATACCTCTTCAACGGAGGCTCAGGTTTGTACCCTTATCCTGATCGGGCGGAAAATGAAATACCTCATCGAAGGAGGCTCAGGTTTGTACCCTTATCCTGATCGGGCGGAAAATGAAATACCTCATTGAAGGAGGCTCAGGTTTGTACCCTTATCCTGATTGGGCGTAAGATGGAATACCTCTTCAACAGAGGCTCAGGTTTGTACCCTTATCATGATCGGGCGGAAAATGAAATACCTCTTCAACAGAGGCTCAGGTTTGTACCCTTATCCTGATCGGGCGGAAAATGAAATATTTGGAAGGTGAATAAGATAACTTTTCTTGAAGAGGAACGAGGTGATGGAAATGGAATTGTAAGAGACAATCTTGGAAGATGATCCGGTGAATTTTTCATCAGAGTGAAATATGAATATGGTAAGGAGTAAGACGACTCTTTTGACAACGCGAAAGATGGATATGGCAATCTTTTGACGAGAATAAGGTAACTCTTTCGGCAACGCGAAAGACAGACAAGGCAAACTCTTTCAGAGAAGAGTAAGGCAACTCTTTTGACAACGCAAAAGATGAATAAGGCAATTTTTTGACGACAATAAGGTAACTCTTTCGGCAACGCGAAAGACAGACAAGGCAAACTCTTTCAGAGAAGAGTAAGGCAACTCTTTTGACAACGCAAAAGATGAATAAGGCAATTTTTCCAACGAAAAATAAGGCAACTCTTTCGGCAATGCGAAAGATGAACGCGGGCGATCCAAAGGAACAAGGTTCTTTCAATAACGTGAAAGATGTCAAAGGCAATCCAAAGGAACAAGGCGATTCTTTCGACAACACAAAAGATGACAAAAGGCAATCCAAAGGAGCAAGGCGATTCTTTCGACAACGCGAAATATGACAAAGGCAATCCAAAGGAGCAAGGCGATTCTTTCGACAACGCGAAAGATGACAAAAGCAATCCAAAGGAGCAAGGCGATTCTTTCGACAACGCGAAATATGACAAAAGGCAATCCAAAGGATCAAGACGATTCTTTCGACAACACGAAAGATGACAAAAGCAATCCAAAGGAGCAAGGCGATTCTTTCGACAACGCGAAAGATGACAAAGGCGACTTAAAGGAACAAGGCAATTCTTTCGACAATGCGAAAGATGACAAAGGCTATCCTTTCAGAGAGAAGGCTAATCTTTCAACAACGCGAAAGATGATAAAGGCTATCCTTTCGGAGAGAAGGTTAATCTTTCAACAACGCGAAAGATGATAAAGGCTATCTTTTCAGAGATAAGGCTAATCTTTCAGCAATGTGAAAGACGACACAGGAAAATCTTTTGAAGGGGTCAAGATGCATCAATATGGACATCAAGCTCTTGCTTACGTCAAGATATCTAGAAAATATTGTCAAAATGTTGAAAATTTATTGTTAATTCAAAGTAATTGAAAATGATGCTCACTGTTGTGAAAATATTCCTTCTTTTCTACCTGAAGTATTACCTCCAAACAAGATTGACTTCATAGAATCAAGATTTTGAGTCCAAATTGCTTGCGATTGACCTTCTTCAAAGAAGTTATCAATTTCCTTGATATGAACAGGAAAGTGAGAATTTAATATTATGAAAGCAATTGATGAAAGAATATTGATAATAGAATTTCACAAATTTAAAGAAGATTCTTGATAGATTTGGCAGTTTGATATTCTGGGAGCTTCTCTCATGATAATCTTTCTGCACTCTTTTTGGGCTCTTTTGGGTTTCGGTTACATTTTCCTTCATTTTGGAGATGTCTTGACCTTTTTCTCTCTTTCTTTTCCTCTCTTGCTCTCTTTTTGGAAGGGTACGTTACAAACTCCTTCAACTTGGAGATGTTTTGATCCTTCTTTGATGATATTGGCTCATGGGCTAGAGATCTTTGGATGATAGCTGGAATTAAATATCTTTTAGGGATTGTCGGGAGGTTCATCGCATCTGCCTTCATCTCGACAGTGTTTTAGACTTTCCCTAGAAAGATCCGTCACAAACTCTGTCATCTTAGAGATGTTTCAAATCTTCTTTGGCCCCGGGGGTCTACTCGCTTAATTCGCCTTCATCTTGACGACAAGTGAGAGATCCCTTTTGCGGATATTTAATTGCAGCTTAGGTGATTTTGAGGAGACAGTGCTTGGGTGAATTCTCTCTTTTTCTAGCGCTCAAGATATTTTCACTGCCTCATCTTTACAAGAATAATCTGTAGAGATGTGTCATAACTACGATCAATATCAATCATTCGTGGCTTTGCAATAACATTGAATCTTCTTTTCTGGCCATATTGAGGATTTATCCTTCATCCTTTTGATTGGCCAATAGAAAGAATTTGGATTTTGAATCCTTCCTCACAAAAACTTTGCCTTTTTGGAAGTAATACTGAAGGTAAACTAAGGTAAAAATTTGTGCAATAAAATTCTGAAATCAACAGGTAATTAATTGACAAATTGACAAAGTGTTCTTGAAATCCTTAGTAAAAGAAATCGCTTGACATCCGAGTTGACACATCCATGACGATGGTACTCAATTTCGAAGGTAAATCCAATACGAAGTTAGAATTTTGAAGGTAAGTCCTGGCATAATGCTGGATTTTGAAGGTAAGCCTAACTCAAAAGCTGGTTTTGAAATACCATCCGAATCAGGACTCAGGTTTTACAAGGAAAGTTGGAATATTCGAGTCGAAAACTCGAGCCTTCGAAGGAAAGCTAGGAAGTTTGGTTTCTAATGAGATAAAGTTCGGGTCGAAACCCAAATCTTAAAAGGAAAAACTAGGCCAATTCAGATTTTTGAGTCGAAACTCAAATATTTAGAGGAAAGTTGGAAAGTTCGAGTCGGGGCTCGAATCTCAAAGGAAAACTAGGAAGTTCAGATTTTGAAAGAAAAAAAAACTTGAGTTAAAACTCAAATCTTCAAAGGAAAGCAGGAAAGTTCAAGTTAGGGATCAAATCTCAAAAGGGAACTGAAAAGTTTAGATTTTAAAGGAAAGAAGACTTGAGTTAAAACTCAAATCTTCAAAGGAAAGCTGGAAAGTTCGAGTCAGGGCTCGAATCTTCAAGGAAAATCTTTGATCTGAAGATTGAATTTTTGAAAATCGATAGTGCGAGAGCTGGGATTGAAAGTTTTGAGAAGGGCCAGTTCGAGGACTGGATTATTTGACTTGCAATGAAAAAGACCATCATATTTAGATGTATGTGGTCTGATTTTCAGGATTAACCTCTTATCTTGAACGAGGATATGAATAGAAATTGGAAAATCATGGAAAATGATTCAGGTTTATCCCTTAACCTGAAGGGGAAGAAAATGGATGCAGAATTAATGTAAAATGAAATGCATATGAAATGTAAATGAATGCAAAATTAATGCAAGTGGGTGCATATACATGCAAAATGAAGATTGGTTTATCCTGCCTGCATACTCCTGTTTTGAGATAAAGATAGATTTAAAAAAAAAAATGCCCCAGTGTAACTAGGGAGGAAAATTTTGAATACAAAGAAGGATAATCGAGGAATAAAGTGACAGGCTTCTTGATTGAGAGACGTCCTCAAGATCGTTCCTCACAAGAGACATATTGTGAAAAGAAAACAAAATTATATTATACCTTTGACATGAAGAAAGTGCTTGCACATGGAATTTTTAAAGTAAAAGGCGAATGTTTTTTTGAAAGTGAGAAATCATTTTGGGAAGAAAATCAACTGCAAGGTTGATTTTGAAGAATGATCAGCGTGAGAGCTGGTCTTTAAAAGGGGAATCAACATGAGGGTTGATTTTGAAGAGAGATCATCATGAGGGTTGATTTTGAAAACGAATTGGTTTAACAATAATTTTGAAAAAGAAAATCAACACAAGATTTGATTTTAAAGATAATGGTTCGAAACCAATTTAAGAAAAGAAGATCACTGCGATGGTTGATTTTTGAAAAAGATTGGACCGAAATATTAAACTTTTGGGTGATCATAACGAAGATTTTTGTAGAAAATTTTCAAAAATTTCACGATTTTTTGAAAAACCCTCATAGGTAATTTCATTTCTCTCATGAATGATGTTGAGATTGCCCCTCATCTTGAAAAGAATGAGAATTTGATGTGGCTTAATAGAAGCCAATAGCAAAGAAGGTTCTTTAAAATGAAAAAGGTGTCCTAATGGGGCAAAAGAAAGAAGTATTGGATGAAGAAAATTGACATTTTATTGATAAGCAGAACTGATAACAAAAAGACTGCATATTTATAAGCACTCGACCAAAAGGTTGCAAAAATTGGGCGGACTTGCTCCTACGAGGTGATTGGCAAAATGAAAGGAAGAAAGCAGGAAACTTTGGCATCATTAATTTTCTGAATGATCTAGGAAAGGCTTGGTCAGGATGGCTAGCTCGTCTTCTTCTTCATCTTCAGCAAGGAGGCTCTTGTCAATGCAATCCTGAACAATATTTTTGAAGACAAAACAATGATCGATGTCATGCCCCACTGCCCGATGAAACTTGCAAAACTGATTCATGAACCTTCCCATAATGGTGGGAGGAGTTGTGGCCTTTGGGAGTTTCACTAATCCTTTGGTCAGCATGAATTCAAGGGCTTCTTCGAGTGTTTGTTTGAGAGGAGTGAACACACGATCATTACTCCAACCTTCATGCTTTATCTTTTCCTTTTGTGAAAAGTTGGGCTGAGATAGCTTGCTATTCTGTTTTTCCTCTCGATCCACATGGTTGCCCTTACTACTTTTGTTATCATTGCGGCTGATGTTGGCGGAGGAGGCGAAATTTGCCTTTTTCTTTGAATCTAGATTGTTCTTGATGAGGGTGATACCATCGTAGACACCGTTCTCCAACCCCATCTCGAGCCACTCGGCTCGTTCAGTAAGTTCAATGAAAGACTTGGATGGTGAGGTGGAGATAAGACTTCTCAAAGGTTGTGAGGAAAATTTCCTCCGACTGAACTTGCTTCTTGGAAGTCTTCTTATCCTTGTGCCCGTGGAACTTCTCTCTGAATGGATTCTTCTCTACACTGGTCCCAGCCTGTTCACTCATCATTTTGTTCATCATCTTTCGAAACATAGCATACATTTGCGGGTCTATGCCATCATCCTCTTGCTGCTGATCTTGACTTCCGGGGGGATCCATTTCTCCTTCTGAGGCTGAGGAGTGCTGTGGTGATGTGGTTCTTCTTTCTGACCTTGTTTGAACCATCAAATGTTGTGGATGCTCTCTGCAGGATGAAGTCTTGATTAGACTCTGAGGGAATTTTGGATTGGGAGGAAAATGATTATTGACGATATGGTAAACAATTGGAAGAATATCCCATTACTAGGGATGGAGTCGCCGTTGAAATCACGATAATTGTATTATCATTCTTTGTAAAAGAAATAACAACGGAAAATGTGCCTTGTTACCTAGGCGAGGTCGTCAACCACGAGGAGAACACCATTTTTGAAGGAAAGAGATATCTCTTGGAAAAAAACAATCCGCAAACGGATTTAGAATAAGGAGAAGGCAAGTGGGTAAACAATTTCCACCGCAATAGTAAATGTATGCACGAGGAAAATAAGATGAATTTTGCAAATAGACAAAAGAATTGAAAATCCAATGAGAGAAAACATATGATTTTGGAAAATTGCAGGCAGGATGAAAATGCAGCTGGAAATTCGAGATCCAGTAGAAAGGAAGAATGAAAAATCACCTGGAGTTTTGAAAGAAATTGGATATTTGGGAAAATCATCCAGGGTTTGAGAAAATAAAAGGAAAAGATGAGAAATATGGGTATTTGAAAATATTTTTGGGAAAAATGTGAGAAAATAGAAGTAACATACAAACAATCACATTCTGCACAAACATTTATGCACATATAACACTCCCTAAAAAGGCTTACTCTAAATGCATCATTTTGAAAACAGTTGTAGGATCCTAATCCTAACTCTAGGTTCAGATCATCTTTGTCCAATCCAGTTATGCCGATATACCCGAACCGAAATCCGAGGTACGTGGCATATAATTTCAACTCCGGTTCTAAGGTAAGGTTTTCCAACATCCTTGAGCGCCTACCGATATACTTCGGACTGTTACGTGGTAGGGGGGTGTTAACCCAAATAAGTGGCCCAGTTGTGAGGCTCTGTCCCGAACTAGGGTTCTGGAAGAGAGCTCAGCAACGTGATGGTCGGGTAATGATAGGTAAGGGGGTTTGAAAAAATGATCACATGCAAGAAATAGAGGGCTCTAAGTCCTAGAGAGATAGATTTTTGAAAATCTTTGAAGAAGCATACATTGTTTGCATTCAAATCCTAAATTGAGGAGAGTTATATTTAAACCTAAGTCTATGTGAGCATGAAAATATCTCCTCAATCTGGTCCTACCAAACCATGTCTAGGCTATATGCAGTCAATGTTAGCTAGGTCAGAATCTAGGCTCCTAGGTTCGCATGATATCAAAAGTAAAAGAGCTGACATTTTGTGAACACAGTTTCGATAATTGAACTAAGTCAAGCACACTTTTGATCAGACAAGGACAGGTCCCATCACGGTCGCCAAACCTGTAATCGTCGCAAAATTTTTTGTCTTCCCTTCCCTGCGAAAGAGAGAAGAAAATGTTTTCACGATTCAAACTTGACCGGATTTTGGAAATTTGTTTTTGAAATACTCGTCTCCGTTTTGAAAATTTTAGGAAAATCCATGGGATGGGGCTCGACCTATCGGTACGAGGTTCGACCGTTCCTGCCGCCTTTTAACAGGGGTAATCGAACCAAGGACAAAATTGTGCTTGACTTAGTTAAATCATCAAAATTGTGTTCTATCCTAAATGCACAGAGAATTCAGGCATGTGCTATGAGGTTTTGTAAAATGCAAGTTGGAAAAACATGATGTATGCTAAGAAAACATTTGGAGTTGAAAAGCATTTCTCAGAAAAAAGATGGAAATCAATCTCAGGAAACTCAGACGAAAGTATTTGGAAATCCCCAGAAAGTTTATGAAGATGTGAGAAAATCCTGAGAAAATGGAGAAAATTCTCGAGAAAAGAGGAACATTTGAAAAGTAAAATATTTGTCAGGAAAACTCTGACTTTTGAAAATTTTCTTTGGAAAACGATTGAAATTCATTAGAAAACTCTTTTGAGAAGGAAAATCAAACTTAGGAAATTGAAATCCTGAGAATATTGCCCTTGAAATATCTGAAAATCAATTTTGATTCATGAGAAAGATGAGAAATTCCTTTTGAAAAATGAATCTTAAGAAAATAACATTTTCAGGGAAAATCACGGGAAAACTTTGACTTGGGAAATCCAATCTTCGAGAATCTTCATAGTTTCTTGAGGAATCAATTTTTCAGAGAATGGAATTTTCTTGAGAAAATCATGAGAAAAGCAGATGATGCCATTATGCAGATGATTTGAATGAATGAATGCACTTTGAAAAGATTCCCTGAGAAATTTGTTGGGAAAATGTGTATTAAGTCAAAATAAATCCTTCACATATTCTGACTGTGGCCATGAATATGTTCAGAGTTTATTTGAGTTAATTCACAATATTTTGAAAAATTAGAAATATGATGTGAAAATTTTATGATAGCCTAAGAGTGTAGGCTCAATGTGACTGGTAGAAAGATGATGAATCTGAGTCTCGTCCATATTCCGACTAGGGCCGTAAATATGGACTCCACCGAGTTCATCAACTTTCTAAGAGTTGGTGCACGTGCCATTCGTGTACATCCATGGTGATTTTGCAAAATGAGATATATGAATCATAGAATCAGGATATTGCATGAATCAAACTACATGCGATGCATCCTAATCTAAGCAATAAAAGTAAATATTATTTCAAGTTTGATTGTTACATCTCTGACATAAGTCAAAATAAATGAAATAAAAAAAATACATGGTATAAAAGAATCAGCATCCTCCAGATTTTCCTGCAAAATGAGAATTAATACAAGATAACCAAGGAAATGGGTATATATATAATATGTACAACGAAGATATACATGGTTATATCTAAATGCTTGAATTTTTGCTAAATGACATGTGATAATGAAGATGTATTTACAAAAAGAAAAAGAAAAATATCTACATAAATACTTGTATGTGAAAACAAGTGCACATGAAGATATCCCTATATATATATATATAAGTATATATATATATATATATATTCATATATATATGTATATACATGTATATATATATATACATAGATATATATATATATAGATATATATACGTATAATGAGAAAATACATATAGTAATTAGAATCCTATATGTAATGGGTAAAATCAGAAAATACAGGGTATATACAGTTTCTGTATGTGATTTCACAAAGCCGTAATTCCCAAATCATAACATATTTCTCAGTAAAATTGGGTATGGAGCTTCCCTATATATCAATAACAAAGCATGCAAAATATGGTTCGGAAATCATGAATGGATATTAAAATATCCATCCATGAACATGGCTAATTATCAAGACTGGGTACATGCAGAAAAGAGAATGGGTATGGTGGAATACACTGGAGGTAGAATGGCTGTAATGCTATGCAACACAGGAAATGGATGGATGTGATGGCAGCAATGTGGATTATCCTAGTCATAATAAACAGTTTTCTGCAAAACCAAAAAAAATAGTCCAGATCTGGAGACGCACAGTGCATTATACACCCTTTCCAGTTCGTGAATGCCTAGGCTTCACAAATCTAACAACTATAAAATTTTGCCTTCAACTAAAACAATCAAACTTTATCAATACATAACAGGTTAATTGCATATTTCTATTTTCTAACTATATTAACATATTTTCTATTAAGCACCTCCATAGTGGAAAATCTGTTAACTAGGCTATTCTGCTACAAACTGTTAATTCAAAATCTATGAACAATCACTGTGCAAACATGCTTCTAAATGCCAAAGATAAATTGTCAAAATAATAAAATAAGTGTTCAAATTTGAGTTTTTTTGCAGCAATACCAACTGAGGGAGTATGGCCAATTTGGTTGCAGTTGTGTGACCAGTATGTTTTCTGCATTTGAACAAGGCGTGCTTCAAGTCTGGAAAGAACAATTGTGCACTCAAAACCCTGTTTATCATGAGCTGGATCCACAAAATTAGCTTCCAGCACACCTATGACTCCACGCCCATCACTTCCAGTAGAATTCCAGAGCCTCCAGAATGGCTTGATAAGACGATTCTTGTGATACACATTAAACCCTTGAACATCAATGTGATGTCCTGCATCTTTTACGAATCCAATTATCACAATGGCAACCTGTGAACCCCCCAAATTTTTCAAAGTTTTGTAAAAATGACCCTTTTGCCCCTAACCCCGTTTTCTGAGAAAATCAAGTCATTTCTTCAGATTCTTTGAATTAAAATCCATATTGATATATTCAAAATCAATTCCGGATCCGAATCCAGTGCTTTAAGTCCATATTTCTTCAAAATTCAGATCCAAATGTATTTTCTGAAGAAATTTTCTCAAAATAGCTTTTAAATTCTCAGAAAAATTCCCTTTTGTAAATATTTTTGCAAAAACACAAAAAAATTAGTTTTAACCTTTGTTTTCTCACAAACTTTAGGATTTTATTCTAAAAATACAAAAAAATTGAAAAATAAAACAAAAACCAAAAAAATGGAAAATTTCAAGAAAAATGAATGAGTTGAAACTTTTTAAAGTCGATTTTGCTAAAAAAATCATTTTTAACCATTTTTATGAAATTTTTTGTTAAGGGAGCCTCTTTTTGGAAAAACCAAAAATTTTCACAAATAAACCCTTCTAAACCCTCCCTTTTTCCTCTCTCGCCCGATTTCTCTTAGGGTTTTCCTCAGAAACCCTAATCTCGGATGGCTTCCAGCCGCCCCCTCTATCTCTCTCAACCCTCTCTTCCTCTAAGCCCTCCATCGCACGAACCCTTCCTCCGCTCATCTCCAACGATCTTCTTCCTGAATCCTCTTCCCCTCCCGTAAAAGAGCACGCAGGGCTCTCTCTTCACCATCCGTTATCACCCTTCCCCATTGCACCTTCTCTTTCCTCTCTACATCGCTTCTCACCCCCGCATTTTCTTCCCTCTTCTCATCGCGCCACCTCTCCCAATTCGTCCTTTCTCCAAGTCTCTCAACACCTACTCCTCACTTTTCTGTTTCCTTATCTCCTCTTTCTGCCCCAATTTGAATTTGACCACGCCAGCCAAAGGGGACCGATTGAAACAAAGAGACAGAGGTCCGATAGCAGAGTGCCATTCTTTATCTATCATCCACAAGCCTCCGGCCACTAGCTTTGTGCTTCCCCTGACCGTGAAGAAAGCGTTAGTTCTGTGAACAACCAACAGGAAGAATCGCCCTCTTGGATCTCAAGCTCAATCAATTCAAGCCTAGAGCAGAAGAACAATCTTTCTGCAAGGCATCTCTCCTGTAATCGCCGGAAAGTAATCTGATCCTCTGCAAAAACCCGATAGAAACTCCTCCGCCATCTTTCAATTCCTTTTATATCCATATTTACATTGTTGATTTCGTTTTATCTAATTTTTCCCCATCTCATTAACGCACTATTGAAGGGTTGGTGTTGTCTGTAATAACATCATTCCCCCCCTATGTGCAAAACTAAGTAGAATAAATCATGTTCCAACATTCTCTTTTGATTCTACAATTTATTTATTTATTGTTAATATATATTATGGAGATCTGATGCTCCTTTACATTTTCTATGGATTACGGCATGTCTGGTCTTCTTTTTCTTTTCTTTTTTTTTTTCTTTCTCTTCGTTTGTCTGAGATTCGCTTCATGTAACTTCACTTTTCACTTGCATCAGCAATACCAATTGCTCGAGTCTCATTAGATTTATTTACAGCAGTAACTTGATATCATACTTGGATTTAATATAAGATGAGTTGTGCTGCATCCTGTTTTAAATTGCCATCCGATACAGCCTTTTATGCACTTGTTCATTACAGGTTGTTGCACATTTGTTTGTTAAAATAAGCCGTTCATGTTATACATTGCATTCCTATCTAGAATCACCAGTATCAAGCGTCATTGCCCAGCAGGTTGTGATTCGTAGGTTAAAATCATCATCATATCAAACATTTTGTGTTTACTAACCCATTATGCAGATGTTGATCCAGATATACTCCAAGATATGATAAACAAAACTGGGTTGAAATTAATGGAATTCCCCACCAGTTTGGTGGTTTCAAATGACTCTGCATAACTAATTAAGAGAGGACAATGGGGTATATCTGGATTTGTTTCAAGGTGTTTTCCCCAGCTAAGAGATTTCTGGCCTTCATTGGGTTTTCGATGGTCACACAACCACAATCAAGAATAAAGAGATTCAACATTCCATGGATTTGTTATGATAAAAAAAAGGGGGAAAACATTAGTCTGATGGGAATGAATGTTTGTTCCAGGACTGTCTTCTCACTGCTTTCCATGGTCTCTGATGAGAATTATTGATAGTATTCAGTTGTTGCAGAGGGTATATAAATCGACGCCAGCTTCTAAAGCTTCAGAAAATGGTGTTCATGCAATGGCGAGGGCAATGGCACAACTACCTCAAAATTTGCATCTGGTTATTTTTGTTGACAAAATTCTTATGTAGAGGCCTGTCGGCTATTTGAGAGAGCATAAAAATGATAGGTTGGGTATTTTTCTTATTTCATGTTTCAATAGGACTAGAATAGCAGGGTCCACACATTTTTTTTTACCTGTGTTCTATCATCTAGGAACGTCATGCCTTATTTGGGGGCAATTCACCATGCTATTTGATTAGTTCTTTTGCAGGGATTAAGTTGTTAATCAGGAGACTGCAATTGGTATAGTTGGCAATTTTTTTCTTCCCTGTGGCACAACAATGCCTTGTTACCTGTTTTTGTGAAGCAGCACCTTCATTCCCTATGCCTCTGGCATCACTTCTATAAGCAGTCAAGGCATGTCTGAATTAAAAATCTCAGGCTTTAACAGTGGGAGCAAGTAATCCACCATCCATATGAAAGTGTGACGCTCAGGTTCTGGAGCAGTGACCAGAGGAATGAAGTAGATGAGGCTAATCACCTCATGTTCTGCCCCTTTTTGATATATGTAATGCTTCTCAAGAGAATTCCGCTGTTGTCTGCATATTTCACTAGAATCGGTCAAACAACCCCCACCAATCGATCGAAGAATTGCCCCAAAGTATTGGTGAGACATTGTTTGCCCTCGATGGAGTAACTGTCAGACATACCAGGAGTTTTGGAAGTTTCCTTTTCGGCACATCAGGCAGGTAAGCCACCAAATGGCTGACGAATGGGGAAAATTTCCCACTGTAGCAGGATCCTAAGTCATAAATGATTGGAGATGGGTTAAGCTCCCTTTGTTTTTAGTCATCAACACTTGATGAGTAACCGAAATTCTGTCGGGCTTATGCTTCAGTGCTCTGTTCGAATATTAGATACATGATCAACTTATATAATCCCTGTCAGATCCATTTTACAGGAAAAATCTCTCTGCCTTCAATTATTCTGCTGTAAGCAAGAATGAGAACAGCTCTTGGTAAGTGCAAATTTTTTTTTTTTGAAGGAAGTGTCTTTTTATGAAAACCAATGAAAAGAAATTGTTGATACTCTTGCACCATATGAACTGTCTAAAAATCCTAATGCTGAATTTGCCCAACATCGATCCATGCAAGACTCTAGCTGGAATCATACTTGACATGCTACCTTCATGTGTCTCTTAGACGAAGATATTGATGGTCGTAACCCATATGCTTCAAAATTATCATTAATGGAGATGTATAATACAGTGAGATAGTTAACAAGTGGATTGATGAATTGTGAGCTCCAATCCTTAGTACAGATAGAAATCTGTACATATCTTCACAGTAATCATAACTGAATTTCTCATCTCAAGGTAGTCATAGAGTTGTTATTCTGCTAAAAAAAATTTAACTTATTTATCACATCCACTTAGTGTCTATTACTATCAACTTCACTTTCCCTGCATTTTGAGCACCTTTACTATGCTACACTTGCACCTTCGCCATATCATGGCATCCACTTCACTACATCAACACAGCACATGCATATTTTGTATACACCCTTGCATCTCTTTGCTCACAGTAATGCCAGACTCTAACTTCCACTGTCACCACATTCACTGCTGCAATGCACTTACAACAACTGCTACTCCCCACCAGAGAGCAGAGACTTGAGCCCCAATAAATCAATATACACCTCTTTGTTGGCTTCATACTGTAAAGGTTTGAATGATGACTATGTAGTAGAATGTCTTCAATTTGACGGTTGCTGAAGGTTTTTGAACTGAATTTGGCTACATTTAGGGTTTCGATATGTGCTTTTGCTGAAATAAACCATCAGTTAGCAATGACTAGATGACATGTGAAATTTCCTTATATCCTGGAAACTTGTGGCAATGCTCCAGTCTCCAGATATATGTGATTTTGGTGCAAGATTTGGCCATGAATGTCCAGCCTATTGGAACAGATATTCCTACAGATAAGTTGGGTGTCAAGGATCAAGATGTGTAAAAATTATCTTTGAAATTGTCTATCTAGGCTTCTAGCCTTGAGAATGTTGTCTTATATGTCTGCCCTTATACCACAAGATGCCAACACACACCACTTTCGAACCTGTGCCATATCATTTGTAGCATCTTTATATCCTGTTTGTCATTTATGTATTACATTGCTGTTTGCCGTCCTACTTTTATACCCCCTATAATATGTTAGTTTTTGCATAGCTATCCTTCAATTCCATCATTTGTTGTGATAGCACATGCATGTTAATCACTTGTATTTCTGCAACCCTACCCTATCATTTATCTATGTATCATTGAACATCATCATGTGTCCCCATGACATCTTCATATACATTTAGATGGCTAGATTCATGTGTGTATCTCTCATAGAGCATGACCATGATATTTTGAATTTTACTTGGTATCTCCCATCATTATTTATATTCATGCAATTCGGCTTTGTGGCTAACTCCATCTTTTGCAGGGAATGTGTGAAAAATAGCCCTACTTGGAGTTGTAAAATTTTCATGTATTGTAATAGCTAGATTTGAATGAGAATTTACATTTCCTGCTCTAGGTAGAATGGATGAGCATTGTAAATATCATTGAATTACTTGTTTTTCATGCATTTTGCCTTTACTTTTCAAAATTCTCACAAATGGGAACACGAATGGCACGTGCACCATTTCGTAAGAGATAATAAATACTAAGTTGATGATCTACATCAATGGCCATAGTCAAGGTGTGGACAAAACTTAGTATTTTTATCTTTTACAAAATAACACTGGATCCATTTTCAAAATTCATCATATTTTTTTTAAATATTTTTTCTTCTTTTATCAGAGTTTAACTTAGAATTAATTCAATATATATACCAACGGCCATAGTCAGGGTATATTGAGAGTTAATTTCATTTTAAACTCTATAAAAGCACCAAAATGTATTTTATTCTTCACTTGAATCTAAATATAGATTATTATATAATACATCCAATGACCATAGTCGAGGATGTATTATATCTTCAATCTTATTTTAATTCATCTAAAGAATGAAACAGTTTTTTTTTCAAAACCCAAATTTCAAAAATTCAAATTCATTCATCATAGAACTGCATCATACTTTCAAAAATCCTTTTCCAAAACTCCAAGTAATGTAAATACTTTTCTCAAATCTATCTTCAATCCTTATCAAATCCAATTCTTCCTTTTCATCTTCAAATTTAATTTCATTTTCAACCTCAAAGTTCAATTTAACTTTGAGATTTTAAAGTCATTCTTATTCAAATTCCAATCAGATTTCAAAGTTCAAAATTGACTTTAAAATTCCAAATTCATTTTATATTCAAAACTCCAATCAAAACGAAGTTCAATTTAAATCCTTGATTCATCTTCTGAATTTAACTCCAAATCCATCTTAGGATCCAGGATTCGACACTTACTTTGGATCTTAGACTTCAGATCTAATTTTCCATTTTAGGATCCAGAAACCAACTCTACATTGGATCTCAGACTTTCAGATCCAATTTCTCCTTAGGATCCAGACTCCAATTTCACTTTGGATCTTAGACTTCAGATCCAATTTCCTTATAGGGTCCAGAATCCAATATCACCTTGGATCTCAGACCTCAGATCCAAATCTATTCTAGGATCCAGGACTCAATTCCCCTTTGGATCTCAGACTTCAGATTCAAATCTATTCTAGGATCCAGAACCCAATTCTACTTTGGATCTCAGATTTCAGATCCAAAATCCATTCTAGGATCCAGATCCCCATTCTACTTTGGATCTCAGACTTTAGATCCAAATCCATTTAGGATCCAGAATCCAACTTTACTTTGGATCTCCGACTTCAGATCCCAATTCCATCTTGGATTCCAAATCCAAATTTCACTTTCATTCCAATTCTTAAAGTCAATTCCATTTCATTCCAGATTTATTTTCCCAAGCTCTTGATCATTCTAAAAACTTAGAACTTCAAATCCTAAGTTCTGAGTTAGAAACCATTTTTTTCACTCTCAGATTCCTCTCAATAACCCTTGGAAAATTTTAGAACATTTTCAAAAAGAGCATACATCTTTGCATTTGCACAAACATGATTCTTTGTGCATTTAGACTTAGGATAAATACTTAGATAAATTCTTTGCAAAGCAAAAGGCATAAATTCGACCCTTGGTTAGATTACCCCTGGTAAAGGTGCCAGGAACGGTCGAACCTCGTACCGACGAGCGGATCCCGTCTCCCAGTTTTTCCGCAAATATTTCAAAAACGGAGGCGAGTTATTTCAAATATTTTCAAAATTAAGGTCAAGTGAGACCCGCAAAAGGATTCCTCTACTTTTCTCTTCTTTCTCTTCTCTTCTCTCTTCTTTTTTATTTTTCTCCCTTCAAAAAGGAGGAAAATAAGAGGTTGGAAAGGAAAAGAGAAGGAAGAGAGAGGAACCACAAGAGAGGAAAAATTTTGCGATGATCACAGAAGTGGCGACCGTGATGGGACTCATCTCCGTCCGGTCGAATTATGCCTTTTCTTTTTGCTTTGATATTATCTAAGTCTTTATTCTACATATGTCAGCTTCATTTCCATGCAAACCTTAGGGGCCTAGATTTTGTCCTAAGCTGACATCATTGCATATAGGATCTAAGTATGGTTTGGTAGGACCATATTGAGGAGATTATTCCATGCTCACATTAGACTTAGGTCTGAAATACAACTCTCCTCAATTCTAGGGATTGAATGCCAAAACAATGTATGCAAGTGTATGCTTCTCTTCATTTTAATCTATCTCTTTAGGACTTGCATTAGAGCCATCTGATTTCTTGCATATTGAGCATATTTTGAAAACCTCCTTACCTATTTTGTCCCGGTCTTCACGTTGCTGGGCTGTCTCACTGAACCATAGTTCGGGAGAGAGCCTCACAACTGGACCACTTGTTTGGGTTCGCGCCCCCCTACCACGTACCTAAGGGCCATAGTCCGAGGTATATCGGTAGGTGCTCAAGGATGTTGGGGAACCATTACCTTAGAACCGGAGAAATACTTCTATGCCACGTACTTCAAGCTTCGGCTTGGGTATATCGGCATATCTTGATTGGAATCAGATGATTTGAACCCTAGAGTTAGGATTAAGGTCCTACAAGCCATTTCAAATATTGCATTTAGAGTCAGCCTCTAGGGATTGCTGTTTGTGCATCCTTGTTTGTATATCTATGATTGTATGATATTTTATATTTCCTATATTTTTCAAAACCCTGGGTATATTATTATTCAAAATTTCCTCCTTATTTTAAAAAACCCAGGTGTATTTTCCTTTTTCTTTTCTTGATTTCTTCTAATTCTTTTTTATCCTGCCTGCAATTCTTTTCTATATTCTATTCCTTACCCTCATTTACAATAAAACATCTTTTGTCATGATATGTCCTTTTCAAAATTTATCTTTATTCACATTTTACTTGTCTATCCTTTTTCAGAAAAACAGTGCGGTTGTCGCAAAATTTTGGTGACAACCCGATCCCTCGTAATGGGATGTTTTCATTTCCAGATTATGATTTTCTCCTTTATTAAAATTTCTTTCTAGATATTTTTTCTAAAAAGACCCATTTATGCTCTACAGAGAGCATCGGCGCTATCAGTTGAGTAAGGCAAAGCTCCAAGATTACACTGCTCTAACATCCCAAATTACAAGCAGAGAGAGTAAGGAATGGATTCTCAAAAATCTGTCAGAAAGGGAGTTCAGGACAACAAAAGTGAGATCGATCCTGCGATATATCAATTATTTAAAAAGATGATGGTGGAGATATTATCTGAGCAAGCTGAAGCTAGTTGCGGGAAAGCTCCCACAGAAGGAAAGGCACTTTCACCTTCCCCATGAATGAGCACAACAATATCAGTGCAGGAAACTCTAAAGCCAATAGGGGCAGCAATCAAGGCAACCAGGGCAGTAACTTGAGAGAGCATAAAAGCCAGATTGGGAAATATTGTGAAAACCATGATAGACTTCTTCAATACAGTCTTCAGCAAAAAGGCAAGAAACAAGAAGAACCAAAGCGTAAGGATTGGAGCAGGGATCGAGATTTCACTCCTTTGGATGAACTGCTCGACAAAATCCTCGAATACATGATGGCCAACAGATTACTCAGGCTCCCAAAAGCCGCCAGCCCTTCCACAGTCATGGGAAAATATATAGACCAGTTTTGCAGATACCATCAAGTAACAGGACATGACACCGAGCATTGCTTCGTCTTCAAGAATATCGTTCAGGATTGCCTTGATAAGAATCTCTTTGTCAAAAACGAAGAAGAAAAGCATCCGGATCTCTTAAACATGCAAGCTCAGTCCAGCTACCAGGCAAGGGTCAGTGCTCAGCAGAAGCCAAACAAGCCGAAGAAAGCAAAGCATGAAGGCTGGGGTTATGATCGTCAGCTTACCCCTCTAGGTCAGCCGATCGAAGAAGTTCTCCAATACCTACTCGAGAAAGAAATGATCAATCTCCCAAAGCAGGATGATCCCTCTGTCACCAAAGGGAAATGGAAGAATCGTTTTTGCAAGTTTCATCGAGCAAGGGGACATGACACAGAGCGCTGCTTCGTCCTCAAAAACATTGTGCAGGACTACATTGATAAAGAGCTTCTGGTACCAGAGGAAGGAGAAGAGCAGACTGCAGTTCCGCCCGAACCATTTCCATACTACTCAGAGAGTTGAAAATACCAAGAGTTTTTCGCTTTCATCCCTTTATGTTAGTCGTTTTGTAGGGGCAAGTCAGCCCACTCTTTGTAACTTATTTTTAGTTAAAATACTTGTAAATATTCAAGTTCTGTCGCCAACTTTTGCTTATCAATGAAATGTCGATTTTTCTTTATATCTTTGATATTCAATACTTTCTTTCTTTTGCTATATTGGGGCATTAAATTTCTTTTTCAAAAATACGGGACAATCCTGACATCATTCATGAGAGAAATGATATTACCTATGAGGGTCTTTCAAAAATCATGAAAATTTTAGTTCATATATTTTATTACGACCTTTTTCAAAGATCAACCCTTGCGTTGATCATTATTTCTGAAAACTGATTTCGAATTATCACATTTCAAAGATCAACCCTTGTGTTGATCATATTTTCCAAAGAATTTACTTCAAATCATTACATTCAAAGATCAACCCTTGTGTTGATCATATTTTCAAAATTTGACTTTGAATCATTACATTCAAAGATCAACCCTTGTGTTGATCATATTTTCTAAAAATTGGTTTCAAACCATTACATTCAAAGATCAACCCTTGTGTTGATCTCATTTTCCAAAAAAAAAAAATTTTTTGATTTCATTCAAAGATCAATCCCTTGTATTGATCTCATTTTCTAAAAATTTGATTTCATTCAAGGATCAATCCCTTGTGTTGATCATATTTTCTAAAAAAATTGGTTTCAAACCATTACATTCAAAGATCAACCCTTGTGTTGATCCCATTTTCTAAAAATTTGATTCCATTCAAAGATCAATCCCTTGTGATTGATCTCATTTTTCCAAAAATTTGATTTCATTCAAAGATCAATCCCTTGTATTCATCTCATTTTCCAAAAATTTGATTTCATTTCATTCAAGGATCAATCCCTTGTGTTGATCTCACTTTCCAAAAATCTGATTCCATTTAAAGATTAACCCTTGTGTTGATCTCATTTTTCAAAAAATTGATTTCATTACATTCAAACATCAACTTTTGTATTGATCTAAAAAGTTGATTTCAAATCATTGCATTCAAAAATCAATCCTGGTGTTGATTATGTTTTCTAAAAAAATTGATTTCAAATTATTGCATTCAAAGATCAACCCCTATGTTGATCATATTTTCTAAAAATTGATTTTGAATCATTGCATTCCAATATCAACCCTCGGGTTGATCATATTTTCTACAAATTGATTTTCAAATCATTGCTTCAAAAAAATTAGCCCTCATGATGATCTCTCATGAATGATCCCCTTTCAAAGATTAGCTCTCATGGTTAATTCTTCCTCCCAAAATGATTTTCTCATCATCTTCCCTCATTTTAAAGATCCCACATGCAGGCAGGATCAAACTCTTTTTCTCAAACTTTTGTCAACCTTTTGTTTATCCATCTTTATCAGTTTTATCAATTTTTCATCCATTTTTTTTCTTCTTAATTCTTATTTCAAAAATTACCCTTTCAGGTTAAGGGATAAACCTGATGCCTCTTTCCCATGAGGTATTTCTTTTTCCTTCTTTTCTTTTTCTTTTTCCTCCTTCAGGTTAAGGGATAAACCTGAAACCTCATCCTATGAGGTCCTTCTTTCTTCAGGATAAGGGATAGTCCTAAATGTCTTTTTCTTTTAAAAGCTTCGTTAATCTCTGCTAAGTCCTTTTCTTCATCCAATTTTATCAATTTTATTTCTTAATTAAATTTTAATTCTTCTAATTCTTTATTAAAGTTTTTTTTTCACCAACTTTTTGCCTAAATTTTATTCTTTTCCATTCAGGATAAGGGATAATCCTGAAACCCCTCATAGGAGCAACAATGCTACCTGTGAGAATTCTTTTATAAAGATAAATTCCATAAAATTTCCTTAATTCTTCTCTTTTGTCAAAAACTTTCCATCAATTTTTATCTCTTCCTGTCAATTCCTTCTCAAATTTTATTCCTCCCCAATCAAGATAAAGGGGCAATCAGATCACATGCAAATAAATTCAGTCCTCTAAATGGTCATTCTCAATCCCAGGTTCGGTCCTCGCACTGGCAAATTTTCAAAACTCAATCTTTTGATTAAAACCTTTCTGTCGAAAAACCCGAGTTTCCACTCGGGCTTCTCCCTCTATTCTTTCGTTCGAAGTTCTGAGTTCCGACCAGGACTTCCTTTTGAATCCAATCCTTGCATTGGAAATCCTTCATTCTTTTGGAAATCCGAGTTCCAGCTCGGGTTTTTCTTCTATTATTTTCAGTCGAAGTCCTGAGTTCCGACCAGGACTTCCTTTTGAATCCAATCCTCGCATTGAAAATCCTTCATTTCTTTGAAAATCCGAGTTCCAGCTCGGGTTTTTCTTCTATTATTTTCAGTCGAAGTTCTGAGTTCCGACCAGGACTTCCTTTTGAATCCAATCCTCACATTGGAAATCCTTCATTCTTTTGGAAATCCGAGTTCCAGCTCGGGTTTTTTTCTTCTATTATTTTCAGTCGAAGTTCTGAGTTCCGACCAAAACTTCCTTTTGAATCCAATCCTCGCATTGGAAATCCCTCATTCTTTTGGAAATCCGAGTTCCAGCTCGGGTTTTTCTTCTATTATTTTCAGTCGAAGTTCTGAGTTCCGACCAGGACTTCCTTTTGAATCCAATCCTCGCATTGGAAATCCTTCATTTCTTTGGAAATCCGAGTTCCAGCTCGGGTTTTTCTTCTATTATTTTTCAGTCGAAGTTCTGAGTTCCGACCAGGACTTCTTTTTGAATCCAATCCTCGCATTGGAAATTCGTCATTTCTTCATCCCCTTCAGGTTAAGGGATAAAACTGATGCCTCCTGCTAACGAGGTATTTCTTTCCTTCTTTCTCAATTCAGGATACGTGGATAAAATCCTGAAAACAGACCATATGCAGTTAGGATGTGATGGTACATTTAATCCAGAGTTTCTTATCAAATTTTATTTTTCTAGCTCATCTTCACAACCCAGTCCTCGCACTGGCTATTTTTCAATCATATGTTGAACTCATTTAGAAAATCCAGTCCTCGCATCGGTAACCTTCTAAATTCAGTGTTCTGATCAAATTCTTTCCTTTTTACAAAATTCAAGTTCTGACGCAAATCTGATGTATTTCCAAAAGATCCAGCATCTCGCTGGTCATGTATTTCCAAAAGATCCAACTTTCATTGGTCATGTATTTCCAAAAGATCCAGATTTTGCTGGTCATGTATTTCAAACGTTCCAGCTTTCTGCTGGTCATGTATTTCAAAACGTTCCAGCTTTCTGCTGGTCATGTATTTCAAAAATGTTCCAGCTTCTGCTGGTCATGTATTTCAAAGGTTCCAGCTTTTGCTGGTCATGTATTTCCAAAATCAAGAGATTGCGACTCAAGGTCTCATCAAAATCTATATTGAATGATTATTTCACAAAGAATTCATGAAAACTTTGCCAATTTGCTAAAAGCATTTGTTGATTCTAAATATTCTTACTACACAAAAAGAATTTTCTCAGGTTACCTCTTGTATTTCCTTTCAAAAGGTGAAACTTTTTGCGAAAAAGAGGTAAAATTCAAATATTTTCCTGTTGATCAACCAAAAGGATGTAAGAAATATCCTCGATATGATCAATAAAAGAAATCTTCAATGATGTTGAAAAGCCAGAAGCGAATTGATATTGATCTTGGCTATGATGCGTGTTTTAAAATGACTTTCTGGCAATCAGGCAGTGAAAATATCTGGAGCTATAAAAGAATCCACTCAACCCATACCTTCTCATTGTCATTTAAAAAGTTGCAATCAAATATCCGCAAAAGGGATCTCTCAATTGTCGTCAAGATGAAGGCGAATTAAGCGAGTGGATCTCCGGGGCCAAAGAAGATTTGAAACATCTCCAAGATGACGGAGTTTGTGACAGATCCTTCCAGGAAAAGTTTGGATCACTGTCGAGATGAAGGCAGATGCGATGAACCTACCGACAAACCCTAAAAGATATTTGATTTCAGCTACATCTAAAAGACCTCTTTGAGCCAATATCATATAGAATCCCTGAGATAAAAGAAGGATCGGAACATTTCCAAGATGAAGGAGTTTGTGACGTACCCTTCCTTGAAAAAGAGTGAAAAAAGTCAGAACATCCAAATGAAGGATGATGAGAAAAACCCGAGAAAGCCCAATGACTCAAAAAGAGTGCAAAAAGATCATCACGGGAAAACACTCAGATATCAAACTGCCAAAGTTGCCAGAAGTCATCTTTTCTCATGCAAAATCCTTTTATCAATATCTCTTCGCTTCTTGCTTTTAGGAAATTAAGAATATTTCTTTTATTCTCATATCAGGGAAATGGATAGCTTCCTTGAAGAAAATCATCAGTGCTAAATTTTTGCATTTGACTCTTAAAACCGAGGAGTTAACCTCATCAGCGGAAATACTCTATGTAAAAGAGGGAATATTTTTACACATACATGCACATTTAGAAGCATCTGAAACTGCTATGATTTTATTTTATTGGCAAAATTTTCTAGCTATTCCAAGAATTAAATAAATATTCAATATTCATTTTGATGCAACCTAGCGTTGTTTGTATTTCCCAAAAAGAGTTGCCTCTGAAAGAAGTATCTTTTCCTGTCCCATCACGGTTTTCTCATTAACGAATTCCGTATGGACGACCCACTCAGGATAAGGGTAAAACCTGAACCATTTGCGAAAGATTCTTTGATTTCAAAAGCTATTTCAGTCTCAGCAATGAGACGCCCAATTTCTTCCCCTTTTCAAAGCTTTAGGGACTCTATATTTCCTCCTTTCGCAAAAACCCCTCTCGGATTTGTTTGTCTAAATTCCGAAGGTCCCATTATGGCTTTCTCCATTTTGAGAAAACCTGTATGGTAGATTTCCCCCACTCAGGATAAGGGTAAAACCTGAACCATTTGCGAAAGATTCTTTGATTTCAAAAGCTATTTCAGTCTCAACAATGAGACGCCCAATTTCTTCCCCTTTTCAAAGCTTTAGGGACTCTATATTTCCTCCTTTCGCAAAACCCCTCTCGGATTTGTTTGTCCAAATTCCGAAGGTCCCATTATGGCTTTCTCCATTTTGAGAAAACCTGTATGGTAGATTTCTCCCACTCAGGATAAGGGTCAAACCTGAACCATTTGCGAAAGATCATTTAATTTCAAAAGCTATTTCAGTCTCAGCAAAGAGACGCCCAATTTCTTTCCCTTTTCAAAGCTTTAGGGACTCTATATTTTCTCCTTTCGCAAAAACCCCTCTCGGATTTGTTCGTTCAAATTCCGAAGGTTCCATCGTGCTTTCTCCATTTTTGAGAAAACTGTATGGTAGATTTCCCCCACTCAGGATAAGGGGCAAACCTGAACCATTTGCGAAAGATCATTTAATTTCAAAAGCTATTTTAGTCTCAGCAAAGAGACGCCCAATTTCTTCCCCTTTTCAAAGCTTTAGGGACTCTATATTTCCTCCTTTCGCAAAAACCCCTCTCGGATTTGTTCGTCCAAATTCCAAAGGTCCCATTATGGCTTTCTCCGTTTTTGAGAAACCTGTATGGTAGATTTCCCCCACTCAGAATAAGGGTCAAACCTGAACCCCCTATGAGAGGTCATAGATTTCAAAAGCTATTTCAGTCTCAACAATGAGACGACCAATTTCTTTCTCTTTCCAAAGCTTTAGGGAACCCTATATTTTCCTCCTCTCGTAAAACCCCTTTCGGATTTGTTCATCCAAATTCCGAAGGTCCCATTATGGTTTCTCCATTTGAGAAATTCGTATGGTAGATTTCCTATCCAGATTAAGAGTTAAACCGGAACCTCGCTTCGCGAGGTATCTTCCTTGCAGGTTTGGGTTAAACCTGAGTCTCGTTCCAACGAGATTCCTCGTTTGGACGAGATGATTTCTTTCAGTCCCATCATGGCTCCTCCCATCAAGGAACCCATACTTCATACATTCATCCAAGGAAGGATCATACTCGGGCTTCATTTCACAAGGCATTTTTCAAAATGTCCCATCAAGGTCCCCGTGTATCCCTTTCCTCAGTTCAAATTCATCTTGATATATTTTTGTCCCATCCAGGTTAAGGGCTAAACCTGAATCATTCCGATAAGAGTATCTGGTCTCACCCATGAGACCTGATCAAAATTCTCATTTCCCACCATTTCAGAATTTTCATCTAAAGTCCCATCACAATTTCCTTATTTTCTACTCAATCATATCATCTTCGAGGATTTTGTCCTCCCAAAACCATTCAGGATAAGGTTTGAAAGCCTGAGAAGCCATATTTTCAAAATAATTCTTCCATACCCAGCTCAGATCTGCTGACTGGGGCATTTTTCAAAATTTGGAGTGTTATCTTTGCCACTAAACTCGGCTTTCAACCGGCTTAGTAGCAAAGAGGGGCATCTGTGAACACCCCAAATTTTTCAAAGTTTTGTAAAAATGACCCTTTTGACCCTAACCCCGTTTTCTGAGAAAATCAAGTCATTTCTTCAGATTCTTTGAATTAAAATCCATATTGATATATTCAAAATCAATTCCGGATCCGAATCCAGTGCTTTAAGTCCATATTTCTTCAAAATTCAGATCCAAATGTATTTTTTGAAGAAAATTTCTCAAAATAGCTTTTAAATTCTCAAAAAAATTCCCTTTTGTAAATATTTTTGCAAAAACATAAAAAAATAGTTTTAACCTTTGTTTTCTCACAAACTTTAGGATTTTATTCTAAAAATACAAAAAAATTGAAAAATAAAACAAAAACCAAAAAAATGGAAAATTTCAAGAAAAATGAATGAGTTGAAACTTTTTAAAGTCGATTTTGCTAAAAAAATCATTTTTAACCATTTTTATGAAATTTTTTGTTAAGGGAGCCTCTTTTTGGAAAAACCAAAAATTTTCACAAATAAACCCTTCTAAACCCTCCCTTTTTCCTCTCTCGCCCGATTTCTCTCAGGGTTTTCCTCAGAAACCCTAATCTCGGATGGCTTCCAGCCGCCCCCTCCATCTCTCTCAACCCTCTCTTCCTCTAAGCCCTCCATCGCACGAACCCTTCCTCCGCTCATCTCCAACTATCTTCTTCCCGAATCCTCTTCCCCTCCCGTAAAAGAGCACGCAGGGCTCTCTCTTCACCATCCGTTATCACCCTTCCCCATTGCACCTTCTCTTTCCTCTCTACATCGCTTCTCACCCCCGCATTTTCTTCCCTCTTCTCATCGCGCCACCTCTCTCGATTCGTCCTTTCTCCAAGTCTCTCAACGCCTACTCCTCACTTTTCTGTTTCCTTATCTCCTCTTTCTGCCCCAATTTGAATTTGACCACGCCAGCCAAAGGGGACCGATTGAAACAAAGAGACAGAGGTCCGATAGCAGAGTGCCATTCTTTATCTATCATCCACAAGCCTCCGGCCACTAGCTCTGTGCTTCCCCTGACCGTGAAGAAAGCGTTAGTTCTGTGAACAACCAACAGGAAGAATCGCCCTCTTGGATCTCAAGCTCAATCAATTCAAGCCTAGAGCAGAAGAACAATCTTTCTGCAAGGCATCTCTCCTGTAATCACCGGAAAGTAATCTGATCCTCTGCAAAAACCCGATAGAAACTCCTCCGCCATCTTTCAATTCCTTTTATATCCATATTTACATTGTTGATTTCGTTTTATCTAATTTTCCCCATCTCATTAACGCACTATTGAAGGGTTGGTGTTGTCTGTAATAACATCATTCCCCCCCTATGTGCAAAACTAAGTAGAATAAATCATGTTCCAACATTCTCTTTTGATTCTACAATTTATTTATTTATTGTTAATATATATTATGCAGATCTGATGCTCCTTTACATTTTCTATGGATTACGGCATGTCTGGTCTTCTTTTTCTTTTTTTTCTTTTTTTTTTTTTTTTCTTTCTCTTCGTTTGTCTGAGATTTGCTTCATGTAACTTCACTTTTCACTTGCATCAGCAATACCAATTGCTCGAGTCTCATTAGATTTATTTACAGCAGTAACTTGATATCATACTTGGATTTAATATAAGATGAGTTGTGCTGCATCCTGTTTTAAATTGCCATCCGATACAGCCTTTTATGCATTTGTTCATTACAGGTTGTTGCACACTTGTTTGTTAAAATAAGCCGTTCATGTTATACATTGCATTCCTATCTAGAATCACCCTATCCATTGTAGTTTATTGCTATTTCGGCTTAGCATTATGTTTTATTTCATTGATGCTTCACCATTGACACTACCATTTAAGAGATGTTACGGTCCATCTGCAATATCTGCAGTATCAAGCGTCATTGCCCAGCAGGTTGTGATTCGTAGGTTAAAATCATCATCATATCAAACATTTTGTGTTTACTAACCCATTATGCAGATGTTGATCCAGATATACTCCAAGATATGATAAACAAAACTGGGTTGAAATTAATGGAATTCCCCACCAGTTTGGTGGTTTCAAATGACTCTGCATAACTAATTAAGAGAGGACAATGGGGTATATCTGGATCTGTTTCAAGGTGTTTTCCCCAGCTAAGAGATTTCTGGCCTTCATTGGGTTTTCGATGGTCACACAACCACAATCAAGAATAAAGAGATTCAACATTCCATGGATCTGTTATGATAAAAAAAAAGGGGGAAAACATTAGTCTGATGGGAATGAATGTTTGTTCCAGGACTGTCTTCTCACTGCTTTCCATGGTCTCTGATGAGAATTATTGATAGTATTCAGTTGCTGCAGAGGGTATATAAATCGACGCCAGCTTCTAATGCTTCAGAAAATGGTGTTCATGCAATGGCGAGGGCAATGGCACAACTACCTCAAAATTTGCATCTGGTTATTTTTGTTGACAAAATTCTTATGTAGAGGCCTGTCGGCTATTTGAGAGAGCATAAAAATGATAGGTTGGGTATTTTTCTTATTTCATGTTTCAATAGGACTAGAATAGCAGGGTCCACACATTTTTTTTTACCTGTGTTCTATCATCTAGGAACGTCATGCCTTATTTGGGGGCAATTCACCATGCTATTTGATTAGTTCTTTTGCAGGGATTAAGTTGTTAATCAGGAGACTGCAATTGGTATAGTTGGCAATTTTTTTCTTCCCTGTGGCACAACAATGCCTTGTTACCTGTTTTTGTGAAGCAGCACCTTCATTCCCTATGCCTCTGGCATCACTTCTATAAGCAGTCAAGGCATGTCTGAATTAAAAATCTCAAGCTTTAACAGTGGGAGCAAGTAATCCACCATCCATATGAAAGTGTGACGCTCAGGTTCTAGAGCAGTGACCAGAGGAATGAAGTAGGTGAGGCTAATCACCTCATGTTCTGCCCCTTTTTGATATATGTAATGCTTCTCAAGAGAATTCCGCTGTTGTCTGCATATTTCACTAGAATCGGTCAAACAACCCCCACCAATCGATCGAAGAATTGCCCCAAAGTATTGGTGAGACATTGTTTGCCCTCGATGGAGTAACTGTCAGACATACCAGGAGTTTTGGAAGTTTCCTTTTCGGCACATCAGGCAGGTAAGCCACCAAATGGCTGACGAATGGGGAAAATTTCCCACTGTAGCAGGATCCTAAGTCATAAATGATTGGAGATGGGTTAAGCTCCCTTTGTTTTTAGTCATCAACACTTGATGAGTAACCGAAATTCTGTCGGGCTTATGCTTCAGTGCTCTGTTCGAATATTAGATACATGATCAACTTATATAATCCCTGTCAGATCCATTTTACAGGAAAAAACTCTCTGCCTTCAATTATTCTGCTGTAAGCAAGAATGAGAACAGCTCTTGGTAAGTGCAAATTTTTTTTTTGAAGGAAGTGTCTTTTTATGAAAACCAATGAAAAGAAATTGTTTATACTCTTGCACCATATGAACTGTCTAAAAATCCTAATGCTGAATTTGCCCAACATCGATCCATGCAAGACTCTAGCTGGAATCATACTTGACATGCTACCTTCATGTGTCTCTTAGACGAAGATATTGATGGTCGTAACCCATATGCTTCAAAATTATCATTAATGGAGATGTATAATACAGTGAGATAGTTAACAAGTGGATTGATGAATTGTGAGTTCCAATCCTTAGTAGAGATAGAAATCTGTACATATCTTCACAGTAATCATAACTGAATTTCTCATCTCAAGGTAGTCATAGAGTTGTTATTCTGCTAAAAAAAATTTAACTTATTTATCACATCCACTTAGTGTCTATTACTATCAACTTCACTTTCCCTGCATTTTGAGCACCTTTACTATGCTACACTTGCACCTTCGCCATATCATGGCATCCACTTCACTACATCAACACAGCACATGCATATTTTGTATACACCCTTGCATCTCTTTGCTCACAGTAATGCCAGACTCTAACTCCCACTGTCACCACCTTCACTACTGCAATGCACTTACAACAACTGCTACTCCCTACCAGAGAGCAGAGACTTGAGCCCCAATAAATCAATATACACCTCTTTGCTGGCTTCATACTGTAAAGGTTTGAATGATGACTATGTAGTTGAATGTCTTCAATCTGACGGTTGCTGAAGGTTTTTGAACTGAATTTGGCTACATTTAGGGTTTCGATATGTGCTTTTGCTGAAATAAACCATCAGTTAGCAATGACTAGATGACATGCGAAATTTCCTTATATCCTGGAAACTTGTGGCAATGCTCCAGTCTCCAGATATATGTGATTATGGTGCAAGAGTTGGCCATGAATGTCCAGCCTATTGGAACAGATATTCCTACAGATAAGTTGGGTGTCAAGGATCAAGATGGGTAAAAATTCTCTTTGAAATTGTCTATCTAGGCTTCCAGCCTTGAGAATGTTGTCTTATATGTCTGCCCTTATACCACAAGATGCCAACACACACCACTTTCGAACCTGTGCCATGTCATTTGTAGCATCTTTATATCATGTTTGTCATTTATGTATTACATTGTTGTTTGCTGTCCTACTTTTATACCCCCTATAATATGTTAGTTTCTGCATAGCTATCCTTCAATTCCATCATCTGTTGTGATAGCACATGCATGTTAATCACTTGTATTTCTGCAACCCTACCCTATCATTTATCTATGTATCATTGAACATCATCATGTGTCCCCATGACATCTTCATATACATTTAGATGGCTAGATTCATGTGTGTATCTCTCATAGAGCATGACCATGATATTTTGAATTTTACTTGGTATCTCCCATCATTATTTATATTCAGGCAATTCGGCTTTGTGGCTAACTTCCATCTTTTGCAAGGAATATGTGAAAAATATCCCTACTTGGAGTTGTAAAATTTTCATGTATTATAATAGCTAGATTTGAATGAGAATTTACATTTCCTGCTCTAGGTAGAATGGATGAGCATTGTAAATATCATTGAATTACTTGTTTTTCATGCATTTTGCCTTTACTTTTCAAAATTCTCACAAATGGGAATACGAATGGCACGTGCACCATTTCGTAAGAGATAATAAATACTAAGTTGATGATCTACATCAATGGCCATAGTCAGGGTGTGGACAAAACTTAGTATTTTTATCTTTTACAAAATAACACTGGATCCACACTGGATCCATTTTCAAAATTCATCATATTTTTTTTTAAATATTTTTTCTTCTTTTATCAGAGTTAAACTTAGAATTAATTCAATATATATACCAACGGCCATAGTCAGGGTATATTGAGAGTTAATTTCATTTTAAACTCTATAAAAGCACCAAAATGTATTTTATTCTTCACTTGAATCTAAATATAGATTATTATATAATACATCCAATGACCATAGTCGAGGATGTATTATATCTTAAATCTTATTTTAATTCATCTAAAGAATGAAACAGTTTTTTTTTCAAAACCCAAATTTCAAAAATTCAAATTCATTCATCATAGAACTGCATCATACTTTCAAAAATCCTTTTCCAAAACTCCAAGTAATGTAAATACTTTTCTCAAATCTATCTTCAATCCTTATCAAATCCAATTCTTCCTTTTCATCTTCAAATTTAATTTCATTTTCAACCTCAAAGTTCAATTTAACTTTGAGATTTTAAAGTCATTCTTATTCAAATTCCAATCAGATTTCAAAGTTCAAAATTGACTTTAAAATTCCAAATTCATTTTATATTCAAAACTCCAATCAAAACGAAGTTCAATTTAAATCCTTGATTCATCTTCTGAATTTAACTCCAAATCCATCTTAGGATCCAGGATTCGACACTTACTTTGGATCTTAGACTTCAGATCTAATTTTCCATTTTAGGATCCAGAAACCAACTCTACATTGGATCTCAGACTTTCAGATCCAATTTCTCCTTAGGATCCAGACTCCAATTTCACTTTGGATCTTAGACTTCAGATCCAATTTCCTTATAGGGTCCAGAATCCAATATCACCTTGGATCTCAGACCTCAGATCCAAATCTATTCTAGGATCCAGGACTCAATTCCCCTTTGGATCTCAGACTTCAGATTCAAATCTATTCTAGGATCCAGAACCCAATTCTACTTTGGATCTCAGATTTCAGATCCAAAATCCATTCTAGGATCCAGATCCCCATTCTACTTTGGATCTCAGACTTTAGATCCAAATCCATTTAGGATCCAGAATCCAACTTTACTTTGGATCTCCGACTTCAGATCCCAATTCCATCTTGGATTCCAAATCCAAATTCCACTTTAAATCCAATTCTTAAAGTCAATTCCATTTCATTCCAGATTTATTTTCCCAAGCTCTTGATCATTCTAAAAACTTAGAACTTCAAATCCTAAGTTCTGAGTTAGAAACCATTTTCTTCACTCTATCAGATTCCTCTCAATAACCCTTGGAAAATTTTAGAACATTTTCAAAAAGAGCATACATCTTTGCATTTGCACAAACATGATTCTTTGTGCATTTAGACTTAGGATAAATACTTAGATAAATTCTTTGCAAAGCAAAAGGCATAAATTCGACCCTTGGTTAGATTACCCCTGGTAAAGGCGCCAGGAACGGTCGAACCTCGTACCGACGAGCGGATCCCGTCTCCCAATTTTCTCGCAAATATTTCAAAAAACGGAGGCGAGTTATTTCAAATATTTTCAAAATTAAGGTCAAGTGAGACCCGCAAAAGGATTCCTCTTCTTTTCTCTTCTTTCTCTTCTCTTCTCTCTTCTTTTTTATTTTTCTCCCTTCAAAAAGGAGGAAAATAAGAGGTTGGAAAGGAAAAGAGAAGGAAGAGAGAGGAACCACAAGAGAGGAAAAATTTTACGATGATCACACAACCATATTAGCATCCTTGGGAACTCCATCAGCACCTGCTTGTGGCTTGTAAGTGATCTCTTGCGGCTGGGCTGAAAGAAAAGGGGCAACATGCGTCTTCTATTGGATCTGCAACACTCAAAAGGGAAAGATCAATCGGCTAGGCCCCTTCTTCCGCTGGATGTCCTGCGATAAAACCAAAGGGGTGAAAATCAATCGATCCTCTGTAGCTGGGCTGAAAGTGCATGGGGAGCAGCTAGCTCTCCTGCGGCTGGGCTGACGGCAAGGTGAAGAAGATGATGGTTGGACTCCTGTAACCAGCGATGAAGGGAGCAGCAACCTGCTGGTGGGTTGAAGAAGGGGCAGCAACCTGCTGGTGGGATGAAGAAGAAGCAGCTGGCTGGATCTCTTGCTGCTGAGCTGAAAGCAAGGTGGGATGGGCAGTCTCACGCTTGAGAGAAAGACCCCTGCAAAACCAAAAAAGAAAAATTCAAATTGACCTCCCCCTTTTTTTCGATCAATAGCCTCCCTTTTAAAGAATTTTGAGCCCCTTTTCAAAAAAATCGCAGCCCCCTTTCATGAGGTTCTGTTACATTTTTTGAAATTTAAAACAGTCATTTTCAAGAGGGGCGCATCCTATGTTTTTCAAAATTTCGTTTCATTTACCTAAGTTTTAGGTAAAATGAAATTTATTATTATTATTATTTTTTTAGGGAAGTTCGGCTGTGCCATTTAAGGCTGCTTCTTTTTTAAAAAAAAAAATCTTATGCAAGCAAAGAAATAAAAAAAGAAATAAAAATGAATAGTGAAATATGAGAGGCTTTTATGGAAATGCCACCTCAATCCTCTTTTAAAATCCTTTTGAAAAATAAAGTTTTATTTTGTTTTTGCAAATCTTTTATTTTCAAGTGGGGTGCCACATGTGTGTGGGCCCATTAACATATTTTATAAGATGACCAACATAAAAAATACAAATATGTTTTTGCACAATTGGTGCCATCTCTGGGTGGGTCCCGCTTGAAAATAGGAAACTTACCTGGGAATCTGAGTATGATGCTAGTTTAAAGGTGGGTCCCGCTCCATTTATTTGAAAATAAAAACAGAAGAAATAACTTCTTTTTTTTGGAATTTTTATAATACGAGATAAAATTTTGTTTGTTTTCAAGAATTTGAAAAAAATGGTTTTTCAGGGCAAAAATATGGATAAAGAAAATACAAAAATTTTGTAAAGAGATTTAAAACCTTTTTGCAAAAGTTTTGAGATAAAATCTTTAAAATCAATATCCAAATATCCAGATTGTTTTCCTGAGAAAAACTTTTGTAATTCAAAGTCCTGGGGGTAAAATGGGAAAATGTGATAATTTTGAAGACCCAGGGTTTTTAAAAAAATCAATTTTAAAAAGTTTAAAAATCAAATATGGATTGACAATTTTGAAAATCAGGAGTTTTGGATCTCAAAATGACATGTTGTGCAGTGAAATGATGCAAAGTGTTCATGCAATGCTATGCAAAGACATGTTCTATGAAATGTCATTTTGAATCTAGAATTGGAAATTCTAACTTCTTGTCAGGAATAGGATCTTAAAAATTTGCAGCTTGAAAATGTTTCTGAACCTAAATATAGAAATTTTGAGGCTCAAGAATGGAATTTAGACTTTCTACAAGGTTCAATCTCAGAAAATGACCATTATGCCCTTCATTGCTTCCGGAGAGCTGAAATGTGATAATTGGTGGAGATGTCAGGAAGGTGAGTGAAAATTTGAGGTGTTTACAGTGATGTGATCACAGGTGTAGTGAAACAGAACTATGCATAATGTGGTGAAGGGAGTGTGGAAGATGCGGGGAAAAAGGCGTACCTTCAATCCATACAACGTGACCATCATTATCTTCTGGATTTATCAATTTCTAGAGATCCTGGAAACCTTAGGTTGGCTACTGCTAAGAGATGGAATAACTTTGCTACGCCAATACTTTGGTTTGAAACTTTATTAGGGATAACTTTTGAATAGAGTTGAAGGCCCACTGACTTAGCAACACGCCCAACAGGCTTAGCCGAGATCATCTTTAGGGCTATCTACTGGGAGTCGACACAACTATATGTTATAATTGCAGGTAGTCTCACTACCCATGGGTTTCAAACTTGTGTTTATTCTGGAAACACTGTAGGAGATGGTGATTTATTTGGGTTTCTGCATGTTGGAACCTTGTTATTGGGGAAGAACTAATGAATATGAACTGAATGCCATACTAGAAGAGCAAACCTCCGACCAACATGCTATAGAAATATTAATTTACATTTGGTTGAACCATAACTAACAACATAAGCTGATATATGAGCAACCAATTGATTTAGGTGGCTAATACATGATCAAGAAGAAAACATATGTAGAGAATGAATACTTAAACAAAGATAATGTGAAAAGAAGATTTCAGTAAAACAAGGATACAATCGGTCTAAGGTTGGATCAAGGGATATATACAATGTATGCTAAGGTAGTTAGATTAATATACTCAACTCTCAACATGAATGACCAATGAGAAAAGTAAGTTTAAGGTATATTATCTAATCCTATATGGAAGGAGCTAGCATCAATTATCATGATATGTGAAGGGAATTAACCCTGTGAATACAAGAAAATGCACAATAAAACTGAACTAACTATAGTGCCTAACCAATTACCAGGTGAATATTATGATGAATCAAGGTTAATATGTTACAATGGTTAAATGGAAAGAAAAGAAAACGTAAGCAATATCTAGAACAAAATATAAGATTCAAACCACAACAAACGAAATTGAGCAGATTCTAAGAAATGCAAGGAGCACGTAAACAGAAATCAAAGCAAGTGCAGATGAGGTAAATTGAAGTGTGCAAGCGATGGGGAAAGGGGTATAAGACTCAAGCATGTATAAACCACACCATGAAGACCCTTCAAAATTCTTGATGGTATTTATGAGTCCGATTAGAGCATTTTGCAGCAAGGGTCTGCAATGTCCCATGAACAAGGAATCTATGGTCCAACAGGTGCTCTGAATCATAAAACCCAGGCGACTCGGGTTGTGATGCATCTGTATGATGACACGTCCTAGCCACCGAATACATGGATGATGAGATCTCAAACCCATTTATCAATTTGGATGATTCTTAACACATCATGGCAAGTGGGGAATTCAATGCCATCATCATGATAATGATGCTTTGTTACCCTTGGGTACCGATGACCAGAGACCATACCGTGTTGGAGGTGAATAACTCATCAATGGTCTCGATGATCAGGGACGATGCAGTAGCGAAAACAGGTAAGACCAAACACAATAACAGATCTTAATGTCATTGTATCACTCATTTTATTAAGCCAAGCTCAGCTAGACTCTGATATATCAATGCTACTCTACCAAAATGATGAACTCTTAATGAAAGAAGAAATGAAGAAAACACGGATGAAGATGCTTTGAAAAGAAGACACATGATGTAAATGTTCACGATTGTAATGATAATGCGTTGTGAGCGAAAGCACAGTGTAACAAAACGAAATGGAGAAATGGATAGCAATTCATTGGAGAAATCATAAGGCTCATCGGTAAATGCCATGACTAAAACAGAGCAAAGAAACCATAAGAAGAGAGAATGACGAAACAGAAAATGAACTATATCGATACATAGACGAATCACAAACTATGCAAAATACACAAAAAATTGAGGGAATTCGGCAGTGCAAATAAGAAATCACATGTGAAAAATAATGAAAACAGGAGAATAGTTACTCCAACCATGCGGAAATCAACAAGATACAGTAGTAAATCGCGAATAAAGGAAAGAGAATGTCGAAACCCATATGTTCCAGTTGATTTTGCACGTGTAGATCAATCTTGCTATAAGCAGATTGATCCTACATGGGTGATCTAATGAACAAAAATAAGAAAAACCAAGAAAAATAAAGAAAAACAGAGAAGGAGAAGGGTACTTACCACAATTCTATGTTATGGGGTCGATCCTCCTTCAGGTGATCGACCAGAAGACCAGAGAATGAGAAGAAGAAGAAAAGGAAGGATCGAAAAGAGGAGGCAATGCAGAGGTGAAAACGGATCTGTGAAGGTGAAGAAGGGTGCGGGGGTGAAACGTGATGGATCGAAGGGGACCCTGCGGGTCCCTTTTTATAATGGGAAGCCGTTAGAATTTTTATGATTTAGGTCCAAGAAGTTAAAATGATTTTCTAAAAGAAAAGCTCTTTTCCAAAAGGTTTTTCAAAAAGAGGTTTTTCTAATTGCGAAAAGGGGGTTTAAGCCATATTTTTCTGAATATATATATTTTTTTTTGTTCTTTTCTTTGTGTTTTATATATATATTTTTGTATTTTTTAAATAAAAATCTAAAACTAAGGGAAAATAAAGGATTTTAAACTATTTTTGCAAAATTTAAAAATATTTACAAAAGAAAGGTTTTTTGAGAATTTGGGGTTATTCTTTGGAGATTTCTTCAGAAAACAGGTTTGAATCCAAGGTTTTTGAGAAAATATTTGAGTTTTGGATCTCGAATCGAGGAATATAGAATAGTGGATCCAAATGGACACCAGATGGACTGATTGAGCCTTTCAGAAATTATTTTTCATATTTTTGTAATTTTAATTTGAAAATTGGATAACAGGGCTCAAAATTGAATTTTGATATTGGATCTGAATCCAAAATCGAGTCAGATATAGAAAATGAAATTGATTCTAGTAAAATCTGAGAAATAACTGAAATTTTGATTGAAATTGACTCAATTTACTCAGAAAATAGGGGCTAGGGGCAAAAAGGGAATTTTTACAAAATTTTGAAAAATTTGGGGTTCTCACACGCGGCAGGGGGCCGACAACATCCTGCCAACCTTTCGGCAACAGAAGAAGAAGAAGAGAAGAGGGGAAAGAGCGTACCTGAGAGGGGTTCAACGTCGATCGATGTTGTCACATGCAGGATACAAAAGAGGTGCAGGCATACTGATGAGGTGGCCGACCACTGCCACTTTGTGGGTTGCAAGAAGGGGGCACCGACGCAAGAAGAGTGAGCAAAAGGAGGAGAGGAGCATTGCTGAGAGAGAGAGATGAGGGGAAAGAAGAAGGGAAGGGAGGAGGTCGTCGGAGAAGGAGGCGGTCACCGAAAGGGGGAGAAGGGAGGGCGAGCAATGGGGCTAGAGAAAGGGATGAATGAAACAAAAAGGGAAATGAAAGGGGGCTTGCATTAGGGTTTTACGAGAAATTTAGTGACAGATTAGCGATGGCAAAATTCTATAGCAAACATCATCGCAAATTTGCGATGGAGCAGCGACGGAAAAAATGGTGTCGCTCATTCGTTGCAAAGTAGCGATGGAGTGTGAGACGAAATTCTTTCGTCGTAAATTTGCGATGGTGTTTGCGATAGAATTTTTCCATCACAAATTCTGTAACTAATTCTAATTTTTGGGATGGATAGTTTTATCTCGCTAATCCATCGCAACTTTGCGACATATTATTTTTGTCACAAATTTCCATTGCTAAATAACATTTTTCTTATACTGTTCAGGGTATTGATTCACCTGAACCAGGCAGCTTACACCAGACTCAACAAAAGCAAAACAGACTCTAAGCGCAACTTTACAATATAAGTCACAAGGGAATAATTTATTTACTTTTTTTTAATGATGAGGAACCCTTGCTGAAGCAAGGGAAAACCTTGGGTGGGGCCCCATGACCACCTTGCATGCATTATAAACGTGAAGCAGGTTTATATAGAAACTTGTTCAATAAGAGCATTTGAGGTTGTGTTGAATACTCTTCGAGAATAACTTTTTGCTAAGTTCTCAAAGTGCGAGTTTTGGCTCGAGGAAGTCATGTTCTTTGGCCACGTGATCTTGAAGGATAGAGTATCCATGGACCCTGTTAAGGTGGAGGTTGTACTCAATTGAGAGCAGTCAAAGATGAAGAACGTAAGAGACATACAGAGTTTTCGCAGACTAGTTGGTTACTATTGACGATTTATCTAGGATTGTGATGCCAATGACGAAACTCCTGAGGAAATGATACAAGTTAGTATAGGATGAGAAGTGTGAGAAAAGTTTTCAGATATTGAAGAATAAACTCACTTTTGCACCAATTTTGGCTTTACCCTCTAGCCATGGTTTTGTCATCTATACAGATGCCTTTGGTATATGTTTTGGGTGTCTACTAATGCAAAATAGTAAGGTGATAGTCTATGTTTCTCTACAACTAAAGATTCATGAATGAAAGTATTTGACTCACGACTTAGAATTATCAACAATAGTGTTTGCATTAAAACTATGGAGGCACTACTTGTATGGAGAACAATTTGAGATTTTTTTGGACCACAAGAGCCTTAAGTACTTATTTTCTCATAAGAAATTGAACATGAGGCAACGACGCTTGTTAGAGTTTATCAATGATTGACTTTACATTTGTTCTATCATCCGGGGAAGGCAAATATTGTAGCCCATGCCCTCAACCATAAGCATGGTGGGACTTTGGCAAATATTGTGAATGTTGAATGGAGTTTTGTTGAGGATTTTATTGCTTGGAGACCTTTTGAGAGTGGTCACGGAGCCATCAGGCTTTTCGGCTTAACGGTCCAGTTTGAGTATCTCACACGCATCATCAAGGAACAAAAAATGGATCTCCAATATACGAAGCTTTTGGCTCGTATCCAGCAGGGAGTTTTTTTTCTGTGTTGTAGAGAGGATGGCAACATTCGTACAAAGGATTGACTTAGGGTGTCAAGTAGCCAGAAGTTGAGGAAGAAGATTCTTGATGAAGGCCACAAGACCATGTATATTATTCATCCTGGAGACACAAAGATGTTTAAAGACCTGCAAAAGAGTTTTTGGTATAACAGGATAAAACAAGACGTGGTTGAATATGTCTCAAGGTGCTTAACTTGTCAACTAATAAAAATCGGGCACCAGAGGCCTGGCAGAATGTTGCAAAAGTTAGAAATTCTGTAGAGGAAGTAGGAAGGTCTTACCATGGATTTCATGGTAAGACTATCGAGGTCCTGCAAACATCATAATGCTACTTGGGTTATAGTGGACATGCTCACCAAGTCTGCTCACTTCTTGCCCATTCAGTGGAGGCAGTCACGAGAAAGTTTGGTCGACTTGTATATCAGGGATGTAAGACCCCAAAAAAATTTAGTAAATTGAAACAAAACTTTTTGAGGAAATTTCATCTCGCCTGTCCAAGTTAGTCTGAATTCAGGAAAAGTATCTAAGTTATGAAGTTTTTCTCAGCATTGTTACAATTATTGTTCTAACTAATAACTTATACTACTACTACTACTACTGCTACTACTACTACTACTACTACTACTACTACTACTACTACTACTACTACTACTACTACTAATAATAATAATAATAATAATAATAATAATAATAATAATAATAATAATGAGAAAGTCAATTAATTAGCCAACCAAAAGAAAATAAAAAATTGGCTATGATAGTGAATTAATACTTTGATAAAAAAATTTATTATTACGTAGATGCATTGACCAAAACTATGGTCGATGAAGACTTAAAATAAGTATTAAATAAATTAAGTAGGCTTGGATTGGATCAGATCCAATTGGAGATCAAATATGGAAATTTCCTAATTAGAAATTTCTAAAATAAAAATAAATAAAATAACTATTTTTAAGTAAACTAATTATATTAATTAATATAATAGCTAGGTTAGTTAGACTTAATTAGACTTAGTTGGAATGGAACCAACTAAGCCAACCAAAGAAGGATCAATTTTGCCTAGAGAACCAACTTTGAACATTGTGTGAGGGGGTAAGAACCAAGGAGTCTCCTCACATGGGATCTCAAGGGAGGATCTCTACTTTCCCAAGGAAAAACAAAAGTAGCAAGGCATGTGGTATGGCCTTATGGTAACTTACCATTTTGTGTAAATTCTCACATGACTTGAGAGAGCACAGGTCAACATAGAAATATGTTTTTGAGAGTGAAGAGTGGACTCTATCACAACCCTTGATCTTCCTTTTTGTCTGCACAACCACACATCTTACATGGTCTCAAATTTTGGTTATAAATACCACTCAAAAAGTAGAGAGTCATTCATTGGTCTCTCTCTTTCTCTCTTACATCCATCGAATTTTCTAGAGGACTCTTCTCCTCTTTTTCCACTCAAGTGTAGTATGGGGTACCTTAGAGGGACTCCATCCTACATGAGTTTGTGGTAGAGGATCTTCATTGGTTGAAACAACATCTCATCAAAAAGAGTAAGTTAAATCCTTCATTCATCTAGTATTTTTTAATATATATTAGTTTCTTAAGTTTCTTCTCCTTTCCATCCACATATACATGCATTCTTATAATGCATGTGGGTATGGACAAGGATCTTCATGAAAAAACCCATGAGTGCACTTAAAAATGTGCTTTCTCTTGTATTAATATCATTTTAGTTTAAAACCATGGTCGAAAATGATACGCAACAATCTAAATGGTGTTTTATCATTTCAATCCATGTCTCATGTTAAAAACTATGTTCTTATGTGATTTATTATACTTTATCATTCTTGAAACACATTCATTGTTAGGAAATCATGTTCATGGATCATGTAGTATGTCTTATCATTTTTTAATCACATTCATGGTTAAAAAATTGTGTTCATGGATCATATATTATGTCTTATCAATTTTTAATCACATTCGTTCATGCATTATTTAGTGTATTTTATCAATTTTGAAGCAGATTCATGATTAAAAAGTGTTTCATTATTTTTTAATCACATTCATGGTTAGAAAACCATGTTCATGTATCATATAGTATGTCTTATCATTTTTTAATCACATTCATGGTTAGAAACCTTGTTCATGCACTATTTACTGTGTTTTAGCATTTTTGAAACACATTCATGGTTAGAACACATAGTGTGTCATCATTTTTTAATCACATTCATGGTTAGAAATGAAATTCCACTAGAGGGGGGGGGGGTGAATAGTGGATTTGATTACGGATCGAAAATTAAAAAATAATTACAGTCAACACTTAGATAACACAAGATTTATACTGGTTCGGTCAAACACCTGACCTACATCCAATCTTCAAGTCTTACCACTTGAGTATTTCATTATTTCCTCCTTGTCAAACCCAACAAGGATAAATATTAGAACACCCTCTTACAGACAACCCTGTAGAGGTCTTCTTCTCAATCCTGAGAAGGATCAATACTACAACACCCTCAAACAGACAACCCTATAGAGGTCTTTTTCTCAATCTTGAGAATGATCAATACTACAACACCCTCAAACATACAACCCTATAGAGATCTTTTTCTTAATCCCGAGAAGGATCAATACTGAACAACAAAAAGTTACACACTTTCTCTATAGAACCTTCAAAATGATATGCAATAAATGAATGCACTTTTTGGAATATCTCAGTTTTGAAGATTCACTCAGAATGTTCTCTTTTTCAAAAAGAAGTAAGAATAATCACTCAGAAGAACAAAGTTTTCTTTTTTATTTTTCTCAACACAAATTTGTGTTTTCTGTCAATATGCTTTGTGTCTTTTTCTTGTCATTTTGACACCTTTTTGTTTGTATATATAGGTTTACAAAAAGACGTGTCTTTTTGAAACACTATTTCAAATAAGTGTACTCTTTTATATGAGACACCTTGTCTCTTCAAGACATTCTTTTTTTTATAAAAAAGTTGTGTACTTTAGAATATAATAATTTGTGTACCATTTCACTTTTTCATAAGTTGTCATTTCTTAAATAAATGTTTTGTTAAACAATAAATGTTTGTGTATTATAAAAATAATGCTTTTACTACAAATCATCATATCTCAAATAAATGATTTGAAGTACAATAAATGCTTCAGTATTTAAAATAATGATTATTTTATAAATCATCATTTCTTGAATAAATGCTTTAAAGTACAATTAATGCTTGAGTAATACTTAAATTATAAATAGTCATTTCTTGAATAAATGCTTTAAAGTACAATTAATGCTTGAGTAATACTTAAATTACAAATAGTCATTTCTTGAATAAATGCTTTGAAGTACAATTAATGCTTGAGTAATACTTAAATTACAAATAGTAATTTCTTAAATAAATGCTTTGAAGTACTATTACAAATAGTCATTTATTGAATAAATGCTTTGAAAATCATGAGCTATTATGTCTTATCAATAGTTGTCTTTTTTATAAATGCTTTTAGGAAGTACAATGATTGTTCTAAAAGGTTTGATTTAACCTTTTTAAAATAATTCAAAACATACTCAACGATTACTTTGAAAAACTTGTCTTTTTGCATATAAATGACTTATATGTTTAATGTGTGGTTTTAAAACACATATAAAAATATGAATTATGCATGCTTTTTGAAGGTTCTGTTACATATGACTCTAAGAAGAAAGAAACATTCTTGAGGTAGCCGATCATCTCTATCTTTGAGAGACTTTATGAAGATTTGGCCAATCATGCTTTTCCTTCAGAATCCAAGTATGATTGCTTCAAATGTTGCACGTGATCACATAGTCTTCACTATTCTTTAGTGAAAGAACCTTGCATCAAATACACATTAGATACATAGCAAATCATATCATATCAAGTCATAATATAACATTTCTCACTATCATCATGTTAAGCATAAGCATATCATATTATATCAATATCACATCACATATTCATCATCAAAATATTGTTTCTCAACATTCTCCCTCTTTTTGATGATGACAATAAATGCTCCCCCTATCAATATGCCATATATATCAAGATGATTAAACATGATAAATAGCAATGCATATGATAGAGATATTCATAAAGAAAATAATAATCAACCAGTAGATCATAGTATCTGCGTATCATAGACACACATAACATAGAATTAAGGGTTTGTTGTGTACACATCACATATGCACATAAGTTTTTTCTCCTCCTTTGTCATTGACAAAAAGGAGATAAGAGTATTTAAAGTTACATAAAAAGATCATAAAGGATAAGTTCGAAGGGGATGATGGTTGCAGATGCTTGAGAAGAGCATCATGACCAATCTTCAATGATTGAAACACAAACATTAATGAGGCTTGATTCTGCATGAAAAGATCCTGCGTTGTTTGAACATCCACTAGAACAAAGAACATATCAGATTGGGATGTGTTGTTAGAATCTAAACCATCATATTCATCATCTTCGTTTGGTTGTTGGGATGCATACACTCGAGATATGAAAGAGGCATAAAGGATGTCAGTAGAAGAGATGACTTCTTCGTTTTTGAGTGGTATATTAAAAAAGGTGAGAATTGAGGTGATAAAGCATCCAAATGGGAATAGACGAAATCTTTGGAAATTTATCTTGTCGAAAATGATGGAGGCCCAATTTATGGGAAATATGCTAAATAGTGCACACATTAATAGAGAGATCTCATTGGCCACAAAGCCCATTGTACTTGGTTTTGGAAAAAATATTGTAAAATAGGATTTGTGAAAGAAGTCTCAAATGTGGTTTTAGGTTCTGTGTATGCCAAGGAAATTTTGTTGACAAAGTCGAGCATAGAATCTTATCACACACAATACGATCGATTGGTACTATGTTACCTAGGTCTATTTCGTAAGCAAGGAGGTTCAACATGGTTGCTAATAAATTTACATTAAAGGAGATAACTTGACCTCAAACCAAAGAAGAAATACACTTATGTTCTCAATCAATGGTCATATTTATATAAAATAGTTTGATGAATTCTGGATAGTACGTTGACTCATTTGAAGATCCTAAAACATGGACAAAGCCTTGCAAAGTGGTTTCTAAGTAAAAAAGGTAAAGTCTTCAAAATGTATGGGTTTGCCAGGTTGAATTGGAAGAGAACTAACATAGTGATAATGTATTATCACAAGTATTTTTGTATTTTAATCCAAAATCATTTAAAGTTTTTTTCATCCAGATTACTTGAGTGCATGCCAAACTTGCAGCTATATATTCTGCTTTAGTAGTTGGTAAAGATACACAGTTTTGTTTCTTACTGAATCAAGAGACTAGTGAATGTCCTAGCAAATGACAGGTTCCACTTGTACTCTTTCTGTCAGATTTACTACCAAAAAAATCAACATCATTGTAAGATATTAAGTCAAAATTAGATGATTTTGAATAAAATAATCTAAAATCAACTATTCCTTTTAAGTATCTAATAATTCTCTTAACAACTTTTAGATGTGATTCTTTAGGATCAGATTGAAATCTAGCATAAAGACATACACTAAACATGATATCTAGATGGCTAACAGTTAAATATAGAAGTGATCCAATCACACCTCTGTACAATTTTGTATCTACAGTCTTACCATCTTCATCCTTGTCTAGTGCAGTAGATATACTAATAGGTGTGTTCTTTGATGATAATGAGTCCATATTGAACCTCTTCAGAAGCTCATTTGCATATTTTGACTGATTGATGAACACCCCATCCTTAGTTTGCTTTATGTGCAGTCCAAGAAAGTATGTGAGTTCTCCCATCATACTCATCTCAAACTCTTTCTGCATAGACTTAGAAAATTCTTGACAAAGTCTGTCATTAGTAGATCCAAAGATGATATCGTCCACATATATTTGAACGATTTGTTGAGAAACTCTGTTTTGATGTCACATAATATGATACACTGTCTTATTTGATTTCATATAATATGATAATATGTCTTCTTGAAAAATATTATATTATGACTGGATATGTTTTGCAATATATCTAACGAGTATTTGATGCAAGGATATCTCACTCAAAAAGGATGGAGACCTCCTGTTCAAGTACAACTATGGTGCAATCATACTCCTTGAAGAAAAAGCTTGATGAGCCATGCATTCCTAAAGACCATCTAAAGAGATCGGCTACCTCAAGTTGAAGATTTTTTCTTCTTTAGAGTCATATGTAACAGAACCTTCAGAAGCATGCATATTGCATATTACATACTCATTCATAAAAGCTATTTCATAAAAGTATACGATAGTTTCAAAAAGCTCTTTTTTGAAAACAAATAATTGTACCTTCTTACAACCATTTATGAAAAAGGTATTTTGACATGATTTCAAAATGTAATAATTGTACCTTATATCATATACAAGACAACTTGAAAAGTAATGATTTTAAAAGTAGGAAAAAGACAAAACATGAAATCGGCTACACAAAGAAAAACAAATATAATACTTGATGAAAAGACTCTAGTTACCTTCTTTAAAGAAATGATTTCAAATATAGAAAAAAAAAAAAAACATGAAATCGGCTACATAAAGAAAAACAAATATAATACTTGATGAAAAGACTCTAGTTACCTTCTTTAAAGAAATGATTTCAACTATAGAAAAAAGACAAAACATGAAATCGGCTACACAAAGAAAAACAAATATAATACTTGTTGAAAAGACTCTAGTTACCTTCTCTAAAGAAATGATTTCAAATATAGGAAAAAGACAAAACATGAAAAACGGCTACACAAAGAAAAACAAATATAATACTTGATGAAAAGACTCTAGTTACCTTTTTACAAACCCATAGAATGTCGACTTACTTGAAGTCATCATTCTCTTTGTATAGCATTAAATACCTCCTGTAAGAAATCTTTGTTAATATCCTTCTCAAGAATGTCGACTTACTTGAAGTCTTCATTCTCTCTGTAGACTTTGAAAAACACATCATGAAGAAAACTCTTGATATGACTATGTACAAATAAATATCTCAAAGCATTTATTGTACTTACACTCATTTAAAGTAAAGAAGTACTTATGTACCATAAATCATTAATTAGGATAAAGACAAAACTACATGACAGCCTACAATCCAACGTTCAATGTACTATTGTAAGAAATAGACTTTTTACATAAAATATATATTACCTAAAATATTACAACTACTATTGTACCCTATATTTTACTTTTATGGAAAGAAGACTTTCTCGAATTTCTCTAAAGATGTTTTTTGAAATGACATAACATTTCACATCTCAAAAAGGCTACGATTTCAAAAAGTAACGACTACTTTTTTAAAGCTATATAAACACTCTCAAATAAACTATTCAGACAAGGAATGGACATGTGAGCTTACAACGAGAAAAATTCCTATTCGATATTTGAAAGAGAGCCTACAAAAAGAAAGAGAAAAGAAAGAACAAAAGTCAAGAATAACTCTTTGACAAAGAGTATCTTCTGAGTGAAAAGAACAGAACATTCCGAGAATCCTTCATTCGTGCATTCATATTATTCTGAAGGTTCTATAGGAAGTATTGTAACTTTCTGTTATTCACTGTATTCCTTCTTTGTTGAAAGAAGTAGACCTCTGAGAAAGAGGGTGTTGCCCTTCTCTGTTGAGAGAAGAAGACCTCTGTGAAAGAGGGTGTTGTCCTTCTCTGTTGAGAGAAGAAGACCTATGTGGAAGAGGGTGTGCCCCTTCTCTGTTGAGAGAAGTAGACCTCTGAGGAAGAGGGTGTTGTATTATTTATCTGGTGACTCGGATGTTATAGTGGAAAGCTCAAGTGGTTTGCTTGGGGACTGGATGTAGGTCAGGGTTTTGACCGAACCAGTATAAATTCTGTGTTTATGTGTTGTGCCTTTACTGCATTATATTTTTAATTTATCGATCTATATACTATTTCACTATTCACCCCCCTCTAGTGGAATTTCATTTGGTATCAGAGCCGGTTTGCTGGTTTCGACATAACAAGTCTTCCAGCACATATGGCATCTACCTCTTATGCTCGTGATATTGAAGGTTAACATGCATCTCGTCCTCCTTTCTTCAACGGCTCCAACTATGGATACTAGAAGTGCAGAATGGCTATATTTCTCAAATCCATAGATTTTGCTGTATGGAAAATTGTTGAGCATCCATACACATCTCTTTCTGCAGACTATAACTTATTGTCTGATGAAGAAAAGAAAATGGCAAACCTAAATGCAAAGGCTATGAATGTCTTATATCGTGCCATTGATCAGAATGAATTTAATAGAATATCTATATGTGAATCTGCATATGATATTTGGCATTCTTTGGAGGTTATTCATGAAGGAACCAACAAAGTGAAAGAAGCCAAAATCTTATCTCTTGTCAAGAAATATGAGTTGTTCAAAATGAACAAAGATGAACCCATCACAGAGATGTTCACCAGATTCACCAACATCACCAACGATCTGAAATCTCTGGCTGTAACCCACTCTTAGACAGAAAAGGTGAAGAAAATCTTGAGATCTCTCACAACTGATTGGGAGAAAAAGACTACTGCTATTGAAGAAGCTCAAGATTTGTCCAAACTTACCCTGGACAATTTAATAGGCAATCTTATGGCCTATGAAGTCCACATGAAGGAAAGAAGGGAAGAGGAACAACCTTTAAAGAAAACTCTACCCTTCCCAGCCCTATCTGAGGATGAGGACTCAGAAAAAGAAACTGAGATTGCACTACTCACCAGAAAATTCCAGCGCTTTATGAGAAGGAACCGACTTCCAAATAAGCACAAAGAAAGAAAAGACCCAAAGGAAGATTCTATGTGCTACCAGTGTAATAAGCCAGGTCACTTGAGACGTGACTGTCCTCTTCTCAAAAGAAAATCCAAGACTGAGGAACCAAAGAAAAGGTTCTTCAAGAAAAAGGCTCTGCATGCTCAATGGGATGATTCAGAACCATCCACAAGTGAAGAGTCAAATGATGATGAAGCAGAAATCGCCAACATGTGCTTCATGGCAGAAAGCTCTGTAAGTGAATCCCTTGATTTCTCCTTTGAAGAACTTCAAAATGCTTTTCAGGAACATTTTGAAGAATCAAGGAAAACAATTCTCAAAAACAGACATTTGAAATCTGAGAATCTAGAGCTCACTCTCAAAAATGAAAAACTCAATATTGAAAATTCTGAGTTACAAAAGAAAAATCTTCTTATTACTTCTGAAATCTCTTCTACTAGCTCCAAGACTAAAAATCTGCAAGTAGAAATTTCAGAATTAAAAGGTAAAACTGAGAACCTTATGAAAACGGTTTTCAAGTTTACTAAAGGAAAAGAGAACTTGGATAAACTCATATCCTCTCAAAAAGTGTTTTTTTGCAAGAATGATATTGGCTACTCTCATTTCAACAAGCCTTCTTGTATGAATCAAAAGACCACTTTTGTGAAAAGTTCTTCTGAACCCAAAAAGGAGTATTATAATTTTAATCTCTTGAACTCCTCTAAGGCTGTAGACAAACCCAAATCTAAATGGATATGGGTTCCAAAGTCTAACAAAAAGGGACCCGACTGGGTACCAAAAAGAAGTTTTACTTAATATTTTGCAGGCTCCAAACAAGAAGAACAGATGGATTCTAGACAGTGGATGTTCAAAACATATGACTGGACATTCAGACCTCTTTGCTGTTCTTCATAAAAAAGAAGGAGGAACCATCACCTTTGGAGATAACAACAAAGGTTTGATAATTGGTATTGGTAATATTGGCAATATAGATAAACCTCTTATCAAAGATGTTCTCCTGGTTAAAGGCTTAAAACATAACCTTCTAAGTATTAGTCAAATGTGTGACGCATGTTATAATGTTAGCTTTAATCATAATGCTTGTCTTATAGCAGACACCAACGAAAATATCATCTTAAAAGGTATAAGAAGAAATAATATATATGAACTATACCTAGAAAACATCACTGAACATTGCCTCATAGCTAATAATGACACTCAACATTTATGGCACATGAGAATGGGTCATGTCAACTCCAAGTACATGTCTAAATTAGCTAAAGATAAGTTAGTACGTGGGTTACCCAAAATATCTTTTAAAAAAAATTATTTTTGTGATGCATGTCAATTAGGAAAACTGTCTAAATCATCTTTCAAATCAAAAAATATCATTTCAAGCAAAAGACCTTTAGAGCTTCTCCACCTGGATCTCTTTGGTCCTTCTAGAGTAGCTAGTCTTAATCACAATAAATATGTTTTTGTCATTGTAGATGACTACTCAAGATTTACTTGGGTAATATTTTTGAAAAACAAAAGTGATATGTTTTGTCAATTTGAAATTTTATGTAAAAAATTACAAAATGAAAAATCTTGTTCTATTGTTAAAATCCGTAGTGACCATGGAGGAGAATTTGAAAATGAACTTTTTGTAAATTTTTTTAACTTGCATGGTATTTCTCATAACTTTGTCTTTCCTAGAGTTGCACCTCAAAATGGTGTAGTAGAAAGAAAGAATAGAACCCTTCAGGAATCTGCTAGAACTATGCTCCAACACAATAATCTTGCTAAATCTTTTTGGGCAGAAGCTGTTAATACTGCATGCTATATAACAAATAGAGTTCTCATTATACCCTTATTAAATAAAACTCCCTATGAATTATTCTATGACAGGACTCCAAGAATATACTAATTTAAAGTCTTTGGATGTAAATGCTTTATCCTAAACACAAAAGATAGTCAAGATAAATTTGATGCTAAATCTATTGAAGGCATATTTTTAGGATATTCATGTCATAGTAAAGCATACAGAGTTTTCAATAAGAGTTCTAATTCTATTGAAGAATCTATGCATGTTAGTTTCTGTGAATCTATTGATCAATCTGTTCATAAGCAAACTAACGATGATGATGTTGAAAGTACAGATTTATTTTTAGATAACACAGCTAAGTCTAATGAAGATGATCATCAAAGAACATTTGTTGATATCAAAGATCATCCTCAAAAGCAGATTTTGGGAGACCTGACAAAGGGGGGTCAGACTAGAGCTCAGCTAGAACGGATTGCAAATATGGCATTCATTTCTCAACTTGAACCAAAGAAGATTGATGAAGCCATCATCGATGAGTTCTGGATGCTAGCCATGACTGAAGAACTGAATCAATTCCAAAGGAATGAAGTTTGGGATCTTGTACCAAGACCAAAGGATCATCAGATCATTGGGACAAGATGGATCTTCAGAAACAAGCTAGATGAAACAGGTAATGTTATAAGAAACAAGGCAAGACTAGTAGCTCAAGGATATAACCAGGAGGAAGGTATTGATTTTGATGAAACATTTGCTCCTGTTGCTAGACTTGAATCTATTAGGATGTTTTTAGCATATGCAAGCTATATGGATTTTAAACTTTATCAAATGGATGTTAAAAGTGCCTTTTTAAATGGTTTTATAAATGAAGAAGTTTATGTAAAACAACCTCCAGGATTTGAAAATGAACAATATCCAAATCATGTTTTCAAACTAAAACGTGCTTTATATGGATTAAAACAAGCACCTCGTGCTTGGTATGACAGACTCAAAACCTTTTTATTAAAAACTGGTTTTTCTGTAGGCAAAGCAGACTCGACTTTATTTGTGAAAATATTGAATAATCATACCCTAATTGTTCAAATATATGTAGACGATATCATCCTTGGATCTACTAACAGCACTCTCTGTGAAGAATTTTCTAAGTCCATGCAGAAGGAATTCGAAATGAGTATGATGGGAGAACTCAACTACTTTCTTGGACTGCATATTAAGCAAACCAAGGATGGAGTTTTCATCAATCAATCCAAGTATGCTCATGAACTTCTAAAGAGGTTCAACATGAACTCAACTGCTTCAAAAACCACTCCTATGAGCACAACCACTGTTTTGGACAAAGATGAAGATGGTAAGTCTGTTGATACAAAGATATACCGAGGTATGATAGGATCACTTCTGTATTTAACTGCTAGTCGTCCAGATATTATGTTCAGTGTTTGCTTGTGTGCTAGATTTTAGTCAAATCCAAAAGAATCACATCTTAAAGCTGTAAAAAGAATAATGAGATATTTAAAAGACACAATTGATTTTGGATTATTCTATTCAAAATCCTCTACATTTGATCTAATCTCATACAGCGATGCTGACTTTGCTGGAAGTAAATCTGACAGAAAAAGCACAAGTGGAACATGTCATATGCTAGGGCACTCACTAGTATCATGGTTCAGTAAGAAACAAAATTGTGTATTCTTATCAACTACTGAAGCTGAATACATAGCTGCTAGCCTAGCCTGTACTCAAGTCATCTGGATGAAACAAACCTTAAAAGATTTTGGTCTAAATTTTGAAAATACAACTATTTTCTGTGATAATACTAGTGCTATAAACTTATCTAAGAATCCTATTTTACACTCACGAACTAAGCACATTCAAATAAGACACCACTTCTTAAGAGAACAAGTCTTAAACAACATAATTAAACTCGAATTCATACCCACTAATCAACAGTTAGCAGACATATTCACTAAACCATTGAAACATGAAGACTTTACACGAATTAGAAGAGAACTAGGAATATGCAAACTAAGTGACTTATAAATTAATCACACTTATTAAGATTAATACTTCTTATAAGGTATGTTAAAATCTTATTTTAAAAGGTTTTCTTCTTATCGATTTTTTTTGTGTTAGTCAAACTATATTTCTATATTCACGTATACTCTAAACTCTTATAAAAACACATTCATCATGACACATTCTTTATGTCTTTCAACTTGTCATCTTTCAAGTACACATCTATAATGACTCCTTGTCCTATTTTCTTTCACTCATATCCATAAGAACTAATTATATTAAAGTAAAAGCTATCATGACATTGTTCATATCACTCATCTCATAACATCTTTATTATTTTTGTCCTCTTGTGAAAATCTCTCTTACGATAAGCTAACCGAACTACAACATGATATTGTATTCCTCATATCTTTAATCATTGTTCTTCATTTCTTATATTCAAGTGATATATCCTTTCATGTCTTCCTTTCCTCCTATCGAGACACTTCACTAAAATCTTAATGCCTTTTATGAAAAATTCAAATGATTATCCTTTCTTACCACCTTTTAAGTTGTTATATTTCACGTAAATTTTTACTATAACATCTATTATATCATAGCTTAAGAACAATCTATTATCATCTTTTCATACTTTACACCTTTTACGAAAAAGTATTATAAAATCCTCTTTTCAAAAACTTGTACTCCACTTTTTTTTGTTATTCTCATAAGTACGATTTGTACCACCTTTTTCTTTCCTCTCTCTTTCTCTCTCTCTCTACATTATACGAAGTGACTTTCCATCCGTGACCATGACTCTCTCATATATTTTATATCTCTCTCCAATCGAGATTCATTAAAACCTTGTCCTTAAGCAAAACTTAATTTCTTGTCTATCATAACTCCACTTTATGTCATACATCTCCTATCTAACATCAAGTGATTGTTGTCCTTTATGACCACTCTCATTTCTCTACATATCCGTATCACCCTTCTTTATATCTATTCACACTCCTTTCACGTATACCAAAATATACACTTCTTAAAAAATTATTGCATCTCACTCATATATCTGTGTTTGTCTTATTCCAAACTCATCCTTCACGCATTTGGAATGCTTTCACATTAAGTAAATTTTTTGTAGAAAAAGTTGTTTGTTTTATTAGGCCATTATTTCCCTCACTTTATATCTATTCTTCATGATCTTCACGAAAATCTTTAAAACTCTTGAATCATTCTCTCTCGTGAGTTTAATATGACACTCCATACTCAATTCATGACACTTCTGACTATTCTATAAACTCGCCCATAGTAAATTTGTTATATATATAAAAAAATTATTTCGAAACTATGTCCTTCTTAACATATATACTAATATAATACACTATCTTCCAAAATTGATTTGATTTGTCATTCACAAGCTTCTTATTTTACAACTCACGCATTTCCTCTTTCAGCTAAAATCTAAAAAAACCTTCACTTCCAATGTCATTCATTTCTTATCACCATTATTTTTCTCCTTCTATTTATTAGATTGATTCATATCTCATTCTTCACGAATATCTCTATTCTCTTACAAACTCTTACTCCTTCCAAGTTTTTTTCTCTCTTGCTTGTTCTTCCTAAGCTCTTGCCATGGCTTCCTCCTCAAACAATGTAATCAATGCCGCCGATCTAAGGTATCCAGATCTTTTTCACCACTACAATTCACTTTGCTCACGTCCAATTCATGAAGGTAAATTGGTTCACTACGAAGACTTCGTATTGTTTGACCTAGAAAGATCTCTCCCCGAACTTAAACACTTACTAGGATCTTCATCCCAAGCTGCCTACTATCCCGAACTCGTCCGACTCTTCTACACAAATTTCTCCTCTGATCATAAGCAAACTACCATCACCACCAAGGTCCGAGGACGCATGATGTTCTTTGATGCTTCCTCATTAGACAGAATTCTAAACCTTCCTTCCACCGGCATAGACCTAGACAACATAGTACCACTCGACCGCTCGGTACTTCGAAAAATTCTTCTCTCTACCAACTGCACACACCTTCCCTGGCACATGAGGAATCTCCAACCTCATGCTCAACTGCTTGCCCAGATTCTTCTCCACAATATCTATCCCAAGCCTCCACGCACGGGATTAGTGCCAAGAAAAATCTCTCTCCTCCTCTACGCAATTTTTTGTTCTACTCAGATAAACTGGTCCAACATTCTTTTCGCCCTTTTTATTCGCTATCAAAAATTTCAGCCTCTTCTTTTCGGGTGTTTTATAACTCCCATTTTAAAATACTTCAAAGTACCCCTTCAAAATGAAGTTATCCTCTATCCCTCTCAGATCCTCAATGCTACTTCCTTCAATCTAAGGTCCCTGCACCCTCCCGGCTCTGATGAAGAAGATCCAACATCCAACTTTGATTACTTCTCTGCAATCATGGATGTCCAGCGTTCTCAGGATCGCATACTTCGAAATCAAGCCTCGTTGCAACAGACTCTACAGACTCTCCAGCAGGATCAAGCCGCCCGTTCACTTCAATCCTCTCCACCATCGGAGTAAACTCATTTGTTTTTTGACTGTAATAACTTATTTCTTTTCATAACTTTTTTTTGGTCTGTAATAACTCTACTTACTCTGATCCCTTCCTTTTTGTCCATGACAAAGGGGGAGAAAACCTGTCTCCATTATTGGAGAAAAATACTCGTATTTAACATTTTTCAATATTTTTATGATAAGTATTATTTCTATGCATAATGTCTTTTTGACAGGGGGAGCATATTTTGTCATCATCAAAAAAGGGAAGAATGTTGAGAAACTCTGTTTTGATGTCACATAATATGATACACTGTGTTATTTGATTTTATATAATATGATAATATGTCTTCTTGAAAAATGTTATATTATGACTGGATATGTTTTGCCATATATCTAACGAGTATTTAATGCAAGGATATCTCACTAAAAAAGGATGGAGACCTCCTGTTCAAGTACAACTATGGTGCAATCATACTCCTTGAAGAAAAAGCTTGATGAGCTATGCATTCCTAAAGACCATCTAAAGAGATCAGCTACCTCAAGTTGAAGATTTTTTCTTCTTTAGAGTCATATGTAACAGAACCTTCAGAAGCATGCATATTGCATATTACATACTCATTCATAAAAGCTATTTCATAAAAGTATACGATAGTTTCAAAAAGCCCCTTTTTGAAAACAAATAATTGTACATTCTTACAACCCTTTATGAAAAAGGTATTTTGACATGATTTCAAAATGTAATAATTGTACCTTATATCATATACAAGACAACTTGAAAAGTAATGATTTTAAAAGTAGGAAAAAGACAAAACATGAAATCGGCTACACAAAGAAAAACAAATATAATACTTGATGAAAAGACTCTAGTTACCTTCTTTAAAGAAATGATTTCAAATATAGAAAAAAAAACAAAACATGAAATCGGCTACATAAAGAAAAACAAATATAATACTTGATGAAAAGACTCTAGTTACCTTCTTTAAAGAAATGATTTCAACTATAGAAAAAAGACAAAACATGAAATCGGCTACACAAAGAAAAACAAATATAATACTTGTTGAAAAGACTCTAGTTACCTTCTCTAAAGAAATGATTTCAAATATAGGAAAAAGACAAAACATGAAAAACGGCTACACAAAGAAAAACAAATATAATACTTGATGAAAAGACTCTAGTTACCTTTTTACAAACCCATAGAATGTCGACTTATTTGAAGTCATCATTCTCTTTGTATAGCATTAAATACCTCCTGTAAGAAATCTTTGTTAATATCCTTCTCAAGAATGTCGACTTACTTGAAGTCTTCATTCTCTCTGTAGACTTTGAAAAACACATCATGAAGAAAACTCTTGATATGACTATGTACAAATAAATATCTCAAAGCATTTATTGTACTTACACTCATTTAAAGTAAAGAAGTACTTATGTACCATAAATCATTAATTAGGATAAAGACAAAACTACATGACAGCCTACAATCCAACGTTCAATGTACTATTGTAAGAAATAGACTTTTTACATAAAATATATATTACCTAAAATATTACAACTACTATTGTACCCTATATTTTACTTTTATGGAAAGAAGACTTTCTCGAATTTCTCTAAAGATGTTTTTTGAAATGACATAACATTTCACATCTCAAAAAGGCTACGATTTCAAAAGTAATGACTACTTTTTTAAAGCTATATAAACACACTCAAATAAACTATTCAGACAAGGAATGGACATGTGAGCTTACAACGAGAAAACTTCCTATTCGATATTTGAAAGAGAGCCTAGAAAAAGAAAGAGAAAAGAAAGAAAGAAAGTCAAGAATAACTCTTTGACAAAGAGTATCTTCTGAGTGAAAAGAACAGAACATTATGAGAATCCTTCATTCGTGTATTCATATTATTCTGAAGGTTCTATAGGAAGTATTGTAACTTTCTGTTATTCACTGTATTCCTTCTTTGTTGAAAGAAGTAGACCTCTGAGAAAGAGGGTGTTGCCCTTCTCTGTTGAGAGAAGAAGACCTCTGTGGAAGAGGGTGTGCCCCTTCTCTATTGAGAGAAGTAGACCTCTGAGGAAGAGGGTGTTGTACTATTTATCCAGTGACTCGGATGTTATAGTGGAAAGCTCAAGTGGTTTGCTTGGGGACTGGATGTAGGTCAGGGTTTTTGATGTGTTGTGCCTTTACTGCATTATATTTTTAATTTATCGATCTATATACTATTTCACTATTCACCCCCCCCCTCTAGTGGAATTTCACGATTAAGGTATGAGCATCCACTACTTTTATAAATAAAGTTGAATATGTTTTTCTAGTTGAAAATTCAGTTTTTAAAAGAAATATCTTAAGATGGTCATGTGGTGCTTGTTTTAAACCATATAGAACACATTTTAGTTTAAATACATGATCTGAAAATGATTCATTTTCAAAACCTGGAGGTTGTTCTACATAAACTTCTTCATTTATAAATTCATTTAGAAAAGCACTTTTGACATCCATTTGCTATAATTTAAAATCCATATAACTTTCATAAGCTAAAAACATTCTTATGGATTCAAGTCTAGCAACAAGAGCAAAAGTTTTATCAAAGTCAATACCTTCTTGTATCCTTGAGCCACAAGCCTTGCCATGTTCCTAACTACATTACCTGATTCATCTAGCTTGTTTCTGAAGATCCACCTTGTCTCAATGATTTGTTGATCTTTTGGTTTAGGTACAAGATCTCATACATCATTTCTTTGAAACTGATTTAGTTCTTCAGTCATTGCAAGCATCCAGAACTCATCTATAATGACTTTATTAATCCTTTTAGGTTCTAATTAAGAGATGAAAGCCATATTTGCAATACGTTCTAGCTGAGCCCTTGTTTGAACCCCTTTGGTTAGGTCTCCCAATATCTGCTTCTGAAGATGATCTTTATTTTCAGCAAATGTTCTTTGTTGACCATCTTCATTAGATTTTGCTGCATTATCTATAGGAAAATCTGTACTTATAAAGTCATCATCATTAGTGTTATTAAGAACAGATTGGCCAATAGATTTATCAAAGCTAACATGCAGAGATTCTTTAATAGAGTTAGTACTTTTATTAAAAACTCTATATGTTTTACTATGACTTGAATATCCTAAGAATGCACCTTCAGCAGATTTAGCATCAAATTTATCAAGACTATCTTTAGGATTCAGGATAAAGCATTTACAGCCAAAAACTTTAAAATAGTCTATTCTTGGATTTTTGTCATAGAATATTTCATAGGGAGTTTTATTTAATAAAGGCCTAATCAGAACTCTATTTAAGATATAACATGCAATACTTACAGCTTCAGCTCAGAAGTATTTGGCAAGATTTTTATGTTGAGGCATTGTTCTGGTAAATTCTTGAAGGGTTCTATTCTTTCTTTCTACTACACCATTCTGAGGTGCAGCCCTAGGAAAGGCAAAGTTATGAGAAATGTCATGCAAGTTACAGAAATTTATAAAAAGTTCATTATCAAATTCTCCTCCATGGTCACTTCTAATTTTGACAATAGAAAAAGATTTTTCATTTTGTAATCTTTTGCATAAAATCTCAAATTCACGAAACGTGTCACTTTTGTTTTTCAAAAATATTACCCAAGTGAATCTTGAGTAATCATCAACAATTACAAAAGCATATCTATTATGATTAAGACTAGCTATCTTTGAAGGACCAAAAAGATCCAGATGAAAAAGCTCTAAAGGTCTTTTGCTTGACACCATATTCTTTGATTTGAAAGATGATTTTGACAGCTTTCCCAATTGACAAGCTTCACAAAAACAATCTTTTTTAAAAGACATTTTATGTAGCCCACGAACCAAATTATTTTGGCAAGTTTTGAGATATATTTAAAGTTGATATGTCCCATCCTCACATGCCATAAATTTTGAGAGTCATTATTAGCAATGAGACAATGTTCAAAAATATTATCTAAATATAATTCATAGACATTAATTTTTCTTAGACCTTTTAAAATTATATTTTTGTTTGAGTCAAATATAAGACATGCATCATGTTTAAAACTGACATTATACCCTATGTCACACATTTGACTGATCCTTAAAATATTATGTTTTAAACCTTTCAAAAGGAGAACGTCTTTAATAAGAGGATAATCGATATTACCGATATTACCAATACCAATTATTAAACCTTTGTTGTTATCTCCAAAGGTAACGATTTCTCCTTCTTTGTATTGAAGAACAATAAATAGATCTGAATATCCCATCATATGCTTTGAACATCCGCTATCTAATATCCATATGTTCTTCTTTTTGAAAGCCTACAACAAATCAAGTGAATGATCATTTTGGTACCCAATCAGGTCCCTTTTTGTTAGATTTAGGAACCCATATCCATTTATATTTGGGTTTTTCTTTGATCAGGGAAGAATACATAGTATTTGATTTATAATTATTATAAAAATGATAACTCAGCTTAGAGTTTAAAGAACTTTTGACAAAAGTAGTTTTCTGATTTGAACAAGAAGGTTTATTGAAATGAGAGTAACCAATACCATTTTTGTAAAAGGAGACTTTTTTAGAAGCTAGAAGTTTATCTATGTTCTCTTTACCTTTGATAAATTTGAAAACCGTTTTCATCAGGTTTTTAATTTTACTCCTTAACTCTAAAATTTCTATTTGAAGACTTTTAGTCTTTGCATTAGTAGAATTAATTTCAGAGGTAAGCCTTGGATTTTTCTTCTTTAGATCAGAATTTTCAATAGTAAGTTTTCCATTTTTCTAAGAAAGATCTAAGTTTTCAGCTTTTAAAACTTTATTTTTAAGACTCATTTTTCTAGATTCTTCAAATAGTTCTTGAAAAGCATCTAGAAGTTCATCAAAAGAAAAGTTAGATTTAGGACTTATAGGGCTTTCTTCTGCCATAAAGCACATGTTTGCTATTTATGCTTCATCATCACTTGAATCTTCACTTAAGGATAGTTTTGATTCATCCCATTGATCATGAAGAGCTTTCTTCTTGAAGTATTTTTTCTTTGGGTCTTCTTCTTTGGATCTCCTTTTTAGAAGAGGACAGTCACGTTTTACATGACCTGGCTTTTTGCATTGATAGTAGATGATTTTTTCTTTGGGATCCTGCTTTTCCTTATACTTTTTGAACAACCTATCCTTTTTCATATATCGATGGAATGTTCAAGTTAGAAGAGCTATTTCAGACTCATTTTCTGAATCATCTTCTTCAGAAAGAGCTAAGAAGGCAAGAGTTTTCTTTGAAGGTTCTTCTTCTTCTCTTCATGTGGACTTCATAGGCCATTAGATTTCCTATGAGATCATCCAAGGTTAATTTTGATAGATCTTGGGCTTCTTTGATAGTTGTGGTTTTCTTCTCCCAATCAGATGTGAGAGATCTTAAAACCTTTTTCACCCTATCAGTCTGAGAATAGGTTTCTCTTAGAGATTTAAGATCGTTGGTGAATCTAGTGAACATCTCTGTAATGGATTCATCTTTATTCATTATGAATAGTTCATATTTTTGAACTAAAAATGAGATCTTTGCTTCTTTTACTCTGTTAGTTCCTTCGTGGATGACTTCCATAGAATGTCATATATCATATGCAGAATCACAGACAGATATTATGTTAAACTCATTTTGATCAATAACACAATATAATGCATTCATAGTTTTTGCATTTAAATTTTTTATCTTCTTTTCTTCATCTGACCATGAAGTATAGTCTGATGTTGAAGATGTATATGGACATTCTACAATCTTCCATACTGCAAAGTCTACAGACTTGAGAAATATGATCATTCTAGACTTTCAATATCCATAATTTATGCCAATAAAAAAAGGAGGACGAGAAGAGTGTTGATCTTCAATATCACAAACATAGGAAGATGTTGCCATTTTGTGTCGAAGGACTTGTTATGTCGGATCCAACAAAACTTGCCCTAATACCAAATGGAATTCCACTATAAGGAGGGGGGGGGGGCATGAATAGTGGATTTGATTACCGATCGAAAATTAATAAATAATTTCAGTCAACCCACAGAAAACACAAGATTTATACTGGTTCAGTCAAACACCTGACCTACATCCAGTCTTCAAGTCTTACCACTTGAGTATTTTACTACTTTCTCCTTGTCAAACCCAACAAGGATAAATATTACAACACCCTCTTACAGACAACCCTATAGAGGTCTTCTTCTCAATCGTGAGAAGGATCAATACTACAACACCCTCAAACAGACAACCCTGTAGAGGTTTTCTTCTCAATTTCGAGAAGGATCAATACTGAACAATAAAAAGTTACACACTTTCCCTATAGAACCTTCAAAATAATATACAGTAGATGAATGCGCTTTTAGAATATCTCGATTTTGAAGATTCACTCAGAATGTTCTCTTTTTCAAAAAGAAGTAAGTATAATCACTTAGGAGAATGAATTTTTCTTTTTGATTTTTCTCAACACAAATTTGTGTTTTTTGTCAATATGCTCTGTCTTTTTCTTGTCATTTTTTATACCTTTTTGTTTGTATATAAAAGTTTACAAAAAAATGTATCTTTTTGAAATGCTATTTCAAATGAGTGTACTTTTTGATATGAGACACCTTGTCTCTTCAAGACATTCTTTCTTTTATGAAAAAGTTGTATACTTTAGAATATAATAATTTGTGTACCATTTCACTTTTTCATAAGTTATCATTTCTTAAATAAATGTTTTGTAAAACAATAAATGTTTGTGTATTATAAAAATAATGCTTTTACTACAAATCGTCATATCTCAAATAAATGATTTGAAGTACAATAAATGCTTGAATATTTAAAATAATGATTATTTTAGAAATCACCATTTCTTGAATAAATGCTTTGAAGTACAATTAATGCTTGAGTAATACTTAAATTACAAATAGTCATTTCTTGAATAAATGTTTTGAAGTACAATTAATGCTTGAGTAATACTTAAATTACAAATAGTCATTTTATGAATAAATGCTTTGAAGTACTATTAATGCTTGAATAATACTTAAATTATAAATGGTCATTTCTTGAATAAATACTTTGAAGTACTATTACAAATAGTCATTTCTTGAATAAATGCTTTGAAGTATAATTAATGCCTGAGTAATACTTAAATTACAAATAGTCATTTCTTGAATAAATTCTTTGAAGTATAATTAATGCTTGAGTAATACTTAAATTATAAATAGTCATTTCTTGAATAAATGCTTTAAAGTACTATTACAAATAGTCTTTTCTTGAATAAATGCTTTGGAAATCATGAGCTATTATGTCTTATCAATAGTTGTCTTTTTCATAAATGCTTTTAGGAAGTACAATGATTGTTCTAAAATGTTTGATTTAACCTTTTTTGAAATAATTCAAAACATACTCAACGATTACTTAGAAAAACTTGTCTTTTTGCATATAAATGACTTATATGTTTAATATGTGGTTTTAAAACACATAAAAATATGAATTATGCATGTCTTTTGAAGGTTCTATTACATATGACTCTAAGAAGAAAGAAACATTCTTGAGGTAGCAGATCATCTCCATCTTTGAGAGTCTTTATGAAGATTTGGCCAATCAAGCTTTTCCTTCAGAATCCAAGTATGATTGCTTCAAATGTTGCACATGATCACATAGTCTTCACTATTCTTTAGTGAAAGAACCTCGCATCAAATACACGTTAGATACATAGCAAATCATATCATATCAAGTCATAATATAACATTTTTCAATATCATCATGTTAAGCATAAGCATATCATATTATATCAATATCACATCACATATTCATCATCAAAATATGGTCAACCAGAAAATCATGTTTATGTATCATGTATTGTGTCTTATCATTTTTTAATTACATTCATAGCTAGAAACCGTATTCATGATATATTTAGTGTGTTTTATCATTTTTGAAATGTATTCTTGGTTAGAAACTTTGTTCAAGAATTATTTAGTGAGTTTTATCATTATTGAAACACATTCAAGGTTAAAAACCTTGTTCATAATTTATTTAGTGTGTTCTATCATTTTTGAAATACATTCATGGTTAGAAACCTTGTTAATGATTTATTTAGTATGTTTTATCATTTTTTAAACGCATTCATAGTTACAAACCTTGTTCATGATTTATTTAATGTGTTTTGTCATTTTTGAAACACATTCATGGTTAGAAACCTTGTTCATGATTTATTTAGTGTGTTTTATCATTTTTGAAACACATTCAGGGTTAAAAACCTTGTTCATGATTTATTTAATGTGTTCTATCATTTTTTAAACACATTCATGGTTAGAAACCTTGTTCATGAATTATTTAGTGTGCCTTATCATTTTTGAAACACATTCATGGTTATAAACCTTATTTAAGAATTGTACACTGTGTTTTAACATTTTTGAGTAAAATTCATGATTATAAGCATTGTTTAAGGATTACACATTGTGGTTTATTAAGTTTTGAAATACATTCATGATTAGAAACCTTGTTCTTAATGTGTCTTGTCATTTTTGAAGCACATACATAGTTAAATGCCTTGTCATGTAATATACATGGTGTCCTATCATTTTGAAACACATTCATTGTTAAAACCTTGTACATTTATTGTTCATTATGACTTAGCATTTTTTATAACATATTAAAAAAGATATATATGTAGAATCTACATTTTTTAACACACCAAGGATTTTGAACCTTGTCTGGCCAGACCAGGTGTGATCATTGCAAAAATTTTCCTCTTGTATTCCCCTATTTTCCTTTTTAACTTTTGTTTCCCTTTTTGAAGGGGAAAATAAAAGACAAAAAGAGAAGAGAGAAGAGAAAAGGAAGAAGAGAGGAACTCTTTTGCAAGGTCTCATCTGACCAAAATTTTGAAAGTATTTGAAACATACTCGCCTCCGTTTGAAAATTTTGCGAGAAGATAGAGAGACGGGATTCGCTCGTCGGTACGAGGTTCGACCGTTCTTGGTGCCTTTACCAAGGGTAATCGAACCAAGAATCGAATTTATGCCTTTTGCTTTGCTAAAATATTATCTAAGAATTTATTCTAAGTCTAAAATGCACAGAGAGTCATGCTTGTGCAATGCAAATGCAGAAATGTATGCTTTAGAAAACACTTTTGGAAGTTTGAGATTTTCCAAGTGATTCTGAAATAAATGTGATAACGGAGTGAAGAAATGATTTTTGAAAGTTGAATCTAACTTAGAACTTGAGATAGATCTGAAAAAGATATTTGAAGTTCTAAGTCTTGAAATAATCAAAGTTGGGAAAAGAATCAATTTTGAATTCAATACCTAAACAAAAATTGAATTTGAATGGATTTTGAAATTGGCTTTAAAGAAATGAGAATTGAAAATAAAATTAGATTTGAAATCTAGAATGAAATTTTGATCTGAAATCTGGAATGGATTTTTTATCTAAAATCTAGTATCCAAGATGGAACTAAATCTGGAATCCTAAATTGAATTGGATCTGAAGTCTAGAATCCAAGATGGGGTGGAATCCGAAATCTGGAATCCTAAATTGAATTGGATCTGGAGTCTGGAATCCAAGATGGAATTGAATCTGGGATTTAGAATCCTAAATGGAATTGGATCTGAAGTCTGGAATTCAAAATGGAGTTGAATCCAAAATCTGGAATCCTAAATGGAATTGGATCTCAAGTCTGGGATCTAAGATGGAGTTGGATCCGAAGTCTGGAATCCTAAATGGAATTGGATCAGAAGTCTAGAATCCAAAATGGAGTTGGGTTCTAAATCTAGAATTTAAGATGGAATTGATTTTTGAAAATTCAAATGGGACTTTGGAGATGGATCTGGGTTTTGTAAACCCAGATTGAATTTAAAAGTGGGCTTTAAACTTAGGAAAAATCGAATTTTGAGATTCAGAATCAATCTTAAAATTTTGATTTTGAATTGAGAATCAAGACTTAATGAAGAACTTTATGGATTTGAAAATTTGATTTTTAATTTAAATCTTGAAATCAGGAGATGAATCTGGAAATTTCAAAGTTTAAATTGAACCTTGAAACTCAATCTGAGATATTGAATTGAATTTAAAATTGAATCGTGAGAATGAAAATGAGTTAGAATTTTCAAAGTTGAATTGAACTTTGAATTTTGATTTTGGATTGGAATTTGAATTTTGAATATAAAAATGAATTTTGAAATTTCAAAGACAAATTAGACTTTGAAATTGAAGTTTTGAACTTTAAAATGAGGTAGAATTTTGGGGATAGAAAGAAGAATTTAGATTTTATAAGAATTAAAGATTGATTTAAGAAGTGAAGAAGATAGTTTGAAGAATATATCTCAAAATCACTTGGATTTTGGAAAAGAATTTTGAAAATATGATGTGATTTTATCCTAAATGGTGAAATGAATTAAAGAATTTGTTTTGAAAATTGAATTTTGAAAAGCATATTTCATTCTTTAAATGAATTGACATAAGATTGAAAATATAATACATCTCTGACTATGATCATAAAATGTATTATATAATAATCTATATTTGAATTCAGGTGAAGAATAAAATATATTTTGGTGCTTTTATAGAGTTTAGAATGAAATTAACACTCAATATATCCTGACTATGGCCATTGATATATATTTTGAGTTAATTTTAAGTTAAACTCTGATAAAAGAAGAAAATATTTAGAAAAAAAAAAATATGATGATTTTTGGAAAGAGATCCAGTGTGGATCCAATGTTATCCCATAAAAGATGAAAACCCTAAATTTTGTTCACACCTTGACTATGGACATTGATGCAAATCGTCAACTTAGAATTTAATCACCTTTTATTAGAATGGTGCACGTGCCATTTGTGTTCCCATTTGTGAATTTTTGAAATAAAAGAGGAAAATGACATGAACAAGTAATTCTAGAGGATATACATGCTCATACATTCTAATCTAGTACAGGGAATGTAAACTTCTCATTATAATCTAGCTATTACATTTCTAAGATTAAAATGGAAATTACGATTCCTAAGCTAAAAAATAATAACCCTTTCCATATAATTCCTATAAAAAGATAGAGTTAGTATAAGACAGGATTACAAGACATGAAACAAAATCTAGATATCATACTCATATTGAATAAAGGAATGCATTCATAAAGCAATTGATCTAAATGTACATGTGAGTACATTTATTCAACCAGAAATGAGGATGAAAGATGCTATGCTGTGAATGGTAGTGAAAGGCTAGGGATTTGGTTGTAATTACAGAAATGCCTTGATAAATGTACTTAAGATGCTGGGAAGGGCCTAATGACAAATCTCCAACAGTGAACTTAGGTCCTTAATGAGCTTATGCTGAGTATGCTATGTCAAACAAGAAATGTCAGCCAGATCAAATCCGATGGAAATAACCAATGCCCCTGTTGGTACTAAAACTTTATGCAAATGATGGCATTGATACTAAAGGTAAATATTACAAGCCAGAGGAAATGGTAATTTTGATGTCACAGATCAGAAGAGGACAGCAAATCGGTTATGCATGTCCACCCCAAACCAATTATGCATGTTCAAACTACCCTTACTACCTATATGCGTCCTTAAGCCTATGCAGAATTTCAAGCCATTAGAGGATGGTTTGTACTTTATTGGTATTGCAGGTAACATTGAAGGTGGAAAATTACAGGGAGTGAGTATGAACATGATACTATGCAACAAGTGAATGGATGGAGTGCAACTAGATGAGGCTGTAGGTGTTGACAAAGGAAGCCCAAGAAGAGATTGCAGGGGATCTTTACTTTAAACAAGAAAGAGGCATTCCAACAGTAAACAAAATTTCTGATAATAAAACAAAATCAGGTGTTCATGATGCCTAAGGTGCAGGGGATAATATGAGCGGGTGGTGAAGATGTGGGACCTGTAGGTGTAATGCAACTGAATATAAATGTGTTAGATGCTGTGATGGGACACAAAGAAACCGTTGTTGAATTTCTTGAGAACAAAATAAAGTAGAAGCAAACAAGCTGCAAGAGGAAACTAACTAAAAAAAAAAACTCAGTTCTGAACTTACTGTAGTAATTGAAGCCCCCAAAATGTTCATAAGACTATAGTAGATGAATGACAACAAACATCAAACAATCAATCCCAACCATAGCCTCAAAACTTTAGTTGCCTGCACACAAAAAAAGTTTCATTTGGCGTGACTTGGATTAGGCTGGGGCCTAAACCTGCAGGCATAGTGGGAAGAGAGGCCATAGGCGCTGGAAATCAGCATGCTTCTTACTGATAGTAACATTCCTTATAGAAATTCAAGCTATCTCTTCCCTTTTCAACGCCCCTAAACAAAGTTATTCTACAGATTATAATATTCAAGTTTCTAGTAATGCTCAAGCCTTCTTTCAGAGAGAAACTAACCCAGGGGAACCTTGGAACTCCAGCCATATCCAAGTGATAGCTATTTTAGTGAGAAAAACCATACGATAAACTCCTTTCATTACCTATTTGCTTTTTCATCTTCGGAAATCACGATGCCTGTAATGACATCAGACCCCTCTTTTTGTCCATTAAAGATGCTCAGGGTATTTCTGGCCGCACCACGCCATCACCTCGTGGGAGCACTTCCTGAGCATCATTTGGAATGATTTCGAGCTTGGTGGGAATTGGAGTTGCCCATCATACTGGTCATTTTCTACCTTCCAAACAATCACTACCCCAAGCAAGTTGCTATGTGATGCGTCTCATAGAGACACAAAAATGCCACAAGAGGCAACAGTAAAGCCAAAATTACAGTGAATCATGGAATGCCCAAAATGATATTGTTGTATTGAGATAAGGCAGTGATAAATGGGCAAGGGTTGCTAGGTCGTCGCCCAGAAGCGACGCGTCACACCGGCGCCCGGGTGTGGTGTCAAATAGGCAAGGGTTCCCTCACTTTGTTGGACGGGTGGGGGTAAAGAAGTTAGTCCAAGACCATAAAATTAGGTTAGCCTCTTGGAACATAGGGTCTTTAACTGGTAAGTTGGTAGAGTTAGTAGATGTTATGTGTAGGAGAAAGATTGATATTTTATGTCTTCAAGAGACCAAATGGGTAGGTGAGAAAGCTAAAGTGATAGAACCTTGGGGATATAAGATTTGGTATACAGGAATAAATAGGAATAGGAATGGAGTAGGGATTGTTATGAGTCGTCAGTTTATAGATAATGTAGTTGAGGTCCGTAGGAAGGGTGATAGAATTTTACTTATTAAATTAGTATTAGGTACGGATATGATTAATATTATTAGTGTTTATGCACCTCAAGTAGGTTTAGATGATTCCATTAAGCATCAATTTTGGGAAGATTTAGATGGAGTAGTACAAGGGATATCTTATGGAGAAAAGCTTTTCATCGGCGGTGACCTTAATGGACATGTAGGTGATCATGCATATAATTCAGGGTTTATTAACATTTAAATATGCATGATTTTATAAAATAATGTTTCAAAAACCCAATTTTATGATAGTTTTCGAGTAAATATGCTAAAATGATTTAAAAATAGAAAATGCATGAAAAATAGTTTTATTTTACATTTTATGCATATTTTAGTTTTTGTTATAGTCATAGTAGTTTTAGTTTTAGTTTTCAATAAAAAAAATAATAAAAATAAAATAAAATAAAAAAACAATAAAAATTAGAGTTAGATATATTGTGAAATAAGGTTAGTGTAAATAATTTTTTTTAGAATAGTTAGTTCGTTTGAGGTTTTTAGTAAAGAGTTTGTTTTTTTTATACTCTTTTAAATAGTTTGTTGTTTTTAGATTTTTTTTTAAAAAATAATAATAATAAACCAAACCGGTTCAAACCGGTTTGCATTTGGTTTTTAAACTAAAATAAAAAAAATATATAATAAATCAAACCGGTTCAAACCGGTTTGCAATTTTAAAAAGAAAACTAAAAAAATAAGTAACCGGCTTGAACCGGTTTGTATTAGTTTCAAACCGGTTCCAGCCGGTTTGGGGTTTTTAAAACCCATGAAATGAAATTTTTTTAAGGGCCTCTTCCATTCACGCCCAAACCTTCCCTTTCCCCCTCTGTTTTTTCTCTCTTCCCAATTCTCCATTGCTGAATTCCCCTTTACCCCTTCTTCTTCCTCTATTTCTTCTTCCTCCTTATCTTCTTCTTCAATCCGGCGGTGGAGATATTCAGTCCGGCGACGGCGGCGGTGGTGGAGGTCGCCAACAGCTTCTTCCCTCAGGTTCACGGTGCGGTGACTGCTGAGTTCTCCTTTTCTTCTTCTACTTCTTCTTCTTCTTCTTCTTCTTCTTCTTCTTCATCTCTTCTTGTTCTTCATCCGATTTCTTCTTCCGATTTCTTCTTCCGATCTGTTTTTGTTTTTTTTACTTCTTCTTCTTCTTCAATAAATCCTATTTTTCTTCTCCTTTCTTATTCTTCAAATCTTCTTCTGATTGGTTGTGCTGTGTTAGTTCTGTAGAAAAGAAAAAAAAATGAAAAAACAAAAAGAAAAAAAGAAATCGATGGATGTTGTTTCAGTTTATGTTTTTTTTTCATCATCCGATCTTCTATTTTGTATTTCATTTGTAGTTAAATTTGTTTTTGATTCATATTTTGTTCTTAATTTGTAATTCGTACATTAGTTAATAGTTTCCTGTTTTTACTGTTTTCATAATGATGTTTTCATAATGTTTTAGTATAGTTTCCTGTTTTTACTGTTTTCATAATCCTGTTTTCATAATGTTGAGTTTTAATGTTTTCATAGTTGTCTAAGAATATATTTTTTACTGTTTTCATCATGTTTTTCTTCTGAATTTCTGTTTGATGTCTCATTTAATTTGAATTCTTGTTTTTCATTCATTACATTTTTTTTCCCTGATAACTGCATTTCTATTTGTTACTTCTCTTCGTAGTCTGCATATTTTGTTCTGTCATTCATTAGTTCTAGTTTTTATTTTGATTTCATTTACTTTGATTTCCTGCTTTTAATTTTTCCTTCATTTTCCTATTCTTGTTAAGTAAACTGTTAGTTAAGTGCTTGTAATCAGTTAGTTAGATTTCTTTCATATTTCTAGCATGTAATTAGTATTTTTTTTAGTATAATTCTACTTCTATCTCTGGTACTGCTCGTGTTCATTTGAATTGTGCAGGATAGCACAGACTGGAGCGGAAGCGATTACGTGACACGAAGTATGAAGAATAAAGCTTCTTTTTGCTTTTATTTTTAGAATTAGGAATTTTAATTGGGTTTGTAAATATTGCACTTTACGCCCTCTGCGAAGGGTATTCATTTGTTGTAATAGTTAGTTGTTTTTACCTCTTTTGAAACATTTTACATTTCAATAATTCGGCAATAAAGATTAGTTTAGATTTGTGTGCTTGAATACGATATATTCCCGTTCCCTGAGTTCGACCCGGTCTCATCCACTAGTGAGAACCGGTTTTTATTATTTGATGTCTGGTTTTCACATGTTTTACATTTAAAAATCTTTTCAAAATTACAACGATTTAAAAAGAAGACATCAAATTTTTGGCGCCGTTGCCGGGGAACGGCGTAATATTAGTATTCGCTTTATTGCCTAGTGTTTGTGTTGCATTTAGGTTTAGAACCACGTATGTGCATATCTTAGAGACGAGCTTACTTTTCTGCACAGCCCACCTATTAGGATCCCCTTAGAGGTGACTGTGTACGATTGGTACAGTACACATAGATTTTATATTTCTATGCATAATCTCTTTTATGTGTAACTGCGTGGTGTTTGTTTAGTTTTTGTTGTTTTTAGTTCACTCGCTTTGTGTTTTGCGTGGTTTGGCCGCTTAGTGCGTTAGTTAGGTAGAAAACCCAAAGTTAGGACGTGTGCTACACCGGTCTACTCCAAGGTGTACGCAATGGCTGACGATCATCAATTAATCCGTCCTTTGAGGGAGTACTTCATGCCAAATACGTATACTCCCACCTCCTGCATCACGAGACCTGATGTAGGAGCGAGCCATTTTGAGATTAAGGCCAGTGTGATTCAAATGTTACCTTCGTTTTATGGCCTTAGCAATGAAGACCCATATCGTCATCTCGACGAATTCCTTGAGATTTGCTCGACTGTGCGAATCAATAATTTTGGAGACGACGCTATGAGGTTAACTTTGTTTCCGTTCTCTCTCAAAGATAAAGCCAAGCACTGGTTAAAATCTCTTGAGACCGTTCGTATTAATACTTGGGAAGGAATGCAAAAAGAATTTTTAAAAAAATATTTCCCAATTAGTAAAACGAATCAGTTTCGTAAAGCTATAACTAGTTTTTCTCAAATTGAGGGAGAACAATTTCACGAGTCTTGGGAGAGATTGAAAGATCTTCTCCGCAAGTGTCCCCATCACCAGGTGCCTCGTTGGCAGTTGGTGCAGTATTTTTATGACGGACTTACTGAAAAGCATCGTCAAATGGTTGATTTGTCTTGTGGGGGCACTTTTATGCTCAAGAGTGAAGATGAGGCGTGGTCTCTATTTGAGACCTTGAGTGAAAACACGATGCATCATAATTTGTCTTCACGGTTCGATAGGACTACATCTCTGCCTAGTGGTCCTAGAAAAGTTGGGATTTCTGAAGTTGGGTCCGAGTTAGAATTGCGTACCAAGGTTGACCAATTGACTAGGAAGTTAGATCAATTCCTAGCCAATTCTTCGAGAAATCCAATAGAAAGAGTGTGCGAGATATGTGCTAGCCCTGCACACTGTGTTGCGGATTGTCCGGCAACGCCATTATATCCTGAATTCGTTCAGGAACAGGTGAATGTTGCCCAAGGTTTAGCTAAACCCATGCCCGATTCATTTACATCTTCATATAACACAGGTTGGCGAAACCAGTTCAGTTCCCCATTCCATCAGCCCTCCCAGACACAGTATAGACCCAGTAACCCTTCACAAGGTTACTCGCATCCTATATTTCCACAGGTTCATTCCCAGTATTGTTTACCTTCTCCTCAGGAGCCCATTCCAAGTTCATCATTTCAAGAAAAGATGTTAGAAGCCTTTTCTGATATCAAGGCCACTCTTTGTTCCCATACGCAGTCAATAGCCAAGCTAGAGACTCAAATGGGACAATTAGCTCAGACATTGAGTAGACAAAGTTAGGGGAACCTTCATAGTCAATCTGTTGTCCCTAAGGGAGAGGATTCCATGTCATTTGACTTACAACCCACTGATTCACATCATAAACAAGTCAAATCTATTACATCCCTTCAGTATGGGAAGGCGTGTCACTCCACTCAGGAATCGACTCATGAGCCCCATATCACTTCTATTGACGAGTCGATTTCCATATTACCTCAGCAGAAGGGGCAAGGCCCTCAGTTGTTACAGTCTTCATATAAAGCCCCATTTTCTCAGCCTTTAGGATCACCAATTTTTAGTAAGCAAGAGGTACAGATGCAGAAGGTGCTTGACCAAGTCAAGCCTGATCATATTCACCACTTGTCTGAAGTTGCATTAATTGATACTCGGTCGGTCCTAGACTCTCGATTCTTGACCAGTCTCTCAGATGAGACTAATCTCTGTTCTTCACGTCGAGAGAGTTATGATCCTACATTTGGAGGTAGAAGGGATGGAAACACAGTGCGTAGTGTCACAGATGACACTCTTTTCTTCATAGAGCCCGGTTGAGTCTGACTTCATGTCCATTGATCTCATGGACGATGAAGGATTTTTTTCAGAGATCCGTCTGGCTGGGGACGTGAAACTTAGCGCTTTATGGGAGGCAACCCATATCTTGTAGATTTGTTTAGAATTTATAGATTTTATTTTGTTTTTACTTCTTCATGAGTTTTTCATGTTGTTTTTGTTTCATTCATGAGTTTTATGTTTTGTCATGTATACATTGCATTCATTACATTCATAGAACATGTATTTTTAATTCATGTCAGGTCATTCTACTCTTTTCCCTCAATTATTTTCTCTCATGTGCATTCACTTAGTTTCATATAAGCATGGGGGAGTGCCACTGGGACAGTGTCATTCAAGCATGGGGGAGGGTGTAGAATGCACACCTTGATATTTCTGTTTACGTTCTTGCACATGTTTACACATCTCTCATGAAAAGTAGATTTTTAAAGAAAGAGTTTGAACTTATATGAATGTTATTTCAAATCTAATGTTTTTAGAGGATTTTTAAGCCCCACGAAATTTTTTTCTGACATAGATCTAAAAATTATGGTTGTTTATGTGGATTTCAAAGAAATGATGATAGATACATGTTAGAATTTATTTTGAATCATAAATATGAATATGCACAGTTCTATTTTTGAAAAACTAAGCAAATGAAAAAAATGAGCTCAAAAGAAAAATATAGCATGTGTTAGGTTGTTTGGATAATTTCACAATCCTTAGTAGATGGAACTTAGATGTAAGTTGAAACTTTTAATTCCATTTTCGAAAAGGAGAGTGGAAAACTTCATGATCCTAAGTAACTGAGAACAGATACAAGTTGAAATATTTGACTCTCATGTTATAAGGGTGAATGAAGGAAGTCACTTTTATGTCTTAGTTGATATCTTTTGATATGTATTGAAAAAAGTATAAAAGATATTGACATTGCACAAGGCATAAAAGCAGACCACACGCAAGCTATATGAGAAAAATAAGTGCGCAAAAAGAAAAAGCGTGAAAAAGAAAAAAAAAGAGATAAAAGAGCTTAAAAAGAAAGAAAAGTTCAATGCTTAGAAGTGTGATTGAGAAAACCTGTGCAGAAAACATATGAGTGAGGATAAGTAAATAATAATATGTTTTTATTGGATTTTCTAAGAATAAAACATAAATAATTGTGATATTTAGAAAAGTGAAAGAAATTCTTTTTCTGTGGTGGTCATAAAAAAACTCTAATTATATTTTGATTTTGAAATAATAGGAAATATTTGTGAAAACAAAGTCTTTAATTATCTACTGCTTGTGAGGATGTGTAAGATTATGCATACATGACAGAGATGTTTGTGGGTAGCATCACTGCAAACCCTCACGAGACCTTATTCGTCCACTAGGGTAACCCAGGGGTTGAAAGGGCTTGTTGCATGAGCTAAATGCAACCCTGATTCCTACGAAAGTGAGTTAGGTGATAGTTTGATTTCTTGCATTTTTCTAGTTTGCTCGAGGACTAGCAAAACATAAGCATGGGGGTATTTGATCATGCATATAATTCAGGGTTTATTAACATTTAAATATGCATGATTTTATAAAATAATGTTTCAAAAACCCAATTTTATGATAGTTTTCGAGTAAATATGCTAAAATGATTTAAAAATAGAAAATGCATGAAAAATAGTTTTATTTTACATTTTATGCATATTTTAGTTTTTGTTATAGTCATAGTAGTTTTAGTTTTAGTTTTCAATAAAAAAAATAATAAAAATAAAAAAAATAAAAATAAAATAAAAATTAGAGTTAGATATATTGTGAAATAAGGTTAGTGTAAATAATTTTTTTTAGAATAGTTAGTTCGTTTGAGGTTTTTAGTAAAGAGTTTGTTTTTTTTATACTCTTTTAATTAGTTTGTTGTTTTTAGATTTTTTTTTTAAAAATAATAATAATAAACCAAACCGGTTCAAACCGGTTTGCATTTGGTTTTTAAACTAAAATAAAAAATATATATATAATAAATCAAACCGGTTTGCAATTTTAAAAAGAAAACTAAAAAAATAAGTAACCGGCTTGAACCGGTTTGTATTAGTTTCAAACCGGTTCCAGCCGGTTTGGGGTTTTTAAAACCCATGAAATGAAATTTTTTTAAGGGCCTCCTCCATTCACGCCCAAACCTTCCCTTTCCCCCTCTGTTTTTTCTCTCTTCCCAATTCTCCATTGCCGGATTCCCCTTTACCCCTTCTTCTTCCTCTATTTCTTCTTCCTCCTTATCTTCTTCTTCAATCCGGCGGTGGAGATATTCAGTCCGGCGACGGCGGCGGTGGTGGAGGTCGCCAACAGCTTCTTCCCTCAGGTTCACGGTGCGGTGAGTGCTGAGTTCTCCTTTTCTTCTTCTACTTCTTCTTCTTCTTCTTCTTCTTCTTCTTCTTCTTCTTCTTCTTCATCTCTTCTTGTTCTTCATCCGATTTCTTCTTCCGATTTCTTCTTCCGATCTGTTTTTGTTTTTTTTACTTCTTCTTCTTCTTCAATAAATCCTATTTTTCTTCTCCTTTCTTATTCTTCAAATCTTCTTCTGATTGGTTGTGCTGTGTTAGTTCTGTAGAAAAGAAAAAAAAATGAAAAAACAAAAAGAAAAAAAGAAATCGATGGATGTTGTTTCAGTTTATGTTTTTTTTTCATCATCCGATCTTCTATTTTGTATTTCATTTGTAGTTAAATTTGTTTTTGATTCATATTTTGTTCATAATTTGTAATTCGTACATTAGTTGTTAATAGTTTCCTGTTTTTACTGTTTTCATAATGCTGTTTTCATAATGTTTTAGTATAGTTTCCTGTTTTTACTGTTTTCATAATGTTGTTTTCATAATGTTTTAATGTTTTCATAATGTTGAGTTTTAATGTTTTCATAATGTTTTTATAATGTTTTCATAGTTGTCTAAGAATATATTTTTTACTGTTTTCATCATGTTTTTCTTCTGAATTTTTGTTTGATGTCTCATTTAATTTGAATTCTTGTTTTTCATTCATTACATTTTTTTCCCTGATAACTGCATTTCTATTTGTTACTTCTCTTCGTAGTCTGCATATTTTGTTCTGTCATTCATTAGTTCTGGTTTTTATTTTGATTTCATTTACTTTGATTTCCTGCTTTTAGTTTTTCCTTCATTTTCCTATTCTTGTTAAGTAAACTGTTAGTTAAGTGCTTGTAATCAGTTAGTTAGATTTCTTTCATATTTCTAGCATGTAATTAGTATTTTTTTTAGTATAATTCTACTTCTATCTCTGGTACTGCTCGTGTTCATTTGAATTGTGCAGGATAGCATAGACTGGAGCGAAAGCGATTACGTGACACGAAGTACGAAGAATAAAGCTTCTTTTTGCTTTTATTTTTAGAATTAGGAATTTTAATTGGGTTTGTAAATATTGCACTTTACGCCCTCTGCGAAGGGTATTCATTTGTTGTAATAGTTAGTTGTTTTTACCTCTTTTGAAACATTTTACATTTCAATAATTCGGCAATAAAGATTAGTTTAGATTTGTGTGCTTGAATACGATATATTCCCGTTCCCTGAGTTCGACCCGGTCTCATCCACTAGTGAGAACCGGTTTTTATTATTTGATGTCTGGTTTTCACATGTTTTACATTTAAAAATCTTTTCAAAATTACAACGATTTAAAAAGAAGACATCAGTAGGCATTAGTAGGGATGGATTTGAGAGTATCCATGGAGGCTATGGTATAGGAGAAAGAAATGAAAGTGGAGACAGGATTTTGGATTTTTGTTTGTCCTATGATATGATCTTAGCAAACACTTGGTTTAGGAAGAGGGAGTCTCACCTAGTAACATTTAAAAGTGGGGTTAATACGAGTCAGATAGATTTTTTCCTACTTAGAAAGAGAGATAGGGGTTGTTGCATCGATTGTAAGGTTATACCGGGAGAAAGTGTAGCTACACAACATAGAGTCTTAATTTTAGATCTTAGAATTAGACAATGCCGCAAAAGGAATAGACATAGGATAGATCCTAGAATTAAGTGGTGGGCACTGAAAGGAGCTAAACAAGGAATGTTTGTAGAGCAGGTAGTTAAGGAAGTTGATTGGTGTCTCGAGGAGGATTCAGAATCAATGTGGAATAAGATAGCGGGTGACATGAGAAAAGTGGCTAAGGAGGTATTGGGTGAGTCTAAAGGCGGTGCACCATTAGGTAAGGATACATCATGGTGGAACGTGGATGTCAAATTAGCTATTAAGGTTAAAAGAGAGTGTTATAGAAATCTAAGAGTCGTGATAATGAGAATTTGGAGAAGTATATGATAGCAAAGAAGGAAGCTAAAAAAGTTGTTCGAAACGCGAAGGCTAATGTATATAAGGAGGTTTATGACAAGTTGGATACCAAAGAAGGCGAGAAGGATATTTATAGGCTTGCAAAGATGAGAGATAGGAAATCGAAGGATTTGGGTATGGTTAGATGTATCAAAGATGAAACGCGAAGGGTTTTAGTCAAAGATGAGGAGATTAAGGAGAGATGGAAAGATTATTTTGATAAGCTATTTAATGATAGTCATGCTCAAGATCTTGGAGACTTCTTCATTCCTTTTCATGAGATAAATCGTGACTTTATGCGCAAGATTCAAAAGAAAGAAATTGCAGAGACTTTGAAGAAAATGAAATCAAGAAGGGCAGTTGGCCCAGATGGTATACCTATCGAGGCTTGGAAATGCTTGGGAGAGAAAGGTTTAGAATGGTTGACAAATCTTTTTAACTTGATTTGGCGAACTAATAAGATGCCTAATGAGTGGAGGAAGAGTACTTTGGTGCCTTTATATAAGAATAAGGGTGATATACAAGATTGCACAAACTATCGTGGTATAAAACTCATGAGTCATACTATGAAACTTTGGGAGAGGGTGATTGAGTCTAGGTTGAGGAAGGTTGTCATGATATCGGAGAATCAATTTGGTTTTATGCCTGGAAGATCAACTATGGAAGCTATACATCTTCTTAGACAACTTATTGAAAGATATAGAGAGAGGAACAAAGACTCGCATATGGTTTTTATTGATTTAGAGAAGGCATACGATAGGGTACCTAGGGACGTTCTCCGGTGGACAATGATGAAGAAAGGTGTTTCTCTCAAGTACATTAGTATAATTAAAGATATGTATGAAGTAGTAACCAATGTTCGCACTTGTGGAGGGGTGACAACCAATTTTCCGATAACGATTGGGTTACATCAAGGATCTGCTTTAAGCCCTTTCCTATTTGCGATAGTGATGGATGAGCTTACGAGATCAATTCAAGAAAATGTACCGTGGTGTATGTTGTTTGCTGATGATATTGTTTTGATTGATGAGTCTAAAGCTGGGGTTAATGCTAAGTTAGAATTATGGAGACAAACATTGGAAGCTAGAGGTTTTAAGTTGAGTAAGAGTAAGACTGAATATATGGAATGTCGGTTTAGTAAGCAACGAAGTAGTGATGGGAGTGTAGTGAAGCTTGGTGAGCAAGAAATACCGGTGAATGATTATTTCAAATATTTGGGATCCATCATTCAAAAGTATGGAGAAATTGATGGAGATGTAAATCATAGGATAAAGGTTTGCTGGATGAAATGGAAAAGTGCAACTGGAGTGTTGTGCGATCGTAGAATGCCATTGCGGTTGAAGGGGAAGTTTTATAGGACGACTATTAGACCCGCTTTACTATATGGTACGGAATGTTGGGCTGCCAAGAGACATCATATTCAAAAAATGAGTGTAGCTGAGATGCGGATGCTTAGATGGATGTGTGGAAATACAATAAAAGATAAGATTCGGAACGAGGAGATACGTAAGAAGGTAGGTGTTGCACCCATTGAAAATAAGATGCGAGAGAATCATTTACGGTGGTTTGGACATATTCGGCGAAGGCCTAATGATGCTCCAGTTAGAAGGTTGGAGAAATGGGAAAATATATTAGTTAAAAGAGGTCGGGGTAGGCCTAGGAAGACTTGGATGGAGATGATAGGAAAGGATATGAATGCTTTGAACCTCACCGAGGACATGGCATTGGATAGAAATGATTGGAGGAAAAGGATTCATGTGGAAGACCCAAAATGAATTTCTTTTTTGGTTCATATCGCTGACCCCAATTGTTTTGGAATGAAGGCGTAGTTGTTGTTGTTGTTGTTGTTGTTGAGATAAGGCAGATTGATGTAAATGGATCAAAATAACTACAAATGATGAAATCCAGTAACAAAAGCAATATATGGAGGATGGAACCAATTTAGATTTACATGGATGGGTAATGTAGAGAATGTAAGTATGCAAACCATGAACATCCGATACTCAGAAGCAGGAATTTGACAAAAATGGAAGCTAAATCAAAGTAAATGGCATGATACGGTGAAACAAAAGAGATGTGAACATAAATGAGGTGACAAATGACAGGCACACAATGCATATGATGCAGTAAAATAAGGTCGTGGAGAATAGCATGATGCAAATTCAAACTCTCCTGAGTAGATCGGTTATGAACATATCTCATAATCGAAGCCAACTTGTTCTAAAAAGAATGAATGAAATCATCTCAATAAATTATAATGGTTTTCCTCTTCTTTTTTTTTGCAGCAGAGTTCGATGCACAACCTTTTCTCTTCTTGAACTGAACTTTGCTCCATTTTGGGGCATAAGGTCGACCCACAGATATGTTATATTTGGGAAACCCACAAACATGGAAACATCCAACGAGATGAATCTAATATACTGATGGGTGAAATGCAAGGTTAATGGGAAATTACTGCAGAGTAAACCCGATTTTAGATCAGATCGGATATTACCAGGAAGACTTTCCTCAAAGGCAGAATGAGGATAAGAGATCGATGGATTGAAATGCATGCTATAGATAAAATGAGACTGTATATCTAAGCAAAAGATAAACCATAGAATGAAAGCGAGACTTCAGCAATACCACAGATAACCAAATAAAATGAAGTTCATCACCATAGAATGAGCAAAATGTGGCAAATAAAAATGACCGGAAATCAAATCAGGAGCCAGATAAGTTGTCAAAGATTATTGAATCTAGATGGCATGGACGGATGAATAAATTTGTAGAGACTAGAAAAATCTGAAATAAATTATGAAGAGAGGAAATGTAGGAATGCGAACATTCCAGTAATATTGCCCTGGCGTGGATTGACATTGCGATGAGCAACTCAACATCACAAGGGGCTTTTGACGGGTCGATGAACTAAGAAAAGAAAACGAAAAAAAAAAAAAACTAGGAATAACAGAAAGAGGAGATTCTTTACCTTGTTGGCAGGGATTCTGAGAGCAGAGAGAGAGAGCTGAGGTTTCTTCAGTGGCCTGGAGGGCTTCTACTGCTGAAGGAGAGGAAGAGCGGCTTTGAGAAATGGATGGAATGTTTTGATCGAAGGGGAAGGGTAGGATGCGCTAACAATGGATCAAGAGGTACTGGGAAAAACCAGATCATGAAGAGGAGGCCTGCGGCTTCTGTTTTATAACAAAAGGCCGTTAGGCCTTCTTTGAACTTGGTCCCTTTTAATTTTCAGATTTTATAAAGAGGGAGCTCTTTAAAAAAGCTTTTCAGAAAGGGTTTTTCTAATTTTGCGAAAAGGGGTTTTAAGCCATATTTTTTTTAATTCCCTTTTCTTTATATATATATATATATATATATTGTTCTTTTCTTGGCATTTTCTGTATTTTTTTTTTGTTTTTGAAATAAAAACTTCAAAACTATGAGAAAATGAAGGATTTTAGACTATTTTTGCAAAATTTGAAAATATTTACAAAAGATGGGTTTTCTGAGAGATCGGGTTTGATCTTTTAAAATTTCTTTAAAAACAGGTTTGATTTAGCATTTTGAGAGGATATTCAAGTTTTGGACCTCGAATCGAGAAATACAGAGTTGTGGATCCAAATGGATACCGGATGGATCGATCTGAGTCTGTCAAACATTATTTTTGATATTTTTATAGATTTTGTTCAAAATTTGGATAACGAGGCTCGAATTTGGATTTTGACGCCAGATCTGAATTCGAAATTGAGTCAGACATAGAAAATGGATTCGATTCCAGTAAATCCGAGAAATAAACTGGAATTTCGAGTGAAAATAACTCAATTTACTCAGAAAATGGGGCTAGGGGCAAAAAGGGAATATTTACAAAATTTTGAAAAATTTGGGGTGTTCACAGATGCCCCTCTTTGCTACTAAGCCGGTTGAAAGCCGAACTTAGTGGCAAAGAAAACACTCCAAATTTTAAAAATGCCCCAGTGAGCAGATCTAAACTGGGTGTGGAAGAATTATTTTGAAAATATGGCTTCTCAGGCTTAATACCTTACCCTGAATGGCTTTGGGAAGATTAAATCCTTGAAAAATGATAGAACTGGATAACAACAGATGAGAAAATCGTGATGAGATTTTGGGTGAAGATCCCAGAATGATGAGAAATAAGAATTTTGGTCAAGTCTCATGGATGAGACGAGATCAACTTTTTGGAATGACTCAGGTTTAGTCCTTATCCTAGATGGGACGAAGATATATCAAGGCGAATTTCAGGTTCTATCTTTACCTGAATGGAAAAGGAGTATACGGAGACCTTGATGGGACATTCTTGAGAAGAATGTCTCATGATATGAAGTTCAAGTATGACCCTTCACAGAATGGATATACAAAGCATGGATTCCTTGATGGGGAAAAACCATGATGGGACTGAGAGAACACCTCGTTGAAACGAGATTCAGGTTTTAACCCAAACCTAAAAAGGAAAATACCTCATGGAAACACAAGGCAACATGTTTATCCCTTAGCCTGAGAGGGACGACCATACATAATCCTCGAAATGAAGAGACCATGATGGGGCCTCTGGAGTTTGGACGAACAAATCCGAAAGGGTTTTGCGAAAGGAAGAAAAAAATAGAGTTCCCTAAAACTGAGAAAAGGGATGATCTTGGGCGCCTCATTGCTGAGACTAAATCAACTTTTGCAAATGGCCTTCGCAAGAAATATAGGTTTGACCCTTAGCCTGAGCGGGTGCGACCATACGAAATTCTCGAATGAAGAAACCGTGATGGGACAGGAAGAGATACCTCTCCTGAATGAGGCAACTCTTTTTTTGAAAATGCAAACAACTCTAGGTTGCATCAAAAATAGATATTGAGCATTTATTTCATTTTTGAATAGCTAAAAAATTTTGCCAATAAGATAAAATTATAGTTGACTCAAATGCTCAAGAATGTGCATGTGTGTGCGAAAGATATTCCCACTTTTTACCTAGAGTATCCCTTCCAAATGAGGTTAACTCTCCGGTTTTCAGAGTCGAATTCAAATTTTAATGTTGTTGAGTTTCTTCAAGGAAGCTATCATTTTCCTTGATATGAATAGAAAAGAAATATTCTTAATTTCATAAAAGCAAGCAATAAAAAGATATTGATAAAATAATTTCATATAAGAAAAAATGATTTCTGAAAATTTTGGCAGTTTGATATCCTAAGGTTTTTCCCATAATGATCTTTTTGGCACTCTTTTGAGACATGGACCTTTCTTGGGTTTTGGGTAGAAGTCTATTACATCATCCTTCATTTTGGAGATGTACATCACAAACTCTTTCATCTTGGAGATGCTTTGATCCTTCTTTTATCTCAGGAATTATATTGATGATATTGACTCATTGGTCAAAGAAAATCTCTAGGTGATAGTAGAAATCAAATATCTTTTAGGGTTTGTCGGGAGGTTCATAACATTCGCCTTCATCTCGACGGTGATCTGAACTTTCCCTGGAAGGATCTATCACAAACTCTTTCATCTCAAAGATGATCCAAATCTTCTTTGGCCCTGGGGGTCTAGCTCGCATATTCGTCTTCATCTTGGCGATAATTGAGAGATCCCTTTTGCAGATATTTGATTGCAGCTTAAATGACTGAGGAGATATGGGTTGAGTGGATTCTTTTTATAGCTTAGGATATTTCTACTGCCTGATTGTCAGAAAATTATCTTAAAACATGTGCCACAGCTATGATCAATATTGATTTGCTGTTGTCTTTTCAATATCATTGAAAATTTCTTTCGCTAATCATACCGAGGATATTTCTTATATCCTTTTGGTTGATCAACAGAGAAAAGATTTGAATTTTATCCTATTTCACAAAAAGCTTCACCCTTTTGGAAAAAAATACAAGAAGTAATCTGAGGTGATTTCTTTCGTGCAGTAAAATGTTGGAATCAACAAATGCTTTTAGCAAATTGGCAAAGTTTTTAAGAATTCTTTGTGAAATAATCACTCAATATAGATTTTAATGAGACCTTGAGTTGAATCTTTGATTTTGGAAATCCCGACCAGTAAAAACTGGGACCTTTCATTTAACGGCCAACGAAGGAGCTGGGACTTTGATTTTAACGACCAGTGAAAATTGGGACCTTTCATTTAACGACCAGCGAAGGAGCTGGAACCTTTGATTTAACGACCAGTGAAAACTGAGACCTTTCATTTAACGACCAGCGAAGGAGCTGAAACCTTTGATTTAACGACCAGTGAAAACTGGGACCTTTGATTTAACGACCAGCGAAGGAGCTAGAACCTTTGATTTAACGACCAGTGAAAACTGAGAGCTTTCATTTAAGGACCAACGAAGGAGTTAGAACCTTTGATTTAACGACCAGTGAAAACTGAGACCTTTCATTTAACGACCAGCGAAGGAGCTGAAACCTTTGATTTAACAACCAGTGAAAACTGGGACCTTTCATTTAACGACCAGCGAAGAAGCTGGAACCTTTGATTTAACGACCAGTGAAAATTGGGACCTTTCATTTAACGACCACTGAAGGAGCTAGAATCTTTGATTTAACGACCAATGAAAACTGGGACCTTTCATTTAACAACCAGCGAAGGAGCTAGAACCTTTGATTTAACGACCCGTGAAAACTGGGATCTTTCATTTAACGACCAGTGAAGAAGCTGGAGCCTTTGATTTAACAAACAGTGAAAACTAGGACCTTTTATTTAACAACCAGCGAAGGAGCTAGAACCTTTGATTTAACGACCAGTGAAAACTGAGACCTTTCATTTAACGACCAGCGAAGGAGCTGGAACCTTTGATTTAACGACCAATGAAAACTGGGACCTTTGATTTAATGTCCAGCAAGAGAGCTAGGACCTTAGATTTAACGACCAGTGACAAACTGGAACATTTCATTTAACAACTAACAGAAGTTGGAACCTTTGATTTAATGTCCAGCGAGAGAGCTGGGACCTTAATGACGTGATCTAAGATTGGGACTTTTTGAGAAACAACTAGTATAAGAACTGAGTTTTGTGAATGAACTTGATCTTTAGATTTGAAGATTTTGAGAGGTAACCCGTGCGAGGACTGGGTTTTTCAAATAAACTTGGTCTTTAGATTTAAAAATTTTGCAAAATAACCAGTGCGAGCACTGGGTTTTCCCAAATGAACTTGATCTTTAGTTGAAAATTTTGAGGGATAACCAGTGCGGGGACTGGGTTCCTCAAATGGACTTGGTCTTTAATTGAAAATTTTGAGAAATAACCAGTGCAAGAATTGGGTTTTTCAAATGAACTTCGCCTTTAATTAAATTTTTTGAAAAATAACCAGTTCGAGGACTGGGTTTTTCAAATGAACTTGGTCTTTATATTTGAAAATTTTGAGAGATGACCAATGCGGGGACTGGGTTCCTCAAATGAATTTGATTTTTAATTGAAAATTTTGGAGAGATAACCAGTGCGAGGACCGGGTTCCTCAAATGGACTTGCTCTTTATTTGAAAAAAAATGAGAGATAACCAATGCGAGGACTGAGTTCCTCAAATGAACTTGCTCTTTGTTTGAAAAAAATTGAAAAATGACCTGTTCAAGGGCTGAGTTCCGAAAAATGGTTTGATCTAAGATCAAAAATTTAAAATGACCAGTTCGAGGACTGGGTTCCGAAAAATGGTTTGATCTAGGATCAAAATTTTTGAAAATGACCAGTTCGAGCACTGAATTTTGAAAGCATACCAGTAAGAGCATTGGATTTTTGAAAATGTACCAGTACGCGCACTGGATTTTCTAACTGAGAGTCGAGAAGGAGACTGACATTCTTAAGATATTTGAAAATCGAAGCAGGAATGATTGCTAAGGTTTCAGGATTATCCCTTATCCTGAAGGGGGAATAGAATAGACATTTGATGAGAATTTAGGAAATCATAAAAAAAAAATGATTCAGGTTTATCCCTTAACCTGAAAAGGAAAAGAATACCTCGAAGGCCGAGGTTCAGGCTTGTCCCTTAATCTGAAAGGGAAAAAGAAGATTTTGTGAAGAGATAACCTGAGACTTGAATTTAGAAGGGATATGACAAGATTTATGATTTATGATTTATGATTTATGATTTAAATGGACCAGCACAGTTAGCTGTATGCAGTCCAATTTTCAGGATTAACCCCTTATCCTAAACAGGGAAAAGAAAGAATAAAATTTGAGAAGATAGAAGGATATAGAATTTGATGAAAGATTGATAAAAATGGAGAAAATTTGAGGAATTTGATGAAAATTTATTTTGTAAAAGAATTCTCACAAGTAGCATTGTTGCTCCTATGAGTGATCTCAGGATTATCCCTTATCCTGAATGGGAATTTTTGGAAAGGAGTACCTCATTGGAAAGAGGCATCAGGTTTATCCCTTAACCTGAAAGGGTAATAGAATAAAATTTGATAAAATTTATTAAAATTCGATGAAAGCTTGATAAAACTTGATAAAATTTTGATAGTAATTAGATGAAAATTTGATTAAATTAAAAAAAATGAATAAGAATGGATGAAATTAATAAAGATAACAAGATTAACCAAAAATTGATAAGATTTGAGGAGAAAGAGTTTGTTTGATCCTGCCTACACATGGGATCTTTAAAGTGAGAGGAGAACGTTCATTTGAAAGACAGGTGAGAAATCATTTTGGGAAGGGGATCAACCGCAAGGTTGATTTTGAAAGAATGATCAACGCGAGAGTCGATCTTTAAAGAAGAACCAACACGAGGGTTGATTTTGAAAATGGGTCAACACGATGGTTGATTTTGAAGAGAAATCAACACGAGGGTTGATTTTGAAGAGAAATCAACATGAGGGTTGATTTTGAAGAGAGATCAACATGAGGGTTGATTTTTGAAGATAATGGTTCGAAAACCCATTTTGAAAAAGAAGATCAACACAGGGGGTTGATTTTTGAAGATAATGGTTAAAAAACCCATTTTGAAAAAGAAGATCAACACAGGGGTTGATTTTTGAAGATAATGGTTCGAAAACCAAATTTAAAAAAGAAGATAAGCATGAGGGTTGATTTTTGAAGATAATGATTTTGAAACCCATTTTGAAAAAGAAGATCAACACAGGGGGTTGATTTTTGAAGATAATGGTTCAAAAACCCATTTTGAAAAAGAAGATCAACACAGGGGTTGATTTTTGAAGATAATGGTTCGAAAACCAAATTTAAAAAAAGATCAACATGAGGGTTGATTTTTTAAGATAATGGTTTTGAAACCCATTTTGAAAAAGAATATCAAAACAGGGGTTGATTTTTTGAAGATAATGGTTTGAAAACTAAATTTAAAAAAGAAGATCAACACGAGGGTTGATTTTTGAAGAAAATGGTTTCGAAACCCAATTTTGAAAAAGAAGATCAACACAGGGGTTGATCTTGAAAAGAAGATTGGACCAAAATATTAAACTTTTTGGTGATCATGACGAAGATTTTGCAGAATTTTTTTTTTAAATTTCACAATTTTGAAAAACCCTCATAGGTAATATCATTTCTCTCATGAACGATGTCGGGATCGTCCCTCCTGCTAAGAAGAATAGGGATTTAATGCGGCTTAGTAGAAGCCGATGACAAGGAAGATTTTTGAAATTAGAATATAATTTTTCAAAAATAAATGCCCCAGTATGGCAAAAAGAAAGAAGTATTGGACATCCTAGATATGAAGAAAATTGGCATTTCATGGATAAGCAAAGTTGATAGCAAAACTGAATATTTACAAGTACTTTAACCAAAGAGTCACAAAAGAATGGGCTGACTTGCCCCTACAAAGTAACCGGCAAAAAGGGATGAAAGCAAAAAAACTTTGGCATTATCAATTCTTTGAGTGGTCTGGAAATGGCTCGGTCAGGACGGCGGGCTGCTCTCCTTCCTTGTCTTCTACCAGAAAATTTCTGTCAATGCAGTCTTGTATCATATGCTTGAGGATGAAGCAATGCTCTGTATCATGCCCCGTTCTCCTATGGAACTTGCAGAATTGGTCTTTAAATTTTCCCAAGATTACGGAGGATCCGCGACTTTAGGGAGTTTGATCATTCCATGGGTCAACATGTATTCCAGAATTGTTTCCAAAGGTTAATCTAAAGGAGTGAAGATTCGATCTTTCTCCCACTTGATGTACTTGGGATTCTCTTGAAGATCCCCTTTTTGTTGGAGGCTAGTCAAAAGTGGTTTGTCATTGTTCTTAAAGAACCTTTCCTTCTGCCCCTTGTTCTGATATATTTTCGGGCCACTACCACTGTTATTTCTGTTTCCTCTGTTGCTACTGCCATGATTATTGCGGAGGTATCAGCTGAATGAGTGAACTGTGTCTTCTTCTTCTGGTCTTGGATATTCTTGACCAGAGGCATGCCCTCGTAGAGCCTATTTTCCATTCCTGCCTCGAGCCATTCGGCTCGCTCAATCAATTTGATGAAGGATTTCACCGGGAAAGTGGCGATGAGGCTCTTCAGGGGTTGAGAAAAATTATTGAGGATCATCTGCAATGCATGTTGTTCGGGAATGGGAACCTTCATTTTGTTGCAGGTGCTTCTCCACTTGTGGATGAATTTTCCAGCCTTTTCATTTTCATTCTGCTTCAGGTTGTAAATGTGATTGAGCATAGGTGAAGCCTCAGTGTTGAATAAGAAGTGCTCGATTAACAAATTTACCACCTTATCGAACTCTCATAGTTTGATAGGATTGATGTGGTCGGCATACCACCTGGTTGCTATACCCTCCAGATGCGGGGAAAGCAAATGAACAGAGCCCTGTTGTCCTTTCTGAAATGGTAGCATTCTGCATAAAAGGTGGCTAGGTGAGCCTTAGGATTGTCAGTCCCGTCAAACTTGAGGAATTTGAGAGGAAGATTCTTCAGGTTATCATCCGCATTTAGGCCATCGTAGAAATCCTTGCCAGTGTAGGTCTGCTTGCCCTTACTCTTGGCTTGAATGTCCTTGATTGCTCGAGTCATCTCCTTCAATTGCTCATGCATCGGGTCCTCTGCTGGAGTCCCAGACTTGGGCTTGTTGACAGATTCAGGCTCTTCAGCGGCTATCTTTACAAACTGCCGCGGAGGATTCTGGCTGAACACGGACTGTTCTTTTTCTTCTAATTCTTCTTCCGCTGATTATGTCCCCTCAGAAGTACTGTCTGGCTGCATCTTCTTTTTGATGATCCTGACGTGCTTTTTCACAACCTTCTTTTTCAGTTTGCTCTTAGGAACTGTCTTTTTCAGACTAACCTCGTCCTGCTCTGACACCATCTTGGCCATCATCTTCTGGAACAAACCGTAGATAACTGGATCAACATTATCTTCTTTGTCCTGGCTTTGTCCTTTAGATGACCTAGGAGAGTTCATTCCTTCTATTTCACTATCGCTGTATTGCTGAAAAGTCTCCTTAAATATCCTCGTCTGAACCATTTTTGAATACCAATGCTTTCTGTAGAGAAAAGTGGAGGTTTTAGACTAAAGAAATTTTTGGGAGAAGTTTTTGACAAGAGAAGAAATCAGGTTAAATAGGTTGAAAATGATATCCCATTACTAGGGATTGAGTCATCACAGAATTCGTGACAATTGCGTTGTTACTCCCTGAGGAGGAATGAACAACTAGAATACAAAGGAAAATGCTATTTTGGAAAGGATATCTCTTGACGGAAAGAGATTTCATTTATAAGTATTTTTGAAATAGAATCAAAAGATATGTTGGAAGGATAGGAAGAAAAATAATTTGAAAATAGATGGTAAAGATTTTAAAATTTTGAAGAATTGCAGGCAGGATAAAAAAGAATTGAAGAAATCGGAAGAAAAATAGGAAAATACACCTGGGTTTTAAAAACAAAGAGGAAATTTTGAATAATAATATATACCCAGGGTTTTAGAAAATATAAGGAAAATATAAAATATCACACAATCACAAATGTACAAACAAGAATGCACAAACAACACTCCCTAAAGCTAACTCTAAATGCAATATTTGAAATGGCTTGTAGGACCTTAATCCTAACTCTATGGTGCAGATCATCTGATTCTAATCAAGGTACGCCGATATACTCAAGCCAAAGCTCGAAGTACGTGGCATAGAAATATCTCTCTGGTTCTAAGGTAATGGCTTCCCAACATCCTTGAGCACCTACCGATATACCTCAAACTATGACCCTTAGGTACGTGGTAGGGGGGTTAACCCAAATAAATGGTCCAGTTGTGAGGCTCTTTCCCGAACTATGGTTCACTGAGACAGCCCAACAATGTGAAGACCGGGACAACATAGGTAGGGATGTTTTCGAAAATATGTTCATCATGCAATAAAACCAGAAAGCTCTAATGCAAGTCCTAAAAGAGATAGAATTTAAAATAAAGAGAAGCATACACTTGCATACATTGTTTTGCATTCAATCCCTAGAATTGAGGAGTGTTGTATTTCAGACCTAAGTCTAAGTGAGCATGCAATAATCTCCTCAATATGATCCTACCAAACCATACTTAAATCCTATATGCATTATGTCAGCTTAGGACAGAGTCTAGGCTCCTAAGGTTTGCATGGAAATGAAGCTGACATTTATAGAATAAAGACTTAGATAATATCAAAGAAAAAGGCACAAATTCGACTGGTCGAAGACGTGTCCCATCACCGTCGCCAAAAATGTGATCATTGCAAAAATTTTCCTCTTGTGTTCCCCTTTTTTCCTTTCTAACCTCTATTTTCCTTTTTGAAAGGGAAAATAAAAGACAGAAAGAGAAGAGAGAAGAGAAAAGGAAGAAGAGAGGAACTCTTTTGTAAGGTCTCATCTGACCAAAATTTTGAAAGTATTTGAAACTTACTCGCCTCCGTTTGAAAATTTTACAGGAAGATAGAGAGATGGGATTCGCTCGTCGGTATGAGGTTCGACCGTTCCCGGTGCCTTTACCAAGGGTAATCGAACCAAGAATCGAATTTATGCCTTTTGCTTTGCTAAAATATTATCTAAGAATTTATTCTAAGTCTAAAATGCACAGAGAGTCATGCTTGTGCAATGCAAATGCAGAAATGTATGCTTTAGAAAACACTTTTGGAAGTTTGAGATTTTCCAAGTGATTCTAAAATAAATGTGATAACGGAGTGAAGAAATGATTTTTGAAAGTTGAATCTAACTTAGAACTTGAGATAGATCTGAAAAAGATATTTGAAGTTCTAAGTCTTGAAATAATCCGAGTTGGGAAAAAATCAATTTTGAATTCAATACCTAAACAGAAATTGAATTTGAATGGATTTTGAAATTGGCTTTAAAGAAATGAGAATTGGAAATAAAATTAGATTTGAAATCTAGAATGGAATTTTGATCTGAAATCTGGAATGGATTTTTTATCTAAAATCTAGTATCCAAGATGGAACTAAATCCGAAATCCTAAATTGAATTGGATTTGAAGTCTGGAATCCAAGATGGGGTTGAATCCGAAATCTGGAATTCTAAATTGAATTGGATCTGAAGTCTGGAATCCAAGATGGAATTGAATCTGGGATTTAGAATCCTAAATGGAATTGGATTCGAAGTCTAAAATCCAAAATGGAGTTGAATCCAAAATTTGAAATCCTAAATGGAATTGGATCCGAAGTCTGGGATCCAAGATGGAGTTAGATCCGAAGTCTGAAATCCTAAATGGAATTGGATTCGAAGTCCAGAATCCAAAATGGAGTTGGGTTCTAAATCTAGAATCTAAGATGAAATTAATTTTTGAAAATTCAAATGGGACTTTGGAGATGGATCTGGGTTTTGTAAACCCAGATTAAATTTAAAAGTGGGCTTTAAACTTAGGAAAAATCGAATTTTGAGAATCAGAATCAATCTCAAAATTTTGATTTTGAATTGAGAATCAAGACTTAATGAAGAACTTTATGGATTTGAAAATTTGATTTTTAATTTAAATCTTGAAATCAGGAGATGAATCTGGAAATTTCAAAGTTTAAATTGAACCTTGAAACTCAATCTCAGATAATGAATTGAATTTAAAATTGAATCCTGAGAATGGAAATGAGTTTGAATTTTCAAAGTTGAATTGAACTTTGAATTTTGATTTTGGATTGGAATTTGAATTTTGAATGTAAAAATGAATTTTGAAATTTCAAAGTCAAATTAGACTTTGAAATTGAAGTTTTGAACTTTAAAATGAGGTAGAATTTTGGGGATAGAAAGAAGAATTTAGATTTTATAAGAATTAAAGATTGATTTGAGAAGTGAAGAAGATAGTTTGAAGAATATATCTCAAAATCACTTGGATTTTGGAAAAGAATTTTGAAAATATGATGTGATTCTATCCTAAATGATGAAATGAATTAAAGAATTTGTTTTGAAAATTGAATTTTGAAAAGCATATTTCATTCTTTAAATGAATTGACATAAGATTGAAAATATAATACATCTCTGACTATTGTCATAAAATGTATTATATAATAATCTATATTTGAATTCAGGTGAAGAATAAAATATATTTTGGTGTTTTTATAGAGTTTAGAATGAAATTAACTCTCAATATATCATGACTATGGCCATTGATATATATTTTGATTTAATTTTAAGTTAAATTCAGATAAAAGAAGAAAATATTTAGAAAAAAAATATGATGTTTTTTGGAAAGAGATCCAGCGTGGATCCAATGTTATCCCATAAAAGATGAAAACCCTAAGTTTTGTTCACACCTTGACTATGGCCATTGATGCAAATCGTCAACTTAGAATTTAATCACCTTTTATTAGAATGGTGCACATGCCATTTGTGTTCCCATTCGTGAATTTTTGAAATAAAAGAGGAAAATGACATGAACAAGTAATTCTAGAGGATATACATGCTCATACATTCTAATCTAGTTTAGGGAATGTAAACTTCTCATTATAATCTAGCTATTACATTTCTAAGATTAAAATGGAAATTACGATTCCTAAGCTAAAAAATAATAACCCTTTCCATATAATTCCTACAAAAAGATAGAGTTAGTATAAGACAGGATTACAAGACATGAAACAAAATCTAGATATCAGACTCATATTGAATAAAGGAATGCATTCATGAAGCAATTGATCTAAATGTATAAGAGAGTACATTTATTCAACCAGAAATGAGGATGAAAGATGCTATGCTGTGAATGGTAGTGAAAGGCTAGGGATTTGGTTGTAATTACAGAAATGCCTTGATAAATGTACTTAAGATGCTGGGAAGGGCCTAATGACAAATCTCCAACAGTGAGCTTAGGTCCTAAATGAGCTTATGCTGAGTATGCTATGACAAACGAGAAATGTCAGCCAGATGAAATCTGATGGAAATGACCAATGCCCCTATTGGTACTAAAACTTTATGCAAATGATGACATTGCTACTAAATGTAAATATTACAAGCCAGAGGAAATGATAATTTTGATGTCACGGATCTGAAGAGGACAGCAAATCGGTTATGCATGTCCACCCCAAACCACCTATGCATGTTCAAACTACCCTTACTACTTATATGCATCCTTAAGCCTATGCAGAATTTCAAGCCATTAGAGGATGGTTTGTACTTTATTGGTATTGCAGGTAACAGTGAAGGTGGAAAATTACAGGGAGTGAGTATGAACATGATACTATGCAACAGGTGAATGGATGGAGTGCAGCTAGATGAGGTTGTAGGTGTTGACAAAGGAAACCCAAGAAGGGATTGCAGGGGATCTTTACTTTAAACAAGAAAGAGGCATTCCAACAGTAAACAAAATTTCTGATAATAAAACAAAATCAGGTGTTCATGATGCCTAAGGTGCAGGGGATAGTATGAGCGGGTGGTGAAGATGTGGGACCTGTAGGTGTAATGCAACTGAATATAAATGTGTTAGATGCTGTGATGGGACCCAAAGAAACCACTGCTGAATTTCTTGAGAACCAAATAAAGTAGAAGCAAACAAGCTATAAGAGGAAACTAACTAAAAAAAAACTCAGTTCTGAACTTACTGTAGTAATTGAAGCCCCCAAAATGTTCATAAGACTATAGTAGATGAATGACAACAAACATCAGACAATCAATCCCAACCATAGCCTCAAAACTTTAGTTGCCTGCACACAAAAAAAGTTTCATTTGGCGTGACTTGGATTAGGCTGGGGCCTAAACCTGCAGACATAGTGGGAAGAGAGGCCATAGGCGATGGAAATCAGCATGCTTCTTACTGATAGTAACATTCCTTATAGAAATTCAAGCTATCTCTTCACTTTTCAACGCCCCTAAACAAAGTTATTCTACAGATTATAATATTCAAGTTTCTAGTAATGCTCAAGCCTTCTTTCAGAGAAAAACTAACCCAGGGGAACCTTGGAACTCCAGCCATATCCAAGTGATAGCTATTTTAGTGAGCAATACCATACGATAAACTCCTTTCATTACCTATTTGCTTTTTCATCTCCGAACATCACGATGCCTGCAATGACATCAAACCCCTTTTTTTGTCCATTAAAGATGCTCAAGGTATTTCTGGCCGCACCACACCATCACCTCGTGGGAGCACTTCCTGAGCATCATTTGGAATGATTTCAAGCTTGGTGGGAATTGGAGTTGCCCATCAAACTGGTCATTTTCTACCTTCCAAACAATCATTGCCCCAAGCAAGTTGCTATGTGATGCATCTCATAGAGACACGAAAATGCCATGAGACGCAACAGTAAAGCCAAAATTACAGTGAATCATGGAATGCCCAAAACGATATTGTTGTATTGAGATGAGGCAGATTGATGTAAATGGATCAAAATAACTACAAATGATGAAATCCAGTAACAGAAGCAATATATGGAGGATGGAACCAATTTAGATTTACATGGATGGGTAATGTAGAGAATGTAAGTATGCGAACCATGAACATCCAATACTCAGAAGCAAAAATTTGACAAAAATGGAAGCTAAATCAAAGTAAATGGCATGATACGGTGAAACAGAGGAGATGTGAACATAAATGAGGCGACAAATGATAGTCACACGATGCATATGATGCAGTAAAATAAAACCGTAGAGAATAGCATGATGCAAACTCAAACACTTCTGAGTAGATCGGTTGTGAACATATCTCATAACCGAAGCCAACTCATTCTAAAAAGAATGAATGAAATCATCTCAATAAATTATAATGGTTTTCCTCTTCTTCTTTTGCAGCAGAGGTCGATGCACAACCTTTTCTCTTTCTGAACTGAACTTTGCTCCATTTTGGGGCATAAGGTCGACCCACAAATATGTTATATTTGGGAAACCCACAAACATGGAAACATCCAACGAGACGAATCTAATATACTGATAGGTGAAATGCAAGGTTAATGGGAAATTACTGCAAAGTAAACCCGATTTTAGATCAGATCGGATATTACCAGGAAGACTTTCCTCAAAGGCAGAATGAGGATGAGAGATTGATGGATTGAAATGCATGCTATAGATAAATCGAGACTATATATCTAAGCAAAAGATAAACCGTAGAATGAAAGCGAGACTTCAACAATACCACAGATAACCAAATAAAATGAAGTTCATCACCATAGAATGAGCAAAACGTAGCAAATAAAAATGACCGGAAATCAAATCGGGAGCCAGATAAGTTGTCAAAGATTATTGAATCTATATGGCATGGATGGATGAATAAATTTGCAGAGACTAGAAAAATCTGAAATAAATTAAGAAGAGAGGAAATGTAGGAATGTGAACATTCCAGTAATATTGCCCTGGCTTGGATTGACATTGCATTGAGCAACTCAACATCACGAGGGGCTTTTGACGGGTCGATGAACTAAGAAAAGAAAACGAAAAAAAAGAAAAAAAAAGAAAAAAGAGAACCCAGGAATATCGGAAAGAGGGGATTCTTTACCTTGTTGGCAGGGATTCTGAGAGTAGAGAGAGCTGAGGTTTCTTCAGTGGCCTGGAGGGCTTCTACTGCTGAAGGAGAGGAAGAGCGACTTTAAGGAATGGATGGAATGTTTTGATCGAAGGGGAAGGGTAGGATGCGCTAACAATGGATCAAGAGGTACTGGGAAAACCCAGATCATGAAGAGGAGGCATGCGACTTCTGTTTTATAACAGATGGCCGTTAGGCCTTCTTTGAACTTGGTCCCTTTTAATTTTGAGATTTTATAAAGAGGGGGCTCTTTAACAAAGCTTTTCAGAAAGGGTTTTTCTAATTTTGCGAAAAGGGGTTTTAAGCCATATTTTTGTGAATTCCCTTTTCTTTATATATATATATATATATATATATATATATATATATATATATATATATATTGTTCTTTTCTTGGTATTTTCTATATTTTTTTTTGTTTTTGAAATAAAAACTTCAAAACTATGAGAAAATGAAGGATTTTAGACTATTTTTGCAAAATTTGAAAATATTTACAAAAGATGGGTTTTCTGAGAGATCGGGTTTGATCTTTGGAAATTTCTTTAAAAAACAACTTTGATCCAGCATTTTGAGAGGATATTCAAGTTTTGGACCTCGAATCGAGAAATACAGAGTTGTGGATCCAAACGGATACCGGATGGATCGATCTGAGTCTGTCAAACATTGTTTTTGATATTTTTGTAGATTTTGTTCAAAATTTGGATAACGAGGCTCAAATTTGGATTTTGACACCGGATCCGAAATTGAGTCAGACATAGAAAATGGATTTGATTCTAGTAAATCGAAGAAATAAACTGGAATTTTGAGTGAAAATAACTCAATTTACTGAGAAAATGGGGCCAAGGGCAAAAAGGAAATATTTACAAAATTTTGAAAAATTTGGGGTGTTCACACCAGGATAGGTCTGAACCAAATCTGGTTCAAACCTGGTCTTTGTACTAGCAGGCCAGACTGGTCTGAATCAATGCACTTGGTTCATGCCTAGTCTTCACCCAAGCGAGTTAGAGCGTCCTGAACCGAGTGCTCGGTTCAGTCCAGTTATGAACCCAGTCTGGGCAGACCAATCTGAACCACTTAGGTTCAGATCTAGTCTGCATTTTGACCAGGGCAGTTTGTTTAGTCCATCCCATTTCATAAAGCATGCGATAAAAAGAAAAAAATAGAATATGTATGTATATGCATATATGTGTGAGAGTTTAAAATGCTATCAAAAAACTATGATATTGTCTACAGGCCATGAATTACATGCTTATATACAATTGCATATGTTCATGCATTTATACGATGCCTATGATAAGTAACTCATGCGTCATTAGTTGATGTATTGTATAAGTAAGCATGCCTATTTATATTCGTGCATTCATGATTATATGAGGATGCATATGATGAAGTAACTCATGCATAATTAGTTTGATGTAATATACAAGTAAAACATGCCTATGTATAGGTACATATGCTAATGCATTCTTGATGAGATGAAATGCATATGATAAAAAATAACTCATACATGTTCAACTCTATGTATTTCCTAAGTGAGCATGCTTATGTTGAATGCATGCATATAATTGTTCATGCATTCGTGATGAGATAAGATGCATATGATGAAGTATGCACATATATGTATTTGCCATAGAATTTGCACATCATGTCACAGAATGAATGCCATATAAACCATGATGCATGTTTTGAATAGGAAGCATGATATGACAATGTTCATTAATGATGCCATGAAATGGTTGTAGAATGTCAAGTAGCATGCTAAGATGATTTAAAATGTATGCTACATGATTTTGTCATGAGACATATGCACTATGACATAAATGAAATGCATAGCATGTCATGGAGATGTACACTCTAAATTGTTTGATCTTGTCCTAAAAACCATGTCATGGACTAGATGTAATCTCCTATAAAAAATATGATGCAATGATGCACATCATGAGTTAAATGCAAACATGATTATGTTTTAGTGTCATGCTATGAAGTGATGTATGTTGTCATAAGGCATAAGGTTCATTCAACCTAGTGAACATCATTGGCTACATGTGTGAATTTTTTTTGTTATATAAATAAATCTTGCAATGCATAGTTGGAATGCTCTTTATGAGCTTGGGTGAGATTTGAACCCACAAAATGTGATAGGAAGTCTCACATCACAATGCATATATCCACACATTAAAAATTTGTGTTATTGCCTTCAATGTTCCTATGGGCTAAAGGCACCCGAGTACGTGAATAGGTTGGGTGCAAATTATGTCATGACATGTATACTACTTTGAGGGAAGTATTGGGGCCACTGAGCCTATTTTCTTCAAGAATTGAGGGGCATGAACTGCTAACTACCTTAAGAAAGAAATGACCAGCCCAGTACTCCATTCACAATGTTGGTCCACCTGAAGTGAAATGGTACAATCTCGTGTGACAATGTCACATGTGGGTTTCATCTATATATCATACCAACTTGAATTTAGGAGCAATGGCATCCTTGGACCTCCTGTTACTCGAAGTTAGTGGTACACCTCATCTACTACACTAGTATAGATTGCAATCTAGTTATTCTTGTAGAGATTCTCTTAGTCATCGACCGCTCTCTTGTGGTGTGTTATCCGATCTGTAGGTACTATGGAAAAATACATCAATGACATAATAAACATCATAGTATTCTCAGCATATATGATGAAATCGATTTTGGCGTACTCGAAGGTGTAATAGAAAAAAAAAAAGTTATTCTAACACTGCTAACTATCTGACTTCAATGATTATCATAGTTGATTTCAATGATTATCATAGTTGATTTCAATGATTATGATATTTATTTGATTTTCATGTCATTATGTGTTGCAATATCTATGGATAATTATTATTCCTTATGCATGCATAACACTTATGCAAACCACCAAATTGTGAAATCATGATAGGATAATGTCATAGATGCTTTGGTATTATTCATTGTCTATATGACTATGGATTTTTCTTACCAGCTCGCAAGAGTTTGACTCTGTTTCATGGGGTGCAGGTGATGATTAAGAAAATGGTGCGATGTGGTGGCGAGGCTGAAAACCATTTTTCTACTTGTCTTGGTGATCCTAGGACTACTTTTGTGGGTCTCAATTAATTTGAGATATTTTTAATTTATTCTGCATACTTGTACTTCAATTATGAACAAATGATGTGATTTTGGAGTGAAAATGCTTTTCCGTATTATGTGAGTGAGGATGAATCTAGTTCTGATGAGAATTGGGTCTAGTCTAGTTCAACTATTTCATTTATGTAACCAGCTTAGGGTTGACCAACTTTTAAACCCAAACTATATCCATGATGCTATTTCTAAATATCAATTTCAAAAAAAAAATTGGGTTAAATTTTCACATATTCTAAGTTGAAAATTTTGGGGCGTTACAACTTTAGTATCAGAGCAAGTTTCAAAAAATGGTTCAAGGCTCGTTCGACATCGACATTGCACCGTGAGTATTACCAATTTTGAGCTTTTTGCTTTATACTATGATTTACATACGATTTACTTAGTAGACTTGCTTATGTTTAGATGTCTTCGGAAGAGATATGCAACATGATGCTAGGTGCACTTCAAGACCTTTCATATAACACTAGGCATCTGAACCAGACAGTTTAGAAAGGTCAAATTTCTTAATAGACTCATGTTACACAAACAATTCATGGAAGTGTTCTATGTAGCTTATTTTTTTAAACACGAGAAAAGCTAAAAGATGCAAGAATTCTATAATAAGGCAGAATAACATTGGCGAACTACATCATTAGATTTTGAGGCTTATAGTGTTATTGCCCCAATGTATACACTATAGAAGAAGAATGTGCAATGAAGTTCGCACATGGGCTAAAACAAGTTTTGAGGACTAAGGTCTACACACATGGACCAAAGACTTTGGATGAGGCCATTCAGGTGACTACTCTCTTGGACCAAGACTAGTCAGAGTCCCAAAAGTCCCAAAAGTCCCAACCTAACTGAAGTGTACAACCATCAAATGGCCAGAGGAGTTGTCCTAAAAGAAAGTCATTCCAAAAGAACTTTGGTGGAAAGAGGTTCACACCACCAGTAAAGAAGTCGAGACTACAAGGAGGCACGAGGCCTCAACAACATAAACCATCACAAACTTGTTCAAAATGTAGACATGGTCACTCAGGATAGCCTTGTTCTCATGAGACTGGTGGATGCCTATATTATGGCAAGGTGGGCCACTATGTCAAGGATTGCTGCAAGAAGTATGATGAATAGAGAAGGGTCTCGAAATATCGCAGCAACAATGTTAAAGGCCACTGTATCAGTAACAACAAAAGCCAGCCGAACAAAAAATAGTGACAGGATGCATTTTTACCACTACCGTGGAGGAACTAACCAAGGGAAAATTTGTGCAAAGTACTGTGTTAGTCACTAGATAAGCGGCTCTTACCTTATTTGATTATGGCATCTCTCATTCATTCATTTCTGTGAAATTTGTAAAACAATTGCATGTACCTGTTGAATCTTTGAACTACCCATTGGAGGTACATACTTCGATTGGTGAGCATCCTTATACGTAACGTACATGCCAAATACAAAAATACTAATAGAAGGGAAAAATTTACTTGCTGATACTATCCACCTAGATATGACTGACTTTGATGTCATATTAGACATGGATTAGTTGTTCGAGTATCATGCTTGAGTCTTGTGTCAAAAAATGAAGGTTGTTCTGTCTAGACCTAAATGTTCGAAAGTAGAGTTGAAACTCTCTAGACCTACACTGAAGGGCAGAGTGATTTCTTCATTGAAGGCATAAAATTATATGCAGAAAAGGTATAATGCCTTTCTGGTCAATATCACTCTAGTAGAACAAAAAACTATGTCAATAGAGGAACTAGATATAGTGCGAGAGTTTCCAAAAGAGTTACATGGACTTCCTCTACATTGAGAAATAAAGTTGAATATCGAGTTATTGCCTGGAACCGCACCAATTTCTAAGGCACCATACTGCATGACTACAGTTGAACTCGGAGTTCAAGAAACAATTGCAAGAGCTAATGGATTGAGGATTCATTTGATCGAGTGTATCTTCATGGGGTACACCGTATTGTTTATGAAGAAAAAAGACAGATCGATGTGATTATGCATTGACTATAGGATGCTCAATTAGGCTACCATAAAAAACAAATATCTGTTACCACACATTGAAGATTTATTCGATCAGTTGCAGAAGGCTAAAGTATTTTCGAAGATCGATCTTAGGTCTGGGCACCATCAACTCAGAATTAAAGGCGAAGATATTCTAAATATTGCCTTTCGAATGAGGTACGAGCATTATGAGTTTGTAGTGATGCCTTTCAGACTCACTAATGTGCCAACAACCTTCATGGATCTCATAAACAAAATGTTCCAACTCTATGTGGATACGTTTGTGATCATATTCATCGATGACATTTTGATTTACTTTGAGAATTTGGAGCAACATCAAGAGCATTTGTGGATCATATTGGGAGTTATTAGGGAGCACTAGTTGTTCTTTATGTTCTCAAAGTGTGAATTTTGGCTCGAGAAAGTCATGTACTTGGGTCACGTGATATCTAAGGATAGAGTATCCGTGAAACCAACTAAAGTGAAAGCCATACTAGATTGGAAGCAACCCAATAATGTCAACGACATCAGGAGTTTTCTTAGAATAGTATGATATTATCGATGATTCATTCAAGATTTTTCTAGGATTGCCTTACCTATGACAAAGATCCTGCGTAAGGAATTGTTATCATCGCAAAAAATTTCCCCTCCCTCTACGAGAGAGAGAAATGATTTTGCGAGTCAAACTCAACCAAAGTTTTGAAAATTGGTTTTGAAAATTACTCACCTCCGTTTTGAAAATTTGAGAGAAAATTCCATGGAATGGGATCTGCCTGTCGGTACAAGGATCGACCGTTCCTGGCGCCTTTACCAGAGGTAATCGAACAAATGATCAAATATGTGCTTTGACTAAGTTAAATTATCTAAATTATGTTCTATTTTCCTAGAATGCACAAAGAATCATGCATGTGCTATAGAATTTTGAAAAGATGTAAGTTTGAAAAATATGATGTTTGCTTTGGAAAATTGAGGAAAATGACTGGAAAAGTGTTTGAAAAGGGAATTCTTGGGAAAATCTTTGAATTTCATTGGAAATCAGAAATTTGCATTGGAAAATGGATTCTCAGAAAAACTCGGACTTTGAGAAAATCGATTTTTGAACTTTGAAAATAATATTGAGAATGTTAAAACATTGGAAAATCATGATTTTAACTTGGAAAATACTTTGAAATCTCATTTGAAAACTCAAAGTTTTTGAGAAAATCACTTCCTGAGAAAGACTTAGGAAATCCTGAGAAAACCGATTTCTCTGAATTGAATTTGAATTTAAGCTAGAATCACACATCAGATATTGAAATTTGCAGAATTAAACTATATGCCATGCAGTCTTATTCTAAGGAGAAAATGTAAATCTTATTCTAAATATTACAATCTTGATATTACATTGAATTGAATAAAATAAATAAATAAAAATCTTCTTCTTGAATGTTTCTGCAAAACTAGAAAACATGTTAGCACAGAAATGTAGGTTTATCTAGATTTATCCAAAAATATTGGGAAATTATCGGATATCACCTAAATATAAACCCTAATCCATACCCTCCTAATATAAACATAAGAAATAAGTAATAAAATTTGAAAATAACTTAAAAATTCAAAATTGGGGTAAAAATGACCAAAATACCCCTGATGACCTTGAAATCAGGGTTTTCTAAGAGAATTTTTATAAAATTTGAAAATCAAATAAAATAGAATTAAACATAAGATGATGTAACATGATGATATGCATGAAAATATGGAAAATTAAAGTTTGGAATTTCAAAATTGAGGTAAAAATAACCAAAATGCCCCTAATAGCAAAACTATGGCCTTAAAATGAGGGTTTTCTGATAAAAATTTATCAAAAATTGGAATGTGAAATGCAAATGATATTGAAATTAACCCTAATATGACATGATATGCTTATTCATATGATAAAAACCTTAAAATTACAAAAATATCATAAATTACTGAATTTAACTTGTTTTTCGCTTGATTTTCGCATTTGAATGTAAAGGTTTAACTAACACACAAGGAAAATGAACTCCAAATTACACCAAATTTGGCATGGACACCTAGACTAACTCTAAAAACAGTATGGAATCCGAAAATCTATCTTTTTGAAATTTTTTTATATAGAAATTAATTAAAAATCCTAAAAATCAAGATTTTTGCCTAAAATTCTAAATTTAACCTAATGAAAACTGAATTTTGGGTACTAACCTGCCATAGAAATTCCTCAGATTTTATGGGTTGACAAAGGACAGTTAGGCAAAGATTTTTGGCTTTTACAGCTTCTGGTTTTGACATATGTTCGGAGCTTGACAGCTCCGGCAAGTCGGATCAGAATCCAACGACTCTAGGACTTAGGGCAGACTGACAGGTTTTCATAAAAATTCAAAACAAAATGGTAAACAGAGGAAAAAACCTCTGAAATTTTAGGATAATGACCCTAACACATAGAGGAACAGTTCCTTTTTTTATTGTTTCTACATTGAACTTACGGATTGGATGGACACAGAGGATTATCAGACCTCTAATTCTGATAAAATCTAACTAGAGGGATTTGTCTAAGAAGCTTATAAAATCTGAAAAACTAGGAATCCAAATCCTAAAAATCCTAAAATTCTGTGAAATGACAAAGGTGTTCACTAGGAACAACTCCACTATTGAAGGTTTTGACATCCGACCTACGGATTGAACGAACACAGCAGATTAGGGTCGGTCTAGACCCTGACAAGCAGAAATCAAGATTTTCACAGGGGTCTGGAAAATTTGATTTTTGGTAGACACTAGATCTTTTTTAGAAAAATACAAAAAAAAATACTGGAAAATAATGGATTTAATCATGAAGCTACTGTAATTTTTTTGGGGTGAATCGGATTTCCCATGGGGGAGATCTCAAACCGACAACCCTGCTAAAGGGAGATCTGGAAATTTCAGAGTGCCTAAAATAGATGCTATAACTAGAGAATTAAGTGAGATGGTTTGGGATATAGGTTGACTCTAACTAGACTCACTACTCACCTTAACGCACTAGGTTAGTTAAGTTAACAAATCAATAACAATTGAAACCTATAGACTAAATACTAATTGATGAAACTCAAAGATTAAAAATAACAAAAATCAATCTAATTACACGCCTAACTTAAATGCCATGAACCTAATTAAATTACCTAAGTAAAGATTCAAAGACTATCCTAATGTTAATGCAGACTTAACTAAAAAGAATTAATGCTAATTCTTATCTAAGGTAATAAGGCAAATTAGACAATGAGGTTACTAATTGATAAAGCCCGAAGTTGGCAAGTATAAACTCTCCAAATTCGTCCAACTAATAAGAGGTTATTCTCATTAAAAATCTTCAAAACCCAACTTGGAAACTTTAAAGAATTGAAGTCGTCCAGCCAAGTGGGGTCTACACGTTTTGGCTTTGCCTTAAAAGCAACCACACAATCTCAAAAGTCCCTCCCAAATCTTTGGAAACGTTTTTAGAAAGATCTTTGAAATTTAAAATTGGTTTCCAATTATATAGAATAGGGGAAATCTTCTCATTAATTCACTTAAAACTCGATTTAGAAGGTTAGAAAAAGGCAAACCGTCCAGCCCAAAAAGGGGTCCACACATTTTTTTTTGACTTCTAAAAAAATTTGTCTAGCAATTAAATCCTTTCCAAAATTCGTGTGGAACAATTTTAGCAAAAGATTTTTGAAATCCAATTTTATTTCCAACTTTGAAAAACTTGATCCTTGCTAACTTGGCTGGAAAACAAAACTTCCAAAATTTCCTTTGGTTGGGTCAAGAATGTCAAGACTTGCCTTACACGAATTTGAATCAATCACACTTATCAAATAATTCAAAAACGTCTAAAACACTCAATTCCTAATGCAATGAATCTAGACACCCTAATGGACCTTCTATATGCAAATGACTCCTACCAAAAGAAGCCTAGAGCTCTAATGAAGCTCCAATGGCCGACACCCCCACTTGGGGAAGATGACTCTACACGCCTAAAGGAAAATTTGCCTAAACTAATATCACCACTACAGTTACGAATCTAAGGCTAACATAAAATCATAACTAATTATTTAAATTAATGGACATACCAACTAACTAGCTACTATGCTGGAAATTCAAACAACACTTAAAACATTAATCAGCAATCTAGCTAAACGCCTAACCTAAAACACAAAACATTTGAAATTAATAATAACTAAATTTACTGCAAAATAAACATCTACCTTACCTAAACATTAATCAGCAATTTATACTAATTTAACAAGCTAAAACTCTATGGAAAACCCTACAGCCGGCTGGATGACACACCTAAAAACTAGACAAATAAAAGTCACTTTTTTAGTTTTCACAAATCTAAAACACCAACGCAAGATCTATGGGACTGGGAAACCAACAAACAAAACACCATGGGGATGAAAAACCAACAAACAAAACACAGATACACAGCTAAAACTGTAAATCACACGCACTTACCCAACAATGCACTCTCAACTCACGATTTTTTTCATACAAATCACATAACACATCTAAAACGAACACCACTTAAAACGGTAGACAATTCATACTGAGAACAGATGGAACAAGGTTTGATTACACTATTTACTGCAGAGAAAATTTCAGAACCTACACTCACTGAAACACCAAGATCGGCTAGAAATAGTCTAGCCGATTTTTTTTTGGTTTTTAATTGAAAACAATTTAAATTAGACCCAATGACCAAACTGAATCAAAAATAAATTTTAACACATATTTTTTTGTTGAAACATTACAGAAAAAACAAATATAACAAAAGATTAAAATTGGCTAGAAAGGATCTAGCCGATTTTTGTGTTTTTGTGAAAAACAACAAGAAAGCAAGATAAAACACCTAGAACCGAATAAACACCCTAAATCTAACGTGTTGGTCTCTGCACGAAATCTAAACTAAGGTTTACTGCAGCACACAAACAGAAAAAAGACAAGAAAAAATTATCACACACGATTTGGGTTTTAACTAGAAGAAGGGAAAGAAGAAGACCTACCTCCAGGGCGATCTGACGATTGTGGGGAAGGAGAGAGCGGAAGATGCCTTTGGATTCATGTCCCGTATTGTTCAATGATGCTGGAACGTAACCATGAAAGTGGGTTTTGCAGCTGCACCACGTTGGAAATCCACCGAGGATGGGAAAGGAGCCGATTCGCGATCGGAGGGCTTAGAAAACCGGATGGAGGTAGAGCCGGTTCTTCTTGTTGGAGTGTTTCGCACTTCCATGCAAGAAAAGTGCCTTACACCTCTGCTACACCTGCAAAAACACAGCAAATCAATGTTAATACCAGCAAGGAAGATAAAAAAATGAAAGAAATGAAAGAAATGAAAAGGGAGATAAAGCAATGCTTGAGTTTCAAAGAAAAAACTTGATCTTCAAGGGCAAATGGTGTGAGATGGGAGGTTGGAAGAGGGGATGGAGCAAGAATCACAAGGTGGGCATCAATTCCAAAGCCAAAAACGTGTAGGGTTTGCTGAAAAATATTATTTATACTTTTTGCCATTTTCAGAAAAGGGTTTAAATAAAACTATTTTACCCTACGCCACTTTCTGAGGGGGTTTTCTGAAAATATTTTCTAAATGGGTATGGATATGCGTGTGGGTTGGATTTGGGCTTTCTAAAGATTGATCCAAGGTCCAGAACAGCCTATTTGGGTCGGATATGGATCCAATCCACCTCAAAATCTGTGCCCGAACACTAAAATAGCCATAACTCTCTCATTTTAACTCCGATTTTTCTGAAATTCGAACCACAACCCCTTGATATCAAAATACATATAAGCATGGGTTTTAAACCTTAAACTCACCATAAAATGCATGAATAAATAGCTAACATGATGTGCATTTCATGCATCATCAGTAGCATCGAGTTGCCTATGGCAACATCGATCTACCTATGTGCCATATTAATGGAATATATCGATTCAAATATTTGTTTTCTTCTTTCCTTTTGTTATTTATTCTTGAATCTCTGATTTTCATGAAGTTTTTGAATATTTTCTTACATTTAATCTCCTGTTTTCATCATCTGTTATGCATGATTTCTTATTTATACTTCCGATCTCTTATGCTTAATGCTATTTTGATTCATGCTTCACTTCCTGTTTTTGAGTCGCTTAGTTTCCTATCTTCATCTTTATTTTGATTGTTATTTTGTTTTGTTCTAATCTATGTTGATTCATGTTTTCTTTCCTATTTTTATTTATTTTGTTCTGTTTCCTGTTTTGATCTATCTTGAACTTTGGTTTTTGTTTGGATTTAGACTTCATGTTGCTTTGTGTGCTTAGATGCATTGTCTCATCAACCTGATAAGCATCGTTACCCTTTGTTGCACATCGATTGAACCCATCATGCACCTTACATTATTTACTGGCATAAATTAGCGTTTGCATATCATCTGATTAGTTCATCCTTGGAAGTAAAGCATCAGCTGGATCATTTTTTTTCCAATAACTGCATTGGTCTATAATTTGGGTTTGCAGTATCCAGGTATGGTCTGTTCATAAATGCATTGACAATTCGCGTGTCGCGGCATTGCTGTTGCAAATTTTTCTGATGTTCGTCTCCTAGCATCAGCAATGCATCTGTATCTGTTATGTCGTGGGCACTTACTTCATTCATATTCCATTGTATATTACAGTTTCATTATATTTCCTCTCATCTCATCATATTATAACTAAGTGTTTCAATTCTCTGGACATTTTTTGTATATCACATTCAGCAATCACGACCGATGCAATCAGCATTGTTCGCGCATCATTCCAAATTGGATTTTTTGTCAGGTTGTGTAAAGTCTATTATTTAATTTCTCTCATGCTATGGTACATGGCTAGATCAAATCCAAGTATTCATTTAAAATTTTCAAGTTGAAGCCCTTGTTATTCTGCTTGGAGACGTTGATTAGAGTCTATGGTAATAAGGTAAGGGCAATTTTTATTCGATCCCTCCGTTGCCCAATGATTCGTGATCTCAAGCAATGTATGGCCTGTCTAGTGTGATCAATACAAGGGCTTCTTGAAGGGAGTCCTGCTAGAAAAGAATCTCCTGGTATGTATCCCTTTGTGAGTTTCAAGAAATCAAAAGGTGTTGATCTAGTAGAATGGTTTGCGGGAGTTTAAGAGAAACCCAAAAGAAGTGAAAGCCAATCAGGTTTAAAATAAATCCTCTCCAGCACAAGATCTTCAAGTTATAAAAGCCATCCAATATCTTGATTAAATAACTGATAAAGAGGTGAGTGGTTGTTTTGTAGAGCTTTAAATTTCGCAGCAGCTTCATATTTTACTGTCAATATTTTCTCTTTGTTCGTAATTAGGTTTTCACCTTCCTTTTTATTTGTATTATTATTATTATTATTCTTTTTAGAGAACTACAAATGTGCAAAATCAATTGAAATTTTACTAAGGGTATATCCTTTTTATCGATCATGCAAATGCCCTTCCCCCTTTCAAGGTTCAGCGAGTTGGGTTGGAGATCTAGAGATTTCTCTGATGTTTTTTTTGTTACAGTAATGAAATTTTTTGCTTGAGAGGCATGATGCTTCAGGTTGGAAGCATCCTTCAAATTCAGAGTTTACTTCCAGTTTTGAATGGAGTTTCAATACATTGGAGTATTCCATCCTTCCCATGTCAAATAATATATCCCTGCTTCACAACATCAATTGTTTCAGGATTTTATGCTAAAACCCCTCGTCAAGCATCGATCCACTGCTTTGCATCTGGGTGTTTATATCGTATTTCAGTTTATCATTGTTGGCAATTTGCCAAAATCTCGGGGGATCAACCTCTAGTCGGTAAGTCCAAAATGGTTCACTTGGGTAACTTGTTGTTTGATCTGTGCAAAGTGCTAAAATGCATGCATCAGGTACTAGGTCAGGTGGTATTCTTTATCAACAATTGAGGTTGAGTATTTTGGTTTCCCTTGGTGGGAATGTCTGTTTACTTATCATGGTTTGATTTTTTTTTCTTGCAGTCAATTAATTCAGAAGATCTAAAGGCCCTTAAAGTTATTCCAACCGTGAGCACCTTGATATTCAACATCTGCATATTAATGGTGTCATTCCTCATCTTCATTTTCTGTAAGATAAGCATTTATGATATGGTTTTCCTGCATATTCCCTGATTCCTCTGCAGAATTTAAGGTGTTCGCCCCCAGGGGTATCGGCTCTCAGGCAAAGGCTGCTGAAATAAACAAATGAGATGAATGAAAATCAAAATTTTTGAATGATTGATAACATCAGAATGATCTGGCATTTAAAAGATTAAGAGGCCTCTGCGCAGAGTGGTTTATTTAAAATGTTACAACATATTTTTCATACACTAAAATCCTGTGGTATCATAGGCTGACCACGACGGGGAAGTTTTGAATTTGAAATAACACTGGGATTTGACACTCATGTGGCGGACATGGCGTTGGTAGGTATACCACTAAAATTCAAGTTAATTCTTTATTTGAAACAGAATTTTTGAGGTTTTTGCATAATTGCTTAGTTACTTATGTTCTATTGAAAACCCTTCATCCCACCTGTGTTTATCATAATTCATTTATACTATGTTGATTTACTGTGTTGATTAGAGTGTGCCCTTGCCTTATAACTATAACCTTGATACTTTTTGGGAGGCTCATCGGTTTCATTCTCTGAAAAAGGGTTGATTGTTAGAGATAATGCTCCCTACCTGGGGTTTGGAATATCATTACTTGATTACATTTTTAGTCTGTTTTATGGATTGTATGGCTACTCAGAAGGTTTTAAAATGGGTGATAGGAGGTTTGCGCCAGAAATTGGTTGACATAGTTAATGGAAGAGATAAAATGGATCTGAAGTTTCAAAATTTTACCTTTACTTTGATATTTGGAATGCTCTGAAATTTGTGGCAAAAGACTTGCATATTATCTGTGATGTCTGCAAATTTGACCATTCTGCTATTTCCATAGTGTCGACACAGATCTGCACCTCCGCAACTGGGAATACATGTCCCACAACTTGAAGCTATGTCTGGATGCATGTTCTTGGCAGATGCTCGCCTACTGTGGAAAGTCATAACAAGGACTCAGATCTGTCGATGCTGGAATTAATATAGTGCCTTGTTTTATCTTGAAAACATCGGGCTCAAATATGACCGATCTTCAATAGATTCAGAGGTCGAAGAATGACTACTGGGAAATCAAGGTGAAGCTGGTATGGTACTACAACAATGCATTGGGAAGGCCACAAAAAACATTCATAGCACAACAATATTCGTATTTTCCAATCTTTATTTCGTTACTTTCTCATATGTTTCATCTCTCAGAATTTCATATTTCTGAAGGAAAAATCTGAATTTTGTTGGTCCCCTTTGTTATTTTGTGATTCTTATAGATATCATGGATCAACTGTAACATCATCCAGCCTTACAGGTGTTCCAACAGTGCATGAAATGTTTGATCTGCCAGCACCATTTGTCTTGCTTGCTGACTGTCCACATTACTAGCGCTGCCATTTACCGGGTGAATCTGAGGATTACTGGCGCTGCCATTTACCAGGTGAATCTGAGGAGGAATTCTCTAGAAGATTAGCAAATAACTTTGAGAACCTTATCTTAAAACTAGAGACAATTGCAGCATTCATTATAGAGCCAGTGATGGGTGTTGGGGGTATCATTCCTCCCCCTACTACATACTTTGATAAGGTATGCTACATTTTTCTTTCTTGGAAGGTAACCCGAAAAAAAGGGCTAGAGGGTTGATGAAGTTAGATTCTATCTATATCAAACTTTTCAACCTGATTACTTCTTTCTCCAAGTTGGTGTGGGTAAAAATATTTAGTGACCTTACCCAGTTCAATTTGGGATTTGGGGTCGAGTTGGGTTAGTCAGTTACTTGGTCTCAGACCAGGCCATGTAAATTTCTTCTTTATCTTTTTGTGAATATCATTATGTGTTTCTATAATAATTTAAATTACAAATATGATGGTTGTGTTTAGTAATAATCGTTGTCACTACCCTTGCAGCAATGCTCCAGCCACTTGCGGCGTAATCACCTCAGCCCCTGCAATCTGTTACTCATGTTTCTCCTTGCATTAATAACACTTTCACCTTCATAGCACATACATAATACTACACTCCATTAACATCTTCATCATCTCTTACTGTATTTCCACACCTCCAGCACACCATCATCATTGCATTCATATTTCACCTTCTCTGCAGTTCATATTTACACATTAATAGTGCATTTGCATAGCCATCCAATATTTCTCCATAACCTTCTATTTTGATATTTCCATCTTACATCATTGTCCCTTTTGCATACTATGTGCATATTATCACCACATTTACATCTCCATGAGTATATATGTCCCATGTATCTTAGTTCTGATATACCACCATAAAATTTAGTATATTATTTCATGCTAAACTCTGTTTTGCAGGTAAATTTAAAGAAAGTTAATTTCCTTCTCAAAATTAGAAATCTTTATTTCTATTCCAAAGGTTGTAATAACTTAGGTATTAATGAGAATTTTAATTTCCAGTATTAGATTAGAATGTATGAGCTTACCTTGCTTGTTTTCATATCATTTTATATTTTTTGTTCAAAATTTCACAAATGGGTACACGAATGGCACGTGCACCATTCTAATAAAAGGTGGTTAAATCCTAAGTTGATGATTTGCATCAATGGCCATAGTCAAGATGTGAACAAGACTTAGGATTTTCATATTTTATGGAATAACATTGGATCCACAATGGATCCTTTTCAAAAATCATCATATTTTTAAAAATACTTTCTTCTTTTATCAGAGTTTAACTTAAAATTAACTCAAAACGTATATCAATGGCCATAGTCAGGGTATATTGAGAGTTAATTTCATTTTAAACTCTATAAAAGCACCAAAATATGTTTTATTCTTCACCTAAATTCAAATATGATTATTATATAATACATTCGATGACCATAGTCAGGATTGTATTATATCCTCAATCTTATTCTAATTCACTTAAAGAATGAAATATGCTTTTCAAATCCAATTTCAAAATTCTTTAAATTCATTTTCAAAATTCCCTTTCAAAACTCCAAGTGATTTTGAGTATTTTCTTCATTTCTCAAATCAATTCTTATTTATAGATTCAAATTCAATTCTATCTCATTTTCAAGACTCAAAATTCGATTTCAAAGTCCAAATTGACTTTGAAATTTCAAATTCGTTTTGTATTCAAAACTTCAATTTGCAATTCAAATCAAATTTTAAAGTTCAAATCAACTTTAAAATTCCAAAATCACTTTTTCAAAATTTAAATTCAAGTTCAAATCAATATCTCAAAATCAATTTCAAAGTTTAATTTAAACTTTGAAATTTCTGATTCATCTTCTGATTTCAAATTCAAAATTATTCTTTATCTTCAAAATGCTTTTCAAATCAAAATCAAGGTTTTGAGATTAATGTTGAATCTCAAAATTTGACTCTTCCTAAATTTTAAATTCAATCTGGGTTTTTCAAAACCCAAACTCATCTTCAAAAGTCCCATTTGGACTTTCAAAAACCAAATCCAAAGTTAGAACCCAATCCCAACTTGGATCCAGATTTCCAAAGGCAATCTCCACTCTTGGATCTCAGACTTCAGATCCAAATTCCATTTAGGATTCTAGATTTCGGATCCAATTCCATCTTGGATCTCAGACTTTAGATCCAAATTCCATCTTGGATTCCAGATCTTGGATCCAATTCCATTTAGGGTCCAGAATTCAACTTCATCATGGATCTCAGATTTCATATCCAAATTCCATTTAGGATTCCAGATTTCGGATCCAACTCCATCTTGGATCTCAGACCTCAGATCCAAATTCCATTCCAGATTTCAAAATCCAAGTTTATCCTGATTCTCAAATTCCAAAACCAATTCTGTTTCTCATATTTCATCTTGATCTCTTAAATCCAATTCTATTTGAATTTCTCAAAATCTCATTCTGATTTCAAGTTTTAAATATAGAATTCAATTTCATCTCAAATATTCATTTCCTCTCCTAAATCCAGAATCAAAATTCAAAATCCATTTTCTGACTTTAAAAACCTCATTTCTTTTCCTTTTATCTAAGCTTCAAATCATTCTTTTCAAAATCAAGATTTATTTTCCCAAACTCTGATTATTTCAAAGACTTAGAACTTCAAAATATCTTTTCCTGATCTATCTCAAGTTCTAAAGTTAGATTCAACTATTCAGAAATCATATCTCCATTCCATCATCACATTCACTTGGAAAATCTTAGATTTCCAAAATCATTCTTTTCAAAAAAGCATACATTCTTGCATTACACAAGCACGATTCTTTGTGCATTTAGGCTTAAAATCAATTCTTAGATAATCTTTTAGCAAAGCAAAAAGGCATAAAATTCGACCATTGGTTCGATTACCCCTGGTAAAGGCGCCAGGAACGATCAAACCTCGTACCGATGAGCGATATCCGTCTCCCAAATTTTCCCACAAATATTTCAAAACGGAGGCGAGTAATTTTCCTAAATATTTTCAAAAAATTAAGGTCAAGTGAGACCCCGCAAAAGAGTTCCTCCTTCTTTCTTTTCTCATTCTCTCTTCTTTTCTATCTTTTATTTCCCTTCAAAAGGGGAACAGAGGTTAGAAAGGCGAAGAGAAAAGGAAAAGAGGAACGAAAGGAAAAATTTTGCGATGATCACAGTTTTGGCGACTGAGATGGGACCCGTCTTCGTCCGGTCAAATTTTTGTCTTTTGCTTTGCTCTGATATTATCTAAGTCTTTATTCTTCGGATGTCAGCTTCATTTTCATGCAAACCTTAGGAGCCTAGACTCTGTCCCAGCTGACATCATTGCATATAGGATTTAAGTATGGTTTTGTAAGACCATATTGAGGAGATTATTCCATGTTCACATTAGACTTAGGTCTGAAATACAACTCTCCTCAAATCCAGGGATTGAATGTAAACAATGTATGCAAGTGTATGCTTCTATTCATTTAAAATTCTATCTCTTTAGGACTTGCATTAGAGCCATCTGATTTCTCGCATGTTGAACATGTTTTTGAAAACATCCCTACCTATATTGTCCCGGTCTTCACGTGGTTGGGCTGTCTCATTGAACCATAGTTCGGGAGAGAGCCTCACAACTGGGCCACTTATTTGGGTTTGCGCCCCCCTACCACGTACCTAAGGGCCATAGTCTGAGGTATATCGGTAGGTGCTCAAGGATGTTGGGAAGCCATTACCTTAGAACCGGAGAAATATTTTTATGCCACGTACTTTGAGCTTCAGCTTGGGTATATTGGCATATCTTGATTGGAATCAGATGATCTAAACCTTAGAGTTAGGATTAAGGTCCTACAAGCCATTTCAAAATATTGCATTTAGAGTCAGCCTTTAGGGAGTGTTGTTTGTGCATCCTTGTTTGTACATCTGTGATTGTGTGATATTTTATATTTTTCTTATATATTTTCCAAAACCCTAGGTATATATTATTCAAAATTTCCTCTTTGTTTTTAAAACCTAGGTGTATTTTTCTTTTCTTCTTCTGATTTCTTCAAATTCTAAAATCTTTGCCATCTACTTTCGAAATTCTTTTCTATTATATTCTATTCATTACCCTCTTTTGCAATAAAATGTCTTTTGTCAAGAGATATCCTTTTCAAAATTAACATTTGTTCATATTCTAATTGTTTATTTCTTCTCACAAAAAAGCAATGTGGTTGTCAAATTTGGTGATAACCCTATCCTTCCTAATAAGATATTTTGTTGTCAGATTGTGATTTCTTCCTTTGTTAAAATTTCTTCCAAGATCTTTTTCTAAAAACCCCATTTTTGCTCTACAGAGAGCATTGGCATTATCAGTTGACTCAGGCAAGATCAAAGATTGCACCGTTCTAACATCCTGGTTACAAGCAGAAAGTAAGGAATGGATTCTCAAAAGTTGGTCACAGGAGTTCAGGACAGTAAAATTGAGATTGATCCTGCTATATATCAGTTATTCAAAAGGATGATGATTGAGATATTATCCGAGCAAGCTGAAGCCAGTTGCGGAAAAGCTCCCACCGAAGGAGAGGCACCTGTCACCTTCCCCATGAATAAACACAGCGATAGCAGTGCAGGAAACTCTAAAGTCAGCAGGGGCAGCAACTTGGGAGAGTATAAAGGCCAGAAAGGGAAATGTTGTGAAAACCATGATAGACTTCTTCAATACAGTCCTCAGCAAAAAGGCAAGAAGCAGGAATAACCAAAGCGCAAGGATTGGAACAATGATCGAGATTTCACTCCTTTAGATGAGCCGCTCGACAAAGTCCTCGAATACATGTTGTCTAGCGAATTAATCAGGCTCCCAAAGGCCGCCAGCCCTTCCACAATCATGGAAAAATATAAAGACCAATTTTGCAGGTTCCATCAGGCAACAGGGCATGACACTGAGCATTGCTTTGTCTTCAAGAATATCGTTCAAGACTGCCTTGATAAGAATCTCTTTGTTGAAAACGAAGAAGAAAAGTGTCCAGATCTCCTAACCATGCAAGCCCAGTCCAGCTCCTAGAAAGGGGTCAGTGCTCAACAGAAGTCAAGCAAGCCGAAGAAAATAAAGTGTGATGGTTGGGGTTATGATTGCGAGCTTACCCCTCTAGGTCAGCCAATCGAAGAAGTTCTCAGATACCTGCTTGCGAAAGACATGATCAAGCTCCCAAGAAAGGTTGATCCTTCTGTCACCATGGGGAAATGGAAAGATTGCTTCTGCAAGTTTCATCGAGCAAGGGGGCATGATACGGAACATTGTTTCGTCCTCAAAAATATTGTACAGGACTACATTGACAAAGAGCTTTTGGTACCAGAGGAAGGAGAGGAGCAGTCTGCAGTTCCAACCGAACCATTTCCAGACCACTCAAAGAATTGAGAATGCCAAAAGTTTTTCGCTTTCATCCCCTTTTGTCAGTCACTTTATAGGTGCAAGTCAGCCCAGTCTTTTGTGACTTTTTGGTTAAAATACTTGTAAATATTCAGTTTTGTTATCAAACTTTGCTTATCAATGAAATGCTAATTTTCTTTATATCTTTTGGCATCCAAGGCATTAAAATTCCTGTTCTTTTTCAGAATGCGGGACAATCCTGACATCATTCATGAGAGAAGTGATATTACCTATGAGGGTCTTTTCAAAAATCCTGAAATTTCAAAAGTTTCTACAAAATCTTCGTCATGATAACCAAAAAAGTTCAAATATTTTTTAGCATATTTTCCAAAAATTGGTTTTAAACCATTGCATTAAAAAATCAACCCTCGTGTTGATCCTATTTTCCAAAAATTGGTTTAGAACCATTGCATTCAAAAATCAACCCTCGTGTTGATCTTATTTTCCAAAAATTGGTCTCGAACCATTGCATTCAAAAATCAACCCTCGTGTTGATCATATTTTCCAAAAAATGGTTTCGAACCATTGCATTCAAAAATCAACCCTCGTGTTGATCTTATTTTCCAAAAATTGGTTTCGAATTATTGCATTAAAAAATCAACCCTCGTGTTGATCATAATTTCCAAAAATGGGTTTCAAACCATTATATTCAAGAATCAACCCTTATGTTGATCTTATTATCAATCTCGAACCATTGTCTTCAAAAAAGTCAACCCTGGTGTTGATCTTCTTTTTTTCAAAAATTAGGTTTTCAAACCATTGCCTTAAAAAAATGACCCTCATGATGATCTCTCGTGTTGATTCCCTTTCAAAGATCAGCTCTCGCGCTAATCATTCTTCTCACGGTTAATCCTCTTTCCAAAAATGATTTTCTCATATTCTTCTCTCACTTTAAAGATCCCACATGCAAGCAGGATCAAACAAACTCTTTTTCTCAACTTTTATCAATTTTTCGTTTATCAAATCCTCTTTCATTCTTATTAATTTTATTCATCTTTATCAAATTTTATCAAATTTCATTGATTTTTTATCCATTTTTAATTCTTTCTGTCAATCCTTATTTTTAATTACCCCTTTCAGGTTAAGGGATAAACCTGATGCCTCTTTCCCATGAGGTATTTCTTTTTCCTTCTTTCTCCCCCTTCAGGTTAAGGGATAAACCTGAAACCTCGTCCTACGAGGTCCTTCTTTCTTCAGGATAAGGGATAGTCCTGAATGTCTTTCCTCATCTTTTAAAGCTTCATTAATCTCTGCCAAATCTTTATCAAAATTTTATTCTTTATCCAATTTTATCAATTTTATTTCTTTATCAAATTTTGTTGATTCTTTTGATTCTTTATCAAGCCTTTTTATCAATTTTTGCCAAATTTTATTTCCTTTCCATTCAGGATAAGGGATAATCCTGAAACCCCTCATAGGAGCAACAATGCTACCTGCGAAAAATTCTTTTACAAAACAACCTTCATCAAATCTCCTTGATTTTTCTTCAAAATCTTCCATCAATTTCTATCTCTTTTCATCAGCCCTTCTCAAATTTTATTCTTGCTCAGTCAAGATAAAGGGATAATTCTGAAAATCAGACCGCGTATAATTAACTATGATGGTATTCTTCATTGTAAGTCAAATAATTCAATCCTCGAACTAGGTCATTCTCAATCCTAGATCCGGTCCTCGCACTGGCAAATTTTCAAGACTCAATCTTCCGACTAAAACTTTATGTCAAAAACCCGAGTTCTGACTCGGGCTTCCTTTTTTGGATCCAATGCTCATGTTGGAACCAATCATTTCTTCAGAAATTCAAGTTTTCAAACTCGAGTTCCTCTTTTTATCTTTTATTTTGAAAATCCGAATTCCTACTCAGATTTTTCCCTTTATTCTTTCGTTTGAAGTTTCGAGTTCCGACTAGGACTTCCTTTTGGATCCAATGCTTGTGTTGGAGCCAATTGTTGCTTCGGAAATTCGAGTTTCTTTTGACTCAATTTTCTCTTTATCTTTTATTTTTAAGATCCGAGATTTGACTTGGGTCTTCCCCTTTATTCTTTCGTTTGAAGTTCTGAGTTTCGACTAGGACTTCCTTTTGGAACCAATGCTCATGTTGGAACCAATCGTTGCGTCAAAAATTCGAGTTTTTCAACTCAAATTTCTCTTTTATCTTTTATCTTTTATCTTTTATCTTTTATCTTGAACATTCGGGTTCCGACTCGGGTTCTCCCCTTTATATATTTCATCTTCCTTTTTAAATACCTGAGTTCCAACTCGGACTCTTCTCTTTTTCAAAAACCCAACTCTCAGGTTAGTCCGTCCATCTTTTTAATATCCGAGTTTCGACTTGGACTCTCTTCTTTTTCAAAAAAAACCAATTGCCAGGTTAAACCTTCTTCTAAAAATCAACCTTCTGGCTGATCCCTTCCAAACTTCAAGCTTCAGATTTATTTTCTTCAAGATTCCTTCTTTTCCCCTTCAGGTTAAGGGATAAACCTGATGCCTCCTGCTAACGAGGTATTTCTTTCCTTCCTTCCCCCGTTCAGGATAAGGGGATAAATCCTGAAAGCGGACCACATACAGTTAAACTATGATGGCCCATTAAATTCAGAATTTTCACCAAGAATCTTTGCTTTCTAAATTCTTTTTGAAAATCGAGCTCATCTTTAAAACTTGGTCCTCGCACGGGTTATTTCTCAAATTTTTCAATCATATATTGAGCTCATTTGAAAAATCCAATCCGCGCATCGATAACTTTCTAAATTCAACCTTCTGATCAAAGTCTTTTCTTCTACAAAATTCAAGTTTTGTCTTGAACTTCCCAAAATTTGATGTATTCCAAAAGATCCAACACTCGTTGGTCATGTATTTTCAAAAGATCCAACACTTGTTGGTCATGTATCTTCAAAAGATCCAACACTCGTTGGTCATGTATTTCCAAAAAGATCCAACACTCGTTGGTCATGTATTTCCAAAAGATCCAACACTCGTTGGTCATGTATTCCAAAAGATCCACCTCTCGCTGGTCATGTATTCCAAAAGGACCCAGCCCTCATTGGTTATGTATTCCAAAAGGACCCAGCCCTCATTGGTCATGTATTTCAAAAGTCCCAGCTTACAATGGTCGAGCTCCCAAATCAATTTGTTCCATAAATCAAACCTTCAAAGTGTAATTTCTCAAATTTATCATTTCCAAACCTTCAGATCTTTAATCTCTCAGTTCTATCAGTTCCCAACCTCTGGGTTGCAATATTTTCGAAATTTCATCATTTCCTCAACCCTCGGGTTATAATCTCTCTATTTTAATCATTCTCAAACCTTCAAAAACCTTTTTCAATTTCAAAATTCAGTTCTTATAACTGGTCGGGATTTCAAAAATCCAGTGTTTTCACTAGTCGGGATTTCAAAATCAAGTTTCTCCTAACTGGTCGGGATTCCAAAATCCAGTTTCTCCTAACTGATCGGGATTTCAAAATCCAGTTTTTTATAAACTGGTCGGGATTTCAAAATCCAGTTTCTCCTAACTGGTCAGGATTTCAAAATCTAGTTTCTTCTAACTTGTCGGGATTTCAAAATCCAGTTTCTTATAACTAGTCAGAATTTCAAATCCAGTTTTTTATAACTGGTCGGGATTTCAAAATCCAGTGTTTTCACTGGTCAGGATTTCAAATCCAGTGTTTTCATTGGTCGAGATTTCAAATTCAGTTTTTCATAACTGGTCGGGATTTCAAAATCCAGTGTTTTCACTGGTCGGGATTTCAAATCCAGTTTTTCATAACTGGTCGGGATTTTAAAATCCAGTGTTTTCACTAGTCGGGATTATCAAATCCAGCTTCTCATAACTGGTCGGGATTATCAAAATCCAGTTTCTTATAACTGGTCGGGATTTCCAAAATCTAATATCTTTCATCAGTTAAGTCTAATTCTTACACCATTTCTCTAAATTACAGCTAGAGATTTCATCAAAATCTATATTGAGTGATTATTTCACAAAAAGAATTCTGGAACATTATGCCAATTTGCTAAAAACATTTGTTGATTCCAATGATCTGACTACACAAAAGAATTATCTCAGATTACCTCTAGTATTCTTTCCAAAAAGGTGAAACTTTTCACGAAAAAAGGGATAAAATTCAATTTTTTTCTCTGTTGATCAACCAAAAGGATGAAAGAAATATCCTTGGTATGATTAGCGAAAGAAATATTCAATGATATTGAAAAGCTAGAAGCAAATTTGATATTGATCATGGCTATGGCGTATGTTTAAAGACGGCTATCTGGCAATCAGGCAGTGGAAATATCTTGAGCTATAAAAAGAATCCACTCAATCCATATCTTCACATTCATTTCAAGTTGTAATCAAATATTTGCAAAAGGGATCTCTCAACTGTCGTCAAGATGAAGACGAATATGTGAGCTAGACCCCTGGGGCCAAAGAAGATTTGAATCATCTCCAAGATGAAGGAGTTTGTGAAGGATCCTTCCAGAGAAAGTTCAGATCACCGTCGAGATGAAAGCGAGTGTGATGAACCTACCGACAAACCCTGAAAGATATTTGATTTCTGCTATCATCTAAAGACCTTTTGAACCAATATCATCAATAGAATTTCTGAGATAAAAGAAGGATCGGAACATCTCCAAGATGAAGGAGTTTGTGACGTACCCTCCTACGAAAAAGAGAGAAAAAGTTAACACATCTCCAAAATAAAGGATGATGTAAAAGCCTGAGAAAGTTCAATGACTCAAAAAGAGTGCAAAAGGATCATCATGGGAAAAACACCCAGATTTTAAAACTATCAAAATTGCCAGGAGTCATATTTTCTTATGCGAAATTCTTTTATCAATATCTTTTGACTACTTGCTTTTATGAAATTAAGAATATTTCTTCTCTTCTCATACCAAGGAAATGGATAGCTTCCTTGAAGAAAATCATCAGCGCTAAAATTTTGAATTTGACTCTTAGAACCAAGGAGTTAACCTCATTGGAGAAAATACTCTAGGTGAAAGAGGAAATGTCTTTTGCACATACGTGCACATTTTCAAGCATTTGAGTCAACTACAATTTTATCTTATTGGCAAAATTTTCTAGCTATTCTAAGAATGAAATAAGTATTCAATATTCATTTTGATGCAACGGTAAACACCCCAAATTTTTTAAAATCTCTTAAATATTCTTTTTTTGCCCCTGATATCATTTTCTGAGCAATTGAGTCACTTTTAAATCTAAATTCCAGTTCATTTCTCAAGTTTTACTAAAATTAAATTCATTTTATATGTCTGACTTGACTTCGGATCCGAATCCATTGTCCAGATCCAAAACTGAGTCTCATTGTCCAACTTTTAATTAAAATTACAAAAAAAATATCAAAAATAGTTTATAATAGCTCGGACAGTCCGTCCGGCATCCGTTTGGGTCCATCGCGTTGTATTTCTCAATTCGAGTTTCAAAACTCGAACATTTTCTCAAAACTTGGGTCCAAACCCATTCTTCTGAAGAAATTTCCCCAAAATAACCCTGACCTTTCAGAAAAACTCTTCTTTTGTAAAAAATTTGAAGTTTTGTAAAAGTAGTTTTAAAGTCCCTAGTTTTTAGAGTTTTTGTCTTCAAAAATACAAAAAAATATAGGAAATGTCAAGGAAACAATAATATATATATAAATAGAAAAAGAAAAACACAAAAAATGGCCTTTTTCTGAAAACCGAGTTTATGACAACACCCTTTTAGAGAAAATTTTTGTTAAAGCCACCTTTTGAAAAAATTTTAAAAGAAAAGGGACCGGATCTGAGAGGGGCCTAACGGCCACCTCTTATAAAATCGAGCCTCAGGGGGTCGATAAGGGGGGAATCGGCGCCATACACCTTCTTCTTCTCCGCTCTCATTCCCTCTTCATTAGAAAAGAGTTGCAGAAGAAAGAAAAGAAGAAGCTCTCCGGAATTCCTCCAAGACCAAGGTGAGAACCTCCTCTGTCTTCCCTCGTTTGTCTTCTGATTCTCTCCTGATTTCTCCTGTTTTCATTTTTGTCCCATTCAAAGCACCATGGTACTGTTGATTTGCCTAGGGCAAATCGATCTGCCTTTCGTGCAACAGCGAACGAAATGATCAGATTCCTACACTTTCTTTTATTTTTCTTTAAAATTTCTTTGGCTTATGCAGTTTGAATATTAGTTCAGCCGGTATCCTCCTCTTTACCCTTATCTCATCTCACGATTTTAAAACTCTATTTACTTCGTAGATTCCTTTTTGATTCATTAACATCTTATTGTAATCGTGTTACTAGCTTTGTTTCTTCTGCTGATTTTCGTTTGATCTTTTTCTTTTTCTTTTTTTCTTTTGCATTCTTGTTGTAAGCATCTGTTTATGCTCTGCTATAGCTTAAACATATGTTTTCATCTCTAAGACCTTATTACAACGCACGTTTATGCTTCACTATAGCATGAACGGGTGTTTTGCATAGTATTTTGTTGGATGTTCCTTGATCTCTGGCATTTTCCATTTTTATCTTTGCATCTCATTAATATCCCATTTTTTTTTTCTTTTCCTTCCCAGTTTCTTGTTGATTTTTGATTTCCTGTTTATGTCTTGTTTGCATTATGATTTAAGGTTCTCTTCAATTTGATTTTACATTTTCATTTACGATTTACATCTGATTTCCTATTGGCATCTACTTTTATTTCATCTTTCCAACTATGAATCACCGTCCGTTGTTAGTTAGAAGTCAAGTTTTGTAGTCCCGTAATCCCATTGTGATGATTTCTTTTAGATTTACTGTACAAAACCAGCAACAGATTGGTTGCGTATCATTTGTGGGGGCAGCCGACCAAGTCTCCAACATCTCATTTACTATTATCACTTTAGTGTTTATATTAATTTTCATCCGCATGCATCAATACCCGTTTCATTTCCCATTACAGCAACAGGATGGTGTTTCACTTCATTTTTTTTTTGGGTTTGCAACATGGCGATAACCTACACTCTGATGTGAGTTCAGGAATGAACAATATATTAGCTGAGGAATATCCCCATTATAATCGCATGTTATAGCTTGGACCACACAGCCACTTGCATATGTCATGTCTCTGATCATACACTGGGTTGAGATCTGCAATTAAGAAGCCAATGGTACAATACAAATGAGGAAAATTAGGAATACATCATACCTGAAATTGGTTTTGCCTTCACAAAGACTGGAAGCATGTCCAGAAATTCGGCTCAAACAAAGGGTAGAGGTCACGTAATCAGTTTCTGATGGACTCTTTCATTACTTCACAGCCTAGGCTGAGAAGCGATGAAACCTCTGCTAAATTTCCTGTATGCATTGTCATGATAGTTAGCTTTTGACGTGATCAATTAAAGGTTTCAGGTAAAGTCGACTATAATCAGGGAGATGCACATGAAATATCCACACTCTTCTAGAACAGATGGTTAAAGGAGCATAGTTCTGAAAGTTGTAAGTTGAACTAATAATGATTGTTTGCTTTTTGTAGCTATCGTGAGCCATATCTGCCATATACATGCTTTTTCTGCAAATGATATTGTTCACCACGGCTATATATCCACTGCATGCCATACACAACACACGCACATATGCTGAATTCTCTCCAGGTGGTGTGGTTATATGTTTAGATTGCTGTCTAACACAATCGATCCCTTACACCCATGATCGAGCCACAGCCATATGAAGCCGGTCTGCAGTGAGGATTGTTGTACCTGCAAACAAATATATATATATATATATATATGTGTGTGTGTGTGTGTGTGTGGGGGGGGGGGGGGGGGGGGGTGTGGGTGTGGGTGTGTGTTTGGGTATATACATAATTGTCAATTACAGGATCATAGATAACCTTTTTGAATTGGTTATAATAAGATTGGTGGTTGGTTTCATTGGTCTGGTAAGAACAGATGATGATGCATTTCAAAAAGGTTGTCTGTGATTTTTCCTTCTTCTAGCTTGCAGCGGAGAATCTTGCTAAGTGCCTATAGAAAGCATAGGGACTCCAAGCTTGGCAAGTTAGCTGCAGAAAAGTTGATGGAATTAGAACCTCGGGATGCTTCCTGCTATGCACTATTGTCTAATATTTATGCTTATGAGCAGAGGTGGGAAGAGATGGCCAATTTGAGAAAGATGATGAAGTCAAAAAAAAAATATGATAATGCAGTCTGGCTGCAGTTGGATAGAGGTAAAAGGGAAAGTTCATACTTTTCAAATGGAAGATAGATCTCACCCTCAGATGTTAGATATCTATGAAAAGTTGAATGAATTGATTAAGCTTATTGAAGTAAAGGGCTATGTCAATGACCTTAGCTGTGATTTTCATAATGTTGAACAACAGCATAAACATACTAATATTTCCTTTCACAGTGAAAAGCTTGCTATTGCTTATGGAGTCCTCATCACGTCCCCTGGAGCACCTATCACAATCATCAAGAACCTTCGTATTTGTGGTGATTGCCATACTGCAGCGAAGCTATTCTCTGAAGTCATTGAGAGGGAGATCTTTATAGGAGATGGATACAGGTTCCATCATTTCAAAAAAAATGGTTTGTGTTCTTGTGGAGATTACTGGTAATCCTAGATCAAGCTAATGAAGACAACAATGAATACAACCTATACACATATGGTTGGCTATAGTAGTGTTGACTACTAACCAACTTAGAATTGATCTTTACATTTTCTTTGAAAGAACTTGGAATTGATCTTCATTTCCAAAGGGGTAGTTGATGTTATCCATAATAGTGGTTGTGGCTAAAGTTGAACGCTGAAATTCAGGTAACAGCTGCAGTCATTACTATTTGCAGTAATGGCAACTACTGCTATCAATTGTCAATGTGAATAGTTGAATGTTTTCCCAATTTTCTGTAGTAACACCTTGTGCTGACTGATTTTTTTCTTTACACAGGGAAAATTCTCATGTACAGAAGGTTGAATTTCTTACCTTTGTATGTCAATTTTGCACACTTGTTAGGGCCTTTACATAATCACAATACTCCCCTCATGCCATAGCACGCGTTCCATGTGTTGTAGGGGCTATGTGACAACCCATTTCCTATATTTGATTGCATTTCCCCTTCCCATATATTTTGAAACAACCCAATTAACGATGTCATTTCCCATACCCCTTTCCTTCAATCGTCGGCCCAGAAGCAATGAAGCCATTATTCTGAAGCCTATCCGGAGTTGATTTTTAACTCCCTTCATCAGACATTTCCAGAGCAATGAATCCCCTGACACCTGAACACTTGCCCTTTCCACTTTGTAGTCACATTTTCTGATTTCCAGCACCTGTGCATAGTTCAGCACATACACAGTTTCTCTTCACCGCCCCCAGTATGCACATTCCCTAGGATGATACAGTGATGCTGCTTCACATTTTTTATTGAAGCAGCAAAGTTGACTGACAACAAGTCATTTCAAGCCATGTGTCAAATTTATGCAGTTGTTTCCCATATATACATTGGTGATGCTGAGTCCTCTTCCCAGGCATTGGATTTAGTTGGTCCAATTTATAGGGTCATGGATTCCTTCATAGGTGTCCGGGAGAAAACTGGTGTTCTTTTTGCTTATAGGCTTCTGCAGATGAGGCAACATAATTTGCAGGAAGCATGAATTCGCCTAGCAAGCAGACTAAGGCTCGCTGATAAGCACTTGGAGAACATTCCACTTGTTTGGCATTGTCTCTACATGACACTGGACAGGCTAGAGAAAATTTAAAGTCCTCTTTGACATTGGCAAAGACACTCTATGATGTCCCTACTTAGATTTGGATACTTTCTGTTTTCACAGCCTTATATGAAGAAATAGGAGAATCTAGAAATGAGATGGAGAACTCTCATAATGAGAGGAAAAAGACAGATGACTTGAAAAAGAGAATTTTAGATGCAGAGTCATCGCTGCATCACCTTGAGCTAATTAGCATGCAGATTGATAAATTGAAAGTAGAAGTTCAACTGCGTGAGTTTGACATAAGACAGACTGATCCTGGTCCGTCGATGATCTCCAGTCTGGACATTCCTGAATCTGTGGATCTATCATCAACCCTCACCGTGCACAACTGCCCCATGCACTGCACATCTCCTGGCTTCTACCTTATTGCTCATTCCATCCATACCAAGTAATATTTTGAGTTGCGGTTGTGACCAACAATCACCTTTTCATTGAATTTCTGTGCAAAATGCACAGTCCACCATCCATCTTGCATATCTCTCATCGGCCTAAAAGTCTTGTGTGTGTCCCTTTATATATGGATTTTTGTTCACCTATGGCATGGCTTGTATATATATATATATAAATACATGTATGTATACATGTACATGTGTATATACACATTATCTCATAAATGCAGAATATGCCATATATCTCTTCTTAGCATGAGTATAGCATCTTATTATAGAATTAGCATAATCATCTATGTTTACATTTTTTTTTCAAACTAAATTCTTCCACTTCTTTTTATCTTGGCTTAGTACTAACTCTTTTTGCAGAAATCTCTAGAAATGTTGATGTCTCTCTTAGATTAGGATTTCAAATTCAGTTCAAGTTGTAATAGATAGCTATTAATGAGAATTATTTACATTTCCTGTCTTAGATAGAATAAATGAGCATTGTAAATACCATAAATTGTTTATTTTCATGCTTTTTATCTTTTTCCAAAATCTCACAATGGTGAAACACGAATGTCACGTACACCATTTCATAAGAGGTAATTAATCCTAAGTTGATGATTTACATCAATGGCCATAGTCAGGATGTAAACAAAACTTAGGATCTTTATCTTTTATAAAATAACATTAAACCCTTTTCAAAATTCATCATATTTTCTTTAAATATTTTTCTCTTTTATCAAGGTTTAATTTAAAATTAACTCAATATATATACCAATGGCCATAGTCAGGGTATATTGAGAGTTAATTTTATTTTAAACTCTATAAAAGCACCAAAGATGTATTTTATTCTTCACTTGAATTTAAATGTGGTTATTATATAATACATTCAATGACCATAGTTAGGGATGTATTACATCTTCAACCTCATTTTTAATTCATTTAAAGAATGAAATAGCTTTTCAAAATCCAATTTCAAGATTCTTTAAATTCATTCATCATTTAAGATAGAACAGCCTCATATTTTTCAAAATTCTTTTTCAAAATCCAAGTGATGTTAATATCTTCTTCAATCAATCTTCAATTCTTGTAAAATTCAATTCATCTTTTCATTTTCAACCTCAAAGTCCAATTTAACTTTGATATTTCAAATTCATTTTATATTCAAAAACTCCAATTCAAAACAGATTTCAAAGTTCAATTTGACTTTGAGATTTTAAATTCATTTTATATTCAAAAATTCCAATTCAAATCAGATTTCAAAGTTCAATTTGACTTTGAAATTTCAAATTCATTTTATATTCAAAAATTTTAATTCAAATCAGATTTCAAAGTTCAATTTGACTTTGAAATTCCAAATTCATTCTATATTCAAAACTCCAATCAAATTCAAAGTTCAATTTAACTTTGAGATTCTTGATTTATTTCCTAAATTCCAAATTCAAGTCCAATTTTGAAATTCATTTATTCTCAAATCAATTTTGAAATTCCAAATCCAAAGTTAGATCCAAATTACATCTTGGATTCCAGATTTCGGATCCAATTCTCATTTAGGATTCTGGATCCAGAATCCAACTCCACCTTTTTAGATCTCAGATCCAAAAACCCATCTTAGGATCCAGAATCCAATTCTATCTTGGATCTCAGGCTTCAGATCCAAAATCCATTCTAGGATCCAAAATCCATTCTAGGATCCAAAATCCAATTCTATCTTGGATCTCAAATTTCAGATCCAAAACCCATTTTAGGATCCAGAACCCAACTCCATCTTGGATCTCAGACTTCAGATCCAAATTTCCTTTAGGATCTAGAATCCTATTCTACCTTGGATCTTAGACTTCAGATCCAAATTTCATCTTGGATTTCAAATTTTGGATCAATTCCAATTTAGGATCCAGAATTCAACTTCCATTTTGGATCTCAGACTTTAGATCCAAATCCATTTTAGGATCTAGAACCCAATCCTACTTTGGATCTCAGACTTCAGATCCAATTCCATTTAGGATATAGAATCCAAATCCATCTCGGATCACAGATTTCAGATCCCAATCCCGTTTTTGGTTTCTAAATCCAGAATTCAATTTTAAATCTCAAACTCTATTTAGAATCCACACTTCGGATTCAAACCCCATCCTGAATTCCAACTTTCAAATCAATCCCATTTTTTCAATTCTATTTGGATTTCTCAAGTCCATTCTGATTTCAAATATTCATTTCCTTCCCTAAAACCCAGTTTAAAATTCAAATTCAAAGTCCATTTCTGACTTTGAAACTTCATTTCCTTTCATTGCAGCTTCAAATTATTCTTTCTCAAAAACAAGATTTATTCTTCCAACTCTGATTTACTTTAAAGACTTAGAACTTCTCTGATTTATCTCAAAGTTCTAAGTCAGATTTTCTCCATTATCAAGTTCATCTCAGACCACTTGGAAATTTTTCAAAACATCTTTCAAAAGAGCATACATCCTTGCATTGCACAAGCATGATTCTTTGTGCATTTAGACTTAGAATAAATTCTTAGATAAATATTTAGGCAAAGCAAAATGCATAGATTCGATCCTTGGTTCGATTACCCCTGGTAAAGGTGCCAAGAACGGTCAAACCTCGTACCGACGAGCGAATCCCGTCTCTCCATTTTCCCGCAATATTTCAAAACGGAGGTGAGTTAATTTTCTAAATATTTTCAAATTAAGGTCAAGTGAGACCCCGCAAAAGAGTTCCTCGTCTTCTCTTCTCTTCTTTTCTCTTCTCTCTTCTTTTTCTGTCTTTTAGTTTTCTCTCCTCAAAAATGAGGAAAATAGAGGTTAGAAAAGGAAAAGAGAAGGAAGAGAGAAAAACCACAAGAGGGAAAATTTTGCGATGATCACAGATTTGGCGACTGTGATGGGACCCATCTTCGTCCGGTCGAATTGGTGTCTTTTTGCTTTGCTTTGATATTATCTAAGTCTTTATTCTATAAATGTCAGTTTCATTTCCATGCAAACCTTAGGAGCCTAGACTCTGTCCTAAAGCTGACATTATTGCATATAGAATCTAAGTATGATTTGGTAGGACCATATTGAGGATATTATTCCATGTTCACATTAGATTTAGGTTTGAAATACAACTCTCCTCAATTTTAGGGATTGAATGTAAACAATGTATGCAAGTGTATGCTTCTTTTCATTTAAATCTATCTTCTTTAGGACTTGCATTAGAGCCTTCTGGTTTTGTCTGCATGTTGATCATATTTTTTGAAAACATCCCTACCTATATTTGTCCCGGTCTTCACGTTGTTGGGCTATCTCACTAAACCATAGTTCGGGAGAGAGCCTCACAACTGGACCACTTATTTGGGTTCGCGTCCCCCTACCACGTACCTAAGGGCCATTGTTCGAGGTATATCGGTAGGTGCTCAAGGATGTTGGGAAGCCATTACCTTAGAACCGGAGAATTATTTCTATGCCACGTACTTCAAGCTTCGGCTTGAGTATATCGGCATACCTTGATTGGAATCAGATGATATAAATCTTAGAGTTAGGATTAAGGTCCTATCAGCCATTTTCAAATATTGCATTTAGAGTCAGCCTCTAGGGAGTGTTGTTTATGCATCCTTGTTTGTATATCTATGATTGTGTGATATTTTATATCCTTTATATTTTCCAAAACCCTGGGTATATATTATTCAAATTTTTCCTTTTTGTTTTTAAAAAACCCAAGTGTATTTTTCTTTCTCTACTTCTAAATTTCTTCAAAATTCTTCTGATCATGCCTGCAAGTTCTTCAAAATTTTAAATCTTTACCATTTATTCTCAAATTTTATCTTTTTCTCTTATTTTTCTCCTGATTTTATATTCTTGTTTATATTTTCATAAATAAAATCTCTTTTCATCAAGAGATATCCTTTTCAAAATAAGCATTTTTTTCTTAATGTTTTAGTTGGTTACTCTCCCTCGTAGAGTAAATAACGCAATTGTCACAAATTTTGTGGCGACTCAATCCCTAGTAATGGGATAAAAATTTTCAGATTTCAACCTAATCCTTCCTCTTGTCAAAACTTTTTCAAAAGTTTCTTCGATCTAAAAACCTCCACTTTTCCTCTACAGAGAGCGCTGATATTCAAAAATGGTTCAGACAAGAGCTGGAAAAGAAACGGTTCCTCAACACAGCGATAGTAAGGCGGAAGGGATGAGCTCTCCTGAATCAGTCAGGGGACAGGGTCAGAATAGGAAAGATGACATTGACCCCGCTATCTATGATATGTTCCAAAAGATGATGGCAAGAATGATGTCGAAGCAAGCCGAGGCCAAGCTGAAAGAGGCAATTCCTAAAAGCAAGCTGAGGAAGTAGCCTGTAAAAAAGCAAGTCAGAATCATTAGAAAGAAGGTTCAGCCAGACACTACTTTTGAGGAGTCAGAGTCAGTCGAGGAAGAATCAGAAGAGGAAGAGCAGATTGTCTATACAAACAGGATCCTCCGAGACAGTCCATAAAGATAGCTGCAGAAGAGCCTGAATCCGTCAACAAGCCCAAGTCTGGGACTCCAGCAGAGGACCTGATGAGCAAGCAGATAAAGGAGATGAATCGAGTGATCAAGGACATTCAAGCCAAGGGTAAGGGCAAGCAGACCTACACTGGCGAAGATTTTTATGATGGTCTAGATGAGGACGATAACCTGGAGAACCTTCCTCGTAAATTTCTCAAGTTTGATGGGACTGGCAACCCTAAAGCCCACTTAGCCACCTTTTATGCAGAATGTTGCCGCTTCAGAAAGGATAACAGGGCTTTATTCATTTGCTTTCCCCGCAGTCTGAAGGGTATAGCAGCCAGGTGGTATGCTGACCACATCAATCCTATCGAACTACAAGAGTTCGATAAAGTGGTAAATTTGTTCATTGAGCGCTTCTTATTCAACACTGAAGCTTCACCTACTCTCAATCACCTTTACAACTTAAAGCAGAATGAAACTGAAAGAGCAGGAGAATTCATCCACAGGTGGAGAAGCACCTGCAACAAGATGAAAATTCTCATTCCAGAGGAGCATGCATTGTAAATAATCCTCAGCAATTTCTCTCAGCCCCTGAGAAGCCTCATTGCCACTTCTCCAGCAAAATCCTTTATCAAATTGATTGAGCGAGCCGAATGGCTCGAGGCAGGAATAGAAAGCGGGATTTACGAGGGCATGCCTCTGGCCAAAAGCATCGAAGACCAAAAGAAGAAAGCGCAATTCACTCATGCGGTTGATACCTCTGGCAATGATCATGACAGCAGCAAAAGAAACAAAAATGACAGCAAGAATGGTCAGAACCACAGCACGGCTTAAGGAAAAAAGTCTTCCAAGCAGAATGACAAGCTGTCTCAGTCTAACTTTCCGCAAAAAGAAAATATAAAGTGCGAAGGTTGGAGTAATGATCGTGAGTTCACTCCTTTGAAGCAAACGCTCAAAGAAGCCCTTGAATTCATGTTGGCCAAAGGACTGGTCAAACTCCCAAAAGTTGCGGATCCTCCCACGGTCATGGGAAGGTTCACGAATCAGTTCTGCAAGTTCCATCGAGCAGTGGGGCACGACACCGATCACTGCTTTGTCTTCAAGAATATTGTTCAGGATTGTGTCGACAAGAGTCTCTTTGTTGAAGACGAAGAGGAAGACAAGCTAGCCGTCATGACCAAGTCTCTCCCAGGCTACTCAGAAGATTGATCATGCCAGAATCTTTTACTTTCCTCCCCTCTTGTCAGTCATCTTGTAGGGGCAAGTCAGCCCAGTCTTTTATGAATCTTTTCCTTTCAAAGTTCTTGTAAATATTTGGTTTTGTTATCAACCTTTGTTTATCAATAAAATGTCAATTTTCTTTATATCTTTGATATTCAATACTTCCTTCTTTTGCCATACTGAGGCATTTAAATTTCTGTTCTTTTTCAGAATGCGGGATAGATCCTGACATCATTCATGAGAGAAATGATATTACCTATGAGGGTTTTTCAAAAATCATGAAATTTTAAAAGTCTTCATTATGATAATCAAAGGATTCAAATATTATTTGGTCCAACCTTTGTCAAAAATCAACCCTCGTGTTGATCATATTTTCAAAAATAAGTTTTCGGACCATTGCATTGAAAATTCAAAACTCGTGTTGATCCTATCTTCCAAAGATCGGTTTCAAATCTTTATATTCAAAGATCAACCCTTGTGTTGGTCTTATCTTCCAAAATAGATTTCAAATCTTTATATTCAAAGATCAACCCTTATGTTGGTCTTATCTTCCAAAATGGGTTTCAAAACATTATATTCAGAGATCAACCCTTGTATTGGTCTCATCTTCCAAAGATTGATTTTTAAACATTATATTCAAAGATCAAACCTTTGTTTTGATCTTATTATCAGTTTCAAACTGTTATTTTCAGAAATCAAATCTTATGTTGATCTTCTTTTTCAAAAATTAGATTTCAAATCGTTGCCTTCAAAAATTGACCCTCATGATGATCTCTCATGATGATTCCCCTTTTTCAAAGATTAGCTCTCGCGATAATCATTCTCCTCGTGGTTGATTTTCTTCTCAAAATGATTTCTCAAATTATCTTTTAAAACATTCTCCTTTCAATTTAAAGATCCCATATGCAGGCAGGATCAGAAAAACTTATTTTCCTCAAATCTTATAAATTTTCACCTAATTGTGTTATCTTTTTCATTCATTTTATTCATATCAAGTTTATATCAATTTTATCAAATTTTATCAAGTTTTATTAAATTTTCCTCAATTTTATTAAATTTTATCGAATCTGAACCCTTTCAAGTTAAGGAGTAAACCTGATGCCTCTTTTCAATGAGGTATTCCTTTATTCTGTTTTCCCCCCCTCAGGTTAAGGGATAAACCTGACCCTCATTGTCCGAGGTGTTCCCATTCAGGATAAGGGATAATCCTGACACCCCTCACAGGAGCAACAGTGCTACCTGTGAGGATTCTTTTCCAAAATAAATTTTCAATAAATTTCTTTTCTTCTTCTCCATTTTTATAAATTTTATTCTTTTTCCCCTTTCAGGTTAAGGGATAAACCTGAATCATTTTTTTTTTCTAAAATTCTCATCAAATGTCTATTCTATTTCTCCTTCAGGATAAGGGAAAATCCTGAAAACACCGACAATCATTCTCGCTCAATTCTCAAGTATCTTAGAATGTCGGTGTCCCTTTTTCTTTAAATCTCCGTCAGAAAACCCAGTACTCATACTGGGGCATTTTTGAAAAATCCAGTATCATACAGGTAAGCCTAGCACTCGTGCTAGTGTCTGGCTGATCGATCAGTTAGCCCCTCAGGTTCAGTCTTTGCACTAACCCTTCATAAAAAATCAAAGCTCTAAATCCAATTTTGACATTCGGGATATTCAAATCTCAATTTCAAGCCTTCACGTCACAATCTTTCCTCAATTTTCCTCAAATTCTGTCAATCTTTCATCAATTTCTATCCCTTCTCATCAACTCTCCTTTGAGATTCGAGTTTCGACTCAAACTTTCAACTCTTTCCTTGAGATTCGAGCCTTGACTTGAATTTTCCAGCTTTCCTTTGAAGATTTGGGTCTTAACTCGAGTCTTCTTTCCTTCAAAAATCTGAACTTTCCAATTTTCCTTCGAGATTCGAGCCCTGACTCGAATTTTCCTGCTTTCCTTCAAAGATTTGAGTTTTATCTCGAATTTTCTTGCCTTCAATAAATGAACTTTCAAGTGTTCCTTCGAGATTCGAGCCCTGACTCGAATTTTCCTGCTTTCCTTCAAAAATTTGAGTTTTATCTCAAGTTTTCTTGCCTTCAATAAATGAACTTTCAAGTTTTCCTTCGAGATTCGAGCCCTGACTCGAATTTTTCTGCTTTCCTTCGAAAATTTGAGTTTTATCTCGAGTTTTCTTGCCTTCAATAAATGAACTTTCAAGTTTTCTTTTGAGATTCGAGCCCTGACTCAAATTTTCCTACTTTTCCTTCAAAAATTTGGGTTTTATCTCGAGTTTTCTTGTCTTCAATAAATGAACCTTCTAGTTTTGATTCGAGTCCTGACTCGAATTTTCCTGCTTTCCTTCGAAAATTTGAGTTTTATCTCGAGTTTTCTTGCCTTCAATAAATGAATTTTCAAGTTTTCCTTTGAGATTCGAGCCCCGACTCGAACCTTTCAGTTTTCCTTTAAAGACTCGAGTTTTGACTCGAATTTTCCTGTTTTCCTTGTAGAATCCGAGTCCTGGTTCGGATGTTCTATCAAAACCCACCTCTAAGTTAGGCTTACCTTCAAAATCCAGTTTTATGCCAAGCTTGCCTTCAGAACTTTAAATTTATATTTACCTTCAGAATTCAGCCTCGTGTTGGATTTTTCTTCAGAATCCCACTGATATATCAAAACTCAATGTTAAACAAAGTTTCGTCATCAAAGATTTCAGGAATATCTTGCCAAATTGACATAAAATAGTTGTTGATCTCAAACTTTTATTACATAAAGAATTTCCTCAAATCTCCTTAGTATTCCTTCCAAAAGGGGGAAGCTTTTGTGAAGAAAGACTCAAACTTCAAATTTTTTGTTGGTCAACTAAGAGGATGAAGAAAAATCTTCGATATGACTGGTGAAGGAAAATTCAATGACGTTGAAAAGCCATAAGTGAGCTGATATTGATCATAGCTATTGGCACATTCTTAAAGGTTATTCTTTGACAGTAAGACAGTGGAAATATCCTGGGCAGTAAAGAGAACCTACCTAATCCATATCTCCTCAGTCATTTGAGCTGCAATCAAATATCCGCAAAAGGGATCTCTCAATTGTCGTCAAGATGAAGACGAATAGGCGAGTTAGATCTCTGGGGCCAAAGAAGATTTGGATCATCTCCGAGATGAAGGAGTTTGTGAAGGATCCTTCCAGGAAAAGTTCAGATCACCGTCGAGATGAAGGCGAGTGTGATGAACCTACCGACAAACCCTAAAAGATATTTGATTTCTGCTATCATCTAAAGACCTTTTAGAACCCGTGTCATCAAGCCTAATTCCTGAGAAAGAAAATAAGGATTGGAACATCTCTAAGATGAAGGAGTTTGTGACGTACCCTTTCCCGAAAAAAAGAGAAAAGTCAGGACATCTCCAAAATGAAGGATGCTGTAAAAAGCCCAAGAAAGCTCCATGACTCAAAAAGAGTGCAAGAAGATCATCATGGGAAAATACCCAGGATATCAAACTGCCCAAACTGCCTAGAATCTTCTTTATCTATATGAAATTCTTATGTCAATATCTTTTCATTCAAATGCTTTTATGAAGCTAAGAATATTTCCTCTCTTTTCATATCAAAGAAATTGATAGCTTTCTTGAAGAAAACCAACAACAATAATTTGACTTTGATTCTAGATTCTATAGAGTTAACCCAGTTGGGAGTGATACTCTAGGTGGAAGAGGGAACATCTTTCAAAAGTGCTTACCTTCAATTACCTTGAAACAACTATAAATTTTATCATTCTGGCAAAATTTTCCAGCTTTCCTGATAAGAAATAAAAACTTGACATCTGTTTTGATACATCTTGGTGTTGCCTTCTCCGTCTTTCGCATAGTCAAAAGAGTTGCCTTCTCCTTGATAAAAGGATCGTCTTCTCCGTCTTTCGCTTTGATCGAAAGATTTGTCTTCTCCTTGATAAAAGGATTGTCTTCTCCGTCTTTCGCTTTGATCGAAAGATTTGCCTTCTCCTTGATAAAAGGATCGCTTTCTCTGTCTTTCGCTTTAATCGAAAGATTCACCTTCTTCTTGATAAAAGGATTGCCTTCTCCGTCTTTCGCTTTGATCGAAGGATTCGCCTTCTCCTTGCCAAAAGGATCGCCTTATTCGTCTTTCGCTTTGATCGAAAGATTCACCTTCTCCTTGATAAAAGGATCGCTTCCTCCGTCTTTCGCTTTGATTGAAAGATTCACCTTCTCCTTTCTAAAAGGATCGCCTTATTCGTCTTTCGCTTTGTCAAGAGACTTGCCTTCTCCTTTCTAAAAGGATTGCCTTATTCATCTTTTGCATTGCCAAAAGATTTGCTTGCCTTCCTCATCTTTTCGCCTTGTCAAAAGATTTGCCTTCTCCCGTCAAACAGGATCGCATTATTCATCTTTCGCTTTGATCGAAAGATTTGCCTTTTCCTTACTAAAATGATTGCCATCTTCATATTTCACTTTTGCCTTCTTCTTGTTAAAAGGATTGTTATCTTCATATTTCACTTTTGCCTTCTCCTTGTTAAAAGGATTGTCATTTTCATATTTCACTTTCGCCTTATTTATAGATTCAAATTCAATTCTATCTCATTTTCAAGACTCAAAATTCGATTTCAAAGTCCAAATTGACTTTGAAATTTTAAACTCATTTTGTATTCAAAACTTCAATTTCCAATTCAAATCAAATTTCAAAGTTCAAATCAACTTTGAAATTCCAAAATCACTTTTTCAAAATTTAAATTCAAGTTCAAATCAATATCTCAAAATCAATTTCAAAGTTCAATTTAAACTTTGAAATTTCTGATTCATCTTCTGATTTCAAATTCAAAATTATTCTTTATCTTCAAAATGCTTCTCAAATCAAAATCAAGATTATGAGATTAATTCTAAATCTCAAAATTTGACTCTTCCTAAATTTTAAATTCAATATGGGTTTTTCAAAACCCAGACCCATCTTCAAAAGTCCCATTTGGACTTTCAAAAATCAAATCCAAAGTTAGAACCCAATCCCAACTTGGATTCAGATTTTCAAAGGCAATCTCCACTCTTGGATCTTAGACTTCAGATCCAAATTCCATTTAGGATTCCAGATTTCGGATCCAATTCCATCTTGAATCTCAGACTTCAGATCCAAATTCCATCTTGGATCCAATTCCATTTAGGATTCAGAATTCAACTTCATCATTGATCTCAAATTTCATATCCAAATTCCATTTAGGATTCCAGATTTCGGATCCAACTCCATCTTGGATCTCAGACCTCAGATCCAAATTCCATTCCAGATTTTAAAATCCAAGTTTATCCTGATTCCCAAATTCCAAAACCAATTCTGTTTCTCATATTCCATCTTGATCTCTTAAACCCAATTCTATTTGGATTTCTCAAAATCTCATTCTGATTTCAAGCTTCAAATATAGAATTCAATTCCATCTCAAATATTCATTTCCTCTCCTAAATCCAGGATCAAAATTCAAAATTCAAAATCCATTTTCTAACTTTAAAAAACTCATTTCTTTTCCTTTTATCTCAACTTCAAATCATTCTTTTCAAAATCAAGATTTATTTTCCCAAACTCTGATTATTTTAAAGACTTAGAACTTCAAAATATCTTTTCCTGATCTATCTCAAGTTCTAAAGTTAGATTCAACTATTCGGAAATCATATCTCCATTCCATCATCACATTTTCACTTAGAAAATCTCAGATTTCCAAAATCATTCTTTTCAAAAAAGCATACATCCTTGCATTACACAAGCATGATTCTTTGTGCATTTAGGCTTAGAATCAATTCTTAGATAATCTTTTAGCAAAGCAAAAAGGCATAAAATTCGACCCTTGGTTCGATTACCCCTGGTAAAGGCGTCAGGAACGGTCGAACCTCGTACCGACGAGCGAATCCCGTCTCTCAATTTTTCCCGCAAAGATTTCAAAACAGAGGGGAGTAATTTTCCTAAATATTTTTAAAAAATTAAGTTCAAGTGAGACCCCGCAAAAGAGTTTCTCCTTTTTCCTTTTCTCATTCTCTCTTTTTTTCTATCTTTTATTCCCCTTCAAAAGGGGAACAGAGGTTAGAAAGGCGAAGAGAAAAGAAAAAGAGGAACAAGAGGAAAAATTTTGCGATGATCACACCAAGGATCAAATATGTGCTATGACTAAGTTAAGTTATCTAAATCATGCTCTATTTTCCTAGAATGCACAGAGAATCAGGCTTGTGCTGTAAATTTTTGAAAAGATGCAAGTTTAAGAAATATGATGATATGCATGACAATTTGGAAAATTGAAGTTTGGAATTTCAAATTTTAGGTCAAAATGACAAAAAATGCCCCTGATAACAAGACTATGGCCTTGAAACCAGGGTTTTCTGAAATAAATTTTGCAAAAATGGGAAATTAAAATGCAAATGACATTTAAATTAACCCTAATATGACATGACATGCTTATTTACATGATAAAAACCTTAAAATGGCAAAATATCACAAAATATCAAATTTGACTCGATTTTCGCCTGATTTTCGCCTCTGAATTTAAAAATAAACTAACACACAAAGCAAATGAACTTGGAATTAAGCCAAATTTAGCAATGACACCTAGACTAACCTCAGGAACAGAAAAGAATCCAAAAATATATTTTTTTGGTGTTTTTAAATATGGAAATTCAAATAAAAACCCTAAATTTTATTATTTTTGCCTAAAATACTAACTCTAAATTGGATTTTGGGCACTAAAATTTCATGAAAAATTCCCAAATTTTATGGGATGACAGAGGACAGTTAGGCAAAGATTTTTTTCTTTTACAGATTTTGATTTTGGCCTATGGTTAGAGCTGTACAGCTCCAGCAAGTCGGATTGGAATCTAGCGACTCTAGGATCTAGGGCAGATAGACAAGTTTCAGAAAACAAATATGGAAAAAATATCAAACAGATAGGAAAATGGCTAAAATTGTGGGAAAATATTCCTGACAAACAGAAGCAAATTTCATATTTTTACAGTATTGGGATTTGGGTTACGGTTTGGAAATGAGCACACTGTTATCAGAGACCCGAATCTCTGGAATTCTCAGGCATGAGAATCTGTTAGATAGAAATGATAATTTTGGAAAAAATACTTAGACAATTCCAAAAATTTCCAAATTTTGGGAAATGATAGAGGAATGGGTTAGAAACAACTTTTATGTTGAAAGTTTTGAAAGACAACCTATGGATTGAACGGATAGAGCACATTAGGGTCAGTCTATACCCTGATAAAGAAAAATCAAGGTTTTCTCAGGGTCTGGAAAAATTGATTTTTAACAGAGGTCAAATCCATTTATAAAAATCTCAAAATTTTCAAACAATTAGTAGATTTTACTATGAATCTACTGCAATTTTGAGAAGGAGATTTAAATCTCTCATCTAGGAGATCTTAGGCCGACAAGTCTGATAAAACAGAACTTGGAAATTCCAAAGTATAGAAAACCTGATTTAAGGTTTGATTCATTTAATGGAGTCCTAAAATTCGAATGGATTCGAAACTTTGGCATGATGTCACAAACAAAATAATATAACTATCCTATTTTTTTTAGAATTTTATGAATAAAAATCATGCATGAAATAATGATGGGGCTGAATATCTAAAACCAAAACTTACAAACCAACAACTTTATTTGAATGAATCTAACTAAGTAAATAAAACACGTACAAACTGATAAAGCAAGACTAAAATGATGACTAAAACATGGAATCTATGCATCAAACAAAATTTCAAGAAAATATCAGGGAGGTGTGAATAATATTTATTTATTTTGGCTGTAAAGATGGAAGATCTGATATATAGATTGAATGGATCTCTTTCATCTATGTAGCATCAACGTATAACATAGATGGATCCATTATCTTCTAACATTTAAACCCTTGAAGCAGACCTCGTATTACTGAAAATCCACACCTTGAATACACTTCATGTTGTCTTCATGAAGTAAGGCTTGAAGGCTTCCTTCTCATGGGCGTCAAGGAGGATCATCGCACAATTTTATCAAAGTTAATATAAAGTGATGAGATAGAAGAGGGCCTTTACCTTGGACCGGTGATTCGGTATAGCTGATGGTTGCAGCAATGAAGATGATGGAGGTTACTGTTAATGGAGGTGGTCGGCTGCTGGAACTGTTGGAGGTTGGCTACTTGGAGGTGGCTGGAGGTGCACTTGGAAGAAGTGGCGCTGACTGGAGATGCTACTTCAAGGCTGCCGTTGTAGTGATGGACTTGCTGTGGTGGCTGTACCAACCTAAAGACACTGCAGTAGCTGGTAGATGATGCCAAGGAATATCCTTGGAGGGGTTGGTAGAGGTGGAGCAATGAGGGTTGTAGCCAAAAGAGAGAGAGAGAGAGAGAGAGAGAGAGAGAGAGAGAGAGAGAGAGAGAGTACGTGAATCCTAGAGTCTTCCTCTCTTTTTTTGGTTTTTAACTTAGGGCCAAATAATATTTTCTTCCTAAGTTTTTAATGGAAAAAGGTTTCAATGAGAGGGAAGAAAAGGGTGTACGTGAATGGGTTGGGCAATAGGGAAAGGAAGGAAAGAAGGAAAGAAGGGGAAGAAAAGAAAGGAAAGAGGAAAGGAAAGGGAAAATGAAAGAAAAGAGGGAAGAAAGAAGAGGGAAAGGAAGAGAGAAAGGAGGGCCGGAGGAAATCCTACGTGAGTCAAAGGAGAAGGGAAAGAATAAAGAAACAAGAAGAAGAAAAAAAGAAAAAGAAAGAAAGAAAGGAAGGACAAGAAAGAAGAAGAAGAAAGGAAAGGAAAGAAGAAGTAGAGGAAAAAAGGAAAGAGAGGGGGGGGGGGGTCGACCCCCTAGTGGGTCCCACTTTAGGTAAAATAAATAAATAAAGAAAGAAAGAAAGAAAGAAAATAAATTTTTTTTCTTATATATATATATATATATATATATATATATATATATATATTAAAAGGAAATTGCAAATGGATGGGCCATCTCAGAGCGGGTCCAAATTCCAATTTTGAAATTCATTTTGAAGATTAGAGGGGTAAAGTAGTCTTTTTAGAAAATTTTCTGGACGAAACAAGCTATTTTTGGCAGTTTTTGAAACGAGCTTGGAATTTGAAGTTCAATACTCTGTTGCGAAGCAAATCCAATGTAGAATTTGAAAATTTGAGTTTGAAAGAAATCCATATTGTTTTCTCGAGAAAATATTTCCAAATTTAGACTCTCGGGGGTAAAAATGTTAATTTTAAAAACCTAGGGTTTGAAATTGATTTCTGAAAACTTTTAAAACTCAATCTAGATTGAAATTTATAAAACTGGAGTTTTGGACTTCGAAAATGAAATGAAATGTGATGAAATGTTATGAAATGCTGAGAAATGATATGAAATGATGAGAAATGACATGAAATGCTATGCGAAATGCAGACCCTAAATGAAAAATTTTGGATGTTAGACATCGATTGATACTTGTACCAGTTCAAAAAGTGTTAAAATTGATAAAATTTGCAAAATGATTCAAGAAATGGTTTTCGGATTCTACCGGGTCAGAGCGACACTGAAAATTAAGGTTTGAGCTGAATTGAACTGAAATGAGCTGAATTGAGCTGGGTTTTAGAGTTTCAGAGCTCAACTGGACTGACAAGACACTGACTCGACTGACCTTTCCAACTAAATTTTCACGAAAAGCTGCCATTTTTAGAGAAATGGTACAGAATGGTCACTGGAGTGAAGTGAATTATGAATCTGAGATGAGTTTGAGCTAAAACAAAGGTCAGTAATACTGAGATGAACTAAAATCAAAGTTCGAACACTAGCTCAACTGACTTGACTCAGCTCAATTTCAGCTAAATGAGCTAAAATGGGCTCCTAGACACTTGGAAATGGTTTTGAACTAAAACTGGATCACTTGAACTTTTGGTGAGCTCAAGCTAGACTCTGGGGAATATGACTGACTGGGAATGACTGACTCAGAGACAATTGGCTTGGATTTAAGTGAGGAATGAGCTCATTTCTGAAGAAATGATCCCATTTTGGCAGAAATTGTCAAAAATGAAAATGGCCTTCTCACTGTGAGCTCAGATGAGTTTGAAATAACTGATATTTTAACTGTTTTGAACTGACCAATGAGCTTGGTTGACTCCGACAGACTGGGGTCCGGGATGACTTAGGAGTAAAATGGTAATTTTCCTAATGAAGATGGGTAAAATGGTGATTTTCTAAAATTGACTCGGGATTTGGCTCCTACACTGACCTAGCAGGGTTGGCATTGCACGAGGAGGGTTGTTTGAGAATGGATGTGGAAAATTTAGGGTGTTTACAGATGCTCCTCTTTGCTACTAAGCCGGCTTGAGGACGATCTTAGTGGCAAAGAAAAACACACCAAATTTGGGCTATAAAAATGCCCCAGTTAGAAGGATCTAACTGTTTTATTAAGATTAACCCTGATGAAAATGGTAGATATGAAATAGAAAATGAAGAAGAAAATTTTACTTTAAAAGAAGTAAGATTTAAGTTTTGCCCTTAACCTGGATGGGACAGGAAATACCTCGTGTAGAAACGAAACTCAGGTTTGACCTTTAACCTGACCGGGAAATGAAATACCTCATCGAAATGAAGCTCGTGTTTAACCCTTAACCTGACCGGGAAATGAAATACATCATCAGAATGAGGCTTAGGTTTAACCCTTAACCTGACCAGAAAAGAAAATTATGGGATTCTTAAAAGAAGAACCCATGATGGAACCTTCGGACTTCTGCACAATGAATCGGATTGGGATTTTGCAAAAGGATGAAATTGGGGTCCCTAAAGCTTGAAAAGGGGTTTGATTTTGGGCGCCTCATTGGTGAGACTAAATAACTTTTGAAATTGATGACCTTTTGCGAGAAAATGATTTGTGGCTTAACCTCAAGCCAAAATTTGACTGTCTATGGTGGGACAGTGAGGACACAGGGAAGTGTGTGAATTTGAGAGCCTAGACACTCAGATTATACCAACAGAAGGGAAGGAATCTTGAAAACTCCCGTTATCAAGTCCTAAAAAGGATAACAAACGATGTCAGGATGCACCAAAGATGAACCTCAAGCTCTTGCTTCATGCCAGGACAACTAGGAAATATTATCAAAATGTTGAAAATTGTTGTTGATTCAAAATAATTGAAAATGATGCACATTGTTTTGAAAATATTCCCTCTTTTCTACCTGAAGTATTACCTCCGATTGGGCTTAACTCCGTAGAATCAAGATTTGAATTCAAATTGCTTGCAATTGACTTTCTTTCAAGGAAGCTATCAATTTCTCTGATATGAGCAGAAAAGAGAGTATTCTTGATATTGTGAAAGCAATTAGTGAAAAACTATTGATAATAGAATTTTCACAAAATTTAGAGAAGATTCTTGGCAGACTTTGCAGTCTGATATCCTGAGATTCTTTTCTCATGATATTTCTGCACTTTTTTTTTTGCAGAATTAGAGCTCTCTTGGGTTTTTGGGATTACATCATCCTTCATTTTGGAGATGTCCTGACTTTTATCTCTTTTTTTTTGGAAGGATACGTCACAAACTTCTTCATCTCATAGATGTTTCAATCCTTCTTTACCTCAGGGATTATCTTGACGATTATTGACTCTTTGGTTGGAAATCTCTTGATGATAGCAGAAATTAAATATTCTTTAGGGTTTATCGGGAGGCTCATCGCAGTTGCCTTCAACTTGGCGGTGATCTGAACTTTCCCTGGAAGGATCCGTTACAAACTCCTTCATCTTGCAGATGATCCAAATCTTCTTTGGCCCCGGGGGTCTAACTCGCATAATTCGTCTTCATCTTGACGACAATTAAGAGATCCCTTTTGCAGATATTTAATTGCAACTTAAATGACTGAGGAGATATGGAAAGTGAATGGATTTTTTTGTACCACCCAGGATATTTCGAGTGCCTTATTTTTCGAGAATGATCTTTAAAAATGTGCCATTGACTGCGATCAATACCGATCACTTATGGATTTGCAACAACATTGAATTTTCTTTGCTGGCCATATCGAGGATTTATTCTTCATCCTTTTGGTTGGCCAATAGAAATATTTTAAATTTTTGAATATTTCTCCGTGAAAGCTTTGTCCTTTCGGAAGTAATACTGAAGGTATTCTGAGGTAATTCTTTTATACAATAAAGATTTTGAAATCAACAAGTATTTGACGATAAATTGACAAATTTTTTTTGAAATCCTTTATGAAAGTGAGCATTTGAAGCACGACTCAACGCATTCATGACAAAAATTCTCTTCTCCTTTCCCCAAAGGAGAAGATTCAGAAATGGGAAATAGAAATTATTCCTCTTTTCCCTAAAGAGGAGGTGTTTGTAAAATGAACTTTCAAAGAGAAATTAAGCTTTCGTCAAAACTTCCTAACATTAGGCTTCTTTTATGGAAAGGGGGCGGTAATGGTGAGGTCGGTGAATTGGTCATGAAGGAACGAGTCCATCACACTCTCCCTGAAAAGAGGGTTCTTCATGATGAAATGGCCTAGTATGAAATTATGATCACAAGGAAAATGAACTTCCATCGAAGCTCTCCCTAAACTAAGGGTTCCTTGTATGAAATTGGAAATTTGTTTTACAAGTGGTTCACAAAGACACGAGTCCCTTCAAACTCTCCCCGAAAAGGGAGCTAAGTGAACAAAGGATAGCATGCGAAAAGAAAGAGCTCCCTCGAGCTCTCCCTATAAAAAGGGTCTCTTGCAAGAGAAAATGATTGAAATTGGTATTGAGTGACCAAAAAGGTCAAAATTAGAAATTGGAGATTGGAAATTTGAAAATTGGAATTTTATTGACTCGAAAGTCGAAATTGGAATTGATTGACCCAAAGGTTGAAATTGGTAATTGGAAATTGAAAATCGGAAATTGAAAGTTGGAAATTAGAAACTGGAATTTTAGAAATTGGGAATTGGAAATTGATTGACCCGAGGGTCGAAATTGGAATTGGTTTATTGGGAACAACATGGGTTCAATAGGAATTCAACCTAAGAACGACATTGGTTCACTTGAGAACGACATGGGTTCGGTAGGGATTCAGCCTAAGAACGACATTGGTTCAGTTGAGAACGACATTGGTTCAATAGTAATGACATGGGTTCAATAGGGATTCGGCCTAAGAACGACATTGGTTCAATTGAGAACAACATTGGTTCACTAGGAACGACATGGGTTCAATAGGGATTTAGCCTAAGAATGATATTGGTTCACTAGGAACGACATGGGTTCAATAGGGATTCAACCTAAGAATGACATTGGTTCAATTGAGAACGACATTGGTTCAATAGGAAATACATGGGTTCAATAGGGATTCAGCCTAAGAACGACATTGGTTCACTAGGAACGACATGGGTTCAATAGGGATTTAGCCTAAAAAATGACATTGGTTCAATTGAGAACGGCATTGGTTCACTAGGAACGACATGGATTCAATAGGGATTCATCCTAAGAACGACATTGGTTCAATTGAGAACTGTTACGACAATGAAGCCATACATGATACTTCAAGTACAAGGTTTTGATGATGAGCAAGTGGAATCAACTGCATTTCAGCTAAGGCTATGAAGAAATTGAAGAATTCGATGAAGAATCTTTGAAGACTAGTGTGCAAATGTTTAATTCATTAAAAGTCTTAGATTCTTGCAAGAGCCTTACTTAGAGTGCATATTTAGGTTGCATGTCACCTTAAAAGTCTTTAGAAAAACTTTTCTAAAAGAAACACTTTTGAAAATCTTTTTAGAAAACTCTCTTCTTAAATTTTCATGTTTATTAGTCGACCAATAGACTTACCAGTCGACTAATCCTTTCGCGCCATATTTTCTAAAAAGTCATTCTTGTCAAATTAGTCGACCGAAGATTTTATCAGTCGACTGGACAGAATGTCTGTTTTCTGGAAAATTAACAGCAGTCGACTAATGGTTTTATCAGTCGACTGAACAGAACATGTGTTTTCTGAAAAAATTTAGCAGCAATCGACTAATGCTTTTTATCAGTCGACCGAACAGAATGTTTGTTTTTCAGAAGTTTTTAGCAGCAGTCGACTAAAAGGTTTTTCAGTCTACTGATGATATTATCAGTCGACTAACTTTTCTCAAGTCGACTAAGTTTCAAAAGTTCAGATTTTCAAACGGCTCGATTAACAGATCAGTCGACCGACGATAACTGTCAGTCTACTTATAACTAATTTTGCCGTTTTCCTGAAACTTCAAAAAGACGTGTCTTTTTATTTTTCAAACGTTTTGATCGTTCGAAATGGACCGTTTTGACACCCTTTCATACTCTCAACGTATGGAAAACTTTCAACTATAAATATGAGTGCATTTTACACTCAAAAGGCATAAGAATTCAATCGATTTGAATCATTTACTTATTGTTTTTCACTCATATTCATTCAAGTATTTGTTTTCTCACTTACGTGATATTTTCACTTCAGTTTTTCACTCAAATCACTTTGAGAGATAGTGAATTCGTGAGTAGAGTGTTTCAACAACCTCAAAAGCCAATTGTATCTCATCTGCATTCAAAAGGAAGGCTCATAGGTTGTATTGTAAGTTGTTATTTCTTTTCTGTAAAAGGACTCCTTGGTTTAATGGAGTTGTTTGCTTTCAGTAGGGTTGTTACTGAAAGTGGGACCGATTATGGTCTGTGTGATCTTGTAGTTAACAAGGTTGATAGTGGATAATCTCAAGCGGGTTTTGCTTGGGGACTGGATGTAGGTCGGGTTAGACCGAACCAGGATAAAATCTTGTGTTCTTTGTGTGTTTGCTTTGAGATTTGCAAAATCATTCAATATTCCGCAGAAATTTTTAAAAGCACTATTCACCCCCCCTCTAGTGCTCATTGCCTCGATCCTAGTGCACTTTCAAGAACGACATTGGTTCACTGGGAACAACATGGGTTCAATAGGGATTCAGCCTAAAAAACGACATTGGTTCAATTGAGAACGACATTGGTTCACTAGGAATGACATGGGTTCGGTAGGGATTCAGCCTAAGAACGACATTGGTTCAGTTGAGAATGACATTGGTTCACTGGGAACGACATGAGTTCAATAGGGATTCATCCTAAGAACGTGGGTCAGAAGGACTTTAACCTACAAATCTCATTTCTGAAAAATACCAATCCAAAAGGGATTTGACCTAAAAACTGTAAAGAATATTGGATCAGGAGGACTTCAACTTGCAGATCGAATTTTTAAAAAATACCAATCCAAAAGGGGTTCGACCTAAGGACTGTAAAGAATATTGGATCAGGAGGACTTCAACCTACAGATCGAATTTTTGACAGTGAGATTAATTCCAAAACGGTTCAACCTAAGAACCGGGGTTGAGAATGACTTTTGGTTTACAAAGGGGTTCAACCTATGAGCCGTATTGGTTTGATAGGTGTTCAACCTACAAAGCACATTGGTTTAGCAGAGGTTCAGTCTACAAACTATCAATTCCATAGGGATTTAACCTAGGGGTCACATCGGTTTGGCAGGTATCCAGCCTACAAACTATCGATTCCATAGGGATTTAACCTAGGGATCATAGTTTAAAAACGAAGGGTTCAACTTGTGGGATTTGAATGGACCAGGTGCTAAACTGGGTTTAGAAGGACCAGGTGCTAAATTGGGTTTTGAAGGAAGATTCAAATCGGAATTCAAATCTTCAAGGGAAAACTAAATGAATTGGGTTTTGAAAGAAAATTCGAGTCAGAACTTGGATCTTCTAGACCAATTACTAAATTGCAGAAGAGTTTGAGTGGGAGTTCAAAACCTTTAAAGGAAAGCTAAGCGAATTGGATTTGGAAGAAAATTCGAGTCGGAGCTCTAATTTTCTAGACCAGTTCTAGACATTTGAATTGAATTTGGAAGAAAATTTGAGTCAGAACTCTAATTTTCTAGACCAATTCTAGACATTTGAATTGGATTTGGAAGAAAATTCGCGTTGAAACTCTAATTTTCTAGACCAATTCTGACACTTGAATTGGATTTGGAAGAAAATTTGAGTCGGAACTCTAATTTTCTAGACCAATTCTAGACATTTGAATTGGATTTGGAAGAAAATTCGAGTCGAAACTCTAATTTTCTAGACCAATTCAGAAAGAAAAGAAATTCGGGTTGGAACTCGAATCTTCGAAGAAAAACTAGATCTATTGTGGAAGGAAAAGAAATTCGAGTCAGAACTCAAATCCTGAAGGAAAACTAGATCAATTTGGAAGGTAAAGAAATTTGAGTCGAAACTCGAATCCTGAAGAAAAAGTAGATCAATTTGAAAGGAAAAGAAATTTGAGCCAGAACTCAAATCCTAAAGGAAAAGTAGATCAATGAGGAAGGAAAAGAAATTCGAGTCGGAACTCGAATTCTAAAGGAAAAGTAGATTAATTTGGAAGGAAAAGAAATTTGAGTCAGAACTCGAATCCTGAAGGAAAAGTGGATCAATTAAAAGGAAAGAAAATTCGAGTCGGAACTCGAATCCCGAAGGAAAACTAGACCAATGTGGACACTGAATTTTAAAGAGTACCAGTGTGAACATCAAATTTTGAAAACGAACCAGTACAAGCACTGTGTTTTGAAAAATTACCAGTACGAACACTGGGTTTTAGAAAATTACCAGTACAAACACTGGGTTTTGAAAAATTACCAGCACGAACACTGGATTTTGGGAAATTACCAGCACAAACACTGGGTTTTGAAAAAATTACCAGCACGAACACTGGATTTTAAAAATTTACCAATTGATTCTAACAAAAGATTTTCAGTCTTCACCCTCATGCTGTCTTGGACAACTGTCGGGGCCTCAGTATTTATCCCTTATCCTGAATGAGTAGTTCATGTTTATCCCTTAACCTGAAGGGGAAATGAATTCGATACATATGGATGCAAATGAATGAGAATGAATGCATGCAAATGCAAATGAAAGCAAATATATGCAAAATGATGTAAATGGAAGCACATGCATGCAAAATGAGAGATTTATTTGATCCTGCCTGCATACAGGATGTTTTGAAGACAATTTTCAAAATAATGCCCAGTATAACTGGGGAGTGAGAGGTTGGATGAAAGGATAAGTAATTAATATTTAAAGAATGCTTTCTGACTTTTGATTGATTCTGGAGGGACTTTGAAGGGGTCATTCCTTGTGAGTGATATCTTGCAAGAGAAACAAGGCAAATTGATTTTTTATTGATGTACTGGAAAAATAAACTGATAGAAGAATTGGGGCTACATCTTCTTTTCAAAATGACAAAAGTAAGATGGAAAGGATGAGAGCATTAGTATCATCATTCTTCTTTGTGTTCAGGTAAGATAGTTGATTGATCTTCTGACTCAACCCTTAGAAGCAATCCTTTGTCGATGCAATCATGCACGATGTTCTTGAAGTCAAAGCAATGTTCTATGTCATGCCCCAATGCTCGGTGATATTTGCAGAATTTATTCTTCCATTTCCCCAAAGTGATAGCAGGATCGGCAACCTTTGGAAGTCTAACTATATTTTTGGCTAACATATACTCGAGCATGCTCTTGAGTGTCTGATCTAATAGGGTGAATTGGCGATCACATCTCCAACCTTCATGTTTTGGATTCTTTTGAGTGTTTGCCTTCTGCTGGGAGTAGGATTGAAGGGATTTGGCCAGGATAGTCGGCTGGTCTGCTGTTTTATTTTCCCCTAGAATATTCTTATCAACGCGATCCTGGATAATGTTTTTGAGGACAAAACAATTTTCTGTGTCGTGTCCTATTGCACGATGAAACTTGCAAACTTGTTCTTTGAACCTATCTATGATTGTCGGGGGATCCGCGACTTTTGGTAAATGAACCATGTCTTTTGCGAGCAAATTTTCTAGAACAGTCTCGAGCTTCTGGTCCAGAGGAGTGAACTTTCGATTAGTGCTCCAGTCTTTGTGTTTTGGTTTCTCCTGATCTTTCTCTTTATGCTGAGGACTAGATTGAAGAGGCTTATCATTGTTGGAGATCTTTTCTTTTTGGTCCTCAGATCCCTCTGAATGGTCATCATGATTTTTCTGATTACCCTTGCTATTGTTGGTAAAAAGAGTGAAGTACACCTTCGGAGGTCTGACCATATCTTTTGTGAGCATGTCTTCCAAGAAACTCTCAAGTATTTAATCCAATGGGGCCATCTTGCAGTCCTGGTTCTAATTGTCATGTTGTACCTCTTGCCGAGTGTTTGATTTCTGCTGAGACTTGGCTGAAACAGCTGATTGGCATTCTTTTTCATCCTCAACGAAAAAAAAATTATCGATATAGTCTTAGACAATGTTCTTGAAGATGAAACAATGTTCAATATCGTGCCCCGTTGTTCGGTGGAATTTGCAGAATCGATCTTTCCATTTGCCTTTTACGACAGAAGGATTAGCAATCTTTGGGAGTTTAACCATTTCCTTGACCAACATGTATTCAAGAATCTTTTCGAGGGGCTGATCTAGAGGAGTAAATTCTTGATCGTAACCCCAACCGTCATGTTTTATCTTTTCTTTCTGTTGACTCAATTTTCCACTCTGCTTTAAAGATTTTTCTTTCTGACTTGTATGATTGCCTTTGTTATCTTTGCAATCATCGTGGTTGGCATTAACGAAGAAGGCGAAATTCATCTTCTTTTTTTAATCTTGATTATTCTTGACGGGGGTGATGCCCTCGTAGAGGTCTTTGCTCATGAAGACCTTCTTGCCCTTGTCACGATCTTGCAAATTTTTAATCACCTCAGTCATTTTCTTCAACTGTACTTGGACTGGATCATCCATTGCTTGACTCTTCAATTTATAGGCTATCCCTTGTCTATGAGGGGATCTTTGAACGCTTGATGAGCTTCATATTCTTCATCAGTGTCCTTTATTGATCCCTCTCCATCTGTCGTATCAATATTCTGAACATGCTTCTTGGAAAACTTTAAAACTCTTTTGACTACCCGGCCTTTTGCCTTCTGTTTGATCTGGGTTTTTTATGTACTAGCTTCATCCTGCTCTACCAGCATCTTGTTCATCATCTTTTTAAACATGGCATATATTTGAGGATTGATGCCATCATCTGCTTGTTTTCCTTGACTTTTAAATGACCGCGATAAATTCATTTCCTCTTCTGAAGCCATTGAGTACTCTGCGGTCTTCTTTCCTGACCTTTTTTGAACCATTAAATATCACGAACGCTCTCTGCAGAGAAAAGTTGATGGTTAGGCTTTTGAGAGAGATTTTGATTGGAAGAAAATATTTGGTAAGAATTTTGGTAGACAATTGAAAGAATATCCTGTTACTAAGGATTGAGTCATCATTGGAATTACGACAATTGCATTGTCATTCTTTCGCGAAGAAAATGAACAACTGAAAATTATGCCTTGTTACCTAGGCGAGGTTGTCAAACCAAGAATGAAGAATTTGAAAGTTTTTTATTCATTGAAAAGAAAACATGATTGTATCAATAATAAACTTGGGAAATGGGGGGCGGACAGACAATTTTTCACCACTCTTTATAATCAGCAGAGACACGAGGACCCAGAAAAAATGGAAGAGTAGCAAAAGAGTCTCAGCCATATCTGGCAGAATGGTATGATCTGGACCACTGTGCTGATGTAAGGTCGAACTTTGGCACAACTCCTGATAGCAGCCGCATCTCTACGTGCTTATGTCTCTGAGAAAACTGTCGGACACACCGCTCCGGATGATAGTAGGTGTAGAAGAACATACCAAGTAGCTTGAATCTCTTGCCATATGCATAGGTGTATCTGGGAGGTGATAACTCTCGATCAAAATAGTCCCATACCACTTCTTCTTCCTATAGATGATCAATCAGGAACTGGTACCGCGCAACTGGAAGGAGCTCCTTGCCATTGTATCTGAACGAACTAGCCCGGGTCGGCACATGTCGAAGGAACCAAGACTGAAGTGCATAAGTACATCCCTCGACTAAAATGGACTCTCTAAGCGTGAAACGAGTCAATTCTCTATATAGAAAAGCAAGTCCGGCCATGGCTATCGAAAGACGGCTGGTCTGTCGACTTCCTCATCTTCTCAGAAGTTGTACTATTCTAACATCCACATAATTTTGTCCGTCTGGAAAGAAGGCGAGTCCCATAGTACACTGTTATCGTCGCAAAATTTTTCCCTCTTCCCTTCCCTTGCGGGAGAGAGGGGAAAACGTTTCCGTGTGTCAAACTTGACCAGATTTTGGAATTTTGCTTTGAAATACTCGCCTCTGTTTTGAAAATAGCAGAAAAATCCATGGGATGGGGCTCGACCTGTCGGAATGAGGTTCGATCGTTCTTGCCGCCTTTAACAGGGGTAATCGAACCAAGGACCAAAAGTGTGCTTGACTTAGCTGAATTATCAAAATTGTGTTCTATCCTAAATGCACAGAGATTTCAGGCATGTGCTATGAAATTTTGTAAAATGCAAGTTGGAAAATATGATGTATGATGAGAAAATGCTTTTGGAGTTGGAAAATACTTCTCAGGAAAGAGATGGAAATCAATTTCTCAGGAAATTCTGATAAGAGGATTTGAAATCTTAGGAAAACTTATAAAGATTTTGGAAAGTCATGAATGGATGAAAATCCTGGGAAAGTAGAAATAATTCTCGAGAAAAGGCAAACACTTGAAGAGAAAATGCTTATCAGGAAAACTCTAACTTTGAGAATTTTCTTTGGAAAATGATTGAAATTCATTGGAAAATCTTTGGAGAAGAAAAATCGAATCTTAGGAACTTGAAATTCAGAAAATCTTAGCCTTGAGAAATTGGAAATCGATTTTGACTCTGGAAAATGATTGAAAGTTTCCTTTGAAAATTTGGAAATGAATTCTAAGATAAGAAACATTTTCTGGGAAAATCAGGGAAAACTTAGCTTGTGAAAAAAAACATCTTTGAAAACCTTTTCAGAGCATCTTGAGAAATCGACTTTCTTGAAATGAAAATTTTACAGAGATGCACAGGATTTCATGATGTGAACTATCCTGAATGAATGAATGTTTTTTTTATAAAAGCTTCTTTTCAGGAAAGTTTGCAAATTTTAGGATTAAACTAAGTAGAATTATCACATATTCCGACTATGGCCGTAAATATGTTTATAATTTACTTAGTTAATTCTAAAATATTTGGTAAAATTGAAAGTATGCAGTGAAACTTTAGAAGATAGCCTAAGAGTGTAGGCTCGGTGTGACTAATAGAAAGATGCTGAATCTAGGTCTCGTCCATATTCCGACTAGGGCCGTAAATATGGACTCCACCGAGTTCATCAACTCCCTAAGAGTTGGTGCACGTGCCATTCGGGTACATCCATAGTGCTTTTGACATAAAATGCATGAGTCACATAATCAGGATATTGCATGAATTCAAACTATATGATATGCATCCTAGTCTAAGCAGAAAATTAAACCTCTTATTCCAAAATTTATATTATTACATCACTAAATAAAAAGAAATAAAGATAATTGCAGACTTTAGCTCCTTCCTTTTAATATCTCTGCAAGACTTGAAAATGGGGTTAGCTCAAATATGTCGGTTTTTTCAAGATTTTCAAATAATATCCTGAGACTATTGGACTTAGTTGGATATAAACCCTATTTTCACACTTTCTTGATATTTAAAATGATGTAAATGCAAGAAAATCCAGTAAAAAGTAGTTTGAAATTCGAAATTGTGGTCAAAATGACCAAAATACCCCTAATATTGAAGTTATATCTTTAAAATCAGGTTTTTTTTAAGAAATTTTGGTAAAATTTGAGATTTTGAAATTTGAATTGAATCAAATGATAATGAAATGCATGATGAGACATGATGACATGCTGCTAAACACCTTAGGACTGTAAAATCAGAATTTTACATTTTGGAACTCATCCAAAATAATGAATTTCGCTTGTTTTTCGCTTGGATCAGGGTCCCACGGGGCCCTGTTTTGATGATACGGCTAAACCGAGCATCAAACGATCTTCAAATGATGTCAAATTCAGTATGAGACATCCCTTAACCCTTATAAACAGCCTAGAATGCTAAAATGCATGAAATGACATGGTTTAGATATGAAAATTTAAAGAAAATTCTAAAATGGGCGAATTTCGCATAGGGGCCCGAACCAAATATAGCATTTAATGCCATAATACAAAAATTCCACCATAGAAACATATGATATTTTGCATACTGCTAAATGACATGAAAAGGAACAATTTTGGCTTTTACAGTCCCGGGATTTGAACTACGGTAAGTTTGGTAACGGGAATTTGGTTCTAATAGAGATAAAATCAACCTGTTCCGATGTAAAATTGAATGAAAAATAACACCCGACCATAGAAACTCCTGAAATTTAAATGGAGAACTACTGATACATACAAGAACAACTTTCATTTTTATGGCTTTGGCATTTTGTCAACAGGAACAGAAATACAAATACGAATTTATGTGCCTAAATCAGAAGAACAGATGAAAATGCAAAAACAAAAGCCTGAGATGAAAAATATGAAACTGGTATGAAGACTATTTTAAAAATCACAAAATTTTAGAAGCAAACAGAAGACATTTGGAACATAAATTTCACTGTTTACATATTTGGATTTTGAGCAATATCCAAAGATAACCAATCGACCCAAGTTGATCTAAAGTTTCAGAGACTCAAATCACGCTCTGACATGTGTCCCGAACTCTTAGATTTTTGTTAGACATCATAAAATTCAGAAAAATCTGAGAAAATCATGTCAAATACCAAACATCATCCCGCGTTCAGTGAATTTTTTGAATTGAAAATAGGATCTAATATTAGGGAGATCTCGATTTTATAATTCGGAAATAACTATTCAGAACGTTTCCTAGGTCATAAAACTCGACCTAAAATTTTGAACTTTGAATGCGGTAAACAAATTCAAATCACTCCGATTTTTTTACAGATTGTTAATTACACCTAAGGACGCATACTATGATTTGTTTAGCATTTTTAAAGAAAAACAAATACATAAAATAACGAGTTGACTAACTGACAAAAACAGAGAATTACAGAATTTAAGCAGGATTGAAATAAAGGCTAAAAAAAATCTAATTAATTCCTAAAATATGCTAAATCAACGAAATAAAATATGAACTAAAGCTAATTAATGCATGAATGTTAAAAATCACCAAGGAAGCATAATTCTACTTTTGATATATGTCGTTTTATGAGAATAGCTCGATCCATCATTCGGATGAGCTCTTTCTTCAAAACGAAAGTTCAACATGCAAATCGAGACAAGGGCATTACTTCAACAGAACCGATTGGAATAGAAACGCACCTTGTATTCTTTTGCTGTTCTGAAATCTCAGAGACGGACGACTACCTTGATAATGGACTCCAGAGAGGGCGTGAATTCAGAGGAAAACAAAAGAAAGGAAAAGGGGAATTCTAAGTTGAAGTTCAGATCTCAAATAGGAGCCTCTTTCTCTGGGCATGGGCTAGGGTATTTATAGATTTTTTTGAGATTTTTGAAATTCAAACAAAATGAATCTGGACCCTCCATGTGGCGCCATCTCAGGGCATGCCATTTTGGATTTTTGAAATAAATAAAATGCAAATTTTGTGAATAGGACACCTCAGCTGGATTTGGAAATTTTCAAAATTAAAGTTCGCTTGATTTTCTCTGCAGGAGTTTCCCAAATGGCGCCACCTCAGAGGATGTTCTCTTGGAGTTTGAAATTCAAAGCTTGGTTTTCCTGGAAGAAGGAGAGTCTGCCATGTGGCGCCACCTCAGGGTGGCTCCACACTGCCATGCGTCAGAAGGTAAGAGCAGAGAAAGCAGAAGATGTCACCTCAGAGGGGTTTGAATTCTACTTTTTCTGATGAAAGGAGATCTGGACATGTGGCGCCATCTCAGACTAGATGGAAAAAGTAAAGTTCAGGATTTGCGCCACCTCAGCCTGGAGTTTAAATATTTGAATTGTTGCTTTTTCTGAAGGATGCAAAGAGTGACATATGTCTCTTGCTTTTTCTGAGAAAAGCAGAGAGAGACATGTGTCCCTTGCTTTTTCTGAGAAGAGCAGAAGGTGACATGTGTCACTTGCTTTTTCTGAGAAAAGCAGAGAGAGACATGTGTCCCTTGCTTTTTCTGAGAAGAGTAGAAGGTGACATGTGTCACTTGTTTTTTCTGAGAAAAGTAGAGAGAGACATGTGTCCCTAGCTTTTTCTAAGAAGAGCAGAAGGTGACATGTGTCTCTTGCTTTTTCTGAGAAAAGCAGAGCGAGACATGTGTCCCTTGATTTTTCTGAGAAGAGCAGAAGGTGACATGTATCACTTGCTTTTTCTGAGAAAAGTAGAGAGAGACATGTGTCCACTGCAGAAGAGAACACCTCAGATGGCGCCACCTCAGGGGGAGACAATTCCACTTTTTCTAGAAAACGCAGAGCATGACATGTGGCAGCTCAGAGTGGCATCAGCAAGACACATGGCAAGGGATGAAGGTGGTGGACATTGACACGTGGCATGGAATAAAGAGGGTGGCTAAAGACACGTGGCGCCATCTTAAAGAGGCCCCACATTGACACATGTCAGAGGATGGGAGGAAAGAGAAAATGACACGTGGTATGGAATAAAGGTGGCTAAAGACACGTGGCGCCATCTTAAAGAGGCTCCACACTGACACATGTCACGTGGCGCCACCTCTAGAACAAGGCTTCTATATTTTTGGGCTTTTCAAAATTCAAGTTTTTCAAAAGGAAAGGTCGTGTGGCACCACTTCAGGGTGGACCCCATATTGCTTCTTTATTGAAATAAAGGTAAGACAGTGAGACCTCTTTTTGGAATTTTCATAAAATTTAGACTAACTAGCAAATAAGGAACACTTGGCCTAATTACAGAGATTTTGAAAAGAGGTGGCCCATGTAGGGCGATTTTGTAAAAGAATGATATTTGAAATTGCTGACAAAAGGGAAGAATCTGAGATAAAATGGTTGAAATCCATATTGAAAACTATCCAGATCGTTTTCCTGAGAGATTCTTTTGGAATTCAGAGTCCTGGGGGGTAAAATGGAAAGAATTGATAATTTTGAAGACCCAGGGTTTTGAAATTGATTTTGAAAAGAGTTGAAATTCGAATCTGGATTGAAAATTTTGAAATTGAGAGTTTTGGACCTCGAAATGACATGTTGTGCAGTGAAATAATATGAAATGCTCCTGCGATGATATGCAAAGACATGTCCCATGAAATGCCACTCTGAATTTAGAATTGGAAATTCTAGCTTCTTGTCATGAGTAGGATTTTGAAATTTTTGCAGTTTAAAGATATTTTTGAACCTAAACAGAGAGATTTTGAGACTCGAGGATGAAATTTAGGGCTTTCTACAAGGTTTAAACTCAGAAAATGACCATTTTTCCCTTCATTGATTCCGGAGAACTGAAATGTGATGGATTGAGGGAGATGTCAGGGAGGTGAGTGAAAATTTGGGGTGTTTACATACACAGAACCATCGCATGCTGAATTCTCTCTCGAGCTATCCTGGATAACGAGCTGACTTCTGCGAATGCCCCATATTGTTGGTAGATGTCGATCAGGCTCACATATCCATTCCCATTTTCTTCAATCAGTGGCCAAGACTTACGCCCTGTCATGCGAGCTACAACATCTTTGGGGTCCAGACCCTTGACATTAATCAAAAAATGTTGCTCTAATGGATCTCCAGGCTAACCGACTAGCTCTAGAAGTCCCATGATCTCTGAAAACTCATCCATCAGCAGGGTCATCTTGTCCCATGGGAACCAAAACGTGCAAGTGCGCGGATTCCACCTTTTTGCCAGTGCATGGATCAGATTGTCGTTGACTGTCAACTTTTCCACTGCGGATGCCATTTCCAACCCATAATCGCTCAAGTGGTCTGGAAACATACGGGAGAAGTTCTTGAATAAAATGTAGTACCACCAGGGGATGAAGGGTCCGGTGCTGAGAGCTTGATGCTCGGAAAGACTTTATCGCACATCGTAGAAGATGTGACCCTCAGGAAAGACAGAGTCGAGTTGATTGGATGCCATTGGACTGAAAGATAGGAAGATTGGAATTAGACTTTGAAAAAATATAAGAATTTTGAAAATTGCAGGCAGGATAAAGTGAAATGCTGAAAATTCGAAGTCCAGAGGAACGAAAGAATGGAAAATCACTTGGAGTTTTGAAGAAAAAGTGGATAATTTGGAAAAATCGTCCAGAGTTTTTGAGAAAAAGGAGATATTTCACGAAAAGATGAAAAATGAGGTATTTTGAAAAATTATCCAGTATTTTGGAAAAAATGGGGAAAATATGGAAAAATAAGATGAAAACAAATATCATACATTCAATCACAAACAATTATGCACATACAACATTCCCTAAGATGCTGACTCTAAATGCATCAGTTTTGAAAGAGCTTTAGGATCCTAATCCTGACTCTAGGATTAAATCATCTATGTCCAATCCAGTTATGCCAATATACTCGAGCCGAGGCTCGATGTATGTGGCATAAAAATTCATCTCTGGTTCTAGGCTTGTGTTTTCCCAACATCCTTGAGCACCTGCCGATATACGTTGGACTATGGCCCTTGGTACATGGCAGAGGGGGCGTTATCCCAAATAAATGGCCCAATTGTGAGGCTCTGTCCCGAACTATGGTTCTGGAAGAGAGCCCAGCAACGTGAAGACCGGGTAGACATAGGTGGGTTGGTTTTTGAAAAATGATCACATGCAGACAAACAGAGGACTCTAAAACCTAAAGAGATAGAATTTTGAAAAATTTGAAGAAGCAAACATTGTTTTCACACAAATCCTAGATTGAGGAGTGTTGTATTTCAGACCTAAGTCTAAGTGAGCATGTATAATTCTCCTCAATTGGTCCTACCAAACCATGCCTAGTCTACATGCAATCCATGTCGGCTGGGTTCAAGTCTAGGCTCCTAGTTTCACATGATATCAGAAAACAAAAGCTGACAATTCATAGAACATGATTCAGAAAATTGAACTAAGTCAAGCACACAATCGATCAGACGAAGACAGGTCCCATCACGGTGGCCAAACTTGTTATCATCGCAAAAATTTTCCCCTCTCCCTCTGCGAGAGTGAGAGAAAACGATTATGCGAGTCAAACTCGACCAAACTTTTGAAAATTGGTTTTGAAAATTACTCGCCTCTGTTTTGAAAATTTGCAGGAAAATTATGTGGAATGGGATCCGCCTGTCGGTACGAGGTTCAACCGTTCCTGGCGCCTTTACTAGGGATAATCGAACCAAGGATCAAATGTGTGTTATGACTAAGTTAAGTTATCTAAATCATGCTCTATTTTCCTAGAATGCACAGAGAATCAGGCTTGTGCTATGAAATTTTGAAAAGATGCAAGTTTGAGAAATATGATAATATGCATGACAATTTGGAAAATTGAAGTTTGGAATTTCAAATTTTAGGTCAAAATGACAAAAATGCCCCTGATAACAAGATTATGGCCTTGAAACTAGGGTTTTCTGAAATAGATTTTGCAAAAATGGAAAATTGAAATGCAAATGACATTGAAATTAACCCTAATATGACATGACATGCTTATTTACATGATAAAAATCCTAAAATGGCAAAATATCACAAAATATCAAATCTGACTCGATTTTCGCCTCTAAATTTAAAAGTAAACTAACACACAAAGCAAATGAACTTGGAATTGAGCCAAATTTGGCATGGACACCTAGACTAACCCTAGGAACAGAATAGAATCCGAAAATATATTTTTTTGGTGTTTTAAAATATATAAATTCAAATAAAAATCCTAAATTTTTATGATTTTTGCCTAAAATGCTAACTCTAAATTGGATTTTGGGCACTAAACTTCCATAAAAATTTCCCAAATTTTATGGGATGACAGAGGATAGTTAGGAAAAGATTTTTCCCTTTTACAAATTTTGATTTTGACCTATGGTCGTAGCTGTACAGCTCCGACAAGTTTGATCAGAATCCGACGACTCTAGGATGTAGGTCAGATAGACATATTTCAGAAAATAAATATAGAAAAAATAGCAAACAGATGGAGAAATAGCTGAAATTATGAGAAAATGTATTTGACAAACAAAGGCAAATTTCATTTTTTTACAGTATTGGGATTCGGGTTATGGTTTGGAAATGAGCACACTGTTATCAGAGACCCAGATCTCTGAAATTCTTAGGCATGAGAATCTGTTAGACAGAAAAGATAATTTTAGAACAAATACTTGGGCAATCCCAAAAATTCCCAAATTTTGAGAAATGATAAAGGAATGGGTTAGAAACAACTTTCATGTTGAAAGTTTTGACACACAACCTATGGATTGAACGGACACAGCACATTAGGGTCGGTCTATATCCTGACAAAGAAAAATCGAGGTTCTCCGAGGGGTCTGAGAAAATCAATTTTTAATAGAGGTCAAATCCATTTATAAAAATCTTAAATTTTTTAGACAATTAGTTTATTCCACCATGAATCTAGTGCAATTTTTAAAGGGAGATTCGAATCTTCCATCTAGGAGATCTCAGGCCGACAAGTCTGCTAAAATAGAACTTGGAAATTCCAAAGTATAGAAAACCCGATTTAGGGTTTGATTCATTTAATGGAGTTCTGAAACTCGAATGGATTTGAAACTTTGGCATGATGTCACAGACAAGATAATATAACTATCCTAATTTTGTTAGAATTTTATGAATAAAAATCATGCATGAAATAATGATGGGGCTGAATATCTAAAACCAAAACTTACAAACCAGCAACTTTATTTGAATGAAACTAAGTAAATAAAACACATACAAACTGATAAAACAAGACTAAAACGATGACTAAAACATGGAATCTATGCATTAAACAAAATTTCAAGAAAATCTCAGGGAGGTGTGAATAATATGTTTTTATTTTGGCTATAAAGATGGAAGATCTGATTCATAGATTGAATGGATCTCTTTCATCTATGTAGCATCAACGTATAACATAGATGGATCCATTATCTTCTAACATTTAAACCCTTGAAGCAGACCTCCTATTACTGCAAATCCACACCTTGAATACACTTCACGTTGTCTTCATGAAGTAAGGCTTGAAGGCTTCCTTCTCATGGGCGTCAAGGATGATCATCGCACGGTTTTAGCAAAGTTAATATAAAGTGATGAAATAGAAGAGAGCCTTTACCTTGGACCGACTGGGGGGTTGGGATAGGTGATTTGGTACAGCTAATGATTGCAACAATGAAGATGATGGAGGTTACTGTTAATGGAGGTGGTCGGCTGCTGGAACTGTTGGAGATTGGCTACTTAGAGGTGGCTGGAGGTGCACTTGGAAGAAGTGGCGCTGGCTGGAGATGCTACTACAAGGCTGCCGTTGTAGTGATGGACTTGCTGTGGTGGCTGCACCAACCTGAGGACATTGTAGTAGCTGATAGATGCTGCCAAGAAAGGGCCTTGGAGAGGCTGGTAGAGGTGCAGCAATGAGGGCTATAGCCAAGAGAGAGAGAGAGAGAGAGAGAGAGAGAGAGAATACGTGAATCCTAGAGTCTTCCTCTCTTTTTTTGGTTTTTAACTTAGGGCCAAATAATATTTTCTTCCTAAGTTTTTAATGGAAATAGGTTTCAATGATAGAGAAGAAAAGGGTTTACGTGAATGGGTTGGGCAATAGGGAAAGGAAGGAAGGGAAGGAAAGAAGGGGAAGAAAAGAAAGGAAAGAGGAAAGGAAAGGTAAACAGAAAGAAAAGAGGGAAAGGAAGAGAGGAAGGAGGGCTGGAGGAAATCCTACGTGAGTGGAAGGAGAAGGGAAAGAAGAAGAAGAAAAGGAAGAAGAAAAAAAGGAAAAAAAAAAGAAAGGAAGGAAGGAAAAGAAGAAGAAAGGAAAGAAGAAGTAGAGGAAGAAAGGAAAGAGAGGGGGCTAGGGGGGTCGACCCCCTAGTGGGTCCCACTTTAGGTAAAAAAAAATAATAAATTTTTTTTCTTATATATATATATATATATATATATATATATATATATATATATATATATATATATATATATATATATATATATATATATATATATATATTAAAAGGAAATTGCAAATGAATAGGCCATCTCAGAGCGGGTCCAAATTCCAATATTAAAAGTCATTTTGAAGATTAGATAGGTAAAATAGTCTTTTTAGAAAAAAAATCTGGATGAAACGAGTTATTTTTGGCAGTTTTTGAAACGAGCTCGAAATTTGAAGTTCAATACCCCGTTGCGAAGCAAATCTAGTGTAGAATTTGAAATTTTGAGTTTGAAAGAAATCCAGATTGTTTTCTCGAGAAAATATTTCAAAATTTAGATTTTCGGGGGTAAAAATGTCAATTTTAAAAACCCAGGGTTTGAAACTGATTTCTGAAAACTTTTAAAACTCAATCTGGATTGAAATTTATAAATCTGGAGTTCTGGACTTTGAAAATGAAATGTGATGTAATGTTATGAAATGCTGAGAAATGATATGAAATAATGAGAAATGACATGAAATGCAGACCCTGAATGAAGAATTTTGGATGTTAGACCCCGATTGACACTTGTACCAATTCAAAAAGTGTTAAAATTGATAAAATTTGCAAAATGATTCAAGAAATGGTTTTTGGATTCTACCGGGCCAGAGCAACACTGAAAATTAGGGTTTGAGCTGAATTGAACTGAAATGAGTTGGGTTTTAGAGTTGCAAAACTCAACTGGACTCACAAGACACTGACTTGACTGACCTTTCCGACTAAATTTTCAAGAAAAGCTACCATTTTTAGAGAAATGGTACAGAATGGTCACTGGAGTGAAGTGAATTACGAATATGAGCTGGGTTTGAGCTAAAACAAAGGTTAGTAATACTGAGATGAACTAAAATCAAAGCTTGAACACTAGCTCAACTGACTGGACTCAGCTCAATTTCAGCTAAAAGAGCTGAAATGGGCTCCTAGACACTTGGAAATGATTTTGAACTAAAACTGGAGCACTTGAACTCTTGGTGAGCTCAAACTAGACTCTAGGGAATATGACTGACTGGGAATGACTGACTTGGAGACAATTGGCTTGGATTTAAGTGAGGAATGAGCTCATTTCTGAAAAAATGATCCCATTTTGGCAGGAATTGTCAGAAATGAAAATGGCCTTCTCACTGTGAGCTCAGATGAGCTTGAAATGACTGATATTTTAACTGTTCTGAACTGACCAATGAGCTTGGTTGACTCTGACTGACTGGGGTCCGGGATGACCTAGGGGTAAAATGGTAATTTTCCTAATGAAGATGGGTAAAATGGTGATTTTCTAAAATTTACTCAGGATTTGGCTCCTACACTGACTTAACAGGGTTGGCATTGCACGAGGAGGGTTGTTTGAGAATGGATGAGGAAAATTTGGGGTGTTTACACATATAAATCAATATTAAGAATCAAACCAATATATTAAATCGATATTAGGAATCAACATTGAATCAAAACATCTTAAATCGCTATGAAAATTCCTATTGATAGCTTAAAAATAGATATTAAGAATCAGCAAAGAAATTGATATTAAGAATCAAAACAATATCTTAAATCAATATTAGGAATTAGCATAAAAATCGATATTAAGATTTTGAGAAATATCTTAAATTGATATTGAGAATCAAAACAATATCCTAAATCGATATTAAGAATCAACATAGAAATTGATATTAAAATCTAAACAATGTCTTAAAAATCGATATTTAGAATCAACATAAAAATCAATATTAAGAATCAAAACAATATCTTAAATCGATATGCAAATTCCTATTGATAGCTTAAAATTGATATTAAGAATCAAAACAAGATCTGAAATAGATTTAACATCTTACAAATCGATATGGTCACAAACCTTTTCACTTGAAAAAAAGTCTGCCATTTGATCATCGTCACCCCAGTATTGTATTCCGTCTAGAAATCCAGCCGCGTATGGTATTCGGCGGACTATACTCTGTTGAACGAAACAGTAATAATAGTAAGTTTAAAACACGAAGGTACATTAGTAAATAAAATGACAAAATAAATATATCAGATAACCGATATATCATAAAATAAGGGGTGACGATGCGGACCGACATCGTTCTTCCCTTGCTTTGAATATACATGATGAAAACATGTATAGTCGGTCTAGAACAAATGTGCATTTGTTAATATACATACCCATGGCATACGTTAATGTATAACTGAAAGTGGTTTCATACATACAAAATTACTGATAGTGTGTCCTGCAAATTCATCTCGTATCCGGTCGATGTTCTCTTCGAGTACTTTGTTGAGTTTTTTGGCACCTTGTTTTGTAGATACTGCACTGAAATTAACTGAATATTCAGTAAAATAATTATAGCATTATATTCAGTAAACGAACTGTAAATGACGTAAAAAGGCCAAAGCAGGTTATATAAATCGAAGGTACCCTTTTTTGTGAATGTTCAACTGAATCATGGCGTCCTTCTTCGACATCAATACAGCTTGCGCTTAAAAGAAGGTTAAAGGAAACGTCAGTTTTTCTGTTCGTTGCTCACGAAGCAGGTTATAGGAATGTTATCATAGCAAAATTTTACTTTTGCAAGTCAAACTGACTTTTGAAAAAGATTTTCAAAATAACTCGCCTCCGTTTTTAAAATGCTGGAAAATTTCGTAGAATGGGACTTGCCTGTCGGTACGAGGTTCAACCGTTCCTGGCACCTTTACCAGAGATAATTGAACCAAGAATCAAAAGTGTGCTTAGCTTTGCTCAACTTGTCTAAACTGATGTTCTATTTCCTAAATGCACAAAGAATCAGGCATGTGCTATGAATTTCAGAAAATATAGATTGAAAACATGGTGTTTGCTTTGAATATTTGAAATATATGGAAAATTCTTGGAAAAGATAGAGCTTTGAAAATCGTGAGTCATGATTGGGAGAGAATTTTTGAAGAAAAGAAAATCGATTTTTGAATAAATACAAGTGTTTTGTGAAAATCGATTTCTAATGAATTTCAAATAACTTTTGAAAATTTTGATTTCGCTGAATTCAGACTTTGAAATTAGAGATATTATGACTTGAAAAATCATGATTTGAAGTTGAGAAATATTTGAAATACCACTTGAAAGCTCAGAGTTTTGAGAAAATCAAATTTTGAGAAAGACTTAGAAAATTTTGAGAAAATCGATTTCTCTGAATTGAAATTGGAATTTGGATTAAGAAAATGATGCAAATTGAATGAATGGATATGGATTTGAAAGATATTTCTTTGAGAAATTGAGAAAATCCTGTTGAGTTTTGAGAAATGCAGTGCATTTTGAAGTTAGCCTAAGAGTGTAGGCTGAATGTGGCTAATACGAAGTTCACAAATCTCGGTCTCATTCATATTCTGACTATGGCAATAAATACGAATTCCACCGAGTTTGTCAACTCCCTAAGAGCTTGTACACGTGCCATTTGTGTAGACCATAGTGGATTTGTAAATAATATGCACATGAATCATACATCAGATATTGAAATTTGCAGAATTAAATTATATGCAATGCAATCCTATTCTAAGCAGAAATTAAAATTCTTATTCCAAAGTTTACATTTAATTTACATCACTAATTGAATTTAAATAAAGGAAATTAAAGAAAAGTAAAGTCTTCAATATCCCTGCAAAACTATAAAACTTGTTAGTGAAGATTTGTCAGCTTTTCTAGATTTATCCAGTACTATCTGAAAATTACTGGATTTTGTTAGATATAAGCCTTTTCCCATGATTCCCTGAGATAAACATAATGAAATAGGAAATAAAATTGAAGAAATGTGAAAATGAGATTTGAAAATTTGAAATTGGGGTCAAAATGACCAAAATACCCCTGATAGCAAGACTATGGCCTTGAAACCAGGTTTTTTCCAGAAAGATATTTTATAAAAATGCAAATTTTGAAATTCAAATGAGAATAAATCAAACATAAGGTGATGTGGTATGATTGAAAATAAGAAAACCCAAGTTAGGAATTTCGAAAATGAGGTCAAATGACACCCTCGATAGCAAGACTATGACCTTGAAATCAGGGTTTTTAGAAAATATTTTGGTAAAAACTTTGGGTTTAGGGTTTAAATAAAATCAAATAACAACCAAATTGACCATGAAGTGTCCTAACATAATTATAAACATGAAAAAACCCTAAAAACATAAACTTATACACAAAAATTCAAAAATATCATGAAAATCATGATTTTAGCAGTGTTTCAGGATCCTACGGGTACCCTGTTTTGCAATTTAACTCATCCAAGCATCAAATGACATCCAAAATCAGTAAAAATTGATATGTGAACTTTTGATAACTCTAAAATTATATTGGAATTAGAAAAAGATATTTTGACATTATTCTAATTCAAAAATTGCATTAAAACCCTAAAATATACTATTTTTACCCGCGGGCATGTACCAGTTTCATTGTCAAATCCGACTCAGGGGCCAATCCACCATGGAAATTCATAAAATCTTACAGTAGAAAAAAAATAATTTCCCTTTTACACATCAAAAAAATCATCTCCGGTTGGGGAGATATCGTTCCGACAATCTGTACTTGAATTTAACGAATATAAAATTGATTAAAACAAACACTTCCGGTTGAAAATACAGGGAAAAATAGCAAATTGCATCTAAAATTTCTGATATTTTAGCAGTGAATAATAGACATATAAATAATGAACTTCCCTTTTTACAGATCTTGAATCGGATCTACGGTTAAGGAGCTATGATCAACACAAATTGAATTAGGGTTTTAACAAATCATAACGAGTTTTAAAAAGTTGATCTGATTCTCTGACAAAAGACAATAATCAAACTGTGACAAAAAATTATGAAAATTTTACAGTAAAGAGCCGATATTAACACGAAGCCACTGCAATTTACGGATTTGAATCGAATATTGGATGAAATAAATATCACATCTACAAGTTATACTTGAATTTGAACAATGATTTTAATCAACAAAAATCTTGATTCGACTTTGTATTTTTCTGACAAAGTTTCTGAATCCCAAAACTTATGATTTGTTTATAGTGACTCACTGACATATCCGTGGATCACATATAAAAAAATCAATAATTTCTAACAAATATTTAAATGCACAATAACATGGTTTTTACAGATCTAGAATTAAAACATATAAAAATCTAAGAGAACACTAAAGAAACATGATTTAATAATGGAAAACAATAAAAAATACCTAAACAAAAGCAAAACAAATTTTATTTTAATGCTGGAACATATGCAATGAACATTAATATGATAAAAAAAAATAAAACATAAGGAATCCATGGCTAAAATTACTTTTACCTTTGAAAACATAGATTTAATCCATTTAACGGATAAATCTCATGTTTCATTGGTTAAGAACATGAAGAACGATAATGTAAATGATTCTAATGGATTAGAATCTCAAAATACAGCACTAAACAAGGTTAGATCATCTTCTTGGACCAAACTTGAGGTTCTTGGATGAGAATTCATGGTGAAAACCATGACAGAGAGGGTGCCAATGGTTAAATCCATGTTAAAACATGGAAAAATATTAAATAAAGTAAAAAAGAATTATAAAAACCTTACCTTGAGGTTGCAGTTGCAATGGAGAAGATGAAGTGCTGGAGAGAGGAGAGAGAAGATCCAAGAAAATCAAAGGGAAAGCATAGGGGGTCGACCCCCCTATGGGCTCTTTATATAGAATTTTTTTTAGGTTTAATTTAAGAGTCCTAAAAAAAATAAACTTTCTTAATTTGATCTCTTAGGGGTTGGTGATTTTTCCTAATTGGTTTTGACTTATAAACTTTCCTAATTAACCCCTAATTAACCTAAGACTCTTAATTCTATTAAAATAACTCCAAATGTGGTGCCACTCTCTGTGGGCCTACATTGGTTTTTTTTAAAATTCTAATTTAAAGCTGAAAAACAACAGTTAAAACAAACAAAGTTAAAATGGATTTTCAAAATGGTTTTTGACTCTTCTAAATCCCTAAACTAACTAGGACACCAAATAACCCTAGTCTAACCCTGACTTCTTCAAATGTGGCGCCACCCCGAGTGGGCCCTGTTTGATTTTTCAGAAACGATTTTAAAACTTGAAAATGAAAGGTTTTTCAAAAGACATTCAAAAGTAAAATTAGATTTTGAAAGTTTTGAAATGACACAGAGTTCTGACTGGGTCAGACCTCCTCCATATATGGCGCCAACTGAGTGGGCCCCACATTGAAGTTTTGAAAAACTTGAAACAAAGACTGAGAATGACTTTGAAAAGGGGTTAAAATCAATAGTTGAAATTCAAAGTTTTGAAGATAGAGTTCTAAGAGAACTGGACTCTGAGACAGAGTCCTGAACCTTTAGGACTCTGAGATTTTAGATTTTAAAAGCCAAATGAAGGAGTTTTTTGAAGGATTTTATCAGAACTGGTGAAAACAAGTTAAAAAAATGCAGTCAGGGTTAGAGTCCTAACTTAACCGAAACTCTGAAATAGAGTTTTGAATCAACTGGAATTCTACAAAATGACCTAATTTTTGAAAAACAAATAGAAATGAATGACAACGGAAGTGAAAACAAACTTCGGAATAGGCTCCTAACTGGATTAAGATTCAGGGACAGAGTCCTGATCGGACTAAAACTGTAGATTTTTTTGGTATTTTCTGAAAAATAGATGAAAGAACTTGTGAAAACAGTGAAAATAATGGCAAGTATTGAAATAAAAAAGACTTCTGATCCAACTGGGACTCTAGGATATAGTCCTAATTGGACTAGGACTCTCAAAATTTTGGATTTTCTGAGAAAACAAATGAGAGGATTTTGAAAAACAAGTAAAAACAAGATAGAATTGAAGTTCGGTTCAGAGTCCTGATCTGATTAGGACTCTGAAGAGGAGTCCTAATTCGACTAGAACTCTGAATTTTTTTGGTTTTCTAAGAAGTAAATGGTAAGATTTAAACAAACCTTTTGAAAACCAGTGAAAATGAAGTGAGAAAACAAACTTTGGATAGAGTCCTGATTCGATCAGGACTCTGGAACAAAATCCCAGAATTTTGAAATTTCATGATAAAGGTATAACAATTTTGATAGATAGAAAGATTTTTGAAATATTCTCTCAAAATTAAAATTAGGGTCAGAGTCCTGATCTAACTAGGACCCTTTGAATAGAGTCCTGGTTCAACTAAAACTCTGAGTTTTTTACTCATTTCGAAAGATTTTAAAAAGATTTGATTAAAAATAGGCAGAATACCAACAAAAGATAGAGTCTTGATTCGATTAGGACTCCAAGAAAGAGTCCTAATCCAGTTAGAACTCTAGAATTTTGACTACAATGGAAGATTTTGAAAGTCAGATGAGAAGGTTTTGAAAACAAGTGAAGAACATGAGTAACAGACGAAATCAGGATAGAGTCCTGATTCAATTAGGACTCTGAGAAAGCGTCCTAATTCGATTGAGACTTTAGAATTTTGGCCAAAAATAAAAGATTTTGATAAGCTTTCTCAAAAACAGGTAAAAAGGGTAGTAAAACATAGAGTTCTGGTCCGACTAGGACTCTAAAAAAAAGAGTCCTGATCCAACAAAGATTCTGAAAAAAGAGTCTTGATTGGACTGGGATTCTTAAATTTTGGCCAAAAATGATGAGAATGGGCAAGGGATATGACTACATCTGGTTTAAAATCAAAATAGAGTTTTGAAAAGGTTCAAAAAGATGAAAATACAGAGTCCTGATCTAATTAGGACTCTGAAGTTTTTGAGATTTTTGATAAATAAAGGAATCCAGAAGCAACACCACCTAACTGGGTCTCATCTGATGATTGAAATAGATTAAAATTGAGTTTAAAATGAATCCGGATTGTTTTCTGAGGAAAACATTTCAAAATATAAGATCTTGGGGGTTTGGCGAATGGCAAAAATATCAATTTAAAACCCAAGTTTTGAAATTGACTTTGAAAGAAAAGTTTTAAAAGCTCAAATCTGGATTTAATATTTTGAAAACAGGAGTTCTGGATCTCAATAATGAGATGAAATGACATGCAATGCAATGAAATAATATGTCGAATGCATGTAGTGCTATGCAATGACACATGAAATGTAAACACTGAATAAGGGAAAAAATTTGAGGTGTTTACAAGGAAAGGCTTCTTTTCTTCTTTAAATGAAATGTCGCCTGTTCCATGCTATTAAAGGAAACGTCTTGTGTGCTTTGCGGAACACGACGATTCATTCATTTATTGTTCACGTCGTTTCACAACCCGTCAGTTTTTAAAAATCACGTAATGAAAGTTTATTAATAAATAAATAAATTACATTACGCATTAATTAAAAGATGTCATTTCATTCGCTAGTATCATCGACACGATGTTAGTACGTGTAAATGAATGACACGTAGCATAACATCAGTAGCGTGTCAGTTCCTAAACCCTATACTAATGTTATGCAACGTTTCTTGCAACTAAAGGAATTGCTATACATAATAAACTCAAAACTAGTAATCGCTATAATTGCTATCACAAGAAGTACAAATCGTGGTAACTTCATAATCGCTATACCTATTAATCGCTAAACTAAATAATCGCTATCACAAGAAACACTATAAATAATAAACCCTAAACCAGTAATCGCTATACGATTTAGCAAACGTAAGTACAAATAATGGTATCTTCATAATTGCTATACTGAGTAATCGACATATTAAGTAATCACTATCATAAGAAACGCTAAAAGTAATAAACTTTAAGCTAGTAATCGCTATACGATTTAGCAAATATAAGTATAAATCGTTGTAACTTCCTAAACACTATACATATTAAGCGCTATACAAAGTAATTGCTATCACAGGAATCGTGATACATAATAAACCCTAAGTCAGTAATCGCTATACATAAGTACAAATCGTGAAAGAGTTAGTGGCACTTCTATGTTACACTTATTAAGGAAAGAATTATATAATTACAACAAAGAATATCAGAATTACAACATAGAATTATCAGGATACACAAATCACATATGTTTATTCACTTGCGCTTGATGAGTCAGATAGACCTATAACTCGTCTCTTCCTTGCACTTAGTGGAGTCTCTTTATTTGATGGCCTCTTCGTTCCCTTGATCTTATATAACCCACTGGTAATCATCTCAACCAGTGACCCAATTTGTTTACTCAAATTCTGCACGTCCTTTTGTAACTCCTTATTCTCACTCTCCAGCATCGCAAACCTTTGGTCGGACGATACCTTCTCCTTTGAGAGTTGTGTTTGCTCCTTATCGTATACTGCAACAAATGGAATCGTAGTATCCACCAAATGGACACGATGGACATTACATCTATGCTGGAGGACGACATGCTTGAGGACAAGAGTGACCTCACTTTCAGGTTGCTTCTCCTCAATCTGTCGATTTCTATGCATAGGTTGCCAATATTGTTTGAAATAGTTGGGGTCATATTGTTGTTCTTTATAATCATATGGTATGGCAAGAACACCTTCTTTGTTCCAGTTATCCAATTGTTCCCTAAAGCGTTTGTGTCAATTCACGTTTGTGGCCCCACCACTATTCATCTTCCTTTTCAATGCCAAAGACAATTTTGGTATCGACTGTCCCCAGCCAGCTTGTAGGAGTACTCGACTACCATGTTGCATCTTGACTTCACATTTGCTAAAGAGCCAAATATCGCATACAGACAGTCTCATAGCCTCGACAACAACATTGTCGTCCTCGTCCTCTCCATCCCCATAAGGTCTCCACACAACCTGTATAATCAAAATTGTGGTTTAGATATAGACATAATTATTCATGCAAAATGCTTAATGTGATAACGATTTGTACTAAAGAAGACAAAATGTTGAATGTGATTATTAGTTAAGAATGCTAAACATTACAATGATTTACGGTAATGAAAGTTAGATACAAATGCGATAACGTTTTGTACTAAGAAAAATGAAATGCCAAATGCAATGATTACTTGAGAATGTTAAACATTACAATTATTTACGGTAATAAAAGTTAGATGAAAACGCGATAACGGTTTGTATTAAGGAAAATGAAATGTTGAATGCGATGATTACTTGAGAATGCTAAACATTACAATGATTTATGGTAATGAAAATTAGATGCAAAGGCGATGACGATTTGTACTAAGAAAGACAAAATCCTAAAGCGATGATTACTTAAGAATGCTAAACATTACAACGATTTACGCTAATGAAAGTTATGCAAATACGATGATGATTTTTAATAAGGAAGACAAAATCCTAAAGCAGTGATTACTTAAGAATGTTAAACCATATAACGATTTACGCTAATGAAAGTTAGATGCATAGGAGATAACAATTTGTACTAAGGAAGACAAAATTATAAAGCAATGATTACTTAAGAATGCTAAACATTAAAACGATTTTAAATCATTTACCTCGTTTAATTGCAGCCTATTTAAAATGAATTAAGCATTTTTGCACTTGACATTTATTGAAGCCCACACGCCGATCATGGGAAAACCACAAACTGCAGGGCCACATTGAGAACACAAGAGGACAATATGCTCCCAAGTCCAGGCCTACAAAAACAATATATTAGTAAGACTACAACCTTCAACGAGCTTAGTCTATAAGTACTAAATATGTAATAAACAAATACCTGAACAAATGGTCAAAACCCCCCGACGGTTTTCGTATTCCTACTGGCATGGTAAAGTTGACTGTACAAGTGTGTGAGCATAGCAGCACCCCATGCCTAGTTGTCGACTTCATCTAAGTCTTCTAGGAACTGCAGTCACAAGTAACTTATTCTCGGTCCAAAACAATCGCAAAATAAAGTAAGTCCAAAAAAATAAAGAAGGAAGCCACGCAACTCTTGGTCAGCTACTTCAAATGCACATGCAATGAACCGGCCTTCCCATTTATTACGAAAAAAATGAACTTTCATCGATGAGAAATTGCCTCCACCAGAAATACACTCACGCAATTCCTCTATCGACATTCCTAGAAGAGTCGTGCAATTGTCTTTTGGGTTATAGTTTGAATCCCATGTTAGGACAACACTGCCATGACACTTAAGACCCGTAATCTATGCCACATCTTCTAGGGTCATGGTGATCTCAAAACCCCCAAACTAGAATGTGTTCGTCTTATGGTTTCACTTATTGACTAGATGGGTCATGGTGTTCCAGCAATTTTCAAAGTAATGTTGGTTTAAAAGGCCGCCGAAGTGCATCTTTCGTAATCGGTCCTTCTGATATTCACTCAACTTTTTTAACCACGACAGAACTACAGGCCACTAACACTGCCCTTTCAGCTTTTCACCTGTTGCTCTGCTTCTCTTTTGACCTACCTGTAACATAAAATATCAAATCACAGTTAATTGATATCATAGTAATCGCTATACATAGTAATCTCTATTGCAGTAATCGCTATACATAGTAATTGCTATCGTAGTAATCGCTATCACATTAATTGCTATCGTTGTAGTCGCTTTAAAGAGTAATCACTATATGTAATAATCGTTGTACATAGTAATCGCTATTCATAGTAATTGCTATACATAATAATACCTACAACAGTGCATCACAATATACAATAGCGATTAACATACCTTGGTCACACTTTTCTCCTCTTTATCCCCTCCCTTCCTCTGCTTTTGTACTTCTTCCTTCCTTCCATCCATCGTCTGCTTTTTTCTTTCCCTTTCCTTCTCTTCCTTCTGCTTCTTCCTTTCTTTTTCCTTCTCTTCCTTGTCCTGCTTCTTCCTTTCTCTTTCCTTCTCTTCCTCATCCTCCTTCTCCTTACTTTGTTATTCCTTCTCTTCCTCGTCCTCCTTTTCCTTCCTTTGCCTTTTCTTCCTTATCAGCCTTCTCCTTCCTTTGTCTTTCCTTCTCTTCCTCGTCCTCCTTCTTCTTCCTTTGCCTTTCTTTTTCTTCCTCGTCCCCCTTCTCCTTCCTTTGCCTTTCCTTCTCTTCCTCATCCTGAATTTGCTTTCTTTTCCTTTCCTCTTCCTTCTTCTTCAATTGTCTTTGCTTCTCTTCCTCCTCCTCTTTCTTTTTCAACTGTCTTTGCTTCTCTTCCTCCTCCTTCTTCTTCAATTGTCTTTGCTTCTCTTCATCCTTCTCCTTATTATTCCTTTGTTTTTCTCTCTCCTCCTCCTCCTCCTTCTTTTGTCTTCGCTTCTCTTCCTCCTCCTTATTCTTCATTTTCTTCTCTCTCTCCTCCTCCTCCTCCTCCTTTTGCCTTCGCTTTTCTTCATCCTTTTCCTTATTCTTTTTTTGCCTTTCTTATTCCTTTGCCTCCTTCTTTATTTGCCTTATCCTCCTTTGCTTTTCAAAATATTCTTGCTTCATCAGTTGCCTTTTCTTCTCTTCCTCCTCCTTATTCTTTAATTGCCTTTCCCTCTCCTCCTCCTGCTTCTTCCTTTGTCTTTTCTTCTCTTCCTCATTCTCCTTCTCCTTCCTTTTTTTTTCCCTCTCCTCCTCCTTTTGCCTTTGCTTCTCTTCCTCCTCCTCTTTATTATTCCTTTGCTTTCCCCTATCCTCCACCTCCTCCTTCCTTTGTCTTGGTTTCCTTTGCTTTTTTTCATTATCCTTCTCCTTCCTTTCATTGTGCTTGTCTTCGTCATCCTTCTTCTTATTTTTCATTATTAAATTATCATCTTCAATATCTGACAGATTAGGCTTTGATCTATACTTTACCAGCAATTACTCTCTTTCTTTATCATTCTCAATCTTTATTATTTTGTGGTACGCTTCTACTTGCTCATACAAAGCATACTCTTGGATGATTACATCAAGAGTTTTCCCCGCTGACGACGAAGTGTTTCTTCTCTTAGGAATGTAAGCCATTGGAAACCTACACAACACAAAAACTTACCGAGACGGCAAAGGGTGATTCAGTGAAAAAAGATGAAGCGTTAGAATTTTTGTGAAACGTTTAAGGGGAAATATTGCGAAGAACTCCTTTTATAGCCGAGGAGTTTAATACTTATGGGACCCACCAAATATTTTTTGTCAGTTCAAATTTTTGGTGGTTCACGTCTTATAATAAAATATTTTAAAATGACATCGTTGTCGGCCACAAAGATTTGCCTTTGTTGCGAAAATATTATCATAGTATAACGCAATCAGATGATCAAATATCATACAAATCGATATGGAAATTACTATTGATAGCTTATAAATCGATATACATAATCATGATAGAAATCAATATTTAGAATCAAGTCAATATCTTAAATCAATATTAAGAATCAAAACATCTTAAATCGATATGAAAATTCCTATTGATATCTTAAAATCAATATTTAGAATCAAAACAATGTCTTAAAACAATATTAGGAATCAAAACAATATCTTAAATCAATATTAAGAATCAGCATAAAAATCGATATTAAGATTCAAAACAATATATTAAATCGATTTGAAAATTTGTGTTGATATCTTTAAAATTGATATTTAGAATCAGAACAATATCTTAAATTGATAGTAGGAACATCTTAATCTATATGCAAATTCCTATTGATATCTTAACAATCGATATTTATAATCAAAATAGTATCTTAAATCGATATTAAGAATGAAACAATATCTTAAATTCTTATTAAGAATCAGCATAAAAATCAATATTAAGATTCAGAACAATATCATAAATTGATTTAAAAGTTTGTATTGATATCTTAAAAATTGATATTTAGAATCAAAACAATATCTTAAATCGATATTAATAATCAAAACAATATCTTAAATTGATGTACATAATCATGATCGAAATCGATATGATGCTCAATTGCCATATCGATGATTAATATATTATGCTTTGTCTATTGTAATTTATACATTGAATATCCTATTGCGATTTGCCTTCATGAGCTTTGTCTGAGAAATTTGCTTGATACCGATTGTCCTTTCATGAATTAATTTTATGAGCTTTGTATAAGTGAACATGTCCTACTGTGATTTATACAATGACTGATTCATAAAAGGCGGAAAGGAAAATACAATAAACAAATCGACACGATGTTTAGGCATAGTAAACTATAAATCGAGTTAACTTCAACGATACATCACAACCACATTCATTTACAAAATATATGAGTGTTGCACATTCTTTTCTTCTTATGCAAATATCCTCAGCTGAACATTCTTTGCTTTCAGAGTGTTGCACATTTTTTGTTTTCAGAGATCCTCCAATGTTATCACTCTTGGCACAGAGTTCATATTCCAGCTAGCAAGAGCTCTAGAGAAATATATATGTGATTGGCACATAGAATCGCTTTGCTGTAGAAAATGAGCGCACTCTTGAGAATATGCTTCACAAACCAATGCTCAAACACTCACCGCTAGAAGGAACCAATACTATGTGCATATTTGTCATGAAGTATATCGAAGGTAGGCAGATATTTTTTCAACTATGAATTATGGTTTGCGAACAATGGAGGGTCCGACAGTAGGAATAGATCAAATAGATGAACATCAACATCACCCCCTGTCTATCATGCAGAATATTTATGCTTGCTCCGGTATGACAACAACGATTAAAGATGATTATGGTCGTTATATTCTACGTAACTTCGATATACTTCACGACAAATACGTCATAGTCATATGTGTCATGAATATATTGATGTATACGCAGAAGATAACAACCATAATCATCATCGAAGATTATACAGATCTTTCCTCACGGCGTCAAACAATTACATTATCAGCATCAAAATCCATCTATCAAGCACAGGTAGAAGGAACACAAAAACAAAGAAGAAAGAAAAATACAAGGGAGAAGAAGAAGAAGAAGGCAGAGGAGAAAAAAGAAGTCGCCGCGCTGCCATAGAAAAGAGGAAGAGAGGTTAAATAGATTAGGGTTTTAGACATGGACCACGGGTCGGGTAGGGTTTTACATAGAATAGGGTTTTACATAGATCTATATTAGGGTTTTACATAGAATAGGGTTTTACGCACGTGTACACAAATTGATACGACGTTTAGACTTAGTAAAGTACAAATCGATTTACAACTTGCTAACTATTAAAAAGTTATAAATTGTTATCACTATTATATAGAAGAAGTGTTCTATCACGATCTGTACAACAACAGACATTAAGTTAAAGTTGCAAATCATTATCATTGTTTTATAGAAAAAGTGTTCTATCAAGATCTGTACAGCAACGGACCTAAATCGTTAACAATTTGTCCTATAGCAATTTTTGTTTACCAGCTTTGTCTATGTGAACAATATCCTATCGCAATTTGCTTTTACGAGCATTTTCTACGTGAATGATATGTTGTATCACGATTTACCTAATGACTGATTCATAAAAGACAGAAAAGAAATAGCTTTAAACAAATCGACACATTGTTTAGACTTACTAAAGAACAAATCGACATGATGTTTAGGGTTTAGGATTTAGGGTTTCAGGGTTCGAAGTTATGGTCTAGGTTTTAGTGTTTAGGGTTTAAGGTTAAGGGTTTAGTAATTTATTAAGGGTTTAGTAATTTATTAAGGGTTTAGGGTTTAGCGTTAGGATTTAATAAGATATTAAGGGTTTAGGGTTTAGGTTTAGGGTTTAGGGTTTAGGGTTTAGAGGTTTAGAGGTTTAGGGTTTAGGGTTCAGGGTTTAGGGGTTACGGTTTAGGGTCAGGGTTTAGGAGTTATGGTTTAGGGTTATGGTTAGGGTTTAGGGTTTAGGGTTTAGGGTTTAGGGTTTAGGGTTTATTATTTAAGGTTTAGGGTTTATGATTTAAGGTAAAGGGTTTAGGGTTTCGGGAAAAGGGTTTAGGGTTTAGGGTTCAGTATGGTTTAGGGTTAGTGTTTAGGGTTTAGGGTTTAGTAATATATTAAGGGTTTAGTGTTTGTCATTAGGGTTTAGTAAGATATTTAGGGTTTAGGGTTTAGGGTTTACGAGTTATGGTTTAGGGTCAGGGTTTAGGGTTTAGGGGTTATGGTTTAGGGTTATGGTTTAGGATTAAGGTTTAGGGTTTATGATTTAAGGTTTAGGGTTTATGATTTAGGGTTTAGGGTTTCAGGAAAAGGCTTTACGATTTAGAGTTTAGGGTTTATGGTTTAGGGTTTAGGGTTTCAGGTTTAGGGGTTATGGTTTAGGGTTTAGGGTTTAGGGTTTAGGGTTTAGGGTTTAGGGTTTAGGGTTTAGGGTTTAGGGTTTAGGGTTTAGTCATATATTAAGGGTTTAGTGTTTGCCGTTAGGGTTTAGTAAGATATTTAGGGTTTAGGTTTATGGTTTATGGTTTATGGTTTATGGTTTATGGTTTATGGTTTATGGTTTATGGTTTATGGTTTATGGTTTATGGTTTACGGTTTAGGGTTAGATACTTGTAGTATGTAATTGAAACATGTGCATGAGGAATAACAATTGTAGGGACATGAGGTGCCATTTGCGTGTTCAAATTGTTTCTCCTTTAGCAATTTCTATGAAAATCACTTTAAAGCATCGTACTTGTAATTAAATAGTTGTCACGTGAATCGCTATCATCGACAATTATAAATCGCTATTGCATCAAATGTATAAATCGTTTCTAATTTAAGCGTAAAATCGCTGCTTCAAACTTACAAATCGATATATAAATTGCATCCTTCATAAGTAAATATTGTTATAACGTTTGGGCTTCAACAGTAAACCTCATTGTACGATTTATCACAGTTGAGTACAAATCTTGGTAACTTTATATATCTTAAATCGCTATTGCGTTAAATGTATAAATCGTTGCTGCTTTAAACATATAAATCATAACTCATATATCATAAATTGTTTCGATTTGGCTTTGTTACCAAAATATGTGTCATTCAATATCTGATGGATCAGGCTTCACGATTTGTATTTATGATTTATGTAGTTACGACGATTGTTGTTGTCTAGGGTTTGTGAGGCACAACAGTACTTACGTTTATTGTATCGATTTGTAATATGAAGAAGCGATTATGTTGAATTGTCATATTGATTTGTAATATATTATGTGATATATACATCGATGTGTGTGTTCAAATCATTGCTCAGTTAGCAATTTCTATTAAACTCACTGCACATTATTTGAAGTATGAATCATTGTAAATAGATATTATGTGTTTGCTAGTGTCAATTATTACAATATTTGTCATATGAATCGCGTCAAAACATGCTAATACTATAAATTGTTACTTTTATTGGCATGGTAAATAATAACTCAAAGATCATTACAAATAACTGAATCACCTTTTTTTGGCAGAGTCAACCCATTCTTTGTAAAGATCTTCAATTATTTCTCTTCGATGAGTATGTACAACCACCAATTAAAACAATATTGAACATAACAAACATCTGAGAAACTGTATCGATTTGAATGGTGCAATGGCCTGCCATTACGAATGAGCTCGTTTGCTTGCAAAGGATATGTGGGATCTGACCCCTAATACAGAGTTGTTGTCAGAACTTCTGCAGAAGAACATGGAGCTACCAGTTGTAGAGTATACTTTTGAATATGCTCTTGTTGATTTAATATCTGATAGATCCTCAGTTGTACAACAAAGAGTGGTCCGACAACAGACGATGGTAAAAGGTGGTTCGGCAGCAGACGATGGCAAATGGTGCTCCCATGACAGCAAAGGGTGCTCCTCCGGAGGTGAAAGGGTGATCCAGAACGAAGAGGTGGCATATTTCGAGGTTGAGACTCTTCAAGCAGAGTTGTTGCTTAGGGCAAAAACAAAAGGTTATCCTCCATTTTCTGGCTGGGGAAGATTTTGGTACATTACTTGAAACGTTGTTTCATGGCGTTAATGGCGGGAAAGGATACTTTAGTCTTTGCAAACGCATCAGACTTCGATGCTAAGTGATGCAGACACACACGGGGAAATAAGCCCCACGTGCTTACATATGTGGCGCTAATTCAGACCCGAGAACACGCACTTGCGTGTTCTGGGGGGGAACATATAACCTGTGCACACCCATTTTTGAGAACCGTGTGGAGTGGGCTCCATTTGAGAGGTCTCTATACTCCCAAGCTCTTGGGTAGAGGGAAGCATGATGAGATATGCTCCCCTTTCTAGATTTGCTTTTTTTGAAAAAAAGAGACGCTTGAAAAGCAAGCTACCTTTCTTTTTGCCCAATAGAGAGCGGAAGTGCATATTGTGATAAGATCTCCTTTTGGAATGGGTGTTGGACTAGATCCTCACCATCTATTTTCTTCTTTTTGATCTCCACCCTCCATCTCTACTTCCCTTCATTATTTCTAGAAGGAAGGAGAGGAGGGGGGTCTAAGGCTACTTTTCATTTTGTGCTCTCTCCCTCTCCTCTTAGCCGAATCCTCTTGGGAGTGTTTCTTCAAAGCAAACCAATTTTTGGTGCGGTGGTTGGAGCTTCATTACTTCAAGCTCAAGTGTGTAGGGTGAAGAACCATCTAGGGACTTCACTCTATGCTTTTGAAGGAGAAGTATCCCATTCCTTATCGTTTTCTCCATTAAAAAAAAAACCAAGTTGTTCTAAACCAAATTTATGGTTATGTAGTTTGTAGAATGCTTCATCCGTGCCCATGGCTGTGTGGCTCTTATATACACCACAATGGGATATGTTGGCTGGTAAATGCAAAATATATTTTATCTTTCTTTCCTAGTTTAAAAAAAAAAGAAAAAGAAAAAGAAAGCCTATCCATTGGATATTTGAATCTTGGTGGTTAGTGCTTTGTGGTCACTAGAGAGCTTCATATAGTGAGTATCGACTCTCTTGGAGTACCCCTCATCCATGTTGATCAAACAAATAGGGGTGTGTAGGGATTCATCCTTAGGCCCTCTCTTGGATTCGCAAGGCACCCCTACGTTGTGGAGGTGTTCTCTAACACTTTTTTTTGTGTAAGATTATTGCATGTTTTTGCAAGGTATAAATGTTCTTAAAATGATCACATGCATGATTCATCTAAGGATATGGTTTACATATGGTTAGTTTTTCTAAGGAATATTCATGTGTGAATATGATGCTTAGTTCTTCTATGCTTAATTTCATATGGTTGTTCTTATGAAGTATAAGCTTACCATTGAGATGAATAGATTTTAGTAGCTACTCCTTGTTTTGAAAGATATTGCATTAGTTTCCATGCGATGCCTAAGTCTACATGTTTTAGATGGTACGCATGTGGAACTAGGGTCCCTCATCCACCGTTCTACCCTGGTAATAATTTATTCTCTATCCTTACCTATGAATGATCACATTAAGTAGGTATATTCTGAATGTCAAATGTTTTGGTTTTATCCAAAACTACGTGAGTTTATAGCTATCGTTCTATACTTCAGTTTTGGCTACCACGATTCCCCAAGAAACTCTCTATGAACCTTATAAACGGATTTTCCTTGTAAATGAAATAGAAAAAAAAATCTATATATTTGCAACCTGTTTAGATACGAAAAGAAAAAGATTTTTGGATAAGATAAAAAAAAAAAACTGTTTGCAAATGTGATCCATAGAGAGATCTTTTTTTTTTCTGGAGTTCGATTTGGACCAGACCTTGGTGTCGGTCTGGGAGGCTCAGACCAGGGTCTGAACCATAGGGTTCGGGCCAGGTCAGCCTGACCAGACGGATGAGGCCCTGGTCTGATCCCATTTGGGTCAGACCCGAGTCTGTTCTGGTAACCAGGCAGCTGTAAACTGGCAGGCGCACATTCAGGTTGGCCGAGCTAGGTGCAGCCCATTGAACCTGACCGATTAGGCCAGTCAGCCCGAATATATATATATATATATATATATATATATATATATATATATATATATATATATATATATATATATATATATATATATATATATATATATATATATATATAAATAAAATGTTTTGAAACAAAATATATTTGTCTTTTTAGCACTAATGCAGGTTGGAACAGACCGGTTTCAGTTACGTCTTGTTGTCTGACCAAACCCAATCAGACCCGAACTAGACCCAAGTTGAGGTCTGAACCCAACCAAAAAATATATATATGTGAAAAAAATATAGAAAATTTGGGATGGGTTTTAATGTTGAGCTGAGTCATGGTTTGGTTTAGGTCTGACCGTATAAGAGCAGAGCTGAATATTGGTTCTGGTACACCACTGTCAAGAGCTTAGCCGACCAGCTCTAGTTCGACCACCTCAATCAGGACCCAGCTGAGCTCGTGTTTAGCTCAGCCGTTTAGACCTCTATGATTCAGCAATGTTGACTCTCTCAGAAATTTTTTTTTATAATCAACCAAAAGAATATATATATATATATATATATATATATATATATATATATATATATATATATATATTGCATTTTCCTAATGTATATACACATGGTGCATATATATATATATATATATATGTGTGTGTGTGTGTGATAAAATTCAAGTAATTTGGTCAATAATGGATCCTTGTATGGTAAAATATTTAGATTTGACAACTGGTTAAGCTTGCTCTAAACCTATGAAGGTAGGCAAATGTATTCATCTGTTCAAATTGTGCCTGAGCGTTTGAATATGAATTCATGCTATACGGATGAGCTCACTCAAATTATGTTTCTTATTGAGTTTCACTTAGATGCTCGAATATGAATACAGGTTTCACGAACATTTTCAGCGAATTAATGTTCTGCATTAAAATCTATCTAAAGCACTCAATGTGCTTAAGTATTTGATATGCTTAAAGTTTCTATCTTGCAAGCGTATTCAATTGGTGAACTACGTTCGACTCTTGTTCTATTTGACTAAGCAATTGATATGTTCGATCCACATCACTAAGGTGTTCATTTAGTATAAGTATGCTTGATGCGCTCTCATATTGCTTAAATGTTTGATGTGAGGCTAATAATGCAAAGGTGTTTCAGTCACGTGAACTATGCATTGGATGCACTCTTATTACCTAAGTGGTAGAGCAAATAATGAATGGATTGCTCACGTGCTCATTTGTTCTATGTGTACACATCCTATGTTAAATTCATAATATATATGGCATTGATGCCTACTTGAGTAAATAAACATGCTAAACTAGAGGATTTTGTTTGAGCACTTATGCGGATATATCAATTATGATGATACATGTGTCTCCTTTGAATGGCATGCTTGGTTCATGCGATGCAATGAATACTCACATATATACATAACTATACATATATTAACACATGCTAAACTCGACACTTAAATATCCGGATTGGTTCTTACGGATTGTAGTCCCAAAGCAATAGAGAATTGAGTAGGTATATATATAATTGACACCTTGAGTGGGTCATTAGGCATGACATGCATAATAAGAAGAATACCCTAATAATACCCATTCTTGTAGGCTTACTTAGAGTGATATGTAGTACATCCTCGAGTGGCATTTGAATGCATGTGAGTTCTTAACCACATGACATATCATTCCATTGTTCTTGGGAGCGAGAGGCTCCCATAGCCTCCAGCCACTCAAAGTTAGGGAGGTAGGGTTTATCGATGTATCCTAGGTGATAAACCCCAAACCATCTGTAGTGGTTAAATTTCTGAGATATCCTAGGTGATAGCCCATTGGGATTTTCTTATGGTCGAAAGGACCGTCCCCTTGAGATACTTAGCCATTTGAAGGGCTTTTGTAACACCCCAAATTTTTCAACTTTGAAATTGTAGAATTTTAACTTTTTTTAAAATAGTATAGCAGATACATTTTGGTTTAAAAAGTTGAACATTCCCGACGGGTTACAGAAATGAAATACATGCTTGAAATATAGATCCATCCTCATCTCACAAATTCAAAGAAATCATTTTCATTCCATATGTCTCATATAGTTTAAAATATTACAAATACCCATATATTAATAAAACATCTCATTTATAATGAAACACCCAAAAGTTTGTTCAAGATCGTCAGGTTAGTTAGGAAAGGATGGTTCATGGCCTCGCCACATATCACGCCTTGGCACTGAATCATCATTCATCACCTATGCCCTATGAAACATGGTCAAAACTCTTGTGAGCCAGTAAGTAAATTCACATATGCATAATGATAATTAATCAAATATCTATCATGAATATCATAATATGCTTCATGACAGTTATATAATTGTAAATAATTCATCATGTAACTTAAATAACATAACATGAAATCTCAAGTAAGCAATATGAAGAAATACTAACTATGTCAGTCAGTTAGCAGAATTCATAACTTTAGTTTCGATAGGCTTACCACCTCTGGGTACATAGAGACAATTGTCATCAAGCTAGCTAGAATATACTATGATCTTCATTATGCAAATTATATATTTATCATAGTACCATAGAGACCCGATAAACCAACCTATGCCCACGGTTGTGATCATTGCAATTTTTTTTTCTCGTTTCCCTCTTTTCCTTCTCTTTGCCTTTCTAGCCTCTATTCTTTTTTTTTAAGGGGAATAAAAGATAGAAAAGAAGAGAGAAAAGAAAAGAAAGAAGAGAGAAGAACTCTTTTGCAAAGGTCTCACTTGACCTTAATTTTAAAAATATTTTGAAATTACTCACCTCCATTTTTGAAAATTTGTGAGAAAATGGAGAGACGAGATTCGCTCGTGGGTATGAGGTTCGATTGTTCCTGGCGCCTTTACCAGGGGTAATCGAACCAAGGATCGAACTTATGCCTATTGCTTTGCCTAAATATTGTCTAAGAAATTATTCTAAGTCTAAAAATGCACAAAGAATCATGCTTGTGCAATGCAGAGATGTATCCTTTTAAGAAGAAGAATTTATAAATCTTGAGATTTTCCAAGTGATTTTGAAATAAATTTGAGAATATGGTGAAGAAATGATTTTTGAAAGTTTGAAGATTGACTTAGAAAAGTTAGATTTTGAATCTAACTTAAGACTTGAAATAGACCTGAAAGATTTGAAATTCTAAGTCTTGGACTAGTCAAAGATTTGAAAAATAGATCTTGGATTTAAAGAAATAAAGAGAAAAAGAGAATTTTGGAACCGAGGTAGAATATGAAGTAAGAATGAGATTTCAAAGTTTAAAATGAACTTTGAAGTTTGAATTTGATTATCAAAAATCGATTTTGAAAAGGGATCTTTGATCTTGAGTTTTAAATTCAGAACCTGAAAACAAGAACTGAATTTTGGAAGTTAAATTTAGACTTGTGAAAAGTGAATTTCGAAAATAGAGTTGGAATTGGAATCCGGATTTAAAAATCAATGTGAGATTTGGAAATGGAACTGAGTTTGGAATTGGAAATCAAATTGGAAAATGGGATTGGATTTGAAAATTTGAATCCAAGATGGAATTAGATTTGAAATCTGGAATCCTAGATGTAATTGGATTTGAAATCTGGAATCCTAGATGGGGTTGGATCCGAAATCTGGAACCCAAGATGGAATTGAATCTCGCAATCTGGAATCTAAGATAAAATTGGATTTTAAAATTCTGAAATCCTAAATGGATTTTGGTTTAAAATCTGGAATCCAAGAGGAAATTGGATTTGAAATCTGGAATCCTAGATGGAATCAAATTTGAAATTTGGAATCCTAGATGGAATTGAATTTGAAATCTGGAATCCTAGATGGGGTTGGATCCGAAATCTGGAATCCAAGATGGAATTGGATCTCGTAATCTGAAATCCAAGATAAAATTGGATTTGGAAATTCTAGAATCCTAGATGGATTTTGGTTTTAAATCTGGAATCCAAGAGGGAATTGGATTTGAAATCTGGAATTGAATTTGAGAAATCCTAATTGAATTCGAAAGTGGACTTGAATTTAGGAAAAAATCAAATTTTAAGATTCAGAATCAATCTCAAAACCTTGATTTTGGATGAATTGAATTGAGAATCAAGATTCAATCTTTAAAAAATATTTGTTTTTGAACTTGAATTTTGAAATCAGGAGATGAATCTGGAAATTTCAAAGTTTGAATTGAACTTTGAAATTCAATCTGGAATATTGAATTGAATTTATAATTGAATCCTGATAATGAAAATGAATTTGAATTTTGAATTGAACTTTGAAATTTGATTAAAATTGGAAATTAAATTTTTGAATCTAGAAATGAATTTGAAATTTCAAAGTCGAATTGGACTTTGAAATTAAAGTTTGAATTTGAAATAAGATAGAATTGCGGATAAAAAGATGAATTTGAAATAAGAATTGAAGATTGATTTGAGAAATGAAGAAGATATTTGAAGAATTATCTCAAAATCACTTGGATTTTGAAGAAAATTTTGAAATAATTCAAAAATAATGATATAATTCTATCCTAAATGATGAATGAATTAAAGAATTTTGAAAATTGTATATTGAAAAGCATATTTCATTCTTTAAATGAATTGAAATAAGATTAAAGATATAATACATTTCTGACTATAGTCATAAAATGTATTATATAATAATCATATTTAAATTCACATGAAGAATAAAATATATTTTGGTGCCTTTATAAAGTTTGAAATGAAATTAACTCTCAATATATCCTGACTATGGTCATTGATATATGTTTTGAGTTAATTTCAAGTTAAACTCTGATAAAGGAAGAAAATTTTAGAAAATATGATGATTTTTGAAAGAGATCCAGTGTGGATCTAATATTATTCTATAAAAGATGAAAACCCTAAATTTTGTTCACATTTTGACTATGGCCATAAATGCAAATTGACAACTTAGGATTTTATCACCTTTTATTAGAGTGGTGTTTGTGTCATTCGTGTTCCCATTCATGAAATTTTTAAAAAGAAAAGAGTAAAATAATATGAAACACATACTTTCATAACATGTATGCTTATACATTCTAATCTAGTACAGGAAATGTAAAAATTTCTCATTATAATCTACCTATTATAATTCTGAAATTGAAATTTATGATTCCTGAACTGAGAAAGAGTTCAACAATTCCTACATATTCCTGCAAAACAGGGCTAGCAAAAATGTCATATACAGAAGAAGATGGAAATGCTATCTGAAAAATAGGGATAGGTGTGACCATGCCTATTCTAATGAGGGATATTGGTACAAAATGCCATACTCATAGCATCGATGAAATAAACACATACATGTCCTATGCTACTGAGACCATTTATATGCATGAATATATATATATATACATGACATCCTAGATTGATGAAAATTTACATATAAGGAGGAATATTTGGTGCCTTGGGGAAAATATATACCTATTAGGGAGACAAGTACCACCTTGTCTTTCTAATATCTTTCCAGCCAACTATGAGGATTTTTATATTGGGCGAAGTGAATCTTTACAATTAATCCAAAACAAGCGTTTAAGCAGGAATATGAAGGCTGGAAAAGGGAAATATGGAGAAAACGAAAATCACAGTAGTGCACTGGCTGAACAAACTACGGCTTAATGAACTTTCCCTTTTGAGCTACAAAGTTTGTTCTCTCAGTTTTAGGGCTTCCTAAGCTTTTGTTGTGGTTTTTCCTGTTTTTCTTACTGTTTGCACAGCTGTTGCTGCCTGAGATGTCAGCGGAGTAGGTAAAATGCGCTTTTTTCTTTTGCTCGGAGTTACCTCAAACAAGAGTGAAACCCTCATAAAGGCCATTTTTCATCCCCGTCTCGAGTCATTCTGCTCGCTAAATTAGCTTGATAAATGATTTTGTTGGAGAAGTGGAGATGAGACTCTTCAGGGGTTGGGAAAAGTTATTGAGGATTATTTGCAGTGCATGTTCCTCTGGAATGGGGTCTTCATTTTGTTACAGGTGCTTCTCCACCTGTGAATGAATTCTCCTGCTTTCTCATTCTTATTCTGTTTCAGGATGTACAAATGGTTGAGAGTGGGCGAGGCCTCGACATTAAACATGAAGCTCTCGATGAATAGGTTTACTACTTTATCGAACTCTCGTAGTTTGATAGGATTGATGTGGTCCGCATACCACCTTGTTGATGTTCCCTCCAAGCTGTGCGGAAAGCAGATGAACAAAGCCCTGTTGTCCTTTCTGAAGTGGTTGCATTCTGCGTAAAACATGGCCTGATGGGCTTTTCAATTGCCCGTTCCATCAAACTTGATGAACTTGCGAGGGAGATTCTCCAGATTATCATCTCCGTCAAGGCCGTCATAAAAATCTTCGCCAGTATAGGTCTGCTTGCCCTTACTCTTGGCTTGAATATCTTTCACTGCTCGAGTTACTTCCCTAAGTTGCTCACGCATTGGATCCTCTGTTGGGACCCCATACTTGGGCTTGTTCACTGATTCGAGCTCTTCAACCATCTTTATGAACTGTCATGGAGGATTCTGAATGAACACAAACTGATCTTCTTCTGATTCTTCTTCCTCTACTGACTTAGTGCCCTCAGAAGTATTGTCTGACTGAACCTTCTTTCTGATGATTCTTACTTGCTTTTCACAGGCTTTTTTCTAAGCTTGTTCTTAAGAGATGCCTTCTTTAGACTGGCCTAGGCTTGCTCTGACACCATTTTGGCCATTATCTTCTGGAATAAGCTGTAAATGACGGGATCTACATTATCCCCTCTTTCCTGACTCTGTCCTCTAGACGACCTGGGAGAGTCCATTTCTTCTATCTCATTTTCGTTGTGCGAGGTGAAATAGTCTGCTTTCCACTTCTTGTTTGCACCATAATGCCAAAGTTTTCGAAGTGATGCAGAGGTTTTGAACGGAGGAGCCGAGTTCTTCTCTCCTACTGTGGAGGCCTTCTGCTATTGGAAAAGACAAGAGGGTCAGAGGGAGAGGGGAATCAGAAAAATCGGGATGCAAGAATGATCGATGGAGGTCGGATGATGCGAGATGCTTTCGACCTTTCCCAGCAGTCTCCCTTTATAGCGGGAGGCCGTTAGAAAAGTTACGAATCGAGTGTGAAGTTTTTTGAAAAATTCAAAAGAGCGGCTCCTTTTCAAAGGTTTTCTAAAAGGGGTTTTTAGCAAAAGATATTTTTCAAAAAGGAGCTTCCACTCCCTTCTTTTCCGTATTTTCTTTTCTCTTTTTTTATTTTTTTGTTCTTTTTCTCTGTATTTTTTTTTGTTCTTTTTCTTTATAATTTCTATATTTTTTGTATTTTTGAAATAAAACTCTGAAAACTAAAGGATTTTAAACTAATTTTGCAAAATTTTGGAAATATTTACAAAAGAAGGGTTTTCTGAGAATTCGGGCTTGATCTTTGGAATTTTTTTCAGAAAATGGGTTTAGATCTGGATTTTAAGGAAATATTCAAGTTTTTGGACCTCGAATTGAGAAGTACAGAATAGTGGACCAAAATGGATACTGGATGAACTGTCTGAGCCTTTTAGGAATTATTTTTGGTATTTTTGTAAATTCAGTTTGAAGATTGGATAAAGACGCTCAGATTCGGATTTTGACACTGGATCTAAATCCAAAATCGAGTCAAATATAGAAAATAGATTTGATTCCAGTAAAATCTGAGTAATAAACTAGAATTTTGATTAAAATTGACTCAATTTATTTAGAAAATGGGGGCCAGGGGTAAAAAAAAAAATTTATAAAATTTTGAAAAAATTGGGGTGTTCATAGATGCCCCTCTTTGCTACTAAGCCGGTTGAAAGCCGAGCTTAGTGGAAAAGAAAAACACTCCAAATTTTGAAAAATGCCCCAGTCAGAAGATCTGAACTGGGTGTGAAAGAATTTATTTTGAAATCATTATTCTCAGGCTTAAAACCTTATCCTGAATGGCTTTAGAGAGACGAAATCCTCCAAAATGATATGACTGGATAACAGAAATGAGGAAATCATGATGGGACTTTGGGTGAAGATCCCGAAATGGTGAAGATAGGAATTTTGATCATGTCTCATGGGTGAGACAAGATAAGCTTTTTGGAATGAATCAGGTTTAGCCCTTAACCTGGATGGGACGAAGATATATCAAGATGAATTTCAAGTTCTACCCTTACTTGAAATGGGAAAGGAATACATGAATACCTTGATGGGATATTTTTGAGAAAAATGCCTCGTGATATGAGGCTCAGGTACAATCCTTTTCTGGATGGATATGAAGAGCATGGATTCCATGTCGAAATGAGGAACCTTGTTGGAACGAGGGTTAGGTTTAACCTAAACCTGAACGGAAGATATCTCATGGAGCGAGGTTCAGGCTTAACCCTTAACCTGAAAGGGGCGACCATACGGCATCCTCGAACGAAGAAACCATGATGGGACCTTCGGAGTTTGGACAAACAAATCCAAGAGGGGTTTGCAAAAGGATGAAAATAGGGTTCCCTAAAGCTGGAAAAGGGATTGCTCTTGGGCATCTCATTGCTGAGACTAAAATGGCTTTTAAAATAGGTGACCTTTTGTGATTCAGGTTTTAGCCCTTATCCTGAGCGGGATGATACCTCGTGGAGCGAGGTTCAGGCTTAACCCTTAACCTGAAGGGGACGATACCTCGAGGAGCGAGGTAACAGGTTTAATCCTTAGCCTGAATGGATATAGAATCCTCGAAGAGCGAGGAAACTGTGATGGGACTTCTGGATTTTGCACAACAAATCTGAGAGGGGTTTGCAAAAGGAGAAAAATGGGGGTCCCTAAAGCTGGAAAAGGGATTGTTGTTGGGCGTCTCATTGCTGAGACTGAAATAGCTTTTAAAATAGGTGACCTCTTGCAGAAAGTTCAGGTTTAACCCTTATCCTGAGCGGGAACTGTCTATGGCGGGACAATGGGGAAACACAGGGAAGTGTGCAGATCCGAGAGCCTAAACACTCAGGTCAAACAGAAGGGAAGAACTTTCTAGTCCTAATGAGGGACAACATTAGGATACGTCAAAATGAATATCAAGTTCTTGCTTCATGTTGGGATAGCTAGAAAATATTGCCAATAAGATACAAAAGTTGCAGTTGATTTAAAATGATTGAACTATGTATGTTTAGTGCAAAAAATATCACCTCTTTCTACCTAGAGTATTACCTCCAATTGGGCTAACTCCGTAGAATCAAGAATCAGATTCAAATTTGTTGTTGTTGAGTTTCTTCAAGGAAGCTATCCATTTTTTTGATATAAAAAGAAAGGAAACATTCTTTGTTTCATAAAAGTAATTGAGTGAAAAGATATTGATAGAAAAATTTCACACAAATAAAGAAGATTCTTGGCAGTTTGATATCTTGGGACCTTTCCCATGATGATCTTTTGGCACTCTTTTTGAGATATTGAGTTTTCTCGGGTTTCGGGGAGAAGTTTATTACATCATCCTTCATTTTGGAGTCGTCTTGACTTTTCCTTTTTTCTGGGAAGGGTACGTCACAAACTCCTTCATCTTGGAGATGCTCTGATCATTCTTTTTCTCAGAAATTATACTGATGATATTGTTTCTTGGGTTGAGAATCTTTTGATGATAGCAGAAATCAAATATCCTTTAGGGTTTGTCGGGAGGTTCATCGTATTCGCCTTCATCTTAACAGTGATCTGAACTTTCCCTGAAAGGATCCGTCACAAACTCTTTCATCTCGAAAATTATCCAAATCTTCTTTGGCTCCGAGGGTCTAGCTCACATATTCGTCTTCAACTTGATGATAATTGAGAGATCCCTTTTGCAGATATTTGATTGCAGCTTAAATGACTGAGAAGATATGGATTAAGTGAATTTTTTTTATCGCTCAGGATATCTTCACTACCTTACTGCTAGAAGAATGGTCTTTAAGAATGTGTCATAGCTATGATCAATATTAATTCACTTATGGCTTTTCAACATCATTGAATTTTCTATACTGGTCATACTAAAGATTTTTCTTCATCCTTTTGGTTGACCAACAGAAAAAACTTGAATTCTCTTCTTTCTTCGCAAAAGTCTTGTCCTTTTGAGAACAATACTGAAGGTAGTTCGAGGTAATTCTTTGTGTAATAAAAGCTTTTAGATCAACAATTGTTTTGATAACAAATTAGCAAAATATTCTAGAAATCTTTAATGAAAGGAATTGCTTGACATCGAATTGACACATCCGTGACAAAATTCTCCTCTCTTTTTTCCCAAAAAGAGAGACTCAAGCTTGACCCTTACCTGAATGAGAAATAGAAAATACTCCTCTCTTCTCTAAAGAGAAGGTGTTTGCAAAATGAAACTTTCGAAGAGAAATTAAGTTTTCGTCAAAACTCCCTATCTCTAGGCTTCTTTTATGAAAAGGCGGCCGAAAATGAGGTTGAAAAAGTATCACAGAGGAACGAGTCTATCACACTCTCCCTAGAAGAGGGTCCTCTGTGAAGGGGGTGGCCAAAATGAGAAATTAGGGTATACAAAAGGAAATGGGGTTCCGTCGAAGCTCTCCCTATAAAAGGGTTCCTTTGTGAAATTTGGGTTGTTGTTTTGCAAACAGTTCGCAAAGAAACAAGTCTTTTCAAACTCTTCCTGTAGAAAGGGTTCTTATGAATGAAAAAAAAAGGTTGCATGCGAAAGGAACAAGCTCCCTCGAACTCTCCCTAGAAGCGGGTCCTTCGCAAGAGAAAAAGATTGATTTTTGATAGAATGGTAACCCGGAGGTTGGAATTGAGATTTAGAACTTGAATGTTGATGAGCGGTTAGTGCAAAGACTCAACCTAAGGGGGGCTAACTGATCAGTCAACCAGACATTATCACGAGCGCTGAATTTTGAAAATATACCAGTACGAGTACCAGATTTTGAAAATGCACCAATACGAGCACTGGATTTTGAAAATGCACCAGTACGAGCACTAGATTTTTGAAGATGCACCAGTATGAGCACTGAATTTTTGAAGATGCACTAGTATGAGCACTGAATTTTGAAAATGTACTAGTACGAGCACTGGATTTTAAAATGTCCCAATATGAGCACTGGATTCTTGAAAATGTACCAGTATGGGCATTGGATTTTTGAAAAATACACCCGTATGAGCACTGGGTTTTGAAATGTATCACTACGAGCACTGGATTTTAAAAGATATACCAGTACGAGCACTGGATTTTTGAAAATGTATCAGTACGAGTACTAGATTTTTGAAAAATGTACCAGTATGAGCACTGAATTTTGAAAAAGAGATGGACACTCTCAAGATATTCGAAAATCGAAGCGGGAATGACTGCCGATGTTTCATGATTATCCCCTATCCTGAAGGGGGAAAGAAAGTACTTCAAGGGACGAGGTTCAGGTTTGTCTCTGAACCTGAGAGAGAGTGAAAACCCGAGTCGGAACCCAGATTTTTGACAGAAAGATAGTCCAACTCGAGCTCTGGATAAAAAAAAAGGGCAGTCTGAGTCGGAACCCAGAACTCTGACAAAAAGGGAAAACACAAGTTCGGAACTTAAATTTTCAACGGAACAATTCGTCCAATACGAGCATTGGATCCAACAAGAAGTCTGAATCGTTACTCAAAACTTCAAATGAAATATAAAAGGGAAAAACCCAAGTCGGAAACTGGATCTTCAAAAATAAAAGACAAAATGGAAAATCCAAGTTTGAAAACTCGAATCTGCAAAGCAACGATTGGTTTCAGCACGAAAGTTGGATCCAAAAGGAAGTCCGAGTCAGAACCCGGAACTTCAAATGAAATATAAAAGGAAAAAACCTGAGTCAGAACCCGGATCTTAAAAATAGAAGAATAAAATGGGAAACCCGAGTTTGAAAACTCGAATCTTCAAAACAACAATAGATTCCAACACGAGCATTGGATCCAAAAGGAAGTCTGAGTCAGAACCCGAAACTTCAAATGAATATATAAGGAAAAAACCAGAGTCGGAACCCGGATCTTAAAAATAAAAGAATAAAATAGAAAACCCAAGTTTGAAAACTTGAATCTTCAAAGCAACGATTGGTTCCAACACGAGCGTTGGATCCAAAAGGAAGTCTGAGTCAGAACCCGAAACTTCAATCAAAATATAAAAGGGAAAAACCCGAGTCGAAACCCAGATCTTAAAAATAAAGAATAAAATGGAAAACCCGAGTTTAAAAACTTGAATCTTCAAAGCAATTATTGGTTCCAATATGAGCATTGGATCCAAAAGGAAGTCTGAGTCGGAACCTGAAACTTCAAACGGAATATAAAAGGGAAAAACCTGAGTCGAAACCCGGATCTTAAAAATAAAAAATGAAAAACCCGAGTTTGAAAACTCGAATCTTCAAAGCAACGATTGGTTCCAACACGAGTGTCGGATCAAAAAGGAAGTCAAAGTCAGAACCCGAAACTTCAAACGAAATATAAAAGGGAAAAACCTGAGTCGGAACCTAGATCTTAAATATAAAAGAATAAAATGGAAAACCCCAGTTTGAAAACTCGAATCTTTAATGCAACGATTGGTTCCAACACAAGCGTTGAATTCAAAAGGAAGTCTGAGTCGTAATCTGGAACTTCAAACGAAAGATAAAAGGGAAAAACCCAAGTCAGAACCGGGATCTTTAAAAATAAAAGATAAAATAGAAAACTCGAGTTTGAAAACTTGAATCTTCAACGTAACGATTGGTTCCAATACGAGCGTTGGATCCAAAAGAAAGTCTGAGTCAGAACCTAAAACTTCAAACGAAATATAAAAGAGAAAAAACCGAGTCAGAACCCGGATCTTAAAAATAAAAGAATAAAATGGAAAACCCGAGTTTGAAAACTCGAATCTTCAACGCAACGATTGGTTTCAACACGTGCGTTGGATCCAAAAGGAAGTCTGAGTCAGAACTCGAAACTTTAAACAAAATATAAAAGGGAAAAACCCGAGTTGGAACCCAAATCTTAAAAATAAAAGAATAAAATGGAAAACCCGAGTTTAAAAACTTGAATCTTTAAAGCAATGATTGGTTCCAACACGAGCATTGGATCCAAAAGGAAGTTCGAGTTGGAACCCGAAACTTCAGACAAAATATAAAAGGAAAAAACCCGAGTCGAAACTCGGATCTTAAAAATAAAAAATGGAAAACCCAAGTTTGAAAACTTGAATCTTCAAAGCAACGATTGGTTCCAACACTAGCGTTTGATCCAAAAGGAAGTTCAAGTCGGAATCCGGAACTTCAACGAAAGATAAAAGGGAAAAATCTGAGTCGGAACCCGAAACTTTAAAAATAAAAGATAAATTGGAAAATCTGAGTTTGAAAACTCGAATCTTCAAAGTAACGATTGGTTTCAACATGAGCGTTGGATCCAAAAGGAAGTCTGAGTCGAAACCTGGAACTTCAAACGAAATATAAAAGCGAAAAACCTGAGTCGGAACCCAGATCTTAAAAATAAAAGATAAAATGGAAAATCCGAGTTTAAAAACTCAAATCTTCAAAGTAACGATTGGTTCCAACACGAGCGTTGGATCCAAAAGGAAGTCTGAGTCAAAACCTGAAGCTTCAAACGAAATATAAAAAAGGAAAAACTCGAGTCGGAACCCGGATCTTAAAAATAAAAGATAAAATGGAAAATCCGAGTTTGAAAACTCGAATCTTCAAAGTAACGATTGGTTCCAACATGAGCGTTGGATTCAAAAGGAAGTCAGAGTCGGAACCTGAAACTTCTAACAAAGTATAAAAAGGGAAAAACCTGAGTCGGAACCCGGATCTTAAAAATAAAAGATAAAATGGAAAATCTGAGTTTGAAAACTCGAATCTACAAAGCAACGATTTGTTCCAACATGAGCGTTCGATCCAAAAGGAAGTCTGAGTCAGAACCCGAAACTTTAAATAAAATATAAAAGGGAAAAACCCGAGTTGAAACCCGAATCTTAAAAATAAAAGATAAAATGGAAAATTCGAGTTTGAAAACTTGAATCTTCAAAGTAACGATTGGTTCCAACACGAGCATTGGATCCAAAAGGAAGTCTGAGTCGGAACTCGAAACTTCAAACGAAATATAAAAAGGGAAAAACCCGAATCAAAACCCCGATCTTAAAAATAAAAGATAAAATAGAAAATCCGAGTTTGAAAACTCGAATCTTCAAAGCAACAATTGGTTCGAACAGGAGCGTTGGATCCAAAAGGAAATCCGAGTCGGAACCCGAAACTTTAAACAAAATATAAAAGACCCGAGTCGGAACCTAGATCTTAAAAATAAAAGAAAAACAAAAACAAAAAAAAACTTGAGTCAGAACTCAGATGAGAAGGAAATAATTCAAGCCCAAAAGTCGGATTCTTGAGGGATAGATAAAGGTTATGAGCTGACTTCGACGATGGGGGATTTATTCAAAATTCTTGACCCAAGATGGTATAAGATTTGAATTGTTTATGATGACTTCAGGATTATCCCTTATCCTGAAGAAGAATAGAATAAAATTTGACAAAAATCAACAAAATTGATAAAGAATAAAAAGAATTGATAAAATCGATAAAGAATTTAATAAAGAATCAATAAAATTGATAAAATTGACAATAAAAAATTGAAAAAGATTGGTGAAAAATTGATAAAAAATTGAGAAAAATTTGATGATGAAAAACTTCAGGATTATCCCTTATCCTGAAGGAAGAAGGACCTCGCAGGATGAGGTTCAAGTTTATTCCTTAACCTGAAAGGGAATACCTCGGGGGACGAGGTTCAGGTTTAACCCTTAACCTGAAGGGGGGGGGAAGAATAACTCAAAGGTCGAGGTTTAGGTTTATCCCTTAACCTGAAAGGATAAAAGAATACCTCGAAGGTTGAGGTTCAGGTTTATCCCTTAACCTGAAAAGGTAAAAGAATACCTCGAAGGTCGAGGTTCAAGTTTATCCCTTAACCTGAAAGTAAATGAATAAAAATTGATAAAAATTAGCAAAATTGAAGAAAAATTGATAAAACTTGACAAGACTTGATAAAATTGATAAAAAATTGATAAAAAATTGTTCAAATTGATGAAAAAAATAAATAAGAAATGTATGAAACTAATAAAGATGAAAAGACTAAATGAAAAATTATGAGATTGAGGAAAAAGAGTTTGTTTGAGGAGCCTGCAAACAGGTTTTTAGAAAAATGAATTTTCATAAAATAATAAAATGCCCCAGTATAATGGGTAGAGAATAATTTTTTATAAAAGAAGAAAATCAGAATGAGCATCCCTAGTGGATTCAGGAAAATATAAAAGAATTTGCAAAAGAAGAAAGGCAAACAAAAGCTTTCGAGGAAAAGTTATTTACAAGAGATGTATATCATGAGAATTTGGAGAAAACACATAGAAAGTGACATCCGAAGATAAAAGAGAAAGTTGATGATTTCATTGATGCACTAAAAGCAATGACAACTTGCAAAAGAAAGACAACTAAGACTACATTGTTCTGAAAAAAAGTAAAATGACAGAAATGAGAAACTATTTGCATTGTCATTCTTTTGAGTGATCCGGGAAAGGCTCGGTCAGAACTGCAGGTTGTTCCTCTCCTTCTTCTGGTACCAAGAGCTCTTTGTCGATATAATTCTGTATAATATTCTTGAGGATGAAGCAGTGTTCTGTATCGTGCCCCTTTGCTCGATGGAACTTGCAGAAACAATCTTTCCATTTTCCCATGATGACAGAAGGATCAACCCTCCTTGGAAGTTTGATCATATCTTTCACGAGCATGTATCCAAGAACCTCCTCGATTGGCTGACCTAGAGGGGTAAACTCGCGATCATAACCTCAACCATCATGCTTTGTCTTCTTTGGCTTGCTTGATTTTTGTTGAGTGTTGACCCCTTTCTGGGAGTTGGACTGAGCATGCTTGGTCAGGGGGACTGGACGCTTTTCTTCTTCATTTTTAACAAAGAGATTCTTATCAATACAGTCTTGAACGATATTCTTGAAGACAAAGCAATGATCAGTGTCATGTTCGGCTGCCCGATGGAACCTGCAGAATTGGTTTTTGAATTTTCCCATGATTGTGGAAGGGTCGGTGGCTTTTGGGAGCTTGACTAATTTATTGGATAACATGTATTTGAGGACTTGAGTGGCTCATCTAAAGGAGTGAAATCTCGATCATTGCTCCAATCTTTGCGTTTTGGCCCTTCCTGCTTCTTGCCCTTTTGTTGAGGACTGGATTGAAAATGTCTATCATGGCTTTCACAATATTTCCCCTTCTCGCCTTTAGACTCTCCTAGGTTGCTGCCTTGATTGCCCTGGTTGCCTTGGTTGCTACCCCTGCTTGGCTTAGAGCTTCCTGCATTGCTACTATCGTGATTGTTAATGATGTTCATTGGGAAGGCGACAGGTGCCTCTTCTTCAATGAGAACTTTTCTGAAACTTGCTTCAGCTTGCTCAGATAATATTTCAACCATCATCTTTTTGAATAACCGATATATAGTGGGATCAATCTCACTCTTGCTGTCCTGAACTCCCTCTCTGACAAACTTTTGAGAATCCATTCCTTACTCTCTACTTGTAACTGAGGTGCTAGAGCATTGCGATCTTTGATCTTGCCTGAATCAACCGACAATGTCAATGCTCTCTGTAAGGCAAAATGAGATTTTTTTAGAAAAGACCCTGGAAGAAATTTTGAAAAGAAGATATCCCGTTACTAGGGATTGGCTTATCACAGAAAAATGTGACAATCGCATTGTTTCTCTATGAGAAAGAAATAAACAATTAGAATATGAACAAATGCTTGTTTTTGACAAGGATATCTCTTTGACAAAAGAGATTTTATTGCAAAAAGGCAAAAAATAGAATTTAAAAGTTTCATAGAAGAATTTTAAAAAAAAAATAGATGGTAAATTTTGTAATTTGAAATTTTGAAAAGTTGCAGGCAGGATCAAAAAAAGAATTGAAGAAATCAAAAAAGAAAAATACACCTGGGTTTTGAAAACAAAGAGAAAATTTTGAATAATATACCCAGGGTTTTAGAAAATATAAGGTACTATATATGAAGTAAATAAATATTACAGAATCACAGCTATACAAACAAGGACGCACAAACAACACTCCATAAAGCTGACTCTAAATGCAATATTTGAAATGGCTTGTAGAACCCTAATCCTAACTCTATGGTTCAGATCATCTGATTTCAATCAAGGTATGTCGATATGCTCAAGCCAAAACTCGAAGTACGTGACATAGAAATATTTCTCTGGTTCTAAGGTAATGGCTTCCCAACATCCTTGAGCACCTACTGATATACTTTGAACTATGTCCCTTAAGTACGTGGTAGGGGGGGTGTTAACCCAAATAAGTGGTCCAGCTGTGAGGCTCTCTACCAAACTATGGTTCAGTGAGATAGCCCAACAACGTGAAGACTGAGACAATATAAGTATAGTTGTGATTCTGTAATATTTATTTTGAAAACATGTTCATGCAAGTCCTAAAGAGATAGATTTCAAATGAAGAGAAGCATATACTTGCATACATTGTTTGCATTCAATCCCTAGAATTGAGGAGAGTTGTATTTTAGACCTAAGTCTAAGTGAGCATGAATAGATCTCCTCAATATGGTCCTACCAAACCATACATAAATCCTATATGCATTATGTCAGCTAGGACAAAATCTAGGCTTCTAAGGTTTGCATGGAAATGAAGCTAACATTTGAAGAATAAAGACTTAGACAATATTAAAGCAAAGCAAAAGGAACAAATTCGACCGGACGAAGACGAGTCCCATCACGGTCCTCAAATATGTTATCATTGCAAAAAAAAAAAATCTCGTTTCCCTTTTTTCCTTCTCTTTGCCTTTCTAGCCTCTATTCCTCTTTTTAAAGGAGAATAAAAGATAGAAAAGAAGAGAGAAAAGAAAAGAAATAAGAGAGAAGAACTCTTTTGCAAAGGTCTCACTTGACCTTAATTTTAAAAATATTTTGAAATTACTCGCCTCCATTTTTGAAAATTTGCAGGAAAATAGAGAGACGGGATTCGCTCGTCGTTATGAGTTTTGACCGTTCCTGGCGCCTTTACCAGGGGTAATCGAACCAAGGATCGAACTTATTCATGTTGATTTGCCTAAATATTGTCTAAGAAATTATTCTAAGTCTAAAAATGCAGAAAGAACCATGCTTGTGTAATGCAGAGATGTATTCTTTTAAGAAGAATAATTTAGAAATCTTGGGATTTTTCAAGTGATTTTGAAATAAATTTGAGAACATGGTGAAGAAATGTTTTTTGAAAGTTTGAAGATTGACTTGGAAATGTTAGATTTTGAATCTAACTTAAGACTTGAAATAGACCTGAAAGATTTGAAATTCTAAGTCTTGGATTAGTCAAAGATTTGAAAAATAGCTCTTGGATTTGAAGAAATGAAGAGAAAAAGATGATTTTAGAACTGAGGTAGAATTTGAAGTAAGAATGACATTTCAAAGTTTAAAATGAACTTTGAATTTTGAATTTGATTCTCAAAAATCAATTTTAAAAAGGGATCTTTGATCTTGAGTTTTAAATTCAGAACCTCAAAATAGGAACTGAATTTTGGAAGTTAAATTTAGACTTAGGAAAAGTGAATTACAAAAAAAGAGTTGGAATTGGAATCCGGATTTGAAAATCAATGTGAGATTTGGAAATGGAACTGAGTTTGGAATTGGAAAATGGGATTGGATTTGAAATTTTGAATCCGAGATGGAATCGGATTTGAAATCTAGAATTCTAGATGGAATTGGATTTGAAATCTGGAATCCTAGATGGGATTGGATCCAAAATCTGGAACCCAAGATGGAATTGAATCTCGTAATCTGGAATCCAAGATAAAATTGAATTTTGAAATTCTGGAATCCTAGATGGATTTTTGTTTTAAATCTGGAATCCAAGAGAGAATTGGATTTGAAATCTGGAATCCTAGATGGAATCAGATTTGAAATTTGGAATCCTAGATAGAATTGGATTTGAAATCTGGAATCCTAGATGGGGTTGGATCCGAAATCTAGAATCCAAGATGGAATTGGATCTCGTAATCTGGAATCCAAGATAAAATTGGATTTGGAAATTCTAGAATCCTAGATGGATTTTGGTTTTATATCTAGAATCCAAGAGGGAATTGGATTTAAAATCTGGAATCGTAGATGGAATTGGATTTGAGAAATCTTGATTGAATTTGAAAGTGGACTTGAATTTAGGAAAAAATCAAATTTTGATATTCAGAATCAATCTCAAAACCTTGATTTTGGATAAATTAAATTGAGAATCAAGACTCAATCTTTAAAAAAACTTGATTTTGAACTTGAATTTTGAAATCAGGAGAAGAATCTGGAAATTCCAAAGTTTGAATTGAACTTTGAAATTCAATCTGGAATATTGAACTGAAATTATAATTGAATCTTGATAATGAAAATGAATTTGAATTTTGAAATTTGATTTGAATTGGAAAATGAATTTTTGAATCTAGAAATGATTTTAAAATTTCAAAGTCGAATTGGACTTTGGAATTGAAGTTTGAATATGAAATAAGATATAATTGTGGATAAAAATATGAATTTGAAATATGAATTGAAGATTGATTTGAGAAATGAAGAAGATATTTGAAGAATTATCTCAAAATTACTTGGATTTTGAAGAAAATTTTGAAATGATTCGAAAAATAATGATGTAATTCTATCCTAAATGATGAATGAATTAAAGAATTTTGAAAATTGGATATTAAAAAGCATATTTCATTCTTTAAATTAATTGAAATAAAATTGAAGATGTAATACATTTATGACTATGGTCATAAAATGTATTATATAATAATCATATTTAAATTCAGATGAAGAATAAAATATATTTTGGTGCCTTTATAGAGTTTGAAATGAAATTAACTCTCAATATATCATATGGCCATTGATATTTGTTTTGAGTTAATTTCAAGTTAAACTCTGATAAAGGAAGAAAATTTTAGAAAATATGATGATTTTTGAAAGAAATCCAGTGTGGATCTAATATTATTCTATAAAAGATGAAAACCCTAAGTTTTGTTCACATTTTGACTATGGCCATAAATGCAAATCGTCAACGTAGGATTTTATCACATTTTATTAGAATGGTGCTCGTGCCATTCGTGTTCCCATTCGTGAAATTTTTAAAAAGAAAAGAGCAAAATAATATGAAACACATACTTTCATAACATGTATGCTTATATATTCTAATCTAGTACAGGAAATGTAAAAATTTCTCATTATAATCTAACTATTACAATTCTGAAATTGAAATTTACAATTCCTAAATTGAGAAAGAGTTCAACAATTCCTACATATTTCCTACAAAATAGGGTTAGCAAAAATGTCATATACAGAAGAAGATGGAAATGCTATCTGAAAAATAGGGATGTGTGTGACCATGCCTATTCTAATGAGGGATGTTGGTACAAAATGTCATACTCATAGCATCGATGAAATGCACACATACATGTCATATGCTACTAAGACCATTTATATGCATGAATATATATATATATATATATATATATATATATATATATATATATATATATATATATATATATATATGACATCCTAGATTGATGAAAATCTACATATAAGGCAGAATATTTGGTGCCTTGGGGAAAATATATACCTATTAGGGAGACAAGTACCACCTTGTCTTTCTAATATCTTTCCAGCCAACTATGAGGATTTTTACATTGGGTGAAGTGAATCTTTAAAATTAATCCAAAACAAGAGTTTAAGCAGGAATATGAAGGCTGAAAAAGGGAAATATGGAGAAAACGAGGATCACAGTACTGCACTTGCTAAACAGACTGCGGCTTAACGAACTTTCCCTTCTGAGCTTAAGAGTTTGTTCTCTCAGTTTTAGGGCTTCTTGAGCTCTTGCTACGGTTTTTCCTGTTTTTCTTACTGTTTGCACCGCTGTTGTTGCCTGAAATGTCAGTGGAGTAGGTAAAATACACATTTTTCTTCTACTCGGAGTTACCTCGAACAAGAGTGAAACCCTCATAAAGGCCATTTTTCATCCCTATCTCGAGCTATTTTGCTCGCTCAATCAACTTGATAAATGATTTTGCTAGAGAAGTGCAAATGAGACTCCTCAGAAGTTGGGAAAAGTTATTGAGGATTATTTGCAGTGCATGTTCCTCTAGAGAGAGGATCTTCATTTTGTTACAGGTGCTTCTCCACTTGTGAATGAATTCTCCTGCTTTCTCATTCTCATTCTGTTTCAGGTTGTACAAATGGTTGAGAGTGGGCGAGGCCTCGACATTGAACATGAAGCGCTCGATGAATAGGTTTACTACTTTATCGAACTCTCGTAGTTCGATAGGATTGATGTGGTCCGGATACCACCTTGTTGTTGTTCCCTCCAAGCTGTGCGAGAAGAAGATGAACAAAGCCCTGTTGTTCTTTCTGAAGAGGTTGTATTCTTCATAGAACGTGGCCAGATGGGCTTTTGGATTGCCCGTTCCATTAAACTTGATGAACTTGCAAGGGAGATTCTCCAGATTATCGTCTTCGTTGAGGCTGTCATAGAAATTTTTGCCAGTATAGGTCTGCTTGCCCTTACTCTTGGCTTGAATATCTTTCATTGCTCGAGTTACTTCCCTCAGTTGCTCATGCATTGGATCCTCTGCTAGGACCCTATACTTGGGCATGTTCACTGATTCAGGCTCTTCAACCATCTTCATGAACTGTCGTGGAGGATTTTGACTGAACACAAACTGTTCTTCTTCTGATTCTTCTTCCTCTACTGACTGAGTGCCCTCCGAAGTACTGTCTATCTGAACCTTCTTTCTGATGATTCTTACTTGCTTTTTCACATGCTTTTTTCTAAGCTTGTTCTTAGGAGCTGTCTTCTTCAAACTGGCCTCGACTTGCTCTGACACCATTTTGGCCATCGTCTTTTGGAACAAATTTTAAATGACTGGATCTATATCATCCCCTCTGCCTTGACTCTGTCCTCTAGACGACCTGGGAGAGTCAATTCCTTTTATCTTGTTGTCGTTGTGATCAGGTGAAATAGTCTCCTTTCCACTTCTTGTTTGCACCATAATGCCAAAGTTTTTGAAGTGATGCAGAGGTTCTGAAGGGAGGAGCCGAGTTCTTTTCTCCTACTGTGGAGGCCTTCTGCTACCGGAGAAGAGGAGAGGGTCAGAGAGAGAAGGGAATCAGAAAAATCGGGATGCGAGAGTGATCGATGGAGGTCGGATGATGCAAGATGCCTTCGACCTTCCCTAGCGGTCTCCCTTTATAGCGGGAGGCCATTAGAAAAGTTACTAATTGAGTGTGAAGTTTTTTGAAAAATTTCAAAAGAGCGGCTCCTTTTCAAAGGTTTTCTAAAAGGGGTTTTTAGCAAAAGATATTTTTCAAAAAGGAGCTTCTACTCCCTTCTTTTTCATATTTTCTTTTCTATTTTTTTTATTTTTTTGTTCTTTTTCTGTGTTTTTTTTCTTCTTTTTCTTTATAATTTCTATATTTTTTTGGTGTTTTTGAAATAAAACTCTGAAAACTAAAGGATTTTAAACTAATTTTGCAAAATTTTAGAAATATTTACTAAAAAAGGGTTTTCTGAGAATTCGGGTTTGATCTTTAGAAATTTCTTCAGAAAACAAGTTTAGATTCAGATTTTGAGGAAATATTCGAGTTTTGGAACCTCAAATCGAGAAGTACAGGACAGTGGATTGTGATCATGCAAAATTTTTCCTCTTGTTCCTCTTTTCCTTCTCTTTGCCTTTCTAGCCTCTATTCCCTTTTGAAGGGGAATAAAAGATAGAGAAGAAGAGAGAAGAAAGAAGAGCGAGGAACTCTTTTGCAAGGTCTCATCTGACCAAGATTTTGAAAATATTTTAAAATTATTCGCCTCCATTTTAAAAATTTGCAGGAAAATAGAGAAACGAGATTCGCTCATCGGTACCAGGTTCGACTGTTCCTGGCGTCTTTACCAAGGGTAATCGAACCAAGGATCGAATTCATGCCTTTTGCTTTGCTAAAATATTATCTAAGAATTTATTCTATGTCACAAAGAATCATGCTTGTGCAAATGCAAGGATGCATGCTCTTTTGAGAAAAATAATTTGGAAATTTGGGACTTTCCAAGTGATTCTGAAATAAATATGATAATGGAGCGAAGAGATGATTCAAAGATTTGAAATTGGTTTGAAAATGAGAATTGGAAATGGAACTGGATTGTAAATCTGGAATAGAATTTTTTGATCTGAAATCTGAAGTCCAGGATGGAATCAGATCCGAAGTCTGAATCCTAGATGAAATTGGATCCGAAGTCTGGAATCCTAAATGGAATTGGATTCGAAGTCTGGAATCCAAGATGGAATTTGAATCCGAAGTCTGGAATCCTAAATGGAGTTGGATCCAAAACATGAATCAAAAATTGGAGTTGGATCCAGAATCTGGAATCCTAAATGGAATTGGATTTGAAGTCTGGAATCCAAGATGGAATTGGGTTTCTAAGTCTAAAACCCAAGATGGAGGTTGGAAATCTGAATCCAAGGTGAAACTGGATTCTAAATCTAGAATCTAAGATGGAATTGGATTTTCAAAATCCAAATGGGACTTTGTTGATGGATCAGGATTTTGGAAATCCAGATTTGAATTTAAAACTTAGGAAAAATTGGATTTTGAGATTCAGAATCAATCTCAAGACTTTGATTTTGAATTAGAAATCAAGACTCAATCTTTAGATAGAACTTCGGAGATTTTGGAAAAGAATAAAACTTGATTTTAAACTTGAGTTTTTGAAATTAGGAGATGAATTGAGAATTTCAAAGTTTAAATTGGACTTTGAAATTTGATCTGGGATATTGAATTGAATTTGAAATTGAATCCTAAAAATGAATTTGGAATTCCAAAGTTTGAATTGAACTTTGAAATTTGATTTGAATTGAATTTTGAATATAAAAATGAATTTGAAATTTCAAAGTCAAATTGAACTTTGAAAATTGAATTTTTGAAATAAGATAGAATTTTTAAGAAATAGAAAGAAGAATTTGAATTTATAAGAATTGAAGATTGATTTGAGAAGTGAAGAAGATATTTGAGGATTTATCTCAAAAATCTCTTGGATTTTGAAGAAGAATTTTGAAAATATGATGTGATTCTATCCTAAATAATGAATAATTTTAAAAGGATATGAAATTTGAATTTGAAAAGCATATTTTATTCTTTAAATGAATTGAAATAAGATTGAAGATATAATACATCCCTGACTATGGTCATTGAATGTATTATATAGTAATCATATTTAGATTCAGGTGAAGAATGAAACACATTTTGTGCCTTTATAGAGTTTAAAATAAAATTAACTCTCAATATATCCTGACTATGGCCATGATATATGTCTTGAGTTAATTTTAAATTAAACTCTAATAAAGGAAGAAAATATTTGAAAATATGATGATTTTTTAGAAGGATCCAGTGTGAATCTAGTGTTATTCCATAAAAGATAAAAACCCTAAGTTTTGTTCACATCTTGACTATGGCCATTGATGCAAATCATCAACTTAGGATTTAATCACCTTTTATAAAATGGTGCATGTGTCATTCGTGTTCCCATTTGTGAATTTTTGAAATAAATGGAAAATGGTATGAAACAAGCTATTTATGATATTTACAATGCTCATTCATTTTATCTAAAAGCTAGAAATGTAAATGTTCTCATTAGTTCCTATCTATTACAAGTTTGGAATTTGGTGAATTGAAAATTGAAAATCCTTAATCCAAAAAGAAAAGTAGCATTTTTCACACATTTCCTGCAAAAAAAAAGTTAGATTCAAAGACATGGAAGATGGTGAAAAGTGTCAATTCAAGGGCCTATGTGTATATGTCTGCATGGGATATTCTATATGCTCACGTTCCTACTTTAAGAGTAAGGATGATGTTTACATGATATCTTATGCCTTCACGAGATATCATAGGGGATATGAACCAACTATGATGGAAAATACATGTCCTTGAGCATAATACTGATGCTAAGTGAATGATGTATATGGAATTTTCTGAGTTTATCATGGAATTATATGTCCCATTGGGGATGTATATGACAGAGTGTCAGCAACACTCAACAAAGAGAGCATGTTGTATAAGACTTTGCCAACTGCAAAATGATAATTAAATGCAAATGCTAATGTGGGAAGATTACTTAACTGGTAGGGAAATCGAGACATTGAGTTACAGCCCAAACCCACAAGCTGAAAGGCGAAGGGGGTTTAACCCACTCTATCAGCACAATAAGGTCTATGGACATGTCTGTATATAAGTTCAAGCTGCCATATAACATCAACACATTGTCGATATTACTGAGGGGACACCATAGATCTAGACCTATAGCCGAATTGAAAGTACAAGAAAGAAGCACAAGTGTTTTAAAATGTTGATACAGTACAAGAAATAAGTAATATATATATATATATATAGGAAAGTGACATTGAATTCCAGCCTATATCTATCTTGTCCATTTTCCATCGATATATCTATACAAATATATCATCAAGAGCCTCCAGATTTTTTGTTGCAACCTCCAGTGAACATAAGCACACCCCTTTCATGGGTCCAGACAATCCCTGCTGACAGAGAACCTAACTGAAGACCCTTGACTTATATTTAAACCTCTGCACTGAATGCCTGTATCTCTGTTTAGCACATTAAGACCATCAGAAAAGCTTTTATCAGTAGAACTCCCAAAAAAAATAAACAAAGGGGTATCCCATAAGTGCCACAGTTGAATGACTAGCTCGAGGGGCTAATCACTTTGTCAGAGATATTCAACTCTATCCAAACAGAAAAAAAAAATCTGCATCTAACACATGATCATTAGGCAAGTGATAATCAAATGCATCTTCTATACCAAGTATGATAATCTTGTTATTCTAAGAAAGACAAGTGTGACTCTTTTGAACAAAAGGTGGAATATAGTAAGGTGCAAGGATGTGAGGATGGGCAATGAAAATCATAGATACAACTGAAATAAATTTTAAACACCTACCTGCCGCATGGATTTTTAGCCATCTGAACTATAACAAACAACATGTACGACATACTAAGACTAACTGATGCTAATCACATAAGAGCAACTAAACCAATAGCTAGCACAGACTTTGCCATAACTGGTTGATGGTAAACAGAACATGCTGAAAACGTGATACCAAAGAAAATAAAGATGACAATGAATAAAATGATCTAACTGATATCAAATGAATGAATAACACTACCTAAATAGTTAAATCTTACAGTGTGATACCTGCAAATGGACCAAAATGGGGTGGTAGGTCAAAGCAGAGATATGAAGGTAGTGTTTGAAAATGCAGGAGAATAGTGCAATCTGCAGCAAATATTGAAATAAGGGCTAATGAGAAGATGACGATGGTACAGGAAAATGCAACAATACTTGTATTGGTATCCAGATCAATACCATGACTTGTATATTAACAATCCATCTGACCTGCAAATGTTAATATAAACAGTACACTGCTTATGAATATTAAATGATGGGCATGACATGCCAGTGAGTTGTACAGGACCATCCTCAGCTTATAGACAACTTAACTTAGAAAAAAAATGGTTGCAGGCACCTGGGGATTGTTTAATGGGTGCTCTTGTGCTGCCCTCTTTCTTTACCTGGGAGACTCCTCAACTCTGGGGATCAGAAGAGATTAGACCCCGAAGCAAAATTTATCAATATCAGTTCCAACTGAGTAGCCATGGTCTGTAACCGATGGATACATTCCCCTGTGGCAACGATTCCCATTGCTACCGCACATTTCTTCCTCAATGAGGGTATTTTCTCTGGAGGAGTTGTCGGTCTAATACACATCAGTGTTGTGCATATTCTGAATCAGGCAATGACATCCGCTTTTGAGATAAAACACATTAGTAATGCCCGTAGCCTTGTCGTGATGAACAATTCATCATAGGGATTGACACAACATTGTGGTTAACAAGAAAATAACATTACCAAAGGCAAAGCAAAAGGTAAACGAAAGTAAAGAATCCACCGTAAAACCAGAATCGGAAATGCAACAGGCTGTTCAAATAAGCAAAGGTGAGTGCTCGAAAAAGGAAAAGATGTGATCTAAAAGATCGATCAAGGATAGGCGATGTTATACTGTACCGGTCATAAAATGCAGGGATGGACCAAGCATCAGAGGATGTAACTAATGAAACTTACATCTTGCCATCTCGGATAGATCTAACGAACGCACAACGTTGATCGTTAAGATGCAAATAGGTTGCAAATGATTATGCCAACCAGATCAATGGAGCTAAATAACATAACACAACCATGAATCCCAATGCAATAGAGGTAATGACTCAGATGGAATCATAAAGCAGTAATTGCCTAATCTGATATTAAAAAAAACGCAAATCAGAATTAAATACTACGATACAAAAGAGTAGGAAACTTGATGAAATGTATGAATTAGCCATTAAAGTATTTGACGAGAATCCATGAGCGACACACTTCCATAGTGAATGTGGTGTTAGGTCGAGGTTAAAATACTAAGAGAGGTATTGAGTTGGGACGACCATTCGTGACTTTCATATACTGAAGCAGAATTCAGACAAATAGAAGCAGAGAAAATCATAAAATATATACTGATAATAGGTCATGCAATGGTGTCAATATCCTGGTATTAACATAGATTTGAAGCTAGAAAGCTTGCAGTTCGATGATGATGTTGATTTTGGATGAAAAACATACAATCAAGTGTCAGAATCCCTGCCAAGAGCAGAAGTTATAACATATCCAGAAGTTCAAAGCAAAAGCAAACTAGAAGATTAATAGAAAAATCGAATTGGGATTTAGATGAAACAATTAAGGCAATTAAGCCTGACAATATAAGTAAAAAAATAATAATGAAATGGCAGATCAATGAAATAAACCAAACATAAAAGGTTGTCGGAACATGATCGTTCCCTTTTACTTTAGCACGCGGATGGGCGGATGTTACATCAGTAACACCAAAACCACCAGAAGTGCATTAATGGAAGTTGGAAATAGAAAATCAAAAAGAAAAGAGAAAAAAAATTAGGATTGTAAATGAGGAGGAGGGAGACTCACTGGATGTGCTGCGGAAATCTGGAAGAAGGTAGTCGATGCTCCCCCAGAAGAAGTTTTTCTTTGTGATTTTGTTCGGATCCTGAAAGAGTGAGCTCTCTTTTTACCCTTCTTATTGAACTTCTTCTCGGATGAAGAGGAAGGGGGGGGGAGAACACCATGGAAAAGGAGAGAGACGCCGGATGAAGTGGGGAGGCAAAAAACGGATCCTGGATGATCGGATTGGGTGAATCGCCTTGGCTTCCCTTGCGTGCCCCTTTTTAAAGAGGGAGCAGAAGGATCTGGAAGAGGAGGAAGTTGAAGATCGATCGAGAGAGGCCGTTGGTGATCAAGGGTTGATGGAGAGAGACCTCAATCAATGGGTGATCATGAGAGATGAAGCAGAGATAGAACTTTCGAGAGAGGGGAGGTCGTTAAGGATCGATGGCTAAGAGAGGCGAGGGTGATCGAAGGGCTGATGGAGCTCTTTTTTGTGGTTTTTCCTTGGCAGCGGAGGAGGCCGTTGGGGTTTTTCGTGGGAGGTCCAAAAGACGTGTTTGAAAATTGTTAAAAGGTGGCTCCCATTTGAGAAATCCTCTAAAAGGTGGTTTTAAGCAAAATAGATAGGTTTTAAGCCTTCTCTTTTTGTATTTTTCTATTTTTGATTTTTTTTATTTTCTATATATATTTTTTTGGTATTTTTTTTTGAAATAAAATTCTAAAACTAAGGGAAAATAAGAGATTTAAAACTATATTTTTGTAATTTTTGAGAAATATTTACAAAAGAAGGGTTTTCTAAGAATTTGGGTTGATTTTTAAGAATTTCTTCAGAAAATGGGTTTGGACCCAAGATTTTGAGGAAATATTCGAGTTTTAAACCTCAAGTCGAGAAAATACAAGGTTGTGGATCCAACTGTATGCCGGATGGACTGTCTAAACCTTTAAAAAACTATTTTTGGTATTTTTAAAATTTTCAAATTTAAAATTGGATAATGAGGCTCAGATTTGGATTTTGATATTGTGTCCAAATCCGAAAATTGAATCAGATATAGAAAATTGGATTTGATTCTAATAAAATCCGAGAAATGATTGGAATTTTAGCTCAAAAATTGACTTAATTACTAAGAAAATATGGCCCAAGGGCAAGAAAAGGAATTCTTACATAATTTTGAAAAAAATTGGGGTGTTCACAGATGCCCCTCTTTGCTACTAATCCAGTTGAAAGCCGAGCTTAGTGGCAAAGAAAACACTCCAAATTAGTGAAAATGAAGTGAGAAAATGAACTCAAGATAGAGTCCTGATTCGATAAGGACTCTAGGATAAAATCCCTGAATTTTGAAACTCTGTGATAGAAATGCAACGATTTGGAAATTTGGAAAGATAAATGAAAAAATTTTAGGAGAATTCTCTCAAAATTGAAATCAGGTTCAGAGTCCTGATCCAACTGGGACTCTTCGAATAGAGTCCTGGTTCAACTAAAACTCTGGGTTTTTGACTTCTTTTAGAAAGTTTTTGAAAGATTTGGTTAAAAACAGGCAGAATAACGATGAAAGATAGAGTCTTAATCCAACTAAAACTATGGAAAAAGAGTCCTGGTCTGGTTAGAACTCTAGAATTTTGGCTAAAATGAAAGATTTTGAAAATCAGATGAGAAGGTTTTGAAAACAAGTGAAGAACAGGAGTAAAGGGTGAAATCGGGATAGAGTCCTGACTTGATTAGGACTCTGAGAAAGAGTCTTAATTTGACTGGGACTCTAAAATTTTGGCCAAAATGAAGGATTTTGAAATATTTTCTCAAAAATAGGTAAAATGGTAGTAAAAGGTAGAGTTCTGATCTGACTGAGACTCTGGAAAAAGAGTCCTGATCCAACTAGGATTCTAGAAAAAGAGTCCTGATTGGACTGAGATTTTGGCCAAAATGACAAGAATGGACAAGGGATATGACTACATCTAGTTTAGAATCAAAATGGAGTTTTGAAAAGATTCAAAAAGATGAAAAGACAGAGTCCTGATCCTACTAGGACTTTGAGATTTTTGAAAAAATTTGATAAATAAAGGAATCCAGAAGCGACACCACCTAAGTGGGTCTCATCTAAGGATTGAAATCAATTAAAAATGAGTTTAAAACGAATCCAGATTGTTTTATAAGAAAAACATTTAAAATACAAGATCCTGGGGGTTGGCAAATGGCAGAATGTTGATTTAAAACCCAGGTTTTGATTTTGATCTCGAAAGAAAAGCTTTAAAACTCGAATCTGGATTTAATATTTTGCAAATAGGAGTACTGGATCTTGATAATGAGATATGATGACATGCAATGTGATGCAATGCAATGAAATGATATGCCAAATGCATGCGGTGATATGCAATGTCATATGAAATGCAAATGCCGAATAAGGGTGAAAATTGAGGTGTTTATACATGTATTCGTTATTTTAGTTCATAGCAGATTAACTTAGTTTAGTTTAGTTTGTTAAGGGACTAACAAACATTCAAGCATGGGGGTATTTGATGATGCATGAAATGTATATCATTCTTATTCAATATTCATGCATTTTCACATATTTTGAATGGTTTAGAACCCATGAATGGATGTATTTAGATGCAAAGAGGTCTCGGTTTGAATTTCGCTTGAATCAAAGCTAAATTGAGGAAAATATCATATTTTTAGAGTTTTTGGATCGGTTTTCGATGCAGAGCAAACCAGATCCAATCTAGGAGCTCAAATGGATCTTGGACTGAATCCAAACCTTATTTTTACCCAAACCCATGTGATCCAAAGAGTTTTCATAAATATTTTGCCAAAAACTACCTCTTGCTAACTCATTTAAGCACCAAGATGCAAATTAGACAGTTTAGTAATTTAGTTAAAAATAACTTTAGAATTAGGTGGCTTTTTGAATTAGTGCTAACTTAGCATATAAATACTTAGAATTTTTTAGAGAGCACGTTTTTTGAGGTCTGGAAAAATGCCCCCTCCACTTCTCTCTCTCCCCTTCCATTCTCTCATCTCTCCACCTTTTTCTTTTTCTTTTCCTTTTCATCTTATTTTCCTTCTCCCTCCTCCTTTTCTTTCCCCCATTTTGTATTGTGTTTTCTTGTATGATGTTGTGTTGTGTTTTGTTTTGAAGGTGTTGCAGATCTATTTGAAGAGCTTCACATTCAGATTCGGCTTGCCGTCTACCATCACCGAGGCCTGGCCGTGAACCCTCTTCAACCACGCCTCATTCTATGCTTCCAACATCAATCTCCCTCTCTGTAGCAAGGCTCCCGACAAGTTGCAGCAGCTGGAAATGAAGTGCATCTCATCCAAGACGTGCTGGACGTTTCTCCACTCCATCAACCGCTCTACCTTACCCCCTCCCTCGTCGGATCACCCTAGAGATTGGTCCTCTTCTTCCCCTTTCTTCTAGCATAGATCGAGTCAACCTGAATATCTAGTTCTTGGTTCAGTCAAGTGTCAGCCCATTTAGAGTGTTTTGTCAGTCCAACATTCATGTGTTTTACTGTTTAAAACTCAGCCAAAATTGAGTTCTTGTCTGAGCAAGAACCGATTTTGAATCTGATGTTCAGCCGGTGGAATCAAATCCACCGATTTCAAGTCTTAAAAATCCATCGGTTGGATGTTGTAAATAGTGTTAATAGTAATTGAAAATTTTCGTTTCATTTTCCTATTTTTAGGCTTGTGTACAGTTTTGACAGATTTAGTTATAATCTAACTGCAGCTAGATATAACCATTAACATCGTAATTTAATGTTAGCCGTGTAGTGTTAGAACTAGACGCTGGTGTAGATTAAGTAATATAAGTCATTGAAGTGACATAGTATTTTTATTTTATTAATTTTAGTTCTAGTTTTTCACAGTTGTTAGCATTGAAATAACGTCAGGTCAATTAGGTATAAATAATGCTGATAAATCTTTATATTAGGTATAGTTAAATAGAGATAAATATGAATATAATTGATAGTTTGTCATCACCCGAGTAGTATAGTTTCTCTTGCAATTTTGTATTTAATAGTAAAACTATTTTTTTCATTCTTTAAATTCTGATTTTTACAATATTTTAACAGTAGGTTAACTATTCTATAAGTAGAGTTTTATCTCTGTTACTAACTTAGACTAATGGTAATTAATTAGATAGGGGCGTGTGATTTGATTTTTGGGTTAGCCGAGTAAAGCAATCCTTGTTGTATTAGTTGTTGCCATTAACTGTGTCCATTCTAATTAGGTTAGGTCAGAATAATTTAGACTTAGGTTAACGTATTGTTTAGCAAGTAGCATGTTAGGTTAGTATATAGTTGTTTTGGAAATTAAGTAGTAATGAGTGTTGACGTTACATAAAGTAGACTTCGTGAAAAGCATGTAGGTGATTTAGAGAGTGTATTGGATTTCTTTATTTAGCTGAGGTAATTTCCTTTGTGAATAGTTAGGTTCAAATCATAGATGTTGACTTTTAGGACTGATTTTGGTAAATATTAACTTTTGGTATGTAACATAAGTAATTTGTGTGTCATCAATGTTAGTGTATTTTGGCATTTTGCATAGGGTTTCAAAATCGTATAGGTAATTTAGGTAAGTTGTTGACTTTCTTGTTCAACCCTTAGGTAAATTAAATGTTGAGCCTTTAGGTAATTTTTGGTAATATGAGTTTTTGGTAGGTTAATCTAGGTGATTTTGTATATCACAATTTTAGTATGTGTTGACTTTGTATTAAATTCTCAAAATCGTGTAGAGTGTCTTTCCTTATGGCTTTTAGTTTAGTTTCCAACTTTATCTGTAGGTAAATTTCTTATTTTAAATTGCTTTCTTAAATTTCCATATTTGGATTGATTTTGATTTTAATAGGATCTAGTAACTAGTGGTTAGTAGAAATCGTGTGTGTGCTTATTTAGGTAGTTATTTAATTGCTTTCTCTTGTTTCATTTACTTGTCTCTTTTATTTTGTTTTACTAATTAGTAACTAACCCTAGTGGGTCCCTCTAGGGGTGGGCGTGAGCTTCTAAGTTCTAAATCAAGTCAAAACGTCCCCCTTGATGTCCTAATTAAGCAATTACATTAGTTAGGTTTAATTTGGTTTTAACTTAAAGTTAAACTAGTTCAATGTTCATTTTTTTCAAGTTAAGTAGTTGGTTTACATGACTGTAAAGTACATTAGTTCAGTATTTTCATTAACTTAGTTTATTTCATAGTTGTAATTTAGTTTAATGTAACTTGGTTATGGCATGTAATTTTGATTTAATCTAGAATTAAGATGTTTTAGTTTTTGTGATGCTTGTGTAATTAGCTTAATTGATTTTACTTACTGATTTTAGTTAATCTTAGGTTTGTTTTGCATGTGCTTCAAGGAATAGTGTTTGCATTGTATTTTGATATGAGTAGTGCAATGAAGCAAAAACTAGATTTTTGCACCAACTTGCACTTGTCATTTCATGTGCAATTTTTTTGAGTTTTCCTGAATTTTTTATTCTATTTTGTTCATCTGGGTATCAACTGATTACAAACCAAAAATCAGATCATTTTGAGTTGATTTGGTTTGATTTTTAAGCGTTTTGCAAATTCAGGTTTTTCGCATTTTCAAATTTCGGGTCAAACAATTTCCAGAATTTTTATGAATTTGAAACGCTTATATCCAAAGCTTCCGGATGAGTTTTCAAATCTGTAAAGTCTGACATATTTTTGAATCTATCAGGAAGAGAACAAAAGAAAAATAAGTGAATTCGGACTTTGTTTTCCCCTTCAAACTCATTGTTTTCGAAAACCTGTCAGAGATCCATTTTGCACTACATCAAGGGCAAAATAGTTATTTTGTTAAATAGTTGATTTTTGGTAGATTTTCTTGTTTTTCTGCATGTTAGTTAATGTACTTACAATAGATAGTTTAATTAGATCTTATTTCATTAGTTAGTTTAATTAGAATTTGAATTTTTTGTTATTTTTTTTAATTGTAATTTAGTTTAATAAATAGTGTTAGTATAATTTTTAGAATTAATTATTGAATTATTTACTGACTTTTCTTTTCTATTGTTTTAGGTTGATAAGTTCAATACAGGTCAACAGGTGTAATCAGAATGAGAGTGTGAATGCACGTGTGGTGAAAAGACAAAAATGCCCCTAGCGATCCATAGATGACTTAGCACCTGTTTTTAGTTGACCTTTATTTTTAGCTTGTGACTTACTTAGATTTGTAATATTTGACTTAGTTGTACACAATTTTGACATTAATAAATTACAATTTTTAGAGATAATTGTGAATATTTCTTGTTCCCTGAGGATTCGACCCGTACTTGCCACATTCATGAAAAGTCGATTTTTATTATTTTTGGTTGACGATTTTTCAAAGCTTTTATTAAAAATATTGTTTTAAAAATACCACTACAAAAGCTCAACCACTACCTAGGACACATGGTAGTCCGGGCCCCTATAACCGGAGACAGAAGACCAAGAGATGTTGTCGCTCTCTAAAACAAAATCAATGGTTATCCGGTCGTGTGTACCCCCACTTTCTCCAAAGCAAGCCCAGTCCTAAGGACCTGTTTTGAATGGGTCATAGGTGTTATTTAATTATTAGACTCATAAATTAAATCACATGTGCACACCGCACATACACCCAGGCTCACCAGCCCAATCTTCCACTGGAGATTCTATAAGCAAGTCTGTTTTTTACTCATCCAGATCTCACAGTTAACACTTTGAGTCTGGCCTCCATGAGGCAATTATATGATTATGTGTATGGATATCTTTTCAGTCTCTGGTTCACCACAGGCACCCATAGGTTCCACCGAACCTTGGCTCACACCAAGCCACACACACATGCTTATATCATACATCATTATCATCATATCATATGCTCACAAGCATACATAAAGGTTGCAACCACATGCAATTCATGATCATGCTTAAACAAGCAATAACATGTGTAACAATTCACTTTACACTGATCATGCCTTATGAGATTCAATGTTCATTAACATATATGTCATATGAATGGTTATAAATAAAAAATAACATGGAATACATTCAGTTTTTATGCATATCAACTCAAATTTCAAGATAAACATTCATAACCATGTTGCATAATGTAAAATACATTTAAGAATTTATACATGTCCTCATGTAAAAATTTGGGTCTGTGTTAACCCATTTTTATAAAACCCACAAAAACTTCCAGAAACCGAATTACACTTTCTCAATTTTACTGATAATGCCTGCATGTCTTATGAAAACAATCCAAGAAACAGAACCTAAAACTTCATTGTACAAAAATCATAAAAAATCCTAGACTAAACCCTAATCATCCAAAATATAAACCAAATCTTATTATCTGCAGAAATTTGTCTCAGTTTGGGGAATTTCTCCAGACCTACAAAAAAAAATTTTACAGGATCTTCATATATATTTTATTTCACCCAATTTTTTTTTAATTTATTTTTATCAATATTTCTTGGGTATTTAAAACCAACAAAATCATTAGTCGGAACAGTCCTACAAACAGAGCAGAAAACTAGTGCTCTGTTGCAAAGGATGTTTTGGACTCAATACTACTCCAAACGAAGTAATTCAAGAGTCTAAATTCAAGCTCTAAGTGTGTAGAATACTGTAGTATTTTATTTTAATTTATTGACTTTGGGTTCAAGGAGTTATTGATTTTGTTCAGAAATAGGTCAAGAAAAAAAATGAGGATAGAAAAACCAAGATTCAATATCATGCAAGATCCATCAAGAAAGAACAAGATTAAAGGTAAAGATCCATACAATCATGACTTTTTATTCTATAATCGTGTTTATATCATCATACAACAATTATTTGATCAGATCCATTCCAATCTTTGCAAAAATAAATAATATACATCATCCAAAAATCGTAAAACCATCAAGAAATATCTTGAATAAAGTTTCATCTATGCAAGAATCATAATAAACCCTAATCAATCATAAAAATATGGATTCTTTATAAATTAACATGCAATTTAATCATGCTAAACATAAAATAATCCATCATGCATGCTTAGATCAACTTTCTTTATAAAAAAAACAACAAAGTCTTAAAAACGTTGTTGCCAAAGCCTTCATTAAAACAATCTTTCACATACAAAAACATAGATTCAAGCATATAACAATTTTTTAGATCATATAAAACCTATATTTCATCAATATAAACTAAGATTAACATATTAATTATGCTGAAATAATAAGATCTAACAAAAACACTAAAAAAACTATTCCCAAATCATTTTTTTTCTTTACATGCCCGTAAAACGTTCTGTTTCAAAAACCACTTTTTTTTCTATTCTTTAACAACATAGATCCATAAAAATGTATTCTATAGATTGAAAATCAACCTTAGAGAGGTGTTTCAAGGTCTGATCGACCATTGGTTCAGATCTAAAAATCATTCCACGTATATTTCATGCATTTGGAAAAATTGGTGTCTACGTAATTGATATACCTACCTTAATCGAGTTTCCAACCATAGATTAGCCTTTGTCTCCTATCTTAGAACCTTGGTAGAGCTCCAAAGGATGCTGGAAAAGGTCCAAAAAAGAAGAAGAAAGAGGAAGAAGAAGAAGAAAATAGTTGAAAATAAGAATAAGAGAGAACTCGCTCTCTCTTTTTATATAATAAAAATCCATCAAGTGGGGGCCTTCCCCTCCTTAGAGCACCAATTCACATGGTACACTCTAGGGTTGATCCCTAAGAGTCCTAATCTATGTATATTCTAACTATTTTCCTTAATTAATTAAGTAATTAATTTAATTTATTATTATTTTAACCTTAATTAATTTCTAATAATTTTAAATCAATTATGGCTCTACATGGGACGGGCGTCCCACCCTCTCTAGAGCCTTTTATGGTTCTAGAACACTCTCTAAAGTCTGGAGTGGATCCTACATGGGACAAAATCCAAAGGAGATCTGGATTCAAAAACTTGATCTAAATTCAAAACCCGATCCAAATCCAAAACCTGATCCAAATCCAAAAATTTGGTTGGATTGGATCTAAGAACCAATCAAAAAAGGTATAAACCCAAACCTAATTAAAGATTCACATTCAAATACCAAATCCAAAACAACACTGGATCCAAACTCAGGTTTGGATCTGAACCTAACTCAATCCAAAATTCATAATATAAATGTATACGCAAAATCATTTATGCACTTGTTTAAGCCATATATTTTTAATTTTATAATTATTCTTGTAATATTCTTCATAACTTAAGTCTTAATTGTATAATAACTTGAAATCAAGAAAATCAAGAACGTCAAGAAAATCGCAGATGTTATAATTTGGGCTCAGTCTCAGGTTGGACCGGGCTCTTTAAGCTAGACCCAGTTAATTGGTCAAGCTTTTTGGGCCTTATGCATTTTGCAAATGGTTCAGCCTGATAACGGTCTGATTATCTAATTGGGCCAGGTCTCACCTAACCCGACTTTATTCGGGTCTGGGGTGCAAAGTGCAACCTTAGCCCAACGAGATTGGGATCGGGTACTCAAAGCTCGATGGGCAGCCAGGCCTGACGGCCACCTGATGCAAATCAAAGGATTGAACCATTTGGTTAGTGTCAGCCAGACGCAACCACGCAGTGCGCAGCCGCACAACATGAGCATTCGGTCGGCCATAGGCGACTTTAGCTCATATTTGTAATCTTGGAATCTTTGAGAATTGAATAAGACTTTTGTCTTTTGGGAGAGGAATTTTCTCTTTGTGCCTACGGGCATTAGGATCTCCTTTTAGAGATATTAGAGGTGTTTGCTTATGAAAGCTCCTTTCGGCCAACGATGGCTAGCTTGAGGCTAACCGACTTGGATTTGGGTGTTGATCAGGCGAATTGCCTTGATCGTGCTCATCGCAAATCTAGCGAACCACTGCGGATCCCTTGCATCCTCAACGCACCTACGAAGACATCAAGAAAGTAGTGCTTACTACGTAGAACTGGTGAGTACTTGACTACTTTGTAGTTTGATCTGATTTCTATTCGGTGCGCATACTTACCCTTGCAACCTGCCATGTGCCGCATCTGCTTGGACTGAGCGCCAATGGCTCCCACACTTCAGTGAGCGATACTGCATTTGCAGAAAGAAATTTTGCTATTAACTGTGTGTCTTCTACATCAAAGTGCACAGGCCGAGTGGACTAGATCCATAGGCCCAAGATCAAGCTTGACACTCCATCAAAACCTTGCTGCACTCTGCTCGTGCGCAAGTTAGTCAGCTTTTGGATCTCCTTGTCGTCGTACGTTCCTTGTGCACAGCGAAGAGATCTGTTGTGTATCGCATTGTTGTAGTGTGCACACTCGCACCACGCATTGTTGTAGCATACTTGCCGCACCACACATGCAGTGCGCTTACGTGCCACAAGCCGCATGCCTTAACGCTCGGCCACCGCACGCATCAACAACCTCAGTGTCCGACACGCTACCACACGCCTCTGCATCTGTCGTGCCACGCGCTATCACACGCCTCAGCCATTGTCGTGCCTCATGCATCGCATGCTTCAGAGTTGTGCAACCTCCCCTGTGCGTAGACTGTCACATTGTTCTTGCATAGGGTCTCAAAACCTCCCTTGTCAGTACAGCTGACGCATTTCCATGTCCCTGTCGTGCAGCAGTACTTTGTAAGTAGGTGTGGTTGTGTAAGACAGCACATGCTACTAGGCAATTTATCTTGCCTTATGTTTGTTTGTGTAAAGCTTATTTGTGTTTGCTTTGAACTTGTAACACTAGCTTCGGGTTAGATGAAACTTCTCTTAAGACTTGTAATAGTGTAGTGGATTTAGTGGAAGACTCATCACACACTATACAAGTGGCACCACAAACCCGAGCTTGAAAACGTGAAGAGCTTAGACAAATAGCTCAAGAATACTAATCCTCTGCGCGTTTGAATTTTGAGGACCTAACTCAAGGTCACTTGCCTTTCATTATGAATCCTAAATCTAAGGTCCCACCACACCTTTACATGTAACACCTGTTAAGTGGCATGTCAAACCATGTCCACTTTTAAGGTGTGGGTTATCGTACTAGCGTCCATATGATAAATGGTTATGATGTTGATGCATGATGCAGCAGGACCCAAGGAGATATGAAGACATGGATATGGTTCTTTGGAATACTGGTCAAATTTGAAGCACTCAGTTCCAACTCATATACATTTAATAATTAAATAAACTAAATGTTACAAAAATATAAATGGATTAGATATGAACAATTCAAGTTTATGGTGAATTGGTCGACCTAAAGAGGCATGAAATATAACCAAACCATATACATGCCCACTTCAGCTTAAATGGAAACAGGATTAACGATGATCCAACCCGTATCCAAATCATTTTGAGGTTGGGTGCAAACTATTTTATTTTCTAATCAATAAAAATTTATTTTTGATATTTTAATATTAAATTATATTTTATTTAATAATATAATAATTTTAAAATTTTTTAAAATATTAAATAAAAGTTGTACATGTCGATGTCAGTCGGCGGAGAGGGTGTTGTGTGTTCTCCCTGAAACACAAATTCACATGTTCTGGTGTGTACGGAGGAATATCTTGGGACCCACAATAATTCATATGCCGATGTTGCCCACGATGACTTTATAATAAAATAACATATAAAAAAGGTAGATATGCTTTTGATGGAAATATCCTCTGTAAGATAGATATGTGTTGGACGAAAATGTCCTCCCACTCCCCGTATAGAGATTTGCACGTTCCTCCTTTGTTTTTAGCTTATGGTACAACACATGGCCACCTTCTTGTTCCTGCCTTGTGTTAGATAGAAAACTTTTTCGGGTTCGTTCCTACCTCGTGAAGATAACTATAAATCGAACGACTGGTTCGATCATTGGTGGGCGTGATAGGAGGATTTGTCGGCCATCACTTTTTGCAGTCTGCTCTTCTTCTTTGTTTTCGTTAGTCAGTATGGAAAAAAGTAATGACGCAGAAACATTCCAGTAAGTGTCATTAAAGTGTGGTGAGTACCTTTCCATGTCATCATGCTATTGTTGAAGAACGTGTGTTATTGTCAGTGTCATTAAGGCGTTGTTTTGTTATTACAGGTAGATTTTATCGTTTCGTCGATTGGAAACTTGAAGATATTTATAAGGCGGTGGGATCTGTTGACAAGAATGCTTGGTTACAGATGCAAGCAAGGGCCTCTACCCCATCCGGTATCGTCCATTCACTCAGTATATGCAATATAACGCAAATCACGGTTGTAGTAACATGTATATCGATTTGTGAGATATTGTTTTGTTTGTTAATATCGATTTGTAATATATTATGCTGAATTATTGTATATTGATCTGTAAGATATTATGTGTTTTCTAGAGTGGAGGAAGAGTACTTTGGTACCTCTATATAAGAATAAGGGTGACATACAAGATTGCATAAACTATCGTGGTATAAAACTCATGAGTCATACTATAAAACTCTGAGAGAGGGTGATTGAGCATAGGTTGAGGAAGGTTGTCATGATATCGGAGAATCAATTTGTTTTTATGCCTGGAAGATCAACTATGGAAGCTATACATCTTCTTAGACAAATTATTGAGAGATATAGAGAGAGGAACAAAGATTTGCATATGGTTTTTATTGATTTAGAGAAGGCATACGATAGAGTACCTAGGGATGTTCTCTAGTGGACAATGATAAAAAAAGGTGTTTCTCTCAAGTATATTAGTATAATTAAAGATATGTACAAAGGAGTGATAACCAATGTCCGCACTTGTGGAGGGGTGACAAACAATTTTCCTATAACAGTTGGGTTACATCAAGGATCTACATTAAGCCCTTTCATATTTGCTATAGTGATGGATGAGCTTACGAAATCAATTCAAGAAAATGTGCCATGGTGTATGTTGTTTGCTGATGATATTGTTTTGATTGATGAGTCTAGAGCTAGGGTTAATGCTAAGTTAGAATTATAGAGATAGACATTGGAAGCAAGAGGTTTTACGTTGAGTAAGAGTAAGACAAAATATATGGAATGTTGGTTTAGTAAGCAATGCAGTAGTGATGAGAGTGTAGTGAAGCTTGGCGAGCAAGAAATATCGGTGGATGACTGTTTCAAATATTTGGGATCTATCATTCGAAATGATGGAGAAATTGATGGAGATGTAAACCATAGGATAAAGGTTGGGTGGATGAAATGGAAAAGTGCAACTGGAGTACTGTGCGATCGTAGAATGTCATTGCAGTTGAAGGGAAAGTTTTATAGGACGACAATTAGGCCTACTTTATTATATGGTACGGAATGTTGGGCGGCCAAGAGACATCATATTCAAAAAATGAGTGTAGCTGAGATGCGTATGCGTAGATGGATGTGTTGAAATACAATAAAATATAAGATTCGAAACGAGGAGATACATAAGAAGGTAGGCGTCTCATCCATTGAAAATAAGATGAGAGAGAATCATTTACGGTGGTTTGGACATATTCGACGAAGGCCTAATGATGCTTCAGTTAGAAGGATGGACAAATGGAAAAATATATTAGTCAAAAGAGGTCGAGGTAGGCCTAAGAAGACTTGGATGGAGATGATAGGAAAGGATATGAATGCTTTGAACCTCACCGAGGACATGGCATTAGATAGAAATGATTGGAGGAGAAGGATTCATGTAGAGGACCCAGAATGATTTTCTTTTTTGGTTCATATCGCCGACCCCAATTGTTTTGGGATGAAGGCGTAGTTGTTGTTGTTGTGTAGTGTCAATTTGTGAGATATTGTTTTGGTTGTTAATATTGATTTATAATATATTATGTTGAATTGCCATATATTGATTTGTACGATATTATATGTTTTCGAGTATCGATTTGTGAGATATTGTTTTGTTTGTTAATATCGATTTGTAATATATTATATTGAATTGTCGTATATCGATTTGTAAGATAGTATATGTTTTCAAGTGTCGATTTGTGAGATATTGTTTTGTTTGTTAATATCGATTTGTAATATATTATGCTGAATTACTATATATCGATTTGTAAGATATTATGTTGAATTGCCGTATACCAATTTGTAATATATTATGCTAAATTATCGTATATCGATTTGTAAGATATTATGTGTTTCCTAGTATCAATTTATGAGATATGGTTTCGTTTGTTATTATCGATTTGTAAGCTATTATGGTGTTGCTTTGATACTGTGAATCATTCAATCGTTTCTTTGACTTGCTTAACTAATTGGTAGTCATTATTATATGCATCTTGAATAAATTGTAGTAAATGTATATGCTGGCTAACACAAATTGATATTTTGCTCATGACAGTGTTGATCATATCAACTACTAGCAGTGAAGATGATGTATCTCAATCATTGGAAAGTCATGGAGCAATGGACATACGTACTATCGACGCACCTGAAGAAGTGAATATGTGCACTAATGATGCACATGATAAGAACGGTACAGGCATTGGATTCACTCTTGACTTGAATATTCCAGTAGACAAAATGCAATTCGATAATGAGGTAGACGATCATGACAGTGCACTTGACAAAGGTGCAGGCACCTCAAGTCTACATGATAGTACACTTGACTCTGCTCCCGTAGAAGGAATGCAGTTTAATAATGAGGAAGCTGCATACAAATTTTATAATGATTATGCCTTAAAACTTGGATTTTGTGTTAGAAGGTATTCTTGGGTCGTGGTGAGAAAGGCATACGTTTGTTCTAAGCAAGGTTGGAAGAAGTCAAGTGGAAATCCAACAAGAAGCAAGCCAGATTCAAGATGTGGTTGTCCAGCGAGAATGGTGTTAAGAAGACTTCTAAATGGGAAATATTTAGTTCGTACTTTAATCAATGATCATGACCATGAATTATCTGCTTCATTTATCACTCCTATGTTAAGGCCACATCGTAAAGTAACTGAAGCGCATGCTGCAATTACTGAAATAGCTTATAGCGCCGGCATTACACCAAGGAAGACATACAATTTGTGCACGCATATAGATGGTGGTCGCAAGAATGTACCATTCACACCTATGGATCTATGAAACCACTTGAGAAGGAAGAGGTCATACAACATGAAGAATAGAGGAATATGTCCTTTGGTTGATTATCTACAAAAGAATTCAAGCAATGACCCTGGTTTCTTTAATGCAATGCAACTGAATGAAGATGGGTATGCTGTGAATATGTTTTGGGCAGATTCAAAGTCAAGAGTAGATTATGAATGCTTCAATGATGTGCTTGTTTTTTATACAAGAGTGAAGATTAATACAGAACAGTGGCCATTTACGCAGTTTGTCAGAGTGAACCATCACTCACGGATTTGCATATTAGGTGACACTTTTTTGTATGACCAGACTAAGGAAACCTTTGAGTGGTTGTTCAGAGTATTTACACAAGCAATGAATGGGAAGCACCCTAGAGTTGTACTTACAGATGGTGATCATGCAATTGCAGTTGCAGTGTCTTATGTATGGCCATATACACATCATCACATGTGTTTGTGGCATATCTTTCAAAATACAGCAAAGAACATAGGACACATTTTTAATCAGAAGATAAGGTTTGATAAAAAGTTTAGAAAGTATGTACTTGAGAGCATAGACACGGTTACCTTTATGTCTGATTATGAGCAAATGATTCAGATGTACGACCTTGAAGACTGCGTGTGGTTACAACATTTATATGCAGACAAAGAGAAGTAGGCATTAGCATATAGAAGACAATACTTTTGTGCAGGTATGATAAGCACACAAAGAGCTGAATCTATGTATGTCACACTGAAAAAAACCTTGTATTCATGTTTACAATGTTTCGCTTCATAGAACAATATAAATTATTTGTAGACGGTCTTAGACAGAATGAGCTTGAACAAGATGTGAAATGCTTCAACACCCACTCCATAACTTTGGGCATGAAAATATTGATGTGGCTTGCAGATCTATATACACTGATTGTATTTGAATGGACTAAGAAAGAGGTTATACAGGTCATAAATTGCAATATAGAAGGACGTATGCAATATGGGAATATGCACAAATACCATGTTGTATGGTGTAAAAATTTTGCGATGATCACATATGGGAAGGCGAAGAGCAACCAAAAATGAAAGAAGCACATGTTACGTACAATGTTGACAATGGAACAGTTGAACGTACGTGCAAAATGTTTGAATCCAATTGTATTTTATGTCATCATGCATTAAAGGCACTTAATCAAGAGAAGATATAAGAAATACTTGAATCATATATAATGCAAAGATGGACGAGACAAGCAAAGATTGAACTGCATGATACAAATAATGTCAGTCCATCTAGTGTTGATGAGAAGTGTCACGTAGCCTCCCGTTACCAATAACTATGTAGGTCACTTATGCATGTTGCAGATTTGGCATCGAAAAGCGAAGAAGCCTATGTATGTATGAGAAAAGTGACAAGGGAATTACTTGAAAAGGTACAATTAATTCACCATGAGTCTGTTACAGCTCATGAAGACCAATCTAAGAAAATGGGATCGAACAACGTAGGTGAAAATCACGCTTCCCCTAACCCTTATAAGGAGTTGCGCCGAAGCATAAACATCATCTTCAATAAGTCAGAAGTAAACGTTGCAGATTATGATGGAAATATTCACCTAGCGAAGGGTATCAAAAAGAAACCTACCTCTGATCGCAGCCGTCAAAGGACAAAGGGTACAATGGGATTGGTTGGCAAGAGAATGTCTAATAAACAACCAAGCCCTTCTTATGAACCGGTATGTAATACAGTATATTGCTTCCCATGTAAATTATATTACGTGCATCTTATCAATATCTAACTTATATAATTTTCAACATGCAGTAATACCCTACAAACGTGCACTACAATGTTGGAACCTGCAATCCTCCCGACCTATTTGAGTGAAACAATGACATGAGTTTGACAAGTCTTTTGGTATGTAACAATTTTGGGAGGATGTTTGCATTTCTTGTTGAACTTAATGTAGTGTCTGATATTGTTCTGTTTCATGATAGGGTCAGTTCAATTCAAAAGTGAGCAACGTAACATAGGAATCGTGTGTGGATTCTTCAGCTATAAAATAGTTGTAGCATTTAGCTTTCATTAGTGTAAATCATTATAATGTTTAGCATTCTATAATTCTTTGTTGTAATTCTATAATTTTTTATTGTAAATTAATAATTTTTTGTTGTAATTCTATAATTCTTTGTTGTAAATCAATAATTCTTTGTTCTAATTCTATAATAGAAATCATACTACAAATATCATAAAAATCGACACTAGAAAACACATAATATCTTACAAATCGATATACAGCAATTGAGCATAATATATTACAAATCGATACGGTAATTCAACATAATAGCTTACAAATCGATATTAACAAACAAAATAATATTTCATAAAAATATGGAAATTCCTATCGATATGGGAACATATAACCTCCTATTGATATCGAAATATGTATTAATAGCATAAAAAACGATGTTAAGAATCGGCATATAAATCGATATTAAGAATCAAAACAATATCTTAAATCGATATTAGGAATCAACATAGAAATCAATATTAAGAATCAAAGCAATATCTTAAATCGATATGGAAATTTCTATTGATAGATTAAAAATAGATATTAAGAATCAACATAGAAATCGATATTAAGAATCAAAACAATATCTTAAATCGATCAATTTTTTGCATAGTTCTGTGCGGCCAGGTATATCATCTTGAAAAAAAAATGAAAGTCAAACCAATATAGAAACCTTTACACCAATAATATAGGATAATAAAACATGTTTAAGTGTATAACATACAACGATGAATTATGGTTCTCGTCTATAGTATAATTCTTCAATATACTTCATTACAAAGACACCACAATCGACGTCATTATTTTGTAAAGGAGCATCCTCTGCGACGTGAAGCCTCCATGGGCCAATGACGACACCCAACATGTCTCTAAAAAATCCAACATGTGGTTTATGCAAAAGCAAGTAAATTCCGGGCTACAGTACCAGATATAGTAATCTTATAGATAAAAACTTACCAAATGCACAATGTCATGGTCTACACCAATGTTATAGTCCAAGGAGTTGTATAACCATATTTTTTGTTTTTGTACATCCAACACGTATAAGACCTAATGCTTTTTCGATTGCCACAATGTAGGAATCAATATCTACAAATCGATTATAAAATATCTTACAAAATCAATATGAAAATGTGTATTGATAGTATAAAAATCGATGTTAAGAATCAACATATAAATCGATATTAAGCATCAAAACAATATCTTAAATTGATATTAGAAATCAATATAAAAATCGATATTAAGAATCAGAACAATATCTTAAATCAATATGGAAATTCCTATTGATAGTTTAAAAATTGATATTAAGAATCAATATAGAAATCGATATTAAGAATCAAAACAATATCTTAAATCGATATTAAGAATTAGCATAGAAATCGATATTAAGATTCAGAACAATATCTTAAATCAATTTGAAAATTCGTATTGATATCTTAAAAATCAATATTTAGAATCAAAACAATCTCTTAAATTGATATTAAGAATCAAAACATCTTAAATTGATGTGAAAATTTCTATTAATATCTTAAAAATCGATATTTAGAATCAAAACAATATCTTAAGTCGATATTAAGAATCAAAACAATATCTTAAGTCGATATTAAGAATCAAAACAATATCTTAAGTCGATATTAAGAATCAAAACAATATCTTAAATCGATATTAAGAATCATCATATAAATCGATATTAAGAACCAAAATAATATCTTAAATCGATATTAGGAATCAACATAGAAATTGATATTAAGAATCAGAAAAATATCTTAAATCGATATGGAAATTTCTATTGATATCTTAAAAATAGATATTAAGAATCATCATAGAAATCGATATTAAAAATTAAAATAATATCTTAAATCGATTTGGAAATTCCTATTGATATCTTAAAAATCGATATTTAAAATCAGCATAGAAATCAATATTAAGAATCAAAATAATATCTTAAATTGATAGGAAAATTCCTATTGATAGCTTAAAAATCGATATTAAGAATTAAAACAAGATCTTAAATAGATTTAACATCTTACAAATCGATATGGTCACAAACCTTTTCACTTGACCAAAATTCTGTCATTTGGTCATCGTTACCTCAGTATTGTAGTTCGTCTAGAAATCTAACTGTGTATGACATTCGGCGGACGATACTCTGTTGAACGAAACAATAATAATAGTAAGTTTAAAACATGAAGGTACATTAGTAAATCAAAAAAGAAAATAAACATATAAGATAACCGATATACCATAAAATAAGGGGTGACGACGTGGACCGGCATGGTTGTTCCCTTGCTTTGAATATACATGATGAAATCGTGTATAGTCTGTTTACAACAAATATGCACTTGTTAATATACATACCTATGGCATACGTAAATGTATAATTGATAGTGGTTTCATACGTATAAAATTACTGATAGTGTTTCCTTCTGTAAATTTATCTTACATCCGATCGATGTTCTCTTCGAGCACTTTACTGAGTTTTCTGGCACCTTGTTTTGTGGATGTTGCACTGAAATTAGCCGAATATTCAATAAACGAACTGTAGCATTATATTTAGTAAATGAACTGTAAATGACATAAAAAAGACGAAGCAGGTTAAAGGAATCGAAGGTACCCTTTTTTGTGGACGTTCGACTGAATTGCAGCATCCTTCTTCAACATTAATACAGCTTTTGCGATGAAGGAGGTTAAAGCAAATGTCAGCTTTTTTGTTCGTTGCTCATGAAGCAGGTTATAGGAAAGGATTTGGTTCTTCTTTAAATAAAATGTTGCATGTTCCATGCTCTTAAAGGAAACGTCTTGTGTTCCTTACGAAACACACTACTGAAGTTATGCGACGCTTCATTCATTTATTTTTCACGTCGTTTCACGTTCTGCCTATTTTCAAAAATCATGCCCAAAGAATATAATAAATAAATAAATTACATTGCGCATTAATTAAAAGACGTTGTTTCATTTGCTAGTATCATCGAAACGATGTTAATACGTGTAAATGAATGCCACGTCGCATAACATCAATAGTGTGTTAGATGACGTTTTTCTAAACTCTAGACCCTAAACACTAAACTAATGTTATGCGATGTTTCTTGCACTTAAAGGAAACACTATAAATAATAAACCATAAACCAGTAATCGCTTAACGATTGAGCTAACTTAAGTACAAATCGTGATAACTTCATAATCGCTATACCTAGTAATCGCTATACATAATAAACTCAAAACAAGTAATAATCGTTATCACATGAAACACTATAAATAATAAACCCTAAATCAGTAATCACTATACGATTTAGCAAATGTAAGTACAAATCATGATAACTTCATAATCGCTATATTGAGTAATCGTTATTACAGGAATCGCTATACATAATAAACTCAAAACTAGTAATTGCTATACGATTTAGTAAACGTAAGTACAAATCGTGGTAACTTCATAATCGCTATACCTATTAATTGCTATACTAAGTAATCGCTATCACAGGAATCGCTATAAATAATAAACCCTAAACTACTAATCGCTATACGATTTAGCAAACATAAGTACAAATCATGGTAACTTCATAATCGCTATATATAGTAATCGCTATACAGAGTAATCGCTATCACAGGAATCACGATACATAATAAACCTAAGCCAGTAATTGCCATACGATTTAGCAAACATAAGTATAAATCATGAAAGAATTATATAATTACAAACCTAAGTTTATGTAGTCTTGTCCATTTTTCAGTGGTACTTCTGTTTTACACTCATTAAGAAAGAATTATATAATTACAATAAAGAATAATAGAATTACAACATAGAATTATCAGGATACACAAATCATATAATATGTTTATTCACTGGCACTTGACGACTAAGATGGACATACAAATCGTCTCTTTCTTTGCCTTGGTAGAGTCTCTTTATTCGGTGGCCTCTTCGTTACCTTGATCTTATTAAACCCATTGGTAATCATTTCAACTAGTGACCCAATTTGCCTCCTTAAATTCTGCACGTCCTTTCGTAACTCTTTATTCTCCCTCTCCAGCATCGCTAACCTTTTGTCGAACAATACCTTCTCCTTTGGGAGTTGTGTTTGCTCCTTATCGTGTACTTCAATAGAGGGAATCGTAGTATCCACCAAAGGGACAGGATGGACATTACATTTATGCTGGAAGACGATATGCTCAGGGATAAGAGTGACCTTACTTTCAGGTTGCTTCTCCTCAATCTGTCAATTTTGACGCATGGGTTGCCAATACTGTTTGAAATAGTTGAGGTCATATTGTCATTCTTTATAATCATATGGTATGGCACGAACACCTCCTTTGTTTCAGTTATCCAATTGTTTCCTGAAACGTTCGTGCCAAGTCATGTTCCTGGCCCCACCACTATTCATCTTCCTTCTCAATACCACAGACACTTTTGGTATCGACTGTCCCAAGCCAGCTTGTAGGAGTACTCGACTACCATGCTGCAACTCAGCTTCACATTTGCTAAAGAACCAAATATTGCAGACAGACAGTCTCATAGCCACAACAACAACCTCTTCGTCCTCGTCCTCCCCATCTCCATACGGTCTCCACACAACCTGTATAATCGAGATTGTAGTTTAGATATAGACATAATTATTCATGCAAAATGTTGAATGCGATAACGATTTGTACTAAGAAAGACAAAATCCTAAAGCGATGATTACTTAAGAATGCTAAACATTACAATGACTTACGCTAATGAAAGTTAGATACAAATGTGATAACGATTTGTACTAAGACAAAATCCTAAAGTAATGATTATTTAAGAATGATAAACATTACAACGATTTACGCTAATGAAAGTTAGATGCAAATGTGATAACGATTTGTACTAAGGAAGACAAAATCTTAAAGCGATGATTACTTAAGAATACTAAACATTACAACGATTTATACTAATGAAAGTTAGATGCTAAGGAGATAAGGATTTGTACTATGGAAGGAAAAATCCTAAAGCAATGATTACTTAAGAATGATAAACATTACAACGATTTTAAAACATTTACCTCATTTAATTGTAGACCATCTACAATGAATTGAGCATTTTCCTCCTTGACATTTATTGTAGCCCACTGACCAATCTTGAGAAAACCACAGACCGCAGGGCCACATTGAGGATGCAAAACGACAATATGCTTCCATGTCCAAGCCTACAAAAATAATATATTAGTAAGACTACAACCTTCAACGAGCTTAGTTTACAAGTATTAAATATGTAATAAACAAATATCTGAATAAATGGCCAAAACCCCCAGACGATTTTTATACCCTTACTTGCACGGTAAAGTTGACTATACAAGTGTGCGAGCATAGCAACACCCCATGCCCAGTTGTTGACTTCATCTAAGTCTTCCACAAACTGCAGCCACAAGTAACTTATTCTCGAACCAGAACAATCGAAAAATAAAGTAAGTCCAAAAAAATAAAGAAGGAAGCCACTCAACTCTTGGTCAGCCGCTTCAGATGCACATGTAGCAGACCGGCCTTCCTATTTATTATGGAAAAAATAAACTTTCATCGATGAGGAATTGCTTCCACCAGAAATACACTCACATCATTCCTCCATTGACATTCCTAGATGGGTCGTGCACTTGTCCCTTGGGTTGTAGTTTGAATCTCGTGTTAGGACAACACTTCCATAGCACTTAAGACCCGTAATTTGTGCCATATCTTCTAGGGTCATGGTGATCTTAAAACCCCCAAACTGGAACGTGTTCGTCTTATGGTTCTACTTATTGACTAGGTGGGTCATGGTGTTCCAGCAATTTTCAAAATAATGTTGGTCCAGAAGGCCGCCAAAGTGCATCTTTCGTAATTGGTCCTTCTGATATTCGCTCAGCTTTCTGTACCACGACAGAACTATAGGCCACTGACACTGGCCTTTCAGCTTTTCACCTGTTGCTCTGCTTCTCTTCTGACCTGCCTATAATACAAAATATCAAATCACAATTAGTCTCATTATATATAGTAATCGCTATACATAATAATACCTATCATAGTAAAACGTGGCCAATTGGAGCGATTTGTGTATTAAATCATTTTTAACAAATGTCATTTTATTTGCTCGTATCATCGCTATACGATTTAGCAAACATAAGTACAAATCATGATAACCTCATAATCGCTATACACAGTAATCGCTATCATAGTAATCGTTATCACAGTAATCGCTATACAGAGTAATCGCTATACATAGTAATCGCTATACAAAGTAATTATTATCGCAGTAATTACTATACAGAGTAATCACTATACGTAGTAATTGCTATACATAGCAATCACTATCACAGTAATCACTATACAGAGCAATCGCTATTCATAGTAATTGCTATGCATAGTAATCACTATACATAATAATACCTACAATAGTACATCGCGATGTACAGTATTGATTAACGTACCTTTGTCATACTTTTCTCTTCTTTATCCACTCTCTTCCTCTGCTTTTTTACTTCTTCCTTCCTTCACTCCTTCGCGTCCATCCTCTGCTTTTTTATTTCCCTTTCCTTCTCTTCGTCCTCTTTCTCCTTCCTTTGTCTTTTCTTTTCTTCCTCGTCCTCCTTCTCCTTCCTTTGTCTTTCCTTCTCTTCTTCATCCTCCTTCTCCTTTCTTTGTCTTTCCTTCTCTTCCTCGTTCTCCTTCTTCTTCCTTTGCCTTTTCTTCTCTTCCTCATTCTGAATATGCTTTCTTGTCTTTCCTCTTCCTTCTTCTTTAATTGTCTTTGCTTCTCTTTCTCCTCCTCCTTCTTTTTCAACTGTCTTTGTTTTTCTTTCTCCTCCTTCTTCTTCAATTGCCTTCGCTTCTCTTCCTCCTTCTCCTTATTCTTCTTTTGCTTTTCTCTCTCCACCTCCTCCTTCTTTTGCCTTCGCTTCTCTTCCTCCTCCTTATTCTTTCTTTACTTTTCCCTCTCCTCCTCCTCCTCCTTCTTTTGTCTTCGCTTCTCTTCCTCCTTCTCCTTATTCTTCCTTTGCTTTTCCCTCTCCTCCTCCTCCTCCTCCTCCTCCTCCTCCTCCTTTTGCCTTTGTTTCTCTTCCTCCTCCTCCTCATTCTTCCTTTGCTTTTCCCTCTCCTCCTCCTCCTTCTTTGTTTGCCTTGATTTCCTTTGCTTTTTTTCTTTATCCTCCTCCTTTATTTGCTTTTGCTTCTCTTCGTCATCCTTCTTCTTCTTTTTCATCTTTACTTCTTCCTCATCATTTTTCGTTGGATTATCATCTTCAATATCTGACGGATTAGGCTCCGCTCTACACTTTACCAGCAATTGCTCCTTTTTTTTATCATTCTCAATCATCATTATTCTGTAGTACGCTTCTAATTGCTCATACAAAGCATATTGTTCAATGATTTCATCAAGAGTCATCCCCTCTAACGACGAAGTGCTTTTTTTCTTACAAATGTAAGCCATTGGTAACATGCACAACACGAAAACATCATTATAAGATTTAGCAAACGTAAGTACAAATCATGGTAACTTCATAAATCATAAAAACACATGATTACACGAAACTCACCGAGACGGCAAAGGGTGCTCCGACGAAAGCAGGTGACTGCAAATATTTTTTATAGAACATTTAGGGGAAAATATTGCAAGGAGCTCTTTTTATAGCAGAGGAGTTTAATGCTTATGGGACCCGCCAAATATTTTATAATAAAATAACATATACCTTTTTACGTTTTAGGCAGTTTACGCCAAGGATCAAATATCATACAAATCGATCTAAAAATTCTTGTTGATAGCTTATAAATCGATATACATAATCAACATACAAATCGATATGAAAATTCCTGTTTAGGGTTTATGGTTTTAGGGTTTTAGGTTTAGGTTATAGGGTTTAGGTTTAGGGTTAGGGTTTAGGTTCAGGGTTTACGGTTTACAGTTGAGGTTTAGAGTTTAGGGTTTATGATTGAGGTTTAGGTTTAGGGTTTAGGGTTTTAGGGTTTAGGGCATAGGTTTAGGGTTTTAGGGTTTAAGGTTTAGGGTTAAGGTTTAGGTTTAGGGTTTAGGGTTTAGGGTTTAGGTTTATGTTTTAGGGTTTAGAGTTTAGGGTTTAGGGTTAGGGTTAGGGTTAGGTTTTAGGGTTTGGGATTTAGGGTTAGGATTTAGGTTTAAAGTTTAGGGTTTAGGGTTTAAAGTTTAGGGTTTAGTAATATATTAAGGGTTTAGGGTTTAGGGTTTAGTAATATATTAAGGGTTTAGGGTTTAGTAATATATTAAGGGTTTAGGGTTTAGCGTTAGGATTTAGTAAGATATTAAGGGTTTAGGGTTTAGGGTTAGGATTTAGGATATAAGTTTAGGGTTTAGGATTTAGGTTTAGGGTTTAAGTTCAAATTGTTGCTCATTTAGCATTTTTTATGAAAATCGCTTCAAAGCGTCGTACCTGTAATTAAATAGCTATCACGTGAATCTCTATCGTCAACAACTATAAATCACTATTGCATCAAACATATAAATCGAACCTGCTTTATACATACAAATCACTGCTTCAAACATACAAATCGATATAGAAATCACACCCTTCATAAGTACATATCGTTGTAACGTTTGGGCTTCAACAGTAAACATCATTGTATGATTTAGCAAACATGAGTACAAATCTTGTTAACTTTATAAATTATAAATCGCTATTGCATTAAATATATAAATCGTTGTTGCTTTAAATGTATAAATCATAAATCATAAGTCGCCTCAACAATTTGCCTTTGTTACGAAAATATGTGTCATTCATTTATAAAAGAATTGTCATTTCACATCCCGCTCGTTATCAAAAATTGATATGCTATGTGAGGCCTGGATTCCGGTTGACGATTTATGTGATTTACACAATGACGTCTATGTAGGCCACAACGATTTGCCTTTGTATAAAAAATATTAAAATAGTATAACGCAAATCGCGGTTGTAGTAACATACTATTAATTTATGAGATATTATTTTCTTTGTTAATATCAATTTGTAAGCTATTATGCTGAATTTTTGTATCTATTTGTAATATATTATGCGATATGTATATCGATTTGTAACATATTATGTGTTTGCTAGTGTTGATTTGTAAGATATTTGTATTATGATATTGAAACATATGTGTGCAGCATTTACGTTGTTGCGCGATTGTAGTGGCGATTTGCATATTCAAATCGTTGTTCATTTAGCGATTAAAATTGAAATCGCTTCACAGCATCATAGTTGTCATTAAATCGCTGTCACGTGAATCGCTATCATCAACACACATATACGATAAGTCATTTCTTTTATTGGCATGGTAAATAACAACTTGATGCATAGAATAATGCGATGCAACTAACGATCATGATAGATAGCATGAAGAATGATGTGCATGTCGATTTAATTTTGCATGGTCGACAGGAAGAAATCCTTTTGCCTCATAAGTGCACATAGTTTTCATTCTCCTCCTCCTTCTTTTGCTTTTTCTTCTCTTCGTCATCCTTCTTCTTCTTCATCTTTAGTTCTTCCTCATCTTTTTTCGTTTGCTTTTCATCTTTAATATCTGATGGATCAGGCTCCGCATAATAAATATCCAACAATTTGTTCTTGTCTTTTACATTCTCAATGTTTATTATATTTTGGTACTTTACATAACCCTCATATATATCGGATTGAAGGATGATTTCTCCAAGAGTCAACCCCTCCAACGGCGAAGGCTTTCTTGTCTTACGATTTATAGTCATTGTTAACCTGCACAACACATAAATTTAGCCGCATCATTATATGTTACAACTGCCTCCCCAAGTATATATTATTATAAATTATCATATTCGTTACACAATCACCAACATTACAAGTAGTCACAATATTTGGCTTCATAAGTAAACATCATAGTATAATTTAGCAAAATTAAGTACAAATCAAGGTAACTTCATAATTACACATTGCTACTGCATCAAACGTATAAATCGTTGTTGCTTTAAATGTACAAATCGTTGTACAAATCACACCCTTCATAAGTACATATCATTGTAAATCATAAATAATAAATGCATAAATCATGAATCATAAATCATAAATCGCTATTGCTTCAAACGTATAAATCATTGTTGCATCGAACAAATCGCTACTACATTAAATGTATAAATCAATATTAAATTCAAACTTACAAATCGTTGTAGAAATTTAGCCTCCATAAGTACATATCATTGTAATATTTGGCCTTCATAAGAACAAATCGTGCTAACTATTTTTCGATGCCCAGAAGGTGGATATGTACAAATTGATTTATTTTAGTATGAAAATAGGTGTTATTTAGCATGAATAGTACAACCAATTGTAAGATTTAGCATTCAGATTTACAAATTAATTTGTTTACATAACAAATCCTTACACAAAACTCACCGAAAAAATACAAGTTTTGCTAATCCGATAGTGGAGGAGAAACACCTAAAAGGTAGATGCAGCCAATGGTGGCAATGGTGCTCTGACTACACTTCGACGATAGTATATGACAAAAAACGGTGTTTCGGTGGTAGCAGATGACAACAAAGGGGTGCTCCGGCAGTAGCAAACGACGATAAAGGGTGCTCCTATGGCAGCAGACAACGACAAAGGGTGCTCCCGCGGCAGCAGACGGCGTTAAAGGCTGCATCGTCAAAATGAGCTCCTATTACAGCATATGGTGCATCGTCAAAGGGTGATCTAGAATGTTTAGGACGACATATTGCGAGGAGCTCCTATTAAAGCAGAGGAGTTTACTCCTTAGGGCGAAAACTATGATGATTTTAACCCCGTCTGGTGGAAAGACATTTTTGTCCTTACTCGAAATATTGTTTTATGGCGCTTATGACGGGAAATAATACTTAAGTCTTTGCAAACGCACCGAGCTTCGATGCTAAGTGATGTTGATACACACGAGAAATGAGCCAACCATGCTTATATATGTGGCGCTTATTCAGACCCGAGAACACGCACCTGTGTGTTTCGAATGCTTTGACCAGGAAAGGGTGTTGTGTGTTCTCCCCGAAACACAAATTCTCGTGTTTCGGTGTGTACGGAGGAATATCTTGGGACCCATGATAATTCATATGCCAATGTTGCCCGCAATGACTTTATAATAAAATAACATATAAAAAAGGTAGATATGCTTTTGATAGAAATCTCCTCCTGTAAGATAGATATGCATTAGACAAAAATGTCCTCTCGCTCCTTGTTAATAGATTTGCATGTTCCACCTTTGTTTTTAGCTTGTGTTGCAACACATGGTCGCCTTCGCCTTCCTGCCTGATATGTAATAACCACTTTTTTGGAAGGCGAAATTAATGGGAATTTTAAAGATATAATGCGTAAATGGTTTGATTTGGGCCTGGGATCTAAATCTCGGATCCAGGACCCATAAGAAGTTATAAAGTAAACATAACGCGTGGAATCAATATGCGGATCCACACTATTAGAGAACTTCAGATCCAAATCGCGGACCCAGGTAAGCAAAGGATCCACTAATCCAGATCACAGCAGGCTCGCGGGTTTTGAATCCAGACCCGGGTCGCACCGTGTGATACCGATAAGTAATGGTTAAAAAAAAAACAAGAAGACCTTGCCCGATAAAACAGAAAGAAAGAATTTAGGGTTCAGAGTGAACCCTAACAGAAATCACAATAGGGAAGTGTGGAGCACCACCGCCGGAGGAGAACTCCTCTCTTCACGAGCTTTCCCCTACAAAGGGGGACCCCGAGTCAGTCTCATCTCACTCTCCTCTGCCTCTCAACTCTCTCGTCCTCTCCCCCTCTCTGTTGCATCATCGACGCCGCTTAGGCGAGCCGTCGTCGCCTCCTTCCTTGCCTCTCTGTGTGCGACTAAAGTCGACGTCGCCAGCATCCTCCTTCTTGCAGTAAAGTCGACCATCTACAGACTTCAGTCGGCTTTGTACTCGCATCTCTAGCCTCCAATCGCCGGAACAGGTAGGATTTTGTGCCACTTTTTGTAGGTATCGACTGACATCGGTGTGGGATTGGGTCGGTCATGGGCAGGGAATCTGATCTTTCTCATTTTTCGAGTGCTCTGATGAGATTTTTGGCTACCGGAAAATGCAGGCCCGTGAGTTGGGGTTTCCAGTAGTCGTGATTTTTGATTTGGGGGTTTTCTTGCTTAAACCCTAACTTGGAAAATCTCAAATCAAACCGATTTGGGATTTTGGTTGAAGCTTTGGTTAGCCCAGCCGTGGGGTTTCGATTTCTTGGATTTGATAACCCCAGATTTGGGGGTTTCCTATTGGGGAGCCGATAAACCCAGATTTTTGAAGAAGGGAATCTGATTCTTGGTGTTGGGTGACACATTTGTTGGTTCAAGTTAGTCATCGATTGATTTGGGATGATTCACATGCCTTGTTGGTTCCATGTGAATCGATGTTTTTGGATAGGTGTTTGAGAATTGTATATACAAAACTGATTTTGTGCTTATTCATGTACTCATTTTCGTTGATTTGATTTTGATAGGCCTTAAACCAGAATCTCTACTAAATCAAATGAAGTTTGTGGTTTTTCTTAGAATAGATATATTGAACTTTACGCTAACCTGCGTTTTCTTGATCTGAGTTCAATTTGTATATTGACATATTGTTTACATGTATGGTGTTATCGTTCTGTTATGACTGTCAGAAATCTCATTTCTACTGAAGGAGTTTTCAGATGGCCTGAAACCTATGGATTCGGCTGAAAGAAGATCCCCAATATTCACAAAATTGGGGACGGTTTCTTAACCTGGATTCTGATTTGGGGTTAACTACAGAGGGGGGTTTTGCCGATTTCCTATGGTTTTGTTTCTGTGATTTCATCAAGTATAGGGTTATGTTACGGAAGGGGTAAACACCACGTGTATATTCTTGTTCCTCCGTAAATGAATGCAAGGTGGTTAACACAAAGGGTTGGCTTCACAAATACTGAATTCATACCTATTATTGGTCCTAAATATTGTGACTGATTTTCGTGTATATTCTTTAAGGTTTATGGTTCAGAATTTGGGTATAAATCATTCTGTGAAATCTTCGTAGTTGTATATCATGGATTATAGCATGAATACTTTAAGAATAATTTCCTGGTAATCACATGAATGGTCAAAGTTTGAAACCTTAGGGTGTTCGCTAGACACTGGATTTGGGTTTCCCATGAGTAGTCGGTTTTTGAAAAACATTCTTGAGGGAAAAAGGATCTAACATTATTAGGGATTTTCATTATTGATTATGGATGCTTTATAGAGGACACTAATATACATGTGATCTATATGCTTGCGGAAAAGAAATCTCGTCAATGTGCTTTTGGAAGTATTTGTGGCTTTTAGGATGATCAGTTTGAAGGCACTTAGCTGAAGCTTATTATAAGTTGTTAATAACTACTAACTTACAACTGAGAGGATATCATCTTGCAGTTCATTGTAATCTGGTCTATGAAAATTATGATAGTGGTGTTTCATGTCTTAGCACCATGACTATATTTTAGGGTGCTATACAAACTGGCCCTGTTAGAGAATGCCCAGGTTAAGATATTTTCAATATAAACAATGTCTCTACAATTTATTTGGTTGAGAGGGAAAACTATCTTTTTTATGACATTGGTTGCATATCTCAAAAGATCATAAACTAGATCTTCGAAAACTTGGGAGGACTAATAGCATCTTATGTGCATATCACCACAGGGACTCGAATTTGGGATACTACCCAAACTATCTCTAACAAACTGAGCATCCTTATTTTAATTATTGATTAGCTGAATGTGTTCATTTTGTGGTATCGACTCCTGGTATTATGCAAGCTGTATTCTTCTCTCATGGAAGTCCATGAAATTTTATTATGATGGACTGAATTTAGTCGGTTGGACTGAATTTAGTCGGCTGGACTGAATTGACTATTTTTTAGCTAAAAAGATGGGGGTTCGGGATTGGTAAGCTCGACCACCTTCCTTAGCCTATGCAAAAACTTACACTTCTGTCTGGCGAATACGTGAAATGTTATCTTAGCATTTCATTGTACTGGTTATGCATTTATGAATGAGATCATGACTCGGTTAGTGATATTTTTTATAAGCGTGTGTAATTTATGTGCACACTCACACACTCAAACGAGATATGCATTGGTTAATACACGTATGTGATGTAGGTAACACACATAGTGAGGATGCATATGGCTGAGAAATGGCATGCTTATGATTGGGTTTGTATTTGCGTGGGTGCACATGCGTTTGACACATGTCAGCATGCTTTATAGTTTGCAACATGTGAGGTATTTGGTACCTATTAACATATTATTGCAAAGCTGGTTTTGGAAAGTGCATACATGAAATCAATGTGTGTTTAGCATGTAAAATCATGCATAAATGTTCTCATGTACTTATGAATTATGGATGAATGCATGTGTGTTAAGTGATTACAAAAAAGCACTTGTACATGGATGGTGAACACATGCATATGATTATGGTAACTCATGCACATTATTAAATTGGTTTGGATGAATGTGTATTTGGAGGCATGCTGACCTCATTGCATAAATTACAAGTTATGATTTTTGTATATGATGCATCGATGGTCTAAATGAATCATCACAGGCCTGGAGAGCCGTGAGCTTTGGTTTGCTCTTTCTTTAATTGTTTAAATGCATCGCAATAATCATATTTACATGATGGTTTTATTTGTGTTGTTCTATTGTTGCCACAAGGGGAAGGCCGTGAAGAGCTACGCATTGGTGATTTGCGAGCTTATGTTGCATGTTGATTTGCAAGCTTATGATTAACTTTGCATGTTGGTTTGCATATGTGATTTTATTGCTCTATATTACACTGTTAGATGTGTTTCCACGGGCTGGAGTCTCGTGATGGTTCTCGCAGGGGTTGATGCGAGCTTTTGCCTTGTTTTTGCATGTGGAACTGCAAAACTCAATAATTGGCTCATAATAAAAAGATAATGAATAAGAATAGTGTAATATATATTCTGGGATATCTCATCTGGAAAATGAGGATCATAGAGTTCCAGTCTTTGGGAGACTGTGAGGATACAAAAACTCCGTGTGCTGAAATTTTGGCCCCTGAATCCAATATTGAGGTTCCTTCTCCTGGCCACGGTTTTCGGGAGAGTCTGCCACTTTACCTGGAAGTGGTGTGTTGGTCACAGCTGTGAGTTTGTTTTGGTACCAAAGAAGTGGCACTTGTGAGCGTGGGTTGTCCCTTGTGTCTCCGACATTAGATGTGGAGGTCTAATGATCCGAAGGTGATTTGGTCGAGGGCTAACTTCGGAACCTAGTAATAAAATACAAATTATGTGTTAAGCTACACTAAGAACCTACTTGACCTCGAGGTTTGTACCCGTTTAGTGTATTTGTGGGCAACGGTAATTAAAAAGAGGAACTTAAACTGTATGCATTTAATAGGGCATGCATATGGAAAGAGAAACTTAAGGAAAGATAATAAGAGGATTCATGCATTACACATAAGTCATGCATTTTTCAGCTATGCATTAGAACATGCATATGTTATTTGTTCCTTTAATTGTTATATATTTAATGGATACATGTTTAACTTCTAATGCATGTTAAATGCCTTGTTCTACTTGATTTGTAATTCATGGTATTGTTTAATATTCCTTTATGCATAATGGATGTACCTTGTGGCATGAATGCGTACTGGAATTATGAATTGTCATAATAGCATTTCTCTGAATAATTGTGTGGATTCGTAATTGTGGTTGTGGGATATATAAATGTTGCTATTGATGTTACCTATCAGTTAGCTTCTGATAAATTGTTGATTGTCGTAGTATAAACCTTGGTTTATTTTTTATATATATTGAACATCATACTTGACACCCATATCACATACTGGATTCATGATATATCACATTAAAAGTTACAGGATTCCTACTTAGACAGTTGTAGTCTAATTCCTATAAATTTTCAGGTGAAGAATTGGAGTTAGGAGCGACTGCGGGATGGGGCTTCGATCAGGATTTTGGATTTACTGTTCCAATGATAGTGTGATAACTCTGATCTTAATTTTCATTGATATCGAAATAAAAAGAATGTTTTGGTCTTGCTCCACCTATAATGTTCTGGAATGCTTAGCCCTCTGGCATGACTGGTTTCCGCTGTATAAAAAAAATCCTCAAAAATTTGGGTTAAGATTTTGGGGCATTACAATTATGGTATCAGAGCATTGGAACACTAAATCAAAGATCACGGTCGTGTCATACCCTGCAAGCGCTCTGTAAGTATAATTTATTTTGTTTTGTTATTGGTTGTGTTACTGGTACTTTTTATTATGATGCTCATATTAGCGTATAGGTGAATTCTCGCCTACAATTGATTAATTTTGACCTATTAGGTGAATGATGTATCACGCCTACATAGTTTCATATTGTAGATGATTGCATTATAGATGATTGTCTGAAGGAATCTATTATAATGGCATAGCATGATTGATATATGTATCATGAATATTCGACTAAATCTCTTAGTAGACATGTGCATGTGTTTCACATCGAAATCATCGATTGTGATATGATGCCAGAATTATCAAAGCACATGAAATGATGAAATGATCTAAATATCTTAGATGCATATATGCTTTGAATCCGGTGTGCATAACTCGAACTACGTAGAAGTTACGTACCTTGAGGTTTAGTTGATTTTTGATATATTCAAGATCACAATGTGTAAAACTTATGTTTCGGTTACACATGCTTCGAGGTTAAATTTGGAAATACAATGTTTCTAGTGGCAATGATATAATGCATAGGATAATATGCTTCTGTATGATAGGATTAAAATGCCACGTGATTTGAAAATTTTGAAAGCATGTGATATATGCTTAAGTTCAACAGTGAACTAGGATTCATGGAACCTTATTGGGGAAAGGTATGATTTTATAACTTATGTGCCATATGAAGTGATGATGCCTATTGGTGATATGTATGTCCGTGCCAATATTGGTGGCTATCGACCTTGAAAGCGGTCATTTGTATGTATCACTATTTTGGCATCTGTTGAAGATCCTTTTCTGCAAAGGATTATCTGTGAGGGTGTGTATGACCAAGATCAGGTGATCCAGCTAGAGGGGCGGATCTCTGTGAGGAAATACATTGTCCAAGAGCAGGTAGCCGCAAGGACGGTGAATTCTTGTGAGAAAGTTTATTGTCCAAGACCATGTATACCTTCTAGAGCGGTAATTTCGTGTGAGGTTGTACAATTTTCAGACCAAGTGATCCGACGCGGATCTTGTTAATCTTTAATTAATAAAGAGTTATGGTAAATTGTGAAGATTCTCCAAGATTGAGGGAGATAGCTTGACATGAATCAACAGATTTGGCTTTTAGTGTAGCCAAATTTTATCGTTATTGATTTTAAATCTTGATATAATGACATGTTTGTGTGTTTTGTGGATAGAAGGGTCACTTTGTAGGAGATTTTAGACCTTGATTTGAGGTTATGTTTGGTTTTTCTGTGAAAAGATGGGGTCATTTTGAGCAATAGGAATACGTAGAGGTTATTCAGGACAAGAAGACTCTTAGAAATAATGAGAACAACAAACAATGACGTGATTTTGTACGGATTTTGCTATCAAAGAAATCATGTATGAATTTTTGTTTAGATCGACTTTTAGCTCCAAACTTCTCAGAGAAACACATTGTGTTTTGTCTTGATCCGTATATGTTGGAATATATGTTGGGAGCTCGCACACATACGTGCATCCTTGTCAATACCAATCCCCTCAGATACGATCTCTACGTGAATCCTGCAATGAAATTTCGAGGACAAAATTCTTTTTACGAGAGAAGGATGTAATAACCACTTTTGGGGGAAAATTAATGGGAATTTTATAGATATAATGCGTAAATGGTTTGATTTGGGCTTGAGATCCAAATCTCGGATCCAGGACCCATAAGGAGTTATAAAGTAAACATAACGCGTGGATCCAATATGCGGATCCACACTATTGGAGAACTTCAGATCCAAATTGCGGACCCAGGTAAGCAAAGGATCCACTAATCCAGATCGCAGCAGGCTCGTGGGTCTTGAATCCAGACCCGGGTCGCACTGTGTGATACCGATAAGTAATGGTTTAAAAAAAAAATAAGAAGACCTTGCTCGATAAAACAGAAAGAAAGAAGTTAGGGTTCAGAGTGAAACCTAACAGAAATCACAATAGGGAAGTGTGGAGCGCCGCCGCCGGAGGAGAGCTCCTCTCTTCGCGGGCTTTCCCCTACAAAGGGGGACCCCAAGTCAGTCTCATCTCACTCTCCTCTGCCTCTCAACTCTCTCGTCCTCTCCCCCTCTCTGTTGCATCATCGATGCTGCTCAGGTGAGCCGTCGTCGCCTCCTCCCTCGCCTCTCTGTGTGCGACTAAAGTCGACGTCGCCGGCATCCTCCTTCTTGCAGTAGCGTCGACCATCTACAGACTTCAGCCGGCTTTGTACTCGCATCTCTAGCCTCCAATCGCCGGAACAGGTAGGATTTTGTGCCACTTTTTATAGGTATCGACTGATATCGGTGTGGGATTGGGTCGGTCAAGGGCAGGGAATCTGATCTTTCTGATTTTCCGAGTGCTCCGATGAGATTCTTGGCTACCGAAAAATGCAAACCCATGAGTTGGGGTTTCGAGTAGTCGTGATTTTCGATTTGGGGTTTTTTTTTTTTGCTTAAACCCTAACTTGGAAAATCTCAAATCAAACCGATTTGGGATTTCGGTTGAAGCTTTGGTTAGCCCAGCCGTGGGGTTTCGATTTCTTGGATTTGATAACCCCAGATTTGGGGGTTTCCTATTGGGGAGCCGATAAACCCAGATTTTTGAAGAAGGGAATCTGATTCTTGGTGTTGGGTGACACATTTGTTGGTTCAAGCTAGTCATCGATTGATTTGGGATGATTCACATGCCTTGTTGGTTCCATGTGAATCGATGTTTTTGGATAGGTGTTTGAGAATTGTATATACAAAACGGATTTTGTGCTTATTCATGTACTCATTTTCGTTGATTTGATTTTGATAGGCCTTAAACCAGAATCTCTACTAAATCAAATGAAGTTTGTGGTTTTTCTTAGAATAGATATATTGAACTTTACGCTAACCTGCGTTTTCTTGATCTGAGTTCAATTTGTATATTGACATATTGTTTACATGTATGGTGTTATCGTTCTGTTATGACTGTCAGAAATCTCATTTCTACTGAAGGAGTTTTCAGATGGCCTGAAACCTATGGATTCGGCTGAAAGAAGATCCCCAATATTCACAAAATTGGGGACGGTTTCTTAACCTGGATTCTGATTTGGGGTTAACTACAGAGGGGGGTTTTGCCGATTTCCTATGGTTTTGTTTCTGTGATTTCATCAAGTATAGGGTTATGTTATGGAAGGGGTAAACACCACGTGTATATTCTTGTTCCTCCGTAAATGAATGCAAGGTGGTTAACACAAAGGGTTGGCTTCACAAATACTGAATTCATACCTATTATTGGTCCTAAATATTGTGACTGATTTTCGTGTATATTCTTTAAGGTTTATGGTTCAGAATTTGGGTATAAATCATTCTGTGAAATCTTCGTAGTTGTATATCATGGATTATAGCATGAATACTTTAAGAATAATTTCCTGGTAATCACATGAATGGTCAAAGTTTGAAACCTTAGGGTGTTCGCTAGACACTGGATTTGGGTTTCCCATGAGTAGTCGGTTTTTGAAAAACATTCTTGAGGGAAAAAGGATCTAACATTATTAGGGATTTTTATTATTGATTATGGATGCTTTATAGAGGACACTAATATACATGTGATCTATATGCTTGCGGAAAAGAAATCTCGTCAATGTGCTTTTGGAAGTATTTGTGGCTTTTAGGATGATCAGTTTGAAGGCACTTAGCTGAAGCTTATTATAAGTTGTTAATAACTACTAACTTACAACTAAGAGGATATCATGTTGTGGATCATTGTAATCTGGTCTATGAAAATTATGATATTGGTGTTTCATGTCTTTGCACCATGACTATATTTTAGGGTGCTATACAAACTGGCCCTGTTAGAGAATGTCAAGTTAAGATATTTTCAATGTAAACAATGTCTCTACAATTTATTTGGTTGAGAGGGAAAACTATCTTTTTTATGACATTGGTTGCATATCTCAAAAGATCATAAACTAGATCTTCGAAAACTTGGGAGGACTAATAGCATCTTATGTGCATATCACCACAGGGACTCGAATTTGGGATACTACCCAAACTATCTCTAACAAACCGAGCATCCTTATTTTAATTATTGATTAGCTGAATGTGTTCATTTTGTGGTATCGGCTCCTGGTATTATGCAAGTTGTATTCTTCTCTCATGGAAGTTCATGAAATTTTATTATGATGGACTGAATTTAGTCGGCTGGACTGAATTGTCTATTTTTTAGCTAGAAAGATGGGTTCCAGGATTGGTAAGCTCGACAACCTTCCTTAGCCTATGCAAAAACTTACACTTCTGCCCGACGAATACGTGAAATGTTATCTTAGCATTTCATTGTACTGGTTGTGCATTTATGAATGTGATCATGGCTCAGTTAGTGATATTTTTGATGAGCATGTGTAATTTTTGTGCACACTCACACACTCATAGGAGATATGCATTGGTTAATACACGTATGTGATGTAGGTAACACACATAGTGAGGATGCATATGACTGGGAAATGGCATGCTTATGATTGGGTTTGTATTTGTGTGGGTGCACATGCGTTTGGCACATGTGAGCATGCTTTATAGTTTGCAACATGTGAGGTATTTGGTACCTGTTAACATATTATTGCAAAGTTGGTTTTGGAAAGTGCATACATGAAATCAATATGTGTTTAGCATGTAAAATCATGCATAAATGTTCTCATGTACTTATGAATTATGGATGAATGCATGTGTGTTAAGTGATTACATAAAAGCACTTGTACATGGATGGTGAACACATGCATATGATTATGGTAACTCATGCACATTGTGAAAGTGGTTTGGATGGATGTGTATTTGGAGCCATGCTGACCTCATTGCATAAATTGCAAGTTATGATTTTTTTATATGATGCATCGATGGTTTAAATGAATCATCACAGGCCTGGAGAGTCGTGAGCCTTGGTTTGCTCTTTCTATAATTTTTTAAATGCATCACAATAATCATATTTACATGATGGTTTTAATTGTGTTGTTCTATTGTTGCATGGGTGGGAGGTCGTGAAGAGCTACGCATTGGTGATTTGCGAGCTTATGTTGCATGTTGATTTGCAAGCCTATGATTAACTTTGCATGTTGGTTTGCATCTGTGATTTTATTGCTCTATATTGCATTGTTCGATGTGTTTCCATGGGCTGGAGTCTCGTGATGGTTCTCGCAGGGGTTGATGCGAGCTTTTGCCTTGTTTTTGCATGTGGAACTGCAAAACTCAATAATTTGCTCTTAATAAAAAGATAATGAATAAAAAGAGTGTAATATACGTTCTGGGATATCTTATCTAGAGAATGAGGATCTTAGAGTTCCAGTCTTGGGGAAACTATGAGGATACAAAAACTCTGTGTGTTGAAATTTTGTCCCCTGAACCCGATATTAAGGTTCCTTCTTCTGGCCACGGTTTTAGGGATAGTCTGTCAATTTACCCGGGAGTGGTGTGTTGGTCACACTTGTGAGTTTATTTTAGTACCAAGGAAGTGGCACTTGTGGGCGTGGGGTATCCCTTGTATCCTCGACATTAGATCTGGAGGTCTAATGTTCCGAAGGTGATTCAGTCGAGGGCTAACTTTGGAACCCAGTAATAAAATACAAATTGTGTGTTAAGCTACACTGAGAACCTACTTGACCTCGGGGTTTATACCCGTTTAGTGTATCTGTGGGCAACAATAATTAAAAAGAGAAACTTAAATTGTATGCATTTAATAGGGCATGCATATGGAAAGAGAAACTTAAGGAAAGATAATAAGAGGATTCATGCATTACACATAAGTCATGCATTTTCCAGCTATGCATTAGAACATGCATATGTTATCTGTTCCTTTAATTGTTATATATTTAATGGATACATGTTTAACTTCTAATGCATGTTACATGCCTTGTTCTACTTGATTTGTAATTCATGGTATTGTTTAATGTTTCTTTATGCATAATGGATGTACCTTGTGGTATGAATGCGTACTGGAATTATGAATTGTCATAATAGCATTTCTCTGAATAATTATGTGGATTCGTAATTGTCGTTGTGGGATATATAAATGTTGCTATTGATGTTACCTGTCAGTTAGCTTCTGATAAATTTTTTACTGTCGTAGTATAGACCTTGGTTAATTTTTGGTATATACTGAACATCATACTTAACACCCATATCACATACTGGATTCATGATATATCATATTAAAAGTTACAGATTTCCTACTTAGACAGTTGTAGTTTAATTCCTATAAATTTTCAGGTGAAGAATTGAAGTTAGGAGCGGTTGCGGGATGAGGCTTCGATCAGGATTTTGGATTTACTGTTCCAAGGATAGTGTGAGAACTCTGATCTTAATTTTCATTGATATTGAAATGAAAAGAATGTTTTGATCTTGTTCCACCTGTAATGTTCTGGAATGCTTAGCCCTATGGTATGACTGGTTTCCGCTGTATAAAAAAAAATCCTCAAAAATTTGGGTTAAGTTTTCGGGGAGTTACATGATGAGTTGTGGAGCCTGATTCATAGTTTCTTCTCTTATAGAAGGGGGGGGTCTAGGGGTTCCTCAGGTGTGGGTCCCGCTGAACGGTCAGCAGGCGAGGGTCCAGAGGGGGAGCCCCTGGCGGGGGCTCTCTGGGGGGCAGCGCCCCCCAGAACAAATTTTTCTTGGACCTGACTTGTTTAGGTTTAGGGTTGTCGCCCTTGCCTTGTATAAATTCTTTCTTTTCTTTCTCTCTTGTAACTGTTGAAAAGAGCAATACGATTTCTCTCTGAGCGGCCGTGGTTTTTTTTACTCTCTCTAGTTTGAGCGAAGGTTTTTTTTACGTAATTCTGCGTGTTCCTCTTCTTTGTAGTTTGATTGTTATTGTTTATTCGTTTTCTTGCTTGAACGTTTCCTAACACTGCCTTATGTAGAAATTAGATCAGAGAGTAGCGATTTATAATAAAAATTAGATGAAAGAGTAGCGATTTACAGTAGAAATCAGATAAGAGAGTAGCTATTTATAGTATAAATCAAACCAGAGAGTAGCGATTTATAGTAGAAATCAAATAAGAGAGTAGCGATTTATAGTACAAATCAAATTAGAGAGAAGTGATTTACAATACAAATCAGATGAGAGAGTAGCGATTTATAATAAAAATCAGATCAGAGAGTAGCGATTTACAGTAGAAATCAGATAAGAGAGTAGCTATTTATAGTAGAAATCAAACCAGAAAGTAGCGATTTATAGTATAAATCAGACCAGATAGTAGCAATTTATAGTAGAAATCAGATAATCGCTACTCTCTTATCTGATTTCTACTGTAAATCGCTACTCTCTGATCTGATTTGTACTATAAATCGCTACTCTTTGGTTTGATTTATATTGTAAATTGCTACTCTCTGATTTGATTTCTACTGTAAATCGCTACACTCTGATTTGATTTATATTGTAAATCGCTACTCTTTTATCTGATTTCTACTGTAAATCGTTAATCTCTGATTTGATTTCCACTATAAATCGCTACTCTCTGGTCTGATTTCTACTGTATATCGCTACTCTCTCGTCTGATTTCTATTGTAAATCACTACTCTCTGATTTGATTTCTACGGTAAATCGCTACTCTCTTATCTGATTTTTATTGTAAATCGCTACTCTCTTATTTGATTTTTATTGTAAATCCCTACTCTCTTGTCTGATTTTTACTATAAATCGCTACTCTTTGATTTAATTTCTATTGTAAATTGCTACTCTCTTATCTGATTTCTACTGTAAATCGCTAATCTCTTAACTGATTTTTACTGTAAATCGCTACTCTCTGATCTGATTTCTATTGTAAATCTCTACTCTCTGATTTGATTTCTACTGTAAATCGCTACTCTCTTATCTGATTTTTACTGTAAATCGCTACTCTCTTATCTGATTTCTACTATAAATTGTTACTCTCTTATCTGATTTCTATTGTAAATCGCTAGTCTACTTAGTTCGACACTGCCACCGTTATCTCTGTTGTAAATCATTCTTCTCTGTCTACTCAGTTCGACGCTTGCACCCTGGTATCATGATTAACAATAGACAAAATGCTGATTCCTCTGGTAATTCAACTATTTCTCACAAACAGACGATGACAAAGAGTGCTCTGGCAATAATAGATAACGATGACGATAAAGGGTGCTCTGACGACAGCAAATGATGGTAAAGAGTGCTTCGACGACAATAGACGACGACAAATGGTACTCTGACGGCAGCAGACGATGGCAAAGGGTATATCGTCAAAGGGAGTTGCTGTTACAGCAAATGGTGCATTGTCAAAGGGTGATCCAGAACGTTTAGGGTGACATATTGCAATGAGCTCATGTTAAAGCAGAGGAGTTTACTCCTTAGGGCGAAAAAAATGATGATTTCAACTCTTTCTGGTAGGAGAACATTTTTGTTCTTTACTCGAAATACTACAAGAAATTTATGGATTAGCGATGACCTAAATCCGTCGCTAATCCGTCACTAAACCGTTTAGCGACGGATATCTTTCATTGCAATTTTTTTGATGCTAATTAGCGACGAAATATATCTCTCGCTCGTTCCGTCGCTAACTTGCGATGGATTAACGAATGCCAAAATCCGTCGCAAGGTCATCGTTACTTTGAGGAGGTTTGGATTAGCGATGGATTTATATTCGTCGCTAAATTTAGCGACTATAGAAAATAGCGCCGGATATATCTGTCACAAAAAATGAAAAAAATAAAAATATATATTTAAAAATTTAATATCGAGAAAAAAATTCTTGTGATACAATTTATATTTCCTTTACAATTTATATTTCATGTGAATACAAAACAAAGTACACATCAAAATACATATAAATAGAAATCGAAACAATTAATCGATCCACTATAAATTTCTCAAGTTCTAATTATTTACAATTCAACAATTACATTTTTGAAACAAAAAGAAAGTAAAACAAATTCAACACATAAATCTAATCATCGCCAAGATTTTGTGCGTCCTCTTGTTCGTTATCTCGATCTGTCCTTTCAGCTCCACTACGCTCATTATCGCCAGCAACCTACACGAGAAAAGAAATGTCAATATTGATAAACAAAATATACTGAAATAAATTATACTCTATATGTGATTCTATCATGCTCATATGTGTTCTAAGGCACTTAAAAAACTTTATACAAGACTCTATCATGCTCATATAAGTGTTATAAAGCAGTAAAAAAAAACTTTATATGCAATTCTATCGTACTCATATGTGTTCAAAGGCAGTAAAAAAATAGTATATGTGATTCTATCATGCTCATATGTGCTCTAAGACCGTCAAAAAGCTGTATATGTGATTCTACCATGCTCATATGTGTTCTAAGGCAGTAAAAAAACTTTAAATGTGATTCTATCATGCTGATATGTGTTATAAGGCAGTAAAAAAACCTTATATGAAATTCTATCATGCTCATATGTGCTCTAAGGCAGTAAAAAAACTTTATATGTGATTCTATCATGCTCATATGTGTTCTAAGGCAGTAAAAAAAACTTTATACATGATTCTATCATGCTCATATGTGTTATAAAGCAGTAAAAAAACTTCATACATGATTCTCTCATGCTCATATGTGTTTTAAGGTAGTAAAAAAACTTTATATGTGATTCTATCATGTTCATATGTGTTATAAAGCAGTAAAAAAACTGTATATATGATTCTACCATGCTTATATGTGTTCTAAGGCAGTAAAAAAAACTTTATACATGATTTTATCATGCTTATATGTGTTATAAAGCAGTAAAAAAACTTCATACGTGATTCTATCATGCTCATATGTGTTCTAAGGCAGTAAAAAAACTTTATATGTGATTCTATCGTGCTCATATGTGTTATAAAGCAGTAAAAAAACTTCATACGTGATTCTATCATGATCATATGTGTTCTAAGGCAGTAAAAAAACTTTATATGTGATTCTATCATGCTCATATGTGTTATAAAGCAGTAAAAAAATTGTTTATGTGATTCTACCATGCTCATATGTGTTCTAAGGCAGTAAAAAAAACTTTATACATGATTTTATCATGCTCATATGTGTTATAAAGCAGTAAAAAAACTTCATACGTGATTCTATCATGCTCATATGTGTTCTAAGGCAGTAAAAAAACTTTATATGTGATTCTATCATGCTCATATATGTTATAAAGCAGTAAAAAAACTTTATATGTGATTCTATCATGCTCATATGTGTTCTAAGGCAGTAAAAAAAACTTATACATGATTCTATCATGCTCATATGTGTTATAAAGCAGTAAAAGAACTTCATACGTGATTCTATCATGCTCATATGTGTTCTAAGGCAGTAAAAAAACTTTATATGTGATTCTATCATGCTCATATGTGTTATAAAGCAGTAAAAAAACTTCATACGTGATTCTATCATGCTCATATGTGTTCTAAGGCAGTAAAAAAACTTTATATGTGATTATATCATGCTCATATGTGTTCTAAGGCAGTAAAAAAACTTTATACATGATTCTATCATACTCATATGTGCTCTAAGGCAGTAAAAAAACTTTATATGTGATTCTATCATGCTCATATGTGTTTTAACGCAATAAAAAAAACTTTATACATGATTCTATCATGCTCATATGTGTTATAAAGCAGTAAAAAAACTTCATACGTGATTCTATCATGCTCATATGTGTTTTAAGGCAGTAAAAAAACTTTATATGTGATTCTATCATACTCATATGTGTTATAAAGCAGTAAAAAAACTGTATATATGATTCTACCATGCTTATATGTGTTCTAAGGCAGTAAAAAAAACTTTATACATGATTTTATCATGCTTATATGTGTTATAAAACAGTAAAAAAACTTCATACATGATTCTATCATGCTCATATGTGTTCTAAGGCAGTAAAAAAACTTTATATGTGATTCTATCATGCTCATATGTGTTATAAAGTAGTAAAAAAACTTCATACGTGATTCTATCCTGCTCATATGTGTTCTAAGGCAGTAAAAAAACTTTATTTGTGATTCTATCATGCTTATATGTGTTATAAAGCAGTAAAAAAACTTCATACGTGATTCTATCATGCTCATATGTGTTCTAAGGCAGTAAAAAAACTTTATATGTGATTCTATCATGCTCATATGTGTTATAAAGTAGTAAAAAAATTGTTTATGTGATTCTACCATGCTCATATGTGTTCTAAGGCAGTAAAAAAAACTTTATACATGATTTTATCATGCTCATATATGTTATAAAGCAGTAAAAAAACTTCATACGTGATTCTATCATGCTCATATGTGTTCTAAGGCAGTAAAAAAACTTTATATGTGATTCTATCATGCTCATATATGTTATAAAACAGTAAAAAAACTTTATATGTGATTCTATCATGCTCATATGTGTTCTAAGGCAGTAAAAAAAACTTATACATGATTCTATCATGCTCATATGTGTTATAAAGCAGTAAAAAAACTTCATACGTGATTCTATCATGCTCATATGTGTTCTAAGGCAGTAAAAAAAGTTCATATGTGATTCTATCATGCTCATATGTGTTATAAAGCAGTAAAAAAACTTCATACGTGATTCTATCATGCTCATATGTGTTCTAAGGCAGTAAAAAAACTTTATATGTGATTATATCATGCTCATATGTGTTCTAAGGCAGTAAAAAAACTTTATACATGATTCTATCATGCTCATATGTGCTCTAAGGCTGTAAAAAAACTGTATATGTGATTCTATAATGCTCATATGTGTTCTAATACAATAAAAAAAACTTTATACATGATTCTATCATGCTCATATGTGTTATAAAGCAGTAAAAAAACTTCATACGTGATTCTATCATGCTCATATGTGTTTTAAGGCAGTAAAAAAAACTTTATATGTGATTCTATCATGCTCATATGTGTTATAAAGCAGTAAAAAAACTGTATATATGATTCTACCATGCTTATATGTGTTCTAAGGCAGTAAAAAAAACTTTATACATGATTTTATCATGCTTATATGTGTTATAAAGCAGTAAAAAAACTTCATACATGATTCTATCATGCTCATATGTGTTCTAAGGCAGTAAAAAAACTTTATATGTGATTCTATCATGCTCATATGTGTTATAAAGCATTAAAAAAACTTCATACGTGATTCTATCCTGCTCATATGTGTTCTAAGGCAGTAAAAAAACTTTATATGTGATTCTATCATGCTTATATGTGTTATAAATCAGTAAAAAAACTATATATGTGATTCTACCATGCTCATATGTGTTCTAAGGCAGGCAAAAAATTGTATATGTGACTCTACCATGCTGATATACTGAAATAAATTATATCCAATGCGCCTAAGTTAAGGCAATCAAAGTTATATGAAATCTAACGACATGCAATACATCACATAAAACTTTTATACATGAGAAGCACCTGCAATCGAAGTTCCCTTGTCCTGCAAAAAAATATTGAACTCATCTTGGAGAACATCACGCACTGTTTCATGAAAGTAGTCACACATTGTGTCCTTAACGATTTGGCGTACATCATTACCGTCAAGAATATGATGTTTGGAGCTGATGTGTATGGGAGAAGTCTGTGAGCCATGACTGGAAGAAGCAACAACTGGTGATGTGTTCATATTACTCCCAAACCCGAACACACGACCCTTTTTTGGGTTCACCTGCTGCAGTCACCCATGCTGCAAGATCAAATGATGGATGCTGAGTAGAGTCATCACCATATCGCTCTACCATTTGTTTCTCATATGCCTCCTACAAAATGATGTTTACAGTATGCATTAATAATTAAGAATTACGATGTTTATGATAACTTGTATATTATAATGATTATTAATACAATAAATACATATCGTTATCGTTCTCGCCTTCTCTGATACAAACTCTCCCGTGGTTTACGTTTATGTGTTTCAACAAACACATCTTGTATGGCACAATGCCTCCTTTTTCTGCTTTCTGCGAAGTGAAATGATAAAAGATTTAGTTAACAGGTTTGCAACAATACTTATAAAATTGACAATATATATATATTGATGAGTTATCATTTTCTTCTGGAGGCTCCCAAAAGTCCTAGATTCACCTGTGTGTAGATGGGCTTCGAGCATTTCCGCTGGATTTTGTGCAGCCTTCGCTGAGCGGTTTCGAAATGCATCCCCCGATCACTTGTCACACATTCCCTCCAAATAATCTCTCCTCATAGTAATAGGGCCATGACCCTTCCACTGTAGTGGATCATCTATTCCGCCAGATACTTTTTTTGCTGCAGTCTTCATATTGTGCAGCATGTCTGCAAATTGATTGGCAGTCACCTTCTGTCACACCTTCCTTGTATCATTTTCCTCCACCGTAGTTGCGAAGCGATTCGAAGCCTACAAATATTTTCAGAAAGTTAGTAGACATGACTAAAAAAAATTTAAATATGAAACACATTAACTATGAGAAATAATTCTATACCGTGAATGAGGACCACAATCTGTCTAACACCTCCTTTGGGTACTCTTTCCATTGAGCAACAGGTCCTGGTAGATGTTGAAGTAGTGAATTCCTAATATCGCGTACTACTTCTTGTGGCTCGAACCTCGTGTTTCACATGAATTGGTACACAGTAAATATCAATATACAATATTTATAAGATATGAAATAAGTGAAAGCGAAATACTTACGGTCGATTATCGAAATACACTATTCAAATGAGTCTTCTTGTGCCAGTCTGAGAAGACTCTACATCCTGTGTTGGCTCGTGACTTGTATGATCAACTGGTGTAGGTGGGTCATATACAGGCGAAACATCATCTGTAAAAAAATACGTTAGAAATTCTCAGAATGCACATTTCAACTAATCAAGTATCCAATTAGTTAAATGATATACCTATCAAAGGAGCCCATGAAGATGAAGGCTGAGCCTGGCTACCACTGGATGAACGACCACTGTAAACTCCACGAACCATATTCTAACAAATAAAAAATGTCATGCAATACATTCAAATTGTTTAATGCATAACTTATAAACTTAATTTCGTATCAAAACAAAAGTGAATGACATTAAACCAAAGAATAAAGGAAGGCATAAAATTATCCAACCTAAACCCCTAGGGACACAATGGACCAATCCTAAACCTCAACTCATCAATGGTAGTGCAACAACAGAATAAGTCATGTACCTAGGGCGACCAAGCATACATCATAATAATGTCATCATTCACTTGTATGTTTTCATATACCTGACCAGAAAAAAATAAACAGACTACAAAGACATCACTCGGTAGCAAGAGCACTCTAGGATTTGTAGAAATTCTCCCCATTCACAAAGAACGACACCTTCAAACACCATAAACTTTTCCAATGCTCATAACTTAATTTGCTACAGAAAAGTTCCCAGCTATGCTATCTCATATGCTTATTTCAACTGCACTTCTAAAAAAATGAGTATCCAACCGCCACACTTGCTTTCTCCATTTTAGAATAGGATCTATCCTGCATGTCAGATGACTTTTGTAGGACACAGAATCATCAAAATTAAGTTGGAAAGTGGTGGTGTTAGTAGGCTCACAAACATAAAAAAAAAAAGACATAAAGGAAAGCAAAATATTGAGAAGGGCTACAATGCAATGCAATGTTGGGGCCCCTCTTGTTTCCCAAGGACTTTATATGGTATGTCAATAGAAAACCTCATCATCCTTAACGCAATCACTCACAAATACTTAAAAATCAACATTACAAGATCATGGTCTCTCAGACCCACTCAACAATCAAATACCAAAATGAACTCAGGCACACACGACCAAAAACCAGAAAGGCCAATTAACTCTACTGAAGAAGACTCCCCAACTGACAGTAACACCCATTTAGACATTAAAAACTTCAGTCAGGCCATCCATCTCCAAACCTTTCACATCAATCTGATCAATACCCATCGAACACAAATGCTAATCAAACACATTAACAATGCAATGCAACCATACTTTTTCACAAAATCCCAAACAACTGCAATCCCATAAGCATGACGATGATAGACATCTGAAAAGCAACATTATATTCAACTACTCATTCTAATTGTCGAATGAAAAAATAAAAACACCCAAAACACGCATTTGCATGCTTCCCACGACAAATCCAATTGACACCCATGTAACAAACAAGTTATTTTTTAACGCATTTAAAGTAAAACCCCAAAAAGAGATCTATAACGTATTGGGTACAAAAACATAACCTGGAAATCACATTGTCTATCAATTAAATACCAAAAACCCCGAAAATTGTTGCATCGCCGGCAGGGGGTCGGCCCCCTGCCGGAAAAAATAAAAATGCAGACCCCTGCTGCCCCTACCGGAAAAAATAAAAGGGGCAGCCCCCCCCCCTTTGTCGGAAAAAAAAAAACTTTACATGCGGCGGGCGGGGGGCGACGGGTGGCGGACCGGGGAGCGACGGGAGGCGGGCCGGGGCGTCGGTCGGCGTAGCAACGGGCCGGGGAGTGCGTCGGTCGGCGGGGTGACGGGCCGGGGATTGCGTCGGTCGGCGGGGCGACGAGCGGCGGGGCGACGGGCGGCAGAGGAAGGCGTCAGGCGACGTAGGGAGGGTGGGAGAGAGGAAACAAGAAAAGAGGGAAAATAGTTTCTGATCAGATTTACGTGAAAATTAGCGACGAATTGGGCGACAGAATAATTCCGTCGCTAAGCCGGCGTAAATATATACAACTCCTTAGCGACGGAATATGTATGTCGCTAACGACGTCGCTACGTAGCGACAGAAAAATACCGTCGCCCAATTCGTCGCTAACCGCAGCGTGTTGTTGCGACAAAAATGGTCCATCGCTACATCTGTGAATATCACAAAACTTCATGATGGATTAGTGTCGCTCGCTAAGCTGTGGCTAATTAGCGACGAAAAAAATCCGTCGCTATTATCTATCACTAATTGACATTTTTCTTGTGGTGAAAGGTCATTTTATGGCGCTAATGGCGAAAAAAGGTACTTAAGTCTTTGCAAACACACCAGACTTCGATGCTAAGTGATGCCGACACACACGGGAAAACAAACCCCACGTGCTTAGATATGTGGCGCTCATGCAGACCCGAGAACACACACCTCGTGTTTTCGAGGGGAGAACATATAACCTGATTAGACCTGCTTCCGTGCCGGGGTGTTTAGGCAAGAAAGCGTGTCCGTATGACAGAGATTTATTAGGCCGCTTTAAACAAATTTTGTGCAATCTCTGAGTGTACGATAATTAAAGGACTCTTTTTTCTTTGTAACGTTAACTTGCTTTCTGAAAAAATAAAACCAAGCCCAAATCATACAAAAGTAATTTAAGTAATTTCGGTTTCTTGAAAAATCCTGTGTTCCAAGTCGGTGGTGGGAAGACCAGATCTGCACTACGAACACTACCACGCAATCGGGACTGGCTGAGTTAGAATTGGCAGTCAGAGAGAGTGTGATTTCTTCAAGCGAGCAAGTTAAAAATCAGCGGTTATTTTCCACCCTTCAAATTTTACTCCCTCCTGCCAGAGATCCATGGCGTCTAAGCACCATCACCTATCGGAAGGAGGCAGGGGACCCTCTGTAACCCAGAAAAAGTTCGTTCCCCAATCCCCAAAAGCGTCGAATTCTGATTCAATCCCCAACGCGCCGTTTACTACCTCCCTGAGGGAGAATTCGCGCAAACGTGAAGGTAGATCGTCGAGAAAACCGGCTGATTCCCGTGCTGATAGTGGGTCGGCTTCTTCGAGCCGCGGTGGGCGTGACGATATTCGACTTGGGATCTCCGAGAAGCTGGCGAGGTTCGTGAACTACTTGCCGCAGGATGAGGCGGTGGCGATCGGCCTTGGCGCCGAAGACGGCGGGCTGGATGCTGTGGAGTCGCAGAAGGTGGTCGACCTTCTGAACGAGGAGCTCTCTCGGTTGTTGAAGCTGAGCCCTCGGCAATTCTGGAAAGAGGGTAATAGTTTCTTTCTTTCTTTCTTCATTGTTTTCGGATTTCATTGTTTCGTAAATTTAGTCTAGAGTGGGCGAAATTGTGTTTCTTCTTTAGTTTCCATTTTAATTCTTTAATTTGAGGAACTGACGCTTGTTTACTGGATCATGACACGTTTATGTCAATTCGAGGAAATTTGTTGTTTTGTGAGAGATTTTTAGTAGGAATTGTGTAGAATTTTCTTTTTGTTAGTATGGCCATCATCATAATCTTTTTTTTTAATGAGATTTTGAGTGGGGATTGTATAGAAATTTCTTTTTGTTAGTATGACCATCGTCCTAGTCATGGTTGTTATTGATATTGAGATTAATATCTCATTTGGTTGCCGTAGACAACAAAATGCAGCTTAATTCTTTTTCCGGTTCAAGCTGATGCTTTTCTAGGTTTTAATTGGAAGAAACCGTGTATGTTGGCTGAAAAATGAAGAATATGTAATTGGAGCATAATGGGCGTATATTTCTGAAAGTTCTCAATGCTGAAATTCATGGCAGCTGACTTGGTGATTGGTGCTGGAAAAAAAGTGAAGAATGCAAGAGATTCTTTTGCAGGCATCTTCTAATTTCTTTCGACAAATTTCTCATTATCATTTCACTTTCTACAAATTCCTCATGATCATTTGGCTGCGTGAGTTCTTTTTCAATGAGGTGTCAAGGTTGTTATCAAATGCTTCCATTGTTGGATAAAAGTTTCATAGTCAGATCCTGTTTGGCCATTTCATATGGACATTGGTTTCTACATTTTCATGTTGCAATAGTTCTGTCAGTGTCACCGATATCACTGATATTTTGAAAATATCATGTCGGTAATTTAAGGTGGGACAATATTATTGGCAATATATTGTGATACTTTTAAAATATCGCCAAACTCAAAATATCCCGATATTTTTTCTATATTTTAAGCTTACATTTTCTATTTTTTTCTTTTTATATTTTAAAACCTTTTAAAACTTGTTTCTTTCTAGTTTTGCAAAAAAAGTAATGCAAGACTTTCTTGTCTTCTTGATTATTATTTATATGTTTTTCAAAATTTTAAACTCCTGAGATTTTCCCAAGAAAAAACAACTTTTGAAAATCTCTCCGCGAAAAACCCTCGGTGAGAAATTACCATGAAAGATATAAGTCACTATGGTTTCTAATAAGTGGGAGTTCTAAGTTAATTGGACTATACTAGTTTTGATCGCTTGACTAATAGGTCATGGAGGAGGTGATATAAGTAACGGCAATGCTGTGCGCTCAATAATGATCTAATTAGATTTATTCACCAGATATATTATGTTATGTACATATTTAAAGTGCCAATATATGCCATATTATAGTTGCAAGCAAGTTTGTTAAAAAAAGAAAGAAAAGTTCAAGCATGTCAAGAATATGTAGCATGACCTTCCTTAACATCTTCAACATGAACTCATATATGCTGTGAGCTATCCATGCTTACTGTATTATATTCTTACATGTATGCGTAAATGTGTTTGTGTTGATCAACCATCTTAGACCATGCTATATATTCATCAGTGCTCAACCATTCATGCAGGGTAAACTTCCGTCTTTATGCTGCTATTACCAGGATCTTCATCGACATTCACACGTGCCTGTTGGTCGAGTCATTTTTATTAACCTTATGTCTAATCTTTCCTGAGACCAAAAGAGAGATTGGCTTGTTTAGGTGATGCTTACTTGCAGATAGATAATTGGCTTATCCATGGCATGCTTTACTTGAAAACATTTCTGTGTCTGTGCGCATGCATGTGTGTCCATCATGCATATGTTTGTGGTTGTTTCTGTCTTGCCACCTTGATGATTATCTACTCTAGGATCGTATTTTATCTTAAATCTCTAACTTGTTGAAACAAATATTATTTTCTGCATGGAATGTGGTTCACAATTTTACCCACTCATTTTATGTTTTTCTCCAGTTGCTAGCGAAAGTTCTCTACACGATTTCTTAGATAGCTTTCTACAGTTCCGGAGTAGATGGTGTGACTTTCCTCATCATGGGTCCAAAGGAATGGTTGCTGGGGTGATAGTTGGGGAGGTTGAGCTAAGCCGCCGTGTCTTCATGTTCTTCTATCGCCTGTCAGTCTGGCTTTTATTTAGTTATGATTCTTTGGCATAATTGTTTTCCTCCATGTTGTCATGTCTAATTTGATCAGATCCAATTGTATGATGTAGATCTTCCAACAAAGATCCTGGAGCCCGCCCTAGTGATAGCCTAAGTTCCAAGGAGCATGCAGGTGTTCATCTTTACAATTTTTATACTTTGCGCGATATAAATATCTCTTTTAGCATAGCCATATTGGAGCGTATTTATGTGCCATACTGTATTCATTATGGCCTTCCCTTATGACCTGTGTAGCACTATTGCAAGAAAGGAAACTGCTTGACCTGCCAAAATTGTTGGATATATGTGCTATCTATGGTCATGATAACAAAGAGCTGACCAGATCACTGGTAAGTACTTCATGTTTCAATTGCATGTCGCTTGCCTCTTTTTAATTTTTGTTATCCAGTTTAACTACTATCTGTCAACTATGAAGGTCACAAGGATAAATTGTTTATATTATGAGAAAGAAATAAGCCTCTAATATTTAAGGATTCATCAAACTATCTCAAAAATTCTAAGGGCACATATCATTCACTAAAAGTTTTCAAATCAGGGCAGGTCAATTGGCACCATTAGCTGAATCTTGACTGAGTTTGGCCTTTTTTGTCAGATATTTTGTCCTCAAAAGTTCACTGAAGTGAATGACACAGTTGTTTCGGGCAAAGCTACACAACTTGGACCCACAACATTCAGAGCTGGATCTGGTTATTCATTGTCAGATTCTGTACTGAGAGGCTTACACCGGATTCAAATAGAAATGGATCTACATTTACTGAATGTTCCCCAAGACTGGACTCAGTTGCAAACCCACTTGGATTTGTCCTGAGTTTGACTTATCCATATTTTCAATAAGATCCTAGCTAGAGATCAACAAGCTGTAATTCAACAGGGCGAGAAGTTGACCAGCCTAGTGGGCCAGATAGACATATACTGCTTTGGGTTGGTAGGAATCAAGCCCTAGGTGGATAGAGCTCAGATTGGTGTTTATAGTGCATATCTGGATTCTACTTAATGAGCATAGATCCTTTTCACTTTATCTAAATGTCGAACCTAGACCATGCGTATCAGGACCCATCCCCACAAAAACCAGATTTTTTTGGGTCTAAGCTGGATCTACTAGGGCTGCCTCAAGGTGAGGTGATTCAGGCCTATGCCTGAAGTCACTAGGTCCAATCTATACCAATCATTATGTATTTTTATGTTTAGTCAGTCAATTTAAAGTTTAGCATTTTCAAACCTTTTGCTCTGTTTGGAATTTTTTTACATGCATCGATTTTGAAACGGTCAAATTATGTAATAACCCCATGTAAATGGTTCAATATCCTATTGGGAATTCAAGTGACTTGGGCAAATTGTCACTGGTTCAAAATGAAGATTCAACTAAATCTTGTTTAAACAGAGTTGTATACAGATCATCACTAAATTTAGTCTTAGGTCTAACACCTCGTCATGTAGACTGTAACCTCATCTTTTGGCTGTATATGCTTGCAAAATTAATCAAATAGATTTCAGGGCAGACAAGATCCACATTACGAACAGTCAGACAAGTGTCTATTGGACTAGAACTCAAGTTTTACCTACCTGATTTGATATGCTTTTCTTATGTAATATATACGTGGATTTTTGGTCTTTTTAACTTAGGCCTGGTAAGGAGTCATATTCAATGATCTATCCAAATAGGCTTCATAGGTCTGATCTTGTCAGGCTGGAGTCACATGGATTCTGTAAGAGCAGCTTTTACTACATCGAGATCTATGTCACATGAATGCAGATAGGGGAGTGGGACACGATGCGGATACACTTGGTGCAATACGATAGTTTTAAAACATTAGGACACGGATACATCTGTATGCACATATAGATGTGTGTATTGTGTATATAAAACAACAATTTTAAATCACTATGATTAGGAACATCAAATAATGAAACTATGTTGAAATTGAAATGTAATGTAATTGATGATAGATAAAAAAAAAAGAACTAAAGTGAATATGAAATAAGTATATAAGTTCATAAAAAAATAGATAAAGTTGATGACAATGTTGGCTGTGTGTAAAACTCATTTGTCTATGTCCATGAAGTGCTGTGTTGTCTGAGTGTCATGTCGTGTCGACATGAGATACACATGCTAAGTGAATTGTCCGTGTGGCATAAATTGAGATCCCAGGTGATTCAAGTTCCTCTCTGCATAGGAGGTGAATTAGAATAACCTGCTTAAACCACAATGACTATACGTCTTTAATGTAATGAAATGGTGGTCTTCTACTAAAGCACTTGAATCCACCAAAAAGAGTGTCTAAAAGACACTTCAAGCACAACCCATAAAAGGGCATAAAAGGAAGAACACAACAATAAATGAAAAATCTTTATTAATAACCAAAATGCTTAAAAAGCATTGAATACAAGTAATGGACGGGTTCACCTCTATTTATACAAGAGGAATGAAGAGGGAAGAGCTCAATTGAGCTCTCCCAAAAACACTCGTTGGACTCTAGTCCAACGGCTATCTAGAACTTGACTAGATTATATATCTAGTTCAAATGAAACTAGATATATATACAAGGCAAAAAATAAAATAAAAAAATAAGGAAATATATATATATATAATAATATAATGTAATATTATTATATATATATATGTTACACTTTATATTTTACATTTTAACACTCCTCAAACTTACGTACAATGAGCGAAAGTTTGTCTAAGAGGAAGTGAAATCTGGGAGCAACAAGAGGCTTGTTGAAGAAATCTGCTAATTGATACTCTGATGTAACATATGGCAGGTCAATAGTTCCATGCAAAATTTTTTCTCTCACATAGTGACAGTCCATTTCAATATGTTTGGTGTACTCATGAAATGTTCGGTTGCTTGCAATGTAGATCACACTTTTGTTGTCACAACACATTCTTGAAGCTTGTGTTGCTTCAACTCTCATGTCAGCTAGCAGTCGTCTGAGCCAAACAACTTCCATTGTGATGGTTGCCATGACTCTATATTCAGCTTCAGTGGAGGAAATAGAGACTTTTTGCTACTTTTTGCACCTCCACGAAATTAAGGACTCACCTAAGAAAACACAAAAGCCAGTGGTTGAGTGCCTATTATTAGGATCACCTCTCCAGTCAGCATCAGTATAGGCAATTAAATCTAATGATGATGATGAAGACAAGAAGAGGCCTCGTGAGAGAGAGGTCTTTAAGTATTTAATAATACGCAAAACTGCTCCCATGTGTACTGAAGTGAGAGCATGCTGAAACTGACTAGCTGTGTGTAAAACGTGTGCTATATCTGGCCTAGTAATGGAAAAATAGGAAAGCACTTCGATAAACTGTCTGTAAGGAGTGGGATCAGCAAAAAGTTCTCCATCATCAATTCTCATTTTAACATTACGAACTTCTGCAGTGTCCACTTTCTTATCATCCATAATGCCAGACCTGAAAACAATATCAAAGGCAAATTTAGATTAAGATATCAAATACCCACGAGGGGAATAAGCAACTTCAATTCCTAAAAAGTATCTTAATAAACCTAAGTCAGTCATTTCAAAGTGAGTTTTAAGAAGAGTTTTGATATTTGCAACTCTCTGTTTATCACCTCCGGTGATGATCATGTCATCTACATAGTGAATAATAACTATAATCCCTACATCAGAATTCTTAATAAACAAAGCAGTGTCGGTCAAATAGGGTTAAAAACCAATATCAAGCATTACATGACTAAACCTATCATACCAAACTTTTGATGCTTGTTTAAGGCCATAAAGAGTTTTTTCTAAACGAAGAGCCATAAAACGCTCCATATCAAGTTGTTTTTGACGGAGTTCAATGTCTTCGGGACAATGCCATTTTGGCTCTAAAAGAGCCAATTCTTCCCAAAGTTCGGACAACTCGTTGTAATATTCTCTAATGATTTTCTCCTTTTGAGTCATTGTTCGAACTTTGTCTTGTAAATTGCACACATGTGCAATATCTTTATGGGAATACATATTTTTGAGATATTCCCAAGCCTTATCAGGATGTTCGAACTTAGCAAAACTAGAGTATTTTTTAATGTCTATGCTATTAATTAACTATGACATAATTTTTTCATGCCCTATTCTCCACTCTTTCCATCTCTTTTCATAAGTGGCTAATGTTTTGCTCTTCTCCTCTTCCGTTAGAAGAACTTCTTTATCACTCTCTATCTTGGTGAGAGATTGTTTAGGTTCCGAATCAGAACCATCCACTACACCCCATAGCCCTTTTCCCCAAATGTGGTGCTTCATAATCGAAGCCCACATTACATAGTTAGTATCATTTAACTTCATGGGTATGATGGTGATCTTATCATTGTCATCCATCTTTTACAAGGGTGAGAGAGAAAGAGATGAGAGAAGAGAGAGAAAAGAAGAGATAAAAGTATGGGAGAGAGAATAGATAATACAAATTTTGTAGCAAAAAATTTCTTCAATAGTCTCCTTTTTCAAACGAATCTTCTTGAGCCAAAAAGAAGGTGATGAAACACCCTTTGCAAGTGAGGCATGGAAAAACGAGGCGAAAGCTTTTCACGATCTAAGATCTCCACAGCTCTTATACCATGTAATGAAATGGTGGTCTTCTACGAAAGCACTTGAATCCACCAAAAAGAGTGTCTAAAAGACACTTCAAGCATAACCCATAAAAGGGCATAAAAGGAAGAACACAACAACAAATAAAAAATCTTTATTAATAACCACAATGCTTAAAAAGCATTGAATACAAGTAATGGAGCGGTTCACCCCTATTTATACAAGAGGAATGAAGAGGGGAGTGTTAAAATATGATTGTACATATATATTTATATATATAGATCATGACACATACATACATATATATATATATTACATATATATATATGTCTATGTGTCTATCTACATGTATAAATTTATATATTTCCTTTATAATACCCACTAAGGGTAAAATAGTCTTTTTACCATTTCACGCCATGTATATTTTTCTCCTTTTTTCCCTTTTCTTTTTCTTTTCTTTTTCCTTTTTCCTTTTACCTTGGAAAAGCCCCCCTTGAGGGACGTTGGAGCTTCCAACGGTCACATTTGTGACCGTTGGAAGGGGCTTCAACGTCCCTTAGGAGCCCTTCCAAGGGTCCTCTTCTTGTGCCTATAAATAAAGGGGTTCTCCCCCATTGTATGTAAGCTTCTTTGAAGCCCTCTTGAGTGAAATATATTTTTTCACTTTATTTTGTGTGTTTTTACCACTTTTGTGGTTTGTTGTATTTTTGCCCATTAGTGGCTACTTGTGTATGTGCGTGTTTTGCTCTTGGAGATTTCGCTTCACTCATTTGGCACTTCATTACATGGTATCAAAGCAAGGTTAAGAAAGCTTCATCGGATTCTCACTTGACAAGTAATATCTATCCTCTCTTGCCTTTAAACCTTTTTTTTTTATAAATGGCCGACAAGGATGCAAAAATCGATCTCTCATTCAAATTGAATGGGACCAATCACCAAATGTGGGTGGCCACTATGGAAAATAACCTCAAAGGTAAAAAACTTTGGGGGTATGTGTGTGGGACCATTCCGGAACCTCAGTTGAAATTAACTAAGTTTTAAGGCAAGGAGGAAAAACTTTGAATGAAGAAGAAAAAGAGAAGGCTATTCTTGACTTCTATTCAAAAATGGAGGATTGGGAAAGTGAACATGCTAAAATTCTAGCATGGTTCATGAATAATGTGGGTTTAAAGATTTGCGCAAATCTTGCAAAGTTTAAGAAGGCCAATGAAGCTTGGTTCTTTATGAAAGAAATGTACATGCAAAGAGACCTTGCTTGGCATTTCTTTTTACAAGAAAAGATAAGAGAAACCAAGCAAGGTGACATGAGTATTAAGGACTATTATAGTGCCCTATCTTCTTTGTGGGATGAACTTGTTCTCCTTGAACTTCAATGGGAAGGTAGTGATATTGCCATGAGGCAAGAGCAAATGGAGAAAGAAAGATTCTTTCAATTTATTCATGGGTTTCATCCCGAATTTGAGCAACTTAGAGGATCCCTACTTCATAGGGCTTCTACTCCTCTAAGTGATATTTTGGCCGACTTATGTCAAGAAGAAACTCGTTTGGCCTTGAAAAGAGATGTTGATGAAGTTCATGCCGTAGCTAGACCAGGCAATAATGTTAGATCGTATAAACCACCCCATTTTTGGAAGAATAATGGTGGTTGAGGAAGATAGATTATTTGTCATAATTGTAATGAACCGGGTCATATTCGCCCGGATTGCCCTAAATTCAAAAGGAAGGTTGCTTCCGTTGGTGAAATTCCTCCAAATACAAATGAAGATTCAAAGAAGGATGGAGACATAAAGGAGTCCATTGCGCATCTTACCGAAACTCTTCAACAATTCATAAAGATGAACTCCTCTACATCATCTTCTTTGCCTTCCACTTCCGGTGCCGCCATTTCCTCTTTTCCAGGTATGACTTCTTGGATCCTTGACTCGGGTGCCTCCTTTCATATGACTCCAAATGCATCGCTTTTATCAAAACCAAGTCTAAACAAATTTAAATCATTTGTTTCAACCGCCGATGGAATATCCTTGGATGTTGAAGGCATTGGAAACCTTAGAGAAAACTTATGACCAAAACAAAGAATTTTTTGTTCCCAAAATCCGAATTATTCCAAAACTTAATTTAAATATTTTTTCCGTTTCTCAAATTACCGATTTTAAATGTAATGTCTCTTTTTTACCAACCCATTGCTAGGTGCAGGATCTCCGGTTCGGGAAGCGGATTGGGCAAGACCATAGAAGAGGAGATCTTTACTATATGGATTTTTTGTCTTTGCCATCTAAATCATTTTGTAATCATGTTCAATCTAAAGATATTGAGACTTGGCATAAGAGGCTTGGATATCCTAGTATGTCCAAGTTGTATCTCTTTCCTTTTTTGGAAAATTTTTGTAATACAAATACATTTACATGCAATGATTGTATTCTTGGAAAGATTAATTCGCTTCCGTATTTGCATAGTAATTTTGTGTCAAAAAGATTTTTTGAACTTGTGCATTCCGATGTATGGGGGCCAACATCCGTTGTGTCCAAAGGAGGATATTCCTACTATGTTACCTTTATTGATGACTTTTCTAGATATACATGGGTATACATTATTAAAAATAAATCCGCTGTCTTCAATATTTTTAAAGAATTCCATGTTCTTATTCAAAATCAATTTCAACACAATATAGCTATATTTAGATCCGATAATGGAGGGGAGTACATGTCTAGAGATTTTCAAAATTATTTTAAATCAAATAGAATTTTACATCAACGTTCTTGTCCTAAAACTCCGCAACAAAATGGTCTTGCGGAAAAGAAACGTAGACACTTAATTGAAACCACAAGAACACTTTTTGTCTCTAAAAATGTTCTTAAAATTTTTTGGGCCGAAGCTCTTCTTACCGCAACATATCTTATCAATCGTATGCCCTCCTCTTCATAAAAGAATGTATCACCTTTTGAAAAATTGTTCAAAATTACTCCCGATTTTAATAGACTAAGGATCTTTGGATGTAAATGCTTTGTGCTTGTTCAAGGACAAGACAAATTATCACCAAAGGCCCTTGAATGTGTATTCATTGGCTATGGTGAAAATTAAAAAGGTTATAGATGCTATGATCTTCAAAACAATAAACTCTATGTGTCAAGAAATATAAACTTTCTTGAGGATCAAAATGGTTTCGATATTCACACATCCAAAGAAGACATTGATTATTCCTTCCTATTTGATTTAGCTCCTAGAATTGAGTTCCTAGATACAACTATTTGTGATAATACTTGTGATGGGATTTTACATCATGATGACATACCTCAACATGATGAGGTTTTTCAAAATGAAAACCCTAATGATTTAAATGTATATACCCGGCGGTTAGGAAATGAACATCAACCGGCCCTTGAAAGACATTCTCAAAACTTAGAAGAATCTATTGATGACAACCAACCTAGAAGGTCTTCTCGTAATAGTAGGCCACCAAAAAAATTTGTATCTTACGAACCTTTTTCACCCAATTATAGAACTTGTCTCATGATGATACATTCGTATCATGATCCTACCTCTTATAAAGAAGCTAAGGATCATCTTCATTGGATTGAAGCAATGAGAATTGGATTAGAGACTCTTAACAAAGCCCAAACTTGAAGCATTATTCGTCAACCATTAAGAAAAAAAGCTATTGGGTGTAGATGAGTATATAAAGTCAAAACCAAATGTGACAGATCCCTTGAAAGATACAAAGCTCGTTTGCTTGCAAAAGGTTACGCCCAAGAATATGTGATAGATTATGAAGAAACCTTTGCTTCAGTTGCTAGAATGACTAGTGTACGAACGTTAATTGCCTTAGCCTCTATTAAATAATGACCGATTTATCAACTTGATGTTAAAAATGCCTTTTTAAATGAAACTTTATGTGAAGAAGTCTTTATGGATCCTCCGCCAGGTCTTGAAATTGGTAAAGAAAATATTCAAAAGTTAAACAAATATTTCTATGGTCTCAAACAAGCACCAAAAGCTTGGTATGATCTTTTTAGCAAAGTAGTTCTTGATAACGATTTTTCTTCTTATACCGATACTGCTTTGTTTGTTAAAACTTCTAATGAAAAGATAACAATCTTGTTGCTTTATGTTGATGACATGATTATCACAGGTAATGACAAAAAATGTATTGATCTTATTAAGAATATTTTGAAAGAAAAATTTGATATGTCTGACCTTGGTTTTCTAAGGTATTTTTTAGGTATTGAAGTTACATATTCCCCTAAAGCGTATGTCCTCTCCCAAATGAAGCTTGCCTCCGATATCATTGTCTGGTCTGGGCTCACGGATGACAAAAGAGTGGAGACTTCAGAAATGATCAACGCCAAGATGAGAGCCAGTGATGACACTCCTTTAGAAGATCCCACGCCTTATCATCAGTTGATTGAGTCACTAACCTATTTATCTATCACCAGGTCAGACATTTCTCATGCGGTTCATAGTGCAAGCCAATTTCAGACAGCTCCTTCTACCATTCACATGGCTTCAGTCTTGAGAATTATTAGATATTTGAAGAACACTATAACTAAAGGATTATTCTTACCCTCTTCTTCACCTCTTACTTTAATTGCTTATACTGACTCTGATTGGGGTGGTAACCCCGATGATCGTATTTCCACCACAGGTTATTGTGTGTTTCTTGGAGAGTCACTTATTTCATAGAGGTGTAAGAAATAGCAGAAAGTATCCCTCTCTTCTACAGAAGCCGAATATCGTGCGATGGCCACTACCACCACTGAGATTGTATGGTTAAGAAGTCTACTTAAAGATGTGGGCGTTTTATTCTCAACTCCTTCGAAGCTGTGTTGCGACAACAAGAGTTCTATCTACATTGCCTGCAATCACACCTTCCATGAACGAACCAAGCACATTGAGATGGACTGCCATTATGTTCGTGATGAGTTCCTCTGAGGCACTATTCACTTGCCATATGTTCGTACCGAATACCAGTTGGCGGACTTCTTTACCAAAGCTTTGCCATCGCTTCGCTTTTGCTTTCTTCTCAGCAAACTTTCGGTGATCTCCTCGTGTGTTTGAGGGGGGGTGTTAAAATATAATTGTACATATATATATATATATTTATATATATAGATCACGACACATACACACACATATATATATATATTACATATATATATATATATGTCTATGTGTCTATCTACATGTATAAATTTATATATTTCCTTTGTAATACCCACTAAGGGTAAAATAGTCTTTTTACCATTTCACGCCATGTATATTTTTCTCCTTTCTTTTTTCCCTTTTCTTTTCTTCTTTTTTTTCCCTTGAAGGGTCCTCTTCTTGTGCCTATAAATAAAGGGGTTCTCCCCCATTGTATGTAAGCTTCTTTGAAGCCCTCTTGAGTGGAATATATTTTTTCACTTTATTTTGTGTGTTTTTACCACTTTTGTGGTTTGTTGTATTTTTGCCCATTAGTGGTTACTTGTGTATGTGCGTGTTTTGCTCTTGGAGATTTCGCTTCACTCATTTGGCACTTCATTACAGAGAGCTCATTTTGAGCTCTCCCCAAAAGAGTCGTCCAACGGCTCTTATTGTAGCCATTGGACTAGAGTCCAACAATTATAACCCAGTCAAGTTCTAACAAGAACTTGACTAGATTATATATCTAGTTCAAATGGAACTAGATATATATAAAAGGCAAAAAATGAAATAAAGAAAATAAAGAAAAAAAATATATAATAATAATATAATGTAATATTATTATATATATATATATGTTACACTTTATATTTTACATTTTAACATTTAATGCAGTGTATGTTGGCTTATTCTATCCTTGTAGTTGATGACTATTCCTAGCTACTACTTTACACCTGTGTCACGTGGATGCAATTGTGGATACGTGGAGGTGACAAGATACGAGGGCCAAAATGAAGTTTCTGTGTGACATAGTTTGACACTAGAGAAGTGTTTGGTCCAATCATGTATAGATAGGAACCAACAATGAGATCGTCTTGAACCAAGAGAACTAAGCAAATCCATGTTATTAGAATTTATGGTGGACAACACATGCTAGTATTTTTTGGGATTCTTTTGGCATGATATTGGGGAATATCCTCCAACGTTCGACAAGACAATGTGGGTGTGACCTGGTATTTCTCCTTAGGCAAATATTTTGTTTTTGAGGTTATTAAATGCATATGCAAGGTAAACTATATTATGAATAAAATCCCTGTGCTTGAGTACTTCTTTAAGCTTTGTAGAAGGAAGATCGATGCACAACCACCTAGAGAGAGAGAGAGAGAGAGAGAGAGAGAGAGAGAGAGAGAGAGAGAGAGAGAGAGAGAGAGAGAGTCAGCTGCACAATAGAAAACTCGTTAACCTATGTTATTAGGGCTTCTCTCTATGTTAAATAGAGAGAGGCTAAAAAGAATAATTACTCTAAGCCCATTATGAAAACAAAATTTAAAATAACCTCTAATATAAAAAGGCTTAAACTTAAAACCACCTATTCTCAACACTCCCCCTCAAGCTGGAGCATAGATATCAATCATGCTCAGCTTGTCACAACATTTTGAGAAATTTGGTCTAGCAAGAGGCTTTGTAAACATATCTGCAACTTGGTCTTCCGACTTTAGATATTTGGTAGTGATATGACCAGCTTGAACCATATCTCTTACATAGTGGCAATCAACCTCAATGTGCTTTGTTCTCTCATGAAAGACATGATTGTTCGCTATATATGTTGCCGCTTTGTTATCGCACATCATGGTCATGGGAGAGGAAACCTTCACCTGAAGATCATGAAGAACAGTACGAACTCACATCAATTCAGCAGCTGTTTGGGCCATAACCCGATATTCTAATTCTGCACTCGACCTGGAAACCACATTTTGTTTCTTACTTCTCCAAGAAATCAAATTGTCTCCCAAAAACACACAGAATCCTGTGGTAGATTTTCTATCTACTACAGATCCAGCATAGTCAGCATCAGAATAGGCCACTATCTCCAGAGTTCCACCTTTCCTGAACAATAACCCCTTTCTAGGAGAAGATTTTAGATATCTGAGAATCATTATGGCTGCATTCCAGTGTACCTCAGTTGGTTTGTCCATAAACTGGCTAACTTTGCTTACTGCTAAAGCAATATCCGGCCTGTCACAGTTACATATAATAGCTTCCCTACTAGGGAGCGATAGCTTTTGCTATCAACTGGTTTTGACCCTTCTTCAAACAACTGAACTTTATGGTCCATGGGAATATTTGCTGGTTTAGCTTCCAACATTCCCGTTTCCTTTAATAAGTCAAGAACATACTTCCGTTGAGACAAAACCATCCCTTCATGACTCCTAGCAACTTCTATACCTAGGAAATATCTAAGTGAACCAAGGTCTTTTGTAACAAAGTGTTTTTGAAGATGAGCCTTTGTGTTTTCAATATCTTTCACATTGTCTCCTGTAAGGATGATGTCATCCACATATACCACCATAACAACTATGCCTGAGTTAGTTTTCTTGATAAATAGAGTATGATCTGCCGCTGACCTATTAAAGCCAAAGCATGACATCACTTCAAACAACTTTTGAAACCATGCACGAGGACTCTGTTTCAAGCCATAAATTGCCTTTCTTAGTCTAAACACCTTCTCACACTCCCCCTCAACCTCGAAACCTGGAGGTTGTTGCATGTAAATGGTCTCAGATAGATCCCCATATAGAAATGCATTTTTCACATCTAATTGCACAAGCTCCAACCATGCTGAACAACTACTGAGAGAACAAGACAAATGGTACCCATCCGTGCAACAAGAGAAAAGGTTTCAAAAAAGTCAATACCATATGTCTGAGTATACCCTTTCGCTACTAATCTGGCCTTGTACCTTTCAATAGAACCATCAGATTTGTACTTTATTGTATATACCCATTTATATCCAACAATGTCAGCATCTGCTGGGGAATCAACTAGATCCCATGTATGCTGAGATACTAAAGCATCCATTTATTCTTGCATAGCCAGCTTCCAGCGATTATCAAGCTCTGCCTGTTGATAGTTCAGAGGAATAGTTTCAGCAGATAAGGCTGAAATAAAAGACTTCATCTGATTTCCAATTCTGACATCGGAGACAAAATGAGATATGGGATATAAGGTACATTGTCGTGTCCCCTTTCGTAGAGCAATAGGCCTGTTATCATCATCATGAAGATCACTATTGTCAGTAGAACTTACCTCAGGAGAAGAAGAAGATGAAGGCTCTTGCGGAGGTGGAGCTCTACGCACATATACCAATGGAGGATTATTAAATTTGGAAGATGATGAAGTTTGGTTCGGTAATGATGGCACAGATTTCAAAGGAAAAGGAGGTATAGGTAATGAAAAAGACTCAGCTGGATCAACCTGCAGCGGGGAACTGGTACTGGAGTAATATGGAGTGGATTCCAAGAAAGATACATCCGCACTGACATACTCTCGGTGATAAATAGGATCATAACATCGATATCCCTTTTGATTTTTGGGATAACCTATAAATATGCATTTTGTAGCTTGAGCAACTAATTTATCACGGTCAGGGCCAAGTTTGTGTACAAAACAAACACATCCAAATATTTTTGGTGAGAAAGAAAAGAGTGGGGCATTAGGTTTTAGGATATGTAATGGAATTTGATCACCCACAGAAGACGAAGGCATGCGGTTGATCAGATAGCAAGCAGTGGTAATCACATCACCCCAGTATAACGCATGAACATTGGATTGAATCATAATGGTCCTCCTGGCAACATCAAGTAGGTGCCGATGTTTTCGCTCAACCACCCCATTTTGTTGAGATGAATAGGCACAGGAAGTTTGAGGTTGGATGCCCTGATCTTGGTAAAATTGTAACAGACCTTTTAATTTAAACTCGAGAGCATTATCAGTGCGAACAATCTTGACAATAGATTCAAACTGAGTTTTTATTTCAAGAATTAAGGATTTGATAATACCTGGAACTTCAGATCGTTCTTTTATTAAAAACACCCATGACAACTTAGAGAAATCATCAACAATAACAAGATAGTAACGACACTGAGTCCTAGTAGGAAACTCGAAGGGAACGAACTTCGATGATGCTTTCCCAACTGACATGCTTCACACTGAAATGATGTGGTGGAAGGAATTTGAGGAAAGACCGAACGAAGCTTTGACAATGAAGGATGACCAAGACGACGATGCCACTGAACAGGACTGAATGAGTGTTCCACTGCAGCATGAACATTACCCATTGGATGATGTAGGTAGTAAACTCCATTTTCTTCATAGCCTCCACCAATCTTCTTCCCCATCAGCAAATCCTGAAAATGACAACCCATCAGATCAAATATTACTCTACAGTTTTGTTCTCTTATAAGGCAACTAATAGAGAATAAACTTTGAGGAAAGTTTGGAGCATGAAGAACATTTTGCAACTGTAATGAGGAGGATATAAAAATATTTTTCTGACCAACAACCGGGGAGGAACTCCCATCGGCTAATGAGACTCCTCGATGAGCATTAATATCCTTTATATCTGAGAAAACAAGTGAATTTCCACACAAATGTCTGGATGCACCAGAGTCAATAATCCACTTACTGTCAGTCTGATGAAGATGATTTCCGGTTGAATAGGCAACACCAGCTACAAGAGGGGTGGAACTCAAAGGACGAAGAGCTATCAACTCATCATATTCAACACGACTGAGGGTGATACTACGGTCACTTGTAGAGATATTCTCCTATACATTTGTTGCCTCGATAGTAGTAACATTTGCTTTAAGAGCATATGACTTTGATGAAGAAGAGGTTGGTATTAGATTTGCTTTCATATGTATCTGGTTCAGCTTCCATAGGAAACAAGGAGAGAGAGAGAGAGAGAGAGAGAGAGAGAGAGAGAGAGAGAGAGAGAGAGAGAGAGAGAGAGGAATACACAATGGCTGGGGCAGCACTCAATTGCTCGACCTCTAAAACCCTAAACATTATAAAGTAAAACATATACAATGCTATTACAAGTATGCCATTAATAAGGTTATATGAGCATGTGTTTCATTTAACATGTGTATGGATCTGGATCCAGATCCATACACAAACTGTATTTTAACACCCTCCCTCAAGTTATACGTGATTTTGGAGCATGTACAACTTGCTCTTCAATAGCCAAAATTGACGTCCTGTTAATCCCTTGGTAAACAGGTCTGCCACTTGATCTTCTGTTCGAACATGACGTAGTTCTATCTGCTTCATCTCGACTTTCTGCCGTATAAAATGTTGATCAATCTCAATGTGCTTCGTTCTGCTATGCTGGATAGGATTACATGCAATGTTTATTGCGCTTTGATTGTCACATAAAAGAAATTATCGAATAATTGTCTCCCCAAGATCACTCAATAAGTGTCTAATCCATGTGGCTTCTGCCGTGCCTGCAACCATCGATCTGTATTCAACCTCTGTACTCGATCGTGCCACTGCCTTTTGTTTTTTGTTGCTCTAGGACACTAAATTGTGCCCAATATATACACAATATCCAGAGACATATCGTCTCTCATCTGGATCCCCTGCCCAATCTGCGTCTGTATAAGTGATGAGTTCATGTCCTCTATGCAGATTATCGTTCTTGCGATAAACAAGTCCGTCTCCTATAGTTTCTTTTAAATAGCGTAGAATGCGCTTCACAACTTCCATATGACCCTCCGTTGGAGCATGCATAAACTGGGATACCTGATTGACAACATAAACTATATCAGGTCTAGTAAAGGTCAAGTACTGTAACATCCCCACTAGACTTCTATACGTTGTAGGGTTGACACAAAAATGACCATCTTCAGAGCTCAGCCTTTGATGTAATACACTAGGAGTGCTGACTGGTTTGCAATTCATCATCCCGGCTCTTTCCAGAAGGTCAAGAGTGTATTTTTGTTGCATGAGTGTCAATGTGTCTTGTTGTCTGTCAACTTCCACACCAAGAAAGTACCGCAACTCCCCTAAATCTTTCATCTTGAAAGTTTTCATTAAAAACTGTTTCACGTCTTGCACATGATTATCTGAGCTCCCAGTGATCACAATGTCATCAACATATATAAGAAGTATAACAATGTCTGCCTTTTGGTAAATAAAGAGTGAGTGATCCAGAGAGCATCTTCTAAAACCATAACTCTGAATTTGCATAGAGAAACTTTCAAACCAGGAATGAGACGCCTGTTTCAACCCATACAGAGATTTCCTTAGTTTGCACACCCAGGCAGTAGGATCCTTCTCGGCATAACCAGGTGGTTGCTTCATATACACTTCTTCCTTTAAAGTTCCATGCAAAAATGCATTTTTAACATCCATCTGGCTAAGGCTCCAACCTTGATCGACTGCTAGGGTTATGATGATACGAATAGTACCAATTTTGACTACCGGACTAAAAGTTTCATCGTAGTCTTCACCATATTGTTGTGTGAATCCTCGAGCAACAAGTCACGCCTTATATCTGTCAATACTTCCTTCAGGCTTATACTTTATTTTATAAACCCATTTTGAGCCAACTACATTCTTTCCTTCTGGCCGAGGGACTATTTCCCAAGTCTGGCATTCATGAAGAGCTTCCATTTCTTCATTCATAGCTTCAGTCCAATGACGAGATTGAAGAGCTTGATTAAAACAAGTGGGTTCATCTTGTTTTGTGAGCTGAGACATAAACAACTGAAAATCAAGGGAGAAGGTCTCATAACTCACCCATCGTTGAATAGGATGCTTAATGCGTGACGACCTTTGAGCCGAATCATTGGCGATGCTTTCCATATTCCTCGGCTCTGTATTTTTGTCCCGTCTAGTGTATATCTGTCCAGAGAAACGTTTTACTGGGGGTGGCTCAACTGGAGATAATTCAACATGTATCTGTGAGTTATTCAACTCCCTACTCAAGCCGAAGGAAGGACAATTTGTTTGACATGTTTCTCCTGTATTAGCAAAAAGATCTGCGCTCATCCATGGATCATATACTTCTAATTCTCGAGGTGGCAACGCTGCAGAGTCATTGGCCTGAAAATTTTGTTCGTCAAAAACAACATTTCTGGAGGTCCTAATACGTTTTGTAGTAGGGTCATAGCATCGATAACCTTTGTATTCATCTGCATACCCAACAAATTTGCACTTGACAGCCTTGTCCTGAGATGAATCAATATGTACATAACATACACAACCAAAAACACGCAGCTCATCGTAAGAGGGATGTTGCCCAAATAAAGTATAATAGGGAGATTTCCGATCCAAAAGTGCCATAGGAAGACAATTTATGATATGAACAGATGTGTGAAAAACTTCTGTCCAGAGACTAACGGGCACATTGCTATCATGTAACATGCTCATCGCGCTCTCGACAATATGCCTGTGTTTCCTCTCCGCAACCCCATTTTGTTGAGGAGTATGAGGGCAAGAAACCAATCGATTTATTCCTTTATCCCGAAGAAAGGCAATAAACTCGTTCGATGAATACTCTCCTCCACCATCACATTGTAAATGCATAATATCACAAGCAAACTTTGTTTTGACCATCAAATGGAATTCTCGAAATATTTGAAAAACTTCATGCTTGTGTTTTAAGAAATATATCCAAGTATAACGGGAATAAGAATCAATAAAGATAACATAGTAACGGCTGCCAGAAAGAGAAGGAATAGGTGCGGGTCCCCAAACATCAGAACAAATAATCTCAAATGGCTTTGAAGCTCTTTTATGTATAATATGAAAAGGAAGAACATGACTTTTGCAGAGTTCGCATAAAGAACATTTATTATTATTATCAGAAAATGAACATAAACTAGACTCTGGAAGGAGACCATCAGATACAAGGTTTTCAACGAAACCCCGACTACAATGTCCCAAACGACTATGCCAAGTATCTGACTTATTACAATGAGATGAATTAAAAACTTCCAATGAAGGGAAAAACAAAGACTCTGAAGGTGAAGATACTGAAGAATGCTTGGACGACTTCAACTGGAGAACTGGGACTGAAGACTAAGACACTGAAGGAATCTCCTTGAAGACGTACATGTTTCCTTGTCGCTCCCCCTTAGCGAACGTCTCATTCGTTCGTAGATCCTTAACATAAACAGAAGAGGGAGTAAATTCGACGGAAGAATTCATATCGTCAACAAGTTTAGCTACAGAAACAATGTTCTTTTTAATATTAGGAGCAAGAAGGACATTGGACAAGTGAAGTGAGGACTTTGACATAGGGATATGTGCATTGCCAGTATGACTAATGGAGTGATAAGTTCCATCTCCCGTAACTATACTACCTTTTTCAAAATAAGGCAATAAGTGAGATAACTTACCCGCATTACCCGTAACATGTGTGGCGGCACCTGAATCAACATACCATTCGCCTTGTTCATTTTGCTTGATCGTCATCTGTGACAATGCTGATAACAAAAGTTGTTGCACATCTGTGGATGACACTTTTGTGTCCACAATAGTAGCTGATTTATTCTCAATTTTGTTTATTTTTCCTCTATTTTGTAGATTGAACCAACAATCAGCTTTCACATGTCCTCTTTTGTTACATAAGAAACAAGTGGGCACTCTCCTCTGATTCCCTGTATTAAAACCCCCTGAAATATTAGGTGTAGGCAAGATACCACGTCCTCCCTGCCCAAAACGTCCGCGACCTCTGCCTCCTTGATGCCCTCCATTCCCTCGTCTAAAACCTACAGAAGTGTCCATGGACAAAACTGAATGAGGACGAGCTGATTCATTTCCTTCTGCCCTTTGCTTCATAATCATCTGACGTTGGAGAAGTTTCGCTTGGAGGTCGTCAAAAGTGGGCAAGTGAGGAAGGCATGATAAAGCTGTGGTAAACATGTCAAAATCAGGACCCAATTCATTGAGAAGTTGTTGAACTTTATCTTTATCTGCAATAGCATTTCCAACAACAGCCAATTGATTAGTAATGCTCTTCAAGCGGCCTATGTATTCCATGATTGTCATGGAGCCTTTCTTCAAACTTTGAAATTCATTTTTTAAGTACATAACTCGAGCTTCTGATATCTGAGAGTATGTCTGAGACAACTTACTCCACAGATTCGCCGAAGTGCAATCATCTGAAAGAGTAACCAACACTTCTTGAGAGAGTGTTGACGTAATATAAGCAACCAAAGACTGATCCCGCTTCCTCCAAGTTGTATACTCTAGATTCTTAATAGAAATGGTAATTGTGTCACCCTTCTCATCCTTGGTTTCCTGCAAAATAAGCCGTGGTGGTATAGGAACTAAACCATCCAAATGTTCATCGAGATTCTGACTCCGTATAAAAGGAAGGATTTGCCTCTTCCAGGTCAAAAAATTAGAATGAGTAAATTTTTCTGTAACGAGCTGACTCAAGAAATTGACAGAGGGACCTGATGACGAAGAGTAATCCATATCAGTGGAACAATGAATAAGCAAACAAGATGAATGAAAATAAATAAACAGATTTGAAATCACTTAATCAATCAGTAAAACTTTAATAAGGCATATACCTGTACTACCAAAAGTGTTGCACAAAGAACATTAAAGCAACAATAAAGGAAAGGAAAAACTTGTGGAATCAAAAAGCTGGTTTGAAATAAAAAGGGGCTAGCAGTCGGTCGTTGATGTTTAGGAAAAGATGGAACCAACATAGACGATGGAATGAAGAAGATAAACAGATACCAATGAACGAGAATAACAAAAAATGAGTAACAAAAAAGAAAGGATCGATGAGCACGTTGAAAGGAAAAGAGAAAGGTACCAACTTTTCGAAGATGAGATTTCAGAAGGCTGCTGTTCACGCTGATCAGGGGTTTCAGAAGATGAGATTTCAGATCTGCTGTTCACGCTGGAACTGTCCACGCTGGGAGCTGTTCACGCTGAAAAGGAAGGTGTTGTTCTCGATGAGCACGCTGAAAGGAAAAGAGAAAGGTACCAACTTTCAGAAGATGAGATTTCAAAGGCTGCTGTTCACGCTGAAAAGGAGGTTGTTGTTCACGCTGATCAGGGGCTTGATCTGCCAAGTTTCAGAACTTCTTTACGCACAAGATTAATTCAGCTCTGATACCATATCAGATTTACTTTCGTATGTATCTGGTTCAGCTTCCACAGGAGAGAGAGAGAGAGAGAGAGAGAGAGAGAGAGAGAGAGAGAGAGAGAGAGAGAGAGAGAGGAATGCACAATGGCTGGGGCGACACTCAATTGCTCGACCTCCAAAACCTTAAACATTATAAAGTAAAACATATACAATGATATTACAAGTATGCCATTAATGAGGTTATATGAGCATGTGTTTCATTTAACATGCGTATGGATCTGGATCCAGATCCATATGCAAACTGTATTTTAACAGTTGGCCGACCATGCTTATCCCAGCAACGATCTTCTAAATGTCCAGATTTTTCACAGAATGTACATTGAAGCTTTCCTCTGCCTCCCATACCACGTCCATGACCTCGTCCTCTGATATTCTGAATATTTCCACGCCCATAACCAGATGAGACAACAAGAGCAGATGACTGAGTCACAGGCTGAGATTGTGGAAGAGAGATCGCAAGTCTACTCACGCGATTGTATGCATCAGCAAGAGTAGGAACATCTGATCCACTCAACATTTGAACTTTTACAACAGAAAATTCTGAAGAGAGACCTGTAAGAAAGCGAGCAACCATGGTTTGTTCTTGATGATCCTTTTGCTTCAAGCAACAAAGAGGCCTGTGAGCATTAAGTCTTTCAAACGTAGCTTTGACAGAGCCATAGTATTGGGCCAAGGTCTGATCTCCCTGCTGCAAATTATATATCTCCTGTTCGACTTGCAAGATACGACTCACATTAGTTTCTTGTGAGTATGTATCACGAAGATTTTCCCACATCAGTTTGGCTGTATTATAGTAGATCAATCCATCTGCAATATGGGGTTTGACACTATTCATGATCCATGACATAACTATGTGATTATCTTCATCCCAAGTAACATATTTTCCCAATTTTTTAGTGGGTTCGTCTTCCAACAAAATATGTTTTCGACGATGTCCAGATACCGACATCATAAAAGTTTTGGACCACCTGGCATAGTTGGTTTCATTCAACCTTACGGAAGAGCCGTACGAGAAGGGGTTGGCAAAAGCCTTATACTCCTCAATATGTTCCATTTTGGAATCACATTTCGAAGTTTCAGCCATACTGAAGATGTAATTCCAAAAAAAAACCAGATTACCTCACTTGAACAACAAGTGCTCAAGTAGATTTTTCCAACACAGCAGGGAATCAGACCTGCTGTTTCCACGAAAAAACAACAGCCCACAAACAGGGAAATTTTCCAACACAGCAGGGAATCACTCCTGCTGTTTTCACCACAGAAGGATAACTTAAACTAACATGCTTCTTTCACAGCACGAAAAAAAAACTCGACACAGCAGGGAATCACGACTGCTGAAATCCATATTCTGAAATAAACCAACCAACTAAAGTCCAGGAATCACGACCATTGCTGCGCCCAAACACATCACGACCAACGATAATATGCAGTCGCATAAAAAATAATCACGACAACTGCTGTTCTCTAAACATATAAGGCACGACAACCAATAAGTCTTCAGGGCACAGTTAAACAGATCAATCATATCTCGATCACACGCAATAACACATTAAATAAATCTTGATCACACGCAATCATAACAAGAAAGAAAATTTCAGCTGCTCCCAAACAGCAGGAAATCACGGCAGGCACGCAACAACACAGGAAATGAAATCACAGCAGGCACGCAACAACACAAAAAATTTCTGCTGCTCCCAAACAGCAGGAACACAACTCGGCAACAAACAAAAATCACGTCACGACAGGAAAAGAACTCGGCAACAAAAGATCACGGCAGAAAATCCAGGAAATCACGACAAGAGATCACGAAAAAAAAAACTCCAAACTGAGGAGCTCAAGGGTTACGGCTCCACATCTGCTCCTTAGATCTGACGACAGATCTGGGTAACATCCCAGATATGTTATCAGATCTTCCACAACAAACAACAACAAACAACAACAAACCTGATTTCAAGAAGTCGTGTTTTTTTTTTCTCGTTGGTGAAGATCAGTCCTCTCGTGATCACGCTCCCGAGATCGAGGGCTCTGATACCATGTAGAAAGAAGATCGATGCACAATTACCTGTGTAGAGAGAGAGAGAGAGAGAGAGAGAGAGAGAGAGAGAGAGAGAGAGAGAGAGAGAGAGAGAGTCGGCTGCACAATAGAAAACTCGTTAACCTATGTTATTAGGGCTTCTCTCTATGTTAAATAGAGAGAGGCTAAAAAGAATAATTACATCTAAGCCCATTATGAAAACAAAATTTAAAATAACCTCTAATATAAAAAGGCTTAAACTTAAAACCAACTATTCTCAACAAGCTTTATATCATTTTTTTGATACATAACTTTTATGTTTTTTTACTAGGATTTTGTGCATAATTTCATTAACTATTGTACATAAATTTCTAATGTTTTTTATGTTTGAATGCATTTATTGTTACATTTCTTATGAAGCGTGTATCAACGACATTGAATCGTGTTTGACTTGTGGGTTGTGTAATGAAAATACAAAAAGAGTAAAAGTGGGTGCCTCTTATGGGCATAGAAGACACAAAAACATACACAATCAAGATTACTTATGGGTCAATACAAGAGCACAATCACACAAGCCACTTAAGGGCTAAAACACAAGTAAAAAATATAGGAATATTATTAAGAGAATTCTTGTGAACAAGCTTAACATACCAGAGGAGTTGCACCTTCTATTTATACACAAAAGGAAGCAAAGAACAACCATTGGGAAGTGCTCCCAACAACTAGAAATATAGCTGTTAGGAGCACTTCCCAACAACTAGAAATATCCCAACAACTAGAAGTATAGCTCTTGGGAGCACTCCCAACAACTCTATTCCAAGGGCATTATAAGGACTATAATACCCTTGAGGATAAGAATAAAATACATTAAAAGGGAGAACCCTAAAGCGTCCTCTAGGAACACAACTAATTACATAATGTGTAATGACCAAAATACCCTTAATGAGTTTCACTTTATATATATATATATATATACTTAAACACTCCCCCTCAAACTTATGGTGTAATCATCGAAAGTTTGTCAAGCAAAAAATGAAACTAGAGAGAAGAAAGAGCTTTCGTAAAGAAGTCGGCCAACTGAAATTTCGATACTACATAGGGTAGGATAATGGTCTTCCGATACTCTTCACGAATATAGTGACAGTCTATTTCAATATGTTTGGTGCACTCATGAAACGTGTGATTGTTGGCTACGTAGATGACACTTTTATTGTCATGGTATAACCTTGAGGGTGAGAGCATATGCACCCCCATGTCTTCTAATAATCTTCTCAGCCACACAATTTCAAATGTTGTGGTGGCCATGTCATGATACTCAGCTTCAGTGGACGACAACGACACCTTTTGTTGCTTGCATTTCCAAGACACCAATGAGTCACCTACAAACACACAAGAACCTATAGTTATGCGTCTATCATTAATATCTCCTCCCTAATCAGAGTCGGTATAAGCAATTAATTCGACTGGGGAGGTAGAAGACAAAATAATCCCCTTAGAAACAGAATTTTGTAAATATCTAATAATACACGTAACGACACTCATGTGCACAGTGGTAGGGGAATGCTGAAATTGACTGACAGTATGGATGCATGTGAGATATCAGATCTAGTAATGGTAAAGTATGTGAGGGCCCAAATCATTTGGCGTAAGGAGTAGAATCATCCAGTGGTGTGCCATTGTCTATTTTCATTTTTGCATTTATTACTTCAAAAGTGTCTACTCTGTTTTCATCTGAAATGCCAAACCTATTTATGATGTCAAAAGCAAACTTAGATTGAGTTAGAAAATAGCTATGAACGGAATATGCGACCTCAATCCCTAAAAAATATCTAAGAAAGCCTAAATCAATCATTTTAAATCTTTGTTTAAAAACATTTTTAATAAAACAAACTCCCTTTTTGTCTCCACATGTGATGATCATGTCGTCAACATAGAGGAGGAGGATGACAATACCTGCATCAGACATCTTAATAAACATAGCAGTGTCAGTATAACTGGAAGTAAAGCCAAGTTTAACCATAACAAAACCACAATGATCATACCGGGCTTTAGGCGCCTGTTTCAAACTATACGGGTTTTTTCTTAAATAAAGCACCTTTCCAACATGAACCTTATATTCAGGTGGTGGTTCCATATAAACTTTTTCCTTCAATTCACCATTGAGGAAGGCATTCTTGACATCCATGAGAAATATGCCAACATCCAATGGCAATTACAACTATGAGGGTTTTAACAGAAGTCATTCTAACTACTGGAGCAAAAGTTTCATTATAATCTATGTTATACTCCTGAGAGTAATCCTTGGCTTCTAACCTAGCCTTATGCCTCTCTAAAGTTTTATCACTTTTGATTTTAATTTTAAACACCCATCTATAGCCTATCGTCTTCTTTCTATGAGGAAGATCTTTTATATCTCAAGTTTTTGGACTTTTCTAAGGCTAGTATTTCATTATTCATAGCATTCATCCATTCAGGATAATTCTTGGCCTGTTTGTATGAGGAGGATTGAAAGTAAGAGAAATCTTTGGCTAGAGAAACTCTATATTGAGGAGTAAAGTTTTCGTAGGATACAAACCTATATGGAGGCCTATGTATTCTTTTTGATTTTCTAAGAGTATTTTGTACGAGATTTTCTATGCTAGAATATTGTTTTAAGGCAGTGGGATGTCTATCACCAGTTCTTCTTTTGTATTGGATACCTAAAGGTCCATCATTAATATCGTGAGACTCACCACACTGGATGTCATATTGAGGTTCATCATTAACAACATTATTGTTGTTTAACACTTCATCATTACATTTAGGAGATAATTCCAAAAAGGAGTAATCATTTTTTTCTTTAATACACACATTTAAATTAAAGAAACTTTCATTTTCTATAATGGTAACTTTACTTGATATATAAAGTTTATCATGCTTAAAATCAGAACATCTAAATCCTTTTTGACTTTCCCAATAACCAAGAAAGGCATAAAGAATGGCTCTGGGAGAAAGTTTGCCATTTTTATTGGTAAGAATAAAACATTTACATCTAAAAGTTCTTAGTTTGAAATAGTTGGGGGTAGTTTTATAAAGTTTCTCATAAGGAGAAATATTTTGAAGTTTGGATGAAGAAAGTCTATTTATAAGGTATACCGAAGTAAGCGCAACTTCAACCCAAAAATGTTTTGGAACATGTTTGGAAATAAGCAATGTTCTATTGGTTTCTATTATATGTCTGTGTTTCCTTTCGGCCAAACCATTTTGTTGAGGAATGTTTGCATAAAATCGTTGATGAAAGATGTTATGATTTTTCAAATAATCTTTAAAGTCATTTGACATGTATTCTTCCCTTGACTCAGAACGAAATATATAAATATTGGTTTTAAGCAATTTTTTAACAAGGTTATGAAAAGTTTTGAAAGTTTCAAAAACTTCATATTTGTGTCTAAGAAAATAAATCCATGTGAATCAAGAATAATCATCCACAAAAATTATATAATCAATAAATCCTCCTTTAGAAGCAATAGGAGTAGGACCCCAAACATCCTAATGTATTAATTGAAGTGGTTTGGAAGCAAAAAAGTTGTCTTGATAAGGAATTGCTTTCATTTTCCTAAGAACACAATTTGTACATTGGATTTTTTCATTACAAAATTTTCTCAAATGAGATATATTGGATAATTTGGAGATACTAGGATGACCTAGTCTGTAATGCCACAAAAACATATCCAATTTTTTTTACATTTAAACAAAAAGTATCTTTGAGAATAATCATCTGGCCCATGTAGTAGAGGTCTCCTTTATGACCTTCCCCAATCTGCTTGCTAAATTGGAGATCCTGTATAAAATATCGGTCAGAAGTGAAGGAGTTACTACAACCATGGTCAATAATTTGGGAGACTAAAACAAGATTTAAATTAAGTTTTGGCACAATTCTAACTTTTGAAATAATTTTTTTTGAATAATTTATAAAATTTTCAATTCCTTTAACTTCAAGAGAGGATCCATCCGCAGTAAAAACATTAGATCTACTTGAATTAATACTATAGTCGGGAGTATAGTTTCATTAGGGGTCATATGAAACAAAACATCAGAATCTAAGGGCCAAGAGATCTTATCGGGAGGTGAGGAAGAGGAGATCGCGACTGGTTAAGGAGGATGAGTCTTTGTGTAACTTTCCAAAATTCTAACACGAAAAACATGTAGTTTTTTTTTAACATTTTAAAACAACGAAAACCTCGATTTGCTTTTGGTTAAAACTTTAGGCGAGTTATAGATCATACAATCATCTCAACTGAATTGGAATATGAATAGCATTCATCCTTCAATTTAATTCAGTCCCAAACAATTTATCAATTTAATCAGAGTATATCAATGTCCAAAATAAACAATCAATGTTTTTCAAAAACAATCTCTAGAAAGGAGAATGACTGGCTCTCGATACTGCCACAACATCTCGTCATTAGAAGGCTTCTCAATCGGTACCTACATGTTTATAAGTAGGGTCAGACTCGTCAAGTCTCAGTAGGAAATACAAAAGCACAATGCATGTGAATAGAACCGAATATATATGGGACATGCATTCATTCACATACATACACCAATTAAGAAATTGCCAGAACATGATAACATTTTTCAAGCACTTAAGCTTCCAACTCCCAAATTTTACTTCCTAATTGTTTTCTCCATAAATCCTAAGCTTACTTCAACTTTTTCAATGCATTTAGAATTTTTTTAAAATATCTAGGCTTAGGGTCTTATTTAGAATTTTGGAAGTTTTGGATTTTATTTGACTTGCTTCAATGTAGAAGCTCCAACCATCAAAGAGGGGCCACTAGAGAGGGACGTCCCACCCTAAGGATCCTCTTTACCATAGTTAAACAAATTCTTAATTTTATTTCAAGTCCATAGCTACTTAACCTACAATTTAGTTTAGGAAATAATTGAGATTTTTTTCTTTGACTTCAATTCCAAGTAGGAGTATGGGCTCACATCGGGGGATGTCCCACCCTCTTGGACTCCTTTTAATTAATTCCAATTGAAATTTTCTTTTCCATTCCATGTAATTTCCTATTTAAATTCCAAATAGATTTCTATATTGGATTCCAATTCCAATTCCAATGTAGATCCAAATTAATTTAGGTAAACCCACATCCAATCCAAATCCAAATTAAATTTCTAAAATCTAAATCCAAATCCTATATCCAAATTCACATTAAATTAAATCCAAACTAAATTAAATTCTAAATGCAATATCACACTTAATTAAATTCAAATTCAAATTCAAATTCAATTCCAATTTCAAATTTAGTTAAGATTCAAATTAATGTGTAATTCAAATTCGAATTGACATTCAATGAAATTTTATTCCACCAATTAAAGCATAAAATTCATGATTTAATTATTTATTAATTGTACAAAAATCACGGATATTACACTTTGAGGAGCGGTTGTAGCGCTTCTGCGAGTTGAGACAAAGACATGTTTTTGTAACCAGAGTTGTTAGTATCTTTGTCTTCTTGAGAAACTTCTAAGGTAGCTACTCTTTTTTCATCCTTTTTGAATTCTGGGCAAAAATGTTTGATGTGCCTCGGTTCTCCATAGTTATGACAAAAGATTTTCTCTTTTCTATTATCATTTATCTCCCATCATTGTTCCTTGGCTTCCAATTATTTTTGTTGAAATGAGGAGGCCTATAAGGATGAGTATTGACACCGGGTCTAGAAACCACCAATACATTATCCTTGGACTCCCTAGATTCAGTTATGGATTTTAACCTTGTTTCTTCCATGCAAACTTGTGCTAAAATCTCATGTAAAGGTGAAAGCTCTTTTTGATTTTTGTTCCGGTGGATGATAGATACTCGAACATGTGCAAACTCCGGCTTAAGCCTTCCCATAAATTAAAAAATTGATCACCAAGGATTTGAATTTTTTTACGGCGAGCAACATCAATGGTATCCCAAATGGGCTCCATTTTGGCCATTTGGTCCCAAAGTCTTTTAAGAGTACCATAGTACTTTCTAACACTTTTTTCACCTTGCTTGCAATTGTGAATCTTATCTTGCAAGTCTCATTTATGGGCACATCATGTTGGGTGTAAGTTTGTTTGATATAAACCCATGCTTCATCGGCCCTCTCAAATTCCAATATATTTTCACAAGGGTCTTCACATATACTCTCCATAAATAGGGATAAAACCTTGGCATGACCAACATCCCATGCTTTAATAGTTTTTTTGTAGTCTGAGAGAGCTTTTTCTCTTTCTTTGTCTTTAAGAGTTTCCTTCTTTATTTCATCGTCTTCCCCACAAATAGATTTTGTGAGAATAGGTTGAGGTTCCGATACAGAGCCATCAACATAGTCCCACAAGTCTTTGCCAACTAGGTTGGATCTGACCGGATCTAACCCAGATCCAGGTGGGATGTCGACATCCCCCATTAGCCTATTTAAACCCCCTACTGCGGGGTTTCTTTTTAAAACGAGATTCCTTGACTGTAATGACCCCAACTCATACCCCTTAAAAATTGCAGATTTTTTTTTTTAAAACTATTGCGGAAATATTCCTAGATACCCGGGGCCTTTACAGTTCCACTCCCAATTGGATAACCAAACACACTACAAGGGATCTTACATTTATCATCTCAAACCATAGCAACTCATTATTTATTAATTATAAAAGAAAGAGTGTTTAAACAATAATAGCAAGGGCCATATCAGAGTTATTTAAATGACAAAAAAGTAAATAAAGAAAAAGACTCCGCCACGCTGTCCCTCTGTGAACTGTCTAGCAAAAGTGTGACACTCATAGCTCTCGCAGAAGATAGTCGCTTTACTGATCCCTTGCGGCTGCGAAAAAACCACAGAAGTAGGGTGTTAGAAATTCGAGGAATTCTGCGTATATGTACCTCTAATGAAATAAATAAGCATAAAGAATACATATAAGAATCTATGCAATAACTTCGAGGTATGCATTTATGACAAATTCATAATTCAATTAAGCATTCACGTAATAAAGAACAATTATTAAGCATTAGAGAACATTTAATAAATAACAGAGATCACCATTTAAGCAATACAACCATTTAACATGCTTTAGGGAACAACATTATGCATTCACCAACATTTAACAACCAAAGAAACTGGTAAACATGCATGATTCAATGCAATGTATAAATAAAATATTATCTTTTATCAGAGTTTTTTTTATATGCATGTCTCTATTAAATGCACACAATTTAAGTTCCTCTTTTTAATTACCATTGCCCGCGAATACTCAAAACAAGTAAAAATTCTCGAGGTCAAATAGGGTTTCCAGGGTAACTTAGCACACAAGTATTTTATTACTGAGTTTCAAACTTAGCCCTCGATCGATATCAGGAAACAACACTATCCATCGGAACATTAGAAATCATCATCTAATGTGCTGACACTAGGGACATCAGCATTCACAAGTGCCACTTTTCTTGGTATACCAAAATAATAGCTGTGTCTACACACCACCCCCAGATAAAGTGACAGTCTCTCCCTAAAACCGTGGCCAGGAGAAAGAACCTCAATATCGGGTTCAGGGGCAACAACAATGCACATGAAGTTTTTGTATCCTTTCGGTTTTCCCAAAACCGCAACTCCAAGACTCCCGTACTCCCGATAAAACATCTTAGAAAGTACATTACACTGTTCTTTTTCATTATCTTATTATTAATAGTTGTTTCATAAATTTGCAAATCCAGCATGCCAAATTAATACCACAAATTTGCATTTCCAAATGCGAGGCTCATCACGGGACTCCAGTCCGTGAGAAATACAGAACAGTGCAACATAGAGAAAAATATACAAAATGTGATTTTTACGATGCATAAACACAAGTAAAGGAGCAATCCAAGCTCAGGGCTCGCCCAACCCATCGTGATCTATTGTTTGATCACCAAGGCATCATATGTAAAAGTCATAGCTACATGCCATATATGCAATATTATCCACATGCTTTCAATAACACAATCATATATGTAAATTTCAATTGTGTGCATGAAACAGAAGTATTCATATGCATGTGCATGGGTTCACACCTTCATACCAAATGCATGCTTTTATTCAATTCATATACTTATGACAAGTGAACGCTTTCATTTAATACACATATTCATGTCAAATACATTCTCCCATTCATGATTTGCACATGTGAACATTCATGCGACTGCATACACGCCACCCCACATAAACTTTATGTATGCTCATGACATAATTTGAAAATCTTATGACATAATCGAACCCATTCATTTTAAGTGTGCACATGCATTGAAAACAACTTGAAATAACATAATACTAAAGCATGTCATGTCAAGCTAAAACATGTAAATAAGGACATCCCATTCTTAGCATGTATTCAACTCAAAATACTTAGCTAGATCTAAAATTTTTAGATACATAACGAAACATATATATATATATATATATATATATATATATATATATATATATATATTTACCTCATTTTTTTTTTGGATGACAGGTTGCAGCCCCCACTTAGCCGAGCACCCTTACAGGACTGTCAGGGCATGGTCTGGTCTGACAGTCAGCATGCAGCCCCAGCAGGGCCTATGCACATGACTGTCGAGGCCTGGCCTGACAGTCAGTGTACCGGCCTTGTAGGGCTTGCGCACTTGACTGCCAAGGCCTGGGAATCAGCCGAGTAGAGCTCGACTGGCTGCCAGCCAGCCCGTAGAACATTGCACAGTTTGCGGGGTGTGTTAAGGACTGGACATAGATAGTGGATCTTGGATTATGATCCCACTGTTGCATATTGATTAAATGTTTACCAATTATAGCTTATTGAGGCCATTCTTGTAATTTAGCTTATATAAGAAATATGCATATTAGACGTCCCAACCCTAAACTGATTGCCGGATGTCTCATTGCCTCCAAACTTTTTCTCTTCTCCTTTCTTGTCCTGTACAACAGGACACAGATCCCAAGGAACGACTTCACATGAAGCACCTTGAATATGTGTGGTCCTATTAGACCAAACAACTCTAAATCTGACATATCACCTTTCTGATCCTCAGTAAAAAATATCTTAAGGGTTTCGAATGAATTCTGATGATACCACTACAATAATCTTTAAATGGCTTATCAGTTTCCAACCGTGCAATGGTAATGGCCTCCACCATTTTCAGATAACTTATCCACAACGTATCAATACATGCATTGAAAGATGCACACATGCTATAACAATATTACTACAAAAATCAACTAGAAGAGTAATTACTGAAATCAAAACTACTCATAGGTCATAACCAATTGTATTGTTGCATATTGTTAAATAAATAACATGTACAGAGTTGCCTACTTGGCCAAGGGTAAAAACCTTAAAGACAAAAGTAGAATTTGTGCTTATGCTATTAATCAGCAACATGTAATATTATATTAACTTCTATAGAAGAATATGAGGCCATAAATATGTGAGATCTAAGCATTCAAAGAGCAACATGACTCAGTCATGTTAACATTACTATCTCTCATGTTAGTATTTTACTACTTTTGAAGGCTGACGTCAGAAACAAAGAGATTTGGTACTTAATCCCTAAACCTTGGTTTAGTTGCTTGAATAGCACCCTGTAGTAGCCATACGGTTTGCTGCACCATAAGGGTTAATTTGTGTGTGTGTGTGAATGTTTTCCCTGGTGTGACAGAATACCTACTATGTATCACAGTCTGTGTAACGACCCCAACTCATACCTTTGAAAAATGCAGAATATTTTTTTTTTCTAAGAGTTGCGGAAAACTTCCCAGAGACCTGGGGTCCCTACAGTTCCAATTTCAGTTGGATAATCACACACCACAAACCAACTTACATTTATCACTCATAACCAATCCACTGAACTCTTTTATTAATGAATCAATAAGAGTAATATGTTCAATGTCAAAAGTGAAATAACAACTTGCAGTAATTAAGAAGACTAAAAGTAAATAACAGTAGAGCCACTCTGTCCGCAAGTGAAGCCGTCTGAAACAAATGTGACCCTCGTATCCCCTCAGAAGCGAGTCGACTTCACTGATCACCTGTGTCTGGGAAAAACCAATAAAAGAAGAGGGTCAGAAATCCGAAGAATTCTGCGTACAGGTTTCCCTAATGAATCAAATAAGAAAAAGAGCATAAATAAGATCCATGTAATATTTTGAGGAATACAGTTATAAACAATTCATAAGACAATTAACTATTCATGCAGAATTGAACATAAGGGAACACGAAGTAATTAACATTGATCACAACTTAATCAATAAGGAAATTAAATGCAACAGAGATCAACATCCTCCAATGATCAACATATAATAAGCAAGTGAACAGGTAAACATGCATGAACTAATGCATAGCAAGAATATGTATGATTTATGTGCGATGCATGAACCATTTATTATCTTTCATTTAAGCTTTCCTCTTTCCATATGCATGTCCTATTAAATGCACACAATCCTTAAGTTCCTCTTTTTAATTTATCATTGCCCGCGGATACACCAAACAGGTACAACCCCGAGGTCAAGTAGGGTTCCCGGGGTAACTTCACACACAATTTGTATTTTATTACCGGGTTCCAAACTTAGCCCTTGACCGATATCAGGAAACAGCACCATCCATCGGAACCTTGGAAAACAACATCCAAAGTCGGGGACACCATGAAAAACAGCATCCACTAGCGCAACTTTCTTGGTATACCAAAACAAACTCACAGCTGTGACTAACACACCACTCCCGGGTAAAGTGGCGGATTCTCCCTAAAACCGTGGCCAAGAGAAGAACCTCAATATTGGGTTCAGGGCAACAAAACGCACACGGAGTTTTTGTATCCTCACGGTTTCCCCTAAACCGCAATATCCAAAATTCCCACGCTAAAGCAGGGACATCAAGAAGAAAGTGAATTACACTGTTCTTTACTTTCTTTTTATCTGGTTATTAATTCATTTCTTTTACATTTGCAAATTTACATGCAGAATTAATAACATAAGCTTGCACATCAGCATGCTAAGCTTTTCACGGGACCACAGCCCGTGACAACATAGAACAGTGCGGTAAAAGAATAATATCACATTTGATTTGTTGCAATGCATCAAAATAACTAAAACGGAGAACAACTAGTTCTCGAGGCTCACCCAGCCCCTGATGATCCAATTTGATCATCACTGCCTTTATAAGCAAAAATCATAAAGAGTATGCCACTTATGCATTCTTTTCACATGCTTTTTAATGCGCATTCATGTATGCAAGTTGTGCATGAAACAATAATTTCATAAGCATAAGCATAAATTCACACACCCACATTATATGCATGTTTTCATGACATGCACGTACTCGTGTCAAATGCAAGAGTTCATTCATCAATCGATCCAATTAAAACATACGAACAACCATGCCATTTTGATCTTGCAACCACACCTAAATTCCATATATGTGCACGCACAAGTAAGCCTGCTTGCAACAACAATTTCACATAAGTATCACACAACAAGTTTAATTAAGCCCCATACACTTAGCATGATTTATAGTATTCGCATGCATAGCCTAACCGATTTATTTTCATAAACAAAAATCTGGGTCTGTCGATACCAAACTGCATATATTATATATATATATATATATATATATATATATATATATATATATATATATATATATATATATTTGAAAGGGAGACTGATCCAGCACCCAGCCCTATGAAAGTAACCAAGCAATGGTACCTAAATCAAGCATAACAATTTAAACTTAAGCATGTTAGCATTCCCATTCACCTGTATGCGAGGAGCCAAGTCTAATACGATTGGCCACTCTCCTAACATTAACGTACTAGGCTGAACTTCCATATGAGCCATACTATTCATGAACCAAGATTCAATCAACCGGACATTTGTCCACAAGCCTAGACAGTCAAGGAAAATAGCATTCAGCCTGTTACCCCTTGAAATGTCTAGCCCAGACTCCAGCAGCCATTATCAGCCAGCTGGGATTGGCAGAGCACCAATTTATCCACTATGTGAGGGGCAACTCACAAAGTCAATACAGCTGATAGGTGATATGCAAAATTTCTGGTGACTACTTGTGTTGCGCGTAAAACCAAGAATAGCTAGAACTGAAGCGTAATAGATTGTGATGCCAAGACCCATAGTTTAACTATCGTAAGTAGTGCTAAAATATAAACCAAAATCTTAAGATGTGCACTTTCTGCTGTATCTGAAGTTTTCAAAAAGACATAGAAGTGGCCAATTATAAGTGCAGACCATGTGCCTTTAGGTGGATATAAACTGGCATATTCAAGATTTACAACCTAAGGCAATAATGCATAGATGATGTCTTGAATGTATAAAAGAAAGTTATACTCATAGTGCAGGAGTTTAGCAGGTATTGGTCAAGAAGATCTGTGTTTTTCTAATGCAGAGGAAAATATGATATAAGTGTACAGTATCTGTATTTTCTACTACAGGAATACGTAAAGAGTTATGCACACGAGACCCGTGCTTTCTAGTGCAGAAAAAAACGAAAAGACAGCATGATATACATACACAGGATATGTACATGAATTTGCATATACTTACACACGTCCGAATGGGTAAGATCAGGAACCTATTTACATGGTCATGCATATAAGATCAACATGTTTATCTTTTAAACTTAAGACTAATGAATGCATAAATCCCATCTCACACACGTTTTTCCCCTAAATCAACAGATTCAATGTACTATACCCATAAACCACCATGAATCTATTGATTCCTCATAAGTCAAGCATAAAAGAAATTCAGATTTTTATGGATTCATTAAAAACAATACCTAAATCGTATTTAGGTTCTTTTTCCCATTCGAGCCAAAAGAAAAACCCGTACCTCTTGACGAAATTTTTCGGCGAACTCTCCGGCGATCGAAAGCTGCAGTCGCGTCCCTTGCGGCTGCTGTGACAGGGGTACCCACCGTGGCTGTTGGTCGCTGCTATTTTCCGGCGACCTCCACATCCCCAAAGCACGCCCACACGAGAGAGAGGGAGAGACGAGGGGAGAGAGAAATGAGGGAGACGAGGGAAGAGACCCCCCTCTCCACTCCCTTTTATCGGCTGATCCCCCCCCTTCCATGCCGAGATGGGTGGGGATCGGTTACGCCAGCCGACCCCCCCCCCCCTCTTCCTTCCTTTCTAGTAGCAGCAGGAATCGTGCCCTAGGAACGATTCTTGCTGTTCCCCTTTTTTAAAACCCTGCAGCCCGATATAGGGTTTTAAAAACCCTATCGGGTTATGGATCCGGGTCGGGTCCGACCCGGGTCCAAAAGCTTTCCTTACTTTTAAATTAACTTTTATTTATTTATTTTTTTGTTACCTTCCTGCCACAGGGGACATGACTCGGGTCCGAACCAGGACCCGGTGCATGTTCACCTGATTAATAGGGTCCACAAGTTTGGACCCGCAATCCATTGCGAAGTGGATCCATAGGCTGGGTCCAAATGGATCCAACTATGGATCCCTTGCATATTCTTATAATTCTTTTTATTAATTTATTAAATTACATATATATATTTCAAATATGATATAATTTACATATGGATCCTGGATCCGAAAGGTGGATCCCAGGCCCATAACACAAAAGTTTTTTTAAAAATCATGGTTATTACAGTCTGGTTTTTTTTTTTTCGCATGAAGCAACACGTATAGGAGTCTTGCTTCTGAACAAAGTTGCATACGATGACGACAACAAAACATTTTTGATATATATGTATTATATTTACGTCAAATATATATGTACACTTTTAACTCAAGGACATAGTTTTGCATATTTTTGTCCCATTTAAATTACGTTATTTACTTTGTCGTCATGTTGTTACGTGCATAGGCTCCTGTTTATGCAATTTACTTAGCGTGATGGGCGATTTTATATACCGGGCCCTGTTTACGTAATTTACTTAGCCCAATGTACGGTTTCATACACCAGGCCCTGCTTATGCAATTTACTTAGCCCGATGCGTGGTTTCACACATCAGGCCCTGCTCTACGCTATTTACTTTGTTGTCGTGCTGCTATGTGCACATGCTTCTGCTTTAATATATATGTATCTTATATACATATATAATTATTCAGAGTATGTAGTTTTGCGTACTCTTGTTCTATTTCAATTACGCATGCATTTATTTAGAGTATGTAGTTTTGCATACTCCTCCCTACTTTTAATTACACCAATATTTATTTAAAGACACATATTTGCACATCCCTGCTTTAACTCAATTTCCAAGAGTCTTCATGTGAGTTTTCAAGTTCGGATGCCCCAATGTCTCGTAAAATAAAACAAAGTGTTTTATATTTGCATGTTCATGATATTCAATGTACACATGTGCCGCTTATCCTACGAACCAAATAAGGCTCCCATGCTCGCATGAATTAAGGTTGTTGCGTCCGTTCTTATCGGACAATTCTCAAGCATTAGAGTGTTATTTGAAACACCTTTCCAACCTGGTTCAAACATTAACATAAGTTTTGATTGACATGACTCAGGTATTCACAATTGAGTTTTCTCTTCGAACCAATATAATGCAATGACGTTGACTATGCAGAGTCGTACTTAAGTCAGGTCCTTTTCTATATTCGGAATGACCTGGATAGTCCCCCAATCTAAGGTGCGGGAAATCGTGATTCCAGTGTTGTGATTGGTTTTCCTTCTGAGAAACCAATATCATTTTCATCGTTGTAGTACTATCAGACATGCACGACATGCTTATACATCGATGAATGGTTTTGAGGTTTATGACAAATCTCATTGTGCGATAATGCACCATTTTATGGGAAAATCACGTAAACAGACATGATCGCCTTTACAAGTAAGATGCTAGATTTGATTTAAAAGATCAGAACATATTGAGTGGGTTGTCATAAAATAAGACCTGACACACCCATTTGTCCTTTGGTTCTGTCAAGAGAGAGGATAGGAGGTACAGTCTCCGATGGATAATGTTGATAATAACTATGCTTCTCGAGTGACAATGGCTCGGTGTCCCTAGTAATCGGAGTTAGGGGACTGGGCTACCAATTATTATCCTAGTTGGTAGATCTTACAACTTCTGCAGGAGGTTGGATGCATCCCCTGTTTATAAATGGCATATAAGGAATTCTTTTTTAGTCATTATACTATCTCCTTTGGAGTAGATTCAGCTAGTCACCGGGGGTATCAAAATACATATAATCAGTGTTGTTAAAAATACGCCTCAAGGCGAAAAAAGCGCGCCTCGCCTCGAGGCCCTTTTCGCCTTGAGACGCACTTAAAAAGCGCAACATCATTAAAGCGTACGCCTCATGCGCCTTGAGGCGTACGCCTTGAGGCGAGCCGTGCCTCAAAGTGAGGCGCACATTAAAAATCGGATGGCCCGGACCCGAGTTCGACCTGGATCCGGGCTCGTATTCTCGAAAGATAGAGAACCTGTGTCTTTAAAAAAGACACAGGCGCTTCAGGGCGAGGGAAAACCCTCGCCCCTTCTCTCTCCACTCCATCCCCTCTCGTCCCCCGCCACTGCTGTCGCCGGCCACCACTCGCCGCCGGCCACCACCCGTCGCCGATCATCGCCTCTTCCACCTTCTTCTTTCCTCTGCTGAGAAGGCATCCGCGACCCGCCACGCCAGCGACTCACAACCATCGCCGTCCATTCCGGTGACCTCTGCGTTTTCCGGTGACAGGTAAAGTTCTTTGCTTCTTCTTCTCAGTGATGGGTCGACCCCCCCTGTCGCCCCCAATCTGCTTTTCTCTCTTGGTCGACCGACAAGGGGCGGAGCCCTTGTCGTCGCCTTTGGTGGGCAGGGGGTTTCCCCCCTCTGCTTTTCTCTCTTGGTCGACCGAGAAAAAAATAATAAATATAATTAGGTATTAATTCCCATTCAGATTCCCTATTTCCACTACTTCGGTATTTACTGCTGGTGAGGAGTGCGAGAAGGCCTTTGGGGGAATCGGCGAGGAAGAAGGTCGAAGGGTGCCAAGACATCGTTATCTGAAGGTTGTGGCAGAGAAAGATTGAGAGAGAGAGAGAGGGAAAGTTGGGTGTCAACCTAATTTCTGAGACATCGTTATCTGAAGGTAACAATTTTCTGGGTTTTCTTCTACCCTTTTCGTTTTTTATTTTGTTTCTCTCTCTTTCTTTCTAGTTGCTTTTCGTGATTTATACGTAGATGTGTTTGTTTCTGAACAATATGTTCCTTTGTTTTTATGTTATTTTGCATCTAAATATGAATGAAATGATACCATTTTTATCTTTAAATGTAATTGGTATGTTTTCTTTCCCCTGTTGATTGATTTCGTTCATTAGAATTAGTGGGTTCCTCTTTTTATTAAGTTTCATCTTTTTTTTTTTTGGTGTTGATTTGTGTGAACTCATCTGATTCAGATATTTTAAGTTTAATTAAAGTATGCATTTTTTATCCCTGCGAATTGCTGGAATCAAAAGATCTCAGTCCTCTGATTGGGAATTTTCCATATATTCCCCCTTTCTTATGTTAAGCATCTGAAATATTCGAACAAAATGGTGACCTCTGTTTAGCATATTCAATATATGTTTTTTTTTCGGCATTTTCATAATTTCTTGGGGTTGATCTCCGGAGAAGTTCTTGATATACCTTCTTGTTGAATTCTAGGGATGGTTATTTTGTTGGTTTAACATGCTCTTCTTTCTTCGAAAAAAAGGAAGACAAATTTCGTTGGTGTTTTATTTGTGTTTTTAAGGATATTTTTTTGTCTTTTGTTGGTGCTTTTTTGTGATGGTATTCATTTCAATCGATGCAAAATTTGTTTGGAGTGCCTTGGAGTTGGTTGGTGTTTTCTTTTTATTTTTTGAGAAGAAATCTGGGATCCAAACCACCTCCACTCTATCTCTACTATGTGTGTGTGTGTGGCTATAAGTGTGCATTATTGAATGAACTTTGAGACCCAATTAAAAAACTGACCCAATTATATTTATTATTTCTTTCTCGTCAATTATGTTTTTTTCTAGGATTCGTATATAGTTTATACACCAAGATTGTCTATTTTGCATTTGTTTTCATGTAATGTGGTCAGCAGAATGCATGATGTTAATATATATTTTGTGTTATGTATTTTTGCAATTGAACAATGGCAAAAGATGTAGGATGAGATCATGGAGTTAATGTTCCAAATCCTACTAAAGATCCCAAACTCGTAGGACATGTAATTTGCAATTACTGTCATAAAGAGACTACAGGAGGCATCTATAGGCTAAAACATCACTTAGCTGACACAAAGCATGGTGTAAGCATGTGCGAAGCGGTTCCACCTGACGTGAAAAGATTTTTTCAGAATCATCTAAAAGATCAAAGGCTAAAGAAAGAAGAGTTAGAACAAAACAAGTTGGATATCGAGAGAAGTGTTTATTTTGGATCATCAACCGGCGATAATGTGAATAAAGAAGCTAGTGGATCAGGTAGTGATGCAAAAACAAGTGCAGCTGGTCCTATGGACCTTTTTGTGAACAAAGAAGCACGACAAACCACAATAAACACTGCTTTCAAAAGGGATGAAAGAAAGAATGTATGTCGTGCCATTGGTAGATTTTTTTATGCAAGTGCCTTATCATTTAATCTTTGCAACAGTCCATATTTTGGTGCAATGGTAGAAGCTATTGCAAATTATGGGCGAGGGTTCAAACCACCTTCTTATCATGAGATCAGAACGTGGATTTTGAAGGACGAGGTAGATTGTACTCATGAAATTTTGAAAGAGTTCAAAAAAGAGTGGCCAAAGGTTGGTTGCAGTATTATGGCAGATGGTTGGACAGATGGGAAAGGAAGAAACTTAATTAATTTTCTTGTGAACAACTCATCTGGGACAGTATTTTTGAAGTCCGTTGACATCAGCGACATGAAAAAAACTGGTGCAAATTTGTGTAAGTTGTTAAAGAAGTTGGTGAAAGTAATGTAGTGCAATTCATTACAGATAATGCACCAAATTATGTGGCAGCTGAAAATATGTTAACAGCAGAAAAAACATGTTTTTGGACACCATGTGCAGCCCACTGCTTGGATCTTATGTTAGAAGATATTAGAAAAATATCAATTTTTAAAGATACAGTAGAAAAGGCAAAAAAAATTACAAGATACATTTATAGTCATGCATGGGTATTAAATTTAATGAGAAAATTCACAAAGAAGAAAGAACTTCTGCGTCCAGCCGTCACTTGTTTTGCCACAACATATCTTACACTCCATAGTATTGGATGCTATAAGAAAGAGTTAAAGTCGATGTTCTTATCTTCAAATTTTAGAACATCTAATTACTATAAGAAATCTGATGCTAAGAACATTTCTTATATTGTTCTTAATGATCATAAGTTTTGGGCTGCCATATCATATGCAATTAAAGCTACAATACCTCTCGTGAAAGTGTTGCGACTCGTTTATGCAGACGAACCTGCTATGAGATTTTTGTATGAGGCAATGGATAGAGCGAAGAAGAAAATTGCTTCAAACATTGACAATGTCCAAAGAAAATATAAACCTATTTGGGATATCATTGATAGACGATGGGACTTGCAACTTCATAAGCCTTTGCATGCAGCTGCCTATTATTTAAATCCACATTTTCATTATGCTGACAACTTCAACCCTGATGGAGAAGTTATGAGTGACTTTTATGATTGTGTTGAAAAATTAGTTTCTGATGCAAATATTCGGTTGAAAATTACAACACAAATCGATGCATTTAAAAAGGCAAAGGGCTTGTTTGGTAGAGAGGCAGCTGTTACAACAAGAAAATAAAAAAGTCCTAGTAAGTTTGCCATTATGTTGTTATTTGTCAATATTTTTTTATGTTTTTGTTAATTATGACATTCTTAATGTTTTTATCAATTTTTTATTATTTTATTTGAATGCAGCTGATTGGTGGAGTTCATTTGGGCACAAAAATCTTGAGTTGATGAATTTTGCAATTCGAATTTTAAGTTTGACATGCAGTGCATCGGGCTGTGAGAGGAATTGGAGTACTTTCTCATTGGTTTGTGACTTTGTATTTTATTTTTGAAATACTTTTTTATATGTTTAATTATCTTATATTTGATTATCAATGATTTGAAATTATAGGTGCATACAAAACGAAGGAATAGACTTGAACAAGAGAAGATGAATGCATTGGTTTTTGTAATGTACAATATGAAATCAAGAGAGAGAAATATGAAGAGGAGGGCTACCAAAGACCCTATATGTTTAGATCATATAGACTCAGACGATGAGTGGATTATGGAGAAGGAAGATCCAGTGTTGCCAAGTGATCCCAATTGGTTGGAGGATTCATGGTTTGATCCAAACTTCGACATAAATGCCATTGAGCATGTGCCTATTGAAAAAGTCACTTCACCTCATGTTTCACAAAGTGGTTCTAGGCAAGACATGTCTTCAAGTGATTGAGGTAAAGTTATATTCCTTTTACCTAGCTATGAATATAAATGTATTTTTTTAATTACATAACATAAATATTTAATACATGATTTTTTATTGAAGGAAAAAGAAAAGCAAAAGAAGTAATTGAGGACGTGGATGAAGAAAGTGTAGATGATGAAGAGTCAGAGAATGAAGATGAAGAAGAACATATTGAAGACTTAAATATTGATGATGACGAGACACAACAAGAGCCTAGGCCCTAATTCATATCATAGAGCTATTAGCCATTTATATGTTTTTTGGGACTTTCAGTTGTAATTGTGAATGTTAACACTCTCATCAGTGTTATTAAAAACGCGCCTCAAGGCGCAAAAAGCACGCCTCGCCTCAAGGCGAGGGGCTTTGTGCCTTGAGGCGCAGACATAAGGAGCAATACCCTTGAGGCGTGCGCCTCATAGGCCTTGAGGCGTGCGCCTCATAGGCCTTGAGGCGTGCGCCTCATAGGCCTTGAGGCGCACGCCTTGAGGCGAGGTGCGCCTCGGACTAAGGCGCACACGCTCCATTTATTTGGTCAAATGAGGGTCAAAACCCTCATTCGACCTAAAAAATACGGCTTAAACAAAGCCCAACCAACCCATTTTTATTTTTTTTCCCACCTATCTCCCTCCCTCTAGTTTTCGTGCACGACAACAGGACCACCGTCGCCGGCGATCTGATGGCGAACCCCGGTGGCAGCATCCTCTGGAACGAGATCGAGACAGGCCTCCGGCACTGGGATCCGGTGAGGTTCGACTGGTGGTACAATGAGCTCACCTTTTTGGGGCTACCCTTCTACAAGAGGGTCATCTCCGCCATGAAAGCTCGCGACTTGTGTGTCGAGAGCATCGAGGGGTCACTGGTGTGCTACGCCAAGAAGTTCATTCCAGGCCTGTCACGACGGAACAGGGTGCCGTCCTCGCACTCCGTCCTCCGTCGCGACGGAGGACGATCAGAGGGAGTTGCTGGAGATGGTGGTGAGCCATATGCTGGTGAGGAAGAGCAGCAGCTCGACCACGACGACGAGGCTTCTGTTTGGGCTGCTCTTGACGGCGAACATCCTGAGCGCGTCGGAGTTGTGCCAGACAACGCTGGAGAGGAAGATCGTCGGGCAGCTGGACCAGGCGATGCTGGACGATCTGCTGCTGCCGAGCTACTCCTACCTCATCGAGACCCTCTACGACATCGATTGCGTGGAGAGGATTCTTGGCTACTTCCTCGAGGGGTGCGGTGGTGCAGACGGAGAGGAAGAGGATTCTTGGCTACTACCTCATCGAGACCCTCTGGTTATGAACTATTAGTTCTTGGTGCTTGAAACCCATCTGCTGGGTTGGACTGTAGGCCGAGTTGCTTGAGTATCTGGTTGTTGGTTCAGTTGGGTGAACAAGAAATGCAGACAGGTCAAAATCAAATGCGTTAGTTTGTATCAGCAAGCTACAAGTGCTGAAGTCACAAATTTTCTAAGATGGTGAATGTCCTTTTCAAAGTGTAATCTCTGAGGATCTCCTGATTTCTGAGAATGCAGCAAAAAACAACTAAGTTTTTGAAAACACATTTCAAGACAACTTTCCACTGGAGCTGTCAAACAGAAAGCTGAAATTAATTAATGGTTAAAATCCATACAAAATATCACTTTTAAACTTTTGTTTAAAAAAAAGTGTTCTGTATATTTTTACTATGCAGTTTAGTAATTTTATTATCTCATCATCTCATGGTTAATCTGTGTTAGTCTTCCTTCTTGTGCCTGCTATCTGTATGGTGTCGTAATTATATTAACATTTGGTTGTTAATGCTAACATGCATTTTCTAATTATGACATTGTATTGTTAATGCTAAGATGCATTTTGTTGTTAATGCTATTTTTTAACTTAATGAATGCCCATGCTTTATTTTTTAGATACTTATATAGATCAAGTTGTTGCATTAATGTTACTTTTATAAGTTAATCTCATATTTTTTTCAGTATTTATTTGAGATTTTTTATTTCATATTGGTTGTTGCTTCATCAATAAAGATTTTTTTATTTTTTTATAATTTTAGATATTTTTTATAGTTTTTTTTTTAATTTTTTTAAAAAAAAAAACTTTGAGGCTTACGCTTTACGCCTCGCCTCAGATTTTGGTGGAGCGCCTCGCTACGCCTCAACGCTTTTCACAACACTGACTCTCATTTTGAAGAATTCTGGACAAATGCATTCACATTTGGTTGTTAATGTTAACATGCATTTTTTAATTATGACATGATGTTGTTAGTGCTAATATGCATTTTGTTGTTAATAGTTTTTTATTGAATGAATGCTCATATTTATGCAATTAGATACTTATATAGATCAAGTTGTTGCATTAATGTTACTTTTACATGTTAATCTCATATTTTTTTCGTATTTATTTGAGATTTTTTATTTCGTGTTGGTTGGCGCTTCATCAATAAAGCATTTCTTATTTATTTATAATTTTAGATCATTTTTATAGTTTTTTTTTAAGTTAATTTTTTTTTTGAGGCTTACGCTTTGCGCCTCGAGGCTTACACCTCGCCTCAGATTTTGGTGGAGCGCCTCGCTACGCCTCAACGCTTTTCACAACACTACATGGAATAATAAACCCTCGAATGGTCTTAGTAATTTCTATATTTTGTCCTGTAAATACCCATAGGTCGTTAATTATCGAAACAAGATTATGATGTTCACTTTGCTTCTCTTGAAACTGAATGTTATGAAATATGTTAATGCATATGTTAGTCTTGTTTTGACGTCTGATATCGATGCACCTACTAGGCTTTCATGAGTCTGACCCGTTTTATGGGATATAAGTGATGATTAGGCTGATGCAGGCGATGACACACTGATATCAAGAATTTACTTTCTCTATTATTCGCCCCTGAGCACATTTTTGTAATTTTGTATATGGGCTTTTGTAATAACTTTTTCTATCTAAACTTGTTTTGAATCTTCATGGTTTTGAATGAATATATGCAAATGTGGACCCAAATTCAAGACATTTGGAGACCCAATTTGTTGGATGAAAATTTCGCCTGTAATCTGCCCAAGGTTCGCCGACTTGTCCTTTTCAAACATTGTCTTTTGCTAAACTATCATTTTCAACTCTAAAACAGGATTGTTAAAATTTTATATATTTTTTTAAAATTTACAAGTTCGGGATTTTGGGGCATTACATTTGCACTAATTCAACAAAAAGTCATGTTTTTGCCGTTGATGGGTCCTTCCTTGATATAAAGGGTATTGGAAAATTTCAAAATGTTTCAAACTTGTTTTTTCCAAAAATTAGAATTGTTCCTAAATTGAATTTAAACCTTCTTTTCATTTTCCAAATTATTGATCATGGGTGTAGTGCCTCCTTCTCATCAAACCAATATTGGATGCAAGATCTACAATCAGGGAAGTGGATTGAGGAAGGCCATAGAGGAGATCTCTACTATATGGATCAACTTGTTCTTTCAAAGGATACTTTTTGTTATAATATACAAAATGTGGATATTTTTTTGTGGCATCAAAGGCTAGGTCATCGTAGCATATCCAAATTGCCTTATGTACCACATTTGAAAATTTTTTATAATGAAGAATTTCATTGTACCAATTGCATTATCAGCAAAATTAAAGCACTTCCTTTTCCCAATGGGATTTATTTCTCATTAAAACCATTTGAATTAATGCACGCTGATGTATGGGGCCTGCTCCTATCTCTTCTAATAGTGGTTACACTTACTATGTGATATTTGTAGATGATTACACTAGATTTACTTGTATTTATTTTCTTAGGCACACATATGAAGTTTTTAAATTATTTAAAATTTTTCATAACTTTGCCAAAAATCAATTTAAAACTGATATTTCCATCTTCTGCTTCGATTCAGGGAAAAAATTTATGTCAAATGATTTCAAAAAATACCTTTAATCAAATGAGATTTTACATCAAAGATCTTGTTCTTCTACACCTTAAAAATATGTTTTGGCCAAAAAGAAACATAGGCAAATAATTGAGACATAATTTCAAAACATGTTCCAAAAGAGTTTTGGGCTACAACTTTATTGACTGTTGTATATCTTATTAATAGACTTTCTTCCATCAAACTCCAAAACATTTATCTCTATGAAAAGCTTTTTAAAATCTATACCGGTTATTCTAGATTAAGACCTTTTGAGTTCAAATGTTTGTTCTTACCAACAAAAATGACAAGCTTTCTCCAAAAGCTATACCTTGTGTACTTTTTCGGTATAGAGAAAACTAAAAGTGTAATAACCGCATTTTTTTTTGGAAATTATTGGAATTTTTATAGATATAATGCGTAAATAGGTCTGGGATCCACATTCCGGATCCAAGATATCTATGTATATAAGTATAATATCTTATATATATATATCTAAGAAAAAGAAAATAAGAAGTGGAATATATATATATATATAAATGGACGTAAGTATATTAAGGGATCCACGATTGGATCCATTCAGATCCAACCCATGGATCCATATCGCGTGGATGGTGCGGGTCCAAAACCCCAGTTGGACCCGGATCTTGGTCTCGAACCTGGTCCCAGCCCACACCCTACGAAGTGAAAAAAAAGCTTAAAGGCAACCCGTATCGGGTTGCCCGATAAAAATAGGTTGTTAGTGTTCTGAACGAACCCTAACACACATAAATCATAATGTGTGTGTGTGTGGGGGGGTGGGGGGTGGGGAGGCAGAGCGCAGCCGCCGGAGGAGAGCTCCTCTCTTCTCGGGCCTTCCCCTACAAAGGGGGACCTCGAGTCCGTCTCCCTCACTCTCCTCTACCTCTCATCTCTGATCTCTCTCGTTCTCGCCTCGACCCTCTGTCTCCCCTTCTTCCTCTCGACTTCTCGCGTGACCCCAACTGCGACAGCCACCTTTCCTTCCATCATCGGAAGCGGTAGGGCCACCGGAACCGGTGGCCATCGCCTCGTGACAGCCACCTGCAGAGCACCGGACGAGGTAGGTTTTACTGTTTTTGATCTTTAGGGTGTACTATGGGTCGAGCATGGGCTGGGGGTTTTCGGAAATCCATAGTGAAATGGGAGTTGGGGGCTTCAAGCTGCCGGGAGATCCCCAAACTTCGAATTTTCGACAGCAAGAATGACCACGAGTTTTTTTTGGTGGATGTCGAAAGCCCCAAATCCCCGATTTGGGGCTTTCAGATTGTGTTAAGAAGGTGGGGTTCGTGGGTTGCCTAAAACCCCAAATCGATCGATTTGGGGGATTCGGACTGCCATGGTGCATGGAAAAAAAGAAGAAGAGAGTTGTCCATTGACGAGTTCGGTTTTTCCGAAAGAGGGCATTCTGTTTTCTGTTAGGGGCAGATGCCTAGAAATCGTGGAACCGAGATTTCCCGGTCTCCTTGAGTTGTGGTCTTCGACCGAATATGTTTTTTTTAGGCCTAGTGGTAGCCGATCTGCATTGGTGATTCCTTCGTTTTGTTTTTATATGCACGTCGCATCTGATCAGGCTGTTATTGTTGTCTGTGCATTTAAGATTTGTTCTGTGAAATACATGATTAATTTAGCTCTGGTTACAGTTGAATTTTGTATGTTGATGCATTGACTCTGCTAAAACTTGAAATTTCATTAACTTCACTCAGCATGGTCTATTCCTTTTTCTGTGCAACTGAATTGCAGCATATCCTGTGCAATCATACGAACTAGGGTATTACAACCCATTTGTTTTATCCGGCATAACACAACCGCAGAATCTCGATTCTGCGCATGTGTTATGTACCAAGCTGTTATAATTGCATGATCTGTGATGGAAAAATCTGTATGTAAATGTTAAGCTAGATTCTTCTGTACTAAAGATATGGACTAGGATACATGCCTATATACATCGCCTATTAGTTAGCATTGTGTTCACTATTTTAACTTTTTTATATTAAGCGAAGAAACAATGCACTGATTATACCTGAATGAATGACTTGCAGTTCCTTACTATCAGATTAATCCCTAATGAATGCATGCCTAAATCTCGTGCAATCTTTTTGAGTTTTATGGGCAACGTATGGCTGATCCATGCTTGAGTTTTGTATAAGTTTAGTGATAATTTTTGTTATCTGTTTAATCAATGTTAGATGCATGATTAGGTCCTGTGCATACTCATTTGGTTATCGTATGAATAGTCGATGTTGTAGTTCTGCTATAGCATATTAAGAGTAGCACTAGCTGAATATGACTTTACCTTGAAGAAGCCTACTCTGTAATTGATGCATATACATTGTTGTGCTTTTCCAAATTCCTGTTTTATGGCATATTTACACATATGTAGTGGCAGCTGACCATATAAACCATTGCTGAGCATACATAGAAGTATGTATATGCTTAAAGTTGTTACATCGGTTTCAAATACACTCCGCCCACATTACTGTGCACATAGTGACAATTAGATATGTACCTTCCTTTGTAGTAGGACAATAATCATACACCAGTTGTAAAACCCATGTTTAAAAAAAAAAAAATTTATCGGACCCGGGTCGGGTCGGGACCCGATCCAGGCCCGCCCTTGTTAGGGTTTTAAAACCCGACGCAGGGGAGGATTTGTTTAAAAACAAACCCTCTCCCCTGTACGCCGCACCCCCCCCCCACTCGTGCCGCTCCACCCCCCTGGACAGGATAAGGGAAAACCTTTTAGGGTTTCCCCGAAGATCGCCCTCCCCCGAAGTCTTTAAGAGAAGGGCAGGAGGGGAGGGGAAGCACACGTCCCTTCTCTCCTCCTCCTCCTCTCCTCCTGACGTCTCTCTCTCTCTCATTTGCGATTTCCAGCAAGCCCTGACACTGCTGCCTCCTTTTTCCAATCGCTGCCACCGACGACCTCGCAAGGGAGCCGACATCGATGACGGCGCCCCCCTTCCAGGTACGCCCTCTATCTCCTCAGTCTTCTTCCTCCCTGTGTTTGGCAGACGCCTTGACGACCGCAAGAACCCCCTATCTCCGTCGACGCTCCATTCCTTCCACACCCTCTTCTCCTGTTTGCCGGGAGGTCGACAGGCGGCGCACGGGCCCTGCCGCGCCCTCCCACTCCCTCTGTGTCCATCGGAGGCCCGACAGATGGCCTACGGGGCCCTGTCGTCTCCCCCTCTCTCTTGAGGTTGCCGGAGAGCCAGCAAGGGGCCAGTCACCCCTGCGGCACCCCCTCCTCTCCTATGGGCTATCGGACGACCGACGGGAGGTCGGGCGTCCCCTGTCTCACCCTCCTCCCTCTTTTCCCTCTCCTTGAGGGCTTGCCGAGAGATCGACAGATGGCATACCGCTTGTGTCGTGCCCTCCTATTTCCGCTATGCCTACCTGAAGGGTGGCAGGGGACCGACACCCCCTACCACACCTTCCCCCTTGTTTTGCCACCGTTCCGTCAGGCAGGGGCCCCTGCCATTTTTCGTTTCGTCAGGCAAGGGCTGAGGCCCCTGCCAGTTGCCGTTTTGTCTGGCAGGGACTAAGGCCCCTGCCATTCATTATTTTGCAGGGGCCGAGGCCCTTGTCGTCTAGTATTGTCAGGCAGGGACCCAAGTTCCTGCCATTTGTTGTTTTCGTGAGGCAGGGGCCTCAGCCCCTACCATTGGCTGTTTTGTCAGGCAAGGGCCAAGGCCCCTGCCATTTATTTTCTTTCGTTAGGCAGGGGCCTAGGCCCGTACCGTTTGTTGTTTTGGCAGGCAGGGGTCGAGACCCTTGTGTTAAAATATACCATGCGTATGGATCTGGATCCAGATCCATACGCATGGCATATTAAATGAAACACATGCTATATTCATCTTCATTAATGGCATCCTTATAATATTTCTGATATTACAAGGCTTGTTGTATACTTGTTTTGTTTTATAAATGTTAGGGTTTGGAGGTCGAGCAAATGTGTGCCGCCCTAGCCGATTGTGCATCTCTCTCTCTCTCTACTTTCCTGTGCAGACTGAACCACACATATGAAATCGAAATCTCAGATGGTATCAGAGCTGCCAAATTTCTGGGCGTGAAGGGGCGTGAAAAGTCGTCTCCTCCTCGTCAACGAGTGTCGATTTGCCTCCAGACCTTCGTTTCCTTCTTCTCGTCAACAAGTGCCAGACCTTTGTCTCCTCCTCGTCAACAAGTGTCGACTTGCCTCCAGTCCTCATCCTCTTATATTATCCTCAAAGTCGTGCTTTTCTTCTCGTCAACAAGTTCCGATCTGCCTCTGGTCATCCTCTTCTCCTCCTAATTTGTTCACCAAAGGTTCCCTAAGTATCCAACAGGTTTGACCGACCCTGTGTTTCCTAAGTATCCAACAGGTTCATAGCAGATCTGAATCACATTCAGATCTGCTGTGTATTCCAACAGATCTGTCATATTTTTTTTTTATTCATTCTTTGATTTCCAGAACCTTTAACGTCTGTCATTTTCATTCATTCCTTGATTCTAGAAAAATTTTCCTTTATTGTTATTTTAGTGTCCCCTGTGCATCGCCTACAGGCAGATTGTAACTGTTTACAATCTCGATTCTGAACTGCAAAAAAAAAAAAGAAAAATTACTTATTGATTAAGTGATGTCAAACCTGTTTGTTTCTTTTCATTCGTTTTGTTTGCTTATTCATTGTCCCATTGATATGGATTACTCATCGTCATCCGGTCCCTCTGCAAATTTCTTGAGTCAGCTCGTTACAGAAAAACTTACTCATTCTAATTTTTTGACTTGGAAGAGGCAAATCCTTCCTTTTATACGGAGTCAGGATCTCGATGAACATCTGGATGGTTTAGTTCCTATACCACCACGCCTTATTTTGCAGGAAACCAAGGATGAGAAGGGGGACACAATTACCATTTCTATTAAGAATCCAGAGTATACAGCTTGGAGGAAGCGGGATCAGTCTTTGGTTGCTTATATTACGTCAACACTCTCTCAAGAAGTGTTGGTTACTCTTTCAGATGATTGCACTGTGGCGAATCTGTGGAGTAAGCTGTCTCAGACATATTCTCAGATATCAGAAGCCCGAGTTATGTACTTAAAAAATGAATTTCAAAGTTTGAAGAAAGGATCCATGACAGTCATGGAATACATAGGCCGCTTGAAGAGTATTACTGATCAATTGGCGGTTATTGGAAGTGCTATTGCAGATAAAGATAAAGTTCAACAACTTCTCAATGGATTGGGTCCTGATTTTGACATGCTTACCACGGCTTTATCATGCCTTCCGCAGTTGCCCACTTTTGACGACCTTCAAGCGAAACTTCTCCAGCATGAGATGATTATGAAACAAAGGGCAGAAGGAAATGAATCAGCTCGTCCTCATTCAGTTTTGGCCATGGACACTTCTGTAGGTTTTGGACGAGGGAATGGAGGGCATCAAGGAGGCAGAGGCCGCAGACGTTTTGGGCAGGGAGGACGTGGTATCTTGCCTACACCTAATATTTCAGGGGTTTTTAATACAGGGAATCAGAGGAGAGTGCCCGCTTGTTTCTTATGTAACAAAAGAGGACATGTGAAAGCTGATTGTTGGTTCAATCTACAGAATAGAGGGAAAATAAACAAAATTGAGAATAAATCAGCTACTACTGTGGACACAAAAGGGCCATCCACAGATGTGCAACAACTTTTGTTATCAGCATTATCACAGATGACGATCAAGCAAAATGAACAAGGCAAATGGTATGTTGATTCAGGTGCCGCCACACATGTTACGGGTAATGCGGGTAAGTTATCTAACTTATTGCCTTATTTTGAAAAATGTAGTATAGTTACGGGAGATGAAACTTATTACTCCATTAGTCATACTGGCAGTGCACATATCCCTATGTCAAAGTCCTCACTTCACTTGTCCAATGTCCTTCTTGCTCCTAATATTAAAAAGAACATTGTTTCTGTAGCTAAACTTGTTGACGATATGAATTCTTCCGTCGAATTTACTCCCTCTTCTGTTTATGTTAAGGATCTACGAACGAAGGAGACGTTCGCTAAGGGGGAGCGACAAGGAAACATGTACGTCTTCAAGGAGATTCCTTCAGTGTCTTCGTCTTCAGTCCCAGTTCTCCAGTTGAAGTCGTCCAAGCATTCTTCAGTATCTTCACCTTCAGAGTCTTTGTTTTTCCCTTCATTGGAAGTTTTTAATTCATCTCATTGTAATAAGTCAGATACTTGGCATAGTCGTTTGGGACATTGTAGTCGGGGTTTCGTTGAAAACCTTGTATCTGATGGTCTCCTTCCAGAGTCTAGTTTATGTTCATTTTCTGATAATAATAATAAATGTTCTTTATGCGAACTCTGCAAAAGTCATGTTCTTCCTTTTCATATTATACATAAAAGAGCTTCAAAGCCATTTGAGATTATTTGTTCTGATGTTTGGGGACCCGCACCTATTCCTTCTCTTTCTGGCAGCCGTTACTATGTTATCTTTATTGATTCTTATTCCCGTTATACTTGGATATATTTCTTAAAACACAAGCATGAAGTTTTTCAAATATTTCGGGAATTCCATTCGATGGTCAAAACAAAGTTTGCTTGTGATATTGTGCATTTACAATGTGATGGTGGAGGAGAGTATTCATCGAACGAGTTTATTGCCTTTCTTCTGGATAAAGGAATAAGTCGACAAGTTTCTTGCCCTCATACTCCTCAACAAAATGGGGTTGCGGAGAGGAAACACAGGCATATTGTAGAGAGCGCGATGAGCATGTTACATGATAGCAATGTGCCCGTTAGTCTCTGGACAAAAGTTTTTCACACATCTGTTCATATCATAAATCGTCTTTCTATGGCACTTTTGGATCGGAAATCTCCCCATTATACTTTATTCGGGCAACATCCCTCTTACGATGAGCTGCGTTTTTTTGGTTGTGTATGTTATGTACATGTTGATTCATCTCTGCAAAATAAGTTTCAGGACAAGGCTGTCAAGTGCAGATTTGTTGGGTACGCAGATGAATACAAAAGTTATCGATGTTATGATCCTACTATAAAACGTATTAGGATCTCCAGAAATGTTGTTTTTGTCGAACAAAATTTTCAGGTCAATGACTCTGCAACATTGCCATCTCGAGAATTAGAAGTATATGATCCATGGATGAGCACAGATCTTTTTGCTAATACAGGAGAAACATCTTAGACAAATTGTCCTTCCTTTGGCTTGAGTAGGGAGTTGAATGACTCACAGATGCATGTTGAATTATCTCCAGTTGAGTCTTCAGTTGAACCAACCCCAGTAGAACGCTTCTCTGGGCAGATATACACTAGACGGGACAAAAATACAGAGCCGGGATGACGAATTGCAAACCAGTCAGTACTCCTAGTGTATTACATCAAAGGCTGAGCTCTGAAGATGGTCATCTTTGTGTCAACCTTACAACGTATAGAAGTCTCGTGGGGATGTTACAGTACTTGACCTTTACCAGACCTGATATAGTTTATGCTGTCAATCAGGTATCCCAGTTTATGCATGCTCCAACAAAGGGTCATATGGAAGTTGTGAAGCGCATTCTACGCTATTTAAAAGGAACTATAGGAGACTGACTTGTTTATCGCAAGAACGATAATCTGCATAGAGGACATGAACTCATCACTTATACAGACGCAGATTGGGCAGGGGATCCAGATGAGAGACGATCTGTCTCTGGATATTGTGTATATATTGGACACAATTTAGTGTCTTAGAGCAGCAGAAAACAAAAGGCAGTGGCACGATCGAGTACAGAGGCTGAATACAGATCGATGGCTGCAGGCACGACAGAAGCCACATGGATTAGACACTTATTGAGTGATCTTGGGGAGACAATTATTCGATAATTTCTTTTATGTGACAATCAAAGCGCAATAAACATTGCATGTAATCCTATCCAGCATAGCAGAACTAAGCACATTGAGATTGATCAATATTTCATACGGCAGAAAGTCGAGATGAAGGAGATAGAACTACGTCATGTTCGAACAGAAGATCAAGTGGCAGACCTGTTTACCAAGGGGTTAACAGGACGTCAATTTTGGTTATTGAAGAGCAAGTTGTACATGCTCCAAAATCACGTACAACTTGAGGGAGGGTGTTAAAATATACCATGCGTATGGATTTGGATCCAGATCCATACGCATGACATATTAAATGAAACACATGCTATATTCATCTTCATTAATGGCATCCTTGTAATATCTCTGATATTACAAGGCTTGTTGTATACTTGTTTTGTTTTATAAATGTTAGGGTTTGGAGGTCGAGCAAATGTGTGCCGCCCCAGTCGATTGTGCATCTTCCTCTCTCTCTCTCTACTTTCCTGTGCAGGCTGAACCACACATATGAAATCAAAATCTCAGAAAGGATCTAGATCCAGATCCATACACATGGTATATTTTAACACCCTGTCGTTCGTTGTTTTGGCCGACAAGGGCCTCGGCCCCTGCCATCGACTGCTTTGTCAGGCGGGGGTTGAGGCCCCTGCCATCCGCTGTCCTGTCAGACAGGGGCCGAGGCCCCTGTCATTCGTTGTTTGGTCAGACAGGGGCCGATACCTCTGCCACTCATTTGATTCCGTCGATAGGGCAGGTCTTACCACTGGCCTTCTGTTCTTTTTGACAACTACGTCATAATAACTCTCACACTCTTGCAGATTTACGCAACAGGTCCCGTTCGTGCTCCGCGACCTGACCCTCGTATTATCCTCACACGTAGGCGTACACAACTACACAACATTCCGTTGTAGGGTAAAGTCGCACAAAAGGGCAATGGATGAACCTAATTAAGTTGAAATAATTAAGTTGCCCATGCTAGACATGCTTAGAGTTATATTGCTTCTGCATTGCGTATTTTCTTGTTTGCATGCTCATGGGTCGAGGGACAATTTTATTCTTCAATTATTATTTTGCGTAGTTGTTTATGAGTTTAAGGTGGGGTTTCATACTTCCTGAAATACATATGCCCTTGTTTGCTTGCATACATTTTTGCCTGCACGTGTCTTTTGAGTGTGGTACGACTTCGTGTCTCATGTATTACTTATGACCTTATGTGTTTGTCTATCTAAGTGGCCAATGTATGGTTTTGGTACCTCGTGTGTTACTTATGTGCTTTTCGCTCGAGGTGCGGCATCGCAAGTTGAGAGTTGTTTGTCGTCATGTTATAACCTGCATATGTTCACACTTATGGTAAATATGTACTTACATAAATGTAGTCTTGTGCCTATCCTGATTTCACTTGTTTTCAAAATACTAGAAGTTGTGCTTGTGCATTGCAGTTCTTTAAAAGCGAGTTTCCTTCTGCGAACCCAGTGCTCTTCAAATTGCACAGCTTTTGCAAAGTTAAGTTTTAAGCCTCGCAGGATTGCGAAGTTACATTTGAGCCCTCCCAAGTCCACACACTTGGGCGAAATGTTTTATAACCTCAATTCAAGTTGCGGCTCAATGTGAATAACCACGATTGGGGGCAGGAGCCTATGATCGAGTGAGGTTCTGTTGAAGGACCCATTCTTCATTTATTAAACCTAGTGTCGCGTGCTGTGCAAATCATGTCGATATTAAGATAAATTTTGGATGCAAGATTGATAGTGATGTGCCTTGTGTGAATGACTCAATGTGGCATTGTGGCTTTTAAGGATGAATCGTGCCAAATGAGCACTCCTATATTCTTTGGATCGTTATGAAGTTGTGTGTTGGGTATTCCTTTTGAGAAGCCTACGCACCTCCCTTTTTCAGTGTAGCGTACTTTTAGGCATGCACGACATGTTAAGTACTTTGTTGATCGGACGAGAGATCCGAGACGACCTTGTATCATGAAATATGCAAAATATTGTTGAAATGAATTCAAGACTTATCTTGCCAAATTGTGTTGTGTTACTTTTTATGCAGATAATATCTGTTGGGGTTTCTTTGGTGAAACCATATCCCTTTCATCGTAGTCATACTTTTGACAAGTATGACCGTACTTTTTGACAAGTACGTCTTCTTACGTTGCGATGATTGGATGAGTAGGTTATGGCAACCTCGATGAGTGCAAATAACAAAATGTTGTGATCACCTAAATAGGTGATGATTCCGCCTTCACCTACAAGATACTCGAGTTGGGTCGAAAGACCAGAGTATGTAGAATGGGTCTTCAGTTAACTACCCCTGATGTACTCATTCAAACCGCTGACTCCTGTCAGGAGTGAGGACGGGAAGGTACAAAAACTTTGATGAACAAGCCATTGATGACAGTTACGAGCAAAAGACTCGGCTTCCCCAATCATCGGAGTTAGGGGAAGAGGACTACCATAATTATCCTAGGTGGTAGCCCTCCATGTTCAGGATGCATCCATTGTTTATGCTGCTTTGGGGATTTCTCTCTTGGTCACCGACCGTCCCCTTAGGTGCGGACTCAGTCAGCTATCCGGGTTATCATAAAATACACAGCATAATAAACCCCCGGATCAGTTTAGGCTGTTTCTAGAGTCGTGCCTTGTGCGTACCCACTTGGCCAGTTAATATAGAAACATAATTTAAATCTGATCACACAATTTGTTGAGTTATGCCCATATGAAAGTTATAGTGTGTAACAATTTCAATACTTATGGAATTGTGTGTGTGGTTGATGTAGCATTGTATTTTGCTAGTTAAATTTCTTATGCAGTTCTTTGTTTGTAATAGTTAGCCTACTTGTGCTAGCAAAATGCTTGTAAAAATTCTAGCATTGTGCTCATGATAGTTTGCTCCATGACACTGCTGAAAGCAAATTGCTATTTAATTGCCTGTCTACTTGACGTATTAAATTATTCTGCTCAATTATGTTCTATATTGTCCTGTCCGTGCACCTACCAGTTTTTAGTGAAACTGACTCATTTTATAGGCAGGTGATGGATAGGTAATACAATCTGCGATTGCATGATGGCGTGATGAGATCAAGTTTGAGCTCTTTCCCTGACATTTCGCTCTTGAGGACATGTTGGTAAATTTGGTATAAAGTATATTTCAAAATTTCTCTTTTTATTAAACTTTGAGTTACTAAAACTGTTTTAGTAAACTTCTTCTTGGTTTCAACAAACAAATTCTCAATCATTGAAATTGCATTTTAAAACCATTTGATTTCAATAGTTGTGCGAAATTCGGCAAAGGAAAGTTTACCTGTAATGCGCTCAAGGTCCATCGACTTGTTGTTTTAAAAATATCATTTTCCGCTGAAGTACTATTTAAACTCTGATAATTGTATGATTTCCAAGCTTTCTAAACTATTCTAAAAGTTATAAGTCCTGGATTTTTGGGGCGTTACACCAGTGATGTTAGAGTTCAACTGAAAAAAAACTATATACAGTGGTAACCTAAATGGGTAAATGATTAAATTAGTCATTTTTATTCCCTCCTGCGAGTGGGTTGTTTGGGAAACCTTGCCTAATGGGCGTTATGGGTTGAGTACCTGATTTTGGGTATTGGGGCTGATTGAATTACACTGGTAAGTAAATTAAATGTTAAATTTTGTTGGCTTGACTGGTTTAAAGGTACCGGGTCTTGTGTGCTTGACTGGTTTAAAGGTATCAGTGCACTCTGAGTGGGTCTGTGCAATCAAATAGACAAAAATTGACTTGTATACCCTTGTAAAATCACAAAGGGTGGGGATCTACTACTATGGTAGTAAATTTTGGGGAAACACACCCCTTTACTTTGGGAAATTTAATTAAATGAAAAGACCAACCCACTCAGATTCGAGCTTACCTTGGAGAGGGTAGGTGGTACAAAACTCCGAGGACATGTGTTTAACTGTTTCGAGCGAAAATGACTCGTTGGTCCAGTCCTCGGAGTTGGGGGACCCAGTCTACCAATGTGTCCTAGGTGGTAGCTCTTTGTTCTTCTGCAGAAGTTAGGGATGCATCTTGTTTTGGTTTGGGCCTTTGGGAGGTTCTCTCGGTCACTAGCCGCTCCCTTAGGATTTACAGTTTCGGTTAGAACGTTCGGGTTAATAAAACATCCATGAATAATAAACCCCCGAATGTTCTCTTTCGTTATGGGTGATTCAGCCCGAATGTACTCGCTGGATAATTAAAGATAAAAATTTGAATTATATCATCTTAGGTATCACATTTGAGTAGGTAGTGATAGATTTACAATTTTATACATATATAGTTACTTGTGACATGTGAATATTTAATTTCAGCATGCAATGAAATTTATGCCTATGTGATATTTAAATTCTGCTAACGATATTACTTGTTGGTTAGTTTCTTATAAATTGTTAACTGTCGTGGCATAGATCTTTACTTTTCCTTTGTATATGTTGGAAATCACACACGACACCCACCTCACATACTTGACACATGATGTACCTGTAAGAAAAAATATAGTAATTCCTACTTAAACAGTTGTAGTCTAATTCTTATAAATTTATCATTTTTCAGGTGAAAAATAGAGTTTATGAGCGGCTGTGGGATGAGGCTTGGATCGAGATTTTTGATTTACTGTTTTCGGGATATTTTGGTTTCCTTTTAATTATTAGAACATGTCATTAAACTCTGATGTTATTATTCATTTGATAATGAAATGAAATAAATGATTTGGTTTGCTCTCCACTGTAATATTGCAGAATGCTTATTTGGGTTAAAATTTCGGGGCGTTATAAAAAGAGTTTTAGGTGTTATGATTTTGAAAGAGACAAACTCTATGTTTCTAGAAATATTTATTTCATAGAAAAAGAAAGTTTTTTTGATCAAAATGTGCCTAAGACAAGTGATGAATATTCTTTCTTGCTGGAGTTATTGCCTAAGAGCAATAATAATTGTTTGATTGATAATAGTAGTAATGAAGAACCTCAACCCAATATCCAAGATAGTGAAAATTTTGGTCAAACTGAACCTATAAAAATTCAATGTAGTATACGTGAAAATGATAGACAACCTAGTGCCTTAGAAAACTACTACAACTTAGAAAGATAACATTGATTTAGGGAAAGTTAGAATCTAACGACCCCAACTCATACCCTTTGAAAAATACACATTTTTTTTTGGTGTGCAAAAAACTTCCCAGAGATCCGGGGTCCTCACAGTTTCAATTCCAACTGGATAGCTAAATACTACAAAAGGACTTACAATTATCATCTACAATAATCCAACCAAACCTCTTTATTTATAAATAAAATTAAATTTCAGAAACACTTTTTACTCAACTGAAAATAAAGCAACAGTGACTAAGCAAGAAAACTGAAAGAAACAGTAGAACTAAAAGACAAAAGAAAGAGCCCTTCTATCCACTGGTGAAGCTGTTAAGAACCAAGTGTGACTCTCGTCCCCTCCTAGTAGTTAGTCAAACCTCACTAATCACCAGTTCCTGTGAAAAACCAACAAAGTAGGGTGTTAGAACCGAAATTTTGAGCATATCTACTTCTAAAGAAACCAGGTGAGACAAAGAACATGGATAAGATTTCATGTGCTAATTTGAGTGAGTGCAAAATATAACAATTTGCAAAATTTAAGTAACCATACATGCAACATGTTTCGTATACTCAGCAGGAAGGAACAATAAAACATTAGCATATAGCAAGAACTAAGTAACCAAGTCTTTCAACATGCATTTAGGAAGTAAATAACATACACTCACCATCATATCATGATTTAGAGAATAATTCAAATATGCATGATCTGGTGCATAATAGGAAAATGCATGATTTCTTTTCAATGCATGAATCCTTTTATTATCTTACCTTTAAGTTCTCTTTTTTCTTTCCATATGCATGCCCTATTAAATGCATAAACTTTAAGTTCTCCTTTTTAATTACCATTGCCCGCAGATACACCAAACATGTACAATCCCCGAGGTTAAGTTAGGTTCCCAGGACAGCTTAACACACAATTTGTATTTTATTACTGGGTTCCAACTTAGCCCTCGACCGAATCACCTTCGGAACATTAGACCTCCACATCTAATGTTGGGGACACAAGAGACACCCCACACCCACATGTGCCACTTCCTTGGTACCAAAACAATCACAAATGTGACAAACACACTACCTCCAGGTAAAGTGGCAGACTCTCCCTAAAATCGTGACCAGGAGAAGGAACCTCAATATCGGGTTTAGGGGACAAATTAAGCACACAGAGTTTTTGTATCCTCACAGTCTTCCTAATACCGGAACTGTAAGATCCCCATTCTCCAGATGGAAGATCCCAGAATATATATTACATTGTTCTTATTTATTATATTTTTATTAAAGTCAATTCTTTAAGTTTGCAACACCATATGTAAAAGTAAAGTGAAAACCCGCATCCTCCCTTGCGGGGACCCTTACGGGACTCCAGCCCGTGAGGACAAGTAGAACAATGTAGTAGTGTGCCATACCAACTCGTGTGGTTTAAGTGATGCAGTCAAAACATATATGAAATGAAACCAAACCTAAAGTAGTGTTTCATTCGTAACATTAGGCCAAAGTGCCAAATACATGTGCACTCATGCAAACATAAACTCAATCATAAGAATGTCATTTCTCAATCATATGCATCCTCACTATGTGTGTTACCTACACCACATACTGTGTATTCACCAATGCATATCTCCTTTGAGTGTGTGAGTGTGCACATACATTACCCATTCTCATCAAGCATACATGCTCACAAAAATATCAATAACCGATCCATGATCACATTTATGATTGCACAATCAGTACAATGAAATGCTAATATAACATTTTACATATTCACCGGGCAGAAGTGTAAGTTTCTGTATATGCTAGGGAAGTTGGTCGGGCTTATCAACCTCGGACCTAACATCCTCCCAGCTGAAATATCCAACTCAGTCCAACCGACTGAGCCTGTCAACCAACCCAACTATATACGTATGCTGTAGGGGAACAAAACGAAAAAATCTCAGGCATAAGTAATATTTCCATCTATTTCACATGAATGGAATTAGTATTATGGACAACACTAACCATGACAAACATGGTTAGCTTATTGCACGTGTATCAATACACATTCAAGCTGTTTCTCTCATGATTTCAGTGTCAGAACAACCCACACACCTATGCAGTTTTATAACAGGAGTTGTATTTTCTGTTCAGCACTGAACCAGCCCACGGAAAGTGGTTACCTAACAAGTATTTTCCCAGTCAAAATTTTAGTTGGAAACTATTCAAATTTCTCTTTTCTTAATTCTGGACAGAAAGGTTGATTCCCTTTTTCTTTGTTCATCTGTTCTACAGGCCAGCAAAAGCAAGTCATTCTTCACATGAAACATATTACAGATTTCTTTCTGATTTAACTATGCCATGAAGATATTAATTCAGTAATATTCAAGCACAGGTAAAAAGAATAAAGGAAGCAAGAGTGTGAAAGGATAACATGACTTCAAGCTCAACTCCAGTGAAAACTTCATTCTGAAAGGACAGAGACTATACTATCAGTCCAGTGTGATTTCGGTACAAGAAAACAAGGCAAACTACGCAGGCCAATATACACAGTTAAGTCTTAAACAAAACACACGTTGAACTGTGTAATGGCAATCCGACATAGGTTCACGTACACCCATTCCTTGGTGAAACCACAATCAGCTTGAACCCCCACGACTATGGATTTTATGCCCTGACATAAATCCAGTCCAAGAACGTGAATCCAACCAAGAACGTGAATCCAACCCAAGACATGATACTCAAATTGCAACTATGAAGTTAATCCCACCAAAAAGACTAAGATTCAACAAGAAAGGAATCAGTTCCTGTAGATACAACATTCAATTTTTTTTTAAGGGAACAAGAAACGCAGATGCACTGGTAATCAATCAAGTTGTGGGAGCGAACCAATCCATGGTTCGTTTCCCCCCGATTCTTGAAGAAGAACAACCCTCTAAGGGCGTTCCTTTGATTCTCATCACAAATCCATACACAGAATCGAATCCATATTCGATTCCTCACACAATTTCAAGAGAAGTACCGTACCTTTTTCGATGGTTTTTCCGGTGATCGGAGACAACCGTTACGAGAGAGGGGTCGGCTGAGGTCGATCTCTCCATTGTCAAACTCGGGTCGAGGGGGGACTACGAGAAAGATGAGGAAGAAGGGACTTCGCTTGACAAGAGTGGAGTATATGCCTGCCACGGGTGGGAAGTCGCCGACAACGGTGGCTCTGACGATGCGCACGAAAACGAGAGAGAGAGATGAGGGGAAGATTTGGGAAAAACAGAGAGAAAAAAGGGAAAAAATGAGAGATAAGGGGAAGAGAGAGCGAAGATGAGGGGGAAGGTACCAACCTTTTATTTTGAAGGAGGATGGCCTCCCGAAAATGGTGGAGGCCATTACCTTCTCGCCGGTGGATGCACCCCATCCTCCCCCCCATTTTCCTTGCGATCAAAGTTAGGGTTCTCTCTGAACCCTAACGTCTGCATCTGATATATCGGGCAACCCTTATCGGGTTGCCTTACTAACCCCACCCCTCTTTATCTCTTTTAGCGCGTGGGCTGGGTCCGGGTCTGCGACTCGGGATCCAATTCTGGTCGCGGTTCTGGACCCGCACCTCCCACTCGGTATGGATCCACGGATTGGATCCGAATGGATTCAATCGTGGATCCCATGAAAACACTTGTATAATATATATATATATATATATGGTATTTTACCTATATCCATAAGGATCCTATTTGGGTCTTGGATCCGGAATGTGGATCCCAGGCCCATTTACGCATTATATAAAAGAAAATCTCAATTAACTAAAGTAAAAATAAGGTTATTACATAGAAGATTTGATAGGATCTCCAAACCTCCTGACATATGAATCTTTTTCTCCCCAATATAGAGCCCGTGCCTACCTAAAATCTTGTCCTACTTTAAACCAACAACCTATAACCAAGCTAAAAATTACCCAGAATGGATAGGAGCCATGAATGACGAATTAGGGGCTCTTGAAAAATCCAGGACTTGGGAAATAACGAATTTGCCTAAAGGAAAGAAAACTATAGGTTGTAGATGGGTTTATGAAGTTAAAACCAAAAGTGATGGGATTTTAGAGAGGTATAAGGCTAGATTAGTTACAAAAGGTTATTCTAAAGAATATGGTATAGAATATGATGAAACTTTTGCATTCATAGGTAGGATGACTTATGTTAGGACTTTTATAGTTGTAGCTTCTCACAAGGGTTGGGCTATTTACCAAATGGATGTAAACAATGCCTTAAATGAGAATTTAAAAGAAGTTTATATGGATTCACTTCCTGGATATGAGGTTTCTTCTGGAAAGGTACTTCATTAAGAAAGGCCTTTTGGTTTTGATCATGCACCTAAAGCCTGATATAATAGATTTAGTTTTGTTATGCTCACTCTTGGATTTAAATCTTGCTATATTGACATTGCTATGTTTGTTAAGAAATCTGATGTAGAGATAATCATCCTGCTTCTTTATGTTGATGATATGATCATCATGTTAAACTGTGAATATCTTCACGTTCACCTGTGCAGGAAGAGGAAACGAAAGTTGGGAGAAGGGGTTGCAGAGAAAACACGTTAAGAATAGCTCAGCGCACCCTCCTTATATTATGTTTTGAGTATATAACAATTACATAATTTTAGGGTACAAAAATACCCTTTTACAACAAGCATAATTACAATACTTCAATGTTTGGATCTGGATCCGATCCAATACCAAAGTCGGGTCTGGATCTAATAACGACTTCTTTTCATCCTCCCTCAAGTTGTGCATGGTCCTGGACTATGAGCAACTTGCCTTTCAGAAACCAAAATTTGTCCTTTGTCAGTCCTTTGGTGAAAATATCCACAACTTGCTCTTCAGTTCGTACAAATATAGGCTAAATCTCCTTTTCTTCAACCTTTTTTCTGACGAAGTGTTGATCTATCTCAATATGCTTTGCTCGACTATGATAGATGGGATTAAAGGATATACTGATGGCACTTTGATTATCACACAATAGAAGTGATCGAGCAATTGATTCTCCCATCTCTGTCACGAGATGTCTTATCCATGTAGCCTCAGCAGTGGCAGCAGCCATCGACCTGTATTCAGCCTCTGTACTCGACCTGGCAACAACCTTTTGCTTTCTACTACTCCAAGAGATCATGTTTGTTCCAATGAAACCACAATAACCAGAAACTGATCTTCGTTCATCTGGGTCACCAGCCCAATCAGCATCAGCATAGATAATGATTTCATGGCCGCCTTGATTTGGTTCACTTCTCTTGTACACCAGCTCATCACCAACTGTACCTTTCAGATAACGAAGTATTCGTTTAACTGCCTCCATGTGCGATGTATGAGGTTCGTGCATAAACTGAGATACCTGATTAACTGAATACACTATGTCGGGTCTAGTAAAAGTCAGGTATTGCAGCATGCCAACTATGCTACGATACCTAGTGGGATCTCCATATAAATCTCCTTCTTTAGAACTCAATTTTTGATGAATGATACTTGGAGTTGCCAATGATTTACAATCTTTCATGCCTGCCCTACTAAGAATATCCATCGTGTATTTGTGTTGAGTAAGAGTAAGTGTATCAAACGTCTTATCAACTTCAACCCCAAGGAAATATCATAACTCTCCCAGATCTTTCATTTTGAATCTCTTATTTAATAACTTCTTCACTTCCTCAATATGATTTCTGCAGTTTCTTGTGATAATGATATCATCTACGTATATCAATAAAAGAGTGGTGATATCTCGTTCATTGTGAATGAATAATTAATGATCTAGAAGAGACCGAGAGAAACCGTGCTTCTGTATTTCCAGCGAAAAACTTTCAAACCAGGACCAAGAAGCTTGTTTCAATCCATAGAGTGCTTTGTTCAACTTGCATACATACTGATTAGCATCTTGTTCTGCATACCCAGTGGGTTGTTTCATATAGACTTCCTCTTTTAGGTCCCCGTGTAAAAAGGCATTTTTAACATTTAGCTGACTCAATGTCCATCCATGTTTAATGACTAGACTCAACACAATGCGAATGGTTCCCATCTTAACGACAAGGCTGAAAGTTTAATTAAAATCCTGTCCTTGTTCTTGTGTGAATACTTTGGCTACAAGTCTAGCTTTATACCTTTCAATGCTTCCATCTGGCTTATATTTTATCTTGTACACCCACTTCGACCAAACCATATTTCTATTTTGTGGTCTAGGCACAACTTCCCATGTACCACATTCATGTAAGGCTTCCATTTCTTCATTCATTGCTTCAATCCATCTTCTAGAACTTGCAGCTTGATAAAATGTGAGAGGCTCGTCCTCTTTGTTTATGGACGTTAGGAACAATCGAAAATCCAATGAAAATTTTTTATAGCTTACCCACCTGTCAAGCGGATGTCGGGTCCGGGTGGATCTTCTGATGTCCAACATTTGTGGAGCGGGAGTAGAAGAGCCAATGTCTGTGCAAGGGATGGATGACTCTTTCTCTCGCCGGGTGTATACAATACATTTATACCTTACTGACTCCAAGTTTTGTGTGGTAACCTCTTGTGGTTGGGATGTAGTTGTTGATTCTTCACATATCTCCTTCTGACTGCAATCTGTAGGGCAATCTTCTCTTACATTGGAGAAGAGTTATGAATTTAACCATGAATAGTACACCTCAACACTGGGACGTGAATCAACAACATGAACACTTGGAACATCAGGTTGATTGTCAAAATTCATCTCGTCAAAAACCACATTTCTCGATATTTTAACGTGTTTGCTCAATGGATCATAGCACCTATACCCCTTGTAGTCTTCAGCAAATCCCACAAACCTGCACTTTAAGGCTTTGTCCTGAAACTTATGTCTCAATGAGCTGTCAACATGAACATAGCAAACAAATCCAAAAACGCGTAATTTATGATAGTCGGGATGCATGCCAAACAGAGAAAAAGTGGTGACTTGTTTTCTAAGATGGTCATAGGCAATCGATTTATCACATGGACTGTGGAGTGAAAAGCTTCTGTCCATAGGGTGATAGGAAGATTACTTCCGTGCATCATGCTCATCATGCTCATTGCACTCTCAACAATATGTCAATGCTTCATCTCAGCTACCCCATTTTGTTGAGGTGTATATGGGCAAGACACTTTTCTCTTTATCCCATTATGTTGAAGGAAACCAACAAAATCATGTTGCGACTAACCTCCTTTACGATCTGTTATAGAGAGACGAGAGAGTGGAGGAGAGAGAGAGAGAGTTCGATGCTTCATTAACCCTAATCACCTATTTAAACAGGTGATTAGGTTGCACAAGATTACAACACGACATACGTAATTATGTTAAATTACGTATGACCACCCCCCAACTTTATTAATATTACTTTTAACACTTTTAACACCCCCCCTCAAGCTGGAGCATATCTATATCATGCTCAGCTTGCTGCAACATCTTGAGAACCCTACACTTGCGAGAGGCTTGGTGAAGACATCTGCAACTTGGTCTTCAGAAGTCACATGACTAATTAAAATATGCCCCGCCTGCACTAAGTCACATATATAGTGACAATCAACTTCAATGTGTTTCGTTCTCTCATGAAAAACTGGATTATTAGCTATATAGGTAGTTGCTCGATTATCACACATCATCAACATTTGGGATGAAATCACCAATTGTAGATCTTTTAGAATGGACTTAACCCACATCATTTCAATGGCTGTTTGAGCCATAGCTCTATATTTTGATTCAGCACTAGAATGAGCTATCACAGTTTATTTTTTACTTCTCCAAGTAATTAAGTTTCCTCCGACAAACACGCAAAACCCTGTGGTGGACTTTCTATCATCGATGGCCCTTGCATAGTCTGCATCTGAGTATGCGATTATATCCAGGTTGGGGCTTTGTTTATATAGCAATCCCTTTCCAAGAGAGGATTTCAAATACCTGAGAATCATCATAGCTGCCTGCCAATGCACTCGAGTAGGTTTGTCCATGAATTGACTTATCTTGCTCACAGCTAGGGAGATATCTGGTCGTGTTACAGTGACATATAAAAGTTTACTAACCAAGGATCTAAAACTTCTACTGTCAATAAGTTCTGCCTTTTTATCATACATTTGCAGTTTAGGATTCATTGGTATATTTGCTGGTTTGGCACGTAACATCCCTTTTTCCTGCAGTAGGTCAAGAACATACTTTCGCTGTGATAGAACTAACCCCTCACGGTTTCTGGCCACCTCTATGCCCAAGAAATATCTAAGAGACCCGAGATCTTTTGTGACAAAGTGCTTCTGAAGATGCATCTTTGTGTCTGAGATGTCCTTTGCACTACTCCTTGTAAGAATAATATCATCTGCATATACAACCATAACCACAATACCAACAAAGGTTTTCTTGATAAACAAGGAGTGATCTGAATATGACCTATTGAAGCCAAATGCAGACATAATTTCAAATAACTTCTGAAACCATGCACGAGGACTTTGTTTAAGACCATATATAGCCTTCTTTAGTTTGCACACCTTGCTACACTCCCTCTGGACCTCAAACCCAGGAGGTTGCTGCATGTACACAGTTTCAGACAGATCTCCATATAAGAAGGCGTTCTTCACATCTAACTGACATAAACTCCATCCATAATGAACTATAGATATGACCAACCGAATAGTACCAAGACGGGCTACTGGAGAACAGGTCTCAAAGAAGTCAACTCTATATGTTTGAGTATATCCTTTAGCGACCAACCGGGCCTTGTACCTTTCGATTGAGCCATCCGAATTATACTTAATGGTGTAGACTCATTTACATCCAACGATATCTGCATCAGTGGGAGGAACAACCAAATCCCATGTGTCGCATGAGAGCAAAGCATCCATCTCAACCTGTATTGCTTGCTTCCACTTAGGATCTAATAACCCTTGATGATGATTAAGTGGGACAAGTGGCAGATAAAGCAGAGATAAAATTCTTCAAGTGTACCCCAAGCCGTGCCTCAGTAACAAACTTGGAGATAGGATGTAGTGTGCATTGTCTTTTACCTTTTCTGAGAGTGATAGGTCTATCATCATCAACATTAGACATCTCAATACTTTCAGAAGAACTTACTTCTGAAGAAGACGGTGGTGTAGGTGCTGATTCAGGTGGTGATCTACGAGTGTACACCAGAGGAGGATCATGATACCGAGCAAGTGTGGGATACTGAGAATGAGACATAGTCTTAGAAAACGACTCCAAGAGAAAATGAGGAATGGGAAGAGGTAGGGAATCACCTTGTTTAACATGCAGTCTGGATGCAGTGGTAGAAAAATAAGGAACAGATTCATAGAAAGATACATCCACACTAACATACTCTCGACGGGAGATGGGATCATAACACCGGTAGCCTTTTTGATTTTTTGGATATCCAAGGAAGACACACTTGATGGCTTGGGCAGATAATTTATCACGGTTAGGTCCAAGTTTATGAACAAAAGAAACACATCCAAATACTTTGGTTATATTTGATTGCAACATAAGAGTACGAGCTACATCTAGAAGATGCCTATGTTTTCTCTCAGCAACGCCATTTTGCTGAGATGTATGGGCGCAAGTAGTTTGAGGACAGATACCATGATTTCGATAAAATTGTAACAATTCATTGGACTTGAACTCGAGAGCATTATCAGTGTGGATAATCTTGACAAGAGAATGAAACTGAGTCTTTATTTCAATGACTAATGACATAAGAATGGAGGCAACCTTCGACCTTTCTTTTATTAAGAACACCCATGACAATATGGAAAAATCATCAACAATAACTAAGTAATAACGAAACTGAGATCGACTAGGTACTCTACTAGGTCCCCATACATCAGCATGCAAAATCTCAAACATTGCTTGACTCGATGGACTCTGACGAGAAGGAAAGGAGCTTCTGTGATGTTTGCCCAACTGACAGGCATCACACTGGAATGAATCAGACAGAGAAATCTGAGGAATTATTCTACGAAGCTTTGTCAAAGGAACATGACCAAGACGGAGATGCCACTGATAGGTACTGGAAGATGGCTCAGACACATAATTCATGGATCCAACCGGCTGATGTAGTTAATAGACACCACCCTCCTCATGGCCTCCACCAATCCTCTTCCCCATCAGTAAATCCTGAAAAATACAACACACAGGATCAAATATCACCCTACAGTTATTTTCCTTGGCGATACGACTAACAGATAGTAAGTTATGAGAAAATGAAGGAGCATGAAGGACATTAGTCAATTGGAGTGAGGAGGATATAGAAATGTTTCCTTGACCTACAACAGGGGAAGATCTCCCATCAGCAAGTATAACATTGCGAGGTTCAGCAATAAGATGTAGCTTAGAAAAATTATGGTAAGTCCGACACAAGTGTCTAGAGGCACCCGAATCAATAATCCATCTACTACCTTGATAACTCAGGCTGTCACCAGTAGAGCATGCCACATCAACAACAGGCATAGGAGCACTCGAACTAGGAAGCCGGTGAGACACCAATTCATCATACTCTGCACGACTGAGAATAACCGAATCACTGGAAGAGGTAGTGGTGTTCTCTGCCTCGAGTTTAACAACTTGAGCCTTGGACACATTTGGTTTAGGTGATGGGATATGAGGTCGACCAATCTTATCCCAACACCTATCTTCAAGATGTCCAAGTTTACCACAATATGTACATTGAAGCCTTCCTCTTCCTCCAGTACTGTGACCACGACCTCTTCCTCGAAAGTTCAAGAAAGTACCTCTTCCACGACTTCAGGTGATTGATAGGGATGATGCTTGTGATTTAGATTGAGTTTGAAGAAGAGTAATGGCAAGCCTACTCAGACGATTATAGGCTTCAGCAAGAGTAGGAACATCAGAACTAGTTAGCATTTGGACTTTGGCAACTGAGAATTCCGATGACAACCCTGTAAGAAATCGGGCAACCATAGTCTGCTCCTGATGGGTCTTCTGTTTGATACAACATAAGGGTCTATGAGCATTTAGCCTCTCAAAAGCAGATTTAACAGAGGCATAGTATTGGGCTAAAGTCTGATCTCCTTGCTGCAACTGATAAATTTCTTGCTCAACTTGTAGAATACGACATACATTAGTTTCATGAGAATATGTATCACGGAGATTGTCCCACATTTGTTTAGCTGAGGTGTAATAAATCAGTCCATCAGCTATATGAGGTTGTACATTGTTCATTATCCATGACATCACGATGTCATTATCTTCGTCCCAGGTGACATATTTTCCTGTTCTTTCAGTGGGTTCCAATTCCAACAAGACATGCTTTTTCCGATGACCCGAAACCGACATCATAAAGGTGCGAGACCACCTTGCATAATTAGAATCATTTAGCTTAACTGAAGATCCATATGAAAATGGATTTGCAAAGGCCTTATATTCACCAATGGCCTCTCCTTTTTGGTTATTATCCAAAGCACGTGACTTAGCCATAAAAAAATCTTCACCAGGGACAACAAAAACAAATTTAGCAACCCACCTATTTATGTGCAGCAGGAATCTCCTGCATACTTTGTTTCCAGATCAGAATAGTGATCAGATCACTATTACGACCACAACATATTAAACAACGACTATTGACTTCAAGATTCGAACAACTACCATTTAATCTTCCACAACAATGATCTGATCGCAAGCATTCAACAACGACGACAATAATTCAACTGCATCTATTAAAATAAAATTTACCCCAAAATGATATCAATCCAATCCAGTCGATGTCTTCAGGTCTGATATCTTCTTATGCTTCACGATGATCAGACACGATCTTCAATCAGCAGCAGCTTCTTCACAATCAACAACTGCAGTATCTTTAAGATCCACGAGCCGTTCACTATCCACACATCCGATCCTTCTTCACGATCTACGATCAACAACAACAGCGTCTTCAAGCCACAAGCAGTGCACGGTTTCAGCAGCTTCGCCACGATTAGCAACTGCAACGTCTTCAGGATCCACAAGCAGTTCACGATCCACTACATCTGATCCTCCTTTACGATCTGTGATCAGCAACAGTATCACTGTGACCATCAGCAACAATGTCATCCCAGAAGGGAGACCCGCTTTGATACCATGTTGCGACTAACCTCCTTTACTATCGGTTATATATATATATATATATATATATATATATATATATATATAGAGAGAGAGAGAGAGAGAGAGAGAGAGAGAGAGAGAGAGTTTGATGCTTCATTAACCCTAATCACCTATTTAAATAGGTGATTAGGTTGCATGAGATTACAACAAGACATACGTAATTATGTTAAATTACGTATGACCACCCCCCAGCTTTATTAATATTACTTTTAACACTTTTAACAAATCACTAGAAGAGTATTCACCTCCTCCATCACATTGGAAATTGAGGATATTGGTAGAGAAATGATTTTTGACAAAGGAATGAAAATTTTGAAACAATAAAAAAACTTCTGATTTATGTTTCATGAAAAATATCCAAGTATAGCGTGAATAACTATCAATGAAAATAAGGTAATATTTACTACCAGAAACAGAAGCAATTGGGGCAGGACCCCAGACATCAGAACATATGACCTCAAAAGGCCTTGAAGCTCTCTTATTAATTGAATTGAAAGGCTAGACATGACTCTTACATAAGTGACAACTAGGACACTTTATATTATTTGTTTCTGAACTCAGACTGGACTTAGGAATGAAATTATTCAAGACAAGTTTTTCAATAAAATGACGACCACAGTGACCCAAACGACTATGTCAAAGAGTTGGCTTATTACATTCAGAAATGGCAAACACATATTTAGAAGAAGCAAACGATGGACGTTGATGAGGCTTCAAGGACGAACAAGCAGAATGAACAGAGAAGCAGGGATCTTCTTGGAAGATGTACATGTTGCCTCGTCCCTTTCCCTCAGCGAATGTCTCCCTCGTGCGAAGATCCTTGACATAAACAGAAGAGAGAGTAAATTCAACTGAGGCATTAACATCATCAACAAGTTTTTGAGACAGAAACAATATTCTTCTGAATATTGGGAGCATGAATAACTTTTGAAAGATTAAGGGGAGACTTGGACATGGGTATAATGGCATTTCCAATATGTGAGATGGAGTGATGAGAACCATCTTCTGTGACTATGCTATTCTTACCAACATAAGGAGTAGGATTCAAGAGTTTACCCGCATCACCCGAGACGTGAGTCACTGCTTCGGAGTCTACATACCAAATGCCCTTGTCATTTTGTTTCATATTCAAGCCTGCCAAAGTCCTTTACTTCTTCTTCTTTCTTAGCCTCTGTTTGTGGGATTTTTCCCTTATTTTGAGTGTTGAACCAACAATTTGCTTTAATATGCCATTTTTTATTGCATAGGAAGCAAGTAGGAATGAGCCTTTGTCCCTGTATACTGGGCGTCGGAAGGAGGCCACGACCCCCAAAAGCATTTCTCCCTTGGCCTCCCCTACCTTGAAAAGAATTTCCTCCTCTACCTCTACCATAAGTCAGCTCTGTGGCCAGCACATCTTGAGTTCCTGAATGCATATGGATGTCCTCGGGAAACCCTTTCAGAGTCATTTCATACTGCAATAGCTTTGCACGAAGATCTTTAAATTTGGGAAGTTCTGGGAGACAACAAAGATGTTGCCAGAACATGATAGTCTGCCCCCAATTCACTCAAGGTCTGCTGCACCTTGTCTTTATCACTGACAAGACATCCCACAATAGCCAGCTGATCTGTGATGCCCTTCATTTTATTCAGGTACTCCATAATAGACATTGAATCTTTCTTCAGCATTTGAAATTCTCTCTTTAGAAACACGATTTTCGCTTTAGAGATCTGCAAATACGTCAGAACTAGCCTGTCCCATAGCTCTTTGGCTGAACAATCATCGGGAATGGCTACAAGAACTTCCTAAGAAAGTGTTGAGGTGATGTATGCCACTAGCGCTTGATCTCTTTTCATCCAAGCAACATAATCTGGATTTTTGTAGAGAATAATGGATTGCACCCCTTTATCATCCATCTTTTCCTGCGAAGTGAACTCTGGAGGGGGTGAGACCGATCCATCCAGATGTCTAGAGAGATCTTGGCTCCTTATAAAAGGAACGATCTGCCTTTCCCAGCTCAAGAAATTAAAATTATTAAGTTTTTCATAGATCAATTGGCTAAGAAAATTAGAGGAAAGGCTTGATTGCGAGAAAGATGCGAGAAAGATGAGGAGAAAGATGAGTCCATTTGAAGGAATTGTGAAAACAGTCACTCAAATATTTTGCCTTTTTTTTTGGATATGATCAGAAAAGGAAACTAATCAAAACTGTATGTCAAAGATTGAATCAGTATCAGATTCATAAAATCATTCCAAGGCAAGTGTTTCAGACTGAAAATAGTGAAACATAAATAAAGGTATTTCAGACTGAAACAACACAATATTGAATATCTGCACAGAGGATGGTTTCAGATTAAAAAGACAAAAAATCGTGAAACAGAAATAAAGGTATGTCAATTGAAACAACACAATATTAAATATCAACACAGAGGAACGATGACTTTAGATTAAACAAAAATGTGAAACAAGAATCTGCGTCTTTTCACGTCAAGAGAACCAAACAAAAAGAACTCTGTTTGGTTAAAGAAATCCAAACAAAACAAGAATCTGCGTCTTTTCTTGTCAAGAGATCGTGCAAAAGGGATCGAGAAAGGGTTCTAGATCTGTTTCAGATTAAGTAGAATCATGAAACAGATCTGAAATAGAAGTGAAGAAGGAAGACGTTAAAACTGACGTTAAAACTGACTGATTCTTAGAGAATCAGATCTAAGGAAGAAAAGAGAAGAGGAGACACTGAAGAAGTAAAGAAGGGAGACGTTAATCTCCTTACCTGGACTAAAAAGAAAAAAAAGGAAGGACACGCTCAGAAACCGAGATTAAAGAGTCGATATTTTCTTGACTTGAAAACCTCAAATCACCTCTTTGGACAATCCTTCTGGAAAGCAAACTCAGCCCCAGCTTTAACACCGCTCTGATACCATGTTAAACTGTGAATATCTTCACGTTCACCTATGCAGGAAGAGGAAACGAAAGTTGGGAGAAGGGGCTGCAGAGAAAACACGTTAAGAATAGCTCAGCGCACCCTCCTTGTATTATGTTTTGAGTATATAACAATTACATAATTTTAGGGTACAAAAATACCCTTTTACAACAAGCATAATTACAATACTTCCAATGTTTGGATCTGGATCCGATCCAATACCAAAGTCGGGTCTGGATCTAATAACGACTTCTTTTCACATCACAGGTGAAGACAAACAGGGAGTTAATCATATTAAAGTTATTCTTAAAAAATATTTTGAAATGACTGATCTTGGATTTCTCAGATTTTTCTTAGGTATCGAGGTTGCATATTCTCCTCGAAGGTATTTACTTACTCAAACCAAGTTTGCTAATGATATTATTGATAGGTCTTAGATTACTGATAAGAAAATTCTGGATACTCCCGAAGTTATCAATGCTAAAATGAAAAAAGATGATGGGTCACCTCTGTAATGAGATATGCGAAAAAACAAAGAGTGCGATAAGCATTTACAACATCCACCAATGGACAAACAAAAGGGATAACACCCAAATCCACAAAGAGACAACACAACATAAAAATATAAATGTCTCTTATTGAAAAGAGAGAGAGCTCTCAAGAGTGAAGACTACAAGAGGGGTTCACCCCTATATATACACAAGAAAAAGGAGAGAGAGGGATGACCTTATGGCCTTAAAAGAAGAGCCACATAGGGGGCTCCCAATGGAGTCGTTGGGAGCCCCCAACGGTCACAAATGTGACAATTGGGGGCCCCATCGACTCCATGGTGGGGCCCCTTATGTGAGTAAAAAAAACAAAAATAAAAAGAAAGAAAAGAAAGGGAAAATAACAAGTACCCCTATCGGGTACTTGTGAAATGACTAAAATACCCCTATTGGGTATATTAGACAATATATATATATATATATATATAGATTACATGTATTTTAACACCCTCCCTCAAGCTTTATGGGGATATAACCGAAAGCTTGTTAAGGAGAAACAAAAAACGAGGAGCAACAAGGGATTTAGTGAAGAAGTCCGCCAACTGGTACTCGGATGTGACGTAAGGTAGTGCTATGGTTCCTCTTAGGTATTCATCACATATGTAATGACAATCCATCTCGATATGCTTAGTACGCTCATGGAAGGTGTGATTGCTTGCAATATAAATTGCGCTTTTGTTGTCACAACACATCTTCGAAGGAGTAGAGATGACAATGCTCAGATCACTGAGGAGACTTCTTAGCCATACAAGTTCCATGGTTGTAGTGGCCATAGCACGATATTCCGCTTCCGTTGAGGATAATGATACTTTGTGCTGCTTCTTGCATCTCCAAGAAATCATAATCACCTAAGAAAACACAAAAATCCGTAGTTGAGACTCTGTCATTGGGATTTCCTCCCCAATCAGCATCAGTATAAGCAATTAAATCAAGTGATGAGGAGGAGAAAAGAAAACCTTCCTTAGTTATGGTGTTTTTGATGTATCTGACGATCCTTAAGACTGCACTCATATGCACGGTTGTAGGTGCATGTTGAAATTGACTGACAGAGTGGACGGCATGAGCTATGTCTGGCCGAGTGATGGATAAGTAGGTTAGAGACCCAACAAGTTGCCGGTAGGGAGTAGGATTCTCGAGAGGTGTTCCATCTTCCAATCTTAACTTTGCATTGATGACTTCAGGGGTTTCTGTCTTCTTATCATTGGAGATACCAGACTTGGAACAAATGTCAGCAACAAGTTTTATCTGAGAGAGAATGTACCCTTGAGGAGAGTACGCCACTTCAATTCCTAAAAAATATCTTAAGAAACCAAGGTCAGACATGTCAAAATTTTCTTTTAAAACTTTCTTAATATCATTAATTCCTTGCTCATCACTTCCAGTGATGATCATATCATCAACATAAAGTAGTAAAATAACTACTGAAGACCCTGCACTTTTCATAAACAAAGCAGTGTCAGTATAACATGAACGAAAATTCAAACTTGTCATTACATTACTAAATCTATCATGCCAAGCCTTTGGGGCTTGTTTCAAACCATATAATGTCTTTTTAAGTTTAAGAATTTTATTTTTACCAATGCATACTCCTGGTGGAGGATCCATGTAAACCTCTTCATTTAATTCACCATTTAGGAATGCATTCTTAACATTTAGTTGATAGATAGGCCATTTTTTAACTGACGCAACTGTGATAAGAGTCCTAGCACTGGTCATCCTAGCTATGGGTGTGAAAGTTTCTTCATAATCTATACCGTATTCTTGAGCATATCCTTTTGCTACTAATCGAGCTTTATAGCTATCTAATGAACCATCACTTTTAGTTTTAATTTTGAAGACCCATCTACATCCAATCGATCTCTTTCCAGTGGGTAATGAAGTTATTTCCCAAGTTTTTGCCTTTTCAAGGGCACTAAGCTCTAAGTTCATGGCTTCAACCCATTGGGGAATGTTTTTGGCTTCATTATAATGTGCAGGTTCATGAAATGACTGTAACGCAATTAGACACGCTCTATACCTTGGAGTTAGAGACTCATAGGAAACAAACCTATTAGGAGGATTGGAGATTCGACCGGATCTCCTTAAAGAGGTTTCTTCTATGTTGGACCCTTGAGAGTATTTTTCTAAGGCGCTCATTTGAGCTTGTTGACCACGCCTAACATAGGTTTGGATTGGTCTATCACTTTCATTTTCAACATTGTCAAGAGGAATATCCTCTAGGTCATTCAACGACTCATTAGAGATTTCCTTTTCTTGAGAAGTCTCATCTTCTTGGGAGAGAAGATCAAATAAGAAAGCATATTCACTTTTGTCAATATCTTTAGTTTTCATAAAACCATTTTCATTTTCCAAAAAGGTTACATCTTTGGATACATAGAGTTTGTTATTTTTTAAGTCAAAACATCTAAAACCCTTTTGATTTTCTCCATATCCTAAGAAAACACATTCAATAGCTTTAGGAGATAATTTGTCTCTTTTATGTGTAAGGACAAAACATTTACACCCAAAAATTCTTAATCTATTGAAATCGGGTGTTCTTTCAAATAGTTTTTCATATGGAGATGTATTTTGTAAGGTTGAAGATATCATTCTATTTATCAAGTAAGTTGAGGTTAAGGCGGCTTCGGCCCAAAAACTTTTTGGAATTTCCTTGGAAATAAAGAGTGTCCTAGTGGTTTTCATGATGTGTCTATGCTTTCTTTTGGCTAAACCATTTTGTTGAGGAGTCCTAGGACACGATCTTTGATGACAAATTCCAATTATTTCTAAATAATTTTGAAATTCATTTGATAGATATTCTCCACCCGAATCGGATCTAAGAGTAGAGATATTACTTGAAAATTGATTTTTGACTATCATATGAAATTTCTTGAAGAAGTCAAAGACTTCGGATTTTAAATTAAGAAAGTAGATCCACACATACCTAGTGTAGTCATCAATGAAAGTAACGTAATAGGAGTATCCTCCTTTAGACATGACCGGAGAAGGACCCCAAATGTCCGAATGGACTAACTCAAATGGTCTTTTGGACACAAAAGTTCGATTTGGAAAAGGAGTGGATTTCATTTTTCCAAAAATACAACTCTTGCAAACAAAATGTTTCTCATTACAAAATTTCTTTCCAAATGGAAAGGAGTAGATTTTTGAGAAACTTGGATGTCCAAGTCTTTGATGTCAAATTTCAATATTTTTATCTTGGACATGGTTACAAAAAGAGTTAGTGGGAAGTTTCAAGTTGCTCATGTAATAGAGATCTCCCCTCTTATGGCCTTGCCCAATCTGCTTCCCGGACCGGAGATCCTATATAGAGCAATCCTTAGTTAAGAAGGAGATTTCACATCCATGATCACATATTTGAGCAACAGAGAGGAGATTTAAATTAAGTTGAGGTACCACTCTCATGTTTGGCACAAAGAAATCTTTGGAAAAATTTAAAGTTCCAAAACTTTTTACTTGTAGAGATGTGCCATCGGCAGTTGAAACATAGGAGTTTTTAGAGTTATTACACAAATCGGAAAACTCATTTTCAAGAGGGGTCATATAAAAGGAAGCTCCAGAGTCAAGGATCCAAGAAGACATACCTGGAGGAGAGGAAGAAGCTATGGCGGCACCCGAAGTTGATGGTATCTTGAGTAGAGTTTGTAGTGCTTCCGATAGTTGAGCAAGAGAAAAAGACTCCTTCCCTTTGATAGTTTCCTCCTTCTTCAACGGAGGCAACCTTATTTTTAGGTGCCTCATTCAACTTAGGGCAATTAGGTCTTATATGACCCGGTTCTTGGCAATGATGGCAAATGGCTTTTATATAGTTGCCATTATAATTATTTTGCCTTCCAAAGTGTGGAGGCTTATAGGCTTTCACATGGTTGCCGGGTTTAGATACGGCCAAAACATCATCTCCTCCTTTAATCATGCCAAGACGAGTTTCTTCTTGGCATATTTCGGCTATGGCATCTTCCAAGGGAAGAGGCTTAGATCTATGAAGAAGGGAAGATCTAACTTGTTCATATTCGGGCCTAAGCCCATGTAGAAATTGGAAAAAGTGTTCTTTTTCCATTTGTTTTCTTCTTAGTTCCACATCCACACTAGAAACCCACTTTGGTTCTAGTAAAGATAGCTCATCCCATAAGAGTCCAAGAGTGCTAAAGTAATTCCTTACACTCATTTCTCCTTGCTTGATAGTCCGGATTTTTTCTTGGAGAAAGAATTGACGAGCAAGGTCTTTTTGAGTAAACATACCTTTCATAAAGAACCATGCTTCATTAGCCATCCGAAACTTAGCAATGTTGGCGCAAATTTTGAGCTCTACATTGTTCATGAACCAAGCAAGAATCTTCGCATGCTTACTTTCCCAATCTTCCACTTTAGATTGGTGATCTTCAATGGCCTTCATGCGGGCATTTCCTTCAAGAGCTTTTTCTTGATCACTGTCCATCTTGGTGAGTTGGAGTTGTGGTTCCGGAATGGTGCCCATAACGTATCCCCAAAGTTTTTTACCTTTGAGGTTGTTCTCCATGGCGGCGGCCCACATCATGTAGTTGGAGCCATTGAGTTTGAAGGAGAGATCAATCTTTTGTTCCTCTTCCATTTAATCACTCACAAGAGGACAAACGAAGAGAGATACAAAAAGAAAACAACAATATATAACTACTCAACTAGCTATATTAAGAAGAAGAGCATACACAAGGCTCTGATACCATGTAATGAGATATGCGGAAAAACAAAGAGTGCGATAAGCACTTACAACATCCACCAATGGACAAACAAAAGGGATAACAACTAAATCCACAAAGAGACAACACAACATAAAAATATAAATGTCTCTTATTGAAAAGAGAGAGAGCTCTCAAGAGTGAAGAATACAAGAGGGCTTCACCCCTATATATACACAAGAAAAAGGAGAGAGAGGGATGGCCTTATGGCCTTAAAAGAAGAGCCACATAGGGGGCTCCCCATGGAGTCGTTGGGAGCCCCCAACGGTCACAAATGTGACCGTTGGGGGCCCCATCGACTCCATGGTGGGGCCCCTTATGTGAGAAAAAAAAACAAAAATAAAAAGAAAGAATAAAGTGCAAAAAATAAATACAAAAGAAAGAAAAGAAAGGGAAAATAATAAGTACCCCTATCGGGTACTTGTGAAATGACTAAAATACCCCTATTGGGTATATTAGACAATATATATATATAGATTACATGTATTTTAACAACCTCTAGAAGATCCTACTTCGTATCGTCAGATGATTGGCACACTGACCTACTTAACTATTACCCTACCTAATATTGCGCATGCAGTTCATACTGCAAGTCAGTTTCAACACTCCCACCACAGTTCACATGAGTGTTGTGATGAAGATTATTAGATATTTACGAAATGCTACTTCTAGGGGTCTTTTATTGTCTTCTTCTTATTCTCTCGAGTTAATCGCTTATTCTGACTTAGATTGAGGAGGAGATCCAAATGATAAACGCTCAACTACTGATGTTTGTGTGTTTTTAGGTGATTTTCTAGTGTCTTGGAAGTGCAAGAAGCAACAAAAAGTATCGTTATCATCTACTGAAGCTGAGTACCGTGCGATGACTACTAGAATATTAGAAATTGTTTGGCTACGAAGATTACTTGAAAATATGGGGGTTCATTTGCTATAACAATAAGAGTGCCATATACATAGCCGACAACCATACATTTCTTGAAAGGACTAAACATATCAAAATTAATTTCCACTGTGTACGTGAAGAATTTTTAAAGAAGACTATCATCTTGCCCTACATTACCTCTGAATATCAGCTAGCTGACTTCTTCACCAAGGCACTTCCATCACCTAGATTTCACTTTCTCCTTGACAAACTTTTTGGTATTTACACCATCAGTTTGAGGGGGAGTGTTAATGTACTTTATTGTTTTATATATATATGTATATATTATGTATGTAATATGAAATACCTATAAGAGGTATTTTGGTCATTTCCTGTTTTGTAATATGGACTGCCTAGTAGGGGCAGACGTATAATTCTATTTTTTATATTTTTATATTTTATACTAAGTAGCTGTTGGGACAGCACAACTAGCCATTGGGCTATTCCCAACAGCTAGATTTCTAGCTGTTGGGGCTAGTCCAATGGCTAGTTGGACAAGCCCCTTTGTCTTCTCTTTCTGCCTATATAAGAGGATCTTCCCATTGTAATAGTTATGCTTCTCTAAGCATATTTGTGTGAAATACAAGAATATATTTTTTATATTGTTGCTCTCTTGAGTTCTTGGTGTTGTGTATCTCCTTTGTGAGATTGTATTTGGCCCATAAGTGGCCCTTTTGTATTTGTGCTCTCTTGTATCGCTTAGTGGCATTCTCTTGTATTCTTTTTTTTGTTTTCATTACAACATAGACAACAGCTAAGTCTTCTCCCTACAACCCAGAGATATGTAACATTTATCTTGCCTTCTGTTCATGATAGATGAGTTGCTAAATTAACTCCTTCCAGAGAGTAAAGTGGTTTTTTTCTTTTCTTTGTTTTTTTTTGTTTGTACTTCCACCCAGGAGAGCGGTAGAAAATTAATGGGGTTTACTAGATAGTGCAGTGCTATAACTAGTACCAGATGTAACCACGCCCCTTTCTGAACAAACACACACACATGCACACAAACTGACACCAAAACCACCCTCCTAACAAAGGTATAGATTAAAAGTGATCATGTTTAAACAGAAAAAAATACTATTTTATCTAGTGGTAGGTCTGGATGACTCGATCTATGCAAGTCAAGCTTTTGATTTCTTTATAAATCTCAAAATAATATAGATGAAGATCATAGCCATTTTTTCTTTCAAATTAGGGTGGGATCATTGCGATTCTCTATTGCTTTCTCTAATGTGTGGTATGTTCCAAAGAGGCCCACAAATACAAACCAAAAAATCTAATGAAGCAATAATGAGAAGGGGTTTTTATACCTTTTTTTTTAATGACGAAGAACCCTTGCGTAGAACCGGGTCGCTTAATGGGCCTGCCCCCTGTAAGGTAAAACCGGTGTGATCACCGACACCCAAGCCTTTACGGAGCCCATCAGTTAAAGGCACCCACACACCCAGTGGGAATAGAACCTGGGACAAAAGGGTCAGCACCTTCTGCCCAGGCCCATTACCACTTGGGGGACCTGGGTGGTTTTTTTTACTTATCTAAAAAAAGGGTTGTCTGTATCGTCTTTGAAATCCTTGACAGAAAAATAAATTTGCATAAACTATCTACACCTTCATCAACTTTTAAGTGCTACACGCACTAGTGAGTCATTTGTGCTTTCATGGATTGCACACATTTGTCTGTGTGCATAGATGGTGAGTTGCTGCAATGGGCCAGAATGTGGTCATACCGAACTGATGTCTGACCATATCGAAGCTGAATATGGGTCCCACACCTGTCTGATCTGATTGGATATGAGAGAGAGAGACCCCCAGCCATATGATGATTGAATCCTTCAGATGATCCCTCTCTCACATGTCAACTTTTTGAGGTTGCTGGTGCATCCAAGCATGTAGGTCCCCCTACAAGGCAAAAAGGACAAGCAATGGCGAAAATAATGGGGAATGTAAGGGCACGCACAAGGTTATAGCTCTTGAAGAAGGTGGGTTTGGAAGGAACGAAAGAAGAAGTGGTTGATGTTGAGGAAGAATGACTACATAATTATGTACTTGCATCAAGTGATGATAATGATCATGCTGATGCTAAAGAGACACTTGGCTTTGAAAAGAGTGGTGGAAAAAAGATTGAGATTTGGAAAGAAGTGAAGAATGGTTGAGTGATTAGTGAATTCTATAGAAGAATATCATTCTTTTTTTCCCTCTTTCATTGAGATTAGGATGACATGTTTGACATTGAGTACTCTTAAGTTTTTATTTATAGTAACTAAGTACTACCTTACCATGATCATCACTTTCTACTTTTATTAGATATGTAAAGTGAAAATGTGGAATGTGGAACAATCATAATTTTTATGCAACTATTGCAAATAAAGTTGTGTTAATTATCATGATTTTTAATTATTTTAATTTTCACTTTCTATATTTGAACTTTTTATTTCGAGCAATGTTAGATGATGCCTAGGTGTACCTAGGCCAAATCAGGTGTCCAGGCATCTTGTTCAACTTCATGGTTAGGATTGCAATGCTTTGCTAATGTTTCTGATTTTAAGTTTGTAATTCCACATTATTCTATACACTTTATTGTACTTTTTCTTTTAACCAGAAATTCTTGTCCAGGTTTCAAATGCACTGCAATCTCAGCCTTGGCTCATTCAGAATTTAGTAGATGCCGTGAGCCATTTTCTAAGGATTGTTCACACAATGCATCATCGCTGCAGCTCACTGCTGGAGGTAGTATATGCCAACTTTTGCATCACTACTATTTGCATGCTCTGTCGTTGAAAGTTCTCTATTTTTTCTAAAATAACTTCAGTTGCCAAGAAAACATTCCCCAGTCTCATCTTTCAAGAGAAGATATGTTCCCTTGAGACTTAGATGGTTCTCCCTTTCTTATTTGTGAACCTTCAATCTTTTGTAGTTGTTCACAAGAGTGAGTATACTCCTTGATAATGTCAAACCTTTTCCCCTCTTTTGAATGCTGATAATGATGCATCATTATGTGTATATATTTGGATAATTTCATTGAGGAAATGTTTGTGATGTTATGACAATGCAGTTAATGAAAAAATCCTAGGCCTGTTGAAGGCGGTTCTCACTAATCTGTGTTTTGATTGGTTTCTATATAATGATCAGTTAGAATAACTTGGAAGTGGTCTTTGAAGTTGAAAAAACATCAAAAGGGTTTTGTTTCTTGCTTCAGTTAAAACACTTGGGAGTGGTCTTTCAAGTTGGAAAAACATCAAAGGGTTTTGTTCCTTGACCTAGGTGATGATAACTAGGGATAAGGGGCTTGCATTGGAGGTACTCATTTGGTTGCTATTCTCCACATTATCTACAATGAATGTTTGATGTGGGGTGGAGCATGCATCGAAGACCATGTGGCATTAGTGTTGCTGCCAAGCCATCATGACAGTGAAATCAATTTGTTGCCAGTTGTATCATAGGTTATAAGCTGTTATTCTTCCTGAACTTTTCTCCTCTATATAGCCACTGGGAGCATGGATTGGAGCAGCACCTAGAGCATCTAGGTTGCCAATTTTGCAGAGGCAAGTTTTGAAACTGTCATATGGATATGGGTCGCGGGTTCTAGTTGTTAAGATAAATGTAATATTATGGTTTAGTTACCGAGGTATACTTAGGTATACTTATCGGTGCTTCCTTTATACTTGTTATTCTTTGTATCCTTTTTGTTTTCTAGGTATACATATACCTTTGGTATACCTATTAGGTATTTAGTATTTAGATTAAGTATACTTAAATGTATACTTGTAAGGTTACAATAAGTATTTTTTAATTTGTATTTGTATGTTTATATGTCATTATTTAATGGCTAATATTTTTGTAATTTTTATCTTTGGTCAAACTGTTTTGACTAAGCTAGTATTAAGACTATACCTAATGGCTAGTTGGAGGGAGGTCCAATGTCACAAAATGGTACGGAAACTGAGACACAAGAAAATAAACATAACAAAATAGATAAAATACAAATGTATTATAAAGATGCATTTGGCTAGATACAATAAGCCATGCAAATACAAGAGAAGAAATAAGATATAAAAAGCTAAATATTTTAATGATGTGAAATAAACACAAAAAATATACAACAAAACCCCCACTACAACACTCATTCACACACTCAATATACATACATCTTCTGTTAGTTAAACACACACATACAAAACCTTTATATAAGGGAGTAAGAGAGAGAAAAGTAGAGGACTAGCCTAACGGTTAGTTGGAGGGAAGTCCATGGCTAGCTGGACCTCCCCCAACTAGCCATTAGGCATAGACCTAACGGTTAGCTTGGTCAAAACAGTATGACCAAAAATAAAAATTACAAAAATATTAGTCATTAAGTAATGACTAAAAAATAAACATACAAATACAAATTAAAAAATACCTATTCTAACCTTACAAGTATACATCTACGTATATTTAATCTAAATACTAAATACCTAATAGGTATACCAAAGGTATAGGTATACCTAGAAAACAAAAAGGATACAAAGAATAACAAATACAAAGGAAGCACTGATAAGTATACCTCATTATACCTTGGTAACTAAAGCAAAATATTACATTTGTCTTAACACTGGTACAGATTCAGGTTCAGAGGTACCACATGATAAATTCAGATAATGTGGGTATGGGAGTATGGCTATATATATAAACATATTATATATATGTTGTATAACATCTTTTAGGGCGTGTTTGAAAACGGGGGAGGGGGGCAGAGTTTCGTTGGGGGAACTTCCCCCTCTTTTTAGTGGGGCCCACATTCACCCATCAAACACCGGAGAAACTTCCCCCTGCTCTTCTGCCACTTTGGGGGAAGTTTCACCCTAAATTGAGGGGGCGGGGGAGGGAGGGGGAGTCATGAGGTCCCCCTTGCGACTTTTTCCCCCAAGGCAAGTTCCCCCAGGGGAGGGCATCAAACACACCCTTAAGGGTAAATAAAATCTAGAAAAATCAAATAAAACAAAAATGAATAGGAGTGTAAATATGAAATATAGTCCAATGAAACTATAAATTCTAGCAGTAATATATACAATAAATGAATTGAAGGAAATAACAGAAAAAAAGAAAAAAAAACAATAAGAAGTAAACAAAAACTTTTATGGTTGTGTTGGGACCCGATTGGCCCACCCTGCACCTGTTGTGTGGGTGGTACCATCACCCACACCTGCTGCACCTGACACAGGTGAGCAACCCTGACACACCCATGTGATATAGCTATGAAGAGTGCATGAGAGTGGCACACCAATTCACAAAATTAGGAGTTTCTGGTTGTTGAAAAGTGTAATATGGTTGTATCATATTCGTATTTGTATTTTATGCTACCCTCATTCTTGTACATAATATTATGAGGTCCCCCTTGCGACTTTTTCCCCCAAGGCAAGTTCCCCCAGGGGAGGGCATCAAACACACCCTTAAGGGTAAATAAAATCTAGAAAAATCAAATGAAACAAAAATGAATAGGAGTGTAAATATGAAATATAGTCCAATGAAACTATAAATTCTAGCAGTAATATATACAATAAATGAATTGAAGGAAATAACAGAAAAAAAGAAAAAAAAGCAATAAGAAGTAAACAAAAACTTTTATGGTTGTGTTGGGACCCGATTGGCCCACCCTGCACCTGTTGTGTGGGTGGTACCATCACCCACACCTGCTGCACCTGACACAGGTGAGCAACCCTGACACACCCATGTGATATAGCTATGAAGAGTGCATGAGAGTGGCACACCAATTCACAAAATTAGGAGTTTCTGGTTGTTGAAAAGTGTAATATGGTTGTATCATATTCGTATTTGTATTTTATGCTACCCTCATTCTTGTACATAATATTATTTATGAGGGGCATTCTTGTATTTTGGCTGATAGGCAGAGGGTCAACCAATTTTGTCTTGTGGTGTAGTCATGAGTGGTGTCCCTCTTTAAGATGTATCTTTTAATTTTTGCTTGATAATGAAGTTTTTATTGTGAGAGCCTCTTTTCATCTTCCTTCTGCCTCTTCCCTATTGTCGAATATGGTATCAATCACAAGAAATACATACTTCTGGATTGTTTTTGATATTGAATCACTATCCAAGTGATTTGGTGATGACCTTGAAAAGAAGTCGTTATTGGGTCTTGGACCCAACTCGTGTATGTGCAGGACTCGACCCGACCCATGTACTGGATCGGGTCAAGATCCGATTGTTGTGTAATGTATTTTAGGTCTGTTGTTAGAGGGTATTTTCGTACCCTAAAAAATTATGTACTCAATATATATTTAATACAATGAAAGACGCAGGCGAATGGTCTGACGCCTTTTCTCCCTGCAACAGCTTCTCTCAATACCTCGTTCTCTCTTTTCCTGCACAGGTGAACGTGAACCCCCTTTTCTAAGATGGTATCAGAGCGGTGTTGAAGCCTGGCCTGAGATCGCCTTCTCCTTTGCGTGCGTCTCCTTCCTCCTCGTTTCCTTCCTTCTTTCCTCCGTGTTCTTCAGTTTCGGTAAGATCGACAACATCCCCTCTTCCGTCAACATCTCCTCCTTAAGATCCCCTCCGTCAACGTCTCCTCTTACCTTGCTCTTTAAGATTTGATTCTCTCTGGAATCAAAGCAGTCTTTCAGTTGGATCTGCCGACGTGAAGAGACGCAGACAAGTTCTCCTCTCTCAATCTGAATATTTCATTTGCTGAAGTTAATACTTGTGTTATTTCTGTGTGCATAAACTCTTGTTTTGAAATATTCATGCGTTTGTTTCCCTCTTGCTAAATCTTGAATTATCTCTCCATTATTGGGTTGCTTCAGTCTGAATACTCTACTTTCTGAAATTAGTATTATGTTGTTTAAGTTTGTAATACACTTATTCTGAAACATTTACAATTCTGTTACACGCTTTCATTGAGTATATCACTGATTCAATTACTGATATTCAGTTTTGATCAGTTACCTCTTTTCTCTTTGATCATACCTGAATATACATTATATCTGTCACTGTAAAAAAAAAAAAAGACAGAATATTCGGGTGACTGATTTCTTTGTCTAGTCCAGACGTTTCTCCTTTTCTTTTCTTCTCTCAATATTTCAAATGGATTCACCTCATTCGTAGTCAGGCCTTTCCTCTAACTTTCTCGGCCAATTAGTCTCTGAAAAACTGAATAATTCCAACTTCTTGAACTAGAAAAGGCAGATTGTTCCTTTTATAAGGAGCCAAGATCTCTCTGGTCATCTGGATGGATCGGTCTCACTCCCTCCAGAGTTCACTTCGCAGGAAAAGACGGTCGATAAAGGGGCGCAATCTATTGTTCTTCTAAAAAATCCAAAATATGTTGCTTGGATGAAAAGGGATCAATCGTTAGTGGCATACATCACTTCAACACTCTCACAGGAGGTCCTTGTAGCCATTCCTGATGATTGTTCAGTCAAAGAGCTGTGGGACAAGCTAGTTCAGACATATTCACAAATCTCTTAGGCGAGAATCATGTTTCTCAAGCGAGAATTTCAAATGTTGAAGAAGATTCAATGTCTATTATGGAATACCTGAACAAAATGAAAGGCATCACGGATCAGCTGGCTATTGTGGGATGTCTCGTCAGTGATAAAGATAAGGTGCAGCAAACCTTGAGTGGGTTGGGGCCAGACTACCATGTTCTGACGACGTCTTTATTGTGTCTCCCAGAGCTTCCAAAGTTTGAAGACTTTCGTGCAAAGCTATTGCAGTATGAAATGACCCTGAAAGGGTCTTCTGAGGACATTCATGGGCTTTCAGGAACCCAAGATGTGCTGGCCACGGGGATGACTTATGGTAGAGGTAGAGGAAATTTCTTTCGAGGAAAGGGAGGATAAGGAAGAAATACCTTTGGGGGTCGTGGTATACTTCCAACGCTCAATATACAAGGACAAAGGCCCATTCTCACCTGCTTTTTATGTAATAGGAAAGGACATATTAAAGCAAATTGTTGGTTCAACCCTCAAAATAAGGGAAAAACTCTACAAGCAGAGGCTAGGAGGGATGGAGAAGTAAAAGAGTTGCTATTGGCAGCCTTGGCAGGCTTGAATATGAAACAAAATGATAAAGGCACTTGGTACGTCGACTCCGGAGCAGCGACCCATGTCTCAGGTAATGCAGGTAAACTCTTGAATCTTACTCCTTATGTTGGTAAAAATAGCATAGTCACGGGAGATGGTTCTCATCACTCCATCTCACATATTGGAAATGCCATTATACCCATGTCCAAGTCCTCTCTTAATCTTTCAAATCTTATTCATGCTCCTAATATTCAGAACAACATTGTTTCTGTCTCAAAACTTGTTGATGATGTTAATGCCTCAGTTGAATTTACTCCCTCTTCTGTTTATGTCAAGGATCTTTGCACGAGGAAGACATTCGTTGAGGAAAAAAGATGGGGCAACATGTACATCTTTCAAGAAGATCCTTCCTCTGTTCATTCTGCCTATTCATCCTTGAAGCCTCATCAACACCAATCTCTCCCTCCTTCTGAGTTTGTTTGTGCCGTTTCTGAATGTAATAAGCTAAGACTTTAGCATAGTTGTCTGGGTCATTGTGGTCATCATTTTATTGAAAAACTTGTCTCGAATAATCTCATTCCTAAGTCCAGTCTGAGTTCAGAAGTCATTGATATAAAGTGTTCTAGTTGTCATTTATGTAAGAGTCGTGTTTTTCCATTCAATTCCATTAATAAGAGAGCTTCAAGGCCCTTTGAGGTCATATGTTCTGATGTTTGGGGTCCTGCCCCAATTGCTTCTCTTTATAGTAGTAAATATTACCTTATTTTCATTGATAGTTACTCACGCTATACTTGGATATTTTTCATGAAGCACAAATCAGAAGTTTTTGAATTGTTTCAGAAATTTCATTCCTTTGTTCAAAACCATTTCTCTACCAACATTCTCAATTTCCAATGTGATGGAGGTAAATTCTCCTCTAGTGACTTTGTTGGCTTTCTTCAACATAATGGGATAAAGAGAAGAGTCTTGCCCACATACATCTCAACAAAATGGGATTGCTGAGAGGAATCATCGACATATTGTTGAGAGTGCAATGAGCATGATGCACGGGAGCAATCTCCCTGTTGCACTATGGACTGAAGCTTTCCACTCCACGGTCCATGTGATAAATCGATTGCCCATGACCATTTTAGAAAATAGGTTACCATATTTTTCTCTATTTGGCATACAACCCGATTATCATGAATTACGTGTGCTTGGGTCTGTTTGCTATGTTCACATTGACAGCTCGTTGAGACATAAGTTTCAAGACAAAGCTTTAAAGTGCAGGTTTGTGGGATATGCTGAAGACTACAAAGGGTATAGGTGCTATGATCCATTGAGCAAACACGTCAAAATATCGAGAAATGTAGTTTTTTACAAAATGAATTTTGACGATCAGCCAGCTAATTCAAGTCTTCATGTTGTTAACTCAAGTCCCAGTGTCAAGGTGTACTATCCATGGTTAAATTCAGAACTCTTCTCCATTGTAAAGGAAGATTGTCCTGCAGACTGCAGTCAGAAGGAGATATATGAAGAATCAACAAATGCATCTCAAACAGAAGAGGTTGTCACACAAAACTTGGAGCCAATAAGGTATAAGGGTGTTGTATACACCCGGCGAGAAAAAGAGCTCTCATCCATTCCTTGTACAAATACGGATCCTTCTGACGCCCCTCCACAGATGCTGGACATCAGAAGATCCTCCCGGACTCGACATCCGCTTGACAGGTGGGTAAGCTATAAAAAATTTTCATTGGATTTTCAACTATTCTTAACGTCCATAAATAAAGAGGATGAGTCTCTTATGTTCTATCAAGCTGCAAGTTCTAGAAGATGGGTCAAAGCAATGAATGAAGAAATGGAAGCCTTGCATCAGTGTTGTGAAAAACATTGAGGCGTAGCGAGACGCTCCACCAAAATCTGAGGCGAGGCGTAAGCCTCGAGGCGCAAAGCGTAAGCCTCAAATTTTTTTTTAAACTTAAAAAAAACTATAAAAATGATCTAAAATTATAAATAAATAAGAAATGCTTTATTGATGAAGCGCCAACCAACACGAAATAAAAAATCTCAAATAAATACGAAAAAAAATATGAGATTAACATGTAAAAGTAACATTAATGCAACAACTTGATCTATATAAGTATCTAATTGCATAAATATGATCATTCATTCAATAAAAAACTAACATTAACAAAAAAATGCATATTAGCACTAACAACATCATGTCATAATTAAAAAATGCATGTTAACATTAACAACCAAATGTTAATGTATTTGTCCAGAATTATTCAAAATGAGAGTGTTAACATTCACAATTACAACTGAAAGTCCCAAAAAACATATAAATGGCCAATAGCTCTATGATATGAATTAGGGCCTAGGCTCTTGTTGTGTCTCGTCATCATCAATATTTAAGTCTTCAATATCATCATCTGAAGAATCCATATAAATAGGTTCTTCTTCATCTTCATTCTTTGACTCTTCATCATCTACACTTTCTTCATCCACGTTCTCAATTACTTCTTTTGCTTTTCTTTTTCCTTCAATAAAAAATCATGTATTAAATATTTATATTATGTAATTAAAAAAATACATTTATATTCATAGCTAGGTAAAAGGAATATAACTTTACCTCGATCTCTTGAAGACATGTCTTGCCTATAACCACTTTGTGAAACATGAGGTGAAGTGACTTTTTCAATAGGCACATGCTCAATGGCATTTCTGTCGAAGTTCGGATCCAACCATGAATCTTCCAACCAATTGGGATCACTTGGCAACACTGGATCTTCCTTCTCTACAATCCACTCATCGTCTGAGTCTATATGATCTAGACATATAGGGTCTTTGGTAGCCCTCCTCTTCATATTTCTCTTTCTTAATTTCATATTGTACATTATAAAAACCAATGCATTCATCTTCTCTTGTTCAAGTCTATTCCTTCGTTTTGTATGCACCTATAATTTCAAATAATTGATAATTAAATATAAGATAATTAAACATATAAAAATGTATTTTAAAAATAAAATACAAAGTCACAAACCAATGAGAAAGTACTCTAATTCCTCTCACAGCCCGATGCACTGCATGTCAAACTTAAAATTCGAATTGCAAAATTCATCAACTCAGGATTTTTGTGCCCAAATGAACTCCACCAATCAGCTGCATTCAAATAAAATAATAAAAAATTGATAAAAACATTAATAATGTCATAATTAACAAAAACATAAAAAAATATTGACAAATAACAACATAATTGCAAACTTACCAGGACTTTTTAATTTTCTTGTTGTAACAACTGCCTCTCTACCAAACAAGCCCTTTGCCTTTTTAAATGCATCGATTTGTATTGTAATTTTCAACCGAATATTTGCATCAGAAACTAATTTTTCAACACAATCATAAAAGCCACCCATAACTTCTCCATCAGGGTTGAAGTTGTCAGCATAATGAAAATGTGGATTTAAATAATAGGCAGCTGCATGCAAAGGCTTATGAAGTTGCAAGTCCCATCGTCTATCAATGATATCCCAAATAGGTTTATATTTTCTTTGGACATTGTCAATGTTTGAAGCAATTTTCTTCTTCGCTCTATCCATTGCCTCATATAAAAATCCCATAGCAGGTTCGTCTGCATCAACGAGTCGCAACACTTTCACGAGAGGTAGTGTAGCTTTAATTGCATATGATATGGCAGCCCAAAACTTATGATCATTAAGAACAATATAAGAAATGTTCTTAGCATCAGATTTCTTATAGTAATTAGATGTTCTAAAATTTGAAGATAAGAACATCGACTTTAACTCTTTCTTATAACATCCAATACTATGGAGTGTAAGATATGTTGTGACAAAACGAGTGACGACTGGACGCAGAAGTTCTTTCTTCTTTGTGAATTTTCTCATTAAATTTAATACCCATGCATGACTATAAATGTATCTTGTAATTTTTTTTGCCTTTTCCACTGTATTTTTAAAAATTAATATCTTTCCAATATTTTCTAACATAAGATCCAAGCAGTGGGCTGCACATGGTGTCCAAAAACATGTTTTTTTCTACTGTTAACATATTTCCAGCTGCTACATAATTTGGTGCATTATCTGTAATGAATTGCACCACATTACTTTCACCAACTTCTTTAACAACTTACACAAATTTGCACCAGTTTTTTTCATGTCGCTGATGTCAACGGACTTCAAAAATACTGTCCCAGATGAGTTGTTCACAAGAAAATTAATTAAGTTTCTTCCTTTCCCATCTGTCCAACCAACTTCAAGGCACTCCAAACAAATTTTGCATCGATTGAAATGAATACCATCACAAAAAAGCACCAACAAAAGACAAAAAATATTCTTAAAAACACAAATAAAACACCAACGAAATTTGTCTTCCTTTTTTTCGAAGAAAGAAGAGCATGTTAAACCAACAAAATAACCATCCCTAGAATTCAACAAGAAGGTATATCAAGAACTTCTCCGGAGATCAACCCCAAGAAATTGTGAAAATGCTGAAAAAAAAGCATATATTGAATATGCTAAACAGAGGTCACCATTTTGTTCGAATATTTCAGATGCTTAACATAAGAAAGGGGGAATATATGGAAAATTCCCAATCAGAGGACTGAGATCTTTTGATTCCAGCAAATTCGCAGGGATAAAAAATACATATTTTAATTAAACTTAAAATATCTGAATCAGATGAGTTCACACAAATCAACAAAAAAAAAAGATGAAACTTAATAAAAAGAGGAACCCACTAATTCTAATGAACGAAATCAGTCAACAGGGGAAAGAAAACATACCAATTACATTTAAAGATAAAAATGGTATCATTTCATTCATATTTAGATGCAAAATAACATAAAACAAAGGAACATATTGTTCAGAAACAAACACATCTACGTATAAATCACGAAAAGCAACTAGAAAGAAAGAGAGAGAAACAAAATAAAAAACGAAAAGGGTAGAAGAAAACCCAGAAAATTGTTACCTTCAGATAACGATGTCTCAGAAATTAGGTCGACACCCAACTTTCCCTCTCTCTCAATCTTTCTCTGCCATAACCTTCTGATAACGATGTCTTGGCGCCCTTCGACCTTCTTCCCCGCCAATTCCTCCAAAGGCCTTCTCGCACTCCTCACCAGCAATAAATACAGAAGTAGTGGAAATAGGGAATCTGAATGGGAGTTAATACCTAATTATATTTATTATTTTTTTCTCGGTCGACCAAGAGAGAAAAGCAGAGGGGGAGAACCCCCTGCCCACCAAAGGCGACGACAGGGGCTCCGCCCCCTGTCGGTCGACCAAGAGAGGCAACGACCAAGAGAGAAAAGCAGATTGGGGGCGACAGGGGGGCTCAGCCCCCCTGTCGGTTGACCCATCACTGAGAAGAAGAAGCAAAGAACTTTACCTGTCACTGGAAAACGCAGAGGTCGCCGGAATGGACGGCGGTGGCTGTGAGTCGCTGGCGCGGCGGGTCGCGGATGCCTTCTCAGCAGAGGAAGAAGAAGGTGGAAGAGGCGATGATCGGCGACGGGTGGTGGCCGGTGGCGAGTGGCGGGGGACGAGAGGGGACAGAGTGAAGAGAGAAGGGGCGAGGGCTTTCCCTCGCCCCGAAGCGCCTGTGTCTTTTTTAAAGACACAAGTTCTTGATCTTTCGAGAATACGGGCCCGGATCCGGGTCGAACTCGGGTCCGGGCCATCCGATTTTTAATGCGCGTTGCCTCAAGGCGCATGAGGCGTACGCTTTAATGATGTTGCGCTTTTTAAGTGCGCCTCAAGGCGAAAAGGGCCTCGCCTCGAGGCGAGGCACGCTTTTTGCGCCTTGAGGCGCGTTTTTAACAACACTGCCTTGCATGAATGTGGGACATGGGAGATTGTGCCTAGACCACTAAATAGAAATGTCGTTGGGTCAAAGTGGGTGTATAAGATAAAGTATAAACCAGATGAGAGCATTGAAAGGTATAAAGTTAGACTTGTAGCTAAAGGATTCACAAAAGAACAAGGACAGGACTTTGATGAAACTTTCAGTCCTGTCGTTAAGATGTGTAGCATTCGTATTGTGTTGAGTCTAGCCATTGAACATGGATGGACATTGAGCCAGTTAGATGTAAAAAATGCATTTTTACACCGGGATTTAAAAGAGGAAGTCTACATGGAACAACTCACTGGGTATGCAGAACGATACACCAATCAATATGTATGCAAGCTGAAAAGAGCACTCTATAGATTGAAACAAGTTTCTCGGTCCTAGTTCGAGAGTTTTTCGCTAGAAATACAAAGGCACGACTTCTCTCGGTCTCTTCTGGATCACTCGTTATTCATTCACAGTGAACGAGATGTCACTACTCTTCTATTGATATATGTAGATGATATCATTATCACAGGGAACTGCAAAAATCACATTGAGGAGGTAAATAAGTTATTAAATTAGAGATTCAAGATGAAAGATCTGGGGGAGCTGCGGTATTTCCTTGGGGTGGAAGTTGATAAAAGATGTGATACACTCACACTTACTCAACATAAGTATACGTTGGACATTCTCAGTAGGGCAGGCATGAAAGATTGTAAGCCACTAGCAACTCCAAGTGTCATTCATCAGAAATTGAGTTCTAAAGAAGGATATATATATATATATATATATATATATATATATATATATATATATATATATATATATATATATATATATATATATATGGAGATCCCACTAAATATCGTAGCATAGTTGGCATGCTGCAATACCTGACCTTTACTAGACCAGATATAGTGTATTCGGTTAATCGGGTGTCTCAGTTTATGCATGAACCTCATACACCGCATATGGAGGCAGTTAAACGAATACTTCGTTATCTGAAGGGTACAGTTGGTGATGGGCTGGTGTACAGGAAAAGTGAATTAGATCCAGGAGGCGGTCATGAGATCATTATTTATGCTGATGCTGATTGGGCGGGTGATCTAGATGAACGACGGTCAGTATCTGGTTATTGCAGCTTCATTGGATCGAACATGGTATCTTGGAGTAGTAGAAAACAAAAGGCGGTTGCTAGGTCAAGTACTGAGGTTGAATACAGATCGATGGCTGCTGCCACTACTGCGGCTACATGGATAAGGCACCTCCTAACAGAAATGGGAGAACCGATTGCTCGGTCACTGCTATAGTGTGACAATCAAAGTGCCATCAATGTCTTTCAATCCCATTCATCATAGTCGAGCAAAGCATATTGAGATAGATTAACATTTTGTCAGGAAAAAGGTTGAAGAAAAAGAGATTGAGCCTATGTTTGTGCGAACTGAAAGGCAAGTTGTGAAAAGATAACGTCAGTTTTCTTTTGTATGTATCTTGGACTGGATCCTTAAGATCCAGATCCAATCTTTTATGTTTAGTATTCAGACGTCACTTGTAGGTGGACATGTAATTTTTTAATTATTGATAAGGGTAAACTTGTACCCTAATATGTCTTGTAATACCTATTTATTCAATGAGAAAGGACGCCCAGGTAGTTCCCCTCTCTGATTTGTGTATTCCTCTTTTCCTATTGTCTTTCTGTCTTCTGCAGGTAAATGTCTGGAGATCTGAAAATCTGACATGGTATCAGCGCACGTTAGATCTGGGCGTGAACGTGATTTCCAGAAGGTATGACTGAAGAGACTCTATTCTTCAAGTCAAATTTTTTTTTTCTTCCGCAGTCTTGTCTCTCTTCCATTAAACTTTTATTAAAAATTTTCACGTCCTCAAATCCTTCCTCTTCTCTGTTCTCTTTTGCCTAAACTTTTTTTTCTGCCACAGTTTTACTCTTATCTTTTCGTTTCAGCCTGACACAGATCTGGATTTTAACTTCAGATTTGTATCTTTCCGATATGGGAGTTGAAAGTCCAAAAGCATCAAATCTGTGTTGTGACTGTTAAATTATGTAATCAATCATGCAATGTAATATATATATTTTATATATATAAGGTAATACATATACATATATTAATATATATGTATATGTATCTGCTTATTATATATATAAAATATATATTTCTAATTGTTTAGCCATAGGGGTAGTTTAGTCTTTTTACACATTCTTTTTAGAATATGTTTTGTAATTATTCTTTTTTATTCTTTTGTATTTTTATTTTTTATTTCTTTTTGTAAAAGGTGGAAAGCACCTTGGAGGGGCCCACCATCTAGTCATTGGGCCCCTTTCAACGGTCACATTTGTGACCGTTGGAAGGGGCTCCAACTGCTAGAGGTGGTGCCACTCCAAGGACTCCACCTCCTCTATTTAAAGGGGCTCTCCCCTTGTGTATTGTTAAGCTTTTGGGATTATAGCCCAAGCTCCGTTTCAATCTTATGACTCTTGGGTATGCTTTTGCGCATTTGTGAGTTTGTATTGTGCTTTTCGTACACAAGTGTTTCAAGTGTTCTTGTTGTGCGTATTTGTACACATTTGTTTCCAAGAATATTGTAATATTGTTATTAGTATCTTGTTGAAGATATTTTTACATGGTATCAGAGCTTGGTTGAAGAAGGAGGTTCGTGTATTTATTTGTTTTTCAAAGTGCCTCGAAAAACGTGCCTTCAAGCTATTGGGGTTTGAAGTGGATAACCTTCTTCAGGCAATATTTTGAGAGACTCTTTTGTCAAGGAAAACGTGAAAGTTTCTTGAGGTACGTATTATTTTTCAACTTCTATCCTCTATAATGGGTTTATGCTTGTAAGATCAACTATGGAAGCTATACATCTTCTTAGACAACTTATTGAAAGATATAGAGAGAGGAACAAAGATTTGCATATGGTTTTTATTGATTTAGAGAAGGCATACGATAAAGTACCTAGGGACGTTCTCTGGTGGACAATGATGAAGAAAGGTGTTTCCCTAAAGTACATTAGTATAATTAAAGATATGTATGAAGGAGTAGTAACCAATGTCCGCACTTGTGGAGGGGTGACAACCAATTTTCCGATAACGGTTGGGTTACATCAAGGATCTGCTTTAAGCCCTTTCCTATTTGCGATAGTGATGGATGAGCTTACGAGATCAATTCAAGAAAATGTACCGTGGTGTATGTTGTTTGCTGATGATATTGTTTTGATTGATGAGTCTAGAGCTGGGGTTAATGCTAAGTTAGAATTATGGAGACAGACATTGGAAGCTAGAGGTTTTAAGTTGAGTAAGAGTAAGACTAATTATATGGAATGTCGGTTTAGTAAGCAACGAAGTAGTGATGGGAGTGTAGTGAAGCTTGGTGAGCAAGAAATACCGGTGAATGATTATTTCAAATATTTGGGATCCATCATTCAAAAGTATGGAGAAATTGATGGAGATGTAAATCATAGGATAAAGGTTGGGTGGATGAAATGGAAAAGTGCAACTGGAGTGCTGTGCGATCGTAGAATGCCATTGCGGTTGAAGGGAAAGTTTTATAGGACGACTATTAGACCCGCTTTACTATATGGTACGGAATGTTGGGCTGCCAAGAGACATCATATTCAAAAAATGAGTGTAGCTGAGATGCGGATGCTTAGATGGATGTGTGGAAATACAATAAAAGATAAGATTCGGAACGAGGAGATACGTAAGAAGGTAGGTGTTGCACCCATTGAAAATAAGATGCGAGAGAATCGTTTACGGTGGTTTGGACATATTCGGCGAAGGCCTAATGATGCTCCAGTTAGAAGGTTGGAGAAATGGGAAAATATATTAGTTAAAAGAGGTCGGGGTAGGCCTAGGAAGACATGGATGGAGATGATAGGAAAGGATATGAATGCTTTGAACCTCACCGAGGACATGGCATTGGATAGAAATGATTGGAGGAAAAGGATTCATGTGGAAGACCCAAAATGAATTTTTTTTTGGTTCATATCGCTGACCCCAATTGTTTTGGGATGAAGGCGTAGTTGTTGTTGTATCCTCTATAATGGGTGAAAAGGACTCCCATTTCTCTCTTGGCTTCAAATTAAATGGTTCAAACTATCATGTTTGGGCCGGGAACATGAAAGCTCAAATAAAAGGTAAGGGTCTTTGGGGATACGTTCTTGGTTCTATACCGGAACCCGAACCAAAGATTACTTTGGTAGAGAAAGGCGAAATCAAAATTCTTGAAGGAGAAGAGAGGAATAAAGCTCTTGAAGAATACTCCAAGAAACATGAAGAATGGCAAATGAAAAATTTCAAGATTCTTTCTTGGATTTTTTCATCGGTTGAAACAAAGATAAATGCCAATATTATTAAATTCAAGAAAGCATCGGAAGCTTGGCATTATCTAGAAAAAATGTACATGTCAAGAGACTTGTCACACAAGTATTATCTCTAAAAATGGGCTTTGACCTTTCAACAAAATGAGATGTCCATAAAGGAATACTTTGCGGAATTGTCGTCCATATGGGATGAACTCGCAATGCTTGAGCCTAAGTGGAGTGGAGAAGCTATTAAGCTTAGATACAAACAATTGGAAGATGACCACTTCTTTAATTTTTTGAATGGACTTGGACCCAAGTTCGAGCAAATTTGGTCCTCTCTCCTTTCCTCTTTCGTTTTCCCCTCTCTTGAAGATGTCATTACAAAGCTAAGTGGGGAAGAAACTCTTATGAACATTAGCAAAAACAATTCAAGTGTTCTTGCTACTTCAAGTAATGAAGAAAATGAAGGCGCTAATGTCGTTTCAAGACCGGGGAGCAATTTGAAGACTTATAAGCCTCCTTACTTCAAGAATCAAAACTCAGTTGGTCAAGGAGTGAAGAAAGATTATAGCAAGCTTACATGTTATTTTTGTAAAGAACCGGGGCACATTAAACCTATATGCCCCAAATGGAAGAAAATATTTGCTATGGCCATGACATCTCAACAAGAGGAAAGACCATCATCGTCAAGTGGGTCTCTTTCTCTTCATCAAATTGTTGAAGCTTTGCAATCTCTTCTCAAGGGCGGAACTTCCGGAGCCGCTATGTCTGCCTCTTCACCTTCCGGTAAGATATCTTGGCTTTTAGATTCCGGGGCCTCTTTTCATATGACTCTAAGTGTTTGCTCCCTTTCTGAATTTTCTAAAAATCCTCTTCCATCTTTTGTCTCAACAGCAGATGGAACACCTCTTGAAATTAAAGGAATATGAAATTTTGAAAAACAAGATTTTTTTATCCCTAAAATCCGTCTTATACCAAAACTAAATTTAAATTTACTTTCGGCCTCTCAACTCTCGGATCATGGTTGCGATGTAAAATTCACTTCTGATAAATGTTGGATTCAGGATCGCCAGTCCGAGACATTGATTGGGGAAGGCTCTAGGAGAGACGATCTCTACTACGTTGACTTTCTTCAAATCCCCAAGAATCAATTTTGTAATGTGTTTCAAAACAAAGATATTCATGTATGGAATAAGAGACTGGGACATCCCAACATTGTTAAAATCTCTTATTTGCCTTTTATTAAACATCTTTGTAAAGAAAATTTTGTTTGTAATGATTGAATTCTTGGGAAAATGAAAAGTCTACCTTTTTCTCAAAGATCCATGTTTTCAACAAACCCCTTTGAAATTGTTCATTCCGATGTATGGGGACCCGCTCTTGTGATATCTAAAGGAGGTTTCTCGTATTATGTTATCTTCGTTGATGATTACACTAGGTTTTGTTGGATATACTTCCTTAAACATAAACATGAAGTTTTTTCAACGTTTAAAACGTTTCATATGATGATTTTAAATCAATTTAATGGAAGTTTAAAATTTCTTAGGTCTAACTTTGGTGGTGAATACCTTTCAAATGAATTCAAGAGTTACCTTGAAAGTTATGGTATTATCCATCAGAAATCTTGCCCAAAAACCCCACAACAAAATGGGTTAGCCGAACAGAAGCATAGTCCTGTCTCGGTTTGGGACCGGGTGTGGCTCGGCCTGATTGCCGAGCCCTCACCCCTCGTCCTCTTGCTGTACCCGAGTAGCAACAACTACTGTTTCTGTCTCGAGTCAGGCCAAACCGAGCTCAGCCTGATTCAGTCTAGCTCCCTCGGGCCTGCTTGAGTGCATCGAGTTTGACTCGGTTCCACCAAGCCTAGCTCGATCCGGTCTATTCGAACTGGGTTCAAGTTCGACCGCTGCGATGCGATTGTCATAACTTTCGTCAAAATCTAAGAACTTAACATAGTACAATAAAAACCATTTGCATCGTACCACATCGGCACAACAAACGAGACTATACTTTCAGCATGGTTACCAATGCTTGGACAATATTATAACCTAAACTCGAAATTGCCGGAGATCTATACCATCTCCGAGGTAGGGGAAAGTTGCATACGAGAACAATGTCAAAATACTTCTAACTTATATGTATTATATTTATGTTATATATATATATATATATGATGTTAACTCAAGGATACCATTTTGCATATTTTTTTTTTAATTTTAAATTACGTCATTTACTTTGCTGTCGCGCTGTAATGTGCACAGGCTCCAACTTTCTGTAATTTATTTAGCTCGATGTGTCATTTCACACATCGGGCCTTGCTTTATGTCATTTACTTTGCTGCCGCGCTGTAACATGCAAAGGATCCTACTTTACGCAATTTACTTAGCCCGATGTACGGTTTTGTACACTAAGCTTCTCTTACGCAATTTATTTAGCTCGATGTGTGGTTTCACATATCGAGCCCTCCTTTACACCATTTAGCTTGCCGTCGCGCTGTAATGTATACAGGTTTATGCTTTAATATATATGTATTCTATATACATATATAATTTTATAAAGTACGTAGTTTTTTTGCATATTCCTTTATGCTTTAAATTATGCTACTATGTATTTAAAAACGTAGATTTGCGCATCCTCGTCGAAACTCGATTTTTGATAGATTCACATGCAAAATTTCAAGCTCGCATTCTCCGATGTCTCGAAAAGCAAAACAAGTGTTTTGTATTTGCAAATTCACAATTGAGTTTTCTATTCGAACCAACATAACGAAAAGGCCTCGACTATGTAGCTTTTGGTGGTACGTACGTCAAATCCTTTTTTGTATTCGGAATGACTCGGATATTTTTCAGTCTAAGGCACGAGATATTGAAATTTTTAAATGTTTGTGTTTCTTTATGAGAAACCAATAGCTTCCTCATCGTAGTGGTACTATTATACATGTACTACATGTTAGTACGACGATGAGTGGATTGGAGGTTTATGATAACCTCGTAGTGCGACAATGCACCATGATTAAAAGAAAATCACATAAATAGAGATGATCGCCTTTACAGGCAAGATGCTCGATTTGGTTTAAAAGACTAATGCATATTGAATGGGTTGTCAGATAAAATAAGACCTGACGTACCCATTTATTCTTTGGTTCTGTTAAGGGAGAGGATAGGCTGATACAAAAGCTTTGATGGACAAGTTGTTAACAACTATGCTCCTCGAGTAGCAATGACTCGGTGTTCCCGATCATCGGAGTTAGGGGACTGGGCTACCAAATATTATCCTAAGTGGCAGATCTCAATAACTTTTGCAGAAGTTTGGATGCATCCCCCCGTAACAACTGGCCTCTGGAGAATTCTCTCTCGGACATTTGGTCGTCCTCTTGTGAGCAGACTCAGCTAGTTGTCTAGGGTATCAAAATACATGGAATAATAAACCTCCGAATAGTCTCAGTTGTTTCTACGTTTTATTCTGTGCATACTCACAGGTCGGTAATTATCGAAACAAGTTCACATGCTCATTTTTACTTATTTTGAAACTACATGTTGTAATATAACGCATATGTTAGTCTTGTTCTAACTTTCGATATCTATGCACCTACCAAGCTTTTATAAGTCTGATCTATTTTATGGGATACATGTGATTAAGTTGATGCGGCAGGCGATGGCGTGATGATATCAAGAACCCCTTTTCTCGCTGTTGTTTCTCTCCTGAGCATGTTTTGTAAATTTGTATAAGGGTTTCTTTTGTAACACCTCATTTTGTGTAAACTTTAATTATCAAAAACCTTGTTTTGAATTTATGTGGTTTTAATGATTGTTTAAAGGAAAGTTCGTCTTTAATGTGCCAAAGGTTTGTTGACTTGTTCTTTCAAACACTGTTTTTCGCTGAACTACCATTTTAAACTTTGAAAATGGATTGATTGCAAAGCTTCAAATTTTTTCCTAAAAAGTTTACAAGTTAGGGATTTTGGGGCATTACATCTACAGCTATGTCTCAAGGAGAAACAAAAGTCTTGGTAGAGACATCCACCCAAACCTTCACCATAAAAGCAGGAACACCACCTTGCCTAAAAGCACACTATCTCACAACAAGATCCTCTTTTGTGATTTTTCCAGTTGATTTTTAATCAGCTATGTTACCTGCACATAGATATAATATCAACAAATATGATATATTGGAAATAGAAACTCATATTTTACCATTTCTTCAAAATTCATCAAACCATGGATAATGATGACAACAAGAGAGAATTGTTGTTTGAGGATTGCTCATATATTGTTAGATTAAGATGAGTGGCGTGGCTGACTTCATATCAACTTCCTAACAGTCTGTTCAACACTTTTGCTGCTGCTTTTAGATTGATGGTCCTATGGTTTGCGGTGAAGAGGTTTTTCCCCCTTTACCTAGGATATAGAAGTTACAAGCATATCAGTGCCTTTTTAATACTGAAAAAGTTAATTATAACTAAAGCTACTGATAGTATCATGTTAGAACTGTTCTAAATCCTTTCTAGGATCAGCTGCCAGACAGGTCCAAAATTGATTCTATTGGGATATACAATACATGCAAAAATAAGAAAATAAGTAATTGAAAGGAATGCTTTGAAGAAACTACACGTGTAAAAGCACTTGTCACATTCTTTAGATTGCTAATTTTCTTAATGTTGTGTGAATGCATGTGCATGTGTGTGTGTGACAGGTTTTTATAACTAATTGAAAAAACATATTTGATCTTCTCATAAATAGCCTGAGAAATATAATTTGCATTTTGGTGTAATTTATGGTGTCTAAACTGACATTTTTTACCTTGTTGCGGGACGATCAAAAATTTCAATTTCATCAATCTGTTCCATAATTTTGATAACGAATTCATATACTCAGTGAGCAACATTCCCATATTCAAGTTTCAGCAAGTCTTAAAAGAATGCAATTTTTGAAAATTAATAATGGGTTAAATCCCATCATGGATTGTCAGCTGGAATTCTGTAATGCACAGAAAGGTTGCAATAGAAACACACATCGAAACAATTTAGAAGAATCTGAGTTGAACACTAACAGTATTTTCAGCTTTTGAATCATAACGTGAGAATACAAATATAGACCTACGGTATAATTTGTCCTTTATTTTCCTATCTAAGATCTTCGTTAAAGTGGTTGAGGTTCTTGAGAATCAGATAATAGGCCCATCTGGACCCATACTATACCGACTTGAACTGATTTTTTACCAAAAGCAAGAGCAGATAGATCTGTTAACCATCTGATGTGAATCAATCAAATGGAACATTAAATACTGAAACAGAAGAAATAAAGAAAACTAACTACAGTGGCATTATCTTTTAAATTGTTTTGTTATGCCTAAATTTTACCAGTTTTCATGGTTTGCTTTTGTATGAAATGAATAAGTCCAGTTGTTTTATCTGTTCATGTAGCTTTGCTGGAGCAGTTACTTTCCCTCCATAACACTTTTGGGTGGAATTATGCAAAATCGAGTAGAACTAATTTCCCAACCCTTCTATTATGTGCAGGTTCTTTTTGCTGCCAGAAGTGATGAAAGGAATGGGCATAGTCAACTTCATGAGGATTTTCTGGAGGCAAGTTGTAGACTCCAGAGTAATTATAGGGTGTTAGTAGATATCAAAATTCTTTGTTTCTTTCTCTTAAACAAATTTCTTTTTACCAAGTTCTGATGGATTTCCAGGTAATGGACTTCATAAATGATGCTATTTCAACACTTGATGCCTTCGTGGATTCATACAGACCTGCAGCAGCATCCTTCTCATATCCTGTTGAAACAAGGTACTGCCATCTGGATATTCTGTTGCTATGTTTTTGTAGACTTGTCAGGCTGCTGCTTTTTAGGTAAACATAATTGCACCTACTGCTTGTATGATGCTGTTTCTTTGGCTTTTGTGCTATATGCAGCTATGGCAATGATGAATTGCTTACTGCTCTTGCTAGATTGCATGATTCATTGCTGCCATCTTTAGAACAGGGATTTGCACTTATTTCAACAACTGGTGCAGACAAATCCCAAAACTCTTCTTATGGCACTGTTCCTAATGTTTCTCTCTGCTTGAATATGCTGTCAACAAGGATAGTGAAGTTTGGTTGGAAATTGCTAGATTTCTGTTATTTGAACCAGTCACCTACTGAGAATGGCTTTCTTACTCACCCTACAAAGATGTTCCCTGCCAAATTTGAGGACCCAGGGATAAGAGGAGATATTGTCCTACAAATTTTGCGTGAGCTTAGCATGGTAAACTCATATGATCTGGCGCACCATGGGGGAGAGACATTCATTCAGGGTATGGAAAGGGAATACAAAATTTTGACCAGGATTGAAACCTTACGGAAAGATGGTAAATACTTCTTTATCATTTGATTGGTTTTGTGTTATTCTTCTTGAAATGACTTTTTTTTGTTCATATCATGTTTAGTTACAATTTACAAATGACATGGACTTCTTGTTCATCAAATGGCTGGTTGTTTTTCTCACTGACACATGCATGTAATGTGTGTGTGCGTGTGTCCTTTCATGCATGCATGTGTGTGGTCTGTGTGAATACAGTTATTTCCATGCTAAGAACCTCTAAAAGCATGTCAAACATATTGCTTGGCATCTTCATCAACAAGCATAAGCTTGGATGCACAACTATGTTGTGAAAAATGCAATGCAAGGTGAAGTGCTAAAGGCACCCCCAAATCAGAACGTAAGCCTTGAAGCATAACAGGTAAGCCTCATATATTGATATCTACAAGTTAAAAAATGTTTGTGAGAGAGAGAGTATTCTTCTCTTTCTAATAAAAGAGAAAAAGGAACCTCTTTCCAAGATGACACTCTAACGAAATCGGTGATTGGACAGAGGTTGCTGAATGTCCTAAACATACTTGCTGGATGGTGGGGAATTATTGTGAAATAGTAAACCCAAAACCCCTCTTCCATCAAATCTCGAATCCTTTCTCTCTCTCTCTCTCAATGTTCTTTTCTTTTGTTTTTTTGTTTTTTTAAACATCCTTTTTTCAAATAGAGGCTTTAATCCTGTATTGCCCACATATACGTGTGGGTTGGGGCATGTCTGAACACGAGGTGTTTGCTTCAAGGTGTAAGCCTCAATGTTAAGCAGGCATAAGCAGCTTGCCTCAAGGTGCAAGTGCAAGCACACAAACGTGGATGCTACTGCTTTAAATTCTAAAATCATATGAAAAAAGTTCTGGTTAGATCAATCAGCATGAACTCTTTTCAAGTGGCATATTTGGTACATTGTTATCTGCAATATTTTTTTGATGATCAGCTTTAATTTTAATTTCCTACTTTTTGATGTAGCTTCCAAATGAGTTGGGACATTCATTAACAAATGAATATGTACACAATTGATGGCAAATTAGCCAACTGTTCACTTATTTTCATAATTTCATGCTTTTTCAGATGGATTTTAATGATTCAGCTTTTGGTTCTTCTGTCGACAGGCTGGATTTTCTTGGATGATGAACAATGGAAAAGTTTTCAGCTGCTTGCAGTGCGTGAGCCTTCTGAACCGAGGGAACAAGAATCTGTTGAATCAATGCATGCGCTAATCGACAAAGCACAAACAGATGAAGAAAGAGTTATCCTTGAATCCAAGATCTGTCAAATCAAGGATCTTTTCCCTGATTATGGCAAGGGCTTCCTGTCTGCTTGTCTTGAGGTCTATAATCATGACCCAGAGGAGGTGATTCAGAGAATACTTGAAGGAACTTTACATCAAGATCTAAGATCTCTAGATATTACTCTTGAAACAATTCTGCCAAGTAAAACAGGCAGGAACGGCAAAGGAAAGGGGGTTTTGGAAGAGCCGGTGATGTCATCCTCCTCCATGAACATCGAGTTTGCAGACAGAAACAATCAAGGATCATCTTCCTCTTTGAACGTCGAGGTTGCAGACAGAAGCTACAAAGGATCATCTTCCTCTTTGAACGTCGAGGTTGCAGACAGAAGCAACCAAGGATCATCATCTTCTAGTTCTTCATATGGGAGGTTTGTGCGGAAGCAGAAAAATGACTCTCCTGATTCTTCATATTTAGATGAAAAAGACACCAACGAATCTGTACGATCTGCTGTTCTTGCTTCACAGTATGAATATGAGGATGAATACGATGATTCATTCGATGAGTTGGGCATTAGTATGGTTGAATCTGGATTTGAAGAGACAGAGGCTCTTGGAGATCAGGTCAATTCAAGACCAGATGAATCCATGCGTGCAGAAAATGGCAACTCAAGGAGAATTTCAAACTCAAGATGGGGACCAAGGAAAACTCAGTTTTATGTCAAGGATGGTAAGAATTACAGTTACAAAGTCTCTGGCGGAGTTGCTGTAGCAAATTCCCAAGAGGCTGCTTTTGTCAATCAAGCGCAAAAAGAAACCATTCACGGGCTGGGCCGCGGTGGTAACATCCCTTTGGGAGCAGTCAAGGTGCTGATGGATGCCAGTGATCAGGGGCAAACTTCTGATGTGGAAACAGGAGCAGGAAGGAATTCAAATTCTAGGGGACGCGGTCGAGGAAGAAGAGGAGGGGGTAGTCATTACCAAAAAGATCGTTCGATGGACAAACATTTCTCTCGATTAACTGGTTATTAAAAGGCCTTTTTTGGTTGAAAGGTTGGTGGAAATTTTTCCGAAATCATATTTTGTTTTTGCTGCTAAATAATTATACAGTTCTCTGGGGAAAGTATAGATTTGAGGTATACCAGCAGTGCACAAATCAGAAATACATATAATTTGATTTTGTTATGTAACTGAAACATCAAAAATTGGTTCTTTTTGGAGTTGGAATATATGTATCCATTTGTATGAGCGAATGGTAGTGAGATTCTTGAGAGGCTATATTTTGGCTGCAAGTCGCTGTTGGTTCTTGGCTTTTATTCAATCGAAAAGTATACTGTTTGTGAGCGTTGAATCGGTGTATTGTTTCCTTCAGCGCTTTCTTGCTCTCTGCTGATTGGGAGAAGTGGTGTTGCCAAAACACTGGATTGAGAATGGAGTTGGCAGCCACAATGCCACATTTTATGTAATACCTGCGATTTTTGGTAATTATTAAATTATTAAAAAGTGGATTTTATACCTTAATTTAGTGGAATTAGAAATTTATCTAAATGCCAACTTGAAATTGAAACTATACATTGAATTGAGTCAATAGTTAAATGGGGTTTAATATTGATTTTAAATGAGCATTAAATTGGATTTAAATCACTGGTGGAATTTAATTTAATTTGATAGAAATGTAGGGTGAATTTAAATTCTCGGTTGGATATGGGTTTTATAAATTGAATGTGGATATGGATTTGATATGGGTTGCTTATATTAGATTGGATTTCAATTGGATTCAAAATCAAGGAAATGAATCCAAGGAAAATTCTAATTAGCAAAATCATAGGGCCCTCCTCTATGGCTGGACCTTGTTAAAAAAAAAACATGAAATATAGAAAAAAATGAAAGAAAAACCCATTGTCAAAACTTTCTAAAAAGATAAAGCAATAAGGAAGGCTTAAGGAAATTGAGATTTGGCAATATTTTTTGGAAAGTTTCAACTACGAGGGAAAATCCCCCATGGTGGGCCTTCTTGTGTGTTGAGCATATCTTCTTTAAGAGGTAAGCCATGTATGTATATATATATATATATATATATATATATATATATATATATATATATATATATATATATATATATATATATATATAAAAGATATATGAAATAATAATATAAGTTTTATACTTTATAAATTATACTACATAGTAATAATGTAAATTAAATAGTTGAAGAGCTAGAGGAAAATTAGAGATTTATGAAATTTGTTTTAAGTACCTAAAGGGATATTTAGAATGGGAATTGAAAAGTTTGAACCCTTCAAAAGAGGAAGACTCACACGCCCCCCCTCATTTGGCTCTTTTGAGATATTTTTCAAAACCCCTATTTGTTCCCCTCTTTCCTTCTCCTTTTTCTTCTTCCTCCCAACCTTGGAGGTGGTGCAGAACTCTATTAAAGACTCACAACCACCTTAGAAAAGGCCTAAACAAACTCGAAAGGAGATGCGTGTGGAAGAAAAAATGAAGGTTTCAGTGTGGAAAAAACATTTTTGAGGTAGGGAATTTCTACTTACATGGTGTTCGATTTCGGGATGCATTGATATATCCTCTATTGATCTAGGGCTTGGATCTACATGTAATCTATGCCTAGAACCATCTATGGCTGATAGATCTACATGAAAAGACTTTCAAAAATAAAAGACAATGGTGTTTTGGTAAACCTTTTGAGAAAACTTTTTTGAAAAAGCTAGTTTCGAAGCCTTAAAAGCAAAGATCGTTGTGAATATTTAGATATGTATTTTCATTGATTTGTCCAACATATGTGATGTGTATAGGATGACTTAGTTGAGTGATTAGCATAAGTTGTGATATTGCATTCTTGTTCTTACTTAGATTTATGCTAAAAATATGCAAAAATCGTTTTGTAAATTAGTAAAGGCAAAATCAGTTTTTAAAGTTTGGTTTTCATGTTTGAATCATATTGAAATGAGTATGTTAGTGGATTATTTCATGTTAGAAAAGAGAATATGGATGTTATCATGTGTGCAACAATCTAGAATGTCATGATTAATTTATTTACCATGTGATTACTGGATTAGAAATTAGATCCATGTTGTATTGTGCTTTATAAATAAAATTTGTAAATCTTTCATGGTGGGTCAGCCTGAAAATGGCTAAATATTTACTATAAATTTTTTGTATTCATGTTATAATATTAAATACTGTGGTGAATCATTTTTTAATGCCACGTTTAGTCTATGGTTTTATTAGGAGCAATGACAACTCTGTACTATTGTTCTCGTTTGTGACTCGATCAATTTACAAAACAATTTTGTTTCACCTAGAATACAGATAATAAATAAATAAATAAAAATACTAAGATGTTCTAAACATTTGGAGATTGACTTTAGCATTTTATTTTGTTTGATTTGAGTCTGTTTTGAGGGAGAAACACTCGTTGTAACAAAGCATAGTTTTTTGACTCTAGTTATAGGATTGTTCTGACCAGTTAATTTGAAAGTCACGAAAACTTGTACAAAATAACTCATTTAAAATTGTGAAAAATCTGATACAAAGTTAACATATAGTAGAAGGCTTTGTAAAAATGATTTTATGAAAAGAGTTAAGAGTAAGTCCTAAGAAAATCCCCAAGTTGGAAATTTTTTTGTAGATTACATAAACTCGTCTGTAATTTTTTCAGAACAGTATGTAGTTGCAGATTTTTTATAATTTCTATATAATTGGGTTTTGAGATCTATTTCTTGGGTTGTCTCCTTGACATGCTAAGGCGTACTCAGTAAAAAAATGAGGGTTGAATCTATTTTCTGTGATTTTGAGTGGATTTTACAAAAACAGACAAACATAGGTTCAAATTGTCCTCACTTGTTCATCCAAATGCCTAAGTCTCTTTTAGTTGGCAATTCATGTTAAGTGTTGCATGAAATATAAGTTGTGATACTTGATGCATGTTATCTGATCATGAAATATGTATAATGAGGCATAATTTTGGCAATGTTTAGATACATATGTGCTATGTATAATTGCATTGTTAAATGGAATTTGCAATTGGTACACCATGTGATTGAATGTATACACATGATAGTACATGATATGCTTGTGTAATAGCATGATATGAAAGTATACATGTTGCATACATGAAGTGAAATGCAAAGCAATGCTATGTTTGAAATGTGTATGCATAAGTATGCATGATTAACCTACCCCGACTGTGAAAATGCATGTTGATTGCAATACTCATACAATTTATATGGTAGAGACTAATCAAACACATTCATGATGGTGCCACGAATATTATTGCATATGAACCAAGAATGTGGTTGCATGATTGCATTGACACACTTAACAAAAAAATTAATTAAGAAATCAAAATAAAAATTTAATTCTCTTGTAGCTTGTTGAGAGAGGGTAAGCATGGTACAACGAGTGACTATGTGGGAATGTTACTCAAGCATGAAAGGTTGCTTTGTCTTCCACCCACGAAGTTAGGGAGAACTACCATGACTTGTCTGTAGTGTGGTAGGTAAGATTCATGAGAAAATATTGATATATCAGGTTGCAGAGTTTGAAAACTCTCTCAAATTTACTGTCCCTTCTCTAGTAGTATGACCAGTGTTGGGGTGTAACAGATTAATAAATCATAATTGTTTGAATGTACAAACCTTGACTGTACCTCCAAACTGGGTGACTGTGTTGTACCTATAGATGATTGGCAAGTGAAACAAGAATGTGAAACACATATAGATAAACCATTGCATGTATCATTTAAGCAAGAAAATGATAATTGAAGATAAAAAATTACTCATTCATGATGGACTCACATCACTGAAATGGTAAGTTCATGCATATTTGCAAATGTTCATGCATTCCTGTAAATGTTCATGCATATATATGATTTTGATGCACTGTTGCAAATCATAGTATAAGATAAGCATGTACTAATTTGTTATTTTTATGTTATAGCATGATTGCATGATTATTGTCTGCTAAGGAATTTGCATGATTACTGAGATGTGTTGTATGATTTCTGTGTGAGGTTGTGTTTTAATGTATACCGATATCGTGCATTTAATGTAAGCATGCTATTTCCTACTCAAACTCGGGTTGTCTAACCCCACTATTTCAATAATTTTTAGGTTTTGAAGAGGCTGAGTGATTCTCTCCCTGCTTAGCTATTCATGGACTTTGCTTGCTACTTATCGAGGTGGTGGTTTTGTTTTCTTATATTAGGAACATTTGGTTTTGGCTTTTGACATTATGTTTAGTGGTGGTTCCGGATCTGGACCATTATGGATGACTTGAACTTTTATTCAATTCAATTAATGATGATGTATTTATTTTTATTATTGTAATTTAGTTAGTGAATGGTTTGGTACAACAACTGTGACAATCCCGAATCACATGTTTTTGCTAAGTTTTAAAAAAAAGATCTTAAAAAAAGCCGCGTTATGAATCAGAGTCGTTACATCTTATCGCCATTCAATGAGGTTGCTTTTGGTAACTCCATCCTCAATACCACATTTTGGCAAAACCATATCTTGGTGAGGTGATACATTGTGTTTTCATTTCAATGCGATGCTCTCATTTTTAGGAGATTGTAACACACTGGTTGATATCTGTGGTTAAGGTTAACTTAGTAAACCTAGTAGTTTCCATGGTAAATAGGTAGCAGAAAGCGATATGTGAAACACAAAGCAAAATGTGATAATATAAAAAGTGTGCAAAGAAATGAAGTATTTAGTGAGCATTAGAGCAAGCAAGAACAATGGAAACGAGTGTAAAGTGACATAAAACTATACTCAAAGTTCATATTCATATATATATATATATGCACTCATTTAACCCAGTTTTTTCATTCTGCTCTGCTAGGCCCTTTCAAAAATTGCACTTTTGGTATTTTTTTCTCATATCCAACACCATAGATGTGATCTATAGTTTTTTTTAGTGGGAACTGACTTTTGAATCACCAGAATTTGACTTGTATACAGGTTTTTCCAGTGATTCAAAATGAATGACTATGAAGGCATCCTTTTTTTTGGCTCATAAAAATAATTTTTTTCATCGAAAACATGATCCAAGAGTCGATTTCCACTAAATCAAGCATGCTAAACACATCTAACGATTCATATTTATTATAAAACACTTTAAACTATGGGGCACATATCTATATATCTATATATATATATATATATATATATATATATATATATATATATATATATATATATATATATGAAAACTAAACATATTCGACCCTTTTTTCTCATTTTGCCCCAGTAAGCCCCATAGTTTGAAGTGTTTTATGATTAATCTGAACCGTTAGATGTATTTAGCATGCTCTACTTAGTGGGAATTGACTCTTGGATCATGTTTTTTTTTATGAAAAAATGCATCTTTATGAGTTGGGAAAATTGGTGCCTTCATAGCCATTGATTTTGGATTACCAGAAAAACTTGTATACAAGTCAGATAGCTGATTCCCACTAAATAAAATCGGTAGATCACATCTATGTTGTTAAATGTGAGAAAAAATACAAAAAACTATGATTTTTTAAAGGGCCTAACGGGTGAGGAGCACATTACTCTCTCTATATATATCCATTCCTTCAACCAAGGGGCAAGCTTGATTTTCTACATTCTATTTGCCTCTAAACTTAGGGAAGACACGAACCTTGAGCCTTCCAGCATTGAGGTTCATGTTTGTAAGTGAATCAACCTTATGTCATAGTTATCTCCTCTTTTTTTCCTTATTTTTTATTAAGAAATCATGAAAATGTAAGTCTTCTATTAAAGAACTCAAAGATGCAAGGTATGTTCTTTTCTTAAGTTCCTTTCATGAAAGGAACATGTTAAAAGAGTTTGACAAATGTTGATTGGTGGCTGGTGTTGTGATCATACTCCGTTCAAGGAAGGAACTGGAGCCAACAGTTTGAGAGGGCTCCCACAAAACAACAAGATAAGTTTCTATGACCTTGTTAACAATCTCTATTTGTTCATCCATTTATGGGTGATGGGTTGTATTGTAGTTTAGTTTGGTTCTACTTAACTTGAAGTACGTGATCCAAAAGTGATTCAAGAATATTGACTCCCTATCACTCATGATGCTTTGGGGTTGTAAAGGCCCGACATATTTCAAACAAAAAATACCAGGAAATTTTATTTATTTATTTTTTCAAAGATAACATGTTATTGATTTATTTTATCTTTTCCAATATATAATGTGATGATGCATGAAATGCATATCATATTTATTATAAATTCATGCATTTATATATGCTTTTATAGGATAAATAGCCATGTTTGTATTGTTTTAGATACAAAGAAGCCATGGATTAAATTTCATACAAAACTGGTTTAAAATGAGGAAGATAAAGCTATTTCAAGGTAATTGGATCAGTTTCAGAGGTGGCTTGGATCCAAATCCGATCCAAAGCCTTCAATTTAAATCTTGGACCAGACCCAAGCTCAAATCAATCCTAGATCCATTGATCCAAGGTGAGAAATTTCAAAAAACCCCTCAATAGGTGGCACTGACCTTGTTTTCAGGAAAGTAGTCGAATTTAGGTAGTTTTTCTAAATACTTTTTAATATAGGTTTGTTTTAGGATTTTTTCTAAATTATTTAATATAAAAAATAGTTTTTTCATTGAAAAATTCATCTAGCATTAGGAGATCACGCCCCCCATCTTTCTTCTTCTTCCCCAACATCCTCTCCATCTTTCACTTTGTTTTCATCTTTTTCTTCTTCTTCTTCCTCTTCTTCTTTCTTCCTTCTCCTTCCCGATTTCGTCATGTTTTCTCTTTTGCTTGTGTGTTGGCTGTGTTTTATTGTAGGTGCAGGTGGCTGGTACTTCCTACTCAGATTTGGCATGGTTGCACCATCTACTTCCATCATCGGTGGTCGAGAACTTCCCCTCTATGCAACGGTCGGTTCTCTTTCTTCGCCATTGAACTCCCTCTTCATCAACTCGGTTTCAACAACAAATCCAGCAAGAAGGCACGTGTGGCAGCAAGCTAGGAGATGTGTGGCATGGTGGATCACTCTCTTCTTCCCTAAACTCATTGGGCAGCCCTTGAGGTGCGCTTTCTCACCTATTGCTTGTAGGTAGGTCGAGTCTAGCTAGTTTTGGTCTAGATGTGGGTTTTAGAGTAGATTTTGGTGTGAGTTCCTGATTTTTACCTTCATACTTAGTTAGCTCATAGTTTAGTGGGTCAGGTCGAGTCTTGCCTCTGCAAGAACTGACCTAGCCCAAGCCGTTTTTGGTCTAGGTTCAGCCAGCTAGGTTCGGTCGATCCGAGGGCCATCCGGTTAGGTAGTTGATTAGTTAGCTAGTTAAATTAATTGTTAGCTAGATTAATTAGCTAATTCAATTCTGTTTTTTAGTGCTAAGTTATGTTTAGGTCAGTAGGTTTATCGCATTTAGGTGTTAGATAAAGTTCATTTTGGACTAGGTCTAGCCGGCCAAGGTGACTCGGTTTTAGAGGTAGTCGGCTAGCATTGTTTAGTCTAGAATAATTTTTACTGCATTAGTACTTTTATTTACTGTGTTAATAGGTAATTTTGGTTTTATCTTAGAGTAATTTTAAGTTAGATAGTTAGTATTAGTCCAATTAACTTTTAATTAAGAATTTTGGTTAGAGTTGAATTAGGAATTAGTTAGGAGCCTTCCTAGTTGCCGCCAACCTCTTAGTGGGTTTCTATTTGTTAGTCACTTTTTTTATGTCAGTTTAATTAATTATTTAGTAAGTTTCTTAAGTTCTAATTAGAGTTGGGATAGTTTCCTTTTAATTAGTTAGTAAGTCATTGTAGCTTTCCTTTATTTTTTTTTTCAAGTTTAGCTTTAGGAAAGTGTCCTTCCTAGTTGCCACCCCTTAGGTGTTTTGGTCATTTAGATAGTTTCCTTTTTTCGTAGTTAGTTTAACCATTTAGCAAGTTTCCTAATTGTTAGTTGAATTAGATTATTTACCTTGTATTTAATTAGTAAATCGTAGCTGTAGTTTCCTTCTTATCTAAGTCTATAGATTAGGAAAGTTAGTTAGCATAGAATTAGGAAGGTTAGTATTTCGATAGTTCTAGATAGTTTCCCATTTATTTTTGGCTTTATTTTTTCTATTTCCTAATTAGATTAGGATTCCTATTTCCTAATTAGATTAGGATTCCTATTTCTACTTAGATTAGGATTATTAATTAGTAAGTTGGAATATCTTAGGTGGGACCCAATAGGGATAGACGTGTGGACCAGGTCTAGTTGCCCATTTGAGTTAGGCGTCCTCCTAGGTGGGTCCAAGTTAGGTAGTTTCCTTTCTTCATTTTAAAGTTAGTTAAAGTTTAAGTTAAATTAGTTAATTTAAAGCTTTAAGTTAAAGTTGAATTAGAGGTTAATTTACCTTTATTTTCTGTTAATTATAGCAAGTTAAAGTTAAATAGCTTTGATTAGTTAAGTTAGTTAAGCTATTTACACGTTTCATAGTGTAGTTAGTCCATACATTAGCTAATTTAGTAGTTAATGTGTTTAGCTATTTTGGTAGTTGAATTAGTTAATTAGTAATTAAGTGGTTAGTTCCTGTTAAGCTACAATAGATTAAGTTAATTTAAGTTGAGTTAGATAGCTTAAGTTAGTTTTAAGTTAACTAGGTTAGTTGTTGGTTAAAGGATAGTTTAGTTAGTCAACTAGTCTAGTCGTGGGTTTCTTAGACATTGGTTAGCTTTAGTTAGACAAATTAAATTAGATAGTTTACTTTATTTGTTTCAATTGCTTCACATTATTCTTATTTCTTTGCTTGCTTTAATTGCAAAATTAATTAGTTCTTCATTTGCTTTAAGTAGTTTAGTTTGTAACTTTTAATTGTTAGTTTTTTTGGTCATTGTCGATATTGTAGTTAGTAGAGATAATTCAGTTTTACTTGTTTTCAGTGGTATAATTGCTTTTCTTTGATTATTTCATGTTTTAGAATGGATTATCAGTAGTTAAGCTTCTGTTCTTGACAATAATTTAGCTTAATTTAGTTGTGTCTAGTCAATTTTTAATTGTAGTTAAGTTGTAGTTAATAGTGTTAGTTGCAGAATATCGACAAAATTTTGTCAGACTTTGGGTTGTCATTTTATGTGATTTTCTATAGAGTTTTGACCCAAGGTAAGTTTTGTTAGCTTCGTCTGGGTGTTGATCTGAAAAGTTTCATCTCATTTGCATCAATTTGACTGTCTCCACTCTGTTTTTGAAAACTGGTTTTCTGTCAAACTGCAATCTTTATTTCATAATGGTAAGGGTATTTTCGTCTTGTCTGTTGCTATTTGACTTAGTTTCTGATAGAATTTAGTCTAGGGACAATGTGAGCATGTAAGTTTAAGGTTTAATCTAGATTTCGGCCGAATTTGCTGTCAATCCATTTTGTTTTGACCTTGCCTATAGTCTGTCTAACCCAAACTATCCTTGTCTTTGTTGTAGTTAGCTAGTTTTACATAGTTTAGGGTAATTTAGTCATTTCTTTTATTTTTCGTGTTTTCTTTAAAGTTGTTTCATGTTTTTAAGTTTTATAGGGTAGTTCTTTAGTTGTTTTAGTCATCTTAGTTGTCTTAATTGCTTTAGAAGTAACTTAGTTAGTTTATTTGTTCGATTAGTTTTGTTATTTCCTGTTAGTTTTAGTTTAGATAGCATAATTTAGTGACAAACTTTTATGTTGATTACTTATCCTATTTAGTTGGTAGAATAGATTTGGTTTTTTTATTTTACAGGTGGTTCTCTATGGTGTGTTATTGAACAAGGAGGTGGGTAGGCTGAGGCGAATATACATATTTTGGAGCTTCTTGGTCTTGCACGCATGGACTAGAGCTTAGGATAGATTTTACTTTCCTTTTGTGTGTTTATTTTTATTTGCATTGTAATTCAAAGGATAGTGTAATTTTCTTTCTTTTGGAGGTATTAATAAAGTGATTTTTTAAGTGAAATTATGTGCCTTAATCCTGTTCCTTGAGGAGATGATCCGACTTGCCACTCTACACGAGTGTAAGAACTGGTTTGAGAATTATTATTTGGTGTGCGATTCTTGGTTTAAAATTATTATTTTTAAAATTGCATCAAATTTTTGGCACCATTGCCAAGGAATGGCGTAAGGCAAAAGTTTACTTCTAACTTTATTAATATCTTTGTAGGTAGTACACATAGGCTCTAACATAGTTAGTAAATATAAGATTTGACTTAGCTAGGATATATAGGTCCATTTTCTTGTGTGTTGTGTAGTTAGGATCATTGTAGTGAGTTCGTTTGTGCATACTTGGTATAGACGCCAGTGTATGCAAGGACGTAGATCCTTGGGTATCCCATTGCAACCGTTTATGACAGATACTAAGAGGATACTCCGTTCTTCTCAAGGTCAAGGCACAATGGAGGACCAATTGGAACCTTCTGGACCAGCACGCCCTTTGAGAGAGTACTTCCTACCCACGGAGTATGATCATGCATATATTTTGCATTTTATTCATACTATTTTATGCATGATCCAATGAAAAATTGCATTAAAAACTCATTCTTATCAGTGTTTTTGAGAAACAAATTTAAATTAAAAATAAAGAAAAAATCACATATTTCAAGTTCTTCCCTGCGTTTTTTAGTGTTTAGTTTTGTTTAGAACTTTTTAATTCTTAGTCTGATTAGTTTAGAAGTGTTAAATTAGTATTTCATTTAGTTTAGAAGTCCTTTTTATGAAACACACTTTTTTAGAAGTACTATTTTGAAAATTTTGAAAATTAATTAGAGTTTTCTGAAAAATGTATAACCTAATTTTTTTAGTATAAATAGTATGTTTTCAGCCATGGAACACATTTTTTTCTTCTGAGAAAATATAGGCATCTTCTCTTCTCTTCTTCCTCCTCGTTCCCAATCGGTTCTCCCTCATTCTCTTCCTTTCTCCCCCATTTTTGTCTTGCTTCTAACCTTTTTCTGGTGTTGGTTCTTCTTACCCCCTCTCGATGGAGGCACACACAACTCAAAGGTAAGATCACATTCTTTTTGTCAGCCTTTCTATCGGAAATAGATCGAAAGGTACATTTCTTTTCCCCCATCGCTCCGTAGTTTCATAGTTTTAGTTCTTGCATACATATATCATATCATTGCATATTTAGTGCATATAGATTAGATTATTTTTATTTTTAATATCTAAAAATATAAAAAGAAAAAAATATATAAAATAGTTTAGTGTATCCATTTTTCTTGATTTGCATGCCGAGTTAGATAGTAGTGTTTTTTATATTGTTAATTCATAGTTTTAGATTTACGCCAGCTACTATTTTTTATCAAAATTAATTAGTTACTTTCATTAGACATAAATTAGTGTAATTAAATTTTAGTTTAGATTTAATCATGTTAGCCGATTAGGGTTCTTGTTTTAGTTTCAATTATTTCAATATTAGATCTTGTTTTTCTTTTTTTTACTCATGTATTTATGTTCATTAGGTGCATTTACGTTTAATTAAATCATATTTTTATACTAGTCTGGTAAATTTAATTGTGTTAATTAGTTTTCACTCAAATTATTATAATCTAGATAATCGATAGTTAATATAAATAGAATAAATAGAACCATTTTGTTCCAACCGATTAGAATAGATGAATTTATTTCTTTATTAATTTGTTAATTTGTTAAATTTAATCTATATTTTTACTTTCGATAATTAGTTAGATAATTAATTGCTTAATTGTTAAATTAGTTTCGTATAATTAGACAAATTTAATTAGATTATCGTTAAGCAATTTCTCCTTTTTTTTTATAATTTTTAATTCACATTAATTTTGTTTTCAGATCTATTAGTTAAAAGTAAGTTAGTTTGAATTCATTAGAAACTAGTTCAGATCAATTAGTTTAAAACTAATTAAATTAGTTTAACCGAATTCTTGTTATTTTATAGTATCATTTTTTTTGAGCAGTCAATATTAGATTTCTTTTATCATACTAAGCTATAGACAAATTATAGTTTAATTCATTAGTTAGTAGTTTAATTTATGCATGTTAGTTTAGTTTTATTTGAGTCATGCTATTAGTTTAGTTTATTTATTTTATTTTATTTTATTTCAACCTTGAAAACCTCGTTAGATTAGTTTGATAAATATTAGTCGATTATTGTTTTTATTTTAAGTTAGTTAGTTCTTATTAGTTTTTGTTATTTATTAATGTTAGATTAATTAATTAGTTAGTTATTTATATTAGTTTTAATTCTTTCTTGATTTTCAACTAGTTTACTTTTTTGTCTTTTAGTTAATTTGTTAGTAGTTTGTTACATTAGTTAGTTTCTTGATAGTTAGTTTTGCTATTTTGTCATTTAGTGCTTTAGTTTGTTACATGCTAGTTCATAGTTGTTACATGTAGTTAGTTTGTTATAGGTAGTTTAGATTCTTGTTTTTGTGATTTTTGATCAAACTAACATTAATTTTTTATCCATTTTTTCTTGCTTTTGTTTTTGTTTTGTGATTTTATTTTGCAAGGAAGTTGTTGGACGTGTGGTAAGCCCTCAAAAGTACTTTCGAAGAGCCCTATGAGGTCCCCTCAAAAGGCCCCTTTGATCTCCTCAGAGAGCCCTCAATAAGCAAAGAAATATCAAATAAAGCAGAGGCATCAAAAGGGACTAGAAGCTCAAGCATTGAAGACTCTTCCTCTTTTATTTTTAGCTTAGGATTTATTTTATTTAATTCATTGGGTTTGTAATAAGGCCACTTATTATTTTTATTTGTTTAAGCCCTCCGTAGAGGGTCGTACTCTTAGTTAATTAATTAAATAAGTCTTTTATTTTTTAAGGCAATAAAGGGTAGATTAGTTTTATGTGGAATACAAAGTTTTCTCCCGTTCCGTGAGATCGACCCAAACTCCACCACTTGTGCGAGCCATTTCTTAGTATTTGATGTCCGGCTTTCACACTGTTTTTATTGAAAATATTATTTTAAAAAACTATTTCATAAAACTTACACCAAATTTTTGGTACCGTTGCCGGGGAACGACGAAAGAAATGAGTATTCACTTTATTACCTCTGTGTGTTCTCGTTTTACTTAGGATTGTTAGTTTCCGCATAATATTTAGGATTGCTAGTTTATGTTCCTTGTTCATTAACTAGGATCGTTAGTTTGCTTTTGTATTTAGGATTTTTAGAATCACGTTGCTTGTGAGCCCTAGATACCTGTTTACTTTTCCTGCACAACCCACTTAGTAAGTTTCCCCTTAGGAGGCGACTGTGCATGATTGGTACCATGCCCATAGTTTGCTTTTTTGCAAAATATTTGTTTGGGTGCAAGTGTGTGGTGCATGTTTACTGTTTTTCTACTTTATTTTATTTTACCTGATTCGTGGTTTGTTGTGGTTTGATCATGTTTGCTCATTAGGTAGGTAGAAAATCCTTCTTTAGGATGGTTGCTACACCGGTCTACCTTGAGGTGTATGCAAGGATAATACTCGCTTGACCCCAAGCTTATTGAGTCTGTTGAGGACCCCGAGTCTATTATTAGGAGAGCTCGTCGATCTGGCCCCATGGCTGCGGATCAGCAGCTGACCCGTCCCTTGAGGGAGTATTTCATTCCCAATGAATATACTCCCGCCTCTTGCATCGCTAGACCCGTTGTAGGAGCACCACAGTTCAAAATCAAGGCCAGTATAATCTGAATGTTATTATCCTTTTATGGCCTTAGCAACGAAGACCCCTACCATCATCTTGATGAGTTCCTTGAGATATGCTCTATAGTGCGGATCAACAATTTTGGGGATGACACGTTGAGGTTGATGTTGTTCCCATTCTCCCTCAAGGAAAAATCCAAACATTGGCTGAAAGCCTTAGATACGGTTCAAATTATCAAAAAATATTTCCCAATTGGTAAGATGAACCAGTTTCGAAAAGCCATCACCAGTTTTTCTCAGATTGAGAGAGAACAATTCTATGAGACTTGAGAGAAGATGAAAGATCTTCTCCGGAAGTGCCCCCACTGTGAACACCCCAAATTTTTCAAAATTTTGTAAATATGCCCTTTTTGCCCCTGACCCCATTTTCTAAGTAATTGAGTCACTTTTAAATCTAAATTTTATTTTATTTCTCAAATTTTGCTGAAACTAAATTCATTTTATATATTTGACTCGATTTCGGATCCGAATCCAATATCAGAATCCAAATCTGAGCTTTGTCATCCAATTTTAAACCAAATTCTCAAAATTACCAAAATAACTTTTTGAAAGGCTCAGACAGTTCATTCGGTATCCATTTGGATCCATCGCATTGTATTTCTCGATTCGAGGTTCAAAACTCGAATATTTTCTCAAAACCTGGATCCAAACCCATTTTCTGAAGAAATTTTTCGAAAATAACCCCGATTTCTCAAAAAACCTTTCTTTTGTAAATATTTCTCAAAAATTATAAAATGATTTTTAAATCCGTTATTTTCTTAGTTTCATAGTTTTATTTCAAAATTACCAAAAAAATGGAAAATAAGAAAAAAAAAATAATAACAAAAAAATAAAAAATATAGTTTTTGAAAACCTCCTTTTCAAAAACATCTTTTAGCTAAAACCATTTTTTTTGAAAAAACTTTTAAAGAGGACCGCCCTTTTGAAAATCTTAAAAAACGGGGATTCATTGATAAAGAGCCTTTAACAAAAATTCTTTTACAGAAGCCCTCTCATTCACTCTTTCTTCCTTTACGAAGCTTCCATCGTCTTCCTCCCCTCTCGCTCCATCACCAACAAACTCGCTCAAACCCGTCGATCTCTAACTTCTACCCTTCCCAAATCTTCTTCCCCCTCTTTAAGAGGGGGCACAATGGGGAAACCTTCATCCATCGCCTCTCACCCCCGCACCTTCTTCCTTCTTCTCGATCGTCTTCATCCCCGCCACTTCATCCATCCAGCATCCATTCCACCCCTCTCGAAGCTTCATCGATCCATTCCATCCATTCTTCACCTCGACATTGCACTTCAGAATCTCCTCTTTCCCCTCTTCTTCTGGTCTTCCCCAATTAGCAAGAAGGATCAACTTCCCCCCTTGCGAAGCTACAGGTAAGTGACCATTTTATCGTTCATTCTTCTTCGTTGTCATTCCTTTTTTTTTGAGGCATGAATGGTAGGGTCGACCTGCATATAGCAGGATCGACCCACCTGTTGCTGCTACATTAATGGAGCAATCCGAACTCCAACATTTATTTTACTTTCTTTCTTTTAAAAATTTTCTTTAAATTCAAGCAATTTTGAATATCAATCGATTTAGCATATTATTATTTGATCTTAATTTTCTACTGATATGATCGATTCCCCATTTTTCCTTTCTTCATTTTCGATTTTGGTTTCTTATTTTCCCTGTTTGACTTATCGTTTGCATCAGTCCGCGATGCTTGATCTCCTGTTTTATCGATCATCGCAATTTTTTATTCTTGTTTTCCCTTCCCTTCAGTGTCATCGTTTTGCGTTTTCACTTTTTTTTTTCTTTTTCTTTTTCTTTGTTTGTTAGCTGTATAAATCTGTATTGTCCTCCATTATCTCCCATAAACAACATCAACATGTTTTGAACTTCATGTCTAGAGGAATACCGACCTCATTGATGCCTTGATGTCCATGAACGTCATTGGCCTGGTTTCATTCTTATATGCATTTGATATCATTCTCTTCTCTTTGATTTTGATATTTTCATGCCTCGTCTCTGTTTTCTCATGTTTTTTTTTTTCTTTCACATTATCCCTTTCTGATTACTTCTTTCATACACCTTCAAGGAATCAACACTTCTTAGTTACATCCTTCACTGCATCTCATATGCATAGTTTAGTCTTGTTGACCAGACGATTGTTTTAATTTGAAGCATTCACTTTAGTTTTATTTTCAGTATTTCCTCTGTGTATTTTTACCCTTATCCTTGTGTCTACGTTATGGTACCCTGTACCACCCACCGCCCTTCTTCAGCATCTTACTTTCTTACATACGGGTGTTTCTGTTTTTAGATCCATACGTTATCCATCATGCATCCCATTTTCATCATAATTTCTTCAACAACATCTCACGGTTTGTATAGCACTCCTATTTTACTTTATCTTCAATGTCTGCCATGTTTAATATAGTTAGTTCCTTCATCATGTACATTTGGAGGTATGCCACAAAGGGTTCATATCCAGCATTTGCAGTCATCTTAAAGCATCCTTTTGGGTTTCTATAATTTATCAGTATATTTATTTCTTTTGTTTCATTCAAATTTTCCTGCTGTAATTAACTTATTTCTATCTGTAGCATCTGATAAATAAATAAATAAAATATATATATATATATATATATAATGTCAAGTCAAAGTCTGTTGTAACAGTGATATAAATGTACCTATATATATATGCATACCAATAATGGTGGTAGAATTGATGAAGAAATACTTGTTCTGCGTTGGGGAACCAATGGTGACTATGCCTGGCTATGCGTATGAGTTCAGAATTGCCGTATGTACTTCTGAGTATCTTTCCACCAAAGATCAGGTATTAGGATTTGAATTTCTAAATAGTCCTGATAAAACTCTAATCACACAGGGTTACTTACCATTGGCTCTGAGTTCATGTCTTACATGATTTGGGACCACTAATGAAGTGTTGTCATGACTCCAAGGATGTTCTGAGAATAAAATCCATATGGAGGAAAAGAAGTCTGATATTAGGTCCTTTTCCAACAAAGGTATGCTGCGTCGTGAGCACTTCATCCGTCATTCATTCACAGGGTTCATGAACAGCTACTATAAAGTCTTGTTCATCATTGAACCATAAGGAGCAGTAATCATTTCCAGCGATTTGTTACCATATCCCTTCCTGCTCAAACCTACAAATAGTGGCCCTACTGTTGGGGAACAAGAGGATGTCAAGGATCTGGTGGCTCTACCTATGTTACCTCCTGATATCTTTAGCCACTCGGCCTGGGAACTGCTTCTTGGAACCTTATTTGCAAACTTCAGAATGTTCATCAGTAGTAGCTGCTATTGCCCTTGACCCATGAGAATTATTTCTTCTCTCTGAATGCGTGGATGGAAATATTTTTTTTCAACAACAATCAGCATTGTACTTCAATACCACAATACTTCTGTTTCGAAAAGATCAACCGATGTTATAAATTGGAAAGGTATTCCCTCAACTCAGAACTTTAATGGTATTAGAGAATCATGATATCTTGTACACATTTTTTTTTTGCTTCCAGAGTAAGGGAATTGCCTACTGTATCTACTATGTGAATTCTAACATTCTGCAAAAATAACAAACCAAACCATTTTTTTTTATGCAAGCAGCTGTGTGAATAGAACAATATAACATGCATATATTGCTTACTCAACTGGAGGTGTTACATTATAACAGTTTGCATTCATGCACTCCCTTTACAGGCGACTCAGGTCGCTGCACCTTCAGCCCATTTTCATAAGCTCTCAAACGCTTGCTATCCCTGTACATTCACCTCAGCCCATTCTTTATATCCGTGACCATCTCACAAAACTTATAGCAATGACAAAGTATTGCTGTAATGCTTCACCATAGCAGTGCCAAGGCACTACCGCGGCTTTTCATTCACATCAATGCAGGGCACTACCACAATACCTTCAACCATGCCTGTATCTACCTCCAACCACACTTTCACAACAACATCGGCAACACATCATTACATTCCACAAAATTTTTTTCTTTGTTTTCCTTTATCAGCTGCATCCTATTCGCCATCTGCAAAATATACTATTCACCCCACTGTCCTGTGCACAACCCACATCCCATGTTATTTTATTTCCTGTACAACCCCCCCCAGCAGCACTGCCATCCCTTCCCATTCACCTTCCTGCTAACCTCCTATAAGTGCACATCACACCTACTATTCCCACTGCTGCAGGCTTACCCATTCCACAACCTATTACTCCATTGTCAACACGCAGTTGCTACACCTATTCTATCCCCTGTCACGACTTGTCACATTAGCCACAAATGTCCTCATATCTCTAGATTTCAGTCAGCATCTGTTGCACCTATACCATAGTCCCATTAGCATTTATCCACCTGTATAACTGTTTATTGTTCATCATTCCATCATGCTGCAAACACAACTGTAGCAGCACCATCCATGTTTAACATCCTTCACTGCATTTTCGCATCTTCATTCATCGTCACAGCATGTCACCTACATCGTATCAGTTGTGAACACCCCAAAATTTTCAAAGTTTTGTGAAAATGCCCCTTTTTCCCCTGGTTCCATTTTCTGAGAAAACCAAAGCTAAATTTCAATTATTCTTCAGATTCTCTGGATTGGATTCCATAGTGATATATTCAAATTCAAATTCCGGGTCCAAATTCACTTTCTGAAGAATTTTTCAGAGAAATAACTTTGAATTCTTAAAAAAAAAACTCTCTTTTGTAAATATTTTGCAAAAATACAAAGGAATCAGTTTTAAATCTTTGTTTCCTCACAAATCATAGGATTTTATTCTAAAAATACAAAAAAATAACATAAAAAACAAAAAAAAAAGAATTTGGAAAAATTACGAGAAAAACAAATGAGTTTAAGCTTTTAAAATCAATTTTTGCTAAAAACATCATTTTGAAAACCCCTTTTTATGAAAAATTCTTTTTTGAAAGAGCCCCCCCGCTTTGTTAAAATCTTGAAATTAAGGGTCCCTATTTGCGAAAATGGCCTTTTAGGGTTTGTTCGAATATCCTTCGCAGAGAAGGAGTCAGGGGCCGCCTCTCTCCCTCTCTCTCTCTCTCAGCCCCCATCAGCCACCTCCCAAACCCTCCATCGCACATCCCCAACCGCTTCTCGATTCTTCCCTAAACACCATCGATGTCCAACAAACTCTTCCCGAACCTTCACCCTCTGGTTTAAAAGAGAAGCAAAGGGGAAACCCTGGGGGATCGCCTTCACCCCACCATTGTCTTTCTTCTTCTTCTGGACCCCCCCTTCTTCCCCATTCCTTCTTCTTATTTCTGTTTTGGTTTTCCTCCATCAACCGAAGGAATGATTCTCCCTACAACAAATAGTAAGGAAATCATCCTCGTAGAATAACCCCTGCTTCAGAACAGAAGATCTTCACGGTAGGACGAAGGGAAGACTCCATTTCTCATTTTAAAATTCCTTAAAAAACCAGGAAGTCGATCATCTTGGCAGCAGAACTACAAAGAAGGTCGATTATACAAATACAGAGCCAAAGGGGCATCATCCTCTTTTAGGGGATCCACGGTAAGTATCCTTTCTTTTTTTTTTTCCTAATATTTTCTGATATTTCCCCTGCTCACCGCCCCATCAAAATCACTTATCGTGGTGCTGCTTCGTTTATAGCAATGTCTGCCCATCTGTGTGTAAAATCAATGGAATGATTGCATTCCAATAATTTTTTTTTCAATCTTTCTCCTTATGTTCTACTAAGTTCCTGCATATTTTGCTCCCTGGAAATGATGTTTGTGTTGTTTAAACATTGTGCATTTGTTTTCATTAAACGTTATTTTTATTTCATCATCACTTTTTCTTTCTCTGTTCATTCTTCAATACATCTCCATGTCTTATCCTTTTGATCAATTTGTTGCATCAATTATGTTTTTAAATATGATAAGTATTTAGAATTTGCCTTTTGTTCATCTTTATTTCAGTATCATATACGTATTTTGGCCATTCACTTATAACATCATAGATGACACCCCCCTATCAAGGATCTGCTCCCTCGATTAACATCCATTTTGAAGAACAGGCACGAGAAGGTGCAGGAAAATTGTACTGACCTTGTTGGTAGGATTGCTGATCGTGGAGCTGAGTTTGTGCCAGCAAGAGATTGGATTTGTTTCGAGTTTCTTGAGATGTTGAAAGCCCATAAGAAGGTGATCAGGAGGGCAACTGCCAACACATTTGGGTACATTGCAAAGGTAATTAGGGCCACGCGATGTGGTGGCAATGCTTTTGAACAATTTAAAAGTTCAAGAGCGCCAGAATTGTGTTTGTACAATGGTTTCCATAGCTATAGTTGCAGAAACATGTTCTCCATTTACCGTTTTACCTGCATTAATACTGTGTTTTAGAGCTTAATGTGCAGAATGGTGTTTTTAAGTCTCTGTCTTTTCTCTTTGAGTGCATAAGAGAGATGGGTAAGGACTATATATGTTGTGATTCCACTGGTGGAGGATACACTCCTGGACAAGGACCTGGTCCACAGGCAGACCGTTATTTTCACTATCAAATATATGGCATTGGGCGTGGCAGGTTTGGGTTGTGAAGATGTACTTGTATGTCTCTTGAACTATGTGTGGCCCAACTTATTCGAGACATCGCCTCGTATGGTAAATGTTGTAATAGAAGCAATTGACAGCATGCGAGTAGCCTTGGGCCCATCAGTTGTTCTGAATTACTGTCTTCAAGGGTTATTCCATCCAGCCAGGAAGGTACGGGAAGTGTATTGGAAGATCTACAACTTGTACATTGGGGCTCAGGACAGCCTTGTAGCAGCTTATTCAGTCCCGGAAGCCGAGGCCAATAACGTTTTCAGCAAATCTGAGTTAATGATGTGAATTTAGGTGTCTATGATGATAATAATTCCATCCTATATGGTAGTTTGCTATCTTTGTTCCTGTGGAGCAGTGAGATGCCATGGAGAACTTAGTTATGAAAATAGTAGTACTGCAAAAAAAAAAAAGGTTAGGCAAATGAAGTGTTTCTGTGGGAATCAAACACACCCTACTGTTAGTCACCTGTTGCTTCAGCACTTACCACATAACACTTTCCAGCACTTTCATATGCACGCCTTCATCTACCTACTGCACATACTAATAACACCCCTATATAAGTTGTGCATTTGTGTTTTCATTTCTTTTTCTTTTTTTCTTTTTTTTTATACAACAATCTTCACATGGCTCCATCTGCATTTTAGGTTCACGGCTTGTAATAAACGTCAGCCCCTCAATCAAGTGTCAATTTTCTGCAAGTTTTTTTTTGTTGTTTAGTAGACCTGTTTGTTCTATATTTCATAGTGCATTCTCATCTCCTGTGTATTTCCCTATCATACAATCAGGTAAGGTTTTACATTGCATGATATTAATGTTCTCGCATATTTACAGGTCTTATATCCAGTTTTAGTTGATATGTCACATTTCATATATCTGTATATTTCAATTTCTGATTGTGTTTGGTCTCGAAATCGAATCCCTGCTGTTGAAATCCCTGTAAAAAGCCATGTTTCACTGTGGAAGCGAAATTTTCCCTCCCCAGTTTCAAATATTGTGAATCTAAATGCATTCCACCAGCTTCCATTATCAGGCTCTGTGCCTAACTGCAGATGTTAGGAATCTGCTGCTACATGGTTACTTTGGAGAAATTTGAAAAAAACTATGCTCAATATGACATTATCACACTCAGCCCATCTCGGTCGATATTTACTTGAGGAGTTAGGCTGGTTAGGCTGCTGCATTCGCCTGATTAAAAGACATCTGCTGCAAAAGGACATACGTTCGAGGGAACTCTATGCATTTACACTATGTTCACCATTGCTGTTTTTTTTTTACACCCAGTATCATCTATGCAATTAAGATCTGCTGTAAATTCATCGTAGAAATCTCTTTAAACCTGTCTAGCTTGATGATATCCACATCTATGATGTTCACTTTGCAGATGATTCGTTTGCCTTACTGTGTGTTGGTATGCATTCTTTACAATGCCTGATATTTGAACCCCTCCAGTGTAATATTGTGTGCCCTTTTTTTTTTTTAGCATAACTCTCTCTAACTTTCCCAGGGTGTTGCAGGGTAATTTCACAACATGGCATTTAAATTTTTTTCTTCTTCTGTGCACATATTTATACACAGTAGCTTTTATATTTCAGCATCATCTTAACTGCACTATCTCCCACATGTGTCACAACACTTGCATATTTTTTTTTATATTGATTGACAGCCCACAACTTAACCTCCATTTTCCCTGATTAGATATTACCTGTCAGTCCCTCTTTACATTCCAGCACGTCACACAAGTACCCAGCCTTTGTTTTCTATTCTCATTTAAGCACTCATAGTAGCATTTTGTGTGGCTGTAAACAAACTGCAACAACACTTTACGTCGCTGCAACTACTTGTGGCAATGTCTGATATTGTTGTCTCCCCTGTATTATGTTTCCTTAGGTTCATATTATGTCCCTGTCCACCTGTCAATGCTCACCAACTACGTTTGGTGTTGCTGCCTACAGTCTGATCCTCGTAATTTATAATAGCATCACCATCTCACCAACGAATCCATGGCAGCCCTTTACTGTCAAGTACCTATTTACCATCCATCCCTTCAAAATATCACTATCTTCCATCATAACCAGCACCACCCCTTATCTTCTGTACATTATAGCCAACTCTCATCTCACAGCCACCTAGCATTTCATAGCCACCAATGCATGTTCTAGTGGATAATGGTCTTAGCTATACATAGTAGAATTTCCATTTTGACTATCATAGGCAGTTGAGGCAGGGTCCAGCTGTTAGAATCATTTATCATGCCCCGTGGTAATTGAGGCATTGGTTAACCAATATTTATTTTCTGGTTTGACATAAACTCCTCCACAAAGCATATTATACTCCCTTTCCCTTTTTTTTTTTAGCCAATGCATTATAGATGTCCTTCCATCAGCATCTAACATTTTCTTTTTTTTTAAGATATTTCGCTAACTTTGTTTTGTTTTACAGGAAATATGTGGAGAATATCATTATTTGGAGTTGTAAATTCAATTTTATATGTTGTAATAAGTTAGGTTTTAATGAGAATTTACATTTTCCTGCACTAGATAGAATGAATGAGCATTGTAGATATCATAAATTGCTTGTTTTCATGCTTTTTCCTTTATTTCTCAAACTCTCACAATGGTGAAACACGAATGGCACGTGCACCATTTCGTAAGAGGTAATTAATCCTAAGTTGATGATTTACATAGATGACCATAGTCAGAATGTAGACAAAACTTAGGATTCTTATCTTTCATAAAATAACACTGGATCCACACTGAATCATTTTTAAAATCTATCATGTTTTCTTTAAATATTTTTCTCTTTTATCAGAGTTTAGTTTAAAATTAATTCAATACGTATACTAATGGCCATAGTCAGGGTATACTGAGATTTAATTTCTTTCTAAACTCTATAAAAGCACCAAAATGTGTTTTATTCTTCATTTGAATTTAGATATGATCATTATATAATACATTCAATGACCATAGTCAGGAGTGAATTATATCATTAATCTTATTTACATTCATTTAAAGAATGAAATATGATTTTCAAATTCCAATTTCAAAGTTGTTTAAATTCATTAATCATTTAGGATAGAATTGCATCATGTTTTCAAAATTCCCCTTTTAAAAACCCAAGTGATTGTGAATATCTTTTCTTCAAATTCTATTTCAATTTCATCAATTCTATCTCATCTTCAAAATCCAAAACTTGACTCTGAAATCAAATTCAAAGTTCAGCTTAACTTTGAAATTCTTGATTCACTCTCTAAATTCCAAATTCAAGCTTCAAATTCAAAAATCTCAAATTTAAAATTCATGTGTAATTCAATTCTCAAATCAACTTTGAAATTCCAAAATTCATTTTTAAGATTCAAATTCAAATTCAAATTTAATTCAGATATCTCAAAATTCCATCTTTCAAAGTTCAATTTAAAACTTTGAAAACTCTAAGTTATCTTCTGAACTCAAATTAAGTTCAAAATTTGAGATTGATTCTGAAACTTGACTCTTCTTAAAAAATTCAAATCCGGGTTTTCAAAAACCCAGATCCATCTTTGAAAGTCCTATTTGGACTTTTCAAAATCCAAATTCAAAGATAGAATCCTCATCCCAACTTGGATCTAGATTTCCAAGTATAAACCTCCAATTTCATCTTGGATCTCAGACTTCAGATCCAAATTCCATTTAGGATCCAGAATCCAATTTCACCTTGGATCTCAGACTTTAGATCCAAAATCCATTCTAGGATCCAGAACCCAATTCCATCATTGGATCTCAGGTTTCAGATCCACAATCTATTTAAGATCCAGAATCCAACTTCATCTTGAATCTTAGACTTCAGATGCAAAATCCAGTACGGGATCCAGAATTCCGTTCTACCTTGGATCTCAAATTTCAGATCCAGATTCCATCTTGAATTCCAAATCTTAAATCCAATTCCATTTAAAATTCATAATTCAACTTTATCATTAGATCTCAAATTTAAGATTAAATTCCTATTTAGGATTCTAAATTCAGAATTCAATTTCATCTTGGATCCCAGATTGCAGATCCAATTCCCATTTTCGGATTACGAATCCAGAATGCAATTTTAAATCTCAACTCTATTTAGAATCCAGACTTTGGATTTGAATTCCTTCTTAAATTCCAGATTTCAAATCAATTTCTATTCACAACTTCTCAAATCCAATTCCATTTTATTTCAGATTTCAAAATTCAAGTTTATCTTGATTCCCAAAATTCTGAAAACCAATTATGTTTCTCAATTCTATTTAGATTTCCCACATTTTATTCTGATTTCAAACTTCAAAGTTAGAATTCAATTCCATCTCATCTCTATTCTGATAAAAAGTCCATTTATGACTTTGAAATTTCCTTTCTTCTCCTTTTATTTCAAACTTCAAAAACATCTCTTTCAAAATCCAGATTCATTTTTCCAAACTCTGATTATTTCAAAAACTTAGAACTTTAAACCTTAAGTTCTAAAGTTAAAAACCATTTCTTCACTCTATTAACAGATTCATCTCAGAAGGACTTGGAGATTTAAAAAATCATTTTTCAAAAAGAGCATACATCTTTGCATTGCACACGCATGATTCTTTGTGCATTTAGACTTAGAATAAATTCTTAGATAATGTTTTAGCAAAGCAAAAGGCATGAATTCGACCCTTGGTTCGATTACTCCTGGAAGAGGCGCCAGGAACGGTCGAACCTCGTACCGACGAGCGGATCCCGTCTCCCAGTTTTCCCGCAAATATTTCAAAAGGGAGGCGAGTTATTTTCTTAAATATTTTCAAAATTAAGGTCAAGTGAGACCCCGCAAAAGAATTTCTCTTTCTCTTCTTCTTTTCCTTCCTTTTCTCTTCTCTCTTCTTTTCTGTCTTTTTATCTTCTCCCTTCAAAAAGGAGGAAATAAAGGTTGAAAAAGAAAAGAGGAGGAAGAGAGAGAATATTACGAGAGGAAAAATTTTGTGATGATCACATCAGTCCATCATCTTCTATCACCTGCATTATCACTATACACATCCGCCACTCACCTACTCTACATCCATGTTATATATATATATACACACACACACATATATATATATATATATATATAAACACATTAAACGGCTATCCTTCCATGCCTTAGATCATCCATGTTGTTTCATTGGGCACTAAGCACGAGGTAGGTATATGAGTGTCTCATCACTTGCATCTCTAAAATCAATGTGATATGTGCAATTCTCTTCTGCTTTCATACTAACTAAGTGTTTTGCAGGAATCTCTGGAAAATGTTGATTCCCCTCTTAGATTAGGATTCTATCATGTTAATTTTCATTGTAATAGCTAGATTATAAATGAGAAATCTACATTTTCAGTCTTAAATTAGAATGTATGAGCATGCATTTTCATGGAATTACTTGTTTTCATATCATTCTTTTTATTATTTCTCAAAAATTCATGAATGAGAACACGAATGGCACGTGCACCATTCTAATAGGAGGTGATTAAATCCTAAGTTGATGATTTGCAACAATGGCCATAGTCAGGATGCGAAAAAAACTTAGGATTTTCATTTTTTATGGAATAACACTGGATCTCCTTAAAAAATCATCATATTTTCAAATATTTTCTTCTTTTATTAGGGTTTAACTTAAAATTAACTCAAAACATATATCAATGGCCATAGTCAGGATATATTGAGAGTTAATTTCATTTTAAACTCTATAAAGGCACCAAAATATGTTTTATTCTTCATCTGAATTCAAATACGATTATTATATAATATATTCAATGACCATAGTCAGGAATGTATTATATTTTCAATCCTATTTTAATTCATTTAAAGAATGAAATATGCTTTTCAAATTCAATTTTAAATCTTTAAATTCATTCATTATTTAGGATAGAATTACATCATGTTTTCAAAAATTCTTTTTCAAAATCCAAGTGATTTCCTTCAAAATCTTCTTCACTTCTCAAATCAACTTTCAACTCTTGTAAATTCAAATACTATCTTCAGATTCCAACTTCAAATTCAAAGTCCAAATTTGACTTTGAAATTCATTCACAAATTCAAAAATTCCAATTCCAATTCTATATCAAATCAAATTTCAAAGTTCAAATTGACTCTAAAGTTCCAAATTCATCTTCAGAATTCAATTTCAAATTCAGTTCAATTCAATTTCAAGGTTCAATTTAACTTTGAAATTTCTAAATTCATCTTCTATTCAAAATTGACTTTGAAATTCATTTGTATATTCAAAACTCAAATTCCAATCAAAGTTCAATTCAACTTTGAAATGACAAATTCATTTTCAGGATTCAAATTCAAGTTAAATTCAAATACCTCAAATTCCATTTCAAAAGTTCAAATTAAAACTTTGAAATTCCTGAGTCATCTTTTGATTTCTAAATCCAATCTTCATTTTGGATCTCAGACTTCAGATCCAATTCCGTTTAGGATTCCAGAATTCAACTTCATTTTGGATTTCAAACTTCAAATCCAAATTTCATTTAGGATTCCAGATCTCAGATCCAACTCCATCCTGGATCTTAGACTACGGATCCAATTCCGTTTAGGATTCTAGAACTTAATTCCATTCTGGAATTCCAGATTTCAAATCCAAGTCTATCTTGATTTCCAGATTCCAAAAATCAACTCCATTTTCAGATCCCATTTGGACTTCTTAAATCCATTCCTATTTTTAAAATTCCATTTAGATTTCTCAAAACCAAATTCCATCCTGATTTCAAACTTCAAATCTAAAATTCAATTCCATTTCAAATTTCATCCCCTCTCCCAAATTTAGGTTCAAAATTCAAATACAAAATCCATTCCTAACTCTGAAACTTCATTTATCCTTCTCTCATCTTTAAATCATTCTTTTCAATTCAAGATTTATTTTCCCAGCTCTAATTACTTCAAAAACTTAGAACTTCGAATATCTTTTCAAGACCTATCTCAAAAGTTCTAAGTTAGATTCAACTATTCAGAAATCATTTCTTTATTCACTTTAAAAATCTCAGATTTCCAAAAGTGTTTTCTCAAAAGCATACATTTCTGCATTTACATTGCACAAGCATGATTCTCTGTGCATTTTTAGACTTGGAATAAATTCTTAGATAATATTTCAGCAAAACAAAAGGCATAAATTCGATCCTTGATTTGATTACCCCTGGTAAAGGCGCCAGGAACGGTCGAACCTCATACCGACGAGCGAATCCCGTCTCTCCATTTTCCCGCAAAATATTTCAAAACGGAGGCGAGTAATTTTCTAAATATTTTCAAATCAAGGTCAAGTGAGACCCCGCAAAAGAGTTCCTCTCTCTCTTCTCTTCTTTTCTCTTCTCTCTCCTTTTCTGTCTTTTATTTTCTCCCTTCAAAAAGGAGGAAATAGAGGTTAGAAAGGAAAAGAGAAGGAAGAGAGAGAAATACAAGAGAGAAAATTTTTTGCGATGATCATAGTTTTGGCGACCGAGATGGGACTCGTCTTCGTCCGGTTGAATCTATGCCTTTGCTTTGCTTTGATATTGTCTAAGTCTTTATTCTACAAATGTCAGCTTCATTTCCATGCGAACCTAAGCAGCCTAGACTCTGTCCTAAGCTGACATTATTTGCATATAGGATCTAAGTATGGTTTGGTAGGACCATATTGAGGAGATTATTCCATGCTCACATTAGACTTAGGTCTGAAATACAACTCTCCTCAATTCTAGGGATTGAATGTAAACAATATATGCAAGTGTATGCTTCTATTTATTTAAATTCTATCTCTTTAGGACTTGCATTAGAGCTTTCTGGTTTTATCTGCATGTTGAACATGTTTTCGAAAACATCCCTACCTATATTGTCCCGATCTTCACGTTGCTGGGCTGTCTCACTGAACCATAGCTCGGGAGGGAGCCTCACAACTGGACCACTTATTTGGGTTCGCGCCCCTCTACCACGTACCTAAGGGCCATAGTCCGAGGTATATCGGTAGGTGCTCAAGAATGTTGGGAAGCCATTACCTTAGAACCAGAGAAATATTTCTATGCCACGTACTTCGAGCTTCAACTTAAGTATATTGGTATATCTTGATCGAAATCAGATGATCTAAACCTTAGAGTTAGGATTAAGGTCCTACAAGCCATTTCAAAATATTACATTTAGAGTCAGCCTTTAGAGAGTGCTGTTTGTGCATCCTTGTTTGTACATCTGTGACTGTGTGATATTTTATATTTTCCTTATATTTTTTCAAAACCCTGGGTATATATATATTATTCAAAATTTTCCTCTTTGTTTTTAAAACCCAGGTGTATTTTATTTTCTTATGATTTCTTCAAATTCTTTTGATCCTGCTTGCAATTCTTCAAATTTTAAATCTTTACCATCTATTTTAAAAAAAATTCTTTTTCCTCCAATCTTTCCAATGTATCTTTTGATTCTATTCCAAGAATTCTTTTACCTTCTTCACAATAAAGTCTTTTTTTGTCGAGAGATATCCTTTTCAAAATAGCATTTGTTCATATTCTAAATTGTTTATTCTTTCTCACAGAGAAACAATGCAATTGTCGCAATTTCCTGTGACGACCCAATCCCTAGTAATGGGATGTCTTTTGCCAATTTGACTTCTTCCTTTATCAAAATTTCCTCCAAAGTTTTTCTAAATATCCCATTTTATCCAACAGAATGAACATTGACATTTCATCATGGTTCGGACAAGGACCGGAAAGGAGACAGTTCCACAGCAAAGTGACAGTGAAGGAGAAGAAATGAATTCCATCAGATCATCCAAGCAACAGGGCCAAGAAGCAGAAAACAACGTTGATTCAGCTACATACAAATTGTTTCAGAGGGTGATGGCCAAAATGATGTCTGAACAGGTTGAGGAAAACCCTGATAAAACATCTTCTAAAAGCAAAACCAAGGAAAAAGTCAGCAAAAAGCAAGTTCAGTATGACAACACTTCAGAGTCAGCGGAAGAGAACTCAGAGGAAGAGAACTCAGAGGAAGAGCCGCCAACATATTTTCATAACCCCTTGTATCGGCCCAAAAAAATCAAAGAGGGGCACGAGTCAGCAAGCAAAGCTAAGTTTCAAATCCCAGCAGAAGATTCGATGCATGAACAACTGATAGAAGTAGCCCGTGCAATCAAGGACTTACAAGCCCAGGATAAAGGCATAAAGATCTACACCGGTACAAACTTTTATGATGGCTTAGAAGGGGATGACAATTGGGAGGATATTCCTCGTAAATTCATAAAGTTTGATGGGACCGGCAACCCCAAGGCTCATCTGACTACATTTTTCGCCGAATGCAACCGATTCAGAAAGAACAACAGGGCTCTATTCCTATGCTTTCCACGCAGTCTGGAGGGAATTGCAGCAAGATGGTATGCTGACCACATCAACCTGATTGAACTGCGAGACTTTGACAAAGTCATCAACCTGTTTATCGAAAGGTTCCTTTTCAATACTGAGGCTCTGCCTACCCTCAACCACTTATTCAATCTAAAGCAAAATGACAATAAGAGGGCAAAATATTTCATTCATAGGTGGAGATCTACCTGAAACAGGATGAAGGATCCAATATCAGAGGGGCATGCACTCTCAATAATTTTGAACAATTTCTCTCAACCTCTGAAGGGTCTGATCTCCACTTCTCCATCCAAATCCTTCATCAAGCTAATAGAGCGAGTTGAATGGCTCGAAATGAGATTAGAGAACGGAACCTATAACAACATCACCTTAGCAGGAGGCAGTCAGGATATGAAAAAGAAAGCCAACTTCACCTTTTCTACCAGTTTCTCCAACAACAACAATGGCAAAAATAAAAGGGGTGGCAGAAAGAACCATACTGGCAGGTCGGACAGAGATGATTGCCCCAGTCGAAAGAATGGGATCAGCAGGAAGAATGACATCCCTCCCTCAAGCATCCAGTTATAATCAAAGCCCCAAGGGAAACCAAAGCACGACGGTTGGGGATACGATCATGAATTTACCCCCTTAGAGCAATCACTTGAGCAAGTTCTTGAGTAAATGATAACCAATGAGATGGTTAAACTTCCCAAGGTAGCAGATCCTCCTGTGACAATGGGAAAGTTTAAAGATCAGTTTTGTAAATTCCATCGGGCAATGGGTCATGACACTGAGCACTGCTTTGTTTTCAAAAACATCATCCAAGACTGCATTGATAAAAAGCTGCTGGTGGAAGATCAAGAAGAAGAGTAGCTACCCGTCCTGGCCTAGCTTCCCAGACCATGCCAAAGTTTTCTGCTTTCTTTTTCAGTGACCTTATAGGGGCAAGTCAGTCCCAGTCTTTTGTGACCTTTGGTCAACAAATTATAAATACTTCAGTCGTTGTTATCAATATTTTCCTATCAATGAAATGACAATTTTCTTCATATCTTTGATGTCATATATTTCTCTCTTTCTCCACAATGGGGCATTTATTTTTGAAAATTTGTATTTTCATTTCAAAAATCTTCTTCATTGGCTTCTATTAAGCCACATCAAATTCCTATTCTTTTTCAAAATCAAGGACAATCCTGACATCATTTATGAGAGAAATGATATTACCTATGAGGGTTTTTCAAAATCATAAAATCTTGAAAATTTCTGCAAAATCTTCATCATGATCACCAAAAGTTCAAATATTTTTGGTCCAATCTTTTTCAAAAATAAACCCTCGCGTTGATTTTCCTTTGCCAAAATGGGCTTTAAACCATTGTCTTCAAAGACAACCCTTGTGTTGGTTTTCTTTTCCCAAAATTGATTTCGAACCACTATCTTCAAAATCAATCCTCATGATGATCTCTCATGTTGATTCCCCTTTTCAAAGATCAGCTCTCGCGCTAATCATTCTTCTCGTGGTTGATTTCTTTTCAAAATGATTTCTCAATTGTCTTTTAAAACATTCTCCTCTCACTTTTCCCATATGCAGGCATGATCAAATAAATTCTTTTCTCTTCACAACTTTAATCAATTTTTCATTTTATCAATTTTTATCCTTCTTTATTAATTTTATCAAATTTATCTATTTTTCAATTCTTTCAATTTTAACAAATTCTATTTCTTTTTTTACCATTTCAGGCTAAGGGATAAACCTGATGCCTCCTTCCCATGAGGTATTCCTTTATTCTTTACCCTTTCAGGTTAATAGATAAACCTGATCCTTGTTCTCCGAGGTGTTCCAATTCAGGATAAGGGATAATCATGAGACCCCTCATAGGAGCAATAATGCTACCTATGAGAATTCTTTTGCAACACAAGTTTCATCAATCTTTATTTTCTAAATTTATATCAATTTCTCTTCATTAATTCTCCTTAAATTCTATTCTATTCCCATTCAGGATAAGGGATAATCCTGAGACCCCTCACAGGAGCAACAAGGCTACCTGTGAGAATTCTTTTCAAAAACAATTTTTCATAAATTTATTCAAGTTTTCTCCACTTTTATAAATTTTATTATTTTACCCTTTTAGCTTAAGGGATAAACCTGATGCCTCTTTCCCATGAGGTATTTCTTTATTCTTTCTCCCCCCTCAGGTTAAGGGATAAACCTGACCCTCGTTCTCTGAGGTGTTTCCATTCAGGATAAGGGATAATCCTGAAACCCCTCACAGGAGCAACAAGGCTATCTGTGAGAATTCTTTTCAAAACAAAATTTTTCATAAATTTATTCAATTTTTCTCCACTTTATAAATTTTATTCTTTTCCCCTTTCAGGTTAAGGGATAAACCTGAACCTCAACATTCGAGGTATCTCCTTCTTCCCCTTCAGGATAAGGGATAATCCTGAAAACACCGACAATCATTGTCGATCCAATTCTCAAATATCTTAGAATGTTGGTCTCATTTCCAAATCTCAGTCGGAAAGTCCAGTGCTCGTACTAGCCCATTTCAAAACCCAATGCTCGTGCTGGTATATTTTCAAAACCCAGTGCTCGTGCTGGTACATTCCAAAACCCAACTCTCATACTTGTGCAATTTCAAAATCCAGTGCTCGTACTGGACAATTTCAAAACCCAATGCTCATACTGGGGCATTTTTTTTTTAATCCAGCGCTCGTACTGGTATGCCTAGTGCTCATGCTAGTGTCTGGCTGATGGATCAAGTTAGCCTTTCAAGTTTAGTCTTTGCACTAACTATTCAACAAAATTCGAAGTTTCAATTCTAACTTTGACCTTTGGGTCACCCAATTCTCATTTTCAAGCTTTCGGGTTACAATCTCATCAATGCCTATCACTGCCAAGCCTTCGGGTTACAATCTCATCAATGACTATCACTGCCAAGCCTTCGGGTTACAATTTCATCAATGTATATCCTTTTCAAGCCTTCGGGTTACAACTTCATCAATGTATATCAAGTTCAAGCCTTCGAGTTACAATTTCATCAAATATCCATCATTCTCAAACCTTTGGGTCACAACTCTATCAATGTCAATCATTATTACCATGTCAAATCCTGCTTTCGAGCTGGTCGAACAATAAAAAATCCTGCTTTCGAGCTGGTCGGTCAATCAAATCCTGCTTTCGAGCTGGTCGGTCAATCAAATCCTGCTTTCGAGCTGGTCGGTCAATCAAATCATGCTTTCAAGCTAGTCGATCAAACCAAAATCCTGCTTTCGAGCTGGTCGGTCAATCAAATCCTGCTTTCGAGCTGGTCGGTCAATCAAATCTTGCTTTCGAGCTGGTCGGTCAACAAAATCCTGCTTTCGAGCTGGTCGGTCAAACAAAATCCTGCTTTCGAGCTGGTCGGTCAATCAAAATCCTGCTTTCGAGCTGGTCGGTCAATCAAATCCTACTTTCGAGCTGGTCGGTCAATCAAAATCCTGCTTTCGAGCTGGCCGGTCAATCAAAATCCTACTTTCGAGCTGGTCGAACAAACAAAATCATGCTTTCGAGCTAGTATTGCAAAAAAACCTCATGTTTATTTCATTTTCTCAAATATTCAGCTAAAGGTCCTATCAAAATCTATATTGAGTAATTATTTCACAAAGAATTCTCGAAAACTTTGCCAATTTGCTAAAAATATTTGTTGATTCAAATCTTCTTACTGCACAAAAGAATCACCTCAGATTACCTCTAGTATTCTTTCCAAAAGAGTGAAACTTTTTGTAAAAAAGGGATAAAATTCAAATCTTTCCCCTGTTGATCAACCAAAAGGATGTAAGAAATATCCTCGGTATGATTAGTGAAAGAAATATTTAATGATGTTGAAAAGCCAGAAGCGAATTGATATTGATCATGGCTATAGCGCATGTTTTGAGACGACTTTATGGCAATCAGGCAGTGAAAATATCTTGAGCTATAAAAGGAATCTACTCCATCCATATCTTCTCATTCATTTAAAGTTGCAATCAAATATCTGCAAAAATTATCTCTCAACTGTCGTCAAGATGAAGACGAATATGCAAGCTAGACCTCCAGGGCCAAAGAAGATTTGGATCATCTCCGAGATGAAGGAGTTTGTGACAGATCCTTCCAGGGAAAGTTCAGATCACCGTCGAGATGAAGGCGAGTGTAATGAACCTACCGACAAACCCCAAAAGATATTTGATTTCTGCTATCATCTAAAGACCTTTTGAGCCAATACCATCAATATAATGTCTGAGACAAAAGAAAGATCGGAACATCTCCAAGATGAAGGAGTTTGTGACGTACCCTTTCCCGAAAAAGAGAGAAAAGTCAGGACATCTCCAAAATAAAGGATGATGTTAAAACCCGAGAAAGTTCAATGACTCAAAGAGAGTGCAAAAGGATCATCATGGGAAAACACCCAGATATCAAACTGCCAAAATTGTCAGAAGTCATCTTTTCTTATACAAAATTCTTTTATCAATATCTCTTCACTACTTGCTTTTATGAAATTAAGAATATTTCTTTTATTCTCATATTAAGGAAATGGATAGCTTCCTTGAAGAAAATCATCAACGCTAAAATTTTGAATTTGACTCTTAAAACCGAGGAGTCAACCTCGTTGGAGGAAATGCTCTAGGTAAAAGAGGGAATGTCTTCTGCACATACGTGCACATTTTCAAGCGATTGAATCAAACTACAATTTTATCTTATTGGCAAAATTTTCTAGCTATTCCAAAAATGAAATAAATATTCAATATCCATTTTGATGCAACCTAGCATTGTTTATGTCTTCTAGAAGAGTTGCCTTATTCAGGAAAGGTATCTCTTCCTGTCCCATCATGGTTTCTTCATCCAAGAATTTTGTATGGTCGTTACCCACTCAGGTTAAGAGTCAAACCTATACTTTTTGTGAGAGGTCATCGATTTCAAAAGCTGATTTAGTCTCAGCAATGAGACGCCCAAGATCATCTTTTTTCCAAGCTTTAGGGAACCCTATTTTCCTCCTTTCTCAAACCCCTTTCGGATTTGTTCGTCCAAAACTCTGAAGGTCCCATCATGGTTTCTTCATCCGAGGATTCCATCTGGTCGTCTCTTTCAGGTTAAGGGTTAAGCCTGAACCTCGCCCCTTGAGGTATATTCCCTTTTCAGGTTTGGGTTAAACCTGAGTCTCGTTTTGACAAGGTTCCTCGTTTTGACGAGGTGTTTTCTTCCAGTCCCATCATGGTACTTCCCATCGAGGAATCCAGGCTTTGTATATTCATCCAGGACAGGATCCTACTTGAGCTTCATCTCATGAGGCATTTTCCAAAAATGTCCCATCAAGGTCCTCATATATTCCTTTTCCCATTTAATTCATCATGATATATCTTCGTCCCATCCAGGTTAAGGGCTAAACCTGAGTCATTCCAAAAAAGTTGATCTTGTCTCACCCATGAGACTTGATCAAAATTCTTACCTTTCATCATTTCGAGATTTTCACCCAAAGTCCCATCACAATTTCCTCATTTCTGCTATTCAGTCATATCATTTTCAAGGATTTTGTCTCTCCAAAGCCATTCAGGATAAGGTATTAAGCCTGAAAAGCCATGTTTCCAAAATAATTCTTCCACACCCAGTTCAGATTTTCTGACTGGGGCATTTTTCAAAATTTTGAGTGTTTTCTTTGCCACTAAGCTCGGCTTTCAACCGGCTTAGTAGGAAAGAGGGGCATCTGTGAACACCCCAAATTTTTTAAAATTTTGTAAATATGCCCTTTTTGCCCCTGACCCCATTTTCTGAGTAATTGAGTCACTTTTAAATCTAAATTCCATTTTATTTCTCAAATTTTGCTGAAATTAAATTCATTTTATATATTTGACTCGATTTCGGATTCGGATCCAATATTAGAATCCAAATCTGAGCTTTGTCATCCAATTTTAAACCAAATTCTCAAAATTACCAAAATAACTTTTTGAAAGGCTAAGACAGTTTGTCCGGTATCCGTTTGGATCCATCGCATTGTATTTCTCGATTCAAGGTTCAAAACTCGAATATTTTCTCAAAACCTAGATCCAAACCCATTTTCTGAAGAAATTTTCCGAAAATAACCCTGATTTCTCAGAAAACCTTTCTTTTGTAAATATTTCTCAAAAATTATAAAATGATTTTTAAATCCCTTATTTTTCTTAGTTTCATAGTTTTATTTCAAAATTACCAAAAAATTGGAAAATAAGAAAAAAAAATAACAAAAAAATAAAAAATATAGTTTTTGAAAAACATCTTTTAGCTAAAACCATTTTTTTTTGGAAAAAACTTTTAAAGATGACCACCCTTTTGAAAATCTTAAAAAACGAGGATTCATTGATAAAGAGCCTTTAACAAAAATTCTTTTACAGAAGCCCTCTCATTCTCTCTTTCTTCCTTCACGAAGCTTCCATCATCTTCCTCCCCTCTCGCTCCATCACCAACAAACTCGCTCAAACTCGTCGATCTCTAACTTCTACCCTTCCTGAATCTTCTTCCCCCTCTTTAAGAGGGGCACGGTGGGGAAACCTTCATCCATCGCCTCTCACCCCCGCACCTTCTTCCTTCTTCTCGATCATCTTCACCTCCGCCACTTCATCCATCCAGCATCCATTCCACCCCTCTCAAAGCTTCATCGATCCATTCCATCCATTCTTCACCTCGACATTGCACTTCACGATCTCCTCTTTCCACTCTTCTTCTGGTCTTCCCCAATTAGCAAGAAGGATCGACTTCCCCCCTTGCGAAGCTACAGGCAAGTGACCATTTTATCGTTCATTCTTCTTCGTTGTCATTCCTTTTTTTTTTAGGCACGAATGGTAGGGTCGACCTGCATATAGCAGGATCGACCCACCTGTTGCTGCTACATTAATGAAGCAATCCGAACTCCAACATTTATTTTACTTTCTTTTAAAAAAATTCTTTACATTCAAGCAATTTTGAATATCAATCGATTTAGCATATTATTATTTGATCTTAATTTTTTGCTGATATGATCGATTCCCCATTTTTCCTTTCTTCATTTTCGATTTTGGTTTCTTATTTTCCATGTTTGACTTATCGTTTGCATTAGTCCGCGATGCTTGATCTCCTGTTTTATCGATCATCGCAATTTTTGATTCTTGTTTTCCCTTCCCTTCAGTGTCATCGTTTTGCATTTTCACTTTTTTTTTCTTTTTCTTTTTCTTTGTTTGTTAGCTATATAAATCTGTATTGTCCTGTATCATCCCCCATAAACAACATCAACATGTTTTGAACTTCATGTCTAGAGGAATACCGACCTCATTGATGCCTTGATGTCCATGAACGCCATTGACGTGGTTTCATTCTTATATGCATTTGATATCATTCTCTTCTCTTTGATTTTGATATTTTCTTGCCTCGTCTCTGTTTTCTCATGTTTTTTTTTCTTTCACATTATCACTTTCTGATTACTTCTTTCATACACCTTCATGGAATCAGCACTTCTTAGTTACATCCTTCACTGCATCTCATTTGCATTGTTTAGTCTTGTTGACCAGACGATTGTTTTAATTTAAAGCATTCACTTTAGTTTTATTTTCAGTGTTCCCTCTGTGTATTTTTACCCTTATCTTTGTGTCTACGTTATGGTACCCTGTACCACCCACCGCCCTTCTTCAGCATCTTACTTTCTTACATATGGGTGTTTCTGTTTTTAGCTCCATACGTTATCCATCATGCATCCCATTTTCATCATAATTTCTTCAACAACATCTCACGGTTTGTATAGCACTTCTGTTTTACTTTATCTTCAATGTCTGGCATGTATAATATAGTTAGTTCCTTCATCATGTACATTTGAAGGTATGCCACAGAGGGTTCATATCCATCATTTGCAGTCATCTTAAAGCATCCTTTTGGATTTCTATAATTTATCAGTATATTTATTTCTTTTATTTCATTCAAATTTTCCTGCTGTAATTAACCTATTTCTATCTATAGCATCTGATAATATATATATATATAGGTATATTTATATCACTGTTACAACAGACTTTGACTGGATATATATATATATATATATATATATATATATATATATATATATATATATATATATATATATATATATATATATATATATATATATGCATACCAATAATGGTGGTAGAATTGCTGAAGAAATACTTGTTCTGCGTTGGGGAACCAATGGTGACTATGTCTGGCTATGCGTATGAGTTCAGAATTTCCGTACATACTTCTGAGTATCTTTCCACCAAAGATCAGGTATTAGGATTTGAATTTCTGAATAGTCCTGATAAAACTCTAATCACACAGGGTTACTTACCATTGGCTCTGAGTTCACGTCGTGCATGATTTGGGATCACTAATGAAGTGTTGTTATGACTCCAAGGATGTTCTGAGAATAAAAGCCATATGGAGGAAAAGAAGTATGATATTAGGTCCTTTTCCAACAAAGGTATGCTGCGTCGTGAGCACTTCATCTGTCATTCATTCACAGGGTTCATTAACAACTACTATAAAGTCTTGTTCATCAATGAACCATAAGGAGTGGTAATCATTTCCAGCGATTTGTTACCATATCCCTTCCTGCTCAAACCTATAAATAGTAGCCCTACTGTTGGTGAACAAGAGGATATCAAGGATCTGCTGGCTCTACCTGTGTTACCTCCTGATATCTTGAGCCACTCGGTCTGGGAACTGCTTCTTGGAACCTTATTTGCAAACTTCAGAATGTTCATCAGCAGTAGCTGCTATTGTCCTTGACCCAGAAGAATTATTTATTTTCTCTGGATGCGTGGATGGAAATATTTTTTTTCAACAACAATCAGCATTGTACTTCAATACCACAATACTTCTGTTTCGAAAAGATCAATCGATGTTATAAATTGGATAGGTATTCCTTCAACTCAGAACTTTAATGGTATTAGAGAATCATGATATCTTGTACACATTTTTTTTTTGCTTCCAGAGTAAGGGAATTGCCTATTGTATGTACTATGTGAATGCTAACATTCTGCAAAAATAACAAACCAAACCATTTTTTTTATGCAAGCAGCTGTGTGAATAGAACAGTATAACATGCATATATTGCTTACTCAACTGGAGGTGTTATATTACAACAATTTGCATTCATGCACTCCCTTTACAGGCGACTCAGGTCGCTGCACCTTCATCCCATTTTCATAAGCTCTCAAACTCTTGCTATCCCTGTGCATTCACCTCAGCCCATTCTTTATATCCGTGACCATCTCACAAAACTTATAGCAATGACAAAGTATTGCTGTAATGCTTCACCATAGTAGTGCCAAGGCACTACCGTGGCTTTTCATTCACATCAATGCAGGGCACTGCCACAATTCCTTCAACCATGCCTGTATCTACCTCCAGCCACACTTTCACAACAACATCGGCAGCACATCATTACATTCCACATAAATTTTTCTTTGTTTTCCTTTATCAGCTGCATCCTCTTCGCCATCTGCAAAATATACTATTCACCCCACTATCCTGTGCAAAACCCACATCCCATGTTATTTTATTTCCTGTACAAACCCCCCAGCAGCACTGCCATCCCTTCCCATTCACCTTCCTGCTAACCTCCTGTAAGTGTACATCACACCTACTATTCCCACTGCTGCAGGCTTACCCATTTCACAACCTATTACTCCATTGTCAACACACAGTTGCTACACCTATTCTATCCTCTGTCGCGGCTTGTCACATTAGCCACAGATGTCCTCATATCTCTAGATTTCAGTCTGCATCTGTTGCACCTATACCATAGTCCCATTAGCATTTATCCACCTTTATAGCTGTTTATTGTTCATCATTCCATCATGCTGCAAACACAACTGTAGCAGCACCATCCATGTTTAACATCCTTCACTGCATTTTCGCATCTTCATTCAACGTCATTGCATGTCACCTACAACGTATCAGTCCATCATCTTCCATCACCTGCATTATCACTATACACATCCGCCACTCATCTACTCTACATCCATGTTATATATATATATATATATATATATATATATATATATATATATATATATATATATATATATATATAAACACATTAAACGACTATCCTTCCATGCCTTAGATCATCCATGTTGTTTCATTGGGCATTAAGCACGGGGTAGGTATATGAGTGTCTCATCACTTGCATCTCTAAAATCAATGTGATATGTGTAATTCTCTTCTGCTTTCATACTAACTAAGTGTTTTGCAGGAATTTTTGAAAAATGTTGATTCCCCTCTTAGATTAGGATTCTATCATGTTAATTGTCATTGTAATAGCTAGATTATAAATGAGAAATCTACATTTTCAGTCTTAAATTAGAATGTATGAGCATGCATTTTCATGGAATTACTTGTTTTCATATCATTCTTTTTATTATTTCTCAAAAATTCACGAATGGGAATACGAATGGCATGTGCACCATTCTAACAGGAGGTGATTAAATCCTAAGTTGATGATTTGCATCAATGGCCATAGTCAGGATGTGAACAAAACTTAGGATTTTCATCTTTTATAGAATAACACTGGATCTCCTTCAAAAATCATCATATTTTCAAATATTTTCTTCTTTTTCAGGGTTAACTTAAAATTAACTCAAAACGTATATCAATGGCCATAGTCAGAATATATTGAGAGTTAATTTCATTTTAAACTCTATAAAGGCACCAAAATATGTTTTATTCTTCATCTGAATTCAAATACGATTATTATATAATATATTCAATGACCATAGTCAGGAATGTATTATATTTTCAATCCTATTTTAATTCATTTAAAGAATGAAATATGCTTTTCAAATTCAATTTTAAATCTTTAAATTCATTCATTATTTAGGATAGAATTACATCATGTTTTCAAAAATTCTTTTTCAAAATCCAAGTGATTTCCTTCAAAATCTTCTTCACTTCTCAAATCAACTTTCAACTCTTGTAAATTCAAATACTATCTTCAGATTCCAACTTCAAATTCAAAGTCCAAATTTGACTTTGAAATTCATTCACAAATTCAAAAATTCCAATTCCAATTCCAATTCTATATCAAATCAAATTTCAAAGTTCAAATTGACTCTAAAGTTCCAAATTCATCTTCAGAATTCAATTTCAAATTCAGTTCAATTCAATTTCAAGGTTCAATTTAACTTTGAAATTTCTAAATTCATCTTCTATTCAAAATTGACTTTGAAATTCATTTGTATATTCAAAACTCAAATTCCAATCAAAGTTCAATTCAACTTTGAAATGACAAATTCATTTTCAGGATTCAAATTCAAGTTAAATTCAAATACCTCAAATTCCATTTCAAAAGTTCAAATTAAAACTTTGAAATTCCTGAGTCATCTTTTGATTTCTAAATCCAATCTTCATTTTGGATCTCAGACTTCAGATCCAATTCCGTTTAGGATTCCAGAATTCAACTTCATTTTGGATTTCAAACTTCAAATCCAAATTTCATTTAGGATTCCAGATCTCAGATCCAACTCCATCCTGGATCTTAGACTACGGATCCAATTCCGTTTAGGATTCTAGAACTTAATTCCATTCTGGAATTCCAGATTTCAAATCCAAGTCTATCTTGATTTCCAGATTCCAAAAATCAACTCCATTTTCAGATCCCATTTGGACTTCTTAAATCCATTCCTATTTTTAAAATTCCATTTAGATTTCTCAAAACCAAATTCCATCCTGATTTCAAACTTCAAATCTAAAATTCAATTCCATTTCAAATTTCATCCCCTCTTCCAAATTTAGGTTCAAAATTCAAATACAAAATCCATTCCTAACTCCGAAACTTCATTTATCCTTCTCTCATCTTTAAATCATTCTTTTCAATTAAAGATTTATTTTCCCAGCTCTAATTACTTCAAAAACTTAGAACTTTGAATATCTTTTCAAGACCTATCTCAAAAGTTCTAAGTTAGATTCAACTATTCAGAAATCATTTCTTTATTCACTTTAAAAATCTCAGATTTCCAAAAGTGTTTTCTCAAAAGCATATATTTCTGCATTTACATTGCACAAGCATGATTCTCTGTGTATTTTTAGACTTAGAATAAATTCTTGGATAATATTTCAGCAAAACAAAGGCATAAATTTGATTCTTGGTTTGATTACCCCTAGTAAAGGCGCCAGGAACGATCGAACCTCGTACCGACGAGCGAATCCCATCTCTCCATTTTCCCGCAAAATATTTCAAAATGGAGGCGAGTAATTTTCTAAATATTTTCAAATCAAGGTCAAGTGAGACCCCGCAAAAGAGTTCCTCTCTCTCTTCTATCTCTTTTTCCGTCTTTTATTTTCTCCCTTCAAAAAGGAGGAAATAAAGATTAGAAAGGAAAAGAGATGGAAGAGAGAGAAATACAAGAAAGGAAAAATTTTGCGATGATCACACCCACCACCAGGTGCCTCGTTGGCAACTGGTGCAGTACTTTTACGATGACCTGACCGAGAAGGACATGCAGATGGTTGATTCTTCATATGGGGGCACATTTATGCTCAAAAGCGAGGACGAGGCATGAGCTCTGTTCAAAATATTGAGTAAAAATGATATGCACCATGCCCTATCCTCGAGACTTGATAAGACTACATATGTTCCTAGTGGTCCTAAAAAGGGAGGGATTTATGAAGTTGGGTCCGAATTTGAATTGCAAATCAAAGTGGACTAGTTGAACAAGAAAGTTGATCAATTATTGGTCAATCCAACTTCATTAAATCACGTAAGAAAAGTGTGTGAGCTATGCGCTAGCCCTACACACTATGTTTCGGACTGTCCGACAACGCCACTCTATCCTGAATTCGTTTAGAAGCAAGTGAGTGCTGCCCAAGGTTTCGCCAAACTGGTGCACGATCCATATGCAACCACCTATAGCCCGAGATGGCGAAATCACCCCAACTTTTCATGGAGCAATCTATAAGCCATACCCCATCTGCCTTCTCAGACACAACACAAACCGGGTAACCCCCCACAAGGTTACCTGTGGTCCACATTCCCACAGGTCCCTCCCCAGCTTAGCTTGCCTTCTCTCTGATAGTCCACACCGAGTCAATCTTTTTAGGAGAAGCTTCTCGAGGCCTTCTCTGACATCAAGGCCAACCTTAGTTCTCATACGCAGTCGATAGCAAAGCTAAAAACACAAATGAGATAGTTGCCTGAGGCCATGAGTAGGCGAAACGAGAAAAGCCTCCCAAGTCAATCTGTTGTCAACCCGAGGGGTAAAGAACCCATGCACCATGACCTACATCTCACAGAATCTCATCAAGAGCAGGCCAACTCTATTATGACACTTCAGAGTGGGAAGGAACTCCACCCTACTCAGAAGAAGATTGGAGAGCCCAGTGGCAGACCTATTGACCAGTCGATCTCCCCTACCAGGCTCAAGTAAAGCGAGCAAGGCCCACGACCTATGCATTCTCCTTCGTATATTCTTAGATCCCCTTTTCCTCGGGCTTTAAAAAAACTGAATGATTTTGGCAAGCAGGGGGCTAGAATACACGAAATGCTCGACATATTTAAGCATGTTCACATAAACCTCCCTCTGCTGGATGTCATCCAACAAGTGCTTGCCTATATAAAGTTTCTTAAGAAACTTTGCATACAAAAAAGAAAGTCAAGATCGCTGCCAAAGAATATCTTTCTAACTAAGCTGGTGAGCTTTGTGTTTCGACACCAAGCCCCAGATAAACTGAAGGATCCTAGGGCACCGATCATCTCTTGTGTCATAGGGAACATGACCATCAAGCGTGCTTTGCTCGATCTTGGGGCCAGCATGAACATATTATTGGGTTCTCTTTATGACATTTTTGGGATTGGAGATTTAAAACCCACCACGAGCATCCTACAGTTGGCTGACAGGTCTACCAAGATTCCTCGAGGAGTATTGGAAAATGTGTTAGTCAAGGTCAATGACTTTTATTTCTTTGTTGATTTTCTCATTCTAGATACGGAAGGTATTGATGTCGCTCACCGGACCCCCATCATTTTTGGCAGACCATTCTTGACCATTGCCAATGCATGTATTGACTATCGTACTGGAGAGATTGATGTTTCTTTTGACAATAAGCGATTGTGGATAAACATATTTGATACTGCCATGAGAGCGACAAAAAATGACAAATGTTTCTATGTGGAGGGCAGTCATCCTCAATGAAAGTAATCCAATCCATCACAGTTGGAGAGATGATGTAAACACCCCAAATTTTACAAGTTCATCTCTGGACACCCCCTTTTATAGATGCCAACCCCTTTAGTACAGTGTAGGAGTCTAACCCCTAAGTCCATTCCAGTTTAGGTGTCATTTCACCCCCATTTTGTCAATAAAATTATTATTTTACCCCTAGGTCACCTTAGATCCTTCTTAGTTAGACCCAACCAAGCTCATTTTAAGTTCAAAAGAGTTAGAATGTCAGTCATTTCTAGCTTCTCTGAGCTCACGATGAGTAGTGTCATTTCATTTCAGCTAAATTTGGTTCATTTCATGTGAAATGAGCTCATTTCTAGCTCGAGTTCAAGCCAATTGTCCCAAAGTCAGTTAATTTTAGTCGATCTTCTTTCCCTGTGTCTAACATGAGCTCATCAGGAGTTTAAGTGGTCTAATTTTAGTTCAAAATTGTTTTCCATATTCTTGGAATTCATTTTAGCTCAGTTCAGCTCATTTTAGCTAAAATTGAGCTAACCCCAGTCAACCCAATTAGGATTTAGCCCCAGATTTAGTTCATCTTAGTTTAGTTGAGTGTCATCTTAGCTCAAACCCAATACAATCTTGTTACTCACTTCACTCTATAGTGAAATCCTCATCATTTCATTGAGAATTGTGTTTGTTTTCGATCACCGGGTCTAGGAATCTAGTTGAGTCAGTGTCTTTTTAGTTCATCTAAGTTTAGAAACCCTAGAACTCAGTTCAATTCAATTCAACCTCGTTCAAACCAGTCTTCCAAGTGTCACCCTTCACCCTACAGGGCAAAATCATTTCTGATCTTGGTCATTTATGCTCAGCATGGCAATTCAATCAATTTCTAGTCTAAACTCGGATAAATTCCTTTTCTGAAATTATACCTATATCTGAGATTCATTTCATGTTTCAATTTGGACATTTGATCCAGTATTGGATCCGATATCCAATATTTATTCTCTATTCTAGACCTGGACCCTGTTATCTAATTCTGCTTTATTATCTATATCTAGAGTCCAACTTGTTTTCTGAATCTGGATTATCTTATCAGATATCCTAGATCCAATCATTTGTCATTCTGGATCTGTTCTTCAACTCATTTAATATCCAAGATCCATTTTCACCTTATTTCTGATCTGGTTCCACTTCCTAATTTTATCTTTGATCTAGGATCCAACTTATTCTTTTCATCAGCCAGGATCCATTTGAAGTGTTTTATCTTTGATCCAGGATCTTTCATCATTTTCAAATATGGATCATACTCATGGTCTGAGATCCAGATCCATTTATCATTTTAAAACTTTGGATTCAGATCCAAATTCAAACCTTCTTCTAATTCCAAATCTGGGTTTAAAACTGATCTTTTAAATCTAAAACCCAGTGCTTTACATTTGATATTTTGAAATATTTTTTTAGAAAAAAACATCTTTTTTAAGTGTCAGATCTAGATCTGGATCAAATTTGGATGTTATCAAGCTTGAATTTTGAAAATGAATCTTAGATCCAGTTCACTCCAGAAGGGACCCACCTAGGTGGCATCATCTATGGATTCATCTTTTCATTTTGTCCTTGTTATTTTTTTTAAAAGAATAGTTGATTTAGGACTTTGATTTTTGCTCATTATCTTTTGATTTTACCCTTTTATTTATTATTTTTTTAAAAACCCTTTTAAACATTTTATTTATTTTTAAAATCAAATGTGGGACCCACCTAGGTGAAACCACATTTGGATTTATCTTGTTAGAGTTTTAATTAGAGTAAAATAAGAAAAATCAAAACATAGTTTCACTTAGAACTCCTCTAGGAAAATCGCCCCTCCCTAATTTCCTAATTAATTGCTAATTAAGTTAATTAGAATTCCTATCCTTACTTCTAAAAAATATTATAAATAGGGTACAAGGGGGGAACGTCCAACCATCTATCCATCAACAGTAGGCTCTCTCCCTTGGCTCCTCCTCCAGCCCAAGGTAAAATCCCTCTCTCTCTCGTTTATTTTGATTTTTCTTTTCTTTTTCTATGCTGCTGCCCCCCTCTTTTCCCTTCTTCTTCTTTAATCTATTTTTTTTATGGTAGCATCAATGATTAATCCAGTTGCATGTAAACCCTCATCTCCTTGCTCTTTTCATATTTTTTTATTGATTTTATCTCAGCCAACAAGAAGATGGAGATTCGACCTTTCATAGATCGAATCTCTCTTCCAATCAACTACAACAATCCCATGCAGATCTCATTTCTTTTTATTTTATTTATAAGCATCTTAGATTTAGATTTAGATTATTTCATCCATACAAAATCAGAAAAATATTGCATCTGTATTTTCTTTTTCGTTTATGCATATTTAGATTAAGTTCTTTAATCTTCTTTAACAGTCCTACTTAAATCTTGATTCTGGCATCGCATTAGCATTGTTATTTTGTGTGCGTATTTTTATCATTTCGATCTGAATTTTTTATGAGGGTTATATTCATATGTTTGCATGAATTTGGCAAAAATTCATGATTTTTGGGCATCTGATGACCCATTTTTAAAATAAAGAACCGAAACCTGTCTTCTGCACCATCAAGACGCTATGCAGAATCTGGGTCAACTTGCCAGACTCATATCTCCCAAACCAAAGATCATTTTTCAGATCCATAAAAAGTGACTTCTTTGTCTATGTATCTAGTTTTTTTTGTGTGATTTTGATGATTTTTTATGGTAATTTACTATTTTATTTTCATCTGAAATCAGAGCCTGCTTTTCTTGAATCATCAGGCGTGTTCAGATCTAGGATCATCTTGCCGGAGTCGTATCTCCCTAACCGAACATGATCTCTCTGATCCATAAGAAATGATGAATCCGGCTACATGTCTAGTTTCTGTTGGGTAATTTTGGTAAATTTTTATGACTGTTTGTTATTTTATTTTGACCCAAAACCAGAATATGCTTTTCTTGAATCATCGGGCATTATCTAAAATCAGGTGCATTTTGCCAGAATCATATCTCCCTAACCGAGGATGCTTTTCCTGATTCGTAAAAAAGAATCTTTTCATTGTTATGTTTAATTTATCTCTAACAAAATTCATGAATTTTTATTTCTGTTTGATATTTTATTCTGGTCTGACACTGTGATAGGTACAAAATAGCCTATTCAGCAGTCCGTTTTCACTTTTTAATTTAATATCTATTTGCAACATATTCATTTTTTAGGGTTGTTAGGATTGTTCATGTCGATTTTCATGATTTTTGAAGGTCATTTGATATGTTATCTTACTATTTTGTAAAAACTGTTTTCTTGTAGGATCTAGTTCTGCAAAAATATGGGCATAGTCAATCTTTTCTTGTTTATTTTATTATTTTCATAAATAGTTTTTTTATTTTTAGAATATGATTATTTTCTTGATCATGTCAGGGTGCTCTCCACTCAATTTGGCATCATTTTGAGTTTTTTTGGTCTTCAGATTAAGCACATTTCAAAACCATTTTCTGAAAACCCTGGTTTTTAACACTGTTTTTGCAATTATTCTCAACTTTCTGGGGTATTTTGGTCATTTTGCCTTTAATTCCAAATTTTAAATTTTACAATCAGATTATTTTTATATTTTATTAAATCATGCATCATCCTTTATTTTATTTAGAATTTTTATTTTATGAATGCATAAAAAAAGGCTTATTTCAGAATAAATATCCCTCAATTTCCAGATATTGTTGGATAAATCCAGAAAAGCCTATATTTTTCTACTAACCTATTTGCTGATTTTGCAAAAAAGCTCAAGATTTTATTTTATTTTTATTTTTTCCTTTCCTTTTCTTTATTTTATTATTCAATTATTCAATGTAAATTGTAATCAAATACCAAAAATAGTGAAAATTTCCTTTATTTATTTTGGCATACATAAATTGCATTTGCATATAGTTTGTTTTTCTTATTATTAATTGCTATGGTTTGTCATGCATATGCACCTTCTTAAATTCCACAATGGTGAAACACGAATGGCATGTGCACCTTCTTCTAAGAAGTTGATAAACTTAGTAAAATTCATATTTGTGGCTATAGTCAGAATGCAAATGAAATTCAGATTTATTATTATTTTTTTAAGTTACAAAAAGCCTACACTCTTGGGCTATTTTCCAAAATCGTTGCATACTTTTAATCTTTTAAAAACATTTTCCAAAACCTTCCTTTTAGAATTTAAATAAAGTATATTCAAAATATATTTGTAGCCATAGTTATGGATATATGGCTGATTCATTTCATTTGAATTCTATAAGGCACAAAACCCCCTTTTTATCGAAAGAATTTTCAAAAAAATAAAAGAATTTATCAATGATTTTTCTCAAATCTTTCAAAATAGAATTCTGACAAATTGCATCTATGTATCATTTAGACTTAGGTTGCATGATAGGGCCACACACCCAATCATTTGGCTCTTCCTTTCAAAATTTTGATTTCTTAAAATATCTCATTTTCAAAGCAGTTCCAGGCATTCATCATGTTTTTCAATAAATTTTTTTAAATCATGTCACGTGTATGATTCCATTCTGCATTATAGGATTTAAAATAATCACTTAGACATTTGAATAAAACAAGGCATATTGTTCAATCCTTGATTCGATTACCCCTGATTATGGCTTCAAGATAGTTGAACCTCGTATCGACAGGCGAGTCTCCTTTCCCAAGATTTTCCTATATTTTTCAAAAGGGAGGTGAGTTTTTCTTAAACTTTTTCAAAAGGTCAGTTGACTTGCGAAAGTAAAGTTTTGCATGATAACAAGTTTGGCGATCATGATGGGACCTGTCTTCAAATTGATTGAACTTATGCATTGTTTTGTTCAAATATCTTAGTTATTATTCTAGCAATGTCAGCCTTTTATTTGTGAACCTAGGAGCCTAGAATCTGACCTAGCTAACATTGATGTATGTAGGCTTAGGCATGGTTTGGTAGGACTGATTGAGGATATCTATTCATGCTCACTTAGACCTAGGTCAAATATAACCCTCCTCAATCTAGGTATTTAATGCAAACCCTGTATGCAAGTGTGTGATCTCATGTTATTTAAAGCTCTATTTTAGGTCAAAATGCATTAGAGCCCTCTAATTTTTGCATGAATGACTTGATGATGCATGAAATGCACATCATGTTATTAATATATTCATGCATTTTTAGGTGATTTTAAGATTTAGAACCCATGATTGGATATATTTTGGCATAATGGAGTCATGGTTCGAATTTCAGGAAAATCGAAGTTAAAATGAGTGAGATATGACAATTTTAGTGTTTGGGCACGGATTTCAAGGTGATTCGGATCCAGATCCGACCCAAATAGACCATCTTGGGCCATGGATCAGTGTTTAAAACATCATAATACATCTCCAACGTGATCCAAAACTCATTTAGAAAAGGTTTTCAGAAAACCCTCTCCAAAAGAGGCGCAGAGCAAAATTTTCCATTTTAAACCTCTTTTGCAATTTTGGAAACTTGAGCCAAAAGATAAAAACGAGTTTTCTGAAAACCCTAGACATTTTTTTGCCTAGGGATTTGTGCCTCCTCAACTGAATCTTGCTCCAGCCACCTTCTTCCACAACCATTCCACTCCAACACCATTTTGTCTTTGGGTTTTGCTAGAGATTCAAGCATTTTCCCTTTGTTATTTCTATTCAATTTCATATCTATTTCCCCTTGCTGGTTACTGAGCATATGTTCTTTATTTTGCAGGTGTAGCAGAGGTTGAAGACACTATTCTTGCGTGGAGTGTCGTCTACTCCAACAAGAAAGATCGGCCCTACCTCCATCCGATCCTCTAATCCACCCGATCGCAAATCGGTTCACTTTCCGCCCTCGGTGTACTTCAAACGTGTTGCAGCTGCAAGAACGAGTTCCGTTGTGAGGTTCCAGCATCATTGAAGAAGATGAGACGCATCTCCATAGGCTGATTCCGCTCTTTCCACCCCCACAGTCGTCGGATTGCCCTTGAGGTAGGTCTTCCGTTCCTCCATTCTTTTAGATAGATTCGTGTCACCTATAGTCGATTCTTTAAATCTCAACCCATGCTCTGATTTTCTCCTTCTTTGACAGCAAACCACTGTCATTTTTCTATCATTTCCTAATTTTGAATGTCGTTTTTGGGTCTAGATTAGGCGAAATCTTTAAATTGCAAATCGTTTTAGTCAAAAAGTGAAAATCGGCTAGCATTGGTTCTAACCGATTTAGCGTTTTGTCCAAGTCTAAGTTTTGAGTTTTCGTCCCAATGCAGTCTGTTAAAAATATTATATTTCAAGTATTTTATGATTGAATTTAGTTTGCTTTCATGTTGAATTGCTGGTTTAGTTATTTTTGAGACAATTTGGAGAAATCGGCTAGTGTGTCTTGTCTAGATTTAAGGATTTTCTAAATTTCAGTCTAGTTATTTTTTGGCTGCAAGTAGGTTGAGTCTTAGTTGTTCTAGAGTGAGTCTAGCTGTAATTAGGTTGAAGGTTGTGTTTACATTTTGTTAGAAATTGGTTTCAAAAAGAAAAAGAAAAAATTTATTATCGTTTTTTATAGTTTATGTAATGTCAATTTTTTTAGGTGTAGTGTGGCTTTCTTCTCCAAAGGGACGTCTACCATTAAAGCACAACTTGGTTTTAGGTTTTATTTAGTAAGTTATTAGGATTAGGTAGGTTCAGTATAGTGTCTAGATTCATTTGTGTGTTAGTACAAAAGACGTTTAGTAGCTGTGTTTAGGTAAGTTTGATTTGTGTGTTGTCTAAATTATTTCTTCTGAAAATCGTGTTCTACATGCCATGTCTACCCCTTTTTGTTAGGTGTGTATAGGTTAATTTAGTTATATTAATATTAGATTATATTAGATAAGTAATTAATATTGCAATTTAGAAGAAGGGTAGTTGAGTAATTGAGGTTGAGAAACGATTTTGATAAATTTGGACTCCTCCAAATTCGTGGGATGCATTTAAAGAAAGCTTTGAATTTTTGTATCCAGCCAAGTTAGAAAGGATTTAGCTTTTAAATTTTGGAAACAAATTTTGAGTTTCAAATCAATTTCTAAAAGTGTTGGTCACGATTTTGGGAAAGGGTTTAATTGTCATACTTTCTTTTTATGAAAACCTAAAAACGTGTGGGGCCTTCCAGCTGGATGATTTTGCAATTCCAAACCTTCCCATTTGGTTATAAAGACAATTATGGAGGATGAATTCATTTCCAATTTCGTTACTCTCATTTATTAACCCTTTTTCTAACTTTCTATATTGACCTAGCATAGACTTAGTATTAACCATTTTAGTAAACGTTGAATTAACTTTAGGTTGTAGAAATCGTGATTTTCCTTTTAGGTAGGTATTCATTAGTATTCATTGACTTCAATTTAGGCGTGTAACTTAACTAGATTCATTTAAATATATATTTTTTATTTTTATTCCTTTTCGGTTTTGATAGATAGTCTGTATTCCTTAGGGTCTATTTTAGTTAAGGTTCCAATAGAGTCGATCTAGTGGTTGGTCTTAGTTAGTAGCGTGAGTCTAGTCAAGGTCAACCCTTAGTCGTCATCCTCATTAGCTTAATTCAATTAACATCTAATTAGTGAAGTAACCTTAGATAAATTAACTTAGTAATATTAGAATAATGCTCGTTTTTCCCTTTGGTTTTAAAGTTAACCGTTGTGTCTTTTGTTATTTAGTTATTTCACATTGACAAGAGTGCATTAGGATTACTTGCATATATTAATATAGGTTTTTCCAATTTGCATTGCATATTTATTCATGATAGTTTAAGCTTTACGTTTTGCTTAGAATAGATTTATCATTAACTTGTTTCATTCAATTGCATGTCGTGTAGTTATTTTAATTTCTGTTATTTCCGGTAGTTTAATAGTCATTTAGCAGTGTGTAGAACTGTTTTTATAGAGCATTTAAGGCTATAGTGCAATTAGATGGTTTTCCCAAGTGAATAGTGCATTGATTCTAAAACCCGATTTTTGTTGTATCTTGCACTCATCATTTTATGTGCGAATTTTTGAAGTTTTTCCCTTCATCAAGGTGTTCACTGTCAACAGACCAAAAATCAGCTCATTTCGAGTTGATTTGGTCTGATTTTTAAGTGTTTTTCAAAATCAGCTTTTTTGGGTTTTTCAGTTTCACAAATTTGAAACGCTTATATCTGGAGTTTCAGAACGATTTTTTCAAATTTGTAAAATCTAACAGATTCTTGAATCTGTCAAGAACATAACAGAACAAAAGAAATTTTGTGAAAATTGGACTTTGTTTGCCTCTTCACTTCCTCTGTTTGCGAAAAGCTATCAGAATCCATTTTTGCACTAGTTAGGGGCAAAACAGTCATTTCATTAGTAGTTTGAACTTCGATAGTTTCAGTGTTTTTCTGCATATTAGTTAGTATATTTGCATCAATTAACTTAGTTAGACATAGTATCATTAGTTTGTAGACTTAGAATTAATAATTTAGTTAATTTTTAGTTTTAATTAGAATTTAATTCAGTAATTCTTCGTAGAATTAGGTTTAGCATAATTCCTAGATTTATTTATCTTAATTGTGTACTGACTTATTCTTTTCTTTGTTTTAGGTTGATAAGCTTTCTACAGATTACGAGGTTAATCTTGTCTAGTGTGAAAAAGTGATATTTGGCAAAAGAACGAAATTGCCCTTTGCGATCTGAAGAAGAATTTAGATTTGTTTTTCTAGTTAAATTATAAATTTTATTCTGTAATTTCTTTAGAATTGTATTTGTTAACTTAGATTCAGAGTTTGATATTAATAAATTGAACTTTTTAGAAGTAATTTGGATATGTCTCGTTCCCTGTGGATTCGACCCGTACTTTCCACATCCGTGGAAAGTCGGTTTTTATTACTTTTGGTTGATGATTTTCCAACTGTTTTATTGAAAAATATTGTTTTAAAAATACCGCTTACAAAAATCCAACCAAATTTTGGCGCCGTTGCCGGGGAACGGCGAATATATTCTGTTATTTCTTAGATTTCAGTTTATTAATCTGTGTTTAGTTATTTAGCTGTTCTTATTTTTTCTAGTTAGTAGGATTAACATAGTTAGTAAACATAGGATTCACTAACTGTTTTTCTAGGATTCACTGAATTTCATTTTGCAAGGAGCGATTAGACAGGTGGGTTTTAGAGAACATAGTTTGTGATTTTCTACATTTCTTTATTTTAGTAATTTAGATTAGAATTTGTTTTGTTATTTCATTTAGCATACTGAGTTAATTCTGACATAGTTAGCGTAGCATTGTTAATTAGTCTTTGCTTTTATAATTTGCATTATAGTACTTAGATTAACATAGTTTATTTTAGATTTAGGTCGTTTCATACATCTGGTCTTAGTACCAGTGTATGCAGGGGCGAAGAGCTTTGGGTACTCCATTGCATCTGTTTGTTGACAACCCAGAGAGAATTTTACATTCTCCTTGAAGTTCGACAACAGTGGGTGATATGGATCCTCCAGCTCCAGCTCCAGTTTCTCCTCGCACTCTGAGGGAGTACTTCACTCCCACAGACTATGTTCAGGCATCCTGCATTCGGAGACCCGATGTAGGAGAGCATCATTATGAGATAAAGGCCAGTATCATTCAGATGCTTCCATCCTTTTATGGCCTTAGTCATGAAGATCCCTATAGGCATTTAGATGAATTCCTCGAAATCTGTTCTACAGTAAAGATACAGAATTTCGATGATGATGCATTGAGATTGACCCTGTTCCCATTCTCATTGAAGGACAAGGCCAAGTATTGGCTAAAGTCCTTAGATTCCATAGAAATAGGGTCTTAGGATCAGTTGCAGCAGGAGTTCCTGAGAAAATACTTTCCCATAGGTAGGACAAACCAGTATAGGTGAGTCATCACTAGCTTTTCAGAGCTAGATGGTGAGCAGTTTCATGAGACCTGGGAGAGAATGAAGGATCTCCTTAGGAAGTGTCCCCATCATCAGGTGCCGAGATGGCAGTTGGTGCAGAGTTTTTACGATGAATTGTCTGACAGAAATCGTCAGATGATCGATTCTTCATGTTGCGGGACCTTCATGTTGAAGAGCGAAGATGAAGCATGGAGACTGTTTGACACATTAGCAGAGAATTCTCTTCATCATGCTTCTAGCTCTCATACGGATAGAACCACACCTAGCATTCCGAAGAAAGGTGGTGTTCTCGAGATTGGTCCATCTACTGCATTACAATGCAAGGTGGATATGATTTCTCAGAAGTTGGATCAACTTCTCACGGGCCCATCTACCAGTCAGCAGGTGTGTACTCTATGTGTCAGTCCGGCACATTAGATCACTGAGTGCCCTTCGGCAGCTCAGTATCCTGAATTTGTGCAAGAGCAAGTTCAAGTTGCTCAGGGTTACGTCAGACCCCCAAACAACCCATATTCACCTACATATAACCCGGGGTGGCGTAACCATCCTAACTTTTCATGGAAGAACCCTCAGCCTTCCACTCAGCTTCTATCTTCTCAGTCGGCTCGGCCGCCACCATTCACTCAGACATTTCAGAGGTTGAGCTATCCTCAGAACACTCCTTCATTTCCTCCTCAGATCTCACAAGAGTCTGCTCCACAGACCTCTTTCGAGGAGAAACTTCTCCAAGCATTCCAAGAGGTGAAAACCTCTAATCAGAATGCTTTCGAGAAGTGTAGTCATATTTTGAGCTCACATACCCAGTCCATCGCGAAGTTAGAGTCACAGATGGGACAGTTAGCTGAAGCGATCAGTAAGAGACCTGAGGGTAGTCTGCCGAGTCAGGCAGTGATGAACCAAAGGGCAAGGAACAAATGACGGGAGGCCTATACATTACTGAGTCACAACAACAGGCCAAATCTGTTATGGCCCTTAGGAGTGGACGTGAGTATCACGCCGAGAGTAGAGAGAAGACAGATGAGCCAGATTCGAGTATACCATCTTCTGTGGCTCAATCATCTACCCCAGTTCATGAGCAGGATAAGAGTGAGCCTTCTCACAAAGAGGAGGACCCCCAGATGTATATCCCCAAACCACCCTATTCCAAAGCGTTAGAATCTCCCGGTGTCAGAGGAAAGCAAGGCACAAAGGTCCAGGACATGCTTGAGATCTTCAAGCATGTACAGATCAACCTGCCTTTGCTAGATGCCATTCAGCAGGTGCTGGCTTATGACAAATTTCTGACGGAACTATGTACCCAGAAGAGAAAATCTAGAGGAAAAGTTCCTACCAAGGTCCATCTGACTGAGCAGATGAGTTCAGTGATTCAGCACCAGACTCCACCAAAGCTTAAGGACCCTGGAGCCCCGATCATTGCATGTACCATCGGAAACATCCGGATAGAACGCGCTTTGCTCGACCTTGGAGCAAGCGTGAACATTCTGCCCAGATATTTCTATGATTCATTTGGGCTAGGAGAAATAAGATCGACTCCGATTACACTGCAGCTAGCAGATCGTTCTGTCAAGGTACCGAGAGGTGTCTTAGAAGACGTGTTAGTTAAAGTGGATGAGTTCTACTTTTCAGTCAATTTCATTATCCTTGACATGGAAGGAGTTGATAGCCAGCACCAGACTCCGATTATTCTGGGCAGACCATTCTTGGCGACTGCCAATGCATGTATCAATTGCAGAACCAGAGCCACGGACTTGTCATTCGGCAATAGAAAAGTTAGGCTGAACATCTTCAATGCCGCGATGGGTCCAGTGGGAGATATGGAGTGCTTCCAGGTTGATATCACACAGGATTTAGTGAAAGCACAACCAGAGTTGTACATGAGAGGATAGTTGTAGAGTTAATGTAGACGTGTCTGTAGTTTTGTCAGGATTCCCTCCTTGGAGAGGAAGCATTGAGCCTCTTCCACCACTTGCGGAGACCCCCGCCAAATCTTCGATAGAGTCTCCCCCGAAACTTGAGTTGAAGCCCTTACCGGATTCACTCAAGTATGCATACCTTGGAGTTGGTGAGACTCTGTCTGTGATTATCTTGTCACTGCTCACAGAGGAGCATGAGCAGAGACTGCTTGACATTTTATGAGAGCACAAGGCAGTGATTGGCTGGGGGGTTGCTGATTTAAAAGGGATTGATCCTTCATTCTGCATGCATCAGATTCATTATGACGAAGAAGCCAAGCCGGTGCGGGACACATAGAGAAGATTAAATCCTAACATGAAAGAGGTGGTGAAAAATGAGGTGGTCAAGTGGTTAGATGCTGGGATCATATACCCCATTTCTGATAGCCAGTGGGTCAGTCCGATTCAGGTTGTGCCGAAGAAATCTAGACTCACTGTTGTGGAGAACGAAAAGGGAGAAAGCATTCCAATGAGGACCACCACAGGGTGGCAAGTCTGTATTGATTACAGGAAGCTGAACGTGGCAACACGGAAGGATCACTTCCCGCTGCCATTCATTGATCAGATTTTGGAAAGACTCGCATGACAAAGCTACTACTGTTTCTTGGACGAATATTCGGGATATAATCAAGTAGCTGTCCATCATGATGATCAGGAGAAAACCACATTTATATGTCCATATGGCACTTTCGCGTTCAGACGTATGCCGTTCGGGCTGTGCAATGCCCTAGCAACTTTTCAGAGGTGCACGTTAGCTATCTTCTCTGACATGGTGGATGATGTCATGAAAGTTTTTATGGACGATTTTTTTGTGTATGGCTCTTCCTTTGAGAATTGCCTTCAGAAACTTACTCGAGTACTGAGTAGGTGTATGGAGACAAACCTAGTTTTGAGTTGGGAAAAGAGTCATTTTATGGTCCAAGAGGGGATTGTGCTGGGACACATTGTGTCCAAGAGAGGAATAGAGGTTGATAGAGTGAAGATGGAATCTATTTCTCGATTGACCCCACCCACCACTGTTAGGAAGGTTCAGTCATTCTTAGGGCATGCCGGATTTTATAGGCGGTTCATCAAGGATTTTAGCAAAATCTCTCGACCGCTTTGCTCATTATTGGAAAAGGATCAGCCCTTTGATTTTGGTGATGATTGCATGAAGGCCTTTGAGATACTCAAAGAGGCCTTGACTACTGCGCCCATTTTGAGACCTCCGAATTGGATGCTTCCATTCGAGATTATGTGTGATGCTTCTGACTATGCTATGGGGGCCATTTTAGGATAAAGGATTGACAAGAAGCCCTATGTGATATACTACGCGAGTAGAACTCTATCTGATGCTCAAATGAATTATACCACGACAGAGAAGGAACTACTCACATTAGTATTCACATTGGATAAGTTTAGGTCCTATCTTCTCTGTTCGAAGGTGGTTGTCTATTTTGATCATGCTGCATTGAAATACCTTCTTAGCAAGAAAGACACCAAATCGAGACTCATCCGATGGGTCCTGCTACTACAAGAGTTTGATCTCGAGATTCGAGATAAGAAAGGAAGTGAGAATGTAGTAGCAGACCATCTTTCTAGGCTGATCGTGGAGACCACTCAGTATCAGAGACCGATCAGTGATTCTTTCCCCGATGAGCAGATTATGGCAGTTAGAGCATCGCAATTACCCTGGTTTGCAAATATTGTGAATTATCTCGTTTCGAGGCAGATCCCTGAGCATTGGAATAAGAATAAGCGAGAGCGATTCTTATCACAGGTGAGACAATATTATTGGGATGAATTAGAGTTGTTCAAATATTGTGCAGACCAGATCATCAGGAGATGTATCCTGGAGGAGGAGTATGAGTCCATCCTCAGTTTTTGTCATTCATTAGCCTGTGGAGGGCATTTTAGTAGTAGGAAGACAGCTGCAAAGGTTTTGCAGTCTGGATTTTTTTGGCCCACACTCCACAGAGATGCGCATGAGTTCTGCAGGAGATATATTCGTTGTCAGCAGACTGGGAACATGTCCAAGAGGAACATGATGCCCTTGCTCCCGATTTTAATTATAGAGATTTTTGATGTGTGGGGCATAGATTTTATGGGGCCATTTTCGCCATCATTCGAAAATTTGTATATCTTAGTGGCGGTTGATTATGTGTCAAAATGGGTCGAGGCTGTGGCAACCAAGACCAATGATCATAGAGTGGTGCTTAAGTTCATTAAGCACAATATTTTCAGTCGTTTTGGTGTGCCACGCACGATGATAAGTGATGGTGGCAAGCATTTCAGGAATGTACAGATAGCTTCTCTTCTGAGAAGGTATTCTGTCAATCATCGATTCACCACTCCTTATCATCCGCAGACCAGTGGATAGGTCGAGGTTTCTAATAGGGAAATAAAGCGGATTTTAGAAAAGGCAGTTCGCCCGGATGGCAAGGATTGATCTCAGCGCTTAGATGATGCACTTTGGGCATATAGGACTGCATTTAAAACTCCCATTGGCATGTCCCCGTATAGTCTTGTTTTTGGGAAAGCGTGCCACCTCCCTGTCGAGCTGGAACACAGAGCATATTGGGCAATCAAGAAGTTTAATTTTGACCTCACCCAGGCTGGCAAAGAAAGATCATTGCAGCTCACCGAGTTAGAAGAACTCAGGAATGATGCATATGAAAATGCCAAGTTATATAAAGCTCGCACTAAGGCATTTCATGACAAGCACATTATCAAAAAAGTGTTTGAGCCGGATCAGAAAGTTTGGTTGTTTAATTCTCGTTTGCATCTATTTCCAGGAAAGTTAAGGCCAAGATGGGATGGACCTTACATTGTGAAAGAAGTATTTCTACACGGGGCAGTGACATTATTCGATCCACAGACCGGAGGCACATTTAAGGTGAATGGGCAAAGACTGAAGCCCTACATATCAGATGCCTTACAGGTTGGTGTGTGTGAGGTCTGGGATCTCACGAAGAAATAGGATTTGGGCAGAGGAATGTATCATATGTAGATAGTAGAGTAGTTTTTCAGTTCAGCATTTGCTTTTGTTAAGTTATTTTATTTCATATGAGCTTACATTTGTTCTGATTCATGCAAGTTTTATCTAAGATTCAATGTGTGAGGATTAGTTACTGTAAACACACAAAATTTCACCCTTATCCAGTGCTTACATTTCATGTGTCACTGCATATCATTGCATGCATTCGGCATACCATTTCATTGCATTGCATAGCATTGCATGTCATTACATCTCATTTTCGAGATCCAGAACTCCTGTTTTCAAAATATTAAATCCAGATTCGAGCTTTTTAAACTTTTCTTTCAAAATCAATTTTAAAACTTGGGGTTTTAATCAACATTATGTCATTCGCCAACCCCCAGGACCTTATATTTTGAAGTATTTTTCTCAGAAAACAATCTGGATTCGTTTTAAACTCAAATTTCAAGTGTTTTCAATTCTCAGATGAGACCCATTTAGGTGGTGTCGCTTCTGGATTCCTCTTGTCAAAAATCTCCAAAATTTCAGAGTCCTAGTTGGATCAGAACTCTTTTTCAGAATCCAGTCGGATCAGAACTCTACTTTTCACTACCTTTTTACCTGTTTTCAGAGAAAACCTTTTAAAATATTCTGTTTTGGCCAAAATTTTAAAGTCTTTGTTGGATCAGGACTCTTCTTCAAGAATCCAGTCGGATCAAGACTCTTCTTCAGAGTTTTAATCAGATTAGGACTATAATCTTTTACAGCTATTTTATCTATTTTCAATCAAACCTTTTAAAATCTTTCAAAATGAGTCAGAAACTCAAAGTTTTAGTCAAAACAGGACTCTGTTCAGAAAGTCCTAGTTGGATCAAGACTCTGATCCTGATTTCAATTTTGAAAGAATCTTTCAAAAATCTTTCCATCTATCAAAACTGTTACACTTTTATCAAAGAATTTCAAAATTCTGAGGTTTTATCTCAGAGTCCTGATCAAATCAAGACTCTACCCCAGAGTCCTGATCGAATCATGACTCTATCCAAAATTGGTTTTCGCACTTCATTTTCACTGGTTTTCAAAAGCTTTGCTCAAATTTCATCATTTGCTTATCAGAAAGCCAAAATTCTTAGAGTTCTGATCGAATCAGGACTCTTTCTTAGAGTCCTAATCAGATCAGGACTCTGAACCAAAACTTCAATTTATCGTATTTTTAACTTATTTTCAAAATTCTCAAATTTGCTTTCTCAGAAAATCCAAAAATCTGAGAGTCTTAGTTCAATTAGGACTCTGTCCTCAGAGTCTCAGTTGAATCAGAACTCTGTTTTATTTCAATATTTGTTATTGTTTACATTGTTTTACTAGTTCTTTCGTCTGTTTTCAGAAAAATATCAAAAAAATCTAGAGTTTCAGTCCGATCAGGACTCTGTCCCAGAGTCCTAGTCCAGTCAGGAGTCTATTTTGAAGTTTGTTTTTACTTCCATTTTCATTCTTTTCCATTTGTTTTTCAAAAAATAGGTCATTTTACAGAGTCCAGTTAATTTAGGACTCTATTTCAGAGTTCTGATTGAAATAGGATTCTAACCCTGACATTATTTTCTGACTTATTTCATCATTTTTGATAAAGCCTTTTCAAAAACTCCTTCATTTGGCTTTTAAAACCCAAAATCTCAGAGTCCTAAAATCCATGACTCTAACCCGGAGTTCCAGTTCGCCTGAGACTCTATTTTTAAAGATTTTGAATTTCAATTATTGATTTTAACCTCTTTTCAAAGTCATTTTTAGTGTTTATTTCAAAATTTTCAAAACATGGTGGGGGCCCACTCAGTTGGCACCACATCCAGAGGAGTTCTAACCCAGTTGGAACTCTATTCCATTTCAAAACTTTTAATTTCAAGTTTGCTTTTGAAAATCTTTTGAAAACTCTCTCAATTTCAAGTTTTAAAATCATTTTTTGAAAAACTCAAGTAAGGCCCACTCGGGGTGGCGCCACATTTGAGAAAGTCAGGGTTAGTTTAGGCTTAGTTAGTGTCTTGGTTAGTTGTAGAAGTTTAGAAGAGTAAAAATCTATTTTGGAAACTCATTTTTAAAGTTTGGTTTTTAAATTGTTGTTTTTAAAAAAAAAAAGTTTTAGTTAAAACTTTAAAAACCCAATGTGAGAAAATGCCAAGTGGCACCACATTTGGGGGCTTTTTAGGATTAGCTAGGGGTTAATTAGGAATTAATTAGGATAATTTAGACTAGGGGTAGATAGGTAACTCCAACCCAAAATCGCCCCCCTTAGAAGAGTCCAAAATTTTCAAAATTGTCAATTTTCAAAACCTAAAAAAACTTCTATAAATAAAGATCCATAGGGGGGCGATTTTTCCAGCTACCGCTTTGACAATTCTTGGAGCTTCTCTCTCCTCTCCAGCCTTTCCTTCATTGCTGCAACTCCAAGGTAATTATTTCTTCTAATTTCTTTAGTTTATGTAATGTTTTTAAATCAATTTTAACCATTGGCTCCATCTATTCTATGGATTAAACCATGGATTCAAGTCCAAGAACCTCAAGAGAGATTCAATAAGATGATCTAACTCTGTTTTGATATTTTTTCAGGGATTCTAATCCATTAGAATCAATTATAGTGTGGTTTTTCATGTTCTTAACCATTAAAACATGAGATTTACCCGTTAAATGGGTAAAATCCATGTTTTTTAAGGTAAAATCAAATTCCAGCCATGGATTCCCTGTGTTTATTTATTTTTTTTAATTATTTATGTTTATTACATGTGTTTTATCATAGAAATTAATTTTGTTTTGCTGTTTGATATTTTTTTATTATTATTTTCATTAGTTAAAGCATGATTTATTAGGTTTTGTCAAATTTCTGTGTGTTTTTAGTTTAGAACAGAAAAGAGCATGCTATTTCGGATTGAAATACTCACTGTTAATTGCTTATTTTTTTATATGTGATAAATGGATGTGTAGACAAACTACTGTAAAAAAATTAGAGGTTTTGGGATTCGGGAACCCTGTCAAAAAAATCGGATATCAAACCGTGATTTTAAATCTTTAAAATCGTTATTTAAATTCAAGAGGTAGCTTGCTGTTATGATATTTTTCTCATCCTATATCCGATTTGAGATCCGTAAAATGCTATGGATTAGTGTTGAGATGATTTATTTAATTTGAAATTTTGGTAATTTTTTGTTTCTGTTTAGTATTTTTCCTCTGACAGAGAATCAGATTTTAAATTTAAAACTTGTTAGGGTTTACCAAAACCCTAATCTGACTTGTGTTGATCATAGCTCTCAGACCTTAGATCCGATTCAGGATCTGTAAAAAAGGAGGTTCATTATTTTTCTGTCTTATGTTAACTGCTAAATTTTCAGAAATTTTTGATTAAGTTTACTATTTATTTTTGTATTTTCAACCCAAAGTATCTGTTGTAACCCCCGTTAGATTTGTTATATTTTGGTTCAGATTGCCGGAAAGGTTTCTCCCTAACCGGAGATGCTTTTTCCGATCTGTAAAAAGGAAAACCTCCATTTTTATGTCTAGTTAGTCTCTGTGAAATTTAAGTAATTTTCATGGAAGATTGACTCCTGATTTGGATCTAACTCTGAAACTGGTTTGTGACCTAGGTTAAAAATAGCTTATTTTAGGTTATTAATGCAATTTTCGGATTAAAATAATTACAAAAAAATATTTTTATAATTTAAATATGATTTTAGGGTCATAACAAGTACAGGTACCGTTTTTTATGAATTTTGGAATCCGTTTGATTCCTGAATTAATCAAATTGCAAAACAGGGCACCCGCAGGATCCCGAAACACTGCCAAAATCACAAATTTTGTGATATTTCTTGATTTTCGTGCATAGGTGTGTGTTTTTAAGGTTTGTTCATGTTTAGAATCATGTTAGGGTGTTTCATGTTTGATTTTGTGTGTATTTCAATCATAAATCCCAAGTTTTTACCAAAATCTATTTCAGAAAACCCTGATTTAAAGGCCATAGTCTTGCTATCGGGGGTAATTTGGTCATTTGACCTCAATTTCGAAATTCCAAAACCCTAATTTTCATACTTTTAATCATTTCATAGCTTACTTAGTTCAATTTATCATTATTTGCGTTTCAAAAGTTACATTTTACAAAATATCTTTCTAAAAACCTTGATTTCAAGGCCATAGTCTTGTTATCAGGGGTATTTTGGTCATTTTGACCCTAATTTCGAAATTTCAAATTTCATTTCCATATTCATTACATCTTATTTCATATTTTATTTAGTTTATATAAGGGAATCAGCAAAATCCAGTAATTTCTAGATATTACTGGATAAATATAGAAAAGCCAACATATTTTCACTAACAAGTTTTCTAGTTTTGCAGGAACATTGAAGACTTTATTTTCCTTTACATTCTTGTATTTAAATTCAATTAGTGATGTAAATTAAATGTAAACTTTGTAATAAGAATTTACATTTTCTGCTTAGATTAGGATTTGCATTGCATATAGTTTTAAACTTTGATATATAACTGCAATGTATGCCCAATTCATGCATATTTTTACCAATTCACTATAATCTACACAAATGGCACGTGCACTAGCTCTTATGGAGTTGACAAACTTGGTGAAATTTGTATTTATGGCCATAGTCAGAATATGAATGATACCTAGATTTGTAATCTTCGTATTAGCCACATTCAACCTTCACTCTTAGGCTAACTTCAAAATGCATTGCATTTCTCAAAAATACAAAAGGATTTTCTCAATTCCTCAAAAATCAAATCTTTCAAATCCATATTCATTCATTTTATTCATTTGCAAATTCCAATTTCAATTCAGAGAAATCGATTTCTTCAAAATTTCCTAAGTCTTATTAAAAAAAAAATCGATTTTCTCAAAACATTGATTTTCCAATGATATTTCAAGTATTTTCCAAGTTTTAAATTCGTTTTTCTAAGTTATATTTTCAATTTCAAAGTTTGAACTCAAAGAAATCAAGTTTTCCAAAGTTATTTCACATTTCTCAAAATCGATTTTCTCAAAACCTCTAGATTCTTCAGAAATCGATTTTTACTTTCTCAGATACAATATCTCAACCATGATTCATGATTTTCCAAGTGTTATATTTTCCAAGAATCTCCAAATATTTTCCAATCTCAGAAGCAAACATCATGTTTTTAAATTTGTATTTTCAGAAATTCATAGCACATGCCTGATTCTTTGTGCATTTAGGAAATAGAACATGATTTAGACAAGTTGAGCAAAGTTAAGCATACAATTGATCCTTGATTCAATTACTCCTGGTAAAGGTGTCAGGAACGGTTGAACCTCGTACCGACAGACGAGTCCCATTCTTCAGAATTATCCCGCATTTTAAAACGGATGCGAGTTATTTTCAAAATCTTTTTCAAAGGTCAGTTTGACTCGCAAAACGTAAAAATTTTGCGATGATAACAGGTTTGGCGACCGTGATGGGACCTGTCTTCGCCTGATCAATTGTGTGCTTGACTTAGTTCGAATTGTCAAAATCGTGTTTCATGGAATGTCAGCTTTTATTTTCTGTTATCATGTGAACCTAGGAGCCTAGACTTGAACCCAGCTGACATGAATTGCATATAGACTAAGTATGGTTTGGTAGGACTATATTGAGGAGGATTATTCATGCTCACAAAGACTTAGGTCTAATACAACCCTCCTCAATCTAGGTTTGATTGAAAACAATGCTTGCTTCTTCAAATATTTCAAAAATCTCTATCTCTTTAGGTTTTAGAGCCTTCTGATTTTCTTGCATATGCTCATGTTTTCAAAAACCACCCCACCTACTTTTACCCGGTCTTCACGTTGCTGGGCTCTCTTCCAGAACCATAGTTCGGGACAAAGCCTCACAACTGGGCCACCTATTTGGATGAAAACCCCCCTGCCACGTACCAAGGGCCATAGTTCAACGTATATCGACAGGTGCTCAAGGATGTTGGAAAACTTAAACCTAGAACCAGAGAAATTGATTTTATGCCACGTACGTCGAGTCTTGGCTCGAGTATATCGGCATAGCATGATTGGACACAGTTGATCTGAACCTTAGAGTTAGGATTAAGGTCCTACAGCTATTTCAAAACTTGTGCATCTAGAGTCAGCTTTTAGGGAATGTTGTATGTGCATACTTGATTGTACAGGATGTGATTGAATGTTAGCTTCTTTTATTCTATTTTATTACATTTTTTACAAGTTTTCCAAAATACTGGATGATTTTTCAGAAATCCCTAAATTTTTCCATCTGTTTCCATATACTGTCTAAAATTTCCTATTTTATTCAAACCCTGGACGATTTTTCCAAATTCTCCTTATTTTCTTCAAAACTCCAGGTGATTTCCATCCTTTCGTTCTTCTGGATCTCGAATTTTCTGCTTTATTTTTATCCTGCTTGCATCTTTTTAAAAATCCTTGTATTTTCCTGTGTCTTATTCCAAAATTTCCATGTTTTCCAGTCTGATGGCATCCAGTCAACTTGATTCAGTCTTTCCTGAGGGTCACATCTCCTACGAGGTGCGACGAAGTCTTCCTGAGCATCGAGTCCTCAGCACCGGATCCTTCATTCCCCGATGATATTATTCATGGCTCAAAAACTTCTCTCGTATGTTTCCGGACGATTTGAGCGATTGTGGATTGGAACTGACATCCACAGTGGGGAAGCATACAGTTAACGACAATTTGATCCACGCACTGGCAAAGTGGTGGAATCCGAGCACTAGTACCTTCTGGTTCCCATGGGGGAAATGACTTTGTTGATGGACGAATTCTCAGAGATTATGGGATTACCTGTACCAGTTGGTCAGCCTGGAGATCCATTAGAAAAATAGTTTTTGATCAATGTCAAGGGTCTGGATCCCCGAGACGCTTTAGCTCGCATGATAGGACGCAAGTGTTGGCCATTGATAGAGGAGAATGGAAGTGAATATGTGGACCTGCTCGAAATATACAGACAGTATGGAGCATTTGTGGAAGTCAGTTCTTTATCTCGAACAGCCCGAGAGAGAATCCAACATGCGATGGTCTTATGCACTGTGGGATTGGCTCTCTTTCCAGATGGATGGAATTACATGGATATCAGGATAGTTCAACTTTTGCGAAGGTGGGGAAGTCGACAGACCAGCCGTCTCTCTATAGCTATGGCCGCACTCACTTTTCTGTACCGAGGGTTGACCCATTTCACACTCGGAGAATCAATTCTAGTCGAAGGGTGCACCTATGCATTGCAATCTTGGTTCCTCCGGCATGTTCCAGCCCGAGCCAACTCATTCAGATGTAATGGTGAAAAGCTTCTTCCAGTTGCGTGATACCGGTTCTTGATCTATAACCTTCAGAAGAAAGAGGTCATTTGGGACTACTTTGATCGTCAGGAATCACCTCCCAGATATACTTATGCATACGGCAAGCGGTTTAGGCTACTTGGCCCATTCTTCTGCGCTTACTACCATCCAGAGCGGTGTGTCAGGCAGTTCTCTCAGAGATAGAAGCGCATAGAAATTCGCCCACTATCAGTTATCTTGCCAGAGTTCGATCTCACATCAGATCAGTGGTCCGGAGCATACCATTCTGCCATACATGGCTGAGATTCTTTTGTTACTCTTACTAATTTTTCTAGTCCTCGAGTGTCCTCTGATTATCAGGAGTGGTGGAAAATTGTTTGTCCTCCTCCCCTTTGTCAAGTGTATTATTAATAAAATCATGTTTTTCCTTTAATAAAATTCCTTTAAATTTCATCCTATCTTGGTTTGACGACCTCGCCTAGGTAACAAGGCATATTTTTCAGTTGTTTATTTTTGCAAAGGAATGACAACACAATTGTCGTAATCCCAGCGACGACTCAATCCCTAGTAATGGGATACTCTTTCAATTGTCTACCAAAATTCTCAGTAAATATTTTCCTCCAATCAAAATTTCTTTCAAAAGCCTAACCATCAATTCTGCTCTGCAGAGAGCGTTAGCAACCTCAAGAGAGCCTTCGTGACATTCAATGGTTCAGACAAGATCAGGAAAGAAAACCGCACCAGTCGAAGGCATGGCACACTCAACAACTTCAGAAGAAGAGATGGGTTCCCCGCATTCCGGCAAAAACCAAGGGCAGCAGGTTGAGGATGACATTGATCCTCAAATGTATGCTATGTTTAAAAAGATGATGACCAAAATGCTGGCAGAGCAAGCTGAAGCCAGTACAGAGCAGACCTAAATTAAGCAAAAGGCAAAAGGCCGGGCAATAAAGGAACCCTTGAAGGCAGCCAAAAAGTCCATTCAGTATACTGATACGACCGATGAAGAAGAGTCAGCGAAAGATTCAGATGAAGAGTTTGAAACTCATCAGGCATTTCAGAAATCAACTCAAGGGCAGAGGTCGGCCCATAAATTCAAAGAGCAATCCGTCAATGATTCTGACCAGCCACAATTCAAAGAGGTGGTCAGAATAGTTAGAGATCTACAGGCCCGCGATAAGGGCAAGAGGGTCTTCACCAATGAAGACTTCTGTGACGGTTTGGAGGGAGATGAAAATCTGAATAATCTCCCTAAGAAATTCATCGAATTCGATGGTTCTGGTGATCCCAAGGCACACCTCGCTATGTTCTTTGCTGAATGTTCCAAATTCAAGCGAGACAACCGGGCACTTTTCCTTTGTTTCCCTCGTAGTCTGGAGAGAACAACAACCAAATGGTACTCAGAGCATGTTAACCCAATCGAGCTGAAAGAATTTAACAAAGTGCTAAACATGTTCATTGAACGATTCCTGTTTAATGCTGAGGCGCTTCCCATTCTCAGTCATCTCTGCGGCCTCAAGTAGAGAGAAAATGAAAAGGCCAGAGATTTCATTCATCGCTGGAGGTCAGCTTGCAATAAGATGAGATACCCCATATCAGAGGGGCATGCTTTGTCCCTAATTTTGAGTAATTTCTCACAGCCTCTAAAAGGCCTCATCTCTACTACACCATCCAGAACATTTATTGAGTTAATAGAGTGAGCCGAATGGCTCGAGTTAAGTATGGAAAATGGTTTTTACGAGGGCTTCACTTTTGCTAAGAACAACAACCAGAATGAATCAAAGAAAAAAACTTATTTCACTCACTCTGTCAGAAATGATAAATGGAATCATCGCAAGGGACAGAATGAAGATTTCTGTTATGGGGCAGGAAGTTCAAACAAAAATGATCAGAAAGGAAAGTCGATCCCGCAATTCACCAAGCCACTTCAGTTAGAGCAGAGACCGAAACCCCGAGAGAAAGTAAAACATGAAGGGTGGAGCTATGATAGGAAGTTCACTCCACTAGACCAATCACTCGAGACTGTGCTCGAGTACATGTTGACCAAAGAGATGGTCAAATTACCCAGGCTAGTCGATCCCCCTATGGCCATGGGAAAATTCAAGGACCAATTTTGTAAATTCCACAAAACAGTGGGGCATATAACTGAGAACTGCTTCGTTCTCAAGAATATTGTTCAAGATCTCATTGATAAGAATCTTCTGGTAGAGGGTGTCGAAGATGAAAATATGGATATTCTGAAGAAACCATTCCCCCATCATTCTACAACAGTCATCTCTAAACAACCTTTTCAACCACAGGAGCATATCAGGCCATGCTCTCAAAAGGATATGCAAGCTCAGCATCAGGTCCTTGTGCTGCAACAGGCTCAGTCCAAAGCTCAAAAGATAGATCTTATCTCAGTCTTTAGAAAAATGAAAATATCTGCCAAGCCCGCCAGAGTATCTCCCAATGTAGCTAAAAGAATGTCATGGTTCCCCAAGCACTTCATTAAGCCTGCCTTAGAGGAAAATGAGACATCGACTCTAAAACCAATTACAGCATTATCCAATGTCTCAATTTTGGATTTAGCCCAAGCTTCCGCCAAGCATCAGCAGGTGTTGGATGATCTGTTGCGGAAAATCAAAGTGAAACCGAGCATAACTCTTAAAGACATGGCCCAGATAGTCAATCAGGCCATGACAAAGGCTCCAATTACTTTTTCAGATGAGGATATCCCCAAGCCACATGTATTTCACAACAATGCTCTATATGTTGTGATTCGAACCAGAGGGATGACAGTTCCCCATGTGTTGATAGATGGAGGCAGCAACCTCAATATATGCCCAGAAATGACAGCCAAAGCTTTGGGCATCAAAGAAGAGGAATACATCCCGGACCCAATCACCATTTATGGGTTCAACAATCATGGCCAAACAGCGAAAGGAAAAATCTTCCTAGAGATTTTTATTGACTATTCAGTCCACTCTGTTCTTTTTCATGTGGTTAATGTGCCACCTACCTATAATCTGCTTCTCGGGAGACCGTGGATTCACAATACAAACGTTGTGCCATCTACTCTTCATCAGTGTATTAAGTGGTCAAAAGGTGAAATGATCACAACAATTTTGGGCGAAGATCCAGAGCAGAGGCTAACACAGCCTATGGTTCCTAGACCCACTTTTACTACTGATATCCCTAGCATTAGGGGCATTGATGAGGTCAGCATCGAAGAAAATTCAGAAATACTGCAGACAACGGAACATCCAGAGCATACACTGGCTATGACTCGATGGAGAGGCCCACAGTTCTTCAAAATTGGAGGACGAATTGACTACAGTGCATTCAAGGATTATCCTTTGTTCTCTCAGTTCATGAAGGCCAAAAGGGGATTTGATTTATTAATAAAGCATGGTTATCAGCCTTTTCAAGGCCTAGGCAAAAATGAAAATGATCGTCTTGAACCTATAGTTCCTCAGCACTACCCTAGAGGAGCCAGATTGGGTTTCACTGGCAAAAGATCTCAGAAGGGCACTATTTTCGCCAAGGGGACACATTAAAAGAATTTGCTTGTCTTTTCATTTCTATTCTTTTGTTGGGATGATATCCCATTTCATTTTTATCATTGTCATTTGATCAATTCAATCTTTTAATAAAGTTGCAAATTTCCTTTATTCGTCTGGATGCCTTTTGTCTCTATACTCAATTCTTTGCAAAATTACCATTATGATTGCTCTTTTATCTTTCCAATTATTTTCTCAATAAAAATAATTCGTTTCATGATGGGCAATTTCCTTGAATCAATTTATTCTCCAAATTTTCAGAATGTCTTCCCAATCTATCAAGAAGCTCGTCCTTAACGCAAAGGCCTTTTCAAAGCCAGCAGTGATTTATCAGCTTAAAACAAGAGCAAAATATAGTCAGACTACAAAGCAGCCAGAAGAAATGGCAGAATTTGATTCAGCTCTTCAAAAACTACCAGAGTTTATAGCAATTCAGAAACAAGATAAGCCATCGTCCTTAGTTCAAGATCCAACTGAGGATATCAATATCGGATCAGAAGATGATCCTAAAATTCTCAAGATTGGCAGCAGTTTGAATCAGGAAGAGAAAGAAAGACTCATAAATTTTCTCAAGCAACATGAAGAAGTGTTTGCATGGACGTATGAAGATATGCCAGGTCTGGATACCAAATTGGTTGAGCATCGCCTCATTCTAAAATCATATGTCAAGTCAGTTAAGCAGAAGCTAAGGAAAATGGATCCCCGAGTGGAGCAACAAGTTAAGGAAGGTTTGGAAGACCTACTCAAGGCAGGGTTCATTCGAACCATTGACTACCCAGACTGGCTAGCAAATATTGTCGCCGTCCCTAAAAAGAATGGCAAAGTTCGAATTTGCATCGACTTTAGAGATCTCAATAAAGCGACTCCTAAGGATGATTATCCGCTTCCTAATATTGATCTTTTGATTGACAGCACGACGAGCCACGCCATGTTCTCTTTTATGGATGGATATTCCGGATATAATCAGATTAAGTTGGCTGCTCGCGATCAGTCCAAGACATCTTTCACTACCCCTTGGGGCACTTTTTGTTATACAGTCATGCCATTTGGGCTTAAAAATGCTGGAGCCACTTATCAGCGCGCTATGGCCGTCATTTTCCATGATCAGATACACAAAATCATGGACGCATATGTCGATGATATTCTGGTAAAATCTAAAGAAGAGAAAGATCACATCGAAGCTCTCAATCAAGTATTCAAGCGACTCATTCTTTACAAGCTAAGACTCAATCCACAAAAATGTGTTTTTAGAGTTGAATCTAACAAGTTGTTAGGCTTTCTAGTCAGCAAAAAGGGGATAGAAGTGGATCCCGCTAAGGCCAAAGCTATCATTGACATGCCACCCCTGACTAATCTCAAAGAATTGCGTAGCCTTCAAGGACGAATGCAATCAATCCGACGATTCATTTCCAATTTGGCCAGGATAGCCTTTCAATCATTTGCTCAGAAAATGAGTGAAGTTCGAATGGGAAACAGAGTGTCAGCAATCGTTCGAACGCATTAAGAAATATCTTTTCAATCCTCCTATTTTAAAGTTGCCAGAATTAGGGAAACCCCTACTGCTATACATTTCAGTTAATCAAGTTGCTTGCGGCAGATTCTTAGCGCAATATGAAGAAGGCAGTCTGATAGAGCATGCCATTTACTATGTGAGCAAAACCTTCATTGATTATGAGAAGAAATACTCTCAAATAGAGAAAACATGTCTAGCTCTGGTTTGGATGTGTCAGAAATTGAGACACTATCTGCTGGCATCTGAAGTCAAGATCTTATCCAAATTAAATCATCTCAAGTACATTCTAGAGCAACCCTTCCTCAGCGGACGGATTGCCAAATGGCAAGTCCTATTGATGCAATACGATTTGGAATATGTCTCTCAGCAATATATCAAAGGCCAAGCAATTGCAGATCAATTGGCAGATTTTCCTCTAGCAGAGGATGTTAAAGCCGAGGATGATTTCCCCGATGAGCGGATCTGCAATATTCAACAATCCCCAATTTAGAATTTATTCTTTGACGGCTCCAAGAATATGGCAGGCATAGGAATCAGGATTCTGTTGATCACACCTGAGAAGGAGATGATCCCCTTTTCTCTCAAATTAGATTTTCAGTGTACTCATAATATGGCCGAGTATGAAGCTTTGATACAAGGTCTAAAAATTCTACAAGACTTCAATGTCAAAAGAGTGCATGCTTATGGCGACTCTTTGCTCGTCGTCAATCAAGTCCTAGCCGAATGGCAAGTGAAGGATCAGAAATTACTTCCTTATCAGAAGATCGTCTCAGCTCTTGCCAACAATTTTGAGGAATTCCAACTTTTCCATATCAAGAGAGACTTCAATCAAGTTGCGGATAGTTTAGCCAATTTGGGATCCATCATGTCTTTTAAGAGCGGAGAATCTTGTCGCTCTTTTGAAATTGGCAGACTTGATCAGCCTGCTTTCATCCTAGTAGAGCAGATAAACCGGGCTGAGCAAAAGAAGAAGCCCTGGTATCATGATATTAAAAATTTCATAGAGACTGGCGAATTTCCTCCAGAACTCTCAAAGAAAGAGCAACGAGCAATTCAGCGTATGTCTGCTCGATATTTTATTCTCGCCGATGTCCTCTATCGTCATGGATTCAGTTCTGAATATTCCAGATGTTTGGACGAAGAAGAAGCCAAAGAAGTTGTGCAAGAAGCACATGAAGGCATTTGCGGCAGTCATGTCGGCAACCAAACTCTTGTCAAACAAATTATCCGAGCAAGATATTACTGGAGAACTATGCAGCAAGATTGCTATCGTTTTGTGAAGAAGTGCGTTCAATGTCAGATGCATGCACCTTCCATTCATGCGCCAGCGACATATTTGCAATCAGTTGTCTCGCCATGGCCATTTTCTATGTGGGCTTTTGATGTTGTAGGCCCCATTACTCTTGCTGCTTCAAATGGTCATAAATATTTTCTTGCCGTAACAGAATATTTTACTAAATGGGTAGAAGTAGTTACCCTACGCACAGTAGAAGGTCGACATGTGGTCTCGTTCATCCACAAGAATATCCTGTATCGTTTTGGTATACCGCATGATATTGTGTCAGACAATGGCAGTCATTTCAAAAATGAGAGAATGAGGACATTCTGCTCAAAGTTCAGAATTCATCATCATTTCTCCGCTCCTTATTATCCTCAAGGGAATGGTCAAGCAGAGGCCACCAATAAAATTCTGATTCGAATCCTAGAGCAAACTTTGGAGACAGGCCGTGACTGGCATGAGAAGATTCATGATGCATTGTGGGCGTATAGAACCACCATTCGAACTCCAACTAATGCTACTCCATCAGAACTTGTCTACGGAACTGAAGTAGTACTGCCTCTACATGTTCAGAAACCTGCTCTGAAATTTGCATCACTTCTAGAGTTGCCTCCTGATTAGTATCAGCAACAACGACTATTACAACTTGATTTGCTTGATGAAAGAAGGATCAGAGCAGCAAAGCATGCTCAATCATATCGTCAGAGGATAGTCAGACAATATGCAAAATCTGTCATTGAAAGAAAATTTTGAGTCAATGATCTAGTGCTCAGATCAACGACTTATCTCAAACACCGCCCAGGTGGCAAGTGGTCACCAAATTGGGAAGGTCCCTATGTTGTCAAAGAGGCATTACCTCGTAACTCATATCGGCTCATCAATGCCGATGGGGTGGAATTACCAGATCCCATTAATGCTCGACATTTGAAAAATTTTTATACTTAAATCATGTCTTATCCTTTGTAATTCCTCCAAAATTTTCTTCGAATAATGATCAAGATTCTCTTTTCCCAGTTACACTGGGGCATTTTTAAAATTTTGTTTTTATCTACAAATACCCTGTATGCAGGCAGGATAAACAAATCTCTCATTTCACACGCATATGCACTCAGTTATACCATTTTCATATTTGCATACATTTGCATTCATTTATGTTGGTATTTGTTAGCATGTATTTGCACCAAATTCACTACCCATTCAGGATAAGGGATAATCCTGAGACCCCGACAGTCATTCTCGTTATCAATTTTCAAATACTGTAAGAGCCTAGGTCTTTTTCTGAATTTCAAAGATTCAATTTAAAAATAAAGTACAAAGCCAGTGCTCGAACTGGTATATTTCCAAAATTCAGTGCTCGAACTGATATATTGTCAAAATTCAATGTCCATGAGGACATATTCTCAAAACCCGGTATTCATACCGGTATTCTTTCAAAATTGAGCACTCGTGATTAGTGTCTCATTGATTGGTCATGTCAGTCAACCTCTGGGGTTCAAGTCTTCACACTGATCATTCATCAAAAATCAAAATTTCAATTTTCAAATTGTCAATTTTAACCTCCGGGTCAATCCATTTCAATTTCGACCTTCGGGTCAATCAAATTCCAAATTTCCAAATTTCCAATTTCCAAATATCAATTTCCAAATTCCAAATTCCAAATTCCAAATTTCCAATTTCCAATTTCCAATTTCCAATTTCCAATTTCCAATTTCCAATTTCCAATTTCCAATTTCCAATTATCAATTTCCAAATTCCAAATTTCAAATTTCCAATTTCCAATTTCCAATTTCCAATTTCCAATTTCCAATTTCCAATTTCCAATTTCCAAATATCAATTTCCAATTTCAAATATCAAAATTCAAATTTCAAAAATTCAAAAATTCAAAATTTCAACTTCCAAATTTTGACCTTTTGGTCACCCAATACCAATTAACTCCGCCAGTGTAGTTATACACTGCCGGTCCCAAGCCCGGATAAAGGAGGAGGGTTGCGGTAGGCCTGTGACAGCCAGCATAAAAACTTTGTCATATCCTATGAAAATGAACCAATATGAGAATTTCGTTGGGGCGTTCCCTACTGAGCGACGCGCTGTACTCTCTAGGCCCGGAGGCAGTGATAAATGTGCAAGGGTTGCTAGGTCATCGCCCAAAAGCGACGCGTCACACCGGCGCCCGGGTGTGGTGTCAAATAGGCAAGGGTTCCCTCACTTTGTTGGACGAGTGGGGGTAAAGAAGTTAGTCCAAGACCATAAAATTAGGTTAGCCACTTGGAACATAGGGTCTTTAACTGGTAAGTTGGTAGAGTTAGTAGATGTTATGTGTAGGAGAAAGATTGATATTTTATGTCTTTAAGAGACCAAATGGGTAGGTGAGAAAGCTAAAGTGATAGAACCTTGGGGATATAAGATTTGGTATACAGGAATAAATAGGAATAGAAATGGAGTAGGGATTGTTATGAGTCGTCAGTTTATAGATAATGTAGTTGAGGTCCGTAGGAAGGGTGATAGAATTTTACTTATTAAATTAGTATTAGGTACGGATATTATTAATATTATTAGTGTTTATGCACCTCAAGTAGGTTTAGATGATTCCATTAAGCATCAATTTTGGGAAGATTTAGATGGAGTAGTACAAGAGACATCTTATGGAGAAAAGCTTTTCATCGGCGGTGACCTTAATGGACATGTAGGCATTAGTAGGGATGGATTTGAGAATATCCATGGAGGCTATGGTATAGGAGAAAGAAATGAAAGTGGAGAAAGGATTTTAGATTTTTGTTTGTCCTATGATATGATCTTAGCAAACACTTGGTTTAGGAAGAGGGAGTCTCACCTAGTAACATTTAAAAGTGGGGTTAATACGAGTCAGATAGATTTTTTCCTACTTAGAAAGAGAGATAGGGGTTGTTGCATCGATTGTAAGGTTATACCAGGAGAAAGTGTAGCTACACAACATAGAGTCTTAATTTTAGATCTTAGAATTAGACAATGCCGCAAAAGGGATAGACATAGGATAGATCCTAGAATTAAGTGGTGGGCACTGAAAGGAGCTAAACAAGGAATGTTTGTAGAGCAGGTAGTTAAGGAAGTTGATTGGTGTCTCGAGGAGGATTCAGAATCAATGTGGAATAAGATAGCGGGTGGTATGAGAAAAGTAGCTAAGGAGGTATTGGGTGAGTCTAAAGGCGGTGCACCACTAGGTAAGGATACATCATGGTGGAACGAGGATGTCAAATTAGCTATTAAGGTTAAAAGAGAGTGTTATAGAAATCTAAGTAAGAGTCGTGATAATGAGAATTTGGAGAAGTATATGATAGCAAAGAAGGAAGCTAAAAAAGTTGTTCGAAACGCGAGGGCTAAGGTATATAAGGAGGTTTATGACAAGTTGGATACCAAAGAAGGCGAGAAGGATATTTATAGGCTTGCAAAGATGAGAGATAGGAAATCGAAGGATTTGGGTATGGTTAGATGTATCAAAGATGAAACGCAAAGGGTTTTAGTCAAAGATGAGGAGATTAAGGAGAGATGGAAAGATTATTTTGATAAGCTATTTAATGATAGTCATGCTCAAGATCTTGGAGACTTCTCCATTCCTTTTCATGAGATAAATCGTGACTTCATGCGCAAGATTCAAAAGAAAGAAATTACAGAGGCTTTGAAGAAAATGAAATCAAGAAGGGCAGTTGGCCCAGATGGTATACCTATCGAGGCTTGGAAATGCTTGGGAGAGAAAGGTTTAGAATGGTTGACAAATCTTTTTAACTTGATTTGGCGAACAAATAAGATGCCTAATGAGTGGAGGAAGAGTACTTTGGTGCCTTTATATAAGAATAAGGGTGATATACAAGATTGCACAAACTATCGTGGTATAAAACTCATGAGTCATACTATGAAACTTTGGGAGAGGGTGATTGAGTCTAGGTTGAGGAAGGTTGTCATGATATCGGAGAATCAATTTGGTTTTATGCCTGGAAGATCAACTATGGAAGCTATACATCTTCTTAGACAACTTATTGAAAGATATAGAGAGAGGAACAAAGATTTGCATATGGTTTTTATTGATTTAGAGAATGCATACGATAGAGTACCTAGGGTCGTTCTCTGGTGGACAATGATGAAGAAAGGTGTTTCTCTCAAGTACATTAGTATAATTAAAGATATGTATGAAGGAGTAGTAACCAATGTCCGCACTTGTGGAGGGGTGACAACCAATTTCCCGATAACGGTTGGGTTACATCAAGGATCTGCTTTAAGCCCTTTCCTATTTGCGATAGTGATGGATGAGCTTACGAGATCAATTCAAGAAAATGTACCGTGGTGTATGTTGTTTGCTGATGATATTGTTTTGATTGATGAGTCTAGAGCTGGGGTTAATGCTAAGTTAGAATTATGGAGACAGACATTGGAAGCTAGAGGTTTTAAGTTGAGTAAGAGTAAGACTGAATATATGGAATGTCGGTTTAGTAAGCAACGAAGTAGTGATGGGAGTGTAGTGAAGCTTGGTGAGCAAGATATACCGGTGAATGATTATTTCAAATATTTGGGATCCATCATTCAAAAGTATGGAGAAATTGATGGAGATGTAAATCATAGGATAAAGGTTGGGTGGATGAAATGGAAAAGTGCTACTGGAGTGCTGTGCGATCGTAGAATGCCATTGCGGTTGAAGGGAAAGTTTTATAGGACGACTATTAGACCCGCTTTACTATATGGTACGGAATGTTGGGCTGCCAAGAGACATCATATTCAAAAAATGAGTGTAGCTGAGATGCGGATGCTTAGATGGATGTGTGGAAATACAATAAAAGATAAGATTCGGAACGAAGAGATACGTAAGAAGGTAGGTGTTGCACCCATTGAAAATAAGATGCGAGAGAATCGTTTACGGTGGTTTGGACATATTCGGCGAAGGCCTAATGATGCTCCAGTTAGAAGGTTGGAGAAATGGGAAAATATATTAGTTAAAAGAGGTCGGGGTAGGCCTAGGAAGACTTGGATGGAGATGATAGGAAAGGATATGAATGCTTTGAACCTCACCGAGGACATGGCGTTGGAGGAAAAGGATTCATGTGGAAGACCCAAAATGAATTTCTTTTTTGGTTCATATCGCTGACCCCAATTGTTTTGGGATGAAGGCGTAGTTGTTGTTGTTGTTGTTGTTGGTCACCCAATACCAATTCCAATAATTTTCTCCTGCGAGAGACCCTTTGTACAGGGAGAGTTCGAGGGAGCTCGTCCTTTTCGCATGCTATCCTTTGTTCACTTAGTCCCTTTTTAGGGAGAGTTTGAAGGGACTCGTGTCTTTGTGAACCGTTTGCAAAACAAAATTCTAATTTCATACAAGGAACCCTTAGTTCAGAGAGAGCTTCGACGGAAGTTCACTTTCCTTGTGACCACAATTTCGTACTAGGCCATTTTATCATGAAGGACCCTCTTTTCAGGGAGAGTGTGATGGACTCGCTCCTTCATGACCAATTCACCTACCTCACCATTACCGGCCCCCTTTTCATAAGAGAACCTAATGTTAGGAAGTTTTGACAAAAGCTTAATTTCTCTTCGAAAGTTCATTTTGCAAACACCTCCTCTTCAGGGAAGAGAGGAGTAATTCCTATTTCCAAATTTCTGAATCTTCTCCTTTGGGGAAAGGAGAAGAAAATTTCTGTCATGGATGCGTTGCGTTGTGCTTCAAATGCTCGCTCTCACAAAGAATTTCAAGAAAAATTATGCCAATTTGTTATTAAATATTTGTTGATTTCAAAATCTTTATTGCACAAAAACATTACCTTAGAATACCTCTAGTATTACTTCCGAAAGGACAAAGCTTTCGTGAAAAAGGATTCGAAATTCAGAATCTTTCTATTGGCCAACCAAAAGGATGAAAAATAAATCCTCGATATGGCCAACAAAGAAAATTCAATGTTGTTGCAAAGCCATAAGTGATCGATATTGATCGCAGTCAATGGCACATTTTTAAATATCATTCTTGGAAAATAAGGTAGTCGAAATATTCTGGGTGATAAAGAAAATCCATACAATCTCCATATCTCCTCAATCACCTAAGCTGCAATTAAATATCTGCAAAAAGGATCTCTCAATTGTCGTCAAGATGAAGGCGAATTAAGCGAGTAGACCCCCGGGGCCAAAAAAGATTTGAATCATCTCCAAGATGACGGAGTTTGTGACGGATCCTTCCAGGGAAAGTTCATAGCACCGTCAAGATGAAGGTGACTGCGATGAGCCTCTCGACAAACCCTAAAAGATATTTAATTTCAGCTATCATCAAGAGATCATCAGACAATGAACCAATATCGTCAATATAATTTCTGAGAGAAAAGAAGGATCAGCACATCTTTGAGTTGAAGGAGTTTGTGACGTACCCTTCCAAAAAAAAAGAGAGAAAAGTCAGGACATCTCCAAAATGAAGGACGATGTAATTCTCAAAAGCCCAAGAGAGCCCAAAAGAGTACAAAAAGACCATCATGAAAAAAAAGAATCCCAGGATATCAAACTGCTAAATCTACCAAGAATCTTCTTTAAATTTTGTGAAATTCTTTTATCAATATTCTTTCACCAATTGCTTTCATAATATCAAGAATACTCTCTTTTCTACTCATATCAAGGAAATTGATAGCTTCCTTGAACGAAAGCCAATCGCAAGCAATTTGAATTTGAATCTTGACTCTACGGAGTTAAGCCCAGTCGAAGGTAATACTTCAGGTAAAAAAGAGGGAATATTTTCAAAACAATATACATTATTTTTAATTATTTTGAATCAACAATACTTTTCAACACTTTGACAATATTTTCTAGCTATCCTGGCGTGAAGCAAGGGCTTGAGGTTCATCTTTGGCGTATCCTGACATCAATTGTTATCCCTTTTAGGACTTGATAACGAGAGTTTTCAAGATTCCTTCCCTTCTTTGGTATAATTTGAGCGCCCGGGCTCTCAGATTCGCACACTTCCCTGTGTCCCCACTGTCCCACCATAGACAGTCCAATTTCGGCTTGAGGTTAAGTCACAAATCACTTTCTTGCAAAAGGTCATCAAATTCAAAAGTTATTCAGTCTCAGCAATGAGGCGCCCAAAATCAAACCCCTTTTCAAGCTTTAGGGACCCCAATTTCATCCTTTTGCAAAACCCCTATCGGATTTACTATACAAAATTCGAAGGTTCCATCACGGTTTCTTCTTTTGAGGATTCCGCCAAATCAGGTTAAGGGTACAAACCTGAGCCTCCTTTGATGAAGTATTTCATTTTCCGCCCAATCAGGTTAAGGGTATAAACCTGAGCCTCCTTTGATGAGGTATTTCATTTTCTGCCCAATCAGGTTAAGGGTATAAACCTGAGCCTCCTTTGATGAGGTATTTCATTTTCCGCCCAATCAGGTTAAGGGTATAAACCTGAGCCTCCTTTGATGAGGTATTTCATTTTCCCCAATCAGGTCAAGGGTTAAAACCTGAGCGTCGTTTCATACGAGGTATTTTTGTCCCATCCAAGATAAAAGCAAAACCTGAACTTCAATCTCGCAGAATGAATATTCCTTCTTAATTCTCCATTCCATACCTATCTTGATCACCGTCAGAGTTGATTCTTTCATACCCAGCCAAAATTTTCTAACTGGGGTATTTTTATAATTCAAATTTGGTGTGTTTTCTTTGCCACTAAGCTCGGCTTTCAACCGGCTTAGCAACAAAGAGGGGCATCTGTAAACACTCCAAATTTTTACCCTTATCTAGTGCTTACATTTCATGTGTCACTACATATCATTGCATGCATTCGGCATACCATTTCATTGCATTGCATAGCATTGAATGTCATTACATCTCATTTTTGAGATCCAGAACTCCTGTTTTCAAAATATTAAATCCAGATTCGAGTTTTTTAAACTTTTCTTTCAAAATCAATTTTAAAACCTGGGGTTTTAATCAACATTATGTCATTCGCCAACCCCCAGAACCTTATATTTTGAAGTGTTTTTCTCAGAAAACAATCTGGATTCGTTTTAAACTCAATTTTCAGCTGATTTTAATTCTCAGATGAGACCCATTTAGGTGGTGTCGCTTTTGGATTCCTTTACTTGTCAAAAATCTCCAAAATTTCAGAGTCCTAGTTGGATCATGACTCTTTTTCAGAATCCAGTCGGATCAGAACTCTACTTTTCACTACCTTTTTACCTGTTTTCGGAGAAAACCTTTTAAAATCTTCTGTTTTGGCCAAAATTTTAGAGTCTTAGTTGGATCAGGACTCTTCTTCAAGAATCCAGTCGGATTAGGACTCTAATTTTTTACATCTATTTTCAATCAAACCTTTTAAAATCTTTCAAAATGAGTCAGAAACTTAGAGTTTTAGTCAAAACAGGACTCTGTTCAGAGAGTCCTAGTTGGATCAGGACTCTGATCCTGATTTTAATTTTGAAAGAATCTTTAAAAAATCTTTCCATCTATCAAAACTGTTACACTTTTATCAAAGAATTTTAAAATTCTGAGGTTTTATCCCAGAGTCCTGATCAAATCAAGACTCTACCCCAGAGTCCTGATCGAATCAGGACTCTATCCAAAATTGATTTTCGCACTTCATTTTCACTGGTTTTCAAAAGCTTTGCCCAAATTTCATCATTTGCTTATCAGAAAGCCAAAATTCTTAGAGTTCTAATCGAATCAGGACTCTGAACCAAAACTTCAATTTTATCCTATTTTTAACTGATTTTCAAAATTCTCTCATTTGCTTTCTCAGAAAATCCAAAAATCTGAGAGTCTTAGTTCAATTAGGACTCTGTCCTCAGAGTCTTAGTTGAATCAGAACTCTGTTTTATTTCAATATTTGTTATTGTTTATATTGTTTTACAAGTTCTTTCGTTTGTTTTTCAGAAAAATACCAAAAAAATCTAGAGTTTCAGTCCGATCAGGACTCTGTCCTAGAGTCCTAGTCCAGTCAGGAGTCTGTTTTGAAGTTTGTTTTTACTTCCATTTTCATTCTTTTCCATTTGTTTTTCAAAAATTAGGTCATTTTACAGAGTCCAGATAATTCAGGACTCTATTTCGGAGTTCTGATTGAAATAGGATTCTAACCTGACAGTATTTTCTGACTTATTTCATCATTTTTGAAAAAGTCTTTTCAAAAACTCCTTCATTTGGCTTTTAAAACCCAAAATCTCAGAGTCCTAAAATCCAGGACTCTAACCCGGAGTTCCAGTTCGCCTGAGACTCTATTTTTAAAGATTTTGAATTTCAATTATTGATTTTAACCTCTTTTCAAAGTTATTTTCAGTGTTTATTTCAAAATTTTCAAAACCTGGTGGGGGGCCACTCAGTTGGCGCCACATCTAGAGGAGTTCTAACCCAGTTGGAACTCTATGCCATTTCAAAACTTTTAATTTCAAGTTTGCTTTTGAAAATCTTTTGAAAACTCTCTCAATTTCAAGTTTTAAAATCATTTTTTGAAAAACTCAAGTAAGGCCCACTCGGGGTGGTGCCACATTTGAGAAAGTCAGGGTTAGTTTAGGCTTAGTCAGTGTCTTGGTTAGTTTTAGAAGTTTAGAAGAGTAAAAATCTATTTTGGAAACTCATTTTTAAAGTTTGGTTTTTAAATTGTTGTTTTAAAAAAAAAAAGTTTTAGTTAAAACTTTAAAAACCCAATGTGAGAAAATGCCAAGTGGCACCACATTTGGGGGCTTTTTAGGATTAGCTAGGGGTTAATTAGGAATTAATTAGGATAATTTAGACTAGGGGTAGATAGGTAACTCCACCCAAAAATCTCCCCCCTTAGAAGAGTCCAAAATGTTCAAAATTGTCAATTTTCAAAACCTAAAAAAACTTCTATAAATAGAGATCCATAGGGGGTCGATTTTTCCAGCTACCTCTTTGGCAATTCTTGGAGATTCTCTCTCCTCTCCAGCCCTTCCTCCATTGCTGCAACTCTAAGGTAATTATTTCTTCTAATTTCTTTAGTTTATTTAATGTTTTTAATGGTTTTAAATCAATTTTAACCATTGGCTCCATCTATTCTATGGATTAAACCATGGATTCAAGTCCAAGAACCTCAAGAGAGGTTCAAGAAGATGATCTAACTCTGTTTTGATGTTTTTCCAGGGATTCTAATCCATTAGAATCAATTATAGTGTGGTTTTTCATGTTCTTAACCATTAAAACATGTGATTTACCCGTTAAATGGGTAAAATCCATGCTTTTTAAGGTAAAATCAAATTCCAGCCATGGATTCCCTGTGTTTATTTATTTTTTTTAATTATTTATGTTTATTACATTTTTTAGCATAGAAATTAATTTCGTTTTGCTGTTTGATATTTTTTTTTTATTATTTTCATTAGTTAAAGCATGATTTATTAGGTTTTGTCAAATTTCTGTGTGTTTTTAGTTTAGAACAGAAACGAGCATGCTATTTCGGATTGAAATACTCACTGTTAATTGTTGATTTTTTTATATGTGATACATGGATGTGTATAAAAACTACTGTAAAAAAATCAGAGGTTTTGGAATTCTGGAACCTTGTCAGAAAAATCGGATATCAAACCATGATTTTAAATCTTTAAAATCGTTATTTAAATTCAAGAGGTAGCTTGCTGTTATGATATTTTTCTCATCCTATATCCGATTTGAGATCCGTAAAATGCTATGGATTCGTGTTGAGATGATTTATTTAATTTGAAATTTTGCTAATTTTTTGTCTCTGTTTAGTATTTTTCCTCTGACAGAGAATCAGATTTTAAATTTAAAGCTCGTTAGGGTTTACCAAAACCTTAATCTGACTTGTGTTGATCATAGCTCTCAGACCATAGATCCGATTCAGGATATATAAAAAGTGAGGTTCATTATTTTTCTGTCTTCTGTTCACTTCTAAATTTTCAGAAATTTTTGATTAAGTTTACTATTTATTTCTATATTGTCAACCCGAAGTATCTGTTGTAACCCCCGTTAGATTTGTTATATTTTGGTTCAGATTGACGGAAAGGTTTATTCCTAACCAGAGATGCTTTTTCCGATCTGTAAAAGGAAAACCTCCGTTTATATGTCTAGTTAGTCTCTGTGAAATTTAAGAAATTTTCATGGAGGATTGACTCCTGATTCGGGTCTAACTTTGAAACTGGTTTGTGACCTAGGTTAAAAATATCTTATTTTAGGTTATTAATGCAATTTTCGGATTAAAATAATGTCAAAAATTTATTTTTATGATTTCAATCTGATTTTAGGGTCATAAAAAGTGCAGGTACCAATTTTTATGAATTTTGGAATACGTTTGATTCCTGAATTAATCAAATTGCAAAACAGGGCACCCGTAGGATCCTGAAACACTGCCAAAATCACAAATTTTGTGATATTTCTTGATTTTCATGCATAGGTGTGTGTTTTTAGGGTTTGTTCATGTTTAGAATCGTGTTATGGTGTTTCATGTTTGATTTTGTGTGTATTTCAATCATAAATCCTAAGTTTTTACCAAAATCTATTTCAGAAAACCCTGATTTCAAGGCCATAGTCTTGCTATCGGGGGTAATTTGGTCATTTGACCTCAATTTCGAAATTCCAAAACCCTAATTTTCATACTTTTAATCATGTCATATCTTAATTAGTTCAATTTATCATTATTTGCATTTCAAAAGTTACATTTTACAAAATATCTTTCTAAAAACCTTGATTTCAAGGCCATAGTCTTGTTATCAGGGGTATTTTGGTCATTTTGACCCTAATTTCGAAATTTCAAATTTCATTTCCATATTCATTATATCTTATTTCATATTTTATTTAGTTTATATAAGGGAATCATATGGAAAATGGCTTATGTCTAGCAAAATCCAGTAATTTCTAGATATTACTAGATAAATATAGAAAAGCCAACATATTTTCACTAACAAGTTTTCTAGTTTTGCAGGAACATTGAAGACTTTATTTTTCTTTACATTCTTGTATTTAAATTCAATTAGTGATGTAAATTAAATGTAAACTTTGGAATAAGAATTTACATTTTCTGCTTAGATTAGGATTTGCATTGCATATAGTTTTAAACTTTGATATATAACTGCAATGTATGCCCAATTCATGCATATTTTTACCAATTCACTATGATCTACACGAATGTCACGTGCACTAGCTCTTATGGAGTTGACAAACTTGGTGAAATTTGTATTTATGGCCATAGTCAGAATACGAATGATACCTAGATTTGTAATCTTCGTATTAACCACATTCAACCTACACTCTTAGGCTAACTTCAAAATGCATTGCATTTATCAAAAATACAAAAGGATTTTCTCAATTCCTCAAAAATCAAATCTTTCAAATCCATATTCATTCATTTCATTCATTTGCAAATTCCAATTTCAATTCAGAGAAATCGATTTCTTCAAAATTTCCTAAGTCTTATTAAAAAAAAATCGATTTTCTCAAAACATTGATTTTCCAATGATATTTCAAGTATTTTCCAAGTTTTAAATTCGTTTTTCTAAGTTATATTTTCAATTTCAAAGTTTGAATTCAAAGAAATCAAGTTTTCCAAAGTTATTTCACATTTCTCAAAATCGATTTTCTCAAAACCTCTAGATTCTTCAGAAATCGATTTTTACTTTCTCAGATACAATATCTCAACCATGATTCACGATTTTCCAAGTGTTATATTTTCAAAGAATCTCCAAATATTTTCCAATCTCAGAAGCAAACATCATGTTTTCAAATTTTTATTTTCAGAAATTCATAGCACATGCCTGATTCTTTGTGCATTTAGGAAATAGAACATGATTTAGACAAGTTGAGCAAAGTTAAGCATACAATTGATCCTTGATTCAATTACCCCTGGTAAAGGCGCCAGGAATGGTTGAACCTCGTACCGGCAGACGAGTCCCATTCTTCGGAATTATCCCGCATTTTAAAACGAAGGTGAGTTATTTTCAAAATCTTTTTCAAAGGTCAGTTTGACTCGCAAAACGTAAAAATTTTGCGATGATAACAGTTACCAGGTATAGGGCACAACTTTCAGAGCAGACCATTGACCAGATTAGCAGAAAAGTGTGCATTCATATATGCATAGGGTGATGCAAGTCAAGTCAATCATCAACTTCAGAGGCCCGACACATATCAGGTTGTATCTATCCTTTCTCCCATATTTAGTTTATTGATCTTTAGTGTGCATTCGCATTGCATGTTTACATATTTTGTATGCCACAAGGGACAGTGTCATTCAAGCATGGGGGGGTGGTTTAGATGCACACTAAATTTTTTTTCAGGTAGCTAAAAACTCATAAAATTAGGTCATTGAGAACAAGTTGGTGGCATATATGATTGTTTTTTGGCATAATCTAACAATTTAGAATTTTTTAAGCCCCATGTAATTTTTTTTTTCTGATTTGATCCAAAAATAGTAGTTATTTATGAGAAAATTCAAAGAAAAGATAATATTTGAATGTTAGAAAGTTTTGAATCACTTTAGTATAAGTATATGGTTGTACTTTTTGTGATGTATATTTTAAAAACATATTTTTCAATGAAAACAAGGAAAAATCGTCAACCAAAGATATAAAAATCCGACTTTCCAAAGAAGTGGCGAGTACGGGTCGAATCCACAGGGAACGGGATACATTCTGAAATAATTCTAAAATAACACTTTATTAATATAACAAAGTTTTACAACTATGTCAAATTACATTAAATAACAATCTAAACTATGAAAATAAACTAAAGTAGGAAGCTAAGTCTTCTGCAGATCTCCAGGGCAAAATTGTCTTTTCACCATATGTGCAAATGCACTTCATCTTTGAATTACACCTGTAAACATGTTCTAACTTATCAACCTACAACAATGAAAACACAAAGTTAGTAAGCAAATTAATAATTAGCTCTAAATTACATCTACGCTTATTTCTAAACTAATACAGAATATAAATTACAACTAAATAACTAAAGAAAACTAAAATTACATTGTCTAACTAAACCAACTAAGAAAATGAATGCTAACTACTGTTAATTCACTAACTACAATACTAGAAATACTAAAAACTACAGTAAAACAAACAAAAGACTAAATGACTGTTTTGTCCTTAAAGAGTGCAAAAGTGGACTCTGACAGCTTTTCGCAAATCAATGATTTGAGGGGTCAAACGAATTCTAATTTTTCCAAAATTACTTTTGTTCTGTAACTGACAGATTCAAAAATCTGACACATTTTACAGATTTGAAAAATAGGTTCTGGATCTCCAGATATAAGCGTTTCAAAATCAGGATAATCTTGGAAATCGCAAGACCCGAAATTTGAAAACCTGAAAAAGCTGTTTTCACAAAACGCTTAAAAACCAGACCAAATCAACTCGAATTGATCTGAAGTTTGGTCTGCAGACAGTTAACACGAAGATGTGGAGAATAAAAAAATAATTTTCAGAAAAATCCACATAAAATAACGAGTGCACGACAGAGTAAAAATCAGTTTTGAAATTCAGTGCACTATTCATTTGTGCAAATCCACAAATCACATTAAAACATTAAACCACGCACAAAGACAGTCTTAAACTAATTTAACCTACTGCTAAACTACAGTAAAAAGGCAACAATTAAGCTAATTATAAAATTAAGAAATAACCTACACAACTAAGATTAGTTCTAATCTAAACCACTCGTTAAGTCTAATCTAACCTAAACTCACTAACTAACTAACTAAACTATTGGACTGCATAACTACTCTAATTAGTCCTAATGTATATTATCTAATATCATTAACTAATTGACTAACTAGTCTAGTATTAATTCTAACCTAATAAAACAACTACTAACCTACGGTTAGGCTAACTAGGGTTAACTATGTCTACTCACTAACTACCTAAAATATCTAATCAAATATTAATTCTAAAATCTAAGTAAATCACAATACTATCTAATGTTAGTCTAACTAGGGTTATAAACTAAGTTAGAATGACTTACTAACTATAGTTAGGACGACTAATGTTAAACACTAAATAGTGTTAGGTACTAACTAAGGTTTGCTATCTAGGGTACGGTTAGGGTAACTAACTAGATTAGTTACTAACTATGGTTGGTTACTAACTATTGTTAATCTAATAACTAGGGCTAGGGATTAGCTAGATGGCGGTTTAGGGTATTAATTAACTAGGGTTATTCTAACTAGAACTAACTATTAACTAAGGTTAGTTGGGGGTAAACTATGGTTAGACTAGGGGGTCGGTTATGGATATGGAATTAAAGTGGGTCCACGCCACCCTAGTTGGTCTATTATCCTAATACTATATATATTATTTACTAAAACCATAATAAATACCCAAGTTAATTCCTAATTGAAATACATACCTAAAAAGATAGACATAATTTTATACAACCTAATCTAAGTCAATAACTTACTTTAATTAAGCACACACGGTTTTCTAAAATCTAATTCTAATTAAAACATTACTAACTTAACTAATTTATCCTAACTACATTAAATCACTAAATGCTAACCCCTAACTTTAAGACAACCTAACACACTTAACTAAATTAGAAAAATACGATTTCTAAGAGTTAGGACTATTACAAACTTACTATGTTAATTAATCATCCAATTAATGCTAAATCTAACTAGACAAGTAGTGAATAGTGAAAGTACACTAGGATCGAGGCAACGAGCACTAGAGGGGGGGTGAATAGTGCTTTTAAAAATTTCTGCGGAATATTGAATGATTTTGCAAATCTCAAAGCAAACACACAAAGAACACAAGATTTTATACAGGTTCGGTCTAACCCGACCTACATCCAGTCCCCAAGCAAAACCCGCTTGAGATTATCCACTATCAACCTTGTTAACTACAAGATCACACAGACCATAATCGGTCCCACTTTCAGTAACAATCCTACTGAAAGCAAACAACTCTTTTACACCAAGGAGTCCTTTTTACAAAAAAGAAATAACAACTTACAATACAACCTATGAGCCTTCCTTTTGAATGCAGATGAGATGCAATTGGTTTTTGAGGTTTTTGAAACACTCTACTCACGAATTCACTATCTCTCAAAGTGATTTGAGTGAAAAACTGAAGTGAAAATATCACGTGAGTGAGAAAATAAATACTTGAATGAATAGGAGTGAAAAGCAAGAAGTAATTCAATATAATTATATTGAATTTGATTGTTTTTTAGTGTAGAATGCACTCATATTTATAGCTGAAAGTTTTCCATACGTTGAGAGTATGAAAGGGTGTCAAAACGGTCCATTTCGAACGATCAAAACGTTTGAAAAATGAAAAGACACGCCTTTTTGAAGTTTCAGGAAAACGGCAAAATTAGTTGACTGAAACATCAGTTAGTCGACTAATAGTTAGTTATTAGTAGACTGACAGTTATCGTCGGTCGACTGATCTGTTAATCGAGCCGTTTAAAAATCTGAATTTTTGAAACTTAGTCGACTTGAGAAAAGTTAGTCGACTGATAATATCATCAGTAGACTGAAAAACCTTTTAGTCGACTGCTGCTAAAAACTTCTGAAAAACAAACATTCTGTTCGGTCGACTGATAAAAAGCATTAGTCGACTGCTGCTAAATTTTTTCAGAAAACACATGTTCTGTTCAGTCGACTGATAAAACCATTAGTCGACTGCTGCTAATTTTCCAGAAAATAGACATTCTGTCCAGTCGACTGATAAAATCTTCGGTCGACTAATTTGACAAGAATGACTTTTTAGAAAATATGGCACGAAAGGATTAGTCGACTGGTAAGTCTATTGGTCGACTAATAAACATGAAAATTTAAGAAAAGAGTTTTCTAAAAAGATTTTCAAAAGTGTTTCTTTTAGAAAAGTTTTCCTAAAGACTTTTAAGGTGAAATGCAACCTAAATATGCACTCTAAGTAAGGCTCTTACAAGAATCTAAGACTTTTAATGAATTAAACATTTGCACACAAGTCTTCAAAGATTCTTCATCGAATTCTTTAATTTCTTCATAGCCTTGGCTGAAATGCAGTTGATTCTACTTGCTCATCATCAAAACCTTGTACTTGAAGTATCATGTTTGGCTTCATTGTCGTAACAATCTCCCCCTTTTTGATGATGACAAACTTAATCAAAGATGAAGCATTTAGATACATAGATGGAGATTTTACTCCCCCTATCAATATGCTGCAAAACATTAAAAGTTAGCACATTTAAAGCACATATATCACATATTGATTGGTTTGCATTTCCATTCATCATTTCTTCATACATTTAGAAATGCATTCATTCAAAGCTTTCTTTTTTTCTTAATTTTGCATTTCTCATGCAAGATCTCCTGCAATGTAATTGCTATCATCTTTTTGCAAGATCTCCTGCAATGTAATTGCTACTATCATCTTTTTCTCCCCCTTTGTCAGAATAAAAAAGAGTAAGGGCAAAAATAGCATAAGCAAAATAGAGATACAAGTTAAATATATTACAACCCATAAAGTATGAAAGTTCAAACAACAAAGATTAGAAAAGTGAGTTGAGCAAATCCTTGATTGAAGTAATCTCTTTCTGTAAATTGAGCCAAAATACTCAAAAGTAACAACCCACTGAAAAGGGATGTCGATTCTCCACAGATTTTAGGCAAGATGGAAGAGACGATCCAAAAGTATCATATAAAAGAGGATTTAATGGCTGACGGTGAGTGAGAAGTCGGCCACAAGGGGATTCCGGCAATGCACTGTCACATAAGAGGGTTTCGGCGTGTTTTGAAGATGCGCCAGTTACTGCAAGAGGATTCCGGCGTTTCAAGATCACGGCCAGAAGATTCCAGCGTCTCCCTGTCACGGCAAGAAAATCCCGGCGAAAATGGAGTCGAACGGCACTCCGAGGGTTTTTCGGAAGAGAGAGAGGCAAGAGAGAAAGAGGGGTTTTCTTTTTTAAGGGTTTCGTTTTTAAGAAGAACGAAATGGTATGAAGTGAAACGATGCCTCTTTTTTTAAAAAAAACTGGTTTTAAAACAAATCCAAGGGGTGTCGGGTCCCTTCATTTAATTTTTTTTAAAAAAAAATTTAGTCGACTAAAACTTTATCGGTCGACTAAAAGTGCGACTTATTCTAAAAATATCATCAGTCGACTAGAAATATATCGGTCGACTAATATGATGCGATACATTCCAAAATATAAAACACCAGTCGACTATAATTTTATCGGTCGATTAATATAGTGCGATTTTGAGATTTTGTTCAAAAATCAACATTTTTATAAATCCAAAAATGAGCAAATACCTAGTTCTCTCCTAATTCTCATAAAATCTTTATTTTTAAGAGGTTTAGTGAAGATATTGGCATGTTGTTCTTTAGTGGAAATAAAATTTAACGAAATATCTCCTTTTAACACATGATCTCTTAAAAAATGATGTCTAACTTCAATATGCTTAGTTCTTGAGTGCTGAATTGGATTTTTCGAAAGATTTATAGCACTAGTGTTATCACAATAAATAGTTGTTGTGGAGTAATTCAAACCAAAATCTTTTAAGGTCTGTTTCATCCAAAGTACTTGTGAACATGCTAAACTAGCCGCTATATATTCTGCTTCAGTAGTTGAGAGTGATACTGAATTTTGCTTTTTACTAAACCAAGAGACTAAGGAATTTCCTAAGAAATGACAAGTTCCACTAGTACTCTTGCGATCAGATTTACTTCCTGCAAAATCTGCATCACTATATGAAACTAAATCAAAGGAAGATGATTTTGGGTAAAACAAACCGAAATCTGAAGTATCTTTCAAATAACGAAGAATTTGTTTTACTGCAGTTAAATGAGATTCCTTTGGATTAGCTTGAAATCTTGCACACATACAAACACTAAACATAATATCAGGTCGACTAGCAGTTAAGTATAATAGAGATCCGATCATACCTCTGTAGAGCTTAGTATCTACACTTTTACCATTTTCATCTTTATCAAGAAAAGTAGTTGTACTCATAGAATTCCTTCTTGATTTCGATGAGTCCATCCCAAATCTCTTGAGAAGTTCTTTTGTATACTTAGCCTGATTGATGAAGATTCCTTCTTCAGTTTGCTTTATTTGAAGTCCAAGGAAGTAGTTTAATTCGCCCATCAAGCTCATTTCAAACTCTTCCTGCATAGCTTTAGCAAATTCTTTACAAAGAGAATCATTAGTAGAACCAAATATTATGTCATCAACATAAATTTGCATAATCAGAATATCTGAATTAAAATGTTTAATAAATAAAGTGGAGTCTACCCGACCAAAGGAAAAACCAGATTGTTCTAGAAAATTTCGTAGTCTTTCATACCACGCTCTTGGTGCTTGTTTGAGTCCATACAAAGCTCTTTTCAATTTGTAGACTTTTTCTGAATATTTCTCATTTTCAAAGCCTGGAGGTTGCTCTACATAAACTTCTTCATTGATGTGTCCATTTAAGAATGCACTCTTAACATCAATTTGATATAACTTGAAGTTCATGTAACTAGCAAAAGCAAGCATCATTCAAATTGACTCTAATCGAGCCACTGGTGCATAGGTTTCATCAAAATTTATGCCTTCTTCTTGATTATAACCTTGTGCCACTAGCCTTGCTTTGTTACGAATGACTTCACCATTTTCATCCAGCTTATTTCGGAAGACCCATCTTGTTCCAATTAGTGGATGACCCTTTGGTCTATCAACTAGATCCCAAACATCATTCCTAGCAAATTGGTTAAGTTCTTCAGACATGGCTAAAAGCCAAAATTCATCATCACATGCCTCATTGATATTCTTTGGTTCTAATTTAGATATGAAAGCAACATTTGCAATATATTTTTCCAACTGCCTTCTAGTTTGGACACCACTCTTTATTTCACCAATAACTTGTTCATGTGGATGATTAGGAACTTCTTTCCAAACCGGTTGAAGAGGAATATTTTCTTGAGAAGTACTCTCTATCAAGGGTTCTTCTTGAAGTATTACTTCTTCTCCTTCGCTTAGAGGTATAACCTGCTCACAATTCTCATCAAATGCAACATGTAAAGATTCTTCAATACAAGATGTTCTTTTATTGAAAATACGATATGCTTTACTTCTAAAAGAATATCCAAAAAATATTGATTCATCTGATTTTGAATCAAACTTATCAAGATTATCTTTGGTATTTAACAAGAAACATTTACTACCAAAAATTTTGAAATATGAGATTTTTGGTATACGATCATAATATAATTCAAAACATATTTTATGTAAAATTGGTCGAATAAGAATACGATTTAAGACATAACATGCTGTATTAATTGCTTCAGCCCAAAAATATTTTGGTAAATTTTTATCTTGAAGCATGGTTCTAGCACATTCTTGCAAAGTTCTATTCTTTCTTTCAACAACTCCATTTTGTGGAGCCGCTCTAGGAAAAGCAAAGTTGTGAGATATACCATGTAAATCACAAAACTTTAGAAAAGATTCATTTTCAAATTCACCACCATGATCACTACGAATTTTAATAATAGATGTAGATTTTTCATTTGTAATTTTTCTACAAAGTTTAGAAAATTCTGAAAAAGCATCATTTTTGCTTTTTAGAAAAATCACCCATGTAAACCGAGAATAATCATCTACTATAACAAAAGCATACTTGCTACCATTCAAACTTTGAATTCTAGATGGTCCAAATAGATCTAAATGTAAAAGTTCAAGAGGACGTTTTGTTGAAACTATATCTTTTGCTTTAAAAGAACTCTTGATTTGTTTACCCCTTTGACAAGCATCACATAAGTGATCCTTTTTATATGGTATTCTAGGTAGGCCTATTACAAGATCATTCTTGGATAATTTTGAAATAATTTTAAAGTTAACATGTCCAAGTCTCTTGTGCCATAACCATTGAATTTCATTTGAAACAATAAGACATTTTTCATTAAAAGAGGGTAATTCATCTAGATATAGTTCATACACATTGTTTCTTCTTTTACCTTTAAAAATGATCTTTTTAGATTGAAAATCAGAAATTAAGCATAAATCATTTTTAAAAGAGACATGAAAACCTTTATCACATAATTGACTGATAGATATTAAATTATGCATTAAACCATCTACTAAAAGAACATTTTCAATCAAGGGAAATTTTGGATTACCAATACCTATCACTTTTCCCTTGTTATTGTCACCAAAGGTGACGGTTCCTCCATCCTTATTTTGGAGGGTGGAAAATAACTCCGGCCTTCCGGTCATATGTTTGGAACAGCCGCTGTCCAATATCCATTTGCTCCTTATGTTGTGTACCTACAACAAAATCAGAAAACAGAGCATTTGACCCCTTTCTATTTTCGGGTCCATGAGAGTTAGTCTTAGGAACCCATATCCATTTAGATTTTGGTTTTCTTTGATAATAAATATTCTTTCTATAAAAGGATTTAGAATAAACGTGTCTAGAATAATCATATCTAGATGCATTTCTATTAAAACTAAAAAGTTTAGTTTTATGAACAAAAGGTTGAGAATAATGTCTTTGATTTTTCACCACATAGTTTGGTCTATTTTGAGTATCAAAGAAGCTATATCCCAATCCAGTTTTATTAACCGAGCATCTTTGAGAACCAAGAAGTTTTTCTAGATTCTCTTGACCATTTGTGAATTTGGTCACTATAGAAAGAAGATCTTTTGACTTTTCTTTAAGACCAAATATTTCATTTTGTAAGAGATTGGTTCTAACTCCAATTTCTTTTATCTCAAGTGCTTGGCAAGAATTTTCCTTCTTAAGATCTTCTATTTCTTGAAGTAACACTTTATTTTGATTGTCAAGAGTTAAATTTTCAGTTTTTAACTCTTTATTTTTAGAACTAAGACTCTTAAATTTAGCATATAAATCATTAAATGCTTCAAATAACTCATGATAGTCAAATTGACTTACCGAATCTTCTTGTGCTACAAAACACATGTTGGCGACTTCTTCATTTGATTCTTCATCAGAAGAGGAGTCACTATCATCCCAACATGCTTGAAATGCCTTTTTCTTCTTGAATTGGTCCTTGGGCTTGATTTTGAGAAGAGGACAATCTTTCTTGATATGTCCTGCCTTTTTGCAGTTAAAGCACTTTACTTCATTGGGAATGAAAGAATCTGCTTTCTTTACCTTTCTTTGAAATCTTCCCTTTTTGATGAATCTTCTGAATTGCCTTGTGATGAGGGCAATATCTTCATCTTCATCTTCTTCTGAATTTTCTGAGTCAGAAGTAGCCTTAAAAGCAAGAGATTTCTTCTTAGGCTTTTCTTCTTGTCTGTCTTGAAGTTGGACCTTATATGCCATTAAGTTACCAACTAAGTCTTCAAGAGTGAGAGTATTGAGATCATTTGCTTCTTCAATAGCAGTGGTTTTTCTCTCCCATTCAGGAGTTAAACACCTTAGAATCTTTCTGACTAAATCCACTTGTGAATATTCTTTTCCAAGGGATTTCAAAGTGTTAGTTATATCGGTCATTCTAGTTACCATGTCCGATATAGATTCATTTTGCTTCATTTTGAACAATTCAAATTTATGAACTAAAGAAGCAATTTTAGATTCCTTTACCTTTGACGTACCTTCGTGAGTTACTAGAAGAGTATGCCAAATTTCATTTATTGTAGAGCATTAAGAGATGCGATTGAATTCTACCTTGTCAACACCACAATATAATGTATTCATGGCTTTGGCATTCAGTGAAGCAGTCTTCTTTTCATCATCGGTCCATCGACTGAAATCAGTTGATGGAGTTTGGTATTTTTCTGAAACAACTCTCCAGATATCAAGATCCATGGATTGCAAGAATATTGTCATTCTTACTTTCCAGTCTCCATAGTTTGTTCCGTCGAAGAGAGGAGGACGAACAGAGGAGCTTCCTTCTTTGTGCTGAGATGTTGTAGTTGCCATGCTAGATGATGGTCAAATCAAAGTAATAGCAAACCTGTGCTCTGATACCAAATGAAAGTACACTAGGATCGAGGCAACGAGCACTAGAGGGGGGGTGAATAGTGCTTTTAAAAATTTCTGCGGAATATTGAATGATTTTGCAAATCTCAAAGCAAACACACAAAGAACAGAAGATTTTATCCTGGTTCGGTCTAACCCGACCTACATCCAGTCCCCAAGCAAAACCCGCTTGAGATTATCCACTATCAACCTTGTGAACTACAAGATCACACAGACCATAATCGGTCCCACTTTCAGTAACAATCCTACTGAAAGAAAACAACTCCTTTACACCAAGGAGTCCTTCTTTTTACAGAAAAGAAATAACAACTTACAATACAACCTATGAGCCTTCCTTTTGAATGCAGATGAGATGCAATTGGATTTTGAGGTTGTTGAAACACTCTACTCACGAATTCACTATCTCTCAAAGTGATTTGAGTGAAAATATCACGTGAGTGAGAAAACAATTACTTGAATGAATAGGAGTGAAAAGCAAGAAGTAATTCAATATAATTCTATTGAATTTGATTGTTTTTTAGTGTAGAATGCACTCATATTTATAGCTGAAAGTTTTCCATACGTTGAGAGTATGAAAGGGTGTCAAAACGATCCATTTCGAACGATCAAAATGTTTGAAAAATGAAAAGACACACCTTTTTGAAGTTTCAGGAAAACGGCAAAATTAGTCGACTGAAACATCAGTTAGTCGACTAATAGTTAGTTATTAGTAGACTGACAGTTATCGTCGGTCGACTGATCTGTTAATCGAGCCGTTTGAAAATCTGAATTTTTGAAAATTAGTCGACTTGAGAAAAGTTAGTCGACTGATAATATCATCAGTAGACTGAAAAACCTTTTAGTCGACTGCTGCTAAAAACTTCTGAAAAACAAACATTATGTTCGGTCGACTGATAAAAAGCATTAGTCGACTGCTGCTAAATTTTTTCAGAAAATACATGTTCTGTTCAGTCGACTGATAAAACCATTAGTCGACTGCTGCTAATTTTCCAGAAAATAGACATTCTGTCCACTCGACTGATAAAATCTTCGGTCGACTAATTTGACAAGAATGACTTTTTAGAAAATATGGCGCGAAAGGATTAGTCGACTGGTAAGTCTATTGGTCGACTAATAAACATGAAAATTTAAGAAAAGAGTTTTCTAAAAAGATTTTCAAAAGTGTTTCTTTTAGAAAAGTTTTTCTAAAGACTTTTAAGGTGAAATGCAACCTAAATACGCACTCTAAGTAAGGCTCTTACAAGAATCTAAGACTTTTAATGAATTAAACATTTGCACACAAGTCTTCAAAGATTCTTCATCGAATTCTTCCATTTCTTCATAGCCTTGGCTGAAATGCAGTTGATTCCACTTGCTCATCATCAAAACCTTGTACTTGAAGTATCATGTTTGGCTTCATTGTCGTAACAAATAGGGCTATAAAGATGAGAATCACGAATTTGGTAAAATACATCCTCTCCCATTCTTGCTTTAAAAACACATTAGGAAAGTCTTTAATCTTAAAAAACCGTCCAGCCTCTAGACCCATACATTTTCCATATTTTCATTAAAAGCAAGTAAGTCATTTTGAAAACCTTTCCAAAATCACAATACACGTTTTTGTCAATCGATTTAAAATTCATAATCCTTTCCAAACGTGTAAAGGCAAGAATTTATTAGCTTTTGGCTGGCTTAAAATTCATTAAAACTTTCCTAAAGTGCCAAGCACGAATTTGGATGGATTGCCTTCATACCAAAAATGTCTCTTCAACCACAAAGACCATAGTGCCCTTCTATCTAAAGTATCACATTAAACAACTAACTAAATTATTCTAACATTAGTCTAACTAAACTAATGTACACATAACTAATTCAAGGACAAGAAGTACTACTGACAAACGAAAGTGCACAATTATCTATTTGATCTTCTATACGATAATGAAAAATATTAAATAAGACTAATTTAACTAATACGAAATTTAGGAATTATAATTAATCTAAGTAATCTATGATTAACCTAATATCAAACACATCAACTATTCATCTACCAACTGCTATCTACAGAACTTTAAACTAAAAACGAATTGATCAAAACATTACATGAAATCTATGTTAAATTACAAACTAAATATATGAAACTAATAACTCTAATCAAGATCTAAACTCTATTCTACATTAATACACGTTAAAACTGGAATTGTAAAAATTAAGAAACATGAAAACTAAGTTAATACTATGTTGTAAATTAATCAAACACATAACACGCATTCTACAATTACACTAAACTCGACCAAACTCAAAACACCAAAACCGTATCTACTCTAAAACTAAATCTGCTAGATGATGAAAACTCCTTCAACCACACAGTGAATACACAAATTTAACCTAACTAGAACTAATTATATCATACTAACAATTACAGAAAAATGCTACAGCTTGTTAAAACTAATCGACTAATATAACCTAAAGAAATCACTACACACAATGAATTAATAGATCCAAATATGAACTAGAAGACAATATCAGAATTTAAACCATTTAATCAACGTAAAATAACAATACTTACTCTATGCTGGACGATGAACATGAAAATAGAAAAAACAGAAAATAGAAACCGACTTTTATTTTTCTCAAAAACTGAAAACGCATAAAATAAAACAATAATACCTAGATCCTATGTGCTGGTCTCAAGCACAACACACACTTAAACTAAGGCTGGAAATACCACATACACAACAAACGTACATAAAATAAAATAACACAGCACATACACACGTTGGGTTTTAGCTAGAAGCAGTGGATGAGAAGACCAACCTCCAGGGCGATCCGACGACTGAGGGGAAGAACAGAGCAGACTTTGCTTGGCTTCACATCGCACGGGACCTCGTTGATGCTGGAAATACACCATGGAACCAGATTGTACAGCTGCAACACGTTGGAAATCCACCGAAGATGGGAAATGAGCCGATTCGAGATCGGAGGGCTTAGAAAACCGGATGGAGGTAGAGTTGGTTCTTCTTATTGAAGTGTCTCGCACTTCCACGCAAGAAAAGTGTTTTCCACCTCTGCTGCACCTGCAAAACATAGCCACCATGAGCTTAACCAACAGGGAGGAAGAAGAACTGGAAGATATGGAAGAGAGACAAGAAGGAAAGCTTGGATTTCCAAGCAAATCTTCATGCTTCAATGGCAATGGTGTGGGGTGAAGGATGAGAAGGGGGCTGGACCAAGATTCGTGCCCCTAGGGCATGAAAACCAAAGCAAATACAAAGACACCATGGGCGTCATCTCCTCTATACACGATTTGGCTTGTTTTAGATTATTTTCAGAAAAGTTGTTAAAAACAAAATAATTGATGGGCGCCTCATGTAGGAAGAGGTTTTTAGAAAATGGTTTTATAAAACTTAAATGGGCTAGAGCTGGGTTGATTCTATGTATTTTGATCCAGATTCAAGGTCCAAATAGGCGTTTGGATCCAAATCATCCAGATTTGCTCCGAGGTTTGACCCGCTACACTGTAAATGCCATAATTCCTTCATTTTAAGTCTGATTTCAATGAAATTTGAACCATATCTCTATAACATCATTAAGCACCTAAGTGTGGCCTTTAAACCTATAGATGATGCATTTTTGCAATGAAAATATGTTAATAAAATGTATAATTTATGCATCATCAAATACCCCCATGCTAGAATAATTGCTAGTCCCTAGCAATACACTCTACCCTCGCAATGAAGATATGGACTACCAAATAACATGAAAGCTCTTATTAAAAAAAATAAAAATAACTAACTCACTTTCGTAGGAATCATGGTTGCATTTAGCACATGCAACAAGCCCTTTAAACCCCTGGGTTACCCCAGTGGACGAGTAAGGTCTCGTGAGGGTTTGCAAAGATGCTACCCACAAACATCAATGTCATGCATGAATAATTTTACAGAAAGACTAGGCAATTAAGAACTCATTGTAAACAAATATTTCATGTAATCTACATTCTCAAAACAAATTCAGAAATTTTATGCCACCACAGTAAAAATCATTTTCCTTCACTTTTCTAAACTTGTAATTATCTATGAATTTTCTCAGAAAGTCAAGTATTATTATGTTTTACTCATTTATCCTCACCTGTATATTTTCTGCACAGTAATTCACAATAATTCTTAAGCAATGAAATTTTCTCATTAAGCTCATTCATTTTCTTTTTATATTCAATTTTTCACTCCTTTTTCATTCTTCTAAATTGAGCACTATTTTGAATATCTAGTCTTGTGACCCTTGTAGCGAGCTTTAGGTCAGTGACTCCCAGGTCAGACAACCTTAGGGCACCAGATACAGAGTATCCCTCGGACTTAATTGCTCGAGTCACTAAACCTTTTATTCTAATAGTTTACATATAGTTTTCTTCTCATCATGTGCAATGTCTCTATCTCTTAGGCTTTCTATGCAGTCCATGTAAAAAGCTTTCGAATCGGTGGATCCCAAACCAAATGGCTTTAGGGCACCAGATGTAAAACACCCTTCAGACTCTACTTACTCAAACTACAAAGGCCACAAATATCGACTAGACAAGAGAATGATCTCCTTCGTTATCCTTTTCGTCAAGAGACTCAAACATTTCAACTTGTATCTGAGTTCCACTACTAGGATTGACGAAGACATCAACAACTAAACATAGCTCTATTCTATTAAGCTCATCTTTCAAAACATCTTTCGATTGCTTCATTTTTCCACAAAACACACTGTGCATACTTATACTAAAGTGATTCAAAACTTTATAACACTCAAATACTATCTTTTCTTTAAACAATTTCATAAACAACTACTTTATTTAAATCAGATCAGAAAAAAAAAATTACATGGGGCTTAAACATTTCTAAATTGTCAGATCATGCAAATAAACAATCATAAAGGCTACAACTTATTCTTAAAATACCTACTTTTATGAGTTTGAAGCTATCAAACATAAAGAAAAATTTTAAAATTTTGTGCATCTAAACCATCTCCCCATGCTTGAATGACACTGTCCCTAGTGGCATACAGAATAATGCAAACATGCAATGCAAATGCATACTACAGAACAATAAAATGAATAAGGAGAAAGGATTGATACAACCTGGCATGCTCGAGCCTCTGAAGTTGTCGATTGACTGGACTTTGCACCACCACAATGCATGTACCAATGCATAGTTTTCTGCTCATCTGGTCAATGTTCTACTTCTGAAGGCATTCTTCCTGTCTTGTAACTTGAACTCATACGTTGATGGATCAGATGTTCATGCATGTCAACAATGAAATCCAAAACAAGAAATGAAATCAAAACATAATTCCGAACATAATATATAAACAACTAACTACTTTATTTCTAATATACATATGATACATCCTAAATTATAATTAATAAAATAAAAACACTGACACCTAAAGCAACTACACTATGTTAGAATTATTCTATTCTAAATCAGTAAGTTTAACATCTACTCTACTTTACTCTATGTCAGAATAATCTAATTACTTTACAAAATAAAAAGACAATTCTACTCTAAATCAGAAAGTTAAACAACTAAACTATTTAAAACTATGTTAAAACAATCTAATTAATCTATCAAATAAAAAGACTAATCTAATCTAAATAAAAAAATCAGTAAATACAGGAAAACACTATTCTATTCTCTAAGACTCACCTGTCTAAGTGATCATTGAAGCATGGAATTCAGTGAAGCCTAAGAAAAACAGAATGCGCATACTATATTTTTCTAACTATGTTAATTCTACCAACTAAAACAATTAAATAAACTAAACTAAACTAAACTAAACTAAGCACATATTAATAAAATGATATTTCAGAAATAATCAGAATAATATCGCCGTTCCCCGGCAACGGCGCCAAAAATTTGGTTGTACTTTTTGTGATGCATATTTTTAAAACATATTTTTCAATGAAAACAAGGGAAAATCGTCAACCAACGATATAAAAATCCGACTTTCCACAGAAGTGGCGAGTACGGGTCGAATCCATAGGGAATGGGATACATTCTGAAATAATTCTAAAATAACACTTTATTAATATAACAAAGTTTTACAACTATGTCAAATTACATTAAATAACAATCTAAACTATGAAAATAAACTAAAGTAGGAAGCTAAGTCTTCTGCAGATCTCCAGGGGCAAAATTGTTTTTTCACCATATGTGCAGATGCACTTCATCTTTGAATTACACCTGTAAACCTGTTCTAACTTATCAACCTACAACAATGAAAACACAGAGTTAGTAAGCAAATTAATAATTAACTCTAAATTACATCTATGCTTATTTCTAAACTAATACAGAATATAAATTACAACTAAATAACTAAAGAAAACTAAAATTACATTGTCTAACTAAACCAACTAAGAAAATGAATGCTAACTACTGTTAATTCACTAACTACAATACTAGAAATACTAAAAACTACAGTAAAACAAACAAAAGACTAAATGACTGTTTTGTCCCTAAAGAGTGCAAAAATGGACTCTGACAGCTTTTCGCAAATCAATGATTTGAGGGGTCAAACGAATTCTAATTTTTCCAAAATTACTTTTGTTCTGTAACTGACAGATTCAAAAATCTGACACATTTTACAGATTTGAAAAATACGTTCTGGATCTCCAGATATAAGCGTTTCAAAATCAGGATAATCTTGGAAATCGCAAGACCCGAAATTTGAAAACCCGAAAAAGTTATTTTCACAAAACGCTTAAAAACCAGACCAAATCAACTCGGATTGATCTGGAATTTGGTCTGCAGATAGTTAACACGCAGATGTGGAGAATAAAAAAATAATTTTCAGAAAAATCCACATAAAATAACAAGTGCACGACAGGGTAAAAATCAGTTTTGAAATTCAGTGCACTATTCATTTGTGCAAATCCACAAATCACATTAAAACATTAAATCACGCACAAAGACAGTCTTAAACTAATTTAACCTACTGCTAAACTACAGTAAAAATGCAACAATTAAGCTAATTATAAAATTAAGAAATAACCTACACAACTAAGATTAGTTCTAATCTAAACCACTCGTTAAGTCTAATCTAACCTAAATTCACTAACTAACTAACTAAACTATTGGACTGCATAACTACTCTAATTAGTCCTAATGTATATTATCTAATATCATTAACTAATTGACTAACTAATCTAGTATTAATTCTAACCTAATAAAACAACTACTAACCTACGGTTAGGCTAACTAGGGTTAACTATGTCTACTCACTAACAACCTAAAATAGCTAATCAAATATTAATTCTAAAATCTAAGTAAATCACAATACTATCTAATGTTAGTCTAACTAAGGTTATAAACTAAGTTAGAATGACTTACTAACTATAGTTAGGACGACTAATGTTAAACACTAAATAGGGTTAGGTACTAACTAAGGTTTGCTATCTAGGGTACAGTTAGGGCAACTAACTAGATTAGTTACTAACTATGGTTGGTTACTAACTATTGTTAATCTAATAACTAGGTTTAGGGATTAGCTAGATGGTGGTTTAGGGTATTAATTAACTAGGGTTATTCTAACTAGAACTAACTATTAACTAAGGTTAGTTGGGGGTAAACTATGGTTAGACTAGGGGGTCGGTTATGGATATTGAATTAAAGTGGGTCCACTCCACCTTAGTTGGTCTATTATCCTAATACTATATATATTATTTACTAAAACCATAATAAATACCCAAGTTAATTCCTAATTGAAATACATACCTAAAAAGATAGACATAATTTTATACAACCTAATCTAAGTCAATAACTTACTTTAATTAAGCACACACGATTTTCTAAAATCTAATTCTAATTAAAACATTACAAACTTAACTAATTTATCCTAACTACATTAAATCACTAAATGCTAACCCCTAACATTAAGACAACCTAACACACTTAACTAAATTAGAAAAATACGATTTCTAAGAGCTAGGACTATTACAAACTTACTAAGTTAATTAATCATCCAATTAATGCTAAATCTAACTAGACAAGTAGTGAATAGGGCTATAAAGATGAGAATCACGAATGTGGTAAAATACATCCTCTCCCATTCTTGCTTTAAAAACACATTAGGAAAGTCTTCAATCTTCAAAAATCGTCCAGCCTCTAGACCCATACGTTTTCCATATTTGCATTAAAAGCAAGTAAGTCATTTTGAAAACCTTTCCAAAATCACAATACACGTTTTTGTCAATAGATTTAAAATTCATAATCCTTTCCAAACGTGTAAAGGCAAGAATTTATTAGCTTTTGGCTGGCTTAAAATTCATTAAAACTTTCCTAAAGTGCCAAGCACGAATTTTGGATGGATTGCCTTCATACCAAAAACGTCTCTTCAACCACAAAGACCATAGTGCCCTTCTATCTAAAGTATCACATTAAACAACTAACTAAATTATTCTAACATTAGTCTAACTAAACTAATGTACACATAACTAATTCAAGGACAAGAAGGACTACTGACAAACGAAAGTGCACAATTATCTATTTGATCTTCTATACGATAATGAAAAATATTAAATAAGACTAATTTAACTAAAACGAAAATTAGGAATTATAATTAATCTAAGTAATCTATGATTAACCTAATATCAAACACGTCAACTATTCATCTACCAACTGCTATCTACAAAACTTTAAACTAAAAATGAATTGATCAAAACATTACATGAAATCTACGTTAAATTACAAACTAAATATATGAAACTAATAACTCTAATCAAGATCTAAATTCTATTCTACATTAATACACGTTAAAACTAGAATTGTAAAAATTAAGAAACATGAAAACTAAGCTAATACTATATTGTAAATTAATCAAACACATAACACACATTCTACAATTACACTAAACTCTACCAAACTCAAAACACCAAAACCGCATCTACTCTAAAACTAAATCTGCTAGATGATGAAAACTCCTTCAACCACACAGTGAATACACAAATTTAACCTAACTAGAACTAATTATATCATACTAACAATTGCAGAAAAACGCTACAGCTTGTTAAAACTAATCGACTAATATAACCTAAAGAAATCACTACACACAATGAATTAATAGATCCAAATATGAACTAGAAGACAATATCAGAATTTAAACCATTTAATCAACGTAAAATAACATTACTTACTCTATGCTGGACGATGAACATGAAAATAGAAAAAACAGAAAATACAAACTGACTTTTATTTTTCTCAAAAACTGAAAACGCATAAAATAAAACAATAATACCTAGATCCTATGTGCTGGTCTCAAGCACAACACACACTTAAACTAAGGCTGGAAATACCACATACACAGCAAATGTACAGAAAATAAAATAACACAACACATACACACGTTGGGTTTTAGCTAGAAGCAGTGGATGAGAAGACCAACCTCCAGGGCAATCCGACGACTGAGGGGAAGAAGAGAGCAGACTTTGCTTGGATTCACACCGCACGAGACCTCGTTGATGCTGGAAATACACCATGGAACCAGATTGTATAGCTGCAACACGTTGGAAATCCACCGAAGATGGGAAATGAGCCGATTCGCGATCGGAGCGCTTAGAAAACCGGATGGAGGTAGAGTTGGTTCTTCTTGTTGGAGTGTCTCGCACTTCCACGCAAGAAAAATGTTTTCCACCTCTACTGCACCTGCAAAACACAGCCACCATGAGCTTAACCAACAAGGAGGAAGAAGAACTGGAAGATATGGAAGAGAGACAAGACGGAAAGCTTGGATTTCCAAGCAAATCTTCATGCTTCAATGGCAATGGTGTGGGGTGAAGGATGAGAATGGGGATGGACCAAGATTCGTGCCCCTAGGGCATGAAAACCAAAGCAAAGACAAAGACACCATGGGCGTCATCTCCTCTATACACGATTTGGCTTGTTTTCGATTATTTTCAGAAAAGATGTTAAAAACAAAATAATTGTTGGGCGCCTCATGTAGGAGGGCGGTTTTAGAAAATGGTTTTATAAAACTTAAATGGGATAGAGCTGGGTTGATTCTATGTATTTTGATCCAGATCCAAAGTCCAAATGGACGTTTGGATCCAAATCATCCATATTTGCTCCGAGGTTTGACCCGCTACATTGTAAATGCCATAATTCCTTCATTTTAAGTCTGATTTCAATGAAATTTGAACTATATTTCTATAACATCATTATGCACCTAAGTGTGGCCTTTAAACCTATAGATGATGCATTTATGCAGTGAAAATGTGTTAATAAAACGTATAATTTATGCATCATCAGTATGCACAGTATGTTTTGTGGAAGAACTAAGCAATTGAAAGATGTTTAGAAAGATGAGCTTAAAAGAAAAGAGCTACGTTTAGTTGTTGATGTCTTCGCAATTCCAAGTAGTGGAGCTTAGACACAAGTTGAAGTGTTTGGAGTCTTTTGACGAAAAGGATAATGAAAGAGATCATCTTCTTGTCTAGTCAATATATGTGGCCTATGTGGTTCGAGTAAGTAGAGTCTGAAGGGTGTTTTACACCTGGTGCCCTAAAGCCATCTGGCTTGGAAGCCACTGATTCAAAAGCTTGTTACATGAACTTCATAGAAAGCCTAAGAGATAGAGACATTGCACATGATGAGAAGAAGACTATATATAAACTATTAAAATAGAAGGTCTAGTGACTTAAGCAATTAAGTCTGAGGGATACTCTGTATCTGGTGCCCTAAGGTCATCTGGTCTGGGAGTCACTGACCCAAAGCTTGTTACATGGGTCATGAAACTGAATATTGAAATAGTGCTCAAGTGAGAAGAATGCTCAAGTGAGAGGAATTGAAAAATGGTGAAAAATTGAAAATCAAAAGAAAAAGAGTGAGCTTAATGAAAAAATTCATTGCTTAGGAATAATTGTGAAATACTGTGCAGAAAATATACAAGTGAGGATAAATGAATAATAATATGATAATACTTGACTTTCTGAGAAAATTCATAGATAGTTACAGTTTTAGAAAAGTGAAAGAAAAAGGTTTTTACTGTGGTGGCATAAAAAATCTAAATTTGTTATGAGAGTGTACATTACATAAAATATTTGCTTAAATTGAACTCTTAGTTGCCTAATATTTCTGAAAAATCATTCTTGCATGACATTGATGTTTGTGGGTAGCATCTCTGCAAACCCTCACGAGACCTTACTCGTCCACTGGGGTAACCCAGAGGTTTAAAGGGCTTGTTGCATGAGCTAAATGCAACCGTGATTCCTACGAAAGTGAGTTAGAATTTTAATTATTTTGTGCATATTTATTAATTTTCCAATTTCATAACCTAGTTAGTTGTTTGTTAAGGGACTAACAAACATTCAAGCATGGGGGTATTTGATGATGCATGAAATGCATATCATGTTATTAATATATTCATGCATTTTAGGTGATTTTAAGGTTTAGAACCCATGATTGAATGTATTTTGACATAATGGAGTCATGGTTCAAATTTCAGAAAAATCAGAGTTAAAATGAGTGAGATATGACAATTTTAGTGTTTGGGCACGAATTTCAAGGTGATTCGGATCCAGATTTGACCCAAATAGACCATCTTGGGCCGTGGATCAGTGTTTAAAACATCATAATTCATCTCCAACGTGATCTAAAACCCATTTAGAAAAGGTTTTCAGAAAACCTCCTCCAAAAGAGGCGCAGAGCAAAATTTTCCATTTTAAACCTCTTTTGCAATTTTGGAAACTTGAGCCAAAAGATAAAAACGAGTTTTCTGAAAACCCTAGACATTTTTTTGCCTAGGGATTTGTGCCTCATCAACTGAATCTTGCTCCAGCCACCTTTTTTCCCAACCATTCCACGCCAACACCATTTTGTCTTTGGGTTTTGCTTGAGATTCAAGCATTTTCCCTTTGTTATTTCTATTCGATTTCATATCTATTTCCCCTTGCTTTTCCTCCTTGCTAGTTACTGAGCATATGTGCTTTATTTTGCAGGTGTAGCAGAGGTTGAAGAAACTATTCTTGCATGGAGTGTCGTCTACTCCAACAAGAAAGATCAGCCCTACCTCCATCCGATCCTCTAATCCACCCGATCACGAATCGGTTCACTTTCCACCCTCGGTGTACTTCAAACATGTTGCAACTGCAAGAACGAGTTCTGTTGTGAGGTTCCAGCATCATTGAAGAAGATGAGACACATCTCCATAGGCTGATTTCGCTCTTTCCACCCCCACAGTCGTCTGATCGCCCTTGAGGTAGGTCTTTCGTTCCTCCATTCTTTTAGATAGATTTGTGTCACCTATAGTCGATTCTTTAAATCTTAGCCCATTCTCTGATTTTCTCCTTCTTTGACAGCAAACCACTGTCATTTTTCTGTCATTTTCTAATTTTGAATGTCGCTTTTGGGTCTAGATTAGGCAAAATCTTTAAATTGCAAATCATTTTAGTCAAAAAGTGAAAATCAACTAGCATTGGTTCTAACCGATTTAGCGTTTTGTCCAAGTCTAAGTTCTGAGTTTTCGTCCCAGTGCAGTCTGTTAAAAAAATTATATTTCAAGTATTTGAGATTGAATTTAGTTTGCTTTCATGTTGAATTGCTGGTTTAGTTATTTTTGAGACAATTTGAAGAAATCGGCTAGTATGCCATTAAAGCACAACTTGGTTTTAGGTTTTATTTAGTAAGTTATTAGGATTAGGTAGGTTCAGTATAGTGTCTAGATTCATTTGTGTGTTAGTACAAAAGATGTTTTAGTAGTTGTGTTTAGGTAAGTTTGATTTGTGTGTTGTCTAAATTATTTCTTCTGAAAATCGTGTTCTACATGCCATGTCTACCCCTTTTTGTTAGGTTTGTATAGTTTAATTTAGTTATATTAATATTAGATTATATTAGATAAGTAATTAATATTGCAATTTAGAAGAAGGGAGTTGAGTAATTGAGGTTGAGAAACGATTTTGGTAAATTTGGACTCCTTCAAATTCGTGGGATGCATTTAAGAAAAGCTTTGAATTTTTGTATCCAGCCAAGTTAGAAAGGATTTAGCTTTTAAATTTTGGAAACAAATTTTGAGTTTCAAATCAATTTCTAAAAGTGTTGGTCACGATTTTGGGAAAGGGTTTAATTGTCATACTTTCTTTTTATGAAAACCTAAAAACGTGTGGGGCCTTCCAGCTGGACGATTTTGCAATTCCAAACCTTCCCATTTGGTTATAAAGGCAATTATGGAGGATGAATTCATTTCCAATTTCGTTACTCTCATTTATTAACCCTTTTTCTAACTTTCTACATTGACCTAGCATAGAGTTAGTATTAACCATTTTAGTAAACATTGAATTAACTTTAGGTTGTAGAAATCGTAATTTCCCTTTTAGGTAGGTATTCATTAGTATTCATTGACTTCAATTTAGGTGTGTAACTTAATTAGATTCATTTAAATATATATTTTTTATTTTTATTCCTTTTCGGTTTTGATAGATAGTCTTTATTCCTTAGGGTCTATTTTAGTTAAGGTTCCAATAGAGTCGATCTAGTGGTTAGTCTTAGGTAGTAGCGTGAGTCTAGTCAAGGTCAACCCTTAGTTGTCCTCCTCATTAGCTTAATTCAATTAACATCTAATTAGTGAAGTAACCTTAGATAAATTAACTTAGTAATATTAGAATAATGCTTGTTTTTTCCTTTGGTTTTAGAGTTAACCGTTGTGTCTTTTGTTATTTAGTTATTTCATATTGACAAGAGTGCATTAGGATTACTTGCATATATTAATATAGTTTTTTCCAATTTGCATTGCATATTTATTCATGATAGTTTAAGCTTTACGTTTTGCTTAGAATAGATTTATCATTAACTTGTTTCATTCAATTGCATGTCGTGTAGTTATTTTAATTTCTGTTATTTTCGGTAGTTTAACAGTCATTTAGCAGTGTGTGGAACTGTTTTTACAGAGCATTTAAGGCTATAGTGCAATTAGATGGTTTTCCCAAGTGAATAGTGCATTGATTCTAAAACCCGATTTTTGCCGTATCTTGCACTCATCATTTTATGTGCGAATTTTTAAAGTTTTTCCAGATTTTTTGTTTTGTTCTCTTCATCATAGTGTTCACTGTTAGCATACCAAAAATCAGCTCATTTCGAGTTGATTTGGTCTGATTTTTAAGCATTTTCCAAAATCAGCTTTTTCAGTTTCGGGACCTGCGATTTCCAGAATTTTCACAAATTTGAAACGCTTATATCTGAAGTTTCTGAACGATTTTTTCAAATTCGTAAAATCTAACAGATTCTTGAATCTGTCAAGAACATAACAGAACAAAAGAAATTTTGTGAAAATTGGACTTTGTTTGCCTCTTCACATCCTCTGTTTGCGAAAAGCTATCAGAATCCATTTTTGCACTAGTTAGGGGCAAAACAGTCATTTCATTAGTAGTTTGAACTTCGGTAGTTTTAGTGTTTTTCTGCATATTAGTTAGTATATTTGCATCAATTAACTTAGTTAGACATAGTATCATTAGTTTGTAGACTTAGAATTAATAATTTAGTTAATTTTTAGTTTTAATTAGAATTTAATTCAGTAATTCTTCGTAGAATTAGGTTTAGCATAATTCCTAGATTTATTTATCTTAATTGTGTACTGACTTATTCTTTTCTTTGTTTTAGGTTGATAAGCTTTCTACAGATTACGAGGTTAATCTTATCCAGTGTGAAAAAGTGATATTTGGCAAAAGAACGAAATTGCCCTTGGCGATCTGAAGAAGAATTTAGATTTGTTTTTCTAGTTAAATTATAAATTTTATTCTATAATTTCTTTAGAATTGTATTTGTTAACTTAGATTCAGAGTTTGATATTAATAAATTGAACTTTTTAGAAGTAATTTGGATATGTCTCGTTCCCTGTGGATTCGACCCGTACTTTCCACATCCGTGGAAAGTCGGTTTTTATTACTTTTGGTTGACGATTTTCCAACTTTTTATTGAAAAATATTGTTTTAAAAATACCGCTTACAAAAATCCAACCATGACTCATATTTCTAAAACACCCCATACCTATGTTGTCCTGGCCACCACGTTGCTGAGCTTTCTCCCTGAACCATAGTTCGGGATAAAACCTCACAACTGGACCACTTATCTGGGCTAATACCCCCTGCCACATACCGAGGGCCATAGTCCAAAGTATATTGGCAGACACTCAAAGATGTCGAAGAGCCATACCCTTAGAACCCTGGAGATATTTCATGCCACATACATTGAGCCTTGGCTCAAGTATATAGGTGTATCATGATTGGATACAAATGATCTGAACCCTTAGAGTTAGGGTAGGGTCCTATAAGTTTTTTCAAAAATTTGCATGATAGAGTCAGCCTTTAGGGAGTGCTGTATGCATATCCTTGTTTGTGCAACTTTATTATGATGTGAATTTGATTATGTGATCCTTATTATTTGCTTCTAACATTTTTTTTGTATTTTTTAGAATCTTTTTCTCAAACCCTGAAAGTCTTTTCTAAATTTCTCCTTATTTCTTTTCAAAACTCCAGGCGTGTATTTTTCCTCCTTGTTATCCTGAATCTCGATTCTTCAACCAGATCTCGATCCTGCCACATTTCATCTTCAATAAATAGAGCCCTTTTGTCATTCTTTCCATCTTTCCTGGACCCAACATATCCTCCGATTATCTGGAGTGGTGGGAGATTGTCCGCTCGCCCTCTTTTTGTCTATGATTTTACATCATTCTTTCAATAAAATTATTTTCTCATGTGGACCTTTATGGCATTCTTTTGATATCTTCATCATGGTTGATGACCCCACCTGGGTAACAAGGTATATTTTAGTTGTTTACTTCCTTTATAGGGGGTGATGGCACAATTATCATAATTTCAGTGACGACCCAATTCTTGGTAATGAAACATTCTTTCTAATTGTCAACCCGACTCTCGTTCCTTGTCCTTTCATTTTCTTACTTAATCATTGTTTTCCCTTGAAAATCTTTTCAAAACTTCCATTTGTCTAACCATCTCTTTTTGTTACAATCCAGAGAACAATGACTTTTTCATCATGGTTGACGACCCCGCTTGGGTAACAAGGCACATTTTAGTTGTTTACTTTCTTTATAGGAGTGACGATGCAATTGTCGCAATTTCTGTGATGACTCAATATCTGGTAATGCGATATCCTTTCTAATTGTCAACCTGATTCTCCTTTGTCCCTCTGAATATTTTTTAACATTGTCCAGATTCTCACCCATTCTTTGTCTTTTCTTCAAAAAAAATTTAATTTTTTTTATTGGCGATGATCATTTATCCTTTTTTCTTTGGTCCAACATTCCTTTCCTTCATTATACTGGGGCATCTTTTATTATGACATCTTTGTTTTCGCCCCGAACAACTTATGTACATGGCAGGATCGAGAGATTCTTTCATCATCAATTTTTAAGATATCATGATCAATTTCCCTTCATACCCATTCATGATAAGGGACAATTCTGAGACCCTCCATAGGAGCGATAAAGCTACCTATAAGAATTTATCCAAAATCGTGAGCCTTCTTTAGGTCCAGGGGGTGAAAATTGAAAATTTTTGCAAAATTCCCATCATGATCACCGAGAGCTTTCAAAGTGCCGGTCTTTTTCAACATCAACCCTCGAGTTGAACTTCTTTATCAAAACTAGTTTTCGCCGGCCTTTTCAAAATCAACCCTCGGGTTGAGTCTTTTTATCAAAACTAGTTTTCACCAGATTTTTTAAAGTCAACCCTCATGTTGAGCCCTTTTTTCAAAAGCTAGTTTTCACCGGCGCTTTCAAATCAACCTTTGGGTTGAACTTCTTTTCACCGGTCATTTTCAAAATTCGACGTTGGATTGAGCTTCTCTTGTCAAAACTAATTTTGCATCGGTTTTTTTAAATCAATCCTCACTTTTTATCAAAACCATTTTTTTTCAAATCAAACCTCGTGTTGATCATCTTTTATCAAAACTGGTCCTTTTCAAATTCAACCCTTGGGTTGATCCTCTTTTCCAAAACCGATCTTTTTCAAATTCAACCCTCGAGTTGATTCTCTTTTTATCAAAACTAGTCTTTTTCAAATGCAACCCTTAGGTTGAATCTTTTTATCAAAACTGGTTTTTTCACCGATCTTTCCAAAATTGGCCTTCGGGTTAAACTTTTTATCACATCCAGCTTTGTGAGATTCTTTTTATCAAACCCAGCTTTGTGCTGGTCTTTTTATCAAATCCAGCTTTCGGGTTGGTCCTTTTATCAAATCCAGCTTTCGAGTTGGTCCTCCTTTCAAATCCAGCTTTCGAGTTGGTCCTTCTATCAAATCCAACTTCCGGGTTGGTCCTTCTATCAAATCCAGCTTTTGGGTTGGTCTTTTTATCAAATCTAGCTTTCAGATTGGTCCTTCAAATCTAGTTTTTGTGTTGGTCTTTCAAAATCTAGTTTCCGTGCTGGTCTTTGAAAATCCAGTTTTGTGCTGGTCTTTTAAACTCCAGTTTTGTGCTGGTCTTTCAAAATCCAATTTTCATGCTGGTCTTTCAAAATCCAGTTTTGTATTGGTCTTTCAAAACCCAGTTTTTGTGTTGGTCTTTCAAAATCCAGTTTTTGTGTTGGTCTTTCAAATCCACTTTTATGTTGGTCTTTCAAATCCACTTTTATGTTGGTCTTTCAAATCCAGCTTTTGTGTCGGTCCTTTACAATTCAATTTCCAGGCTGATGTTTTATCAAATCCATTCAAGTTTTGGGTTAAGCTTTTTATCTAGCCGACTTTCAAAATTCAACTTCGGGTTGACCTCTTTTTATCAATGCCAATCTTTTCAAATATCCAACCTTCGTGTTGAACCAGTTTTTGAACTGGCCCAATATTTCAATCATCAATCATCTTCTGAAAAGGACCCTTTTTCTAGGGAGAGTTTGAGGAAACTCGCTCCTTTTGCAACTACAATCATTTTCTTTCATAAGAACCCTTTTTCTAGGGAGAGTTTAAAGGGACTCATTTCTTTGCGAAATCGTTTGCAAAACAACAACCCAATTTTACACAAAGAACCTTTTTGCTAGGGAGAGTTTTGATGGAAGCTCATCTTCTTTGTGGCCCCTTTATCAACTTATTTTGGCCTCTCCCTTCCTAGAGGACTCTTTTTTCAGGGAGAACATGATGGAACTCACTCCTCTATGATACCTTTTCAACCTTTACTATTGGCTGCTTTAAAAAAGAGAAGCTTAAGATTAGGGAGTTTTGATGAAAACTTAATTTCTCTTTGAAAGATCCATTTTGCAAACACCTTCTCTTTAGAGAAAAGAGGAGTCCTTTTTATCACCCATTCAGGTAAGGGTCAAACTTGAGCCTCTCTTTGGGGAAAGATAGAGGTCCAATCAAGTCAAGGATTTCATCAATTTGATGTCAAGCAGTTCTTTCATAAAGGATCACTAGATTTGTTGCCAATACATTATCAGAAACATTTGTTGATTCCAAAATTTTTTATTTATTGCACAAGGATTCACCTCAAACTACCTTCTGTAATCTTTTAAAAGGGTGAAATTTTTGTGAGATAAGAAGAAAAAATCAAGCTTTTTTTGTTGGTTAACTAAAAGGAATGAAGAAAAGACCCTCGGTATGGCCGGCAGAGGAAAAATTCAATGATGTTGAGAAGCCAGAAATGAATTGATATTGACTATAGTAATGAGACGTTTTAAAGACAGTTCTTTTGGCAATTAGGCAGTGGAAATATACTGTGATATGGAACCCACTCCATTTCTCCAAACATTCTAGCATAATGAATTACCTGCGAAAGAATCTCTCAACTATCTCCAAGTTGAAGGATGATATGAGAGTTTTAGATCTCTAAAGACAAAGAAGGCGCAGATCATCACCAAGTTGAAGGTTGATGTGATGAACTTGCCCTACAAAGTGCTTGCTTTATGCTACAAGGAATAGATTTTTAACCCAAAAAGACACAACATGTTTGTAAAAGAGAAATTCTCAATTGTCACCAAGTTGAAGGATACCATGAGAGTCTAATCCCCGAGGACAAGGAAAGCTTTGATCATCTCTGAGTTAAAGGAGAATGTGATGTGCTCTTCTAGGAAAGATTTGAAATATCTCCAAGTTGAAGGCTGATAAGCCGAACTTCCCGCCAAACCCCAAAAAGAGCTTAAAACTCAATTTTATGTGTCAAAAGAATGCAAAGAGATATGATGGGTAAACCCCAGATATCAAACTGCCAAATTGCCAGTTATCGTCTTTACTTATATGAAATTCTTTGTCAATATCTTTTCATTCACTTGCTTTTATGAAACTGAGAACGATTTCTCTCTTTTGATATCAATGAAATGGATAGCTTTCTTAAAGAAACCTGATAGCAACAACTTGAATTTGATTCTTCGTTTTATGAGGTTAGCCTAATTTGAGGTAATACTCCAGGTAGAAGAGGGAACATCTTTTGCCCATACGTGCATATTTCATACATTTTAATCAACTATAATTTTTGTGATATTGGAAATTTTCTTGGCTATTCTGACATGAAATAAGAGCTTGACATCTTTTTGATGTATCCTTGCACCTTTTATTATCCCTCTTTAGGTTTTGAAAATCTGGGTTTTCAAATTCCTTCCCTTCTTTTGGTTTGAGTGCCCGAGCTCTCAAATCTTTTGCACATTCCTTATTTTTCCCCACTGTCCCGCCATAGACAGTTCCTGCTCAGGTTAAGGTTGAACCTGAATATTCACAAAAGGTTATTTCAAAAGCTTATTTTGTCTCAGTCATGAGAGGCCTTACAAACTTCACTTTTTAAAAGCTTTAGAGACCCCATTTTTCTTACCTTTTGCAACCCTTTTGGATTTCATGCAAAATTCAGAAGTCTATCATGGTTTCCTCACCCCCTTTTCAACCAAAGCCTTTTGTCTTTGAGGATTCCATTCTTTTCAACCCGTTTAGGTTAAGGGATAAACCTGAATCTTTGGTCACAAGACCGCCCCTTTGTTTCAAATTTTCCTTTCTCAAAGGCTTTCAAGGAGTTTGTTACACCTCTTTCTGGGATTCCTCACCTCCCTTTTTTATCCATCCCTTCATTTTTGAGGATTCCATTATTCCATCCCGTTCATGTTAAGGGTTAAACCTGAAACCCCGCAAAAGGTCATTTTTAAAAGTTCTTTCTATGTCTTAGTCATGAGCCCCCCCCCCCCCCCTCTTTATCAATCTCTCTTTTCAAAGCTTTTAAGGACCCTATTTTCCTTACCTTTTGCAACCCTTTTTGGATTTAGGGGTAAACCCGAAAGTGCCATCACGGTTTTCTCACTTCTTTTTATCAATCCCTTTGTTTTTTTAGGAATCTGTTCTTTTCAAAGCCATTCAGGATAAGGGATTAAACCTGAACCTCATTTCATGAGGGCTTTTCAAAATAAATTCTTCCACACTCAGTTTAGATTTTCTAACTGGGGCATTTTTGTCTTCCAAAATTTGGTGTGTTTTTCTTTGCCACTAAGCTCGGCTTTCAACCAACTTAGTAGTAAAGAGGGGCATCTGTAAACACCTTAAAATTTTCAGGTTCATCCCTAGACACCCCCTTTTACAGATGTCAACCCCTTTAATACAGTATAGGAGTCTAACCCCAAGGCTCATTCCAGTTTAGGTGTCATTTCACCCTATTTTGTCAATAAAATTATCATTTTACCCCTAGGTCACCTTAGATCCTTATCAATTAGACCCAACCAAGCTCATTTTAAGTTCAGAAGAGTTAGATTGTTAGTCATTTCTAGCTTCTCTGAGCTCACGATGAGTAGTGTCATTTCATTTTAGCTAAATTTGGTTCATTTCATGTGAAATGAGCTCATTTCTAGCTCGAGTTCAAGCCAATTATCTCAAAGTCAGTTAATTCAAGTCGATCTTCTTCCTCTGTGTCTAACTTGAGCTCATCAGAAGTTTAAGTGGTCTAGTTTTAATTCAAATTTGTTTCTCATATTCTTGGAATCCATTTTAGCTCAGTTCAGCTCATTTCAGCTAAAATTGAGCTAACCCCAGTCAGCTCAGTTAGGATTTAGCTCCAGATTTAGTTCATCTTAGTTCAGTTGAGTGTCATCTTAGCTCAAACCTAGTCAGTCTTATTACTCACTTCACTCTACAGTGAAATCCTCATCATTTCATTGAGAATTGTGTCTGTTTTTTATCACCTGGTCTAGGAATCTAGTTGAGTCAGTGTCTTTTTAGTTCATCTAAGTTTAGAAACCTTAGAACCCAATTCATATCAGTTCAACCTCGTTCAAACCAGTCTTCCAAGTATCACTCTTCACCCTATAGGGAAAAATCATTTCTGATCTTGGTCATTTATGCTCAGCATGGCAATTCAATCAATTTCTAGTCCAAACTCGGATCAATTCCTATATCTATATCCGAGATTCAATTCATGTCCCAATTTGGATATTTGATTCAGTAGTGGATCCGATATCCAATATCTATTCTCTATTCTAGACCTGGATCCTATTATCTAATTTTGCTTTATTATCTATATCTAGAGTCCAATTTATTTTCTGAACGAAGATTATCTTATCAAATATCCAGGATCCAATCATTTGTCATTCTGGGTCTGTTTTTCAACTCTCATTTAATATACAAGATCTATTTCCACCTTTTTTTTCATCTGAATCCACTTCCTATCCAGCTTATTCTTTTCATCATCCGAGATCCATTTTAAGTGTTTTATCTTTGATCTAGGATCTTTCATCATTTTTAAATATGGATCATACTCATGGTCTGAGATCCAGATCCATTTGTCATTTTAAAACTTTAGATTAAGATCCGAATTCAAACATTTTTCTAATTTCAAACCTGGGTTCAAAATTGATCTTTTAAATCTAAAACTTAGTACTTTATATTTGATATTTTGAAATACTTTTTTAGAGAAAACATCTTTTTTAATATGTCAGATCTTGATCCAGATAGAATTTTGATTTGGATTTTATCAAGCTTGAATTTCGAAAATGGATCTTAGATCCAATTCACTCCAGAAGGGACCCATCTAGGTGGCGTCACCTATGGATTTTTCTTTTCATTTTGTCCTTGCTATTTCAAAGAAAAATTAGTTGATTTAGGACTTTGATTTTCGCTCTTTATCTTTTAATTTTACCCTTTTATTTTAACTTTGTTTTTAAAAACCCTTTTAAACCTTTTATTTTGTTATTAAAATCAAATGTGAGACCCACCTAGGTGGTGCCACTGTAAACACCCCAAATTTTCACCCTCATCCAGTACTTACATTTCATGTGTCATTGCATATCATTGCATGCATTCGGCATACCATTTCATTTCATTGCATAGCATTGCATGTCATTACATCTCATTATTGAGATCCAGCACTCCTGTTTTCAAAACATTTAATCCAGAATTGAGTTTTAAAGCTTTTCTTTCAAAATAAATTTCAAAACCTGGGTTTTTATTCAACAGTCTGTCATTTTCCAACCCCAGGACCTTATATTTTGAAATATGTTCTCATAAAACAATCTGGATTCATTTTAAATTCAAATTTTAATTGATTTCAATTCCTAGATGAGACCCATTTAAGTGGTGTCGCTTCTGGCTTCCTTTATTTGTCAAATTTCTCAAAATTCGAGAGTTTCAGTCCGGTCAGGACTCTGTCTTAGAGTCCTGATCCAGTCAAAAGTCTGTTTTGAAGTTTGTTTCACTTCCCTTTTCAATCTTTTCCATCTGTTTTCAAAACTTAGGTCATTTTACAAAGTCCAGTTAGTTCAGGACTCTATTTCAGAGTTCGGTCGAGTTAGGAGTCTAACCCTGACTGTGTTTTTTTTTTAATTTATTTCACCATTTCTTGATAAAATCTTTCGAAAATCCTTTCATATGGTTTTTAAATCCAAAATCTCATAGTCCTAAGAGTTCAGGACTCTAACTCGGAGTTCCAATTCGCTTGAGACCCTATTTTAAAAAATCTTGAATTTTAAATATTAATTTTAATCCCTTTTCAAAGCTGTTTTCAGTGTTTATTTCAAAATTTTCAAAAACTCGATGTAGGCCCACTCAGTTGGCACCATATCTAGAGGAGTTCTGACCCAGTTAGAACACTATGTCATTTAAAAAATGTTAGTTTTAAAGTTTACTTTTGAAAATCTTTTGAAAACTTTCTCAATTTCAAGTTTTAAAATCATTTTTTTTGAAAAACTCAAGTAGGGCCCACTCGGGGTGGCACCATATTCGAGTAAGTCAGGGCTAGACTAGGGTTAGTCAGTGTCTTGGTTAGTGTTATAGGTTTAGAAGAGTCAGAAGTTATTTCAAAAACTCATTTTTGAAGTTTGGATTTTAAAACTAGTGATTTTAAAGGTTTTTAAAAGTGTTTTAAGAACCCAAATGTGGAAAATGCCAAGTAGCATCACATTTGGGGGATTTTTAGGATAGTATAGGGGTTAATTAGGCATTAGTTAGGATAATATAGGCTAGGGGTAGGATAGTAACTACACCCCAAAATCGCCCCCCCTTAGAAGAGTCCAAAATTTTCAAAATTGATAATTTTCAAAACCTAAAAAATTTCTATAAATTGAGACCCATAGGGGGTCGATATTTCCAGCCACCTCTTGAGCAAATCTTGGATCTCCTCTCTCCTCTCCAGCCTTCCTCCATTGCTGCAATTCCAAGGTAAATAATTTCTTCACTTTTTAATATTTTATTTAGTGTTTTTAATGATTTAAACCTAGATTTAGCCTTGGACACCCCTCCTTATATGAATTCAACCAAGATTCAACCTCAAGAACCATCAAGAACGGTCCAAGAAGGTGATCTAACACTATTTTCTGTGTTTTACAGGGATTCTAATCCATTAGAATCGATTTTAGCATTATTCTTTTCATTATTAACCAATAAATCATGCGATTTATCCCTTTTAATGGGTTAAATCCATGCTTTTAAAGGTAATAGTAAATTCCAGCCATTGATTCCCGAATTTTTATTTATTTATTTGTTTATCCATGTTTATTACACATTTTTCAGGATAGAAATAATTTTTATTTACTGTTTTATGGTTTGTTTTATTGTTTTTTCAATAGTTAATGCATGTTTTCTTAAGTTTCTTAGATTTCTGTGTGTTTTAAGTTTAGAACAGTCAAGATCATACTATTTCGGATAGAAATATTTGCTGTTAATGTTTGATTTTTTTATATGTGATACATGCATATATAAATGAGCTACTGTAGAAAAATCAGAGATTTTGGAATTTGAGAACCTTGTCATAAAAATCAGACATCAAATCGGGTTTTTAAAGCTTTAAAATCATTGTTAAAATCAAGAAGATAACTTGCTGTTATGATATTTTTCTCATCCTATATCCGATTTGAGATCTGTAAAGTGCCATGGATTCATATTGGTTAGATTTATCTACTGTGAAATGTTGAGATTTTTTCATTACTGTTTATTATTTTTCCTCTGTCAGAGAATCTGATTTTAAATTTAAAACTCGTTAGGGTTTACCAAAACCCTAATCAGACTTGTGTTAGTCATAGATCCCAAAATACAGATCCAATTCATGATCTGTAAAAGGTGAGTATTATTATTTTTCTAATCGTTGTTCACTGCTGAAATCTCAGACATTTTGAATGAGTGCTGCTATTTATCCTGGAATTTTCAATTGAAAGTATCAGTTTGGACCAAAGTTAAAATCAATATATTCAAGCCCGGATTGCCGGAATGGGATCTCTCTGGTCCTAAATACTTTTTCCAATTTGTAAAAAGGAAAAGTTCTATTTTTTTGTCTATTTTGCCTCTGTGAAAAATCAAAGATTTCCATGAAGGGCTGACCCCTGGTTCAGGTCCTAAACTGAAACTGGTTGGTGAACTAGATCAAAAATAGCATATTTCTAGGGTTTAATGCAAATTTCGGATTAATTTAATGTCAAAAAAATATTTTTGCAATTCCAATCTGAGTTTAGGGTTATAATAAGTGTCTGTGCCAATTTTCATGAAATTTAAAATTCATTTGATGTCTGAATAGATCAAATTGCAAAACAAGGTACCTGAAAGATCCAAAAACACTGCCAAAATCATGATATTTGGGATATTTCTTTATTTTCATATGTAATTTCATGTTTTTAGGGTTTTGTTCATGTTTAGAATCATATTAGGGTGTTTTATGTTTGATTTTGTGTTTATTTCAATCATAAATCCCAAGTTTTTACCAAAATCTATTTTAGAAAACCCTGATTTCAAGGCCATAGTCTTGCTATCGGGGGTAATTTGATCATTTGACCTCAATTTTGAAACTCTAAACCCTAATTTTCATATTTTTGATCATGTCATATCATATTTGGGTTAATTTATCCTTATTTGTATTTCAAAAGTTGTATTTTACAAAATATCTTTCTGAAAACCCTGATTTCAAGGCCATAGTCTTGCTATCAGGGGTATTTTGGTCATTTTGACCCTAATTTCGAAATTCCATATCTTATCTTTCTTTTTTATTCAATTTTATTTCATATTTAATCATTTTAATTTAAGGGAATCATGGAAAAAGGCTTATATCTAGCAAAATCCAGCAATTTCCAGATATTGCTAGATAAATCTAGAAAAGCCAACATATCTTCACTAACAAAGTTTTCTAGTTTTGCAGGAACATTAAAGACTTTACTTTCTTTTAAATTCTTGCATTTAAATTTGATTAGTGATGTAAATTGTAATTAATTTTGGAATAAGAATTTCAATTCCTGCATAGAATAGGATGCATTGCATAAAATTTTAAGCTTTGATATATAACTGCTATGTATGCCAATTCATGCATATTTTTACCAATTCACTATGGTCTACATGAATGGCACGTGCACTAGCTCTTATGGAGTTGATAAACTTGGTGGAATATGTATTTATGGCCATAGTCAAAATACGAATGAGACCCAGATTTGTAATCTTCGTATTAGCCACATTCAGCCTACACTCTTAGGCTAACTTTAAAATGCACTGCATTTCTCAAAATTACAAAAAGGATTTCCTCAATTTCTCAAAATCCAGTATTTCAAATCTATATTCATTCAATTCATGCATTTACAAATTTCAATTTCAATTCAGAAAAAACTATTTTCTCAAATTTTTCTAAGTCTTATTCAAAAATCAATTTTCTCAAAATATGGATTTGCCAATGATATTTCAAGTATTTCCCAAGTTCAAAATTCGATTTTCCAAGTTATGTATTCAATTTCAAAGTTTGAATTCAAAGAAATCAAGTTTTTCAAAGTTATTTTAAATTCCTCAGAAATCGATTTTCATAAAACCTCTGGATTCTTCATAAATCGATTTTCATTTTCCTCAGAAATATTCTCCCACTAAGTTCATGATTTTCCAAGTGTTATCTTTTCCAAGAATTCTCCAAATATTTTCCAATCTTTGAAGTAAACATCATGTTTTCAAATATGCATTTTCAGAAATTCATAGCACATGCCTGATTCTTTGTGCATTTTGGAATTAGAATATGGTTTAGACAAGTTAAACAGAGCAAAGCAATAGATTGATCCTTGGTTCAATTACCCCTGGTAAAGGCGCCAGAAACGGTTGAACCTCGTACCGACAGGCGAGTCCCATTCTTTGGAATTATCCCGCATTTTAAAACGGAGGCAAGTTATTTTCAAAATCTTTTTCAAGGGTCCGTTTGACTCGCAAAAAGTAAAAATTTTGCGATGATAACAGGTTTGGCGACCGTGATGGGACCTGTCTTTGTCTGATCAATCTAAGTGCTTTGCTCTATTCAGTTGATCAAAATCATGTTCTATGGAATGTCAGCTTTTATTTCATGATATCATGTGAACCTAGGAGCCTAGACTTGAACCCAGCTGACATGGACTGCATGTAGACTAGGTATGGTTTGGTAGAACCATATTGAGGAGGAAATTATTCATGCTCACATAGACTTAGGTCTAATACAACACTCCTCAATCTAGGAATTGTATGAAAACAATATTTGCTTCTTCGATTTTTTCAAAAATCTATCTCTTTAGGACTTAGAGCCTTTTATTTGCTTGCATGTGCTCATATTTTTCAAAAACCACCCCACCTATCTTTACCCGGTCTTCACGTTGCTGGGCTTTCTTTCAGAACCAAAGTTCGGGACAAAGCCTCACAACTGGGCCACCTATTTAGGTTAACACCCCCTACCACGTACCTAAGGGCCATAGTCCGAGGTATATCGGTAGGTGCTCAAAGATGTTGGAAAACTTGAACCTAGAACCGAAGGAATTGATTTTATGCCACGTACATCGAGCCTTGGCTTGAGTATATAGGCATAGCATGATTGGATACAGATGATCTGAACCTTAGAGTTAGGATTAAGGTCCTACAGCTATTTCAAAAATTTGTGCATCTAGAGTCAGCTTTTAGGGAATACTGTATGTGCATACTTGTTTGTGCAGGATGTGATTAAATGTGTTGTAGTCATTTCTTTTTATATTTTTCCAATTTTCTAAAATACTGGACGATTTCCAATCCATGTCCCTATACTGTCCATGTTTTAAACCCTGGACGATTTTCAAATGCCCCATTTTATGAAATATTTCTTTATATTTCATTAAACTCTGGACGATTTTCATAAAATTCCTCCATTTTCTTCAAAACTCCAGGTGATTTTCCATCCTCACTTTCTTCTGGATCTCGAATTTCTGCTTCATTTTATCCTGCCTGCAATTCTCTTTCAAAATTCCTGTATTTTCCCAAGTCTTATTCCAATTTTCTATGTCTTCCAGTCTGATGGCATCCAGTCAACTCGATTCAGTCTTTCCTGAGGGTCACATCTTCTACGAGGTGCGACAAGGTCTTCCAGAACATTGAACTCTCAGCACCGGATCCTTTATTCCCCGGTGGTATTATTCATGGCTCAAGAACTTCTCTCGTATGTTTCCGGACCATTTAGACGAGTGTGGATTAGAACTGGCATCCGCAGTGGGAAAGCAGACAATTAACGACAATTTGATCCATGCACTGGCAGAGCGGTGGAATCCGAGCACTAGTACCTTCTGGTTCCCATGGGGGGAAATGACTTTGTTGATGGATGAGTTCTTAGAGATTATGGGATTACCTGAACCAGTTGGTCAGCCTGGAGATCCATTGGAGAAACAATTTTTTATCAACGTCAAGGGTCTGGACCCTAAAGATGCTTTAGCTCGCATGACAGGACGCAAGTCTTGGCCTTTGATCGAAGAGAATGGAAACGAATATGTGGACCTGCTCGAAATCTACAGACAGTATGGGGCATTTGTGGAAGTCAGTTCTTTATCTCGAACAGCTCGAGAAAGAATCCAGCATGCGATGGTCTTGTGCACTGTGGGATTAGCTCTCTTTTCCGATGGATGGAATTACATGGATATCAGGATAGTTCAACTTTTGCGAAGGTGGAAAAGTCAACAAACCAGCTGCCTCTCTATAGCCATGGCTGCACTTGCCTTTCTGTACCGAGGGTTGACCCGTTTCACACTCAGAGAATCAATTCTAGTCGAAGGGTGCACTTACGCATTGCAATCTTGGTTCCTTTGGCATGTGCCAGCCCGAGCCAGCTCATTCAGATACAATGGTGAAAAGCTTCTTCTAGTTGCTCGATACCGATTCTTGATCGATAACCTTCAGGAGGAAGAAGTCGTATGGGACTACTTTGATCGTCAGGAGTCACCTCCCAGATATACTTATGCATATGGAAAGCGGTTCAGGCTACTTGGCCCATTCTTCTGTGCATACTACCATCTAGAGCGGTGTGTCAGACAGTTCTCTTAGAGACAGAAGCGCATAGAAATTCGCCCACTATCAGGGATCTTGCCAGAGTTTGATCTCACATCAGATCAGTGGTCCGGAGCATACCATTCTGCCAGACATGGCTGGGATTCTTTTATTACTCTCACTATTTTTCTTGGTCCTCGAGTGTCCTCTGATTACCAGGAGTGGTGCAAAATTGTCTCTCCCCCTCCCCTTTATCAAGTGTATTATTAAAATCATATTTTCAATAAAATTCCTTTAATCTTCATTTCACCTTGGTTTGACGACCTCGCCTAGGTAACAAGGCATATTTTCAGTTGTTTATTTTGCAAAGAATAGCAGCGCAATTGTCGTGACTCCAGCGACGACTCAATGAGATATTATTTCAATTGTCTACCAAAATTCACAACAAATATTTTCCTCCAACCAAATTTCCTTCAAAAGCCTAACCATCAGTTCTACCTTACAGAGAGCATCAGTGACATTCAAGGGAACGTTTTGTGATACTCGATGGTCCATACAAGGTCCGGAAAGAAAACCTCATCAGTTGAAGGTGTTGCATACTCAATCGCTTCAGAAGAAGAAATGGACTCACCCCGATCAGCTAAAAGTCAAGGACAGCAGGTGGAGGATGACATTGATCCTCAAATGTATGTTATGTTTAAGAAAATGATGACCAAGATGCTGGCAGAACAAGCTGAGGCCAGTGCTGAGCAGACTCAGATCAAGCAAGAGGTTAAGGGTCACACAGCCAAAAATGTGAAAATCAGTAAAAAGCAGAATCGCCATGAGAAAGTATCTAATGAGTCAGAATCAACAGATGATACTGATAAAGAGTATGAAACTAAGCAAGAATTCAAGAGGTCGACTCAGAGGCAGGGGTCGGCTTACAAATCCAGAAATCAGTCCGTTGACGACCCTACTCAGTCACAACTCAGAGATGTGATGAAAATAGTCAAGGATCTGCAGGCCCGCGACAAGGGTAAGAGGGTCTTCACCAACGAAGACTTCTGTGACGGTTTGGAGGGAGATGACAATCTGGATAATCTCCCTAGGAAATTCATTAAATTTGATAGTTCTGGTGATCTCAAAGCACACCTCGCTATGTTCTTTGCTGAATGTTCCAAATTCAAGCGAGACAACCGAGCACTTTTCCTTTGTTTCTCTCGCAGTCCAGAGGGAACAACAACCAAATGGTATTCAGAGCATGTTAACTCAATCGAGCTGAAAGAATTTAACAAAGTGGTAAACATGTTCATTGAACGATTCCTCTTTAACGCTGAGGTGCTTCCCACTCTCAGTCAGCTCTGCGACCTCAAGCAGAGAGAAAATGAAAAGGCCAGAGATTTCATCCATCGTTGGAGATCAGCTTGCAATAAGATGAGAGATCCCATATCAGAGGGGCATGCTTTGTCCCTAATCTTGAGTAATTTCTCACATCCTCTAAAAGGCCTCATCTCTACTGCACCATCCAGATCATTTATTGAGTTAACAGAGCGAGCCGAATGACTCAAATTGAGTATGGAGAATGGCTTCTATGAAGGTTTCACCTTCACCAAGAACAGCTGCCAGAACGAGTCAAAGAAGAAGACTCATTTCACTAATTCTGTCAGTAATAATAAATGAAATCATCGCAAGGGGCAGAATAGAGACTTTTGTTATGGGGCAGGAAATTCAAGCAAGAACGATCAGAGAGGGAAGTCGATCCCATAATTCAGCAAGCCACTTCAGGTAGAGCAGGGACCGAAACCCCGAGAGAAAGTGAAGCATGAAGGGTGGAGCTATGATAGGAAGTTCACTCCACTGGACCAATCACTCGAGACCGTGCTCGAGTACATGTTGACCAAAGAGATGGTCAAATTACCCAGGCTAGTCGATCCCCTTGTGCCCTTGGGAAAATTCAAGGATCAATTTTGCAAATTCCACAGAACAGTGGGACACAATACGGAGAATTGCTTTGTTCTGAAGAATATTGTTCAAGATCTCATTGACAAGAATCTTCTGGTAAAAGGTGCTGAAGACGAAAATATATAAATTCTGAAAGAGCCATTTCCCCGTCATTCCACAACAGTCGTCATCGAATAGTCGTTTCAACCACAGGAGCATATCAGGCCATGCTCTAAAAAGGATATGCAAGCTCAGCATCAGGTCCTTGTATTGCAACATGCTCAGGCTAAAACTCAGAAAATGGACCTTATTTCAGCCTTCGGAAAAATGAAGGTATCTGATAAGCCTGCTGGGGTATCCCTTGAGGTAGCCAGAAAAATGCCATGGATCCCCAAGCACTTCGTTAAGTCCGCCCCAGAGAAAAGCGAGACATTTGCGCCAAAATCAATTACAGCATTATCCAATGTCTCAATTTTGGACTTAACCCAAGCTTCTGCCAAGCATCAGCAGGTGTTGAACGATCTACTGCAGAAGATCAAAGTGAAACCAAGCATAACCTCTGAAGACATGACTCACATAGTCAATCAGACCATGACGAATGCTCCAGTTACTTTTTCAGACGAGGATCTCCCTAGGCCTCATGTATTTCACAATAATGCCCTGTATGTTGTGATTCAGACTAGAGGAATGACTGTTCTGTGATCATCGCAAAAATTTTCCTCTCATAATATTCTCTCTCTTCCTTCTCTATCCTCTATTTTTCTCCTTTTTGAAGGGAGAAGAATAAAAGAAAGAAAAGAGAAAGAGAAGAGAAAAAGAAAGAAAGAAAGAGGAGGAACTCTTTTGCGGGTTTTCACTTGACCTTTATTTGAAAAATATTTAGAAATTTAACTCGCCTCCGTTTTTGAAAATATTGCAAGAAAAATGGAGAGACGGGATTCGCTCGTCGGTACGAGGTTCGACCGTTCCTGGCGCCTTTACCAGGGGTAATCGAACCAAGGATCGAATCTATGCCTTTTGCTTTGCCTAAATATAATCTAAGAAGTTTATTCTAACTCTAAATGCACAATGAATCATGCTTGTGCAAATGCAAAGATGTATGTTCCTTTTGAAAATGTTTTGAAGAAATCCCAAGTGAATCCGATAAAGTGAAGAAATGTTTTCTAACTTAGAACTTAAGGTTAAAGTTCTAAGTTTTTAGAATAATCAGGAGCTTGGAAAAATAAAGCTGGAATTTGGAAATTGATCTTGGAGTCTTGAAATAGAAAGAGAATGAAGGAAATTTTCAAAGTCATAAATGGACTTTGAATTTAGAAGTTTGAACTTGGATGAGTATTTGGAATGGAATTGGGACATGAAGTTGGAGATCCAAGATAGGATTGGGCCCTGGATCCTAAGAGGGAATTGGATCTGAAGTCTAAGATCCAAAGTAGAATTGGATTCTGGATCCTAGAATGGATTTGGATCTAAAGTCCGAGATCCGAGGTGAATTGGATTCTGGATCCTAGAATGGATTTGGATCTAAAGTCTGAAATCCAAAGTAGAGTTGGATTCTGGATCCTAAGAATTGGAATTTGTAGCTGAATCTGAGATCCAAAGTAGAGTTGGACTCTGGATCCTAAACAGAATGGGATCCAAGCTTTGGAATCCAAGATGGATTTAAGTTCTGGATCCTAAAATGGAGTGGATCTGAAGTCTGAGATCCGAATGTAGAATGATGATCTGGATCCTAAGAGAAATTTTGGATCTATGATTGGAGATCCAAAGGGGAATAAGGATTTGGATCCTAAATGGAATTTGGATCCGTGATGGGAGATCCAAAGCGGAATAGAGTTTTACACTTGGAAATCTGGATCCAAGTTGAGATTAACTTTGTATTTTGGGTTTTGAAAGTCCAAATGGGACTTTTTGAAGATGGATCTGGGTTTTGAAAACCCAGATTGAACTTAGGAATGTTTTGGATTTTGAGATTCAAAGTCAATCTCAACTTTGGTTTAAAACTTGAAGAAAACTTGATTTTGAATCAGAGGATGAATCAGAAATTTCAAAGTTTAAATTGAACTTTGAAATTGGATTTTGAATTGAGTTGGAATTTTGGAATTTCAAAATTGATTTGAGAATTTATAAATGAACTTCAAAGTCAATTTGGACTTTGAATTTGGAGCTTGAATTTGGAGTGAATCAAGAATATAAAGATTGAATTTTGAAATTTCAAAGTCAAATTGGACTTTGAGATTGAAAAAAATGAAATAGAATTTGAAAATGAAAAGATGAATTGGTTTTTACAAGAATTGAAGGTTGATTGAAGAGGATATTACTTGGGGTTTTGAAAAAGAAATTTTGAAAATATGATGCAGTTCTATCCTGAATGATGAATGGATTTGAAGAATTTTGAATTTGGTTTTTGAAAAGCTATTCCATTCTTTAAATGAGTTAAAATAAGATTGAAGATATAATACATCCTTGACTATGGTCATTGAATGTATTATATAATAATCTATATTTAAGCTCAGGTGAAGAATGAAACACATTTGGTGCTTTTATAGAATTTAAAATGAAATTAACTCTCAATATACCCTGACTATGGCCATTGGTATATATTTTGAATTAATTTTAAGTTAAATTCTGATAAAAGAAGAAAATATTTAAGGAAAATATGATGAGTTTTGAAAATGGATCCAGTGTGGATCCAGTGTTATTTTGTAAAAGATAAAAATCCTAAGTTTTGTCCACACCCTGACTATGGCCATTGATGTGGATCATCAACTTAGGATTGATTTTACCTCTTACGAAATGGTGCACGTGTCATTCGTGTTTCACCAATGTGAGAATTTGAAAAATAAAGGTAAAGATGTATGAAAGACAAATAATTCATGATATCTACAATGCTCATTCATTCTGTCTAAAGCAGGAAAGGTAAATTCTTATTACATCTAGCTATTACAATCCGAGCTGAAATGAAAATAATGAATTTCTAAGGAAACCAATGTTTCTTGCACATTCCCTGCAGAAATAGAATTAGCATAAGGCAAAGCATAAAGTATGAAAAGGAAAGTTGAGGGTTTTGATGATGCATAAATATCACATTTTCTTAACATGTTTTCACTGCATAAATGCATCATCTATAGGTTTAAAGCATACACTTAGGTGCATAATATGATTATAGAGCTTGGGTTCGAATTTCATTGAAATCGGACTTAAAACGAAGGAATTATGGCATTTAGAGTGTAACGGGTCAAATATCGGATCCGATTTGAGAGATTTGGGTCCAGACGCCCATTTGGACTTTGGATCTGGACCAAATTACATGGATTTAACCCAACTCCAGCCCACTTAAGTTTTATAAAAATATTTTCTAAAAACCCTCTGCAGAAAGAGGCGGCCAGGAATTATTTTTATTTTAACACTGTTTTTGAAATTAAACCTAAAGAGGCCAAAACATCAAAAGGGAGAGGGGGCGCCCATTCCAGCTTGTCTTTGCCTTGGTTTTCGTGCCCTAGGGGCACGATTCTAACTCCAGCCCCTTCTCATCCTCCATCTTCACGCCATCTCCATTAGAGCATGAAAATAAGCTTGAGATCCAAGCTTTTTCTTGCCTTCTTTCACAACCTCTCCATTTCTTTAATCTCCAATGTTGTTTAATCTCCATTGTTGCTGTGTTTTGCAGGTGCAGCAGAGGTGGGAAACACTTTTCTCGGGTGGAAGTGCGAAACACTCCAACGAGAAGGGCCGGCTTTACCTCCATCCGGTCTTCTACGCCCCCCGATCGAGAATCGGTTCACATTTCATCTTCGGTGGATTTCCAACGTGTTGCAGCTGTAGGACATGATACCATGGTGTATTTCCAGCATCAACGAGGTCCCGAACGGTGCAAAGACAAGCAAAGTCCGCTCTTCTTCATCCCCCCATTCTTCGGATCGGCCAAAAGGTAGATCTTCTCACCCATTGCTTCTAGTTAAAACCTATCATGTGCGTGTGTAATATGTGGGTGTTTTTATGTATTTTTGTCAGCCTTAGTATAGCTTTTGTTCGTGCAAAAGCCAGCACGTAGGATGTTTAGGTGTTTGGGTCATTTACTTTTAGGTTTTTCAATCCAACGTTGGGAGTTTTTATGTCTTTTTGGGTATGTGCGTGTGATTGAAAGAAGGTTTCTGCATGTCTGCATTTTTTTTAGTTGTTCTAAGTCCATTAGTTCTTATTTTGTTCGAGTTTAGTACCTTAGGAAAAGTGACTATGTGATTTTCTATTTTGTGCGTTTTTAGATTTTGCTAAAATTATCTAGTCGAGTGTAGTTTTTCTGGTTTTTAGGTAGGACGTCCAACAGTTTGTAATTTGTTTTTGTGTGCTATTTTAATGTTAGTTTGTCAATTATTGTTTAGGTTTTTCATAGATTTTAATTCGTGTATTGTGTTTAGTATGAAATTCTGTTTTGTTCTTAGTCTAGCCGATTGTAGGAATATGTTAGAATTTGTTTTATGTTATGATTTGATTTCCAGCATGTTAGTTGTTTAGTTTGTGTGTTTTTAGCTTCATGTAGATTGTCCTAATTATGTGTTAGTTTAGTTTAAATTAGATTTATATTTGGTATTATGTTAGTAGTTAAATTAGCTATTTCGTTTTTCATATAGGTGTAGTCGTCTTCTCCAAATGTAGGTCAGCCATTAGAGGTCCAGCAAGGTTGCATGTTTCAGTTATTAGGTCATTAGGTTTTAGGAAATTAGAATTAAAATGTCTAGGTGCAATGTATTTCGTTTTAGGTAATTTAGCATTAATTGAGTAAGTTCGAATTGTGTGTAGGAATTAACTTAGATAGAATTGCTAATATCGGTTTTAATGTAGTATTAACTTAGTGATTTTTAATTTTCGTGTAGTAGTTAATATGGATAAGTTTGATTTTTGGTAGCTTTCCCTTTATGCCCTTTGTTTGAGTTGTATATATATTAATTTAGTTAGGTTAGTTTTATTTTTAGCCTAGGTATGTAAATAATGTATATTTTCGTTAAGGGCAATGTGGTCTTTCAATGGAAATCCGTTTTTGGTAGAAGACTAATCCCTCTAAAATCGTGAATTGCAATTAAGAGGAAAGCCCTAATTCCCAACCAAGTCATAAATGCCTTCTCATTTTCAAAGTTGGAAACCCTTTGGAATTCAAAAGGGTCTTTTAATGAGGGTTACACGACTTTTGGAAACCCTTTGGAATTCCAAAGGTCCTTCCAAAAGCATTTACACGAATTTTGGGAAGTTTTGAACTTATAAATACTCATTTAAAGCCAACCCCAAAATCGTGTGGGATGCTTTGGGAATGTTTTCAAAAAGAGGATTTAATGCTTAATTCTCAAAAGAGTTCCAAAATAGTTTACTCGATTTTGGCAAGAAGTTAAATGTTATCTCTTCTTTCAAGAGTTAGCAAAAATCGTGTAGTGTAAGTTGGGAAGGTTTTCAAAAAGGGTTCAATAGCTTTTAATGCAAATATGGAAAAACGTGTGGATTTAAATAGCTGGACGGTTTTTGAAGATGAGCTTTCCTTAAGTGCAATTAAGGCAATAAAGAGGAGAGGATTCATACCAAATTCGTGGATTGCTACCTTTAAAGCCCTATTTAGTATTGCTTAGATTGATTTAGTCTTAATTAGGTGTTACTTAAATTAGTAATGTAGTAATAGTATAGATTTTAGAAATTTGTGTATTCTAATTAGGTTAGTGTTTATGGAATTAAATTAGGTTTGTAAATTCGTGTAGGTTTAATTAGGTAGATTCTAATTGTAGTTTATATTTAATGTAGTAATTAATTTAGATTAAATTTAGTGTTTTTAGGAACTAACCATGAATTATTATAGCATTTAATCTTAGTCTAAATCCTAGTCGCCCCTAGCTTAGTCAAACCCCTAGTTTGTCTTAACTAAACCCATAGTCAAACCCTACCTAATCCCAATAGTCGAACCCTATTAACCCTTGTTAAACCCTATCCTAACCGTACCCCCTACTAAACCCTAGCCGACCCTACCTTAGTTAGATGAGTTAGTGACTCTAGGGTGGTGTATAGTCAATGCCATATCCTTAACCGACCCCCTATTCTAAACCTTAACCGACCCCTACCTTATCCCATCCGACCCTAGCAACCTTAGTTAATCAACCCTAATCATTAGATAATTAGGTAATCCTAGGAACCTAATCTTAGTTAACCTCTAACCCTAGTTAGAGTAAACCTTAGTTAGTTAGACTAATTAACCCTATTCGACCTTAGCTAACCATAGGTATTAACCCTACCTTATCCATAACCGATCCCTAGTTAGACTAACCTTAGATTTAGTTAACCTTAGTTAGCGAATTAATCCTAGATAGTTAGTTAACATAGTTAGTGTGTAATTTAGTTAGTTCCTAACCCTAGGTAGTTAGTTAACATAACCGTAGGTTAGATAGTTAATTAAGTTAGTTAGTAAAGTAGAATTAATATTAGAATAGATAGTTAATTTAGTTAGTGATATTAGATGTTATATATTAGGTTTAATTAGAGTGTATACTTATTTAGGTATCTTATTTAGAGTATTAGTGAGTTTAGGTTAGGTTAGTTCTTATATTTTGTAACTTAACTTAATTGTTATTCTTTGCTGTAGTTTAACAGTAGGTTGGGTTCAGTTAGGACTATTTTTGTACGTAATTCAATGTCCAAATGTCAAATGTGGATTCAAAGGGATGAATAGTGCACTGAACCAAAACCCTAATTTTTACCCGATCGTGCACTAGCTAGTTCATGTAGATTTTTCGTGAGTTTTATGAATATTATTTTTTTATTCTCTACATTGGTGTGTTAACTGTCTGAAGATCAAATTTCAGCTCGATCCGAGTTGATTTGGTCTGGTTTTTAAGCGTATTATGAAAACAGCTTTTTCTGATTTTGAAATTTCGGGTCCAGCGATTTCCCAAATTGTCCTGATTTTGAAATGCTTCGTTCTGGAGATCCAGAACGTATTTTTCACTTCTGTAAAATGTGTCAGTTCCTTGGATCTGTCTTTTACAGAATAGAAGTTATTTGACGAATTTTGGAATTCGTTTGACCCCTCAAACAGTCGTTTTGCGAAAAGCTGTCAGAATCCATTTTTGCCTTCTTTAGGGACAAAACAGTCTTTTAAGTAATTGTTTAATTTCGGGTAGTTTTACTATTTTCTAGTTGTGTAATCAGTAAATTAACAGTATTTAGAGTAATTAGAGTGCTTAGCTTAGTTAGTTTACTCAGTTAGTATAATCTTAGTTTTAGATGTTTAAATTAACTTTAATTTAATTTAGAAATAGTTTAGAAATAATGTAGATGTAATCTAGATAAATTCTTGATTTAGTTACTGACTTTTTATTTTTATTATGTAGGTTGTTAAGTTAGAACAGGTTGACAGATGCAATTCAATTGTGATGTGCGACTGCACTTGATGTGAAAAGACAGAAATGCCCCTGGAGACCTGCAGAAGACTTAGACTCCGATTTTATTTTATTTTCATAGTTTAGAATGTTATTTAATATAACTTGTAACCATTGACATAGTTGTAAACTTTGTTTTTATTAATAAAGTTTTATTTTGGAATTAATTTAGAAATATCCCGTTCCCTGTGGATTCGACCCGTACTCGCCACTTCGGTGGAAAGTCGGTTTTTATATCTTTGGTTGACGATTTTCCCATGTTTTCATTGAAAAATAATTGTTTTAAAAAGATCATTTCAAAATATCAACCAGGTTTGTTTTGGAACTAGAATGCATGCTATATGTGCTCATGGAAATAGTGATAATATATATGTAATATGCAAGGGACATGAGATAAAACGTCGAATGAGATACTATGCACATGCGAAAATGGTATACTTAGACTAACTAAAAGGGTGTGTTCACACAGCCTAAATGATAGGCTTGGGTCGACTATGTGAAAAAACTAAGCTGTAATGAAGATATGATACCTAAGTGGATGGATAGAGTGCATGCTGATTGAGAGAGAAAGAAAAAAAAAGATGAAATGATGTTTCAGCAGGGTGCTGCTATAACAATGCAGTGGTTATGCAAGTGTGTGAGAGGTTTTGAATGTGTGTAGGTGGAGAAAATGAGGGGACAGTTAAACTTAGTGGAAAGGAGCAAGAGGTAACGACAATCATGGATGCCATGGCTGTGATAGATAGGTATAGCAGGTGTAAAAGGACAGTGGTGTTGTAACAGATGTTTGCTGAATTAGGAGCGTAGGTTATATGCATATGCCGAGGGAAGTGACCATGGGCTGTATTGAAGAGGAGTCTAATGTAACAGGGACAGGTTGTGAAGTAGCGAGGTTGGACAGGAGGATGAAAACAGAGCTACTGTCGTGAATATATGCTGATAAAAAAAATGAGGAAGACAGTGGAAGTGTTCCCTGTGAATGAAGGACCATCTCTCTGCTTACCTAACCTTTCATGACACATTCATCTTTGCCTTGTATCTCGTCATTGGTGATGGACCCACATATACGCTATGAAGTTTGAACCTCTCAATGCAGGGGAAATAACTTTCAAACTCATTTCATAGGGCCAGTCTTTACTCCTCCTGTTTCAATTTCCAAGCAGATGGGGTCCTGCAAGGTAATTTATATGACGACTTTGGTGGTGGAGCAGCCTTGAACCTGTTGTGAAACTTGCTCCCACTCAATTCAACATTCAAAAGAGCCTTGAGACCAGTATTCAGGGAGCACACATCCAGTGGATGCGAAACTCCACAGATCAAGAGACCTCATGGTTACCGACAGCAGGAAGCACCCTAGGTGGTTCCTTAATTTCACTGATATCTCTAACAGCAAATTTTGGTTACTCTTTAAGGAGCCAAGGGGCAGATTCAATACTATCCTTTTGTTTATTAGATGACCTGTAACTACTATGAATATAATTCAGTATGAAGGATGCAAGAGCAACTAAAATACATACCAGATGTGGCTGATGGAACTCTATGACATTGACGATGGTGCTTGACAGAAAGTGGCATACTACATAACATGATAGTCTACTTTCCTTTCAATAAACGACATGTGGAATATCAGTGTTGGACAAAGTAGAACCAGAAGATCAGCCTTTGTATTAACAATTGACAAATCAACATCTTTCACAGTTAGAAAATCAACCTCTTCTCTTTATCAATCCATACTCCTTGTAAATAAACGAAATCAGGTACCAGTGATTCCACCGAACATCTAAATTTATTGCTACTGGGATTTGCTAAGGGATTAACTCTGTAGACAGCCGACAGAAACAAGGTTCTGGGATGCATGAACTAATTCATCGCTAGCAGTCTCCTATGGCTCCTTATTGAATCTTCCCACAGAACATGGCCATAAGGGGACATGTTATGTACATGATAACAGACAAGATATCTGTTGTACCTTCCATGACTTCAAATTTAAGCATCTCTAAACCTTAATTCTTTTAGAAGATTAAAACCAAACATTAACTAGGGAGCCCTAGTTAAAGCCACCAGTTCCTCTCTGAACACATCAATCTTCTCTCAAAGCATCAGTTATGCATAAATATCATCAAATCTCAACAAATTTTTATCCCTACCCCAGAACATTAATTAACATTCACCAGCTGATATATGAATTGGAATCTCATGGAACTAAGCCTCAAAGCAGCCATATGTCAGCAAACCCGTAAGAATGAAGAAGAAACTAACATTCTCAAAGCTAAAGGTTACCCAAATTAAACCCGAACACACCATCCTCTTAATTTGTCACCAAAATTCCTAAGAAAACCTCTGTTATTTTAAATCTAAGCCCTTAAAAACCTCTAACAGCAGAGATGTAAGTAGATGGAGATAATGTTGAATAAGAGATGTATTTGCAGAAGATGTAAAAACCCACAAAAGTATATATATACATATATATATATATATATATATATATATATATATCAAATAGCACAGATGCATATCTGTAAACAATAGAACGACATGGCATATGCTACTGATCAAAACGGATGATATCATGAAATGAACAGGAATAAAATGCAGTAAAAGCTAACATGGCGTGTTGTGATTCTTTCTCTGCAACACCTTCAGATATGGGAGGCAACACCATACGATGGCTGCACTTCCTGGAACATTTTCACGAAATAGAGCCTTTCACATACACTGGCCAACTTCACTCTTGTCAGCAGGTGACCTTGACGAGCTGGATCTACACAATACAATTAGCTATACTCCATACTCATGTTATTGAGGTTCCGATTTAGCGGATTATGGTGGATGACATGATTAACATGAGGCAATATCCAACAACATGTATAGAAAAGCAAGAAAAGAGAAGGAAAGAGAAAAAAAATAAAATAATGAAATATATTGAATAAACAGGATGAAATGAAATCAATGCCCCCTAAATTGTCCTGTATTGAGTACCATCATCCATCAATAACCAGTGCTATACTATCTTCTCAATGCAATGACATTCAAGGCTACCTGAGGTCATGCCCAGGAATGATGATTTCAACAAGCAAATGGAAAGGGATTTGTACAGATGAGAATCAAGGGACGCTGGTTTTGGAAAGCTTGATGGGTTACATTTGCTAGGGTAACTTAGATCAGCTATTGGAAATTCAGCTAAGGTGGATACCCCTCATGACAGATGCGCTATCCAGGGACGAAACTCCAGCAACCATGCTAAAGCTACCAACAGAGCCTGGCCTATGTTAAGAGCATTTAAGGAAACTGAATTCCTTCTGCAGGTGAAGGAGCAACGTCACATCCTATTATCATTTGGCTTAGGACAATTGTGAATGAGACGATTGATTTTTTTTTTTTTTTGAAGAAAAGAAATATCACTCGACTAGGATATGGAAAGTTTACGAACTCGGGACACCCAAAGGTGATGAGACTGAAAGATTACCACAGAAATACACTATCGTAAGTCTGCGGAAATGCAGATCATGAATTTACCCATGGTAACGTAAATGCAAACAATGTAGGGGTAAGTTGAATTAAGAATTTTATCGTGAGCCAATGCTCTGTTTGTGAAATAGACCTTAAGCCTGATTCACACTGAATCTGACTTTCAGTATGTTTTTTTTTGCCAGCAACGATGAACCCCGAAAATGATTAAATCAAAGCAATTGAATAAAGATCAAAGAAGGGAAATGCTAGGTATAGATGTTGTAACATGCGATGGTGAAGGGAAACCAAATAACGATTATAGGAAGTAAGAAATGATCCTATAAAATTTAAACCATGCATGAATGCGATGATCAAATCGGGATATGGAACAACACAAAGAAATGGAAGAGTAAACAGAAAGGAATATTGATTATAAACTACCGTTCATATTTACAAAAAAAAAAAAATGTTGGAATCGCCTGATTCCGGTAGCTGTAGCACTTGATGGGTCGATACTGCAGTAGACAGACCGACACCATCAATGATGCATCGATAGTAGATCCGCGACAAGTATATAAAGAGGAGGATGTGAAGAAAAGGGAGGAAAAATCTACCTGATTTACAGAAGTTCTGAAGAATGGGAGAAAGAGGTGCTGATGAAGATTTGAGGATGCTGTTTTGCCTGGTCGAATATTGGTGCCTCTTCTCTGATTGCTGGGATGATCCACCGATTTTCTTTAATTGATGCAGATGAGGACTGTAATTCCCACACTTACTGATATTCGATCGGATGAATTGCTTGGAAATCCTGGGACTGGTGCGACTTCCTTCAGTTGATGGGAAAGAAGAACAGAGGAAAGAAAGAAAATGAAGAAGAAGAAGAGCCGAAGCGTGGAAAGGGTAGAAGCTAGATTCTCGATGCCCCTTCTCCTTTTGCCTATCCTCTTTATAGAGGGAGAGGGGCTTCTAGAATGTGCGATGCAGTTGGGGATTGATGGCTGAGGAGCTGAAGACATTGATCGGAGGGTCATGAAGGGGCTGATGGGGCGGATGGTTGCGCGATCGTGGAGCTCGGGCGAGAGGGGGGGTGGAAGGCCAGCGAGTTCGTTCGTGATGAACGAAGGAGGAAGAAGTTGTTGGAGATCGGATGGTTTGAAGGATGTAGGATGCACATGGGGGGGAGTTCTGGAGGGTTTGGTGGAGGCTTCGTGAAGGAGGAAAGTGGTTAAAGATGAAGGGTTCAGGGTGCTGGTTGATGGAGGAAGAGGATCGGAGGGTGGAGGCCATGGAGGAAGACTCTCCTCCCTCAGAGGCGCCGCCCTCTCCTCTCCTACGCAAGAAAACCCTAAGCCACCAATTTTACGAAAAAGGGCTCTTTTAAAAACAATTTCAAAAAGATGTTTTTCTAAAATGATTTTTTTTTTCAAAAAACGGGTTTTCAAAAACCACTGCAACTTCCTTCATTTACTTTTGATTTTGATTTTTTTTTTGTTTTTTTTTTTTTATATTTTGGAATGAAAAACTGAGAAACAAAGACTAAACCCTAAAAAAAAAAAAAAAATTGTATTTTTCTAAAAAGAATATTTACAAAGGTATTTTCCTGAGAATTTTAGACTATTTCAGGAAAATTCCTTCAGAAGAATGGGTTTGGACCCAGGTTTTGAGAAGATATTCGAGTTTTGATACTCGAATTCAGAAATATAACGTGATGGATCCAAACGGATATCGGACGAAGTGTCTGAGCTTTTCAAAAAGTTATTTTTGATAATTTTGAGAATTTGATTTAAAATTGGATAATGAAGCTCAGATTTGGATTTTGATGTAGATCCGGATCCGAATATTGAGTCAGCTATATAAAATGAATTTAATTTCAACAAAATTTGAGAAATAATAAAAAAAAATGGAATTTAGATTTAAAGCCGACTCAATTACCCAAAAGATGGGGGAAAAGGGCAAAAAGGGGATATTTACAACATTTTGAAAAATTTGGGGTGTTCACAGATGCCCCTCTTTGCTACTAAGCCGGTTGAAAGCCGAGCTTAGTGGCAAATAAACACTCCAAATTTTGAAAAAAATGCCCCAGTCAGCTGATCCGAGCTGGGTGTGGAAGGATTATTTTGAAAACATGGCTTCTTAGGTTCAGAACATTATCCTGAATGGTTTTAGGGGGAGGAAATCCTTGACGATGATACAACTGAATGATAAAAATGAGGAAATCATGATGGGATTTTGGGTGAAAATCCCAGGGATGGTGAAGAATAAGAATTTTGACCAAGTTTCATGGGTGAGATAAGATCAGCCCTTTGGAATGACTCAGGTTTAGCCCTTAACCTGGATGGGACGGAGATAGATCAAGGTAATTTGGGTAAGGAAGGAATATAAGCAGACCTCGATGGGACATTTTTGAGGAAAATGCCTCATGAGATGAAACTCAAAGACGATCCTTTCCTGGATGGATGCACAGGGAGCACGGATTCCTTTGTGGGGAAAACCATGATGGGACGGGAAGGATTACCTCGCCTAAACGAGGCTCAGGTTTAAACCAAACCTGAAAGGAAGGTACCTCGCGGAGCGAGGTTCAGGCTTAACCCTTAACCTGAAAGGGACGACCATACGGAATCCTCGGATGAGGAAAGCCGTGATGGGACAACAAATACATCGTTGAAGCGAGATTCAGGTTTAAACCTTGACCTGAGTGGGAGATGAAGCAGAATCTTCGAATGGAGGAACCGTGATGGGACTAGAAAGGATATCTAGTCGGAAATGGGACTCAGGTTTAACCCTAACCTGAACGGAAGGTACCTCGTGAAGTGAGGCTCAGGCTTAACCCTTAACCTGAAAGGGACGATGATACGGAATCCTTGGATGAAGAAACCATGATGGGGCCTTCGGAATTTGGACGAACAAATCCAGAAGGGGTCTGCGAGAAGAGAAAAACAAGGGGTTCCCTAAAGCTTGGAAAGGGGATGATCTTGGGCGCCTCATTGCTGAGACTAAAAATCAGCTTTCTAAAACAGACGACCTCTCGCAGAAGTTTTGGGTGGTACCTCGAGGAGCGAGGTAACATGTTTAATCCTTAGCCTGAATGGATACAGGATCCTCGAGGAGCGAGGAAAACTGTGATGGGCCTCTAAACTTTGTACAACAAGTCCACGAGGGTTTTTTGCAAAAGAATGAAAATGGGGGTCCCTAAAGCTTGAAAAGGGATTGTTCTTGGGCGCCTCATTGCTGAGACTGAAAATAGCTTTTGACAATAACAGATCTTTTGCAAAGAATTCAGGTTTAACCCTTATCCTGAGCGGGAACTGTCTATGGCGGGACAGTGGGGAGCACAGGGAAGTGTGCGAATCTGAGAGCGCTCAGATCAGACGGAAGGAAAGGACTTTTCAGTCCTAAGGAGGGATGACGTCAGGATACGTCAAAACGATCTTCAAGTTCACACTTCATGTTGGGATAATCAGAAAATATTGCCAATAAGATGCCAAAAGTTGTAGTTGATTCGGAATGATTGAATTGTGCTCATGTGTGAAAATATCACCTCTTTCTACCTAGAGTATTAGCTTCAATAGGGCTAACTCTGTAGAATTTGAGAACTAAAATTCGAATTTGTTGCTGTTGAGTTTCTTCAAGGGAGATATCAATTTCCCTGATATGAAAAGAGAGGAAACATTCTTAGCTTCATAAAAGCAATTTAAGTGAAAAGATATTGATAAAGAATTCCACATAGATAAAGATGATTCTTTGACAATTTCGGGCAGTTTGATAACCTGGGCCTTTCCCATGATGATCTGTTTGCACTCTTTTGAACCATGGAGCTTTCTTGGCTTCTTTCACATCATCCTTTATTTTGGAGATGTCCTGACTTTTCTCTCTTTTTCGAGGAAGGGTACGTCACAAACTCCTTCATCTTGGAGATGCTTCGATCCTTCTTTTTCTTTCTCAGGGATTATGACATTGGTTCTTGGGTTGAAATCTCTAAATAGTAGCAGAAATCAAATATCTTTTAGGGTTTGTCGGTAGGTTCATCGCATCCGCCTTCATCTCGACGGTGATCCGAACTTTCCCTAGAAAGATCCATCACAAACTTCGTCATCTTGGAGATGTTTCAAATCTTCTTTGGCCCCGGGGGTCCACTCGCTTAATTCGCCTTCATCTTGACGACAATTGAGAGATCCCTTTTGCGGATATTTGATTGCAGCTTAGCTTGGATGACTGAGGATATATGGATTGGGTAGGTTCTTTTTACTGCCCAGGATATTTCCACTATCTTACCGCCGAAAGAATAATCTTTAAGAATGCGCCACAGCTATGATCAATATCAGCTCACTTATGGCTTTTCAACATCATTGAATTTTCCTTTGCCGATCATATCAAAGATTTTTCTTCAACCTCTTGGTTGACCAACAGAAAAAGCTTGAATTTAGCTCTTATTTTGCAAGAGTCTTGCTCTTTTGAAAATGATACTGAAGGTAGTTTGAGATAATTCTTTGTGCGATGAAAGCTTTGAGATCAACAATGACCTTTTGCAGCAAATTGGCAACGTATTCTAGAAATCCTTGACGAAAGAAATCACTTGATATCGAATCGACACGTCCATGACAAAATTCTCCTCTCTTTTCCCCAAAAAGAGAGACTCAGGCTTAAGCCCTTACCTGAATGGGAAGTTGGAAATACTCCTCTCTTCTCTGAAAGAGGAGGTGTTTGCAAAACGGAACTTTCGAAGAGAAATTAAGTTTTCGTCAAAACTCCCTATCTCTAGGCTTCTCTTATGGAAAGGCGGCCGAAAAACAAAATTGAGAAAGTATCACAGAGGAACGAGTCCATCACACTCTCCCTAGAAGAGGGTCCTCTGTGAAAGGGTTGGCCAAAGATGATAAAAACAGGGGCCACAAAAGAAACGAGCTTCCGTCGAAGCTCTCCCTGGAAAAAGGGTTCTCTTGTGTAAAGTTGGTTGTTGTTTTGCAAACTGTTCGCGAAGAAAACGAGTCCCTTCAAACTCTCCCTGGCAGAGGGTTCTCGCGAACTGAAGATGGTTGCATGTGAAAGGGACGAGCTCCCTCGAACTCTCCCTAAAGAGGGTCCTTCGCAAGAAAAGATAGAATTTTTGATAAAATGATACCCCGAAGGTTGAAATTGAGAATTTATAACTTTGAGTTGTTGCTTGGTTAGTACAAAGACTGAACTTGGATAGCTAACTGATCAGTCAGCCAAACACTAGCGCAAGCGCTAGATGCACCAGCACGAGTGCTGGATTTCGAAAAATGCCCCAGTACGAGCGCTGGGTTTTTGAAAAATGCACACCAGTACGAGCATTGGGTTATCAAAATGCATACCTAGTACGAGCACTGGGTTTTTCAAAAGGAGGATTTGAAAAATGAGACCGACATTTGAAGATACTTGAGAATTAAGCGAGAATGATTGCCGGTGTTTCAGGATTATCTCTTATCCTGAAGGGGAAATAGAATGGACATTTTAATGAAAATTTAGGGAAAATGAAAAATCCTAGTCGGAACTCGGTTTTTTCAAATATAAGAAATGAGTGAGAATTGAGTTTGAAAACTCGAATTCTCAACACGAGCATCAGATTCAAAAGGAAGTTCAAGTCGGGACTTGAGACTTCAAAAAAAAAAAAAAGGAAGATCCGAGTCGGAACCCGGTTTTTAAATATAAGAAAGAAGGCGAGAATCGGGTTTGAAAACTCGAATTCTCAAAACAAAGAATTATCCGACACGAGCGTTGGATTCAAAAGGGAAGTTCAAGTCGGAACTTGAGACTTCAAAAATAAGAATATACAAAAAGGAAAATCCGAGTCGGAACCCGATTTTTTTTAAATACAAGAAAGAAAGTGAGAATCGGGTTCGAAAACTCGAATTCTCAAAAGAAAGAATTATCCAACACGAGCGTTCGATTCAAAAGGAAGTTCAAGTCGGAACTTGAGACTTCAAAAATAAGAATATACAAAAAGGAAAATCCGAGTCGGAACCCGTTTTTTTTTAAATACAAGAAAGAAAGTGAGAATCGGGTTCGAAAACTCGAATTCTCAAAACAAAGAATTATCCAACACGAGCGTTGGATTCAAAAGGAAGTTCAAGTCGGAACTTGAGACTTCAAAAATAAGAATATATAAAAAGGAAAATCCGAGTCGGAACCCGGTTTTTTTTAAATACAAGAAAGAAAGTGAGAATCGGGTTCGAAAACTCGAATTCTCAAAACAAAGAATTATCCAACACGAGCGTTGGATTCAAAAGGAAGTTCAAGTCGGAACTTGAGACTTCAAAAATAAGAATATACAAAAAGGAAAATCCGAGTCGGAACCCGGTTTTTTTTAAATACAAGAAAGAAAGTGAGAATCGGGTTCGAAAACTCGAATTCTCAAAACAAAGAATTATCCAACACGAGCGTTGGATTCAAAAGGAAGTTCAAGTCGGAACTTGAGACTTCAAAAATAAGAATATACAAAAAGGAAAATCCGAGTCGGAATCCGGTTTTTAAATACAAGAAAGAAAGTGAGAATCGGGTTCGAAAACTCGAATTCTCAAAACAAAGAATTATCCAACACGAGCGTTGGATTCAAAAGGGAAGTTCAAGTCGGAACTTGAGACTTCAAAAAAAAATAAATAAATAAGAATATACAAAAAGGAAAATCCGAGTCGGAACCCGGTTGAGAAGGAGATAATTCCTACCCAAGAGTCGAATTGAAAGGATTGACAAAAAGCATGAATAGATTCCGCCGATTACAAAGATTTATTCAAGACTCTTGACCCAAGATGGTCTGAACTTTGATTACTTCAGGATTTTCCCTTATCCTGGAGAAGAATGAATAAAAGATTGATATGAATTGAAGAGTTTATGGGAAGTAGTTCAGGTTTTATCCCTTAACCTGAAAGGGATGTAAAATAAAAGATCGATAAAATTTAAAAGTTTGATAAAAACTTGATAAAAACTTGACAAAATGAACAAATCGATGAAAATTCAATTAAATTGGAAAATGAAATAGATTCCAAATAAAAATAGATCAACTGAAAAATTGACAAGTTTTTCAGAAAAAGAGTTCGTCTAATCCTGCCTGCATATGACGAAGGAAGACATGTATAGATCAAAAATAAAAATGCCCCAGTATCAGGGAGAAGATGTGAGAATTTAATAGAAAAATCGTCGCTTTATTGAGAAAGATTTTTGAAGAGTACAAAAGGCTAGGAATTTAAGTGTAAAATCTCTTCAAATGTAGGGCATTAATAGGATCTGGCAGTTCCGCTCCATCTGCATTGATCAGACGGTAGGAATTACGGGGCAATGCTTCCTTAACCACATAAGGGCCTTCCCAATTGGGTGACCACTTGCCCTTCGGCCGGTGCTTGAGATGAGCCGTCGATCTGAGCACAAGATCATTAACTCGAAATCTTCTCTCAATGACCGATTTGGCGTAGTGCCGAGCTATCCTTTGACGATAGGCTTGAGCGTGCTCTGCTGCCTTGAGTCTTTTCTCGTCTAATAGATCAAGTTGTACCAATCTTTGCTGTTGATACTGATCAAGTGGAAGTTCAGTGAGCGACGCAAATTTGAGTGCGGGCTTCTGAACATGTAGAGGTAACACTATCTCTGTCCCATAAACAAGCTCGGAAGGCGTAGCATTGGTTGGGGTCCGAATGGTGGTTCGGTACGCCCAAAGTGCATCGTGCATCTTCTCGTGCCAATCACGGCCTGTCTCCATAGTTCTTTCCAGAATGCGGATCAAAATCTTGTTGGTGGCCTCAGCCTGGCCATTCCCTTGGGGGTAGTAAGGAGCTGAGAAGTGGTGATGAATCCCGAACTTCGAGCAGAAGGTCTTCATCTTCTCATTCTTGAAATGGCTGTCATTATCTGACACAATATCATGTGGGACGCCGAAGCGACAGAGAAGATTTTTATGAATAAATGAAACCACGTGTCGGCCTTCTACTGTTCGCAGAGTGACAACTTCGACCCATTTGGTGAAGTATTCTGTGGCTGCGAGGAAGTATTTGTGGCCATTTGATGCAGAAGGAGTGATTGGACCAACTACATCGAAGGCCCACATCGAAAAGGGCCAAGGAGAGACCACGGATTGCAAGTATGTGGCTGGCGCATGAATGGAAGGTGCGTGCATTCGACACTTGACGCATTTCCTTACAAATTGATGGCAATCTTGTTGCATGGTCTTCCAGTAGTACCCTGCACGAATAATCTGCTTGACGAGTGTTTGGTAGCCGACGTGGCCACCACAAATTCCTTCGTGCGCCTCTTGGATAACTTCCATGGCTTCATCTTTGTCTAAGCATCTGGCATACTCAGAACTGAACCCACGACGGTAGAGAGTATTGGCAAGGATAAAATAGCGAACTGACATGCGTTGAATCGCATGTTGCTCCTTTCTTGGCATTTCTGCTGGAAACTCACCGGTTTCAATAAAGCTTTTGATGTCTTGATACCAAGGCTTTATTTTCTGAGCGGCCTGGTTCACTTGCTCAGCTGGAATGTAGGCAAGTTGATCAAGTCTGCCGATCTCGAAGGAACGACAGGATTCACTATCTTTAAAAGACAAAATAGAGCCTAAGCAGGCTAAACCATCGGCTATGTGATTGTATTCCCTCTTGACATGATTGAGCTGAAATTCTTCAAAGTTGCCTATGAGAGCTAAGGCAATCTTCTGATAAGGGATTAACTTTGAATCCTTGACTTGCCATTCAACATTAACTTGGCTGATAACAAGCAATGAGTCGCCGAAGGCGTGTACTCTCTTGACATCAAAGCTTTGCAAAATTTTGAGGCCTTGTATTAGAGCTTCATACTCGGCCATGTTATGAGTACATTGGAAATTGAGCTTGAGGGAATAAGGGAGCATCTCCTTTTCAGGAGTGATCAACAAAATCCCAATCCCTATGCCAGACATATTTCTGGCTCCATCAAAGAATAGAGTCCAGAGTGGAGATTCCTGAACACTGCAGATGCGATCGTCAGGAAAATCATCTTCTGCTTTGATCTCTTCTGTCAACTGATCTGCGATGGACTGACCCTTGACTGACTTCTGAGAAACATATTCCAAGTCATACTGCATCAGGAGGACTTGCCATTTCGCAATCCGCCCAGTAAGAAAAGGCTGCTCAAGGATGTACTTGAGAGGATTGAGCCTTGACAAAATTTTGATTTCTGATGCCATTAGATAATGTCTCAGCTTCTGACACATCCACACTAAGGCTAGACATGTCTTTTCCATCTGAGAATATCTCTTCTCGTAATCGATGAAGGTCTTGCTGATGTAGTAGATGGCATGCTCTATCCGGCTGCCTTCCTCATACTGCGCAAGAAATCCGCCACAAGCATTGTGGTTGACAGAAATATATAAGAGCAGCGACTTTCCAAGTTCGGGTGGCTTCAGAACTGGTGGATTGAGAAGGTACTGCTTGATGCGCTCAAATGAGAGCTGACATTCTGGTCCCCACTTGAATTTCACTTCTTTTCTTAATAAGTGATTGAAGGGCTCGCATCTCATGGCCAGATTGGAGATGAAGCACCGTATATACTAAATGCGACCTTGAAGGCTTCGCAGTTCTTTGAGGTTGGTGGGAGGCAGCATGTCAATGATCGCCTTTGCCTTGGCAGGATCCACCTCTATGCCTTTCTTGCTGATCATGTAGCCAAGCAGCTTGCCTGACTCTACCCCGAAGACACATTTCTGCGGATTGAGTCGTAATTTGTAGAGGATAAGTCTTTTGAAGACTTGGCCGAGAGCATCGAGATGATCCTCTCCTTCTTTAGATTTGACCAGGATGTCATCCACGTAGGCATCCATGTTCTTGTGCATCTGGTCATGGAAGATCACTGCCATAGCCCTCTGATAGGTTGCCCCAGCATTCTTGAGTCCAAACGGCATGACTGTATAACAAAAGGTACCCCAAGGCGTGGTAAAAGAAGTTTTGGATTGGTCTCGAGCGGCCAATTTGATTTGATTGTAGTCCGAGTATCCATCCATGAAGGAGAACATGGCATAGCCTGCCGTGCTATCGATCAGAAGATCGATGTTGGGGAGTGGATAATCATCTTTCGGGGTTGCTTTGTTCAGATCTCTAAAGTCAATACAAATCCGAACTTTGTCATTCTTTTTGGGGACTGCCACAATGTTCGCCAACCAATCTGAGTACTCAATAGTCCGGATGAATCCTGCTTTTAATAACTCTTCAAGTCCTTCTTTAACTTGTGGTGCCACTCGAGGATCCATTTTTTTGAGTTTCTGTTTGATTGGTTTGCAATCCGGCTTCAACATAAGGCGATGCTCGACTAACTTGGAATCTAAACCTGGCATATCTTCATAAGTCCAAGCGAAGACTTCCTTATGCTGTTTGAGGAAGTAGATGAGCCTTTCCTTCTCATCTAAACTTAGACTGGAACCAATTTTGAGGATTCTTGGATCATCTTCTGAACCAATATTGACATCCTCTGTTGGATCCTGAACCAACGGCGATGGTTCATCCTGCTTCTGAATGCTGGCAAATTCTGGCAAATCTTGAATCGTCGAGTCGAATTCTGCCAATTCTTTAATCTGCTCTGTCATTTTGCTGACTTCTGCCCCTACCTTCGCTTTGCATGCTCTGGCTGGTTTATTTTGGAAAAGGTTGGTATTGATGACGAGCCTTTTGAAAGATTTAGGAGCCATGATCCCGGCGATCCTGTAAGTGAAAAGGAGGCTTTTGAGAAAAAGGTAAAATATCCGAAAAATAACCTTTTGTACAGAGATAGAGAATGACAACATAAATAAGGATATAAGCAGAGGATTTGTGTACACCAAGATGAACAGAGCAAACAAATTTTTCATTGATTAAGTAAATTTTGAGATTTACAAGCGACTGTTTGAGAAAAGGAAAGAAATTGGGGCGGATCTTGCCCTTACAAGATAACAAAAAGGAAAGAGAACAGAAAACACTGGCATTGTCTTCATTACCGAGCTCCCTTGACGAAGATGGTCTTTCTGCCGGATGACTGACCTGTGAAACCCAAGCCTGTGCCGGTGACATGCTGAACAGGGATGATCGGCTCCAGAATGCCGTCTTCATTTTTGCCTAGGCCCCTGAAAGGCTGATAACCGTGCTTCATTAGGAGATCAAATCCTTTCCTTGATTTTGAAAATTGAGGAAACAGAGGGTGATCTTTAAATGAAGTGCAATCGAGGCATCCTCCTAGCTTGAAGAAGCGAGGTCCCTGCCACTGGACAACTGCGGTGACATTTTCTGTAGACTGGATTTCTCTCAAATTTAGCATATCCAGACTTTCACTCAGATCAATCTCTTCGGCTTCCCGGATGCTCGGGATGTTGGCAGTGAAAGTGGGACGGGGAATCATCGGCTGCGGGAGTCGCTCTTCTGGATCCTCTCCTAGGACCGTAGTGATCATGCCTCCCTTCGACCACTTGATACATTGGTGCAAAGTTGATGGGACAGCATTGGCATTGTGAATCCAAGTGCGCCCAAGTAGTAGGTTGTACGTAGGTGGCACATTTACTACATGAAACAGGACCGTATGCACCGAATAGTTGATAAAAATTTTGAGAAATATCTTCCCCTTGGCTGTCTGCCCATGGTTATCAAAACCGTAGATCATGATCGGATCCGGGGTGTATTCCTCTTCTTTTAAACCCAACGCCTTAGCTGTCATTTTTGGACAGATATTTAGGCTGCTGCCCCCGTCGACTAGCACATGAGGGACTGTCATGCCCCTGGTCCGCACTACTATGTATAGGGCATTGTTATGAAACGAATGAGGCTTTGGCAAATCCTCATCAGAAAAGGTGATTGGTGCATTCGTCATGGCCTGATTGACGATCTGAGCCATATCTTGAGGAGTTGTGCTAGGCTTGACCTTGATCTTTCTGAGAAGATCTTCTAGCACTTGCTGGTGCTCAGATGAAGCTTGAGTCAGGTCCAAGATAGAGATGTTGGATAATGCAGTAATCGGCTTCTGAACTGACCCTGAAGCCTCTTCTTTCTTGATAAATCGCTTCAGGATCCTGGGGACCACTTTGGTCGTTGCCTTTGTTGGTTTGCTGGAAAATGTGGTGATATCCGCCCTCTTGACGGAAGACTGTGCCTGGCGAAGGACGAGGACCTGATGTTGATCCTGACTGTCCTGCCTGAAACATGGTTGGATACTGCCTTGCAAAGAGAATGCTTGCTCTGAGACGACCGAAGCTAAATGTTTAGGGAATGGTTTGGACAAGACTTCTGGCTGCGGCTCATCCTCGTCCTCAATTAGCATGTTCTTGTCAATACAATCCTGAATGATGTTTTTGAGGACAAAACAGTGCTCGGTGTCATGTCCCACAGTCCGGTGGAATTTGCAGAATTTATCTGTCCATTTACCCATAACGACGGGAGGGTCCGCCACCTTGGGGAGCTTAATCATTCCTTTCGACATCATATATTCTAAGATGTCTTCGCGGGACTGTTCTAAGGCTGAGAACTCCCGATCATAACTCCAACCTTCGTGCTTTGGCTTTTCTGGCTGCTTCGCTTCTGGCTGGGGCACTGGTTGGACGGGCTTAACAAATTTTCCCTTCTGGGCTGCCGAGTTTGTCCTTTCGGCCCTGGGATGTCCTGAGTTCTTGCTACGATTCTTCTTGCTTTTCTTTTTCCCAGAGCTACTGCTGTTGTCGAAAAAATCCGTGGAATAAGCGACATAAGCCTTTTTCTTCTGCTCAGGGTTTCCTCGGACGAAAGGGTAACCCTCGTACAGGCCATTATCCAAGCCGGTCTCGAGCCACTCGGCTCTCTCAATCAGTTTGATGAATGACTTAGCGGGCGATGTGGAAACGAGGTTCCTCAGAGGCTGAGCAAAATTATTCAGAATAATCTGCAGGGCATGCTCCTCCGGGATGGGAACCTTCATTCTGTTACAGGTGCTTCTCTACCTGTGGATGAATTCACTGACTTTCTCATTCTCCATCTGTTTTAAATTGTACAGATGATTGAGGGTTGGTGAGGCTTCAACATTAAACATGAAGCGCTCAATGAACAAGTTGACGACTTTATCGAACTCTCGTAGTTCGATAGGATTAATGTGGTCTGCATACCACCTGGCTGCTACCCCTTCTAGGTTGCGAGGAAAGCAGATGAATAACGCCCGATTATCTTTCCTGAAGCGGCCGCATTCGGCATAAAAGGTGGCCAAATGAGCCTTGGGGTTGCTAGTTCCGTCGAATTTAAGGAACTTGCGAGGGAGATTCTCCAAATTGTCATCCCCGTCCAGACCATGATAAAAGTCTTCACCGGAGTAGGTCTGCTTGCCCTTGCTTTTAGCCTGAATATCCTTGATGGCCCGATTCATTTCTTTCATCTGCTCCTGCATCGGGTCATTAGTCGGGACGGGCTTATTGATTGATTCGGGCTCTGCAGCGGTCTTTGCAAACTACGGTGGGGGATTCTGATAAGCAAACTGCTCTTCCTCTTCCGATTCCTCTTCTACTGATTCTGCTTCTTCAGAAGTGGTGTCAGACTGTACTTTCTTTCTAACAATCCTGACTGGCTTCTTTACAGCTTTCTTCTTTGGCTAGCTTTTTGGAGCAACTTCTTTCGGACTAGCCTCGGCCTGCTCAGCCATCATTTTGGTCATCATTCTTTTGAACAGATTATACATGGCTGGATCTATATCATCTGCTTGATTCTGATTCTGTCCCCTGACTGATTTGGGGGAATCCATCCCTCCGGCCTCACTGTCGCTGTGTTGAGAAACTATTTCTTTTCCTGCCCTTGTTACGACTATTTTGCAAATGCCAGTGATTTCCTGATGAAGGTGAAAAGAATGATTAGGGTTTGGAGGAAATTTTTGGAAATGTGATTTCTTTTAGGAAAAAACATGAGGGAAGGAATTGACAAAATTTTGCAATGATCGCGTCATCCTTTTATGGTGACAAAATGCGCCTTATGACCTAGGCGAGGTCGTCTGTCATGACGAGGGATAAAAGAATAGATCAAATGGGTCTCATCACTGGGGATGAATCCGTAACTATATGAAAAATAAGATTTAGCCATAAAAGTTTTTTTTATCAGAATAAAAGCTTGCATTTTCATTGATGACGAAATTTAAATACAAAGAGAAGGTGGGCAGACAGTTTGCCACCATTCTTGATACTCTGATGATACATTAGGACTAGGAAATATAGACAAAGGAATAAAGGATTCCCAAGTGTATTTGGCGACGTGGTATGCTCCACACCACTGATCCGACCGTAGATCGAACTTTGGCATGCGGCCTGTCGGGAAGCGAGTGTTGGCACGAACCTACCACTGCGAAAACTGTCTGAGACATCTCTCTGGCTGATAGTCTACGCAGAAGAAAGGGCCGAGCAGTTTATAACGCTTGTCACGAGCATAGGTGTAGCGAGGAACGGTCTCTCTTCTGTTGAAGAAGTCCCAAACGATTTCCTCCTGATGCAGTTTCTCGATCAAAGCTCGGCATTGAATGGCTGACTTCGGCTGCTTGTTGCTGAATCTGAAAGAACTGGCTTTTGACGGCACATGTCGCAGGAACCACGACTGCAAGGCGTACGTGCACCCTTCCACCAAAATGGTCTCTCCGAGGGCGAAACGAGCTAAACCTCTGTAGAGAAAAGCTAGAGCTGCCATGGATATTGAAAGCTGACGGGTCTGCTTGCTTCCCCATCTTCGAAAGAGCTGGGCGACTCTGATATCGATGAAATTCTGACCATCCTGAAAGAATGCCAGCCCTACTATGCATAAGACCATGGCATGTTGGATTCTTTCTTTCGCTGCCCAAGATAAGGTATCGACTTCTTCGTAGGCCCCATATTTGTTGTAGAGTTCGAACAGGTCGATGAACTGACTTCCGCTGATCTCTGTGAGAGGCCAGGATCTGCTCCCTGTAGCTCTGGCCAATGCTTCTCGAACATCTACCCCTTTGACATTGATCAAGAATTGCTGCTCGACTGGATCATCTGCCTGACCAGCTGGTTCTGGCAATCCCATGATATCATTGAATTCGTCCATTAGCATAGTCATCTCTCCCCACGGAAACCAAAACGTGCAGGTACGCGGATTCCATCGCTCTGCCATAGCTTGAATCAGACTGTCGTTGATGGTTCGCTTGCCTACTGCCGATGCCATTTCCAATCCACAATCATCCAAGTGGTCTGGGAACATACGCGAGAAGGCGGTGAACCAAGAATAGTACCACCGAGGGAAGAAGGTACGAGACTGGATGACCCGATGATCTGGGGTTCCATCCCTTATTTGATAGAAGACATGATCCCAAGGAAAGATAGCATCGGGAGATTCGGATGCCATCGGAGTGATACTGAGGCAAAAGGGAAGAAAAGAGTCAGATAGAATGCAGGACTTACAGATAGACTTTTGATGATGGCAAAAAGGATAGACACAAATCCTGGAAATTTTCGAAAGATCAAGGGGCTCAGGAAAAGACTTTCCAGGGTTTTTAAGGAAAATTTTGACACAAAAGAGAAAAGAATGTAGGTAAAAGGAAAAGTATACACCTGGTGTTTTGGAAAATAGAGGAAAAATTTTGAATAGTACACCCAGGGTTTAAAAGAGGTTGATATACATAGGAGAACACAAGGAAAACATCGCATAATCATAGCTGCACAAACAAGGATGTGCACACAACACTCCCTAAAGGCTGACTCTATATGCAATATTTGAAACAGCTTGTAGGACCTTAATCCTAACTCTATGGTTTAGATCATCTGATTCCAATCAAGGTATGCCGATATACTCAAGCCGAAGCTCGAAGTACGTGGCATATAAGATATTTCTCCGGTTCTAAGGTAAGGGCTTCCCAACATCCTTGAGCACCTACCGATATACCTCGGACTATGGCCCTTAGGTACGTGGTAGGGGGGCGCGAACCCAAATAAGTGGTTCAGTTGTGAGGCTCTCTCCCAAACTATGGTTCAGTGAGACAGCCCAGCAACGTGAAGACCGGGACAATATAGGTAGGGATGTTTTCAAAATATGATCAACATGCAATAAAATTAGAAGGCTCTAATGCAAGTCCTAAGGAGATAGATTTAAATAAGGAGGAACATACACTTGCATACATTGTTTGCATTCAATCCCTAGAATTGAGGAGAGTTGTATTTAAGACCTAAGTCTAATGTGATCATGGGATAATCTCCTCAATATAGTCCTACCAAACCATACTTAGATCCTATATGCAATGATGCCAGCTTAGGACAGAGTCTAGGCTCCTAAGGTTTGCATGGAAATGTAGCTGACATATGTTAGAATAAAGACTTAGAAAATATTAAAGTAAAGCAAAGGCATAGATCCAACCGGACGAAGACGAGTCCCATCTCGGTCGCCAAAACTGTGATCATCGCAAATCTTTTCCTCTCGTAATATTCTCTCTCTTCCTTCTCTATCCTCTATTTTTCTCCTTTTTGAATGGAGAAGAATAAAAGAAAGAAAAGAGAAAGAGAAGAGAAAAAGAAAGAAAGAAAGAGGAGGAACTCTTTTGCGGGTTTTCACTTGACCTTTATTTGAAAAATATTTAGAAATTTAACTCGCCTCTGTTTTTGAAAATATTGCAAGAAAAATGGAGAGACGGGATTCGCTCGTCGGTACGAGGTTCGACCGTTCCTGGCGCCTTTACCAGGGGTAATCGAACCAAGGATCGAATCTATGCCTTTTGCTTTGCCTAAATATAATCTAAGAAGTTTATTCTAACTCTAAATGCACAATGAATCATGCTTGTGCAAATGCAAAGATGTATGTTCCTTTTGAAAATGTTTTGAAGAAATCCCAAGTGAATCCGATAAAGTGAAGAAATGTTTTCTAACTTAGAACTTAAGGTTAAAGTTCTAAGTTTTTAGAATAATCAGGAGCTTGGAAAAATAAAGCTGGAATTTGGAAATTGATCTTGGAGTCTTGAAATAGAAAGAGAATGAAGGAAGTTTTCAAAGTCATAAATGGACTTTGAATTTAGAAGTTTGAACTTGGATGAGTATTTGGAATGGAATTGGGACATGAAGTTGGAGATCCAAGATAGGATTGGGCCCTGGATCCTAAGAGGGAATTGGATCTGAAGTCTAAGATCCAAAGTAGAATTGGATTCTGGATCCTAGAATGGATTTGGATCTAAAGTCCGAGATCCGAGGTGAATTGGATTCTGGATCCTAGAATGGATTTGGATCTAAAGTCTGAAATCCAAAGTAGAGTTGGATTCTGGATCCTAAGAATTGGAATTTGTAGCTGAATCTGAGATCCAAAGTAGAGTTGGACTCTGGATCCTAAACAGAATGGGATCCAAGCTTTGGAATCCAAGATGGATTTAGGTTCTGGATCCTAAAATGGAGTGGATCTGAAGTCTGAGATCCGAATGTAGAATGATGATCTGGATCCTAAGAGAAATTTTGGATCTATGATTGGAGATCCAAAGGGGAATAAGGATTTGGATCCTAAATGGAATTTGGATCCGTGATGGGAGATCCAAAGCGGAATAGAGTTTTACACTTGGAAATCTGGATCCAAGTTGAGATTAACTTTGTATTTTGGGTTTTGAAAGTCCAAATGGGACTTTTTGAAGATGGATCTGGGTTTTGAAAACCCAGATTGAACTTAGGAATGTTTTGGATTTTGAGATTCAAAGTCAATCTCAACTTTGGTTTAAAACTTGAAGAAAACTTGATTTTGAATCAAAGGATGAATCAGAAATTTCAAAGTTTAAATTGAACTTTGAAATTGGATTTTGAATTGAGTTGGAATTTTGGAATTTCAAAATTGATTTGAGAATTTATAAATGAACTTCAAAGTCAATTTGGACTTTGAATTTGGAGCTTGAATTTGGAGTGAATCAAGAATATAAAGATTGAATTTTGAAATTTCAAAGTCAAATTGGACTTTGAGATTGAAAAAAATGAAATAGAATTTGAAAATGAAAAGATGAATTGGTTTTTACAAGAATTGAAGGTTGATTGAAGAGGATATTACTTGGGGTTTTGAAAAAGAAATTTTGAAAATATGATGCAGTTCTATCCTGAATGATGAATGGATTTGAAGAATTTTGAATTTGGTTTTTGAAAAGCTATTCCATTCTTTAAATGAGTTAAAATAAGATTGAAGATATAATACATCCTTGACTATGGTCATTGAATGTATTATATAATAATCTATATTTAAGCTCAGGTGAAGAATGAAACACATTTGGTGCTTTTATAGAATTTAAAATGAAATTAACTCTTAATATACCTTGACTATGGCCATTGGTATATATTTTGAATTAATTTTAAGTTAAATTCTGATAAAAGAAGAAAATATTTAAGGAAAATATGATGAGTTTTGAAAATGGATCCAGTGTGGATCCAGTGTTATTTTGTAAAAGATAAAAATCCTAAGTTTTGTCCACACCCTGACTATGGCCATTGATGTGGATCATCAACTTAGGATTGATTTTACCTCTTTCGAAATGGTGCATGTGCCATTCGTGTTTCACCAATGTGAGAATTTGAAAAATAATGGTAAAGATGTATGAAAGACAAATAATTCATGATATCTATAATGCTCATTCATTCTGTCTAAAGCAGGAAAGGTAAATTCTTATTACATCTAGCTATTACAATCCGAGCTGAAATGAAAATAATGAATTTCTAAGGAAACCAATGTTTCTTGCACATTCCCTGCAGAAATAGAATTAGCATAAGGCAAAGCATAAAGTATGAAAAGGAAAGCTGAGGGTTTGTTTTGGAACTAGAATGCATGCTATATGTGCTCATGGAATTAGTGATAATATATATGTAATATGCAAGGGACATGAGATAAAACGTCGAATGAGATACTATGCACATGCGAAAATGGTATACTTAGACTAACTAAAAGGGTGTGTTCACACAGCCTAAATGATAGGCTTGGGTCGACTATGTGAAAAACCTAAGCTGTAATGAAGATATGATACCTAAGTGGATGGATAGAGTGCATGCTGATTGAGAGAGAAAGAAAAAAAAAGATGAAATGATGTTTCAGCAGGGTGCTGCTATAACAATGCAGTGGTTATGCAAGTGTGTGAGAGGTTTTGAATGTGTGTAGGTGGAGAAAATGAGGGGACAGTTAAACTTAGTGGAAAGGAGCAAGAGGTAACGACAATCATGGATGCCATGGCTGTGATAGATAGGTATAGCAGGTGTAAAAGGACAGTGGTGTTGTAACAGATGTTTGCTGAATTAGGAGCGTAGGTGATATGCATATGCCGAGGGAAGTGACCATGGGCTGTATTGAAGAGGAGTCTAATGTAACAGGGACAGGTTGTGAAGTAGCGAGGTGGGACAGGTGGATGAAAACAGAGCTACTGTCGTGAATATATGCTGATAAAAAAAATGAGGAAGACAGTGGAAGTGTTCCCTGTGAATGAAGGACCATCTCTCTGCTTACCTAACCTTTCAAGACACATTCATCTTTGCCTTGTATCTCGTCATTGGTGATGGACCCGCATATACGCTGTGAAGTTTGAACCTCTCAATGCAGGGGAAATAACTTTCAAACTCATTTCATAGGGCCAGTCTTTACTCCTCCTATTTCAATTTCCAAGCAGATGGGGTCCTGCAAGGTAATTTATATGACGACTTTGGTGGTGGAGCAGCCTTGAACCTATTGTGAAACTTGCTCCCACTCAATTCAACATTCAAAAGAGCCTTGAGACCAGTATTCAGGGAGCACACATCCAGTGGATGCGAAACTCCACAGATCAAGAGACCTCATGGTTACCGACAGCAGGAAGCACCCTAGGTGGTTCCTTGCTTTCACTGATATCTCTAACAACAAATTTTGGTTACTCTTTAAGGAGCCAAGGGGAAGATTCAATACTATCCTTTTGTTCATTAGATGACCTGTAACAACTATGAATATAATTCAGTATGAAGGATGCAAGAGCAACTAAAATACATACCAGATGTGGCTGATGGAACTCTATGACATTGACGATGGTGCTTGACAGAAAGTGGCATACTACATAACATGATAGTCTACTTTCCTTTCAATAAACGACATGTGGAATATCAGTGTTGGACAAAGTAGAACCAGAAGATCAGCCTTTGTATTAACAATTGACAAATCAACATCTTTCACAGTTAGAAAATCAACCTCTTCTCTTTATCAATCCATACTCCTTGTAAATGAACGAAATCAGGTACCAGTGATTCCACCGAACATCTAAATTTATTGCTACTGGGATTTGCTAAGGGATTAACTCTGTAGACAGCCGACAGAAACAAGGTTCTGGGATGCATGAACTGATTCATCACTAGCAGTCTCCTATGGCTCCTTATTGAATCTTCCCACAGAACATGGCCATAAGGGGACATGTTATGTACATGATAACATACAAGATATCTGTTGTACCTTCCATGACTTCAAATTTAAGCATCTCTAAACCTTAATTCTTTTAGAAGATTAAAACCAAACATTAACTAGGGAGACCTAGTTAAAGCCACCAGTTCCTCTCTGAACACATCAATCTTCTCTCAAAGCATCAGTTATGCATAAATATCATCAAATCTCAACAAATTTTTATCCCTACCCCAGAACATTAATTAACATTCACCAGCTGATATATGAATTGGAATCTCATGGAACTAAGCCTCAAAGCAGCCATATGTCAGCAAACCCGTAAGACTGAAGAAGAAACTAACATTCTCAAAGCTAAAGGTTACCCAAATTAAACCCGAACACACCATTCTCTTAATTTGTCACCAAAATTCCTAAGAAAACCTCTGTTATTTTAAATCTAAGCCCTTAAAAACCTCTAACAACAGAGATGTAAGTAGATGGAGATAATGTTGAATAAGAGATGTATTTGCAGAAGATGTAAAAACCCACAAAAGTATATATATATATATATATATATATATATATATATATATATATATATATATATATATATATATATATATATATATATATCAAATAGCACAGATGCATATCTGTAAACAATAGAACGACATGGCATATGCTACTGATCAAAACGGATGATATCATGAAATGAACAGGAATAAAATGCAGTAAAAGCTAACATGGCGTGTTGTGATTCTTTCTCTGCAACACCTTCAGATATGGGAGGCAACACCATACGATGGCTGCACTTCCTGGAACATTTTCACAAAATAGAGCCTTTCACATACACTGGCCAACTTCACTCTTGTCAGCAGGTGACCTTGACGAGCTGGATCTACACAATACAATTAGCTATACTCCATACTCATGTTATTGAGGTTCCGATTTAGCGGATTATGGTGGATGACATGATTAACATGAGGCAATATCCAACAACATGTATAGAAAAGAAAGAAAAGAGAAGGAAAGAGAAAAAAAAATAATAATGAAATGTATTGAATAAACAGGATGAAATGAAATCAATGCCCCCTAAACTGTCCTGTATTGAGTACCATCATCCATCAATAACCAGTGCTATACTATCTTCTCAATGCAATGACATTCAAGGCTACCTGAGGTCATGCCCAGGAATGATGATTTCAACAAGCAAATGGAAAGGGATTTGTACAAATGAGAATCAGGGGACGCTGATTTTGGAAAGCTTGATGGGTTACATTTGCTAGGGTAACTTAGATCAGCTATTGGAAATTCAGCTAAGGTGGATACCCCTCATGACAGATGCGCTATCCAGGGACGAAACTCCAGCAACCATGCTAAAGCTACCAACAGAGCCTGGCCTATGTTAAGAGCATTTAAGGAAACTGAATTCCTTCTGCAGGTGAAGGAGCAACGTCACATCCTATTATCATTTGGCTTAGGACAATTGTGAATGAGACGATTGATTTTTTTTTTTTTTTGAAGAAAAGAAATATCACTCGACTAGGATATGGAAAGTTTACGAACTCGGGACACCCAAAGGTGATGTGACTGAAAGATTACCACAGAAATACACTATCGTAAGTCTACGGAAATGCAGATCATGAATTTACCCATGGTAACGTAAATGCAAACAATGTAGGGGTAAGTTGAATTAAGGATTTTATCGTGAGCCAATGCTCTGTTTGTGAAATAGACCTTAAGCCTGATTCACACTGAATCTGACTTTCAGTATGTTTTTTTTTTTTTTTTGCCAGCAACGATGAACCCCGAAAATGATTAAATCAAAGCAATTGAATAAAGATCAAAGAAGGGAAATGCTAGGTATAGATGCTGTAACATGCGATGGTGAAGGGAAACCAAATAACGATTATAGGAAGTAAGAAATGATCCTATAAAATTTAAACCATGCATGAATGCGATGATCAAATCGGGATATGGAATAGCACAAAGAAATGGAAGAGTAAACAGAAAGGAATATTGATTATAAACTACCGTTCATATTTACAAAAAAAAAAAATGTTGGAATCGACTGATTCCGGTAGCTGTAGCACTTGATGGGTCGATACTGCAGCAGACAGACCGACACCATCAATGATGCGTCGATAGTAGATCCGCGACAAGTATATAAAGAGGAGGATGTGAAGAAAAGGGAGGAAAAATCTACCTGATTTACAGAAGTTCTGAAGAATGGGAGAAAGAGGTGCTGATGAAGATTTGAGGATGCTGTTTTGCCTGGTCGAATATTGGTGCCTCTTCTCTGATTGCTGGGATGATCCACCGATTTTCTTTAATTGATACAGATGAGGACTGTAATTCCCACACTTACTGATATTCGATCGGATGGATTGCTTGGAAATCCTGGGACTGGTGCGGCTTCCTTCAGTTGATGGGAAAGAAGAACAGAGGAAAGAAAGAAAATGGAGAAGAAGAAGAGCCGAAGCGTGGAAAGGGTAGAAGCTAGATTCTCGATGCCCCTTCTCCTTTTGCCTATCCTCTTTATAGAGGGAGAGGGGCTTCTAGAATGTGCGATGCAGTTGGGGATTGATGGCTGAGGAGCTGAAGACATCGATCGGAGGGTCATGAAGGGGCTGATGGGGCGGATGGTTGCGCGATCGTGGAGCTCGGGCGAGAGGGGGGGTGGAAGGCCAGCGAGTTCGTTCGTGATGAACGAAGGAGGAAGAAGTTGTTGGAGATCGGATGGTTTGAAGGATGTAGGATGCACATGGGGGGGAGTTCTGGAGGGTTTGGTGGAGGCTTCGTGAAGGAGGAAAGTGGTTAAAGATGAAGGGTTCAGGGTGTTGGTTGATGGAGGAAGAGGATCGGAGGGTGGAGGCCATGGAGGAAGACTCTCCTCCCTCAGAGGCGCCGCCCTCTCCTCTCCTACGCAGGAAAACCCTAAGCCACCAATTTTACCAAAAAGGGCTCTTTTAAAAACAATTTCAAAAAGATGTTTTTCTAAAATGATTTTTTTTTCAAAAAACGGGTTTTCAAAAAACACTGCAACTTCCTTCATTTACTTTTGATTTTGATTTTTTTTTTCAATATTTCTATTTTTTTTTATATATTTTGGAATGAAAAACTGAGAAACAAAGACTAAACCCTAAAAAAAAAAATTGTATTTTTCTAAAAAGAATATTTACAAAGGTATTTTCCTGAGAATTTTAGACTATTTCAGGAAAATTCCTTCAGAAGAATGAGTTTGGACCCAGGTTTTGAGAAGATATTCGAGTTTTGATACTCGAATTCAGAAATATAACGTGATGGATCCAAACAGATATCGGACGAAGTGTCTGAGCTTTTCAAAAAGTTATTTTTGATAATTTTGAGAATTTGATTTAAAATTGGATAATGAAGCTCAGATTTGGATTTTGATGTAGATCCGGATCCGAATATTGAGTCAGCTATATAAAATGAATTTAATTTCAACAAAATTTGAGAAATAATAAAAAAAATGGAATTTAGATTTAAAGCCGACTCAATTACCCAAAAGATGGGGGAAAAGGGCAAAAAGGGGATATTTACAACATTTTGAAAATTTTGGGGTGTTCACATGTTCCTCATATGCTGATTGATGGAGGCAGCAGCCTCAATATATGCCCGGAAATGACAACCAAAGTTTTGGGCATTAAAGAAGAAGAATATATTCCAGATCCTATCACCATTTACGGGTTCGATAATCATGGCCAGACAGCCAAAGGAAAAATCTTTCTGGAAATCTTCATTGACTACTCGGTCCATTCAATCCTCTTTCACGTGGTCAATGTGCCGCCCACCTATAATCTGCTTCTCGGGAGACCATGGATCCACCACACAAATGCAGTATTATCTACTCTGCATCAGTGCATCAAGTGGGCAAAAGGTGGTATGATCACAACAGTCTTAGGCGAAGATCCAGAGCAGAGGCTAGCACAGCCCATGATTCTCAGGCCCACTTTTACTACTGATATCCCTAGCATTAGGGGTATTGAAGAGGTCAACTTTGAAGAAAATTCAAGAATATTGCAAATGACAGAACAATCCAAGCATACAGTGGCTACGATCCAATGGGAAGGCCCACAGTTCTTCAAGATAGGAGGACGAATTGACTACAGCACACTCAAGGATCATCCTCTATTCTCCCAATTTATGAAGACCAAAAGGAGATTTGATCTATTAATGAAGCATGGCTATTAGCCTTTTTGAGGCCTAGGCAAAAATGAAGATGGTCGTCTTAAACCAGTGATTCCTTAGCACCACCCTAAAAGAGCCAGATTAGGCTTCTGTGGCAGAAGATCTCAGAAGGGCACTATTTTCGTCAAGGGAACACATTAAAAGAATCCATCTGTCTTTTCTTTTCTATTCTTTTTGTCGGGATGATATCCCATTTCATTCTCATCACAATTATTCTGATCAATTCTATCTTTCAATAAAGTTGCAAGTTTCCTTTATCTATCTGGATGCCATTTGTCTCTTTACTTCTCATTATCAAATCTTTGCAAAATTATCATTACTTTGATCTCTTATTTTTCCAATTATCTTCTCAATAAAAGCAATTTGTTTTATGATGGGCGATTTCCCTGAATCAATTTACTCTCCAATTTTCAGAATGTCTTCTCGATCTATCAAGAAGCTCGTCCTTAATCCAAATGCTTGTTCGAAATCAGCAGTAATTCATCGGGTCAAAATAAGAGCAGAAAGCAGTCATAATACAAAGCAGTCAGAAGAATTCATAGAGTTTGATTCAGTTCTTCAAGAATTACCAGAATTTGCATCAGCTCAGAAACAAGACGAGCCATCATCCTTAGTTCAGGACCCGACTGAGGACATCAATATCGGATCAGAGGATGATCCTAGAATTCTCAAGATTGGCAGCGGTTTGAGTCCGGGAGAGAAAGAGAGGCTCATTAATTTTCTCAAGGAGCATGAAGAAGTATTCGCATGGACTTATGAGGATATGCCAGGTTTAGATCCTAAATTAGTGGAACATCGCCTCATTTTGAAACCTGATGCGAAACAAGTTAAGCAGAAGTTAAGAAAAATAGATCCTTGAATCGAGCAACAGGTCAAGGAAGGACTTGAAGACCTGCTTAAAGCAGGATTCATTCGAACAATTGATTATCCAGACTGGTTGGCAAATATCATAGTAGTTCCCAAGAAGAATGGAAAGGTTCAAATTTGTATCAACTTCCGTGATCTCAATAAAGCCACTCCAAAAGATGATTATCCGCTCCCAAATATTGATCTCCTAGTTGATAGCACGGCTGGGCATGCTATGTTTTCCTTTATGAACGGATACTCCGGATATAATCAGATCAAGTTGACCGCTCGTGACCAATCCAAAACATCCTTCACCACGCCATGGGGCACCTTTTGTTATACGGTTATGCCTTTTAGGCTTAAGAATGCTGGAGCCACTTATCAGTGTGCTATGATCGTCATTTTCCATGATCAGATGCACAAAATCATGGATGCATATGTCGATGATATTCTGGTGAAATCCAAAGAAGAGGAAGATCACATCGAAGCTCTCTATCAAGTTTTCAAGCGGCTCATTCTTTACAAGCTAAGACTCAATCCACAAAAATGTGTTTTTGGAGTCGAATCTGGCAAGTTGCTAGGCTTCTTGGTCAGCAAGAAGGGGATAGAGATGGATCCCGCTAAGGCCAAGGCTATCATTGACATGCCGCCCCTGACTAATCTCAAAGAATTGCGTAGCCTTCAGGGACGCATGCAATCAATTCGGCGATTTACTTCTAATTTGGCCATGAGATGTGAGCCTTTTAATCATCTGCTTAGAAAAAGAGTGAGGTTCGAATGGGGACCAGAATGTCAGCAATCATTTGATCGTATCAAGAAATACTTGTTCAACCCTCCTGTTTTAAAACCGCCAGAATTGGGGAAACCCCTACTGCTATATATTTCAGTCAATCAAGTTGTTTGCGGCAAATTCTTGGCACAATACGAGGAAGGCAGTTTGATTGAGCATGCCATTTACTATGTGAGCAAAACCTTCATTGATTATGAGAAGAAATACTCTCAAATAGAGAAGACATGTCTAGCTCTGGTTTGGATGTGTCAGAAATTGAGACACTATCTGCTGGCATCTGAAGTCAAGATTCTATCCAAATTAAATCCTCTCAAGTACATTCTAGAACAACCATTCCTCAGTGGACGGATTGCCAAATGGCAAGTCTTATTAATGCAATACGACTTGGAATATGTCTCTCAGCAATCTATCAAAGGCCAAGTAATTGCAGATCAATTGACAGATTTTTCTCTAGCAGAGGACGTTAAAGCTGAGGATGATTTCCCCGATGAGCGGATCTGCAATATTCAATAATCCTCAATTTGGAATTTATTCTTCGACGGTTCCAAGAATATGACAGGCATAGGAATCGGGATTCTGCTAATCACACCAGAAAAGGAGATGATCCCCTTTTCCCTTAAACTGGATTTTCAGTGCACTCACAATATGGCCGAGTATGAAGCTTTGATACAAGGTCTGAAAATTCTACAAGACTTTAATGTCAAAAGAGTGCATGCTTATGGCGATTCTTTACTCGTCGTAAATCAAGTCTTAGCCGAATGGCAAGTGAAGGATCAGAAATTACTTTCTTATCAGAAGATCGTCTCAGCTATTGCCGACAAATTCGAAGAATTCCAACTTTTCCATATCAAGAGAGACTTCAATCAAGTTGCAGACAGTTTAGCCAATCTGAGATCCATCATGTCTTTCAAGAACGGAGAATCGTGTCGCTCCTTTGAAATTGGTAGACTTGATCAACCTGCTTTCGTCCCAGTAGAGCAGATAAACCAGGCTGAGCAAAAGAAGAAGCCCTGGTATCATGATATCAAGAATTTCGTTAAAACTAGCGAATTTCCTCCAGAACTCTCAAAGAAAGAGCAACGAGCAATTCAGCGCATGTCTGCTCGATATTTTATTCTTGCTGACGTCCTCTATCGTCGTGGATTCAGTTCTGAATATTCCAGATGTTTGGACAAAGAAGAAGCCAAAGAAGTTGTGCAGGAAGCACATGAAGGCATTTGCGGTGGTCATGTTGGCTACTAAACTCTTGTCAAACAAATCATCCGAGCAGGATATTACTGGAGGAGTATGCAACAAGATTGCTATCATTTTGTGAAGAAGTGTGTTCAATGCCAGATGCATGCACCTTCTATTCATGCGCCAGCGACATATTTGCAATCTGTCGTCTCACCATGGCCATTTTCCATGTGGGTTGTTGATGTCGTAGGCCCCATTACTCCGTCCGCTTCAAATGGCCACAAATACTTTCTTGCCGCAACAAAATATTTTACTAAATGGGTAGAAGCAGTCACTCTACGCACAGTAGAAGACCGACATGTGGTCTCATTTATCCACAAGAATATCCTATGTCGTTTCGGCATACTGTTATCATCGCAAAATTTTTTTCCCTCCCTTGCGAGAGAGAAACGAATTTCGCGAATCAAACTCGACCAAAGTTTTGAAATTGGTTTTGAAAGTTACTCGCCTCCATTTTGAAAATTTGCGAGAAAATTCCGTGGAATGGGATCCGCCTGTCGGTACGAGGTTCAACCATTCCTGGTGCCTTTACCAGGGGTAATTGAACCAAGTACCAATTACGTGCTTTAACTTGACTCGAATAGCTAAATTATGCTCTATTTTTCCTAGAATGCACAAAGAATCAGGCTTGTGCTATGGAATTTTGAAAAATGCAAGTTTGAGAAAATATGATGTTTGCTTTAGAAAATTGAAATGCATTTGGAAAAGGATTAGAAAAGTGCTTGAAAATTGAATTCCTGGGAAAATCATTGAATTTCATTGGAAATCAGAAATTTGCATTGGAAAGTGATTCCTCAAGAAAACTTGAACTTTGGAAAATCGATTTTGAAATTTGGAATTGCTTTTCTGAGAAAATGGATTTGAAAATTCTGAGAAAATCAGGAAATTTATTGGAAAAGGGATTTCTGAAAAGGAAAATGAATAATCAGGAAAACGGGAATTCTGAGAAGATGGATTTCTGAAAACTTGGGATTTTGAAATTTTAGAATTTTAAAGCATAGGAAAATCTTGATTTGAACTTGGGAAATGCTTTGAAATGTCATTTGAAAACTTAGGATTTTGAGAAAATCAGATCCTGAGAAAGACTTGGAAATTCTTGAGAAAACTATTTTTTTTTAAATTGAAATTGGAAAATGAATTTGAAAACAAGGCAATTTGAATAATATGAATGAATGAATATGAATTTGAAAAGGGAACTTCATTAAAGAATTTGGAAATCCTTTTGAAACTTTGAGAAATGCAGTGTATTTTTGAAGTTAGCCTAAGAGTGTAGGCTGAATGTGGCTAATATGAAGATCATAAATCTTGGTTTTCTTCGTATTCTGACTATGGCCATAAATACGAATCCCATCGAGTTTATAAACTCCATAAGAGCTTGTGCATGTGTCATTCGTGTAAACCATAGTGAATTTGAAACAATGTGCATGAATCATACATCACATATTGAAATTTGCATAAATTAAACTATATGCAATGCAACCCTATTCTAAGCAGAAAAGTAACTCTTATTCCAAATATTACATTGATTTTTACATTGAACTGAAATAAAAGAAATAAAAGCTAAATCTTCTTCTTGAATGTTCCTGCAAAACTAGAAAACAAGGTTAGCATAAAAATGTAGGTTTTTCTGAATTTATCCGAAAATATAGGAAATTATCAGATATTATTCAGATATAAACCCAAAATCATACTCCCTTTGATTAAAACATGATAAATAATGAATAAATTTCGAAAATAAACTTGAAAATTCGAAATTGGGGTCAAAATGACCAAAATACCCCTGATGACCTTGAAATCAGGGTTTTCTAAAAGAATTTTTGTAAATTTTGGAAATTTGAAAATCAAACAAAATAAATCAAACATAATATGATGAAATATGATGATATGCATGAAATTTTGGAGAATTAAAAATTGAAATTTCGAAATTTAGGTCAAAATGATCAAAATACCCCCGATAACAAGACTATGACCTTGAAACCAGGGTTTTCTGAAATAATTTTTGCAAAATTGAAAAATATGAAATGCAAAGGAGATTGAAATTAACCCTAATATGATTCTACATGCTTATGTACATGATAAAAACCCTAAAATGGCGAAAATATAATAAATATCAAATTTAACCTGATTTTCGCCTGATTTTCGCTTCTGAATTTAAAGATAAACTAACACATGGATCAAATGAACTTGGAATTAAACCAAATTTGGCATGGACACCTAAAATAACCCTAGAAACATAATGGAGCTCGAAAATCTATTTTTTTTTGTATTTGTAAATATAGAAATTCAAATAAAAACCCTAAATTTTGTGATTTTTGCCTAAAATGTTGATTCTAAAGGGGATTTAGGATATAAAACTTTCATAAAAATTTCCCAAATTTTATGGGGTGACAGAAGATAGTAATGCAAGGATTGTTTACTTTTACACTTTTGGGTTTTGACCTATGGTCGGAGCTGTGCCACTCCGGCAAGTCGGATCGGAATCCGGCGACTCTAGGATTTAGGGGAAACAGACAAGTTTCGGTAGAAAACATGGGAAAAATAGAAGACAGATGGGAAAAAGGCTGAAATTGTGAGAACATGTCCCTGACAAACAGAGGAAGATTTGATCTTTTGACACCTTTGGGATTCGGGTTATGGTTTGGAAAAGGCCATACTGTTATCAGAGACCTAAATCTCTGAGATTTCTGGACATTAGAATATATTAGACAGAAAAGAAAAATCCGAGAAAAATAATGAAACAGATCCAAAAATTCCCAAATTTTGGAAAATGACAGGAAATTATGTTAGGAACAACTTTCATGTTAAAAGTTTTCGCAGAAAGGTTACAGATTGGATGGACTCGGTACATTAGGTTCTGTCTATACCCTGACAAAAAAAAATCGCTATTTTCCCAGGGGTCTGAGAAATCCGATTTTTTTACAGAGGTCAAAACTGTTTGGAAAAACCTAAAAATTTCCAGATCATTGGTAGATTCAATCATGAATCCATTGTGATTTTTTTAGGGAAAATCGGATCGTCCATGGAGGAAATCTTGAAAGTTCTTGTCTGCTAAAACAGAATTCTAGAATTTCCAAGGGGTTCAAGACCCAATTTGGGTTTCAGATTTATTCGGTGGGGTTTCGAAATTCAAAACCCCAATTTGTCTGCAATGAAGGCTGCAGCCAAAAGAGAGAGAGAGAGAGATGATCTTTGCCCAGGATGTGCGTGAATGCTTTTGAATAGGTAAGAAAGAAAGGTTTTTTAAGGGGGTAGACTTAGGGAAAATGGTAAGTATCTAGGGTTTAATGAATTTAGTTTTGATCTTTTTAAAGAACGGGAGGCGTGAAGGAGGTTCAGCCGTAGCTTCTTTTTTTTTTTCTTTTGTCTTGAACTTAGGTCTTTAATGAGAGTGGACTTAGGGTTTTAGAGGGGATAATGAAAGAGAGCTGAATGAGTTTACGTGAATGGCTGGAGAAGGAAGAAAGAGAAAGGAAAAGAAGGGAAGGGAAGAAGGAAAGAAAGAAGAAGAAGAAAAGGAAAAAAAAGGAAGAGAAAAGGAAAAGAAGAAGAAAGGGAAAAATAAAAATGAAAGAAAGGAAGGGAGAGAGGGCTGGAGGTTTGGGTGACCACCTCGCAGGTCCCACCTCACAAAATAAAATAAATAAAAAAATAAAATAAATAAAATAAAAACAAACAAATAAAAAGATTTGAAAAGAAACACATTTTTTTTTAATAAAAGGGAAATGTAAATGGATGGGCCATCTCAGAGCGGGTCCAAATTCCGGTTTTGAAATTCATTTTGACGATTAGAGGGGTAAAATAGTCTTTTTAGAAAATTTCTACACGAAACGAGCTATTTTTGGCAATTTTTGAACTCAGATTTTAAAGTTTAATACCTCGTTGCAAAGCAAATACAGTGCAGAATTTGAAAATTTAATTTTGAAAGAAATCCAGATTGTTTTTCTCAAGAAAATCTTTCCAAACGAAACGGGCTATTTTTGGCAGTTTTTGAAATGAGCTCGGATTTTGAAGTTCAATACCTCGTTACAAAGCAAATCCAATGTAGAATTTAAAAATTTGAGTTTGAAATAAATCTAGATTATTTTTCTTGAGAAAATATTTCCAAATTTAGACTCCCGGGAGTAAAAATGTCAATTTTGGAAATCCGGGGTTTGAAATTGATTTATGAAAACTTTTAAAACTCAATCTGGATTGAAATTTATAAAACTGGAGTTCTGGACTTCGAAAATGAAATGAAATGTGATGAAATGTTATGAAATGCTGAGAAATGATATGAAATGATGAGAAATGACAAGCGAAATCCAGACCCTGAATGAAGAATTTTGGATGTTAGACCCCGATTGACAGTTGTACCAGTTCAAAAAGCATTAAAATTGATAAAATTTGCAAAATAGCTCAAGAAATGGTTTTCGGGACTCTACTGGGTTAGAGTGACACTGAAAATTAGGGTTCGAGCTGAACTGAACTGAGATGAGCTAGATTGAGCTGTGTTTTAGAGTTTCAGAACTCAAATGAACTGACCAGGCACTGACTCAACTGACCTTTCCGACTGAATTTTCAAGAAAAGCTGTCATTTTTAGGGAAATGGTACGGAATGGTCACTTGAGTGAAGTGAATTACGAACTTGAGCTGACTTTGAGCTAAAAAAAAAAAGGTCAATAATACTGACATGAACTAAAATCAAAGCTCGAACACTAGCTTAATTGGCTGAACTCAACTCAATTTCAGTTGAAAGAGCTGAAATGGACTAAAATGGGCTCCTGGACACTTGGAAATGGTTTTGAACTGAAACCGGAGCGCTTGAACTTCTGGTGAGCTCAAGTTAGACTCTGGGGAGTATGACTGACTATGAATGACTGACTCGAAGACAATTGGCTTGAATTTGAGCAAGAAATGAGCTCATTTCTGAAAAAATGATCCCATTTTGACATGAATGATCAGAAATGAAAATGACTTTCTCACTGTAAGCTCAAATGAATTTGAAATGACTGATATTCTAAATGTTCTAAGCTAACCAATGAGCTTAATTGACTCTGACTGACTGGGGTTCGGAATGACCTAGGGGTAAAATGGTAATTTTCCTAATGAAAATGGGTAAAATGTTGATTTTTTGAAACTGACTCGGGGTTTGACTCCTACACTGACCTAACAGGGTTGGCATTGCACGAGGAGGATTGTTTGAAAGTGGATAAGGAAAATTTGGGGTGTTTACAGATGCCCTTCTTTGCTACTAAGCCGGCTTGAAGACGAGCTTAGTGGCAAAGAAAAACACACCAAATTTGGGGCTATAAAAATGCCCCAGTTAGAAGGATCGGACTAGATATAAAAATATTAGCCCTGATGAAAATGGTAGATATGAAATGGAGATTAGAGAGGAAAAATTTACTTCAAAAGAAGTGAGATTCAGGTTTTTGCCCTTAACCTGGATGGGATCGAAAATACCTTGTGTAGAAACGAAGCTCAGGTTTGACCCTTAACCTGACCGGGAAACGAAATACCTCATCAAAATGAGGCTCAGGTTTGTACCCTTATCCTGATTGGGCGGAAAATGAAATACCTCATCAAAATGAGGCTCAGGTTTATACCCTTATCCTGATTGGGCAGAAAATGATGGGATTCTCGAAAGAAGAACCCATGATGGAACCTTCGGACTTCCGCACAATGAATCCGATAGGGGTTTTGCAAAAGGATGAAATTGGGGTCCCTAAAGCTTGAAAAGGGGTTTGATTTTGGGCGCCTCATTGCTGAGACTAAAAAACTTTTGAAATTGATGACCTTTTGCGAGAAAATGATTGGTGGCTTAACCTCAAGCCAAAATTGGACAGTCTATGGTGGGACAGTGGGGACACAGGGAAGTGTGCGAATCTGAGAGCCCATGCGCTCAGATTATACCAACAGAAGGGAAGGAACCTTGAAAACTCCCGTTATCAAGTCCTTAAAAGGGATAACAACTGATGTCAGGATGCGCCAAAGATGAACCTCAAGCTCTCGCTTCACGCCAGGATGACTAGAAAATATTGGCAAAATGTTGAAAATTGTTGTTGATTCAAAATAATTGAAAATGATGCACATTGTTTTGAAAATATTCCCTCTTTTCTACCTGAAGTATTACCTTCGACTGGGCTTAACTCCGTCGAATTAAGATTCGAATTCAAATTGCTTGCGATTGGCTTTCTTTCAAGGAATCTATCAATTTCCTTGATATGAACAAAAAAGAGAGTATTCTTGATATTGTGAAAGCAATTGGTGAAAGAATATTGATAGAAGAATTTCACAAATTTTAAAGAAGATCCTTTGGCAGATTCGGCAGTCTGATATCCTGAGATTCTTTTCTTATGATGATCTTTCTGCCCACTTTTTTTTTGCAGAATTGGAGCTCTCTTGGGTTTTTGGGGATTACATCATCCTTCATTTTGGAGATGTCCTGACTTTTCTCTCTTTTCTTTTTTTTTTGGAAGGGTACGTCACAAACTCCTTCATCTTGGAGATGTTCTGATCCTTCTTTTTCTCTCAGGGATTATATCGACGGTTATTGGCTCATTGGTTGGAAATCTCTTGATGATAGCAGAAATTAAATATCCTTTAGGGTTTGTCGGGAGGCTCATCGCAGTCGCCTTCATCTTGACGGTGCTCTGAACTTTCCCTGGAAGGATCCGTCACAAACTCTGTCATCTTGGAGATGATTCAAATCTTCTTTGGCCCCGGGGGTCTACTCGCCTAATTCGCCTTCATCTTGACGACAATTGAGAGATCCCTTTTGCAGATATTTAATTGCAGCTTAGGTGATTGAGGAGATATAGGGATTTAATGGATTTTTCTGTATCACCCAGGTGTGAACACCCCAAATTTTTCAAAATCTTTTAAATATTCCATTTTTGCCTCTGATATCATTTTCTGAGCAATTGAGTCTCTTTTAAGTCTAAATTCCAATATATTTCTCAAGCTTTGTTGAAATTAAATTCATTTTATATGTTTAAATTGATTTCGGATCTGGATCCATTGTCCAGATCCAAATCTGAGTTTCGTTATCCAATTTTAAATTAAATTTACAGAAAATACCAAAAATAGTTTTAAATAGCTCGGACAGTTCGTCTGATATCCGTTTGGATCCATCGAATTATACTTCTCAATTCGAGGTTTAAAACTCGAACATTTCTCAAAACCTGGATGCAAACCCATTTTCTGAAAGAATTTTTTTAAAATAACCCCAAAAATTCTCAGAAAAACCCTTCCTTTATAAATATTTGTAAATTTAGTTTAAAAATTCCTTAGTTTTAGAATTCTTATTTCGAAAGCACAAAAAAATAGAAAAATACAAAGAAAATAAATAAATATATGTATATATATATATATATATAGAAATAGCCTCTTTTTGAAAACACTTCTTTAGCAAAACCACTCTTTTGAAAATTTCAAGAAAAGCACTGTTTTGAAGACTTCTTTTTTAGAAAAAGGTGGATCAAATTTGAAATTTTCCAATGGCAATCCGTTACGAAGGAAGGGCGATGGAGGCAATGGCCCTCCGCCTTCTCGATCCTTCGAAGGCTTATAAATGAGAGCATCGAGAAGGGTTAGGGGGGGGATTTCTTTTGGAGTAACAGCCGTTGTTGACAGACCCCCGTCCATTCTCCTCCTCCCTTTTTCTGGTTTCAGCCATCGAGCATCACCGGTCCTCTTCAGGTGCCCCTTTCCCTTATCCATCGATTTCCTCCCCTTTTCCTGTTTTTCAACAAGAAGAAACCTAAGAAGAGAGTAGAAAGGAAGCCCCGTCGGAATTCTAGCAATCTGGTAAGGTTCCTTCCCCTTCTCTTTTGGTTTTTGATATTTTTTAGCTTCCCTTATTAATCGCCCTAATTGGAACACCCATGTAATATCAATTTGTTTATAGCAAAACTGAGTTACATATGTGTAACATTAACAGAATATTCATATTCTGACATTTTTTTTACCCTTTCCTGAGTTTTCTCGATTTCCCTTTTGTGTGCTTTGCCTAAATTGCAATTTATTCCTGTATATATGCTTAGATTCAAAATTTTTATATAATTTTTTATCGATGTTTCTGGTTCAATCCGTATCTGCATTTCGTTTCGTTGATTTCCATTCTACTGCCGCTGCTTTTACTTCCCTCATCATTCATTGTCATTTTGACTCACGCACATCCTTGATTCCTATCCTAATAATACGTTGGTTTCATTTTCTCTAGGAATGATGTGAACTGTATTGATTTGGGTTGATCATTTTTTTTTATTAAATGGTATCTATCATTCTTTTTTTCTCTCTCTTCAGCATTAGTATGTTCAGCGTGATATCACCCTGAGACCCTATGATTCCCCCAGGGATGATCGGCGTCCCTCGCAAATCGTGGGTCTAGCTGTGGATTTGCCATGGGTATTGTTAAAACTGATCAATAACATTTGATTCACTATTGAAACAACTCTGAGCAAATTACCAGAGTTATCATGAATCTGATTCGTCGTTCAATAGCCGCAGAACCCACCCTGCGTCTTAAGGCATTTTGCATCGATTCCCCATAGCTGCATTATCACTCATTTACCTTGTTTGTTAGAATTTTCCCCATCGGATTTGATTGTTTCATTTTTATTATGTTTATTTTCTCGTTCATTTGATTGATTGTCATAAAAACATGCAGAATCAATGCTGTTCTGGCTGTATTTCACCATGTGTTGGTCATTCTTTAATAAAACATCCATCCCACCGGTCCTCTACCTCCCGCATCTATAGCATAACAATGGAGTTTGTCACGCCTCACTGTTAGGACCTTATAAATTTGTGTGACAATCACATTCCATTTTTTTTTTTTTTTTACAGTTTACTTTCTAATAAATGATTGTAAGTTTTAGTCCATTAGTAGTTTTGTTTTGCTGTAATTGTAATTCATGGTTCTAGAGTATTATCCCTATGCTTTATCGTTCTTCCTCATTCTTGGAGCCACTTCAGAGATAAATCGGGTCTTGTATTGCTACATCACAAGCTGCGATTAGATTTGTCCCAGTTAAGTAATTGTGTGGCTCCTGAACACAGTAGCCAAACATATGTGATTAAGTTCACTGAAGGTATATTCATGTTGCCGAGAATCAGAAAAACGAAGGCCTTAATCATGCCTCCTCACTAACGTTAATTTTTTTTTCTTTCCTGCCATGAATAGAACACAAATGAAATTCGGAATGGGAGAATGAAGAGGTTTTGGGAATTTTCTATATCTGAAAGTTCAATATGGCTTTACAAATGCTGGGAACCTGTCCAGAAATTTGGCTCTGATAAGTAAAATTTCAGAAAGAACAGAATCCACGTGATAGTTGTCTTTTGATGGTGACTTTCTGTTAAAATTTCTGTATGTATTGTTATCCACATGGTAGTTGTCTTTTGATGTGATCAACCAAGGTTTTAGGTAAAGTGTACATTAGCCAGAGAGGCCCACAGATGACCATGGAATGTCAGTACCACTTCAGGATGAAATGTGGTTCTGGAAGTTGATAGTAACTGTCATCTCTGCAGCTGCCATGAGTTGTTATCTTCTGTATAACTTCCTCATTTTTTAGAACACTTATATTACTGCTATGTCACCTGTTACACCATGTGCTATTTGCATTACACAATATCTGCACTTCACCACCCACACCATCTACACTTGTATCACTGCCAGCATCTTCCCCTGTCCCAACACTATTTAGCTTGCACGGCATCGCCATTTACCCTGCTTTCATCTGTTTACAACTATCACCACTACGTATCAAATCTTCATTCCCAATAAACCCCTGTTGCATATCAACTGTGCATTAGCACATGCTCCTGCACATGCCAACACGCTAGAGCCAACCCTGCATTATCTATAATCATGTTTTACCCTGCCATCTGCTATACTCCATTCATATTTACCACCGTATATTGTTATCCAAATCTCTCACATATCAGCCCTTATTGTTTATACACACACACCACTTCACTTTTCTGCACTCATCTGTGGCACCCTACAGCCACTATCCACCACTACCGTTTTCAGCCCCTCACACCCATTATGGTAGCACATCTCAGCACCAATACTTGCTGAGCACCAATCCACTGCGAACTCCCTGCTACAGCCTCCACAATTCCACCATTTAGCACCCCACCACTACATGTTAGTCAGTTGCATTACAGCCATCAGTTGTGTTCACCTCATTATATCCCAGTCGATCCATCCCCTATCATCTATCTTCATTCATATTTACATTTCATATCATATGGCCTTGCATAGTAGCACTGATTCATCATGTTGCAAACCAGCCACATTATTCCACTTATCTTAGATGTGACTGTATGTCTTTGTCAGCATCTTGGCATCCGATTCAGTCATCCCTTTTCCAACACATGCATAACTTCCAGCAAGTCGTGTACTACCTATATAATTCCTCCCCATTTATCTATGTACACACACACACACACACACACACACACATATATATATATATATATATATATATATATATATATATATATATATATATATATATATATATATATATATATATATATATATATATATATATATATACATATATATATATATATGTATATATGCATATATACACATTCATATATATATGGACATACGTATATATAGGTGTACATATATACATATCCATGTATGTACGTACATAATTATACATTATCTTCATCTTTCCATACTTTAGATCTTAAATATCTTAGCATATAAATATTTTACCATTGACATCCAAGGGATATATACAATTCTCTTCTATTCTCATGTCTAACCAAGTATTTTGCAGGGAAGCATATGGAAAAGGTCATTATTTGGAGTTATAAATTCGATTTTATATGTTGTAATAGTTAGATTTTAAATGAGAATTTACATTTCCTGTCTTAGATAGAATGAATGAGCATTGTAAATGTCATGAATTACTTGTTCTTCATGCATTTTTCCTTTATTTCTCAAAATTCTCACAAATGGCAACACGAATGGCACGTGCACCATTTCATAAGAGGTAAACTAGTCCTAAGTTGATGATTTACATCAACGGCCATAGTCGGGATGTAAACAAGACTTAGGGTTTTTACCTTTTATAAAATAACATTGGATCCACACTGGATCCTCTTCAAAAATCATCATATTTTCAAATATTTCCTTCTTTTATTAGAGTTTAACTTAGAATTAATTCAATATGTATACCAATGGCCATAGTCAGGGTATATTGAGAGTTAATTTCATTTTAAACTCTATAAAAGCACCAAAATGTATTTTATTCTTCACTTGAATCTAAATATAGATTATTATATAATACATCCAATGACCATAGTCAAGGATGTATTATATCTTCAATCTTATTTTAATTCATCTAAAGAATGAAATAGCTTTTCAAAATCCAAATTTCAAAAATTCAAATTCATTCATCATTTAGGATAGAACTGCATCATATTTTCAAAATTTCTTTTTCAAAAACCCCAAGTGATGTAAATATCTTCCTCAATCTATCTTCAATTCTTATCAAATCCAATTCATCTTTTCATTTCCAAATTCAATTTCATTTTCCATCTCAAAAGTTAAATCTAACTTTGAGACTTCAAAGTCATTGTTATATTCAAATTCAAATCAGATTTCAAAATTCAATTTTACTTTGAAATTCCAAATTCATTTTACATTCAAAACTCTAATAAAAACTCAAAGTTCAAATTTTTAACTTTGAGATTCTTGATTCCTTTTCTAAATTCCAAATTCAAGCCCCAAAATTCAAAGTCTAATTTGACTTTGAAATTCATTTGTATATTCAAAATTCTAAATTTGGAAGTTCTTAATTCATCTTCTGAATTTAACAAATCCAAATCCATTTTAGGATCCAGGATTCAACATTCATATTGGATCTCAGACTTCAGATCCAATTCTCCTTTAGGATCCAGAATCCAAATTCTACCTTTGGATCTCAGACTTCAGATCCAAGAACCATCTTAGGGCCCAAAGTCCAACTCTATATTGGATCTCAGACTTAAAATCCAGTTTCATTTTAGGATCCAGACTCCAATTTCACCTTGGATCTCAAACCTCAGATCCAATTCCATCTTAGGATCCAGAATCCAATTCTACATTTGGATCTCAGACTTCAGATCCAATTCCATCTTAGGATCCAGAACCCGATTCTACATTGGGTCTCAGACTTCAGATCCAAATCCATCTTTGGATCCAGAGTCCAACTCTACATTTGGATCTCAGACTTCAGATCCACTCCATTTCAGGATCCAGAACCCAAAGTTCATCTTGGATTCTAAATCTCGGATCCCATTTTGTTTAGGATCCGGAATCCAATTTCAATTCTAGATTTCAATTCCATTTTCTGATCTAATCTGAATTTCTTTCCATTCTTAAATACCATTTGATTTCTCAGATCCATTCTAAATTTCAAACTTCAAAATCTAAATTCAATTCCATCTCAAGTATTCATTTCCTTTCCTAAATTCAAAGTTCAAATTCAAAGTCCATTTCTGACTTTGAAACTTCATTTCCTTTCATTTTAAAGCTTCAAGTCATTCCTTCTCATTTATTCTTCCAAACTCTGATTTACTTCAAAGGCTTAGAACTTCTCTGATCTATCTCGAGTTCTAAGTTAGATTCAAACATTTCTTCACTCCCTTATCAAATTCATCTCAGAATAACTCGGAAATTTTTTCAAAACATCTTTCGAAAGAGCATTCATCCTTGCATTGCACAAGCATGATTCTTTGTGCATTTAGATCTTTAGGATAAATTCTTAGATTATATTTAGGCAAAGCAAAAGGCATAGATTTGATCCTTGGTTCAATTACCCCTGGTAAAGGCACCAGGAACGGTCGAACCTCGTACCGACGAGCGAATCCCGTCTCTCCCTTTTTCCCGTAAATATTTTAAAAAATGGAGGCGAGTTATTTGCTAAATATTTTCAAATCAAGGTCAAGTGAAAACCCGCAAAATAGTTCATCTTCTCTCTTTCTTTCTTTCTTTTCTCTTCTCTCTTTCTTTTCTGTCTTTTATTTCTCTCCCTTCAAAAAGGAGGAAAATAGAGGCTGGAAAAGGAAAAGAGAAGGAAGAGAGAGAAAACCACAAGAGAAGAAAAATTTTGCGATGATCACAGGTTTGGCGACCGTGATGGGACCCGTCTCCGTCTGGTCGAATTATGCCTTTGCTTTGCTTTTATATAATCTAAGTATTTATTCTAACATATGTCAGCTACATTTTCCATGCAAACCTTAGGAGCCTAGACTCTGTCCTAAGCTGACATTATTTGCATATAGGATCTAAGTATGGTTTGGTAGGACCATATTGAGGAGATTATATTCATGCTCACATTAGACTTAGGTTTTAAATACAACTCTCCTCAATTTTAGGGATTAAATGCAAACAATGTATGCAAGTGTATGCTTCTTTTCATTTAAATCTATCTCTTTAGGACTTGCATTAGAGCCTTCTGGTTTTACCTGCATGTTGATCATGTTTTTGAAAATATCCCTACCTATATTGTCTCGGTCTTCACGTTGCTGGGCTGTCTCACTGATCCATAGTTCGGGAGAGAGCCTCACAACTGAGCCACTTATTTGGGTTCGCGCCCCCCTACCACGTACCTAAGGGCCATAGTCCGAGGTATATCGGTAGGTGCTCAAGGATGTTGGAAAGCCATTACCTTAGAACTGAAGAAATATCTTTATATGCCACGTACTTCGAGCTTCGGCTTGAGTATATCGGCATACCTTGATTGAAATCAGATGATCTAAATCTTAGAGTTAGGATTAAGGTCCTATCAGCCATTTCAAATATTGCATATAGAGTCAGCTTTAGGGAGTGTTGTTCGTATATCCTTGTTTGTATATCCGTGATTGTCTGATATTTTATATCTTCCTTATATTTTCCAAAACCCTGGGTATATATTTCAAAATTTTCTTTTTTAAAAACCCAGGTGTATTTTCTTTTCTCTTCCTATAAATTTCCTCAAAATTCTTATGATCCTGCCTGCAAGTTCTTCAAAATTTAAATCTTTACCATTTATCCTCAAATTTCATTTATTCTCTTATTTTCTTCTGATTTTATATTCTTGTTTATATTTTCATAAAAATCTCTTTCCATCAAGAGATATCCTTTTCAAAATAATATTTTCTTTTTCATATTTTTAGTTGGTTACTCTCCCTCGTAGAGTAGACAACGCAATTGTCACAAATTTTGTGACGACTCAATCCCTGGTAATGGGATACAATTTTTTAGATTTCAACCTAAATCCTTCCTCTTGTCAAAACTTCTCCAGAAAAGTTTTCTTTGGTCTAAAAACCTCCTCTTTTCCTCTACAGAGAGAGCACTGATATTCAAAAATGGTTCAGACAAGAGCGGGAAAAGAAACAGTTCCTCAACTCAGCGACAGTGAGGCGGAGGAGATAAGCTCTCCTAAATCAGTCAGGGGACAAAGTCAGAACAAGAAAGATGACATTGACCCCGCTATGTATGATATGTTCCAAAAGATGATGGCGAGGATGATGTCGGAACAAGCCGAGGCCAAACTGAAAGAAGCAGTTCCTAAAAGCAAGCTGAGGAAAAAGCCTGTAAAAAAGCAAGTCAGAATCATCAGAAAGAAGGTGCAGCCGGACACTGCTTCTGAGGAATCAGAGTCAGTCGAGGAAGAGTCAGAGGAGGAAGAGCAGATTGTCTACAAACAGAATCCTCCAAGGCAGTCCGTAAAAATAGCTGCAGAAGAGCCCGAATCCGTCAACAAGCCCAAATCTGGGACTCCAGCAGAGGACCTGATGAGCAAGCAGATGAAGGAGATGAATCGAGCAATCAAAGACATTCAAGCCAAGGGTAAGGGCAAGCAGACCTACACTGGCAAAGATTTTTACGATGGTCTAGATGGAGACGATAACCTGGAGAACCTTCCTCATAAATTTCTCAAATTTGACGGGACTGGCAACCCTAAAGCCCACCTAGCCACATTTTATGCAGAGTGCAGCCGTTTCAGAAAAGATAACAGGGCTCTGTTCATCTGTTTTCCTCGCAGCCTGGAGGGCATAGCAGCCAGGTGGTATGCCGATCACATCAATCCTATCGAACTACGAGAGTTCGATAAGGTAGTAAATTTGTTCATCGAGCGCTTCTTATTCAACACTGAAGCCTCACCTACATTAAATCATCTTTACAACCTGAAGCAAAGAGAGACTGAAAGAGCAGGTGATTTCATTCACAGGTGGAGAAGCACCTGTAATAAGATGAAGGTACCCATTCCTGAGGAACACGCATTGCAGGTGATCCTCAACAATTTCTCTCAGCCCATAAGGAGCCTCATCGCCACTTCCCCGACGAAATCCTTCATCAAGTTGATTGAGCAAGCTAAATGGCTCGAAGCAGGAATAGAAAGCGGACTGTACGAGGGCACGCCTCTGGTCAAGAATGTCCAAGATCAAAAGAAGAAGGCGCAGTTCGCTCATTCAGTTGATACCTCCTGCAATAATCTTGGCAGCAGCAGCAAGGGAAACAAGAACAACAGTGGCAGTGGTCCGAGAGTAGATCAGGGCAAGGGGCAGAAGGAGAGAGCGTATAAGAACAATGACAAGCCGCTTCCAATTGGCATCCAACAGAAAGAAGATCTTCAAGAGAAGCCGAAGTACATCAAGTGGGAGAAAGATCGAGTCTTCACTCCTTTAGATCAAACTATGAAAGTAATTCTGGATTACCTGTTAAAGCACGGGATGATCAAACTCCCTAAAATAGCGGATCCTTCCGTAATCTTGGGAAAGTTCAAGGACCAATTTTGCAAATACCATAGGGCAACAGGGCACGACACAAAGCACTGTTTCGTCCTCAAGCACATGATACAAGACTGCATCGACAGAAGTGAGCTGATAGAGGATGAGGAAGAAAAGCAGCCAGCAGTCCTGACAGAACCATTCTCGGACCACTCAAAGAACTGATAAAGCCAAAGTTTTTGTTTGCTTTCGTCTCTTTTTGTCAGTTGTCTTGTAGGGGCTAGTCAGCCCAGTCTTCTATGAGTCTTTTTCCTTTTCAAGTTCTTGTAAATATTCAGTTGTTATCAAACCTTTGCTTATCAAATGAAATGTTAATTTCTTTTATATCTTTTCTTTTCTTTTTGCCATACTGGGGCATTTTAATTCCCGTTTTTTTTCAGAATGTGGGGCAATCCTGACATCATTCATGAGAGAAATGATATTACCTATGAGGGCTTTTTCAAAAATCATGAAATTTTAAAAATCTTCGTTATGACAAAGGAGTTCAAATATTCCTTGGTCTAACCTTTGACAAAAAATCAACCCTCGTGTTGATCATGTCTTTAAAAATAAGTTTTTCAAACCATTATATTGAAAGATCAACCCTTGTGTTGGTCTTATCTTCCAAAATGAATTTTAAACTTTTATATTCAAAGATCAATCCTTGTGTTGATCTTATCTTTCAAAATGGATTTTAAATCTTTATATTCAAAGATCAACCTTTGTGTTGGTCTTATCTTTCAAAATGGATTTCAAATCTTTATAGATCAACCCTTATCTTTCAAAGTGGATTTCAAAACCTTTATATTCAAAGATCAATCCTTGTATTGATCTTATCTTCCAAAATGGATTTCAAATCTTTTTATTCAAAAGATCAACCCTTGCGTTGGTCTTATCCTCCAAAATTGATCTCAAAACTTTTCAAAGATCAACCCTGGCGTTGTTCTTATCTTTTAAAATGGGTTATAAATCATCATATTCAAAGATCAATCATTGCATTGGTCTTATCTTCCGAAAATGGGTTTTAAATCATTATATTCAAAGATCGACCCTGTGTTGGTCTTATCTTCCAAGATTGGTTTTTAAGCATTACCTTCAAAGATCAACACTTGTATTGATCTTATTATCAATTTCGAACTGTTATTTTTAGAAATCAGATCTATTGTTGATCTTCTTCTTCAAAATTAGGTATTCAAAACCATTGCCTTCGAAAATTAACCCTCATGATGATCTCTCATGTTTGATTTAAAGGATCAGATCTCGCGCTGATCATTCTTCTTGTGGTGGATTTTCTTCCCCCAAAATGATTTCTCATTTGTCTTTTAAATAAACATTTTCCTTCCAAGATCCCATATGCAGGCAGGATCAGAAAAACTCCTTTTTCTCAAATCTTGTAAATCTTCAGATAATTTTGATATCTTTATCAGTTTCATTCATTTTATTCATATTTTTATCAAGTTTACATCAATTTTATCAAGTTTTATCAAGTTTATCAATATTTCCTTAATTCTATTAAAAAATTTATCAATTCTTTTACCTTTCAGGTTAAGGGATAAACCTGATGCCTCCTTCCCATGAGGTATTTTCTAAATCTTGATACCCTTTCAGGTTAAGGGATAAACCTGACCCTCGTTGTCCGAGGTGCTCCCATTCAGGATAAGGGAAAATCCTGAGACCCCTTGTAGGAGCAACAACGCTATCAATGAGGATTTTTTTTTGTAAATACAAGTTTTGTTAATCTTTGTTGATTTTCTAGATTTATATCAATTTCCCTTCATTAAATATCTTTAAATTCTATTCTTTTTCCCGCTCAGGTTAAGGGATAAACCTGACCCTCATTGTCCGAGGTGTTCTCATTCAGGATAAGGGATAATCCTGAAACCCCTCGTAGGAGCCACAACGCTACCTATGAGGATTCTTTTGTAAATACAAGTTTTGTTAATTTTTGTTGATTTTCTAGATTTATATCAATTTCCCTTCATTAAATCTCTTTAAATTCTATTCTTGTTCCCATTCAGGATAAGGGATAAATCCTGAAAAACCCCTCGTAGGAGCCACAATGCTACCTATGAGGATTCTTTTGTAAATACATGTTTTGCCAATCTGTATTGATTTTATAGATTTATATCAAATTTCCCTTCATTAAATTTTCTTAAAATTTTATTCTTGTTCCCATTCAGGATAAGGGATAATCCTGAGACCCCTTGTAGGAGCAATGACGCTACCTATAAGGATTCCTTTGTAAATACAAGTTTTGTCAATCTCTATTGATTTCCTAGATTTATATCAATTTTCCTTCATTAAATTTTCTTAAATTTTATTCTTTTTCCATTTTTTAGGATAAATCCTGAGACCTCTCATAGGGGCAACAATGCTACCTATGAGAATTCTTTTTGCAAATACAAGTTTTAATCGATCTTTATTGATTTCTAAATTTGTATCAATTTCTCTTTAAATTCCATTCTTTTTCCCATTCAGGATATAGGATAATCCTGAGATCACTCATAGGGGAAACCATGCTACCTGTGAGAATTCTTTTTACAAAATAAATCAATTTCCTCACATTCTCTCTATTTTTTTCATCAAAAATTCTATATCCTTCTGTCTTCTCAAAATTTATTCTTTCTATATTCCCCGTTACATACCTGGTCCATCTAAATCATAGATCATAAATTCTAAATCTTGTCATATCCCTTCTAAATGTAAGTCTCAGGTTATCTCTTCATAAAATCTTCTATTTCCCCTTCAGGTTAAGGGATAAACCTGAATCATTCTTTTCCTAAATTCTCATCAAATGTCTATTTCACTTCCCCTTCAGGTTAAGGGATAAACCTGAATCATTCTTTTTCTAAATTCTCTTCAAAATGTCTATTCTATTTCCCTTCAGGATAAGGGATAATCCTGAAACCCCGGTCATTCTTCTTGCTTCGATCTCTAAATATCTTAAATAGGCCGATCTCCTTCCCAACTCTCAGTTGGAAAAACCTAGTGTTCGCGCTAGCTATTTTGCTAAATTTTCAAAATCTAAAGATCAAGTTCAGTCACAAAACTCAGTCCTCATACTGGTTGTCATTCAAAAATCTCAATCTTAAATCAGGTCGTTAAATGATTAAATGAAATGTCCCAGCTACTTCGCTGGTCGTTAAATGATTAAATGAAATGTCCCAACTACTTCGCTGGTCGTTAAATGATTAAATGAAATGTCCCAGCTACTTCGCTGGTCGTTAAATGATTAAATGAAATGTTCCAGCTACTTCGCTGGTCGTTAAATGATTAAATGAAATGTCCCAGCTACTTTGCTGGTTGTTAAATGATTAAATGAAATGTCCTAGCTACTTCGTTGGTCGTTAAATGATTAAATGAAATGTCCCAGCTACTTCGCTGGTCGTTAAATGATTAAATGAAATGTCCCAGCTACTTCGCTGGTCGTTAAATGATTAAATGAAATGTCCTAGCTACTTCGCTGATCTTTAAATGATTAAATGAAAAGTCCCAGCTACTTCGCTGGTCGTTAAATGATTAAATGAAATGTCCCAGCTACTTCGCTGGTCGCTAAATGAAATGTCCCAGCTACTTCGCTGGTCGTTAAATGAAATGTTCCAACTCCTTCGTTGGTCGCTAAATGAAATGTCCCAGCTACTTCGCTGGTCGCTAAATGAAGTGTCCCAGCTACTTCGCTGGTCGTTAAATGAAATGTCCCAGCTACTTCGCTAATCATTAAATGAAATGTCCCAGCTACTTCGCTGGTCGTTAAATGATTAAATGAAATGTCCCAGCTACTTCGCTGGTCGTTAAATGATTAAATGAAATGTCCCAGCTACTTCGCTGGTCGTTAAATAAAATGTCCCAACTACTTCGTTGGTCGTTAAATGAAATGTCCCAGCTACTTCGTTGGTCGTTAAATGAAATGTCCCAGCTACTTCGTTGGTTGTTAAATGAAATGTCCCAACTACTTCGTTGGTCGTTAAATGAAATGTCCCAACTACTTCGTTGGTCGTTAAATGAAATGTCCCAGCTACTTCGCTGGTCGTTAAATGAAATGTCCCAACTACTTCGTTGGTCGTTAAATGAAATGTCCCAACTACTTCGTTGGTCGTTAAATGAAATGTCCCAACTACTTCACTGGTTGTTAAATGAAATGTCCCAGCTACTTCGCTGGTCGTTAAATGAAATGTTTCAGCTACTTCGTTGGTCGCTAAATGAAATGTTCCAGCTCCTTCGTTGGTCGTTAAATAAAAGGTCCCAGTTTTTACTGGTCGTTAAATGAAAAGTTCCAGCTCCTTCGCTGGTCGTTAAATGAAAGATCCCAGTTTACTAGTCAGAATGTCCAAAATCATAAATTGCAACCAAGGGTCGCATCAAAATCTATATTGAGTAAATATTTCACATAGAAGTCATGAAAACTTTGCCAATTTGCTAAAAATATTTGTTGATTCCAAATAAATCTTACTATACAAAAGAATTACCTCAGATTACCTCTAGTATTTCTTCATAAAAGGTGAAATTTTTGCGAAAAAGAAGTAAAATTCAAATCTTTTTCCTGTTGATCAACCAAAAGGATGAAAGAAATATCCTCGGTATGATTAGTGAAATAAATATTCAATGATGTTGAAAAGCCGGAAGCGAATTGATATTGATCATAGCTATGGGGCATGTTTAAAGACGATTTTCTGGCAATTAGGCAGTGGAAATATCCTGAGCCATAAAAGAATCCACTTAATCCATATCTTCTCATTCTAAAGTTGCAATCAAATATCTGCAAAAGGGATCTCTCAATTGTCGTCAAGATGAAGGCGAATTAAGTGAGTAGACCCCCGGGGCCAAAGAAGATTTGAAACATCTCCAAGATGACGGAGTTTGTGACGGATCCTTCCAGGGAAAGTTCGGATCACCGTCGAGATGAAGGCGGATGTGATGGACCTACCGACAAACCCTAAATGATATTTGATTTCTGCTATCATCTAAAGACCTTCGAGCCAATACCATCATATATAATCCCTAAGATAAAAGAAGGATCAGAACATCTCCGAGATGAAGGAGTTTGTGACGTACCCTTCACTGAAAAAGAAAGAAAAGTCAGGACACATCCAAATGAAGGATGATGTAAAAAGCCCGAAAAAGTTCAATGACTCAAAAAGAGTGCAAAAAGATCATCATGAGAAAACACTCAGATATCAAACTGCCTAAATTGCCAGAAGTCATCCTTTCTTATGCAAAATATTTGTTATCAATATCTTTTCTTTACTTGCTTTTATGAAATTGAGAATATTTTTTCTCTTCTCATATCAAGGAAATGGATAGCTTCCTTGAAGAAAATCATCAGCGCTAAAATTTTGAATTTGACTCTTAAAATCGAGGAGTTAACCTCGTTGGAGGAAATACTCTAGGTAAAAGAGGGAATATCTTTGCACACATGTACACATTTTCAAGCGTTAAAGTCAACTATAAATTTATCTTATTGGCAAAATTTTCTAGATATTCTAAGAATGAAATAAGTAGTCAATATCCATTTTTGATGCAACCTAGCATTGTTCAGAAGAGTTACCCCATTCAGTTGAAGTATCTCTTCTGTCCCATCACGGTTTCAAGAAATTTGTATGATTGTTCCCACTCAGGTTAAGGGTCAAAACCTGTACTTTCTGCGAGAGGTCATTAAATTCAAAAGCTAATGTAGTCTCAACATTGAGACGTCCAAGTTCATCCCTTTTTCAAAGCTTTAGGGAACCACATTTCCTTCCTCCTTTCGCAAACCCCTTTCGGATTTGTTTGTCCAAACTCCAAAAATCCCATCATGGTTTCTTCACTCGAGGATTCCATATAGTCGTCCCCTTCAGGTTAAGGGTTAAGCCTGAACCTCGCCCCTCGAGGTATCTTCCTTTTTTTTTCAGGTTTGGGTTAAACCTGAGTCTCGTTTCGAAGAGGTGTTTTCCTCCCAAGTCCCATCATGGTTCTTCCCATCGAGAAAACCATGCTTCGTATATCCATCCGGAATAAAATCCTACTTGAGCTTCATCTCATGAGGCATTTTCTCAAAAATGTCCCATCAAGGTCATCATATATTCCCTTCCCCATTCAGGTTATCTTGAGATATCTTCGTCTCATCCAGGTTAAGGGCTAAACCTGAGTCATTCCAAGAGCTGATCTTGTCTCACCCATGAGACTTGATCAAAATTTTTACCTTTTATCACTTCGGGATCTTCACCCAAAGTCCCATCACGATTTCCTTATTTTCTACTCAGTCATATCATTTCCGAGGATTTCGTCTCCCCCAAGCCATTCAAGGATAAAATTTTAAACCTGAAAAACCATGTCTTTTGAATAGATTCTTCCACACCCAGTTCAGATCTGCTGACTGGGGCATTTTTCAAAATTTGGAGTGTTTTCTTTGCCACTAAGCTCGACTTTCAACCGGCTTAGTAGCAAAGAGGGGCATCTGTGAACACCCCAAATTTTTCAAAATCTTTTAAATATTCCCTTTTTGCCCCTGATATCATTTTCTGACCAATTGAGTCTCTTTTAAATCTAAATTCCAATATATTTCTCAAGCTTTATTGAAATTAAATTCATTTTATATGTTTAAATTGATTTCGGATCTGGATCCATTGTCCAGATCCAAATCTGAGTCTCGTTATCCAATTTTAAATTAAATTTACAGAAAATACCAAAAATAGTTTTAAATAGCTCGGACAGTTCGTCCGATATCCGTTTGGATCCATCAAATTATACTTCTCAATTCGAGGTTTAAAACTTGAACATTTCTCAAAACCTGGATCCAAACCCATTTTCTGAAAGAATTTTTTTAAAATAACCCCAAAAATTCTCAGAAAAACCCTTCCTTTATAAATATTTGTAAATTTAGTTTAAAAATTCCTTAGTTTTAGAATTCTTATTTCGAAAGCACAAAAAAATAGAAAAATACAAAGAAAATAAATAAATATATGTATATATATATATATATATATATATATATATATATATAGAAATAGCCTCTTTTTGAAAACACTTCTTTAACAAAACCACTCTTTTGAAAATTTCAAGAAAAGCACTGTTTTGAAGACTTCTTTTTTAGAAAAAGGTGGATCAAATTTGAAATTTTCCAACGGCAATCCGTTACGAAGGAAGGGCGATGGAGGCAATGGCCCTCCGCCTTCTCGATCCTTCGAAGGCTTATAAATGAGAGCATTGGGAAGGGTTAGGGTGGGGAATTTCTTTTGGAGTAACAGCCGTTGTTGACAGACCCCCGTCCATTCTCCTCCTCCCTTTTTCCAGCTTTCAGCCATCGAGCATCACCGGTCCTCTTCAGGTGCCCCTTTCCCTCATCCATCGATCGGCTTTTTCTTCACGATTTCCTCCCCTTTTCCTGTTTTTCATCAAGAAGAAACCTAAGAAGAGAGTAGAAAGGAAGCCCTGTCGGAATTCTCGCAATCTGGTAAGGTTCCTTCCCCTTCTCTTTTTGGTTTTTGATATTTTTTAGCTTCCCTTATTAATCTCCCTAATTGGAACACCCATGTAATATCAGTTTGTTTATAGCAAAACTGAGTTACATATGTGTAACATTAACAGAAAGTCCATTTTTGACTTTGAAATTTCATTTCAAAGCTTCAAATCATTCTTTTTCAAAAATCTAGATTTATTTCTTCCAACTCTGATGTACTTCAAAGACTTAGAATTTCTCTGATCTATCGCAAGTTCTAAGTTAGATCATTTCTTCACTCTCTTACCAAGTTCATCTCATAACACTTGAGAATTTTTCAAAAACATTCTTTTCAAAAGGAGCATACATCTTTGCATTACACAAGCATGATTCTTTGTGCATTTAGAGTTAGAATAAATTCTTAGATAATATTTAGGCAAAGCAAAAGGCATAGATTCGATCCTTGGTTCAATTACCCCAGATAAAGGCGTCAGGAACGGTCGAACCTCGTACCGACGAGCGAATTCCGTCTCTCCATTTTTCCCGCAAATTTTCAAAACGGAGGCGAGTTAAATTTCTAAATATTTTCAAATTAAGGTCAAGTGAGACCGTGCAAAATAGTTCCTCTTCTCTCTTTCTTTCTTTCTTTTCTCTTCTCTCTTTTTTTTCTGTCTTTTATTTCCCTCCCTTCAAAAAGGAGGAAAATAGAGGTTGGAAAAGGAAAAGAGAAGGAAGAGAGAGAAACCACAAGAGAGAGGAAAAATTTTGCGATGATCACAGATTTATTGGGAATGAAGATTTGATACGTAGTGGTGATAGTTGTAAACAGATGAAGGCAGGGTAAATGGCGATGCCGTGCAAGCTAAATAGTGCTGGGACAGGGGAAGATGCTGGCAGTGATACAAGTGTAGATGGTGTGGGTGGTGAAGTGCAGATATTGTGTAATGCAAATAGCACATGGTGTAACAGGTGACATAGCAGTAATATAAGTGTTCTAAAAAATGAGGAAGTTATACAGAAGATAACAACTCATGGCAGCTGCAAAGATGACAGTTACTATCAACTTCCAGAACCACATTTCATCCTTAAGTGGTACTGACTTTCCATGGTCATCTGTGGGCCTCTCTGGCTAATGTACACTTTACCTGAAACCTTGGTTGATCACATCAAAAGACAACTACCATGTGGATAACAATACATACAGAAATTTTAATAGAAAGTCACCATCAAAAGACAACTATCACGTGGCTTCTGTTCTTTCTGAAATTTTACTTATCAGAGCCAAATTTCTGGACAGGTTACCAGCATTTGTAAAGCCATATTGAACTTTCAGATATAGCAAATTCCCAAAACCTCTTCATTCTCCCATTCCGAATTTCATTTGTGTTCTATTCATGGCAGGAAAGAAAAAAAAAATTAACGTTAGTGAGGAGGCATGATTAAGACCTTCATTTTTTTGATTCTCGGCAACATGAATATACCTTCAGTGAACTTAATCACATATGTTTGGCTACTGTGTTCAGGTGCCACACAATTACTTAACTGCGACAAATCTAATCGCAGCTTGTGATGTAGCAATACAAGACCCGATTTATCTCTGAAGTGGCTCCAAGAATGAGGAAGAACGATAAAGCATAGGGATAATACTCTAGAACCATGAATTACAATTACAGCAAAACAAAACTACTAATGGACTAAAACTTACAATCATTTATTAGAAAGTAAACTGTAAAAAAAAAAAAAAATGGAATGTGATAGTCACACAAATTTATAAGGTTCTAACAGTGAGGAGTGACAAACTCCATTGTTATGCTATAGATGCGGGAGGTGGAGGACCGGTGGGATGGATGTTTTATTAAAGAATGACCAACACACGGTGAAATACAGCCAGAACAGCATTGATTCTGCATGTTCTTATGACAATCAATCAAATGAACGAGAAAATAAACATAATAAAAATGAAACAATCAAATCCGATGGGGAAAATTCTAACAAACAAGGTAAATGAGTGATAATGCAGCTATGGGGAATCAATGCAAAATGCCTTAAGACGCAGGGTGGGTTCTGCGGCTATTGAACGACGAATCAGATTCATGATAACTCTGGTAATTTGCTCAGGGATTTAATGGATTTTTCTGTATCAGATTCATGATAACTCTGGTAATTTGCTCAGGGATATAATGGTTTTTTCTGTATCACCCAGGATATTTTGACTGCTTTATTTTCCAAGAATGATCTTTAAAAATGTGCCATTGACTGCGATCAATACCGATCACTTATGGCTTTATAACAACATTGAATTTCCTTTTGCTGACCATATCGAGGATTTATTCTTCATCCTTTTGGTTGGCCAATAGAAAGAATTTGAATTTTGAATCCTTTTTCACAAAAGCTTTGACCTTTCGAAAATAATACTGAAGGTATTCTGAGGTAATGTTTTTGTGCAAATAAAATTTTTGAAATCAACAAATATTTAATGACAAATTGGCAAGATTTTCTTGAAATCCTTTGTGGAAGCGAGTATTTGAAGCACAACGCAACACATCCATGACATAAATTTTCTTCTCCTTTCCCCAAAGAAGAAGATTCAGAAATTGGAAATAGGAATTACTCCTCTCTTCCCTGAAGAGGAGGTGTTTGCAAAACGAACTTTCGAAGAGAAATTAAGTTTTCGTCAAAACTTCCTAACATTAGGCTTCTCTTATGGAAAGGGGGCCGGTAATGGTGAGGTCGGTGAATTGGTCATGAAGGAACGAGTCCATCACACTCTCCCTAAAAAGAGGGTCCTTCACGATGAAATGGCCTAGTACGAATTTGTGGTCACAAGAAAAGCGAACTTCCGTCGAAGCTCTCCCTGAATTAAGGGTTCCTTGTATGAAATTGGAAATTTGTTTTGCAAACGGTTCACAAAGACACGAGTCCCTTCAAACTCTCCCTGAAAAGGGGCTAGGTGAACAGAGGATAGCATGCGAAAAGAACGAGCTCCCTTAAACTCTTCCTATAAAAAGGGTCTCTCACAAGAGAAAATGATTGAAATTGGTATTGAGTGACCAAAAGGTCGAAATTGGAATCTTGGAAATTGGGTGGCCTGAGGGCCGAAATTGGTAATTGGATGGCCTGAAGGCCGAAATTGGATGGCCCAAGGCCGAAAATGAAAATTGGATGGCCCAAGGCCGAAAATGGAAATTGGATGGCCAAAGGGCTGAAACTGGTAATTGGAATTTGAACTTTGATGAATGATCAACACAAAGACTGAACCCGAGAGGTTGAGTGATACGACCAACCAGGGAGACACTAACCACGAGTGCTCAACTTTGAAAGAACACCAGCATGAATACCGGGTTTTGAAAATAAGTCAACATAGACATTGGATTTTGAAAATGTACTAGTTTGAGCACTGGATTTTTAAAAACACACCAGTTCGAGCATTGGATTTTGAAAATGTACCAGTTCGAGCACTGGATTTTGAAAACCTACCTTGTTTTTAAATTGAAATTTGAATTTTTGAAAGAGACCTATGCTCTTAAAGTATTTGGGAATTGTAACAAGAATGATTGTCGGGGTCTCAGGATTATCCCTTATCCTGAATGGGTAGCGAACTTGATGCAAATGCATGCCCGTGAATGCAGATGTATGCAAATATGAAAATGATATAAATGAATGCACATGCGTGCAAAATGAGAGATTTGTTTATCCTGCCTGCGTACAGGGTATTTGTAGATAAAGACAAAGTTTTAAAAATGCCCCAATATAACTTGGAAAAGAGAATTTGGTCATTATTTAAAGAAAATTTGAGAAATTACAAAGAATAATTTAAGTATAGAATTCTTTTCAAATGTCGAGCATTGATGGGATCTGGTAATTCCACTCCGTCGACATTGATGAGCCGATATGAATTACGAGGTAATGCTTCTTTGACAACATAGGGACCTTCCCAATTTGGTGACCACTTGCCACCTGGGCGGTGCTTGAGATAAGCCGTTGATCTGAGCACTAGATCATTGACTCAAAATTTTCTTTCAATGACGGATTTTGCATATTGTCTGGCTATCCTATGACGATGTGATTGAGTATGCTCTGCTGCTCTGAGTCTTCTTTTATCTAGCAAATCAAGCTGTACTAGCCGCTGTTGCTGATACTGATCAATAGGTAATTCGAGAAGTGATGCAAATTTTAGAGCAGGTTTCTGAACATGTAGAGGCAATACTACTTTGGTTCCGTAGACAAGTTCTGACGGAGTAGCATTAGTTGGAGTTCGAATGGTGGTTCGATACGCCCACAATGCATCATGAATCTTCTCATGCCAGTAACGACCTGTTTCCAAAGTTCGCTCCAGGATTCAAATCAAAATCTTATTGGTGGCCTCTGCTTGGCCATTTCCTTGAGGATAATAAGGAGCGGAGAAATGATGATAGATTTTGAACTTCAAACAGAAAGTCCTCATTCTCTCATTCTTGAAATGACTGCCATTATCTGACACAATATCATGTGGTATGCCAAAATGACATAGGATATTCTTGTGGATGAATGAGACCACATGTCGACCTTCTACTGTGCGTAGAGTGACTGCTTCTACCCATTTAGTAAAATATTCTATTGCGGCAAGAAATTATTTGTGGCCATTTGAAGCAGAAGGAGTAATGGGGCCTACAACATCAAAAGCCCACATAGAAAATGGCCATGGCGAAACGACAGATTATAAATATGTCGCTGGCGCATGAATGGAAGGTGCATGCATCTGGCATTGAACGCACTTATTCACAAAACGATAACAATCTTGTTGCATAGTTCTCCAATAATATCTTGCTCGAATGATTTGTTTGACAAGAGTTTGGTAGCCAACATGACCACCGCAGATACCTTCATGTGCTTCTTGCACAACTTCTTTGGCTTCTTCTTCGTCCAAACATCTGGAATATTCAGAACTGAATCCACGACGATAAAGGACGTCAGCAAGAATAAAATATTGAGTAGACATGCGCTGAATTGCTCGCTGCTCTTTCTTTGAGAGTTCTGAAGAAAATTTGCCAGTTTTAATGAATTTCTTGATGTCATGATACCAAGGCTTCTTCTTTTGCTCAGCCTGGTTTATCTGCTCTACTGGGATGAAAGCAGGTTGATCAAGTCTGCCAATTTCAAAGAAGCGACAAGATTCTCCGCTCTTGAAAGACATGATGGATCCTAGATTGGCTAAACTGTCTACAATTTGATTGAAGTCTCTCTTGACATGAAAAAGTTGGAATTCTTCAAAATTGCTGACAAGAGCTGAGACGATCTTCTGATAAGGAAGTAATTTTTTATCCTTCACTTGCCATTCGGCTAAGACTTGATTGACGACGAGCAAAGAGTTGCCATAAGCATGCACTCTTTTGACATTGAAGTCTTGTAGAATTTTCAGACCTTGAATCAGGGCTTCATACTCAGCCATATTATGAGTGCATTGAAAATCTAACTTGAGAGAAAATGGAATCATTTCTTTCTCAGGAGTGATTAATAGGATTTCAATGCCTATTCCAGCCATATTCTTGGAACCGTCAAAGAATAAATTCCAAATTGGGGATTGTTCAATATTGCAGATCCGCTCATCGGGGAAATCATCCTCGACTTTAACCTCCTCTGCTAGAGGAAAATATGTCAATTGATCTGCAATTGCTTGGCCCTTGATAGATTGCTGAGAGACATATTCCAAATCGTATTGCATCAATAGGACTTGTCATTTGGCAATCCGTCCGCTGAGGAAGGGTTGCTCTAGAATGTACTTGAGAGGATTTAATTTGGATAGAATCTTGACTTCAGACGCCAGCAAATAGTGTCTCAGCTTCTGACACATCCAAACCAGAGCTAGACATGTCTTCTCTATTTGAGAGTATTTCTTCTCGTAATCAATAAAGGTTTTGCTCACATAGTAAATGACATGCTCTATTAGAATGCCTTCTTCGTATTGCGCCAAGAATCCGCCACAAGCCACTTGATTAACTGAAATGTATAGCAGTAGGGGTTTCCCCCATTTTGGCGGCTTTAACACAAGAGGATTGAGCAAATATTTCTTGATGCGTTCGAACGATTGCTGGCACTCTGGTCCCCATTCGAATTTCACTCCTTTTCTGAGCAAATGATTGAAAGGCTCACATCTCATGACCAAATTGGATATGAATTGCCGAATTGATTGCATATGTCCCTGAAGGCTACGCAATTCTTTCAGATTAGTCGGGGGAGACATGTCAATGATAGCTTTGGCCTTAGCGGGATCAACTTCTATCCCCTTTTTGCTGACTAGAAAGCCCAATAGTTTGCCAGATTCGAATCCAAAAACACATTTTTGTGGATTAAGTCTTAGCTTGTAAAGAATGAGCCCCTTGAAAACTTGATTGAGAGCTTCGATGTGATCTTTCTCTTCTTTGGACTTTACCAGAATATCATCGACATAGGCATCCATGATTTTGTGCATCTGATCATGGAAAATGACGGCCATAGCACGCTGATAAGTGGCTTCAGCATTCTTAAGCCCAAATGGCATGACTGTATAACAAAAAGTGCCCCAAGGAGTAGTGAAAGACGTCTTGGACTGATCACGAGCGGCCAACTTGATCTGATTATATCCAGAATATCCATCCATAAAAGAGAACATAGCGTGACCTGCTGTGCTATCAATCAAAAGATCAATATTAGGAAGTGGATAATCATCCTTAAGAGTCGCTTTATTGAGATCTCTGAAGTCGATGCAAATTTGAACTTTACCATTTTTCTTGGGAACAACAACAATATTTGCTAGTCAATCTGGATAGTCAATGGTTCGAATGAACCCTGCTTTGAGTAGGTCTTCCAGACCTTCCTTAACTTGTTGTTCCACTCGAGGATCCATCTTTCTCAGTTTCTGCTTAACCGGCTTGACATCTGATTTTAGGATGAGACGATGCTCAACCAATTTAGTATCTAGACCTGGCATGTCCTCATACGTCCACGCGAACACTTCTTCATGTTGCTTGAGAAAATGGGTGAGCCTTTCTTTCTCTTCCGGGCTCAAACTGCTGCCAATCTTGAGAACTTTAGGATCGTCTTCTGGTCCAATATTGATATCCTCAGTCGGATCCTGAACTAAGGATGATGGCTCATCTTGTTTCTGAATTGCTGCAAATTCTGGTAATTCTTAAAGAGCTGAATCAAATTCTGTAGGTTCTTCTGACTGCTTTGTAATCTGACTACATTCTGCTCTTAGTTTAACCTGATGAATCATTGTTAGCTTCGAAAAGGCCTCTGGATTAAGAAAGAGCTTCTTGATAGATCGGAAAGACATTATGAGAATTGAAGAATAAATCGATTCAGGGAAATCGCACATCATAAAACAAACTGCTTTTATTGAGAAAATAATTGGAAAAATAAAAGAGCAAAATAATGGCAATTTTGTAAAGATTTGATAATGAGAAGTAAAGTGACAAATGGCATCCAGATAGACAAAGGAAATTTGCAACTTTATTGAAAGATTGAATTGAGGACAATGATTGAAATGAAACGAGATATCATCCTAAATGTGAAAACAAAAGAATAGAAATGAAAGACAAGCAGATGCCCTTAGTGCGTCCCTTTGACAAAGATAGCGCCCTTCTGAGATCTTCTGCCATTAAATCCCAATCCGGCCCTCTAAGGATAGTGCGGAGGAATTACTGGCTCGAGACGACCATCTCCATTTTTTCCCAGGCCTTGAAAAGGCTGATAGCCATGCTTTACCAACAGATCAAATCCCTTTTTGGCTTTCATGATTTGAGAGAACAGAGGATGATCTTTGAATATGCTATAATCAATTCATCCTCCAATCTTGAAAAACTGAGGGCCTCTTCATCGAGTCATGGCCACTGTATGCTCTGTTTGTTCTATCGTCTGCAGTATTCTTGAGTTTTCTTCGAAACTGGCCTCATCAATGCCCCTAATGCTAGGGATATCAGTAGTGAAAGTGGGCCTAGGAACCATGGGTTGTGCAAGCCTCTGTTCTAGATCCTCGCCCAAGACTGTTGTGATCATTCCACCTTTTGACCATTTGACACACTGATGCAGAGTAGACGGCACAACGTTCATATTGTGAATCCACGGTCTCCCGAGAAGCAGATTATAGGTGGGTGGCACATTGACCACATGAAAAAGGACAGAGTGGACTGAATAGTCAATGAAAATCTCCAAGAAAATTTTTCCTTTCGCTGTCTGACCATAATTATCAAACCCGTAGATAGTGATCGGGTCTGGGATATATTCCTCTTCTTTGATGCCCAAAGCTTTGGCTGTCATTTCTGGGCATATATTGAGGTTGCTGCCTCCATCTATCAGCACATGAGGAACAATCATTCCTCTGGCTCAAATCACAACATACAAAGCGTTGTTGTGAAACACATGCGACTTGGAAAGATCTTCATCTGAGAAAGTGATCGAAGCATTTGTCATGGCCTGATTGACTATCTGGGCCATGTCTTCAGGAGTTATGCTCGGTTTCACTTTGATTTTCCGCAACAGATCATTCAATACCTGCTGGTGTTTGGTGGAAGCTTGAGCTAAGTCCAAAATTAAGACATTGGATAATGCAGTTATCGGCTTTGGTGCGGATGTCTCACTTTTCTCCGGGGCGGGCTTAATAAAGTGCTTGGGGAGCCATGGAATTCTTTTAGCCACCTCAGGAGATACCCTAGCGGGTTTATCAGATACTTTCATTTTACCAAAAGCTGCAATGAGATCCATTTTCTGAGCTTTGGACTGAGTGATCATGCATATAATTCAGGGTTAATTAACATTAAAATATGCATGATTTTATAAAATAATGTTTCAAAAACCCAATTTTATGTTAGTTTTCGAGTAAATGAGCTAAAATGATTGAAAATTAGAAAATGCTTGAAAAAGTAGCTTTATTTTACATTTTAGTACATATTTTAATGTTCGTATTTACGTAGTAGTTTTAGTTGTTAATAAAAAATTAAAAAAATAAAGAAAATAGAGAAACATAGTTTCATTTTTCAAGTTAGTTAAATCATTTTGGTTTTCTTTATAGAAAAGAAAAAAAAATATTAGAATAGTTATATATATTTTTTTAAAAAAATATTAATAATAATCAAATGAGGTTTTGAGTTTTTTTTAGCAAATAAAAACTTTTAAATAGTTTATTGTAGATTTTTTAAAATAAAAAAAATATATAAAAACAAACCATTACATGGTTTGTAATTTTTGAAAATTGAAAAAACTAAAAAAAATATAATAAACTGGTTCAAATCGGTTTGCATTTGTTAAAAAACTGAAAAAAAAATATAACACAAACTGGTTTAACCGGTTTGCATTTATTTCAAAAGTTGTTACAAACCGGTGAACCAGTTTTGAAGTTTTTTTAAAACCCAAAATCGAAAATCTTTTGGGCGCTTCCCCATTCACGGCTGAACCTTCTCTTCTGTCCCCCTCTTTTCCTTCTCTTTCCTCCCTTCTCCACTACCGCCGGTCCCTTCTTCCCTCTCTTTTCCCCTATCCTCTTCCCCTCTTCCTCTTTCCCTTTCTTTCAAGCCGGTGGTGGTGGACCTTCAGTCCGGTGACAGCAGTGGTGGAGGAAGCCGCCAACATTTCCCCGATTTCTTCCAGCTCCAGTCACGGTAAGTCTGTTTTTTTTTTCTCATCTTCTTCCGATCTGGTTCTTCTTCTTCCTCATCTTCTTCTTCTTCTTCTTCCAAATTCTTATTCTTCTTCTTCTTCATCCGATCTGTGTCTTCTTCTTCTTCTTCTTCTTCCAATTTCTTCTTCCGATTTCTATTTCTTCTTCAGCTTCTTTATGATGTTATTTTTGTAAATCGAAAATAATAAAAGAAAAAAAAAAACTGAAAACTAAAAAGAAAATAGATAGTTACTATTTCAATTCTTATCGCCTGATCTGTTATTTCATTGAGTTTTTTTGATTTCGTGTAATTTTGTTAATTCATTTGTTAGAGGTAAGTTTTGTAAGTTTTCTTTTTATGTCCTGTTTTTTTTTAGTTTGATTCCTTCAAAAAAAAATTTCTTTGATTTCGGTTTCCAGCTTCTTTTAAATCAATTTCCTGTTTTTTACTTCAATTAGTTCTTGTTCCTGTTCTTTGAAATTTTTCATTTCTTGTTCTAAAAAAAAATCAGTTCCTGCTTTGTCATTTTATATTCAGTTTTTTTTAAGTTTTTATGTACACGATTTACTGTTTGCATCTTCCTCATTTTTTTTGTCCTTTTCAATTTCTTGCATCATTTTGATTCAGCATATTGTTTTTCATCTGCATATGTTTTCATATTGTGATTCATTTTTTTTCCTGTATTTTCTGTTATACATTCCTTTAATTTTTTTCCTTTTTCATTCAGTTCTTCTTATTTTTTTTTCATTCCGATTTCATTCCTGTTAGTACTTGTATTACATCAGTTGATATATTAGATTACGATTTTTCATTTTAGTTAACAGTAATCTTTCAATTCTTATAACAGTCGATTTTTTCTTGTAGTCAATGTCTTTTTTATTTACTATTTCATCATAGTTCTTAATCATTCTGTAGCATTGATGTCCCTGTTTCTTGCATATCCGAGTATCACATTTCTATTCCAGTTGTAGCATTGTGCATAGCATTTAACATTCTTAAGTTCATTAGGTTGTCATTGCATTAGCTTTATAGATTTAAGTACATTAGTTGTTTAGTTAGTTGTTTACCTATAGTAGAAGTTCTTTAGAGAGTTTTATCATAGATCTTAATTCAATTTTTAGATTTACATTGTGCATAGCATACCTGTTAGTATCTTGTACTGCTCGTGTTCGTTTTATTTGTGCAGGATAGCACAGGAGTGGATCTGAAGCGATTACGTGACACGAAGTATGAAGAATAAAGCTTCTTTTTACTTTTTTAGTTTAGAATTAGGAATTTAAATTGGGTTTGTAAATATTGCACTTTACGCCCTCTGCGAAGGGTATTCATTGGTTGTAATAGTTAGTTGTTTTTAATTTTCTCGTACATTTTATATTTCATAATACGACAATAAAGATTAGTTTAGATTTGTGTGTTTGAATACGAAATATTCTTGTTCCCTGAGTTCGACCCGGTCTCATCCACTAGTGAGAACCGGTTTTTATTATTTGATGTCTGGTTTTCACATGTTTTACATTTAAAAATCTTTTCAAAATTACAACAATTTAAAAGAAGACATCACTGAGCCTGCTGCAGTACAAGGACCTGATGTTGGATTTGCATATCCCTTTTAGATCATGGCCTAATATGCTCCTGCGGCTGAAAAGGTTGTTCAGAGATGACTGTCGTAGAATAATGGGGAAAGGGTTTCTTTAGAATATCCATATTTTCATCTTCGACACCCTCTACCAGAAGATTCTTGTCGATGAGATCCTGAACAATATTCTTGAGAACGAAGCAGTTCTCAGTACTGTGCCCCACTGTTCTGTGAAATTTACAAAATTGATCTTTGAATTTCCCCATGGGAATAGGGGGATCAGCCAACCTAGGCAGTTTGACCATCTCCTTGGTCAACATATACTCGAGCACAGTCTCGAGGGATTGGTCTAGTGGAGTGAATTTCCTGTCATAACTCCACCCTTCATGCTTTACTTTTTCTCGGGGCTTCGGTCCCTGTTCTAATTGAAGTGGCTTATTGTATTGAGGCACTGACTTGCCTTTCTGATCGTTCTTGTTGGAACTTCCTGCCCAATAACAGAAATCTTTGTTCTGCCCCTTACGCTGGTTCCAATTATTATTTCTGACAGAATGAGTTTAGTGAGTCTTCTTCTTCTGCTCAGTTTGGCCGTTGTGTTTAGTGAAGGTGAAACCTTCATAGAAACCATTTTTTATACTCAACTCGAGCCATTCGGCTCGCTCTGTCAGATCAATGAATGTCCTCGATGGTGCAGTAGAAATGAGACCTCTTAGAGGTTGTGAGAAGTTACCTAGAATTAGGGACAGAGCATGTCCCTCTAATATGGGGTCACTCATCTTGTTGCAAGCTGACCTCCAACGGTGAATGAAGTCTCGGGCCTTCTCATTTTCTCTCTGTTTGAAGCCACATAGGTGACTGAGGGTGGGAAGCGCCTCGGCATTGAAGAGGAATCGCTCGATGAACATGTTCACCACTTTGTCAAATTCTTTCAGCTCGATAGGATTGACATGTTCTGAATACCATTTTGCTGCTGTTCCCTCCAGACTGTGAGGGAAACAAAGGAAAAGTGCTCGGTTGTCTCGCTTGAATTTGGAGCATTCAGCGAAGAACATGGCGAGATAAGCTTTAGGATCGCCAGAACCATCAAATTTGATAAACTTTCTGGGGAGATTCTCGAGATTGTCGTCCCCATCCAAACCATCATAGAAGTCTTCGCTGATGAAGACTTTCTTGCCCTTGTCGCGAGCCTGCAGGTCTCGAAGCATTCTGACCACATCTTTGAACTGCGGTTGGTCAGAGTCATTGACGAACTGCTCTTTGAATTTGTGGGTTGACCCCTACCCCTGAGTAGATTTGCGGAATGCCTGATGAGTCTCAAACTCTTTATCTGAATCCTCTGTTGATCCCTCTTCATCAGTTGTATCAATATTCTGGGTAGGCTTTTTAGATATCTTCGCGGCTTTCTTGACTGCCCGACCTTTTGTCTTTTGCTTTACCTGTATTTTCTCTGTACTGGCTTCAGCTTGCTCTGCCAGCATCTTGGTCATCATCTTCTTGAACATGGCATACATCTAAGGATCAATGTCATCCTCAATCTGCTGCCCTTGATTTTTGTCTGAACGTGGGGAATTCATCTCTTCGTCTGAAGCTGTTGAATACGCGATCCCCTCGACTGATGCAATTTTCTTTCCTGACCTTGTCTGAACCATTGAATGTCACGAATGCTCTCTGCATGGAAAAATTTTAGGGTTAGGCTTTCGAAAAAGATTTTGACTGGAAGAAAGATATTTGCTGAGAATTTTGGTAGACAATTGAAAGAATATCCCATTACTAGGGATTGAGTCGTCGCTGGAATTACGAAAATTGCATTGTCATTCTTTTGCAAAGAAAATAAACAATTGAAAATCATGCCTTATTACCTAGGCGAGGTCATCAAACCATGAATTGAAGAATTTGTAAGATTTTTATTTATTGAAAGAAAAACATGATTGCATTAATAATAAACTTGGGAAAGAGGAGGCGGACAAACAATTTGCCACCACTCTTTATAACTAGCAGAGACACGAGGACCGGGAAAAAACGGAAGAGTAACAAAAGAGTCCCAGCCATATCTGGCAGAATGATATGTTCTGGACCACTGTGCTGATGTAAGGTCGAACTCTGGCACGACTCCTGATAGCAGCTGCATCTCTATGTGCTTCTATCTCTGAGAAAATTGTTGAACACACCGCTCCGGATGATAGTAAGCATAAAAGAATGGACCAAGCAACTTGAATCTCTTGCCATATGCATAGGTGTATCTGGGAGGCGATAATTCTTGATCAAAATAGTCCCATACCACTTCTTCTTCCTGCAAATAATCGATCATGAATCGGTACCGCGCAACTGGAAGAAGTTCCTTGCCATTGTATCTGAACAAACTAGCTCTGGTCGGTACATGCTGAAGGAACCAAGACTGAAGAGCATAAGTACATCCCTCGACTAAGATGAACTCTCCAAGTGTGACGCGGGTCAGTCCTCTGTATAGAAAAGCAAGTGCGGCCATGGCTATCGAAAGACGGCAGGTCTGTCGACTTCCCCATCTCCTTAGAAGCTAAACTATTCTGACATCCACATAGTTTTGTCCATCTGGAAAGAAAGCAAGTCCCATAGTGCACAAAATCATCGCATGCTGAATTCTCTCTCGAGCTGTTCTGGACAGCGAGCTGACTTCTGCAAATTCTTCATACTGTCGGTAGATCTCGATCAGGCTCACGTACTCATTCCCATTTTCTTCAATCAGTGGCCAAGACTTGCGCCCTGTCATGCGAGCTACGACATCTTTGGGGACCAGACCCTTGACATTGATCAGAAATTGCTGCTCTAACGGATCTCCAGGTTGACCGGCTGGCTCAGGGAGTCCCATAATCTCTGAAAATTCATCCATCAGTAGTGTCATCTCGCCCCACGGAAACCAGAACGTGCAAGTGCGCGGATTCCACTGCTCTGCCAGTGCATGAATCAGATTGTCGTTGACTGTCAACTTTCCCACTGCAGATGCCAATTTCAACCCGCAATCGCTCAAGTGGTCCGGAAACATACAAGAGAAGTTTTTGAACCAGACATAGTACCACCGGGGGAAGAAGGGTCCGGTGCTAAGAGATCGATGCTCAGGAAGACTTTGTCGCACCTCGTAGGAGATGCGACCCTCAGGAAAAACAGAATCGAGCTAACTGGATGCCATTGGACTGAAAGACAAGAAGACTGGAATTAGACTTTGGAAAAATACAAGAATTTTAAAAATAGCAGGCAGAATAAAATGAAAGCTGGAAATTTGAAGTCCAGAGGAACGAAAGAATGGAAAATCTCCTGGAGTTTTGAAGGAAAAGGTGGATAATTTAGAAAAATCATCCAGGATTTTTGAGAAAAAGGTGATATTTCACAAAAGATGGAAAATAAGGTATTTTTAAAAAAATGTTCGATATTTTGGAAAAATTGGAAAAATATGAGAAAATAAGACGAAAATGAATACATTTAATCACAAACAATCATGCACATACAATAATCCCTAAGAAGCCAACTCTAAATGCATTGATTTTGAAAGAGCTTTAGGACCCTAATCCTGACTCTAGGCTCAGATCAATTGTGTCCAATCATGCTATGCCGATATACTCGAGCCGAGGCTCGATGCACGTAGCATAAAACTCATCTCTGGGTCTAGGCTTGTGTTTTCCCAACATCCTTGAGCGTCTGCCGATATACGTTGGACTATGGCCCTTGGTACGTGGTAGGGGGGCGTTAGCCCAAATAAGTGGCCCAGTTGTGAGGCTCTGTCCTGAACTATGGTTCTGGGAAAGAGCCCAGCAACCTGAAGACCGGGTAGACATAGGTGGGGTGGTTTTTGAAAAATGATCACATGCAGAAAAACAGAGGGCTCTAAGTGTAAGACCCGCAATTTTTCAGAAAATATCTGAATAAAATTCATGAGGCATTTACCGGTAAAAATAGCATTTCTTCTCAGAATGCGAAACGAATCAATTCCTGCGAGCCAGTTATACTTAGGATATTCGTCGAATCGCGAATATATGCTCAAACACTCTGGAAGTCATAACTTCCTAACTAAACGAAATCAATAGATTCGTACGAGCCAACTTTCTTAGTTACGTCAATACGAAGAAAATGGCGTACTTAGAATTTTTCGGAAAAAATCGCCGGAAACCCGAAATTCTTGCGGGACCCACAGAAATATTGGTGGGACCCATAGAAATATTCCTCAGAAAATATCTTGTGGGACCCACAAAATATCCTATGAAAATATCTTGTGGGCCCCACCTCAAAAGGAACCTCCAGGAATTTAAAAGAAGCCAAGGGGTAAAAGGGGCATGGAAAAACCCAAGAGGAGGTGGGCTTGGGCTAGAAATAGTCCTCCCCACTCTCTCTCTTCTCATAAAAATCGACCCCCCCTCTCTCTCTTGCCTTCTCTCTCTCTCCTAAACCTCCCCTACCTAGCCTAGCCCACCTGAGCCCACCTGACCTGGTCTGAGCCTGCCTGACTTAGCCTGAGCCTGCCTGACCTGGTCCTAACCCACCTGACCTGGGTCTGAACCCACTTGACCTGGTCCAAACCCAGTTGACTTGACTTGAACCTAGTTGGGTTTAAAGTCAAAGTCAAAGTCCTTTTTGGTCCAGATTCCGGTTTGGATTTCTGAACCCAGACTTAGCCTACTTGAGCTGAGTTCGAACCTGCTGAACCCAGTTGACTTGGATCGAACCCTGTTTGGTTCAAACCACTTAGGTTGAGTAGCTTGACCTGCTCTACCTCTTTCTCAACTAAGTCAGCTTCATCTGACTTAGTCTGACCTCTCGAAGGAAGGCTCGAAGCCAAAGAAGCAACCCAGAGCCATTTCTTCCACGATTTGAAGTAAGTTCGCTTCGTTGATCCATCTCTCTCAAGTATTTGATTGTTTGTATATAGAATATACTTTCTGAAGTAGTATATTGCTTTAGTTCTTGGTTGAGCCCTCTAGGACGCTTCGGTGTTCACGCGCTCGCCTCGTAACTATCGTCGGATATATATGTTCGAATGCGCAATATATGCGTTCTTCAAAAATAGTATCTCACCCTAGTTCTTGGTTGAGCCCTCTAGGACACTTCGGTGTTCACTCGCTCGCCTCGTAACTATCGTTGGATACAGATCTAGGTGTATATCTGCTGATTCTGCCGACGCGTCTTATATCGCACAGGCTATGTAATTTACCTTTGCCGTCGCGTCGTATGATGCCAAGGCTCCCTGTTTTCTGCACTTCCGATTACTGCACTTTCGATTATGCATTTACTTATGCCGTCGCGTCGAACGATGCCAAGGCTCCTGCTTTCTGCAATGTATTTACTTACGCCGTCGCATCGAACGATGCCAAGGCTTCTGCTTTGTTATATATGTAGAATATTTCGTTCAGTTACACACCCTGAACAATAGTATATGCATTTCTTTACGCCGCCGCTGTATAAAGCACAGGCTTCTGCTTATACTATATATATAGCGCATAAATGAGCGTTCAAATGGAGATCAACTCCAAATCGCCCATGTGATTCCTTGACCGCTCCTCGTTCAAGATTCTGCTTGACGAATAAAGCCCCTATTGGAAAGGCTTCGCTTTTTGGCAAAATGCTCTTTACGTAAAGACTAAGTTAATTACGTATGGCCTGGCTATGGCCCAGGGTTCCTACAACCTTGATGGATGCAAAGTACGCACAACGGTGCGCATCCATTTCCTGAATTAAGCGTGGCGATTTCCTACCAAAGAGGGGAGATGCTGCTGAAATGGATAAAAGAAACGCACGCTTTCTCCGTAAAAGAGAGGAAGTGCTGCTAAAATTTCTGAAGAAGCTAAGAATAGCTCAGAAAGAACGTAGCAGGATACTCTGACATATAGCAGAGTGCTACCCAGTTCATGGTTTGCCCTCTACAACGTAGAAGGGTTCGTCGCATCACTGCCGGTAGAGCAGGGGAGGTGCTGACGAAATGGTTGGCAGAAGAGCTGCCTGAACCAATGGAACGGCATAATGATGTCCGTTGATGGAACGATGCCAGATCGGCTCGTATCCTTGTGCCTGCAAGGGCACCTTGCTCGTAAGGGCCGCTGAGCCGGAGTAGAGGTTGCGCCTTGTCTAGGTTTGGACTCGTTGCGTAAAAATACGCCGAGTAGCCGATCTATTTAGATCGAGTCATATGCATGCTCATTGAGAACGGTTACGCAACCAGACTCGTAAGGGCCGAAGAGCCAGAGTGTGTTGTTTCCACCCAAAGAGGTGTGATGCTCGTGGTGGCCGAAGTGCCAAGAGCGGTGTTCTGCATGCATATGAATAAGACTTAAGGTCTCACATGCCCCGCGGTTGAAAATCGTGTTAGGGGTACCCCCTCAGTAATGACTGTGTTGGGGCAGACTGAATGGGGTCGGGTACATACTCCCGTAGTGCTGAAAGCACGGGCTGCCTAAATGGCATGCAAATTCTGTCCAAGTAATTGTAAGACTGGCAGACCCCTTCAGGAATTATGCTCACTGTGGAATGACAGTGATGGTACAGCCTTGAGTGACATGTATTTTACTTTGAACCTGATAGAGTCCACGATGGCCTCAGTCACTCATGGGTTTTGGGGTCGTGGTTATCCTTAAGATCTAAGGATTGAACCCAACTACTGCAAGTAGAGGATGCATCCGAATATGGGCCTAGTAGGATTCTCCCAGTTGAAACACACTGCCCTACTATGGATAGGGTCAACAAGCCTCTGGGGTATCTAAAATACATAGAATAATCAACCCCCAGAACGTCGCGTTGATGCCCGGACAATAGCTCTATCTGCGTACCAAAGGCGGGAACGGTTAATTATCGAAACAATGCATTAGCTTAGGTTCAGCGATGCTTTGAATGTATGAGTGGATGACGTGTTGAGTCAGTCCTGCATAACCTTTGTGAAGGTGTCATGTTCGGTATACGACTGGACCGACTGGGCAAAGACCCGTGTTGTATCCGCACGACTAAGCGAAGCTCGAAGAGTTGTCCTTAGATGCGTGGGATACGGATGTGCCAAGTATGAAGACTTGAGCTAGACATCACTTTGAGACCCGGTAGAGGTCATGGCTAAGTCATGGAGACTTAAGCGGCTATTCAAATCACAGCCCTGAAAAGGCTTGCTCTAAGTCATGAGGACTTGAGCGGATGCTCAACTCATAGCCCTGAGGAGGCTCTTGCGAAATACGCTAAGTCTTGGAGGCTTGAGCGTCGTTATTGCGCATTGCGACCCTGAGTGGTCATTATCGTATTTGAGTTGAATGGATGTATGACTGCATGCTTACCAGACCATCAGTGGTTCTGACCCCGTTTAATGGGGATTTCAGGTGTTGGACCTGCGTGGCGATATGCGGAGCAAGGCGGCATCGAGTTCCAGGGTTTCTCTAGACAGAGTTGTACTACTTCCTTTTATTGAACCTACACTGCTTTTCTAAGCAGTAGTGTTGTAATAAACATGAGTTTTCGATAAAATGGAACACCTTGGTGGTCAATGAATTGCTTGGCCACATACCTGCAACGTGCTCAGAGTTTTCTAAAACCGACGACTCATTATCGTCTTATTCCGCTGCTAAAAGCTTTTCTAAGTTCCGCTGCAATGAAAAAAAAAAAAAAGAAATTCATGAAAATTTTAACTTAGCTTCGTTTTGGAAATCCGGGGCGTTACACTAAGTCCTAAAGAGATAGAATTTTAAAAAATTTTGAAGAAGCAAACATTGTTTTCATACAAGTCCTAGATTGAGGAGTGTTGTATTTCAGACCTAAGTCTATATAAGCATGCATAATTCTCCTCAATATGGTCCTACCAAACCATGCCTAATTTATATGCAATCCCTGTCAGCTGGGTTCAAGTCTAGGCTCCTAGGTTCACATGATATCAGAAATTAAAGCTGACATTCCATAGAACATAATTTTGATAATTGAGCTAAGTTAAAGCATATAATTGATCAGGCGAAGACAAGTCCCATCACGGTCGCCAAACCTGCTCTCATCGCAAAATTTTTTTCCCTCCCTTGCGAGAGAGAAACGAATTTCGCGAATCAAACTCGACCAAAGTTTTGAAATTGGTTTTGAAAATTACTCGCCTCCGTTTTGAAAATCTGCAGGAAAATTCCGTGGAATGGGATCTGCCTGTCGGTACGAGGTTCAACCATTCCTGGCGCCTTTACCAGGGGTAATTGAACCAAGGACCAATTACGTGCTTTAACTTGACTCAAATAGCTAAATTATGCTCTATTTTTCCTAGAATGCACAAAGAATCAGGCTTGTGCTATGGAATTTTGAAAAATGCAAGTTTGAGAAAATATGATGTTTGCTTTGGAAAATTGAAATGCATTTGGAAAAGGATTAGAAAAGTGCTTGAAAATTGAATTCCTGGGAAAATCATTAAATTTCATTGGAAATTAGAAATTTGCATTGGAAAGTGATTCCTCAGGAAAACTTGAACTTTGGAAAATCGATTTTGAAATTTGGAATTGCTTTTTTGAGAAAATGGATTTGAAAATTCTGAGAAAATCAGGAAATTTATTGGAAAAGGGATTTCTGAAAAGGAAAATGAATTCTCAGGAAAACGGGAATTCTAAGAAGATGGATTTATGAAAACTTGGGATTTTGAAATTTTAGAATTTTAAAGCATAGGAAAATCTTGATTTGAACTTGGGAAATGCTTTGAAATGTCATTTGAAAACTTAGGATTTTGAGAAAATCAGATCCTGAGAAAGACTTGGAAATTCTTGAGAAAACTGATTTTTTTTTTAAATTGAAATAGGAAAATGAATTTGAAAACAATGCAATTTGAATAATATGAATGAATGAATATGAATTTGAAAAGGGAACTTCATTGAGGAATTGGGAAATTCTTTTGAAACTTTGAGAAATGTAGTGCATTTTTGAAGTTAGCCTAAGAGTGTAGGCTGAATGTGGCTAATATGAAGATCATAAATCTTGGTTTTCTTTGTATTCTGACTGTAGCCATAAATATGAATCCCACCAAGTTTATAAACTCCATAAGAGCTTGTGCATGTGCCATTCGTGTAAACCATAGTGAATTTGAAATAATGTGCATGAATCATACATCACATATTGAAATTTGCATAAATTAAACTATATGCAATGCAACCCTATTCTAAGCAGAAAAGTAACTCTTATTCCAAATATTACATTGATTTTTACATTGAACTGAAATAAAAGAAATAAAAGCTAAATCTTCTTCTTGAATGTTCCTGCAAAACTAGAAAACAAGGTTAGCACAAAAATGTAGGTTTTTCTAAATTTATCTGAAAATATAGGAAATTATCGGATATTATTCAGATATAAACCCAAAATCATACCCCCCTTTGATATAAACATGATAAATAATGAATAAATTTCGAAAACAAACTTGAAAATTCGAAATTGGGGTCAAAATGACCAAAATACCCCTGATGACCTTGAAATTAGGGTTTTCTGAAAGAATTTTTGTAAATTTTGGAAATTTGAAAATCAAACAAAATAAATCAAACATAATATTATGAAATATGATGATATGCATGAAATTTTGGAGAATTAGAAATCAAAATTTCGAAATTTAGGTCAAAATGACCAAAATACCCCTGATAACAAGACTATGGCCTTGAAACCAGGGTTTTCTGAAATAAATTTTGCAAAATTGAAAAATATGAAATTCAAAGGAGATTGAAATTAACCCTAATATGATTCTACATGCTTATGTACATGTTAAAAACCCTAAAATGGAAAAAATATCATAAATATCAAATTTAACCTGATTTTCGCTTCTGAATTTAAAGATAAACTAACACATGGAGCAAATGAACTTGAAATTAAACCAAATTTGGCATGGACACCTAAAATAACCATAGAAACATAATGGAGCTATAAAATCTAATTTTTTGTGTTTTTAAATATGGAAATTCAAATAAAAACCCTAAATTTTGTGATTTTTGCCTAAAATGTTGATTCTAAAAGAGATTTAGGATATAAAACTTTCATAAAAATTTCTCAAATTTTATGGGGTGACAGAGGACAGTAAGGCAAGAATTTTTGCCTTTTACACTTTCTGGTTTTGACCTATGGTCGGAGCTGTGCCACTCCGGCAAGTCGGATCGGAATCCGGCGACTCTAGGATTTAGGGGAAACAGACAGGTTTCGGTAGAAAACATGGGAAAAATGGAAGACAGATGGAAAAAAGGCTGAAATTGTGGGAACATGTCTCTGACAAACAGAGGAAGATTTGATCTTTTGACACCATTGAGATTCAGGTTATGGTTTGGAAAAGGCCATACTGTTATCAGAGACCTAAATCTCTGAGATTTCTGGACATTGGAATCTGTTAGACAGAAAGAGAAAATCTGGGAAAAATAATGAAATAGATACAAAAATTCTCAAATTTTGGAAAATGACAGGAACGTATGTAAGGAACAACTTTCATGTTGAACGTTTTTGCAGAAAGGTTACAGATTGGATAGACTCGGTGCATTAGGTTGACGAAAAAAAATCGCTATTTTCCCAGGGGTCTGAGAAATCCGATTTTTTACAGAGGTCAAAACTGCTTGGAAAAACCTAAAAATTTCCAGATCATTGGTAGATTCAATCATGAATCCACTGTGAGTTTTTGAGGGAAAATCAAATCGTCCATGGAGGCAATCTTGAAGGTTCTTGTCTGCTAAAACAGAATTCTAGAATTTCCAGGGGGTTCAAGACCCAATTTGGGTTTCGGATTTATTCAGTGGGGTTTCAAAATTCAAATCAGTCCGAGTTTTTGGTAGGGGATCACAGATAAACAAACCAAACTATCATAAAATTTTCGGGATTTTTAGAAGAGAATTAATACATGCAATAACGATTAGGCCTATACGCATAAATTAAAACCTATGAACCTTGATTCAAAAGCTAATAAACTCTATATTACATGAATGAAGTAATAAAAAAAATGATGCAGCCAATTCTAAATGTGATATTTAAACATGCAAACCACATGAGACATGAAAATAAAAAAAATGACAGGGGCATGATTTATATTTAATATTGCATCTTAAAAGAAAAATTCAATCCATTGAATGGATGAATTCCCTCTCTTAAGTTGCATAAACATATAGGACGAAGATCTAGTTATCTCAGCCATTTAAACGTAAACAAACCACTTTCATGCTGCTGTAGATTCAACCTTTTTGGGCTGGTTTCGCATGATCATCTTCACGAAAGCCATGCTTGAAACGTCAATTTCTTTTTTTTTTTTAGGAGGGCGTCAAAGGTGATCATCATTCTAATGAAATTTAACACCAATGTTAAATCAAGAGAGAGATATCTCACCTTGGGCTTTTGACATAGCCAATGAACTACTGCAACACTAGTGAAAGAGGTCGAAGAAGAAGGCTTGTGGTCGGCCGATGGAAGCTTCAAAAGGGGTTGCTGCTATGCTGCCAATAGGTTGGTGTTGTGAGGTGGCTAGAAGGTCTTGTCAAGGCTGTAGAGGGCTTCAAGGAGGTGGTGGCTTTGACTGCTGGGCACCGGTTGGTAGAGAAGATGCACAAGCTTTGGCTGAAGGGAGTTGAACACGCTGAAGCTGATGTGGACGCACAACAGGGCTGAAGGAAGATGTTTGTTGATGGGGCTGTGTTGAACCGATGGAGAAAGCTGCTGCAACCGTGGGGACTGGAGGTGTTGCTATGCCGCCACCTCGGTGTGGCTGGAGGTTGAAGATGGTGTGGATCTCTGGTGGAGCTGACTAAAGGTGCAGCAATGAGAGAGAGAGAGAGAGAGAGAGAGAGAGAGAGAGATGATCTTTGCCCAGGTTGTGCCTGAATGCTTTTGAATAGGTAAGAAGGAAAGATTTTTTAAGGGGGTAGACTTAGGGAAAATGGTAAGTATCTAGGGTTTAATGAATTTAGTTTTGATCTTTTTAAAGAACAAGGGAGGCGTGAAGGAGGTTCAACCGTAGCTTTTTTTTTTTGTCTTGAACTTAGGTCTTTAATAAGAGTGGACTTAGAGTTTTAGAGGGGATAATGAAAGAGAGGTGAATGAGTTTACGTGAATGGCTGGAGAAGGAAGAAAGAGAAAGGAAAAGAACAGAAGGGAAGAAGGAAAGAAAGAAGAAGAAGAAAAGGAAAAAAAAAGGAAGAGAAAAGGAAAGAAAGGAAGAAGAAAGGGAAAAATAAAAAGGAAAGAAAGGAAGGGAGAGAAGGCTGGAGGTTTGGGTGACCACCTCGCGGGTTCCACCTCACAAAATAAAATAAAAAAAAAATAAAAAAAATAAAATAAAAACAAACAAATAAAAAGATTTGAAAAGAAACACATTTTTTTTAATAAAAGGGAAATGTAAATGGATGGGCCATCTCAGAGCGGGTCCAAATTCTGGTTTTGAAATTCATTTTGACGATTAGAGGGGTAAAATAGTCTTTTCAAAAAATTTCCACACGAAACGAGCTATTTTTGGCAGTTTTTGAAATGAACTCGGATTTTAAAGTTCAATACCTCGTTGCGAAGCAAATCCAGTGTAGAATTTGAAAATTTAATTTTGAAAGAAATCTAGATTGTTTTCTCAAGAAAATATTTCCAAACGAAACGGGCTATTTTTGGCAGTTTTTGAAATGAGCTCGGATTTTGAAGTTCAATACCCCGTTACAAAGCAAATCCAATGTAGAATTTAAAAATTTGAGTTTGAAATAAATCCAGATTATTTTTCTTGAGAAAATATTTCCAAATTTAGACTCTCGGGGGTAAAAATGTCAATTTTGGAAACCCGGGGTTTGAAATTGATTTCTGAAAACTTTTAAAACTCAATCTGGATTGAAATTTATAAAACTAGAGTTCTGGACTTCGAAAATGAAATGAAATGAAATGAAATGTGATGAAATGTTATGAAATGCTGAGAAATGATATGAAATGATGAGAAATGACATGCGAAATGCAGACCCTGAATGAAGAATTTTGGATGTTAGACCCCGATTGACAGTTGTACCAGTTCAAAAAGCATTAAAATTGATAAAATTTGCAAAATAGCTCAAGAAATGGTTTTCGGGACTCTACTAGGTTAGAGTGACACTGAAAATTAGGGTTCAAGCTGGACTGAACTGAGATGAGCTAGATTGAGTTGGGTTTTAGAGTTTCAGAACTCAAATGAACTGACCAGGCACTGACTCAACTCACCTTTCCGACTGAATTTTCAAGAAAAGCTGCCATTTTTAGGGAAATGGTACGGAATGGTCACTTGAGTGAAGTGAATTCCGAACTTGAGCTGACTTTGAGCTAAAAAAAAAGGTCAATAATACTAACATGAACTAAAATCGAAGCTCGAACACTAGCTCAATTGGCTGAACTCAACTCAATTTCAGTTGAAAGAGCTGAAATGGACTAAAATGGGCTCCTGGACACTTGGAAATGGTTTTGAACTGAAACCGGAGCGCTTGAACTTCTGGTGAGCTCAAGTTAGACTCTGGGGAGTATGACTGACTATAAATGACTGATTCAGAGACAATTGGCTTGGATTTGAGCAAGAAATGAGCTCATTTCTGAAGAAATGATCCCATTTTGGCAGGAATGATCAGAAATGAAAATGACTTTCTCACTGTGAGCTCAAATGAATTTGAAATGACTGATATTCTAAATGTTCTGAACTAACCAATGAGCTTAGTTGACTCCGACTGACTGGGGTTCGGGATGACCTAGTTGTAAAATGGTAATTTTCCTAATAAAAATGGGTAAAATGTTGATTTTTTGAAACTGACTCGGGGTTTGACTCCTACACTGACCTAACAGGGTTGGCATTGCACGAGGAGGATTGTTTGAAAGTGGATGAGGAAAATTTGGGGTGTTTACACATACCACATGATATTATTTCAGATAATGGCAGTCATTTCAAGAATGAGAGAATGAGGACTTTCTGCTCAAAGTTCAGAATCCATCATCATTTTTCCGCTCCTTATTATCCTCAAGAGAATGGTCAAGCAGAGGCCACCAATAAGATTCTAATTCGAATCTTGGAGCAAACTTTGGAAACAGGCCGTGACTGGCATGAAAAGATTCATGATGCGTTGTGGGCGTATAGAACCACCATTCGAACTCCAACTAATGCTACTCCGTCAGAACTTGTCTACGAAACTGAAGTAGTATTGCCTCTACATGTTCAGAAACCTGCTCTGAAATTTGCGTCACTTCTAGAATTACCTCTTGATCCGTATCAGCAACAACGGCTAGTACAACTTGATTTGCTAGATGAGAAAAGGCTCAGAGCAGCAGAGCACGCTCAATCGTATTGTCAAAGGATAGCCAGACAATATGCAAAATCTTTCATTAAGAGAAAATTTCGAGTCAATGATCTAGTGCTTAGGTCAACAGCTTATCTCAAACACCGTCCGGGTGGCAAGTGGTCACCCAATCGGGAAGGTCTCTATGTTGTCAAAGAGGCATTACCTCGTAACTCCTATCGGCTCATCAATGCCGATGGAGTGGAATTACCAGATCCTATCAATGCCCGACATTTGAAAAAATTCTATACTTAAATCATGTCCTATTCTTTGTAATTCCTTCAAAATTTTCTTTAAATAATGATCAATATTCTCTTTTCCCTGTTACACTGGGGCATTTTTAATTTTTCATTTTATCTACAAATACCCTGTATGCAGGCAGGATCAAACAAATCTCTCATTTTGCACGCATGTGCACCCATTTACATTCATTTGCATTTGCATGCATTCATTTGCATTCATCTGCATCAATTTGTATTCGCATCAAAATTCCCATTCAGGATAAGGGATAAAATCCTGAGACCCCGACAAGTGGTCCGAGCCATCGTTAATCTTTCTAAAATCCAGTGCTCGTACTGGTAATCTTTCAAAATCCAGTGCTCGTACTGGCAATCTTCCAAAATCCAGTGCTCACACTGGTAATTTTTCAAAATCCAGTGATCGTACTTGCAATCTTTTTAAAAAATCTAGTGCTCGTACTGGTAATCTTTCAAAATCCAGTGCTCGTACTGGTGATCTTCCAAAATCCAGTGCTCACACTGGTAATCTTTCAAAATCCAGTGCTCGTACTGGCAATCTTTTTAAAATCCAGTGGTAATCTTCCAAAATCCAGTGCTCGTACTGGTAATCTTTCAAAACCCAGTATTCATACTGGTAATTTTCAAAACATAATGCTTGTATTGGTACATTTTCAAAATCCGGTGTTCGCACTGGTACACTTTAAGATTCAGTGTCCACATTAATCTAGTTTTCCTTCAGGATTTGAGTTCCGACTCGAATCTGCTTTCCTTCTAGTTGATCTAGTTTTCCCTCGGGATTTGAGTTCTGACTCGAATCTTCTTTCCTTCTAGTTGATCTAGTTTTCCTCCGGGATCCGAGTTTTGAATCGAATTTCCTTTCCTTCTAACCGGTTTAGTTTTCCTTCAGGATTTGAGTTCCGACTCGAATCTTCTTTCCTTCTAGTTGATCTAGTTTTCCTCCGGGATTCAAGTTCCGACTCGAATTTCCTTTCCTTCCAACCGGTCTAGTTCTCCTTCGGGATTCGAGTTCCGACTCAAATCTTCTTTCCTTCTAGTTAATCTAGTTTTCCTCCAAAATTCGAGTTCCGACTCGAATTTCTTTTCCTTCCAAATTGATCTACCTTTCCTTCAGGATTCGAGTTCCGACTCGAATTTCTTTTTCTTCCACAATGGATTTAGTTTTTCTTCAAAGATTCGGGTTCCGACTCGAGTTTTCTTTTCCTTTTAAATTGGTCTAGAAGATCTGAGTTCCGACCCGAACCCTCTTTCAAAATCCAATTCATCTAGTTTTTCCTTAAAGACTTGAATTCTGATTCAAATCTTCCCTCAAAAGCCCAGTTTAACACCTGGTCCATTCAAAGATCACAAGTTGAATCCTTCCTTCTTAAACTATAGTCCCTAGGTTAAATCCCTATGGAATTGATCGTTCTTAGGCTGAATCCCTACAGAACCCATGTCGTTCCAAGTGAACCAATGTCGTTCCTAGGCAGAATCCCTACAGAACCCATGTCGTTCCCAGTAAACCAATTCACAATTTTGATCTCCACAGGTCATCCAATTTCCAATTTCAAATGTCGACCTTTTGAGTCAATCAATTTCCAATTTTTAAATTCCCAATTACCAAATTTCAAATTTCAAATTTCAAATTTCAAATTTCAAATTTCAAATTTCAAATTTCAAATTTCAAATTTCCAATTTCCAATTTCAAATTTCAAACTTCAAATTTCAAATTTCAAATTTCAAATTTCAAACTTCAAATTTCAAATTTCCAATTTTGACCTTTAGGTCAATCAATTTCCAATTTCAAATTTCAAATTTTAAATTTCAAATTTCAAACTTTCAAAGTTCCAATTTCCAGATTTTCAACTTCCAATTTCAAATACCAAATTTCAGAATCCAAAAATCAAATTTCTAATTTCCAAATTTGACCCTTTTGGGTCACCCAATATCCAATTTCAATCATTTTCTCTTGCGAGAGACCCTTTTTATAGGGAGAGTTCGAGGGAGCTCGCTCTTTTCGCATGCTATCCAATTCGTTCACTTAGCCCCTTTTCAATAAGAGTTTGAAGGGACTCGTGTCTTTGTGAACCGTTTGCAAAACAAAATTCCAATTTCATACAAGGAACCCTTAGTTGAGGGAGAGCTTCGACGGAAGTTCGCTTTCCTTGTAACTATAATTTCAGACTAGGCCATTTCATCATGAAGAACCCTCTTGTCGGAGGGAGTATGATGGACTCGTTCCTTTATGACCAATTCACTGACCTCACCAATACCGACCCCCTTTCCATAAGAGAAGCCTAATGTTAGAAAGTTTTGACAAAAGCTTAATTTCTCTTTGAAAGTTCGTTTTGCAAACACCTCCTCTTCAGGGAAGAGAGGAGTAATTTCTAATTTCAATTTCTGAATCGTCTCCTTTGGGGAAAGGAGAAAAGAATTTCTGTCATGGATGTGTTGCGTTGTGCCTCAAATGCTCACTTTCACAAAGGATTTCAAGAAACTTTTGTCAATTCGTTGTCGAATATTTGTTGATTTCAAAATCTTTATTGCACAAAAACATTACTTCAAAATACCTTCAGCATTACTTCTGAAAGGACAGAGCTTTCACGAAGAAGGATTCAAAATTCAAAATCTTTCTATTGGCCAACCAAAAGGATGAAGAATAAATCCCTGATATGGCCAGCAAAGAAAATTCAATGTTGTTGCAAAGCCATGAGTGATTAATATTAATCGCAGTCAATGACACACTCTTAAAGATCATTCTTGAAAAATGAAGCAGTCAAAATATCCTAGGTGATACAGAAAAATTCACTCAATCTCCATATCTCCTCAAACACCTAAGCTGCAATTAAATATCTGCAAAAGGGATCTCTCAATTGTCGTCAAGATGAAGGCGAATTAAGTGAGTAGACCCCTGGGGCCAAAAAAGATTTGAATCATCTCCAAGATGACGAAGTTTGTGACGGATCCTTCCAGGGAAAGTTCAGATCACCATCGAGATGAAGGCGAGTGTGATGATCCTACCGACAAACCCTAAAGGATATTTAATTACCGCTATCATCAAGAGACTTCCAACCAAAGGGCTAATAACTATCAAGATAATCCCTAAGAGAAAAGAAGGATCAGAACATCTCTGAGATGAAGGAGTTTGTGACGTACCCTTCCCAAAAAAGTGAGAAAAGTCAGAACATCTCCAAAATGAAGGATGATGTAATTCCCGAAAAAAAAATCCAAGAGAGCTCCAATTCTGTCAAAAAGAGAGTGCAAAAAGATCATCATGAGAAAAGAATCTCAAGATATCAGACTGCCGAATCTACCAAGAATCTTCTTTAATTTTGTGAAATTCTTCTATCAATATTCTTTCACCAATATCTCTCGCAATATCAAGAATACTTTCTTTTCCGTCCATGTCAAGGAAATTGATAGCTTCCTTGAAAGAAAGTCAATCACAAGCAATTTGAATTCGAACCTTGATTCTACAGAGTTAAGCTCAGTCAGAGGTAATACTTTTGGTAGACAAAAAGGAATATTTTCGCACCAATGTGCATCATTTTCAATTATTTTGAATCAACAATAATTTTCAACATTTTGACAATATTTTCTAGCTATTCTGTCATAAAGCGAGAGCTTGAGGTTCATCTTTGGCGCATCCTGACATCAGTTGTTATCCCTTTTAGGACTTGATAACAGGAGTTTTCAAGATTCCTTCCCTTCTTTGGTATAATTTGAGCGCATGGGCTCTCAGATTCACACTTCCCTGTGTCCCCACTGTCCCACCATAGACAGTCCAATTTCGGCTTGAGGTTAAGCCACCAATTCCAGCAAAAGGCAATTTCAAAAGTTATTTAGTCTCAGCAATGAGGCACCCAAAATCAAACCCCTTTTTAAACTTTAGGGACCCCAATTTCATCCTTTTGCAAAACCCCTATTGGATTTATTGTGCAAAATCCGAAGGTTCCATCATGGTCTTTTCTTTCGAGGATTCCGTTCATTTTCTTCCCAATCAGGTCAAGGGTATAAACCTGAGCCTCCTTTGATGAGGTATTTCATTTTCTGCCCAATCAGGTCAAGGGTATAAACCTGAGCCTCCTTTGATGAGGTATTTCATTTTCTGCCCAATCAGGTCAAGGGTATAAACTTGAGGCTCCTTTGATGAGGTATTTCATTTTCCGCCCAATCAGAATAAGGGTACAAACCTGAGCTTCCTCTGAGGAGGTATTTCATTTCCCAATCAGGTTAAGGGTTAAACCTGAGCCTCATTCTGATGAGGTATTTCATCGCCCAGTCAGGTTAAGGGTCAAACCTGTGCTTCGTTTCTACATAAGGTATTTCCCGTCCCATCCAGGTTAAGGGCAAAACCTGAATCTCACCTCTTTTGAAGTAAATTCTTTCTTCTTTATTCTCCATTTCATATCTACCATTTTTATCAAGGCTAATTTCTTCATAACCAGTCAGATCCTTCTAACTGGGGCATTTTTTTTATAATCCAAATTTGGTGTGTTTTATTTGCCACTAAGCTCGGCTTTCAACTGGCTTAGCAGCAAAGAGGGGCATCTGTAAACACCCCAAATTTTCACCCTCATCCAGTACTTACATTTCATGTGTCATTGCATATCATTGCATGCATTCGGCATACCATTTCATTGCATTGCATAACATTGCATGTCATTACATCTCATTATTGAGATCCAGCACTCCTGTTTTCAAAACATTTAATCCATATTTGAGTTTTAAAGCTTTTCTTTCAAAATAAATTTCAAAACCTGGGTTTTTATTCAACAGTCTGTCATTTTCCAACCCTAGGACCTTATATTTTGAAATATTTTCTCAGAAAACAATCTGGATTCATTTTAAATTCAAATTTTAATTGATTTCAATTCTCAGATGAGACCCATTTAAGTGGTGTCGCTTCTGGCTTCCTTTATTTGTCAAATTTTTCAAAATTCAAGAGTTTCAGTCCGGTCAGGACTCTGTCTCAGAGTCCTGATCCAGTCAAAAGTCTGTTTTGAAGTCTGTTTCACTTCCTTTTTCAATCTTTTCCATCTGTTTTCAAAATTTAGGTCATTTTACAGAGTCCAGTTAGTTCAGGACTCTATTTCAGAGTTCGGTCGAGTTAGGAGTCTAACCCTGACTGTGTTTTTTTTATAATTTATTTCACCATTTCTTGATAAAATCTTTCGAAAATCCTTTCATCTGGTTTTTAAATCCAAAATCTCATAGTCCTAAGAGTTCAGGACTCTAACTCAGAGTTCCAGTTCGCTTGAGACCCTATTTTCAAAAATCTTGAATTTCAAATATTAATTTTAACCCCTTTTCAAAGCTGTTTTCAGTGTTTATTTCAAAAATTTCAAAAACTCGATGTGGGCCCACTCAGTTGGCACCATATCTAGAGGAGTTCTAACCCAGTTAGAACACTATGTCATTTCAAAAATGTTAGTTTCAAAGTTTACTTTTGAAAATCTTTTGAAAACTTTCTCAATTTCAAGTTTTAAAATCATTTTTTTTTTAAAACTCAAGTAGGGCCCACTCGGGGTGGCGCCATATTCGAGTAAGTCAAGGCTAGACTAGGGTTAGTCAGTGTCTTGGTTAGTGTTAGAGGTTTAGAAGAGTCAGAAGTTTTTTTAAAAACTCATTTTTGAAGTTTGGATTTTAAAACTAGTGATTTTAAAGGTTTTTAAAAGTGTTTTAAAAACCCAAATGTGGAAAATGCAAAGTGGCATCACATTTGGGGGATTTCTAGGATAGTCTAGGGGTTAATTAGGCATTAGTTAGGATAATTTAGGATAGGGGTAGGATAGTAACTACACCTCAAAATCGCCCCCTCTTAGAAGAGTCCAAAAATTTCAAAATTGATAATTTTCAAAACCTAAAAAATTTCTATAAATTGAGACCCATAGGGGGTCGATTTTTCCAGCCACCTCTTGAGCAAATCTTGGAGCTTCTCTCTCCTCTCCAGCCTTTCTCCATTGCTGCAATTCCAAGGTAAATAATTTCTTCACTTTTTAATATTTTATTTAGTGTTTTTAATGATTTAAACCTAGATTTAGCCTTGGACACCCCTCCTTATATGGATTCAACCAAGATTCAACCTCAAGAACCATCAAGAACGGTCCAAGAAGGTGATCTAACACTGTTTTCTGTGTTTTACAGGGATTCTAATCCATTAGAATCGATTTTAGCATTATTCTTTTCATTATTAACCAATAAATCATGCGATTTATCCCTTTTAATGGGTTAAATCCATGCTTTTAAAGGTAATAGTAAATTCCAGCCATTGATTCCCAAATTTTTATTTATTTATTTGTTTATCCATGTTTATTACACATTTTTCAGCATAGAAATAATTTTTATTTACTATTTTATGGTTTGTTTTATTGTTTTTTCAATAGTTAATGCATGATTTCTTAAGTTTCTTAGATTTCTGTGTGTTTTAAGTTTAGAACAGTCAAGATCATACTATTTTGGATTGAAGTACTTGCTGTTAATGTCTGATTTTTTTATATGTTATACATGCATATGTAAATGAGAAACTGTAGAAAAATCAGAGATTTTGGGATTCGGGAACCCTGTCAGAAAAATTAGACATCAAATCGGGTTTTTAAAGCTTTAAAATCATTGTTAAAATCAAGAAGATAACTTGCTGTTATGATATTTTTCTCATCCTATATTCGATTTGAGATTTGTAAAGTGACATGGATTCATATTGGTTAGATTTATCTACTGTGATTTTTTTAGATTTTTTGATTACTGTTTAGTATTTTTCCTCTGTCAGAGAATCTGATTTTAAATTTAAAACTCGTTAGGGTTTACCAAAACCCTAATCAGATTTGTGTTAGTCATAGATCCCAAAATACAGATCCGATTCATGATCTGTAAAAGGTGAGTATTGTTATTTTTCTAATCATTATTCACTGTTGAAATCTCAGACATTTTGAATGAGTGCTGCTATTTATCCCGGAATTTTCAATTGAAAGTATCAGTTTGGACCAAAGTTAAAATCAATATATTCAAGCCCGGATTGCCGGAATGGGATCTCCCTGGTTCTAAATGCTTTTTCCAATCTGTAAAAAGGAAAAGTTTTATTTTCCTGTATATTTTGCCTCTGTGAAAAATCGGAGATTTTCATGAAGGGCTAACCCCTGGTTCAGGTCCTAAACTGAAACTGGTTGGTGAACTAGATCAAAAATAGCATATTTCTAGGGTTTAATACAAATTTCAGATTAATTTAATGTCAAAAAAATATTTTTGCAATTCCAATCTGAGTTTAGGGTTATAATAAGTGCCTGTGTCAATTTTCATGAAATTTAAAATTCATTTGATGTCTAAATAGATCAAATTGCAAAACAGGGTACCTGAAAGATCCAAAAACACTGCCAAAATCATGATATTTGGGATATTTCTTGATTTTCATGTGTAATTTCATGTTTTTAGGGTTTTGTTCATGTTTAGAATCATATTAGGGTGTTTCATGTTTGATTTTGTGTTTATTTCAATCATAAATCCCAAATTTTTACCAAAATCTATTTTAGAAAACCCTGATTTCAAGGCCATAGTCTTGCTATCGGGGGTAATTTGATCATTTGACCTCAATTTCGAAATTCTAAACCCTAATTTTCATATTTTTGATCATGTCATATCATATTTGGGTTAATTTATCCTTATTTGTATTTTAAAAGTTGTATTTTACAAAATATCTTTCTCAAAACCCTGATTTCAAGGCCATAGTCTTGTTATCAGGGGTATTTTGGTCATTTTGACCCCAATTTCGAAATTTAATATCTTATCTTTCTTATTTATTCAATTTTATTTCATATTTCATCATTTTAATTTAAGGGAATCATGGAAAAAGGCTTATATCTAGCAAAATCCAGCAATTTCCAGATATTGCTGGATAAATCTAGAAAAGCCAACATATCTTCACTAACAAAGTTTTCTAGTTTTGCAGGAACATTGAAGACTTTACTTTCTTTTAAATTTCTGTATTTAAATTTGATTAGTGATGTAAATTGTAATTAATTTTGGAATAAGAATTTCAATTCCTGCATAGAATAGGATGCATTGCATAAAGTTTTAAGCTTTGATATATAACTGCTATGTATGCCAATTCATGCATATTTTTATCAATTCACTATGGTCTACACGAATGGCACGTGCACTAGCTCTTATGGAGTTGACAAACTTGGTGGAATTTGTATTTATGGCCATAGTCAAAATACGAATGAGACCCAGATTTGTAATCTTCGTATTAGCCACATTCAGCCTACACTCTTAGGCTAACTTCAAAATGCACTGCATTTCTCAAAATTACAAAAATGATTTCCTCAATTCCTCAAAATCAAGTATTTCAAATCCATATTCATTCAATTCATGCATTTACAAATTTCAATTTCAATTTAGAAAAATCAGTTTTCTCAAATTTTTCTAAGTCTTATTCAAAAATCGATTTTCTCAAAATATGGATTTGGCAATGATATTTCAAGTATTTCCCAAGTTCAAAATTCGATTTTCCAAGTTATGTATTCAATTTCAATGTTTGAATTCAAAGAAATCAAGTTTTTCAAAGTTATTTTAAATTCCTCAGAAATCGATTTTCATAAAACCTCTGGATTCTTCAGAAATCGATTTTCATTTTCCTCAGAAATATTCTCCCACTAAGTTCATGATTTTCCAAGTGTTATCTTTTCCAAGAATTCTCCAAATATTTTCCAATCTTTGAAGAAAACATCATGTTTTTAAATATGCATTTTCAGAAATTCATAGCACATGCCTGATTCTTTGTGCATTTAGGAATTAGAATATGGTTTAGACAAGTTGAACACAACAAAGCAATAGATTGATCCTTGGTTCAATTACCCCTGGTAAAGGCGCCAGGAACGGTTGAACCTCGTACCGACAGGCGAGTCCCATTCTTCGAAATTATCCCGCATTTTAAAACGGAGGCGAGTTATTTTCAAAATCTTTTTCAAAGGTCAGTTTGACTCGCAAAAAGTAAAAATTTTGCGATGATAACAACCACATTTGGATTTTTCTTGTTAGAGTTTTAATTAGAGTAAAATAAGAAAAGTCAAAGCAAAGTTTCACTTAGAACTCCTCTAGGAAAATTGCCCCTCCCTAATTTCCTAATTAATTGCTAATTATTGTTAATTAAAATCCCTATCCTTACTTCTAAAAAATATTATAAATAGGGTATAAGGGGGGGAACATCCAGCCATCTATCCATCAGCAATAGGCTCTATCCCTTGGCTCTTCCTCCAGCCCAAGGTAAAATCCCTCTCTCTCATGCTTATTTTGATTTTTCTTTTCTTTTTCTATAGTGCTGCCCTCCCCCTTCTTTTCCCTTCTTCTTCTTCTTTAATCTGGTTTTTTTTTGTGGTAGCAACAATAATTAATCTAGCTGCAGATAAACCCTCATCTCCTTGGTCTTTTCATATTTTTTTATTGATTTTATCTCAACCAACAAGAAGGTAGAGATTCGACCTTTCATAGATCGAATCCCTCTTCCAATCGGCTACATCAATCACATGCTGTTCTCATTTCTTTTTATTTTATTTATAAGCATCATAGATTTAGATTTATATCATTTCATCCATACAAAATCACAAAAATATTGCATCTGTATTTTCTTTTTCATTTATGCATATTTAGATTAAGTTCTTTAATCTTGTTTAACAGTCCTACTTAAATCTTGAGTCTAGTCTCGCATTAGTATCATTATTTTATGTACATATTTTCATTGTTTCGATCTGAATTTTTTATGAGGGTTATATTCATATGTTTGCATGAATCTGGAAAATTTTCATGATTTTTTACAGTCGTTTACTATTTTATTTTCATACAAAATCAGAGGCTATTTTTCTTGAATCATCAAACATGTTCAGATCTAGGATCATCTTGCCGGAGTCGTATCTCTCTAACCAAAGATGATCTCTCTGATCCGTAAAAATTGATCGATCCGTCTGCATGTCTAGTTTCTGTCTTGTGATTTTGGTAATTTTTTATGATAGTCTGCTATTTTATTTTAACCCAAAACTAGAATCTGCTTTTCTTGAATCGTTAGGCATTATACAGAATCAGGTGCATCTTGCTAGAATCATATCTCCCTAACCGGAGATGCTTTTTCTAATCCGTAAAAAGGAATCTTTTTATTGTTATATCTAGTTTATTTTTTGAAAAAAATCATGAATTTTTATCTCTGTTTGTTATTTTATTCTAGACTGACACCATGACAGGTACAAATAGCCTATTCAGCAACCTATTTTCACTTTTAAATTTAATATCTATTTCCATCATATTCATTAAATTTATTTTTTAATTATATGATATTTTTAGGGTTGTTAGGATTGTTCATGTCAATTTTCATGATTTTTGAAGGTCATGTGATATGTTATCTTACTGTTTTGCAAAAACTGGTTTCTTGTAGGATCGAGTTATGCAAAAATACAAGAATAATCAATCTTTTCTTATTTATTTTATTATTTTCATAAATAGTTTTTATATTTTTAGAATCTAAGTATTTTCTTGATCATGTCAGGGTACTATCCACCTGATTTGGCATCATTTTAATTTCGTTTGGTCTTCGGATTAAGCATATTTCAAAACTGTTTTTTGAAACCCCTGGGTTTTAATACTGTTTTTGCAATTATTCTCAACTTTTAGGGGTATTTTGGTCTTTTTGTCTTTAATTATGAATTTCTAATTTTACAATCAGCTTAGTTTTATATTTTATTAAATCATGCATCATCATTTATTTTATTTAGAATTCTTATTTTATGAATGCATGGGAAAAAGCTTATTTCAGGATAAATATCCATCAATTTCCAGATATTATTAGATAAATCTAGAAAAGCCTATATTTTTCTACTAACCTGTTTGCTGATTTTATAGAAAAGCTCAAGATTTTATTTTCTTTATGTTTCATTTTTCTTTTATTATTCAATTATTCAATGTAAATTATAATCAAATACCAAAAATAGTGGAAATTTTCTTTATTTATTTTGTCATAGATAGATTGCATTTGCATATAGTTTATTTTTTTTAATTATTAATTACTATGGTTTGTCATGCATATGCACATTTTTAAATTCCACAATGGTGAAACACAAATAGCACGTGCACCTTCTTCTAAGAAGTTAATAAACTTAGTAGAATTCGTATTTGTGGCCATAGTCAGAATACGAATGAAATTCAGATTTATTAATTTCTTTTAAGTTACAAAAAGCCTATAATCTTAGGCTATTTTTCAAAATCATTGCATACTTTTAATCTTTCAAAATGATTTTAAAAAACCTCCCTTTTAGAATTTAAATGAAGTATATTCAAAATATATTTGTAGCCATAGTCATAGATATATGGCAGATTCATTTCATCTGAATTCTCTAAGGCACAAAAACCCTTTTCATCAAAAGAATTTAAAAAAATAAGGGAATTTATCAATGATATTTCTTAAATCTTTCAAAATAGAATTTCGACAAATTGCATCCATGCATCATTTAGACTTAGGTTGCATCATAGTGCCACATGCCCAATCATTTGGTTCTTCCTTTCAAAATTTTGATTTCTTAAAATATCTCCTTTTCAAAGTAGTTCCAGGCATGCACATGTTTTTCAATAAATTTTTCTAAATCATGTCACGTGTATGATTTCATTCTGCATTCTAGGATTTAGAATAATCACTTAGACATTTAAATAAAACAAGGTATATTGTTCAATCTTTGGTTTGATTACCCCTGATTAAGGCGTCAGAAACGGTTGAACCTCGTACCGACAGGCGGGTCCCCTCTCCTAAGATTTTTCCATATTTTTCAAAACGGAGGTGAGTTTTTCTTAAACTTTTTCAAACGGTCAATTGACTTGCGAAAGTAAAATTTTGCATGATAACAGATGCATGGATGATACTTCGGTTCATGGCTCATTATCTAGAAAGTGTCCCCACAAGTATCCAAAAGATTTTCAAATATGTGTGGTGGCTAATCTCATTCCTAGCAGAGAAAAAAGCCATTTAAGGGTCTAGAGGGGTCGACTTTTAGGAAATGTTGTGGGAAAGGTCATAGATGAAACCATTTTCCTCAGACCTCCCAATTAAGCATGACTTCTCATCCATTGATCTCATAGATGATAAAGGGTCACCAGAGATCCGTCTGGCTGAATATATAAAATGTAGCACTCTATTTAGGGAACCTATATTAGTGTTGTGATATTAGTAGTTTTGCTATTTTTTTGTCATTTTCTTTGTTCATGAGCATGAATGTTAGATCATGTATGCAATGCATTTTGTGCATTTTTATGAGTTGTAAACATTGAGACACGTGGAATCTCTGTAGAGCCAGTACAATACAACATCAGGTAAGATTCCATAGTGCGGATCAGGTAACTTCTATATTCCTCCTAGTTCTTTTGTTTCTCATGTATATTCATATAGTTTCATGCAAGCATGGGGAGTGCCACTGAGGACAATGTCATTCAAGCATGGGGGAGGGTGTAATTTGCACACCCAAAGTTTTTTTATCTTTGTACTTGCATATTGATGAAAACTCATAAAAAACATGCTTTTAAGGAATGAGTTTGACCTTATATAAATACTTTACATAATCAAATATTTTTAGAGAATTTTTAAGCCCCATAAAATTTTTTTCTGACACTGATATAGAAAAAACATGGTTATTTATATGGATTTTAAAGAAATGGTGATAGATGCATGCTAAAGTTCATTCTGAATTATAAGTATGAATATACATAGTTTTATTTTTGAAAACTAAGCAAATAAACAAACATTGAAAATAAGAGCTCAAAAAGTGAAAAAGATCATATGTTTAGTTGGTTGATCTCTTCGTATTTTCCACTAGCTAAGCTCAAACGCAAGTTAAAGTGTTTGAGTTCCATGTTGAAAAAGATAACGAAGGAAGTCACTCCTTTATCTAAGTTAATATCCGTGGCCTATTTTGTTCGAGCAAGTAGAGCCTAAGGGGTGTTTACACCTGGTGCCCTAAAGTCATCTGGCTTAGGAGCCACTGACCCGAAAGCCCATTATATGAACTTTATAGAGAGCCTAATAGATATTGACATTGCACATGACAAGAAGCAAGCTATACGTAAAACTATAGAAATGGAAGGTTTAGTGACTCGAGCAATTAAGTCTGAGGGATACTTTGTAACTGGTGCCCTAAAGTCATCTGATATGGGAGTATCTAACCCAAAGCTCGTTACACGAGTCAAAAAAATTGGAAATTAGAAATTTGACATAATGCTCAATAAAAAGAAGAAAAAAATGTGAAAAAATTAAAAAATAAAGGAAAGAAAAGTTAAGAGCATAAAGATTAAGTTCACTGCTTAGGAATAAATATTTAGAAAACCTGTGCAAAAAATATATGAGTGAAGATAAATAAACAATAACATGTGTGTATTTGATTTTTCGAGAATAAAGCATAAATGATTATAGTTTTTCTTAGAAAAGTAAAAGAAACAGTTTTACTCTATGGTGGCATGTAAAAGGCTCTAATTATGTTTTGAAAGTGTAATGGCTTGAAATATTTGTGAAGACAAACTCCTTAACTGCCTAATACTTTTTGAAGTTTAAATCTTTATTTATACATGACAGAGATGTTTGTGGGTAGTATCACTGCAAACCTTCATGAGACCTTACTCGTCCATTGGGGAAACCCAGAGGTTTAAAGGGCTTGTTGCATATGCTAAATGCAACCGAGATTCCTATGAAAGTGAGTTAGTCGTTTGTTTTTTGTTTAGGGTCAGTTTGCTCGAGGACTATCAAACGATAAGTGTGGAGAAATTTGATTATGCATATGTTTTGCATTTTATTCATACTATTTTATGCATGAATCCAATAAAAATTATATTAAAAACTCATTTTTATTAGTGTTTTTGAGAAACTCTTTAAATTTAAAATAAAAAAAAATCCCTGCATTTTTCAATGTTTAGTTTTGTTTAGAACTTTTTAATTCTTAGTCTAATTAGTTTAGAAGTGTTTAATTAGTATTTCATTCAGTCTAGAAGTCCTTTTTGTGAAACATATTTTTTTAGAAGTACTATTTTGATTTTTTAAAAAATTAATTGGATTTTTCTGAAAAACATATAACCTAAATTTTTTTAGTATAAATAGTATGTTTTCAGCCATGGAACACATTTTTTCTTTTTGAGAAAACATAGGCCTCTTCGCCCTCTTCTCTTCTCTTCCTCCTCGTTCTCAATCGGTTCTCCCTCATTCTCTTTCTTTCTCCCCCATTTTTGTCTTGCTTCTAACCTTTTTCTGGCATCAATTCTTCTTACCCCCTCTCGACGGAGGCACGTGTAGCTCAAAGGTAAGATCACGTTCTTTTTCTCAACCCCTTTATCATAAATAGATCAGAAGCTATGTTTCTTCTCCCCTGTCTCTCCATAGTTTTATAGTTTTAGTTCCTCAATACATACATCATATCATTGCATATTTAGTGCATATAGATTAGATTAGTTTTATTTTTAATATCTGAAAATATAAAAAGAAAAAAACATATAAAATAGTTTAGTGTAGTCATTTTTCTTGATTTGCATGCCGAGTTAGATAGTAGTATTTTTTATATTGTTAATTCATAATTTCAAAATTACGCCAGCTACTATTTTTATCAGAATTAATTAGTTACTTTCATTAGACATAAATTAGTGTAATTAAAATTTAGTTTAGATTTAATCATGTTAGCCGATTATGGTTTCTTGTTTTAATTTTGATTCTTTTCAATATTAGATTGTTAGATCTTGTTTTTCTTTTTTTCACTCATCTATTTATGTTCATTAGGTGCATTTACATTCAGTTAAATCACATTTTTATACTAATCTAGTAAATTTAATTGTGTTAATTAGTTTTTACTCAAATTATTATAATCTAGATAATCTATAGTTAATATAAATAGAATAAATAGAATCATTTTGTTCCAACCGATTAGAATAGATGAATTTATTTCTTTATTAATTAGTTAATTTGTTAAATTTGATCTATATTTTTACTTCCGGTAATTAGTTAGATAATTAATTGCTTAATTATTAAATTAGTTTCTTATAATTAGACAAATTTAATTAGATTATCGTTAAGCAATTTCTCCTTTTTTTTATAACTTTTAATTCACATTAATTATGTTTTCAGGTCTATTAGTTAAAAGTAAGTAAGTTTGAATTCATTAGAAACTAGTTCAGATCAGTTAGTTTAGAAGTAATTAAATTAGTTTAACCAAATTCCTGTTATTTCATGGTATCATTTTTTTGGAGTAGTCAATATTAGATTTCTTTGATCATACTAAGCTATAGACAAATTGTACTTTAATTCATTAGTTAGTAGTTTAATTTATGCATGTTAGTTTAGTTTTATTTGAGTCATGCTATTAGTTTAGTTTATTTGTTTTGTTTTATTTTATTTCAACCTTGAAAACCTCGTTATATTAGTTTGATAAATATTAGCCGATTATTGTTTTTATTTTAAGTTAGTTCTTATTAGTTTTCATTATTTATTAATGTTAGATTAATTAATTAGTTAGTTATTTATATTAGTTTTAATTCCTTTCTTGATTTTCAGCTAGTTTACTTTTTTGTCTTTAGTTAATTTGTTAGTAGTTTGTTACATTTGTTAGTTTCTTGATAGTTAGTTTTGCTATTTTGTCATTTAGTGCTTTAGTTTATTACATGCTAGTTCATAGTTGTTACATGTAGTTAGTTTGTTATAGGTAGTTAGATTCTTGTTTTTATGATTTTTTATCAAACTAACATTAAATTTTTGTCTAGTTTTTCTTGGTTTTATTTTCATTTTGTGATTTTGTTTTGTAGGAAAGCGGTTGGACGTGTGGTAATCCCTCAAAAGTATTCCCAAAGCGCTCTGTGAGGTCCCCAAAAGGCCCCTTTGAGCCCCTCAGGGAGCCCTTAATAAGCAAAGAAATATCAAATAAAGCAGAGGCATCAAAAGGGACTAGAAGTTCAAGCATTGAAGACCCTTTCTCTTTTATTTTTAGCTTAGGGTTTATTTTATTTAATTCACTAGGTTTATAATAAGGCCACTTTATTACTTTTTTTTGTTTAAGCCCTCCACGGAGCGCCATACTCTTAGTTAATTAATTAAATAAGTCTTTTATTTTTTAAGGCAATAAATAGTAGATTAGTTTTATGTGAAATACAAAGTTTTCTCCCGTTCCCTGAGATCGACCTGGACTGCACCACTTGTGTAAGCAGTTTTTTAGTATTTGGTGTCTAGCTTTCATACTATTTTTATTGAAAATATTGTTTCAAAAATCTATTTCATAAAACTTACACCAGGGTACACCTAGGCGTCATGCGTCAGGAGACCTGATGTAGGGGAACCACATTACATGATTAAGGCTAATGTGATTCAAATGATACCTTCTTTTTATGGCCTATCATTAAAATCCCTACCGGCATCTCGATGAGTCCCTCGAGATATGCTTTACAATGAAGATCCAAAATTTTGGGGACGATGCCGCAAAGTTGACCCTCTTCCTATTTTTATTGAAGGACAAAGCCAAGTATTGGTTGAAGTCCTTAGACACTATAGAAATAGGGTCCTGGGATCAAATGCAGAAGGAGTTCTTGAAGTACTTTCTTATTGGTTGCACGAATCAGTTTAGGCAAGCCATTACCTGCTTCACATAGCTAGATGGTGAGCAATTTTATAAAACCTGGGAGAGGATGAAGGATCTCCTTAGGAAGTGTCTCCACCACCAGGTGCTAAAATAGTAATTGGTTTAGTGCTTCTATGACAGTCTATCTAAGTGAAATCGTCAGATGATCAATTCTTCTTGTGGGGGTACTTTCATGTTAAAGAGCAAGGATGAGGCATTGCGTTTATTTGATACTTTAAGTGAGAATAAATTTCATCATGTCTCTAGCTCATGTGCTGAAAGAGCCACACCAAAGATTGTAAAGAAAGGTGGTGCTCTAGAGGTTGGAGAAGCAACTGAGTTATGAAACAAAGTGGACTTGATCACTCAGAAGCTAGATCAACTTCTTGCTGGCCCATCACCTACTCATATAGTGTATGCTCTGTGCACTAGCATGACACATGTTGTTACTGAGTGTCCTTCAGCATCTCAGTACCCAAAATTTGTTCAAGAACAAGTTCAGACTGCTTAGGGATTTGCCAAACCCATGAACAATCCATTTTCTTCTACTTATAATCGAGGTTGAAGAAATCATCCTAACTTCTTATGGAAGAACCCATAAGCTTCAGTTCCTATCCCTCCAACCCAGTAGGTTAGGCCTAGTGCATTCACTCAGATCTATCAAAGGCCAAGCTATCCCCCGTCTTCTCTTATGTTCCCCACAGTCGCTCCTCAGAAGACCACCCCACAGTTGTCCTTTGAGGAGAGACTTCTCTAGGCATTTCAGTAGGTGAAAACCTCCAATCAAAATGTTTTTGATAAGTGCAATCAAGTGCTAAACTTCCACACTCAATTGATAGCCAAATTAAAGATACAGATGGGATAGTTAGCAAGGGCATTAACTAGGAGGAATGAGGGTAGTCTACCAAATCAACCTGTCATGAACCCCAAGGGCAAGGATTCCATGTCTTCTAGCCTGTATATGACAGACCTTCACCAACAACAGGCTAAGGTAGTTATGGCACTTAGGAGTGGATGAGAATATCAGTCAGTCCCGAGAGAGACGACAGATGAGCCAGGCGAGACCATGCCTTCTACTTTGGATCAGTTGTTTACAATAAAGAAAGGTAAAGATAGAGGTGAGACTCCTAAGAAGGAAGAGGATCCCCCAATGTATGTTCCTAAACCACCCTATCCCAAAGCCTTGGAGTCTCCAGGAGGCATTAGTAAGCAAGGGGTTAAGATGCAAGAGATGCTTGAAATTTTCAAGCAAGTGCAAATCAACCTTCCCCTGCTTGATGCCATTCAGCAAGTGCTGACATATGCCAAGTTTTTAAAGGAACTTTGCACGCAGAAGCATAAATCAAGGGGCAAGGTTCTCTTGACAAAGTAGGTGAGTTCGGTGCTTCAACACCAAACTCCACCTAATCTTAAGGACCTGGTGCCCGTATTATCTCATGTGTTATAGGGAATATCAAGTTTGAGGAGCACTGTTAGATATTGGGGCAAGTGTGTATATATTACCAAAATATTTCTATGATTTATTTGGATTGAGAGAGATGAAGCCAACTCCTATGACCCTGCAGCTAGCAGATCGTTCTATCAAGGTTCTGAGAGGAATCCTAGAGGACATGCTAGTTAAGGTAGATGAGTTTTATTTTTTAGTCGACTTCATTATCTTCGATATGGAAAGCGTAGATAGCCAATGTCAGACTGATGATTTTGGGCTGACCACTTTTGGCAATGGCTAATGCATGTATTAACTATCATACCAGAGCGATGGATATCTCATTTGGCAACAAGAAAGTAAGATTGAACATCTTTAATGCTGTCGTGGGACCCGCTAAAGATGAGGCCTGCTTCCATGTGGATATTGTTTGGGATTTGATGGAAGAAAATTCTAACTTGTTGTTGAGTAGAGATCCACTTGATGTATATTGTACAGTAGAAGATAGCCTAGAGAGGGAGTTTATAGATGTGTCTTCGATTGTGTCGAGTATCGTTCCTTAGAGAGGAGGATTTTAACCTCTCCTTGCATTAGCTGAGACACTAGCCAAGTCTTCAATTGATTGTCCTCTAGAGCTTGAATTAAAGCCTTTACCAGCTTCACTCAAATATGCATACCTCAAAGACAACCATATGTTGCTAGTTATCATCTATCTAAACCTCACTAAGGATCAAGAGAATAGATTGATTAAGGTTATGCACAAGCACAAGGCATCAATTGGTTGGGCAGTGGCAGATCTTAGAGTGATAGATCACTCCTTTTGCATGCACATGATACACTGTGAAGAAGGATTTAAGCCTGTGCGAGACATGCAGAGGAGGCTGAATCCCAACATGAAGGAAGTGGTCAAGAAAGAAGTGGTCAAGTGGCTTAATGCAAGGATAATTTACCCTATCTCAAATAGTTAGTGGGTGAGTCCAGTTCAGGTGGTCCCTAAGAAGTCTGGACTCACAATAATTGAGAATGATAAGAGGAAGAATATTTCTATGAAGACTACAATAGGGTGGCGAGTCTGCATTGATTATAGAAAGCTTAATGTAGTAACACAGAAGGACCACTTTTCATTGCAATTCATTGATCAGATCTTGAAAAGACTTGATGGGCAGAGCTACTTTTGTTTTCTAGATGACTATTCAAGATACAACCAAGTAGTAGTACACCCTGATGACCAAGAGAAGATGGCATTTACATGTCCTTATGGCACCTTTTCTTTCAGGCGTATGCTATTTGGGCTTTGCAATGCCCCAGATACATTTCAGCGGTGCATGAGGGTGATCTTCTCAAACATGGTGGATGATATTATGGAGATTTTTATGGATGATTTTTCAGTTTATGACTCTTCTTTTGATGACTATCTTCATAAATTGACCAGAGTGCTTAAACGGTGTATGGAGACGAATCTTGTTTTGAGCTGGGAAAAGAGCCACTTTATGGTCCAGGAGGGGATTGTGCTCAGGCATATTGTATCCAAGAGAGGGATAGAGGTAGACCGAGTCAAGGTGAAGTCGATTTCACGACTGACCCCACCTACTACTGTGAGGCAGGTGCAGTCATTTCTAGAGCCTACAAAATTTTATCGACGATTTATTAAGGATTTTAGCAAAACTTCAAGACCATTGTGTGCTTTATTGGATAAAGATCAGCCCTTTGATTTTGATGAGTGCAGGAGAGCATTTGAGGCACTCAAGGATGCATTAACTACTACACTGATTCTAAGGTCTCTAGATTGGACATTATCATTTGAGATCATGTGTGATGCATCCGATTATACCATAGGAGCCATTCTAGGATAGAGAAATGATAGGAAGCCCTATGTGATTTATTATGCTAGCAGGACTCTTTCGAATGCTCAAATGAATTATACCACGACTGAGAAAAAGCTACTCGATGTAGTTTTTGCATTAAACAAGTTTAGGTCTTATTTACTTGGCTCCAAGGTGGTTGTCAATTAAGACCATGCGGCACTGAAATACTTGCTCAATAAGAAAGACACCAAACCTAGGCTCATTTGGTGGGTCTTGCTATTACAAGAGTTAGAGCTCGACATTCAAGATAAGAAAGATAGTGAGAATATAGTAGCCGACCATTTTTCTAGGCTGATGTAAGCACCCCAAATTTTCCTCATTCATCCTCATACACTCCTTTTCAGCTGATGCCAGTCTCTTTAGGAGTCTAGCCTCAGGTCGATTCCAATTTAGGTGTCATTTCACCCCCTTTTCATTAGAAAAATTACCATTTTATCCCTAGGTCACCTTAGATCCTTGTCAGTCAGAGTCGACCAAGCTCATTTTTAAGTTCAAAACAGTTAAAATGTCTATCATTTCTATCTCATCTGAGCTCACGATGAGCGAATCCAATTCATTTTTTACCATTTTGGCTAAAATTGGTTCATTTCCTAAAAAATGAGCTCAATTCTAGCTCAAATTGTAGTCAATTGTTCTCGAGTCAGTTAATCCCAGTCGACCTTATTTCCTTGAGTCTAACTGTGATCATCGCAAAATTTTTCCTCTCGTAATATTTTCTCTTTTCCTTCTCTTTTCCTTTCCAATCTCTATTTCCTCCTTTTCGAAGGGAGAAAATAAAAGACAGAAAGAAAGAAAGAAAGGAGAGAAAAGAAGAGAAAAGAGGAGAAGAGGAATTCTTTTGCGGAGTCTCACTTGACCTTAATTTTGAAAGTATTTGAAATAACTCGCCTCCATTTTGAAATATTTGCGGGAAAACTGGGAGACGGGATCCGCTCGTCGGTACGAGGTTCGACCGTTCCTGGCGCCTTTACCAGGGGTAATCGAACCAAGGGTCGAATTTTATGCCTTTTGCTTTGCTAAGAAATTATCTAAGAATTTATTCTAAGTCTTTAAATGCACAAGAAATCATGCTTGTGCAAATGCAAGGATGTATGCTCTTTCGAAAATGATTTGAAAAATTCCCAAATATTTCTGAGATGAATCTGATGATAGTAGTGAAGAAATGGTTTCTAACTTAGAACTTAAGATTTAAAGTTCTAAGTTTTTGGAAATAATCAAGAGCTTGGGAAAATAAATCTGGATTTAGAAAGAGATGATTTTGAAGTTTGAGATAAAAGAAGAAGAAAGGAATTTTCAAAGTCATAAATGGACTTTGAATTTAGAATTTTGGATGAATATTTAAAAAAAAATTGAATTGAATTCTAGCTTTTGAAGCTTTGAAATCAGAATAAAATGTGAGAAATCAAAGTAGAATTGAGAAGTAAGATTGATTTGAAAGTTGGGAATTCGAGATAGAATTTGAATCCAAAGTCTGGATTTTAAATCGAGATCAAAATTTGGATTCTGGATTTTAGAGTTTGAAAATGGGAATTGGATTTAAGAATTGGAGATCTGAGATGGAATTGGATACTGAAGCCTAGAAATGGATTTTGGATCTGAAGTCTGAGATCCAAGATGAGATTGGATTCTGGATCCTAGAACGAATTTGGATCTGAAGTCTGAGATCCAAAGTAGAATTGGATTCTGGATCCTAGAATAGATTTAGATCTGAAGTTTAAGATCCAAAGTATAATTGGATTCTGGATCCTAGAATTGGAATTTGGATATGTAATCTGAGATCCAATGTAGAATGGGGATCTGGATCCTAGAATGGATTTTGGATCTGAAGTCTGAGATCCAAGGTGAAGTTGGATTCATACTTGGAAATCTGGATCCAAGTTGAGATTAACTTTGGATTTGGGCTTTGAAAGTCCAAATGGGACTTTTGAATACGGATCTTGGTTTTAAAAAACCCAGATTGAATTTAAAATTTGGGAAAGGTCAAGCTTTTGAGATTCAGAATCAATCTCAAACTGTGGTTTTTGAATTTGAGGATAAGAAGATGAACTTGATTTTGAGAATGAATCAAAGATTTCAAAGTTTTAAATGAAACTTTGAAATTGAATTTTTGAATTGAATTGGAATTTTGGAGTTTGAAAAATGGTTTTGAAATTCCAAAGTCAAATTGGACTTTAAATTTGAGATGAAATTGGAATAGAAATAGAAGCTTGAGGAAAGATGTTCAAAATCACTTGGGTTTTTGAAAGAAAATTTTGAAAATATTGATGCAATTCTATCCTAAATGATGAATGAATTTAAAGAATTTTGAAATTGGAATTTGAAAAAAAGCTATTCCATTCTTTAAGTGAATTAAAATAAGATTGAAGATATAATACATTCTTGACTATGGTCATTGAATGTATTACATAATAATCTATATTTAAATTCAAGAGAAGAATGAAATACATTTTGGTGCTTTTATAGAATTTAAAATGAAATGAACCCTCAATATACCCTGACTAGGGCCATTAGTATATATTTTGAGTTAATTTTAAGTTAAATTCTGAAAAAAGAAGAAAATATTTAAGGAAAATATGATGAATTTTGAAAATGGATCCAGTGTGGATCCAGTGTTATTTTATAAAAGATAAAAATACTAAGTCTTGTTTACATCCCGACTATGGCCGTTGATGTAGATCATCAACTTAGGATTAATTTACCTCTTATGAAATGGTGCACGTGCCATTCATGTTGCCATTTGTGAGAATTTGAAAAATAAAGGCAAAAATGCATGAAAAACAAGTAATTCATGATATTTATAATGCTCATTTATTCTACCTAAAGCAGAAAATGTAAATTCTCATTAAAGTCTAACTATTACAACTCATAAAATCAAATTTTCAACTTCAAATGATAACTTTATCCACATATTTCCTGCAAAACAACCGGGTTAGTAATGAAAAGAGAAGAAAAATCACATATATCATATGGAAATCAAGTAGTGAAAAGAGGCTTATATGCCAAAGACATATATGACAAAAGGATGAAGAATATTATATGTATGTATGCATATATGTATATATATACGTGCATACCTATATATATATATATATATATATATATACCACCGATGACACATATGTAACATAGATAGATGAGAGTGATGCTGGCATCTACAGATTAGGAAGAAATGCTATTGGTATATTGCAATGTTATTTTACATGTGTTTTGGAAAAAGGAATACAGCACGGTGAAAGCTGCTGTGGAGAGGCCAAACTCCTATCAGACCCTTCCCCACCAGTGACCATTGTAATGAGGCTTAGTGGATTGGCAGTCGTTGGTCAGGACCTTGTATGAGCCAGATAAAGCAAGCTCAACGACTTATTTTGCTGATTAAACTATGCAGGAAATGGTGTGCTAGTAGTGCAGGGGATGGTTGATATAAATGATATGCTGGTAGTGCAGGGGATGGCTGATATAGCTAGTGGGACAATGGTGTGCTGGTAGTGCAGGGAATCACAACAATGTTTACCACTGTTGTGAGCATACATGGGATATTGAGAATGGATGACATAGATGGAGTGTGCTAAAGATATAAGGGGCTGTGATATATGACAGTGGGTAATATGTTACAAGATCCCCATGACGGCAGTGAACTAGTTGGGGGTTTTTGCACCATGGTGCTGTAATGTTACATGGAAGCTGCTAGTTGGTTGACAAATGTAGGTGACAGAAGGATCACAACAGGTTTAAACACTGCCAGAGGCGCAAAAATGGGAGCCACATCAGGGTTGTCATGGCTATGGATATATGAAGGGCTATAACAGTGCTTGACACTGTTATAGATGGGTAAACACCACAAAATCTGTGACGGCTTGAGACATTCCAGTTTGCTATATTCAAAAACCCAATTTACAAATAGTACACACAATACAGTTTGTTGTTGAGGTAATGAGAATATGCACAATATAGTTTCCTATGCTCATAACATGCCCCTATGATAATGTGCCTATATTTACAAACAACACTATTATTTTTTTACTGAACACACTTACAATATCAAAATTTCGGACAATAAATAACCCGAGAAAAACTTACCTAGTTGGTCCCTTTCTTAGACCACATGTATTCATCTTAACCAAATAAAATCAAGTTGTATCTTGATGGGTAATGTACATGGCGAAGCAACGTAACAGGGAATTAACATGGCAGGTGGAGAAAACATAAGAAGAAGAGATTGATAAATTACCTTCAGCCTTTTTGGCTTATCGCAAATTTTGGCTATCAGCACCTCACTGCAAAATATATGACAGGTGAATATTTAAACTTCAAATACATAGTGTCATATACAAAAGATAAAAGGGACTGTGAAATTCCGAAGCAGATTCATTGCAGCATAGCTGCTGGGGAAATTTGCAAATCCAAATTGAGTTGCATCAATCGACTTTCATAGTAATAACTCTGAAACTGATCCTGAAGACAGAGGCAAGCATGCAGATGATAAGCACGATACTCAGGTGCAAGGTATATACAACATAAGGCAATATGCAGGAAACGTAAATAAAGAAAATACAGAGGAGGCAAAAGTGAATATTGTAGCAGGTGCCGATTTGTATCTTAGAGAGTGTCTCAAGACGACCCTGACAGGTCTGAGAATGTCTCCTAACAAAGCACCAAATCTCGAAGGATCAGACTCTGCGATGACGACTTCAATTTGTGAGAGATGTCCACAACCTGGATTATGAATACTACTTGTGGTAATAATTATTACCACAATTAGCATTCAACTTAATAGGTTCCCACATGTCCACAACCTGGATTTACTAGATGACCCAATCCTCCGATCGAATTCGTTGTGAATCACCCGATTCATAATGAAATAACAAACGAATATCAATAGATGCTACCTTAGTTCCACCAGATTTCATAGCAGAGTCAAAACAGAATAAATTATGACAGATCTTATTATGCATCAGGTTTAATTCATAGTGGAACCTTAACAGACCACGAAAGGGAGAGGATGCACTTACAGAGAATGAGGTAATGACACCGAATATTGTTGTGATATTGATGCTAGAGGCTGAATTTACTGTTATTCAGATTGTGCATGACAGATCAAGGGCAAGCAAATGTAATGCTGGGATAAACTGAGTGTGGCTACTGTGATACAGAGAAATGTAATCCCCACAGAAATTCATCAAAGCACTCTGCATCATTTATCGATCTTGCTTCCACTGGCTAAGGGTCCCTATAGCGTGACCCTTTCAAATCTCCAAGCTCCCTCATCACTCACCTCCTTGATTCATGCCAAACACGACCACCATAATTTGGTAATGACCGTTGCTTCTCATTCCCATTTTGAAAAGCCCTTCTAGACTTACCAAAGAATGACCATTCTCAGAGCATTTTCCCCCCTCAGGGACAGCGATTTCAAAGATTCAGGTATATTCCATGGTGACTTTGGGATTGCAGCATTGCTCCTATAGTTACAAAGGGTGATAATGTATGCCCATGGATACAGAATGGTAATTAGAATTATCACAGATGACTAAGATTAGCAGGCATTCAATAAGATCTAAAACCCAAGGGTAGTAGATATATGAACAGAAGAAACCGATAACCGGACAAGAAAAAAAGAAAATAGGTATAAGCTGATAGCAAACAGGAAATGAAGCAGAAAATTACAAACTAGTGAAATCGATATATTAAAACGGATATGAAATCAAATAAATTATTGAAATCAACATTAGATAACAGTAAAGGAAGAAGCCTCACAAGATTAGAAAATATATTGTCGAACAATAGGATGTTGCAATCGAAACAAGAAAAAAAAATGCTGAAAGTTAAATAAACTGAAGAAAACCAAATTTGCAACGAGAGGAAAAGGGTGTTGGAGCTGAAGGGCTCCATTGATGTCGCGTAGGGTGGGTCGGTCCTGCTATGTGCAGGTCGACCCCACCTTTTATGCATTTTAGCAAAATGAAATGGGAGGATTAAAACGATAAAAGTGAAATTTCTGCAGAATTTTAAAACAAAACAAAAGAAACTCAAAAGGGGAACTTCAAGAAAGAATAATGCAAAATCGAAACAGCAGTGAGCAACGCAAAGAGCAGGAAAGGAAAGAGGCTACCTATCGTGATTTGATGAAAATCCGATTGCAGATGGATGGATTTGTTCTTTCAATATTCTCTGCTATCGCAGTCTGTACTATGGTCAGTAGTAAGAGATGCTTCTGCAATGGCTGATCGACTTCCAGTTGTTGGGAGTTCCTGATTTGCAGAGACTCCTAGTTGCTAGGGTAATCGATCAACATTAATGTTGTAACTTATTGATGCTGTCAATCTCTTGTTGCTTGAGGGGAATCCCTCTACTGCTGAAGGAACGGAGAAGGAAAATCGTCAAGAAGAAGGAGAGAATCGGTGGAATGAAAGCAGTCGATGTATGAAGAAAAGAGGGGTGCGGGGGTGAAGGCGATGGATCCAAAGGGTTTCCGTGAGTGCCTTTTTAAGAAAGGAGGGGAAGGTTTGAGAAGAAGATCGTTGGAGATGAGCGGAGGAAGGAAGGGTTTGTGCGATGGAGGGCTTAGAGGAAGAGAGAGTTTCAGTGGGTCATGGAGGAGAGGTACGAGAGTGAAGAGAGAAAAATGGAGAGGGCGGCTCCTTTTCCTCCTTTTCCTTATGAAGGAAAACCCTAAAATAAGCTTTTACAGAGAAGCCCCTTGGATTTTCAAGATTTTACTAAGAGGGGCTCTCCTCTTAAAATTATTTGATTTTCTCGTAGCTTTCTTAATTTTTTTTTTTGGTTTTTGTATTATTTTTCAATTTTTTTGTATTTTTAGAATAAAATCCTAAAGTTTGTGAGAAAACAAAGATTAAAACTAATTTTTTTGTGTTTTTTGCAAAAATATTTACAAAAGAAAATTTTCTGAGAATTAAAAGCTATTTTGAGAAAATTTCTTCAGAAATGGGTTAGGATCCGGGTTTTAAAAAAATACGGATTTAAAACACTGGATTCAGATCCGGAATTGAATTTGAATACATCAATATGGGATTTAATTCAGAAAATCTGAAAAATGACTGAAATTTAGCTTTGAAATAGCTTTGATCTTCTCAGAAGATGGAATTAGGGGCAAAAGGGTCATTTTGCAAATCTTTGAAAAATTTGGGGTGTTCACAGATGCCCCTCTTTGCTACTAAGCCGGTTGAAAGCCGAGCTTAGTGGCAAAGATAACACTCCAAATTTTGAAAATGCCGCAGTCAGCAGATATGAATTGGGTGTGGAAGAATTAATTTTGAAAATATGGCTTCTCAGGCTTAGAACCTTATCCTGAATGGTTTTGGGGAGATGAAATCCTCGAGAATGATATGATTGAGTAGAGAATGAGTAAATCGTGATGGGACTTTGGATGGAAATTCTGAAATGGTGGGAAATGAGAATTTTGATCAGGTCTCATGGGTGAGACGAGATACTCTTTTTTGGAATGATTCAGGTTTAGCCCTTAACCTGAATGAGACGAAGATATGTCAAGATGAATTAGATGAGGAATGGAATTCATGAGAACTTTGATGGGACATTTTTGGAGAATGTCTCATGAAATGAAGCTCAAGTAGGATCCTATCCTGGATGGATATACAAAACATGGGTTCCCTGATGGGAAGAACCATGATGGGATTTGGAAGAAAACATCTCGAGGAATCTCGATGGAACGAGTCTCAGGTTTAACCCAAACCTGCAAGGAGGATACCTCGCAAAGCGAGGTTTCGGGTTAACTCTTAGTCTGAATAGAAAATCTACCATACGGGTTTCTCAAATGGAGAAACCATAATGGGACCTTCGGAACTTGGACAAACAAATCCGAAAGGGGTTTTACGAGAGGAGAAAAATATAGGGTTCCCTAAAGCTTTGAAAAAGGGGAAGAAATTGGGCGTCTCATTGCTGAGACTGAAATAGCTTTTGAAATATATGACCTCTCGCAGATGGTTCAGGTTTGACCCTTATCCTGAGTGGGAGAAATCTACCATACAGGTTTCTCAAAAAAATGGAGAAACCATAATGGGACCTTCGGAATTTGGACGGACAAATCCGAAAGGGGTTTTTGCGAAAGAAAGAAATATAGGGTTCTCTAAAGCTTCTAAAAGGGAGAAGAAATTGGGTGTCTCATTGCTGAGACTGAAATAACTTTTAAAGTAAATGACCTCTCGCAGATGGTTCAGGTTTTGACCCTTATCCTGAGTGGGGGAAATCTACCATACAGGTTTCTCAAAAAAATGGAGAAACCATAATGGGACCTTCGGAATTTGGACGGACAAATTCGAAAGGGTTTTTTGCGAAAGGAGGAAATATAGGGTTCCCTAAAGCTTCGAAAACGGAGAAGAAATTGGGCGTCTCATTGCTGAGACGGAAATAGCTTTTGAAATCAAATGATCTTTCGCAGAAGGTTCAGGTTTGACCCTTATCCTGAGTGGGTCGTCCATACGGAATTCTTTCAATGAGAAAACCGTGATGGGACAGGAAGAGATACTTTCTTCAGAGGCAACTCTTTTTGGGAAATATAAACAACGCTAGGTTGCATCAAAATGGATATTGAATGTTTATTTTATTTTTGGAATAGCTAGAAAACTTTGCCAATAAGATAAAATCATAATAGATTCAAAATGCTTGGAAATACGCACGTATGTGTAAAAGATATTTCCTCTTTTACCTAGAGTATTTCCTCCAATGAGGTTAACTCCTCAGTTCTAAGAGTCAAATTCAAAATTTTAGCGCTGGTGATTTTCTTCAAGGAAGCTATCCATTTCCCTGATATGAGAATAGAATAAATATTCTTAATTTCATAAAAGCAAGTAATGAAAAGATATTGATAAAAGAATTTCGCATCAGAAAAAGATGACTTCTGGAAACTTTGGCAGTTTGATATCTAGGTGTTTCACGATGATCTTTTTGCACTCTTATTGAGTCATTGGGCTTTCTCGGTTTTTCACATCATCCTTCATTTGGATGTCCTGACTTTTCTCTCTTTTTCAGGGAAGGGTACGTCACAAACTCCTTCATCTTGGAGATGCTCCGATCCTTCTTTTTCTCAGGGATTATATATGATGACATTGTCTCAAAAGGTCTTTAGATGATAGCAGAAATCAAATATCTTTTAGGGTTTGTCGGTAGGCTTATCACACTCGCCTTCATCTTGACGGTGATCTGATCTTTCCCTGGAAGGATCCTTCACAAACTCCTTCATCTCGGAGATGATCCAAATCTTCTTTGGCCCCGGGGGTCTGCTCGCATATTCGTCTTCATCTTGATGATAGTTGAGAGATCCCTTTTGCGGATATTTGATTGCAACTTTAAACGAATGAGAAGATATGGGTCGAGTGAATTCTTTCTATAGCTCGAGATATTTCCACTGCCTGATTGCCAGAAAGTCATTTTAAAACATGCGCCATAGCCAGGATCAATATCAATTTGCTTCTGGCTTTTCAACATCATTGAAGATTTCTTTCATTGATCATATCGAGGACATTTCTTACATCTTTTTGGTTGATCAACAGGAAAAGATTTGAATTTTACCTCTTTTTCGCAAAAAGTTTCACCTTTTGGAAGGAAATACAGGAGGTAATCTGAGAAAATTCTTTTCGTGCAGTAAGAATATTTAGAATCAACAAATGCTTTTAGCAAATTGGCAAAGTTTTCATGAATTCTTTGTGAAATAATCATTCAATATAGATTTTGATGAGACCTTGAGTTGCAATCTTTGATTTGAAAAATACATGACCAGAAAAAAGCTGGAACCTTTGAAATACCTGACCAGCGAAAGCTAGAACATTTGAAATACATGACCAGCAAAAAGCTGGAACATTTGAAATACATGACCAGTGAAGGCTGGAACGTTTGAAATACATGACCAGAAAAAGCTGGATCTTTTGGAAATACATGACCAACGAAAGTTGAATCTTTTGGAAATACATGACCAGCGAGATACTGAATCTTTTGGAAATACATCAGATTTAAGTCAGATCTTAAATTTTGTAAAAAGGAAAGAATTTGATCAGAACACTGAATTTAGAAGGTTACCGATGCGAGGACCGGATTTTCTAAATGAGCTCAACATATGATTGAAAATTTTGAGAAATAAGATGAGCTAGGAAAGTAAAATTTGATGAGAGATTCTGAATTCAATGGACCGTCACATCCTAACTGTGTGTGGTCTGTTTTCAGGATTTATCTCCTTATCCTGAACTGGGAAGGAAGGAAAGAAATACCTCGTTAGCAGGAGGTATCAGGTTTATCCCTTAACCTGAAGGGGAAAGGAAGAAATACCTCGTTAGCAGGAGGCATCAGGTTTATCCCTTAACCTGAAGGGGGCACAGAAGGATTTTTAAAGAGAATAAACCTGGATTTTTGAAATTTGAAATGAATTAGCCGGAAGGCTGGATTTTGGAAGAATGTCCCCCCTGGCAGTTGGGATTTTTTGAAAAAGAAGAGAGTCCGAGTTGGGACTCGAATCTTCAGAAAATAAAAGATAAAGAGAAACCCGAGTTTTGAAAAACTTAAATTTCTAAAGAAACAATTGTTTTCCAATGCGAGGATTGGATTCAAAAGGAAGTCCGAGTCAGGACTCGGAACTTCAAACAAAATTAATAGATGAAAAACCCGAGTCGGAACTCGGTTTTCTAAAGAAATGATTGATTTCTAATGCGATGATTAGGTTCAAAAGGAAGTCCTGGTTGGAACTCAGAACTTCGAACGAAAAAATAATAGAAGAAAAACCCGAGCTGGAACTCGGTTTTCTAAAGAAATGATTGATTTTCCAATGCGAGGATTGGATTTAAAAGGAAGTCCTGGTCGGAACTCAGAACTTCGAACGAAAAATAATAGAAGAAAAACCCGAGCTGGAACTCGGTTTTCTAAAGAAATGATTGATTTTCTAATGCGAGGATTGGATTCAAAAGGAAGTCCTGGTCGGAACTCAGAACTTTGAACGAAAAATAATAGAAGAAAAACCTGAGCTGGAACTCGGTTTTCTAAAGAAATGATTGATTTTCCAATGCGAGGATTGGATTCAAAAGGAAGTCCGAGTCGGAACTCGGAACTTCAAATGAAAGAATAGAGGGAAGAAGCCCAAGTGAGAACTTGGGTTTTTGACAGAAAGCTTTTAATCAAAAAGATTGAATTTTGAAAATTTGCCAGCGCGAAGACCGGACCTGGGATTGAGAATGACCATTTAAAGGACTAAATTTATTTGCATGTGATCTGATTTCCCCCTTATCTCGACTAGGGAGAAAATAAAATTTAAAAAAAAATGATGAGAAGAGATAGAAATTGATGGAAGATTTGACAAAAGAGAAGAATCAAGGAAATTTTATGGAAATAATCTTTGTAAAAGAATTCTCACAGGTAGCATTGTTGCTCCTATGAGGGGTTTCAGGATTATCCCTTATCATGAATGGGAAAGGAATAAAATTTAGGCCAAAGTTGATGAAAAAGCTTTGATAAAGAATTGGAAGAATTAAAATTTAATTAAGAAATAAAATTGATAACATTGGAGGAAGAAAAAGATTTAGCAGAGATTAATGAAGCTTTAAAAGAGAAAGACATTCAGGACTATCCCTTATCCTGAAGAAAGAAGGACCTCGTAGGATGAGGTTTCAGGTTTATCCCTTAACCTGAAGGGGGGGGGGGCAAAGAAGGAAAAAGAAATACCTCATGAAAAAGAAGCATCAGGTTTATCCCTTAACCTGAAAGGGTAAGAAAGAAAGAAAAAAAAAAGAAATACCTCATGGGAAAGAGGCATCAGGTTTTATCCCTTAACCTGAAAGGGTAATCTTTGAAAATAAGAATAAAGAAGAATTAATAAAATGGATAAATAATAATAAAAATTGATAAAACTGATAAAGATGGATAAACAAAAGGTTGATAAAAGTTTGAGAAAAAGAGTTTGATCCTGCCTGCATGTGGGATCTTTAAAATGAGAGAAGAAGATGAGAAAACCATTTTTTTGGAAAGAAAGATTAACCGTGAGAGCTAATCTTTGAAAGGGGATCATTCACGAGAGATCATCATGAGGGTTAATTTTTTGAAGCAATGATTTGAAAATCAATTTGTAGAAAATATGATCAACACGAGGGTTGATATTTGAATGTAATGATTCAAAATCAATTTTTTTTAGAAAATATGATCAACGCAAGGGTTGATGTTTGAATGAAATGAAATCAATTTTTGGAAAATGAGATCAACACAAGGGTTGATCTTTGAAATGCAATGATTCGAAATCGATTTGTAGAAAAATATGATCAACACGAGGGTTGATCTTTGAATGTAATGAAAATCAAAATTTGGAAAATAAGATCAACACAAGGGTTGATCTTTGAAGGTAATGGTTCGAAACTAATTTTTAGAAAATATGATCAACACAAAGGTTGATCTTTTGAATGTAATGATTCGAAGTCAATTCTTTGGAAAATATGATCAACACAAGGGTTGATCTTTGAAATGCAATAATTTGAAGTCAATTTTTGGAAAATATGATCAACACAAGGGTTGAATTTTGAAATGCAATGATTTGAAATCAATTTGTTAGAAAAATATGATCAACACAAGGGTTAATCTTTGAAAAAGGTTGTAATAAAATATTCGAACTAAAATTTTCATGATTTTTGAAAGACCCTCATAGGTAATATCATTTCTCCATGAATGATGTCAGGATTGTCCCACATTTGAGAAAGAAAAGGAATTTAATGCCCCAATGTAGCAAAAAGAAGAAAGTATTGAATATCAAAGATATAAAGAAAATCGACATTTCAAAAAGTTGATAACAAAACTGAATATTTACAAGTATTTTTAACTAAAAGAAGTCATAAAGACTGGGCTGACATGCCCCTACAAAGCGACTGACAGAAAGGGATGAAAGCGAAAAACTCTTGGCATTCTCAATCCTCTGATTGGTCTGGAAAAGGTCTGGTTGAACCTGCAGGCTGCTCTTCTCCTTCCTCTGGTACCAGAAGCTCTTTATCAATGTAGTCCTGCACAAAGTTTTGGAGGACGAAGCAGCGCTCCGTGTCATGCCCCCTCGCTCGATGAAACTTGCAAAAGCGATTCTTCCATTTCCCTTTGGTGACGGAGGGATCATCCTGCTTTGGGAGTTTGATTATTTCTTTCTCGAGCAGGTATTGGAGAACTTCTTCGATCGGCTGACCTAAAGGGATAAGCTGACGATCATAACCCCAACCTTCATGCTTTTCTTTCTTCGGCTTGCTTGACTTCTGCCGAGTGCTGACCCCTGCCTAGTAGCTGGACTGAGCTTGCATGTTTAGGAGATCCGGATGCTTTTCTCCTTCATTTTGGACAAAGAGATTTTTATCAAGGCAATCCTGAACGATATTCTTGAAGATGAAGCAATGCTCAGTGTCATGCCCTGTTACTCGATGGTATCTGCAGAACTGGTCTATATATTTTCCCATGACTGTGAAAGGGCTAGCGGCTTTTGGGAGCCTGAGTAATCCACTAGACAACATGTATTCGAGGACTTTGTCGAGCGGTTCATCCAAAGGAGTGAAATCTCTACCCTTGCTCCAATCCTTGTGCTCTGGTTCTTCTTGCTTCTTGCCTCTTTGTTGAGGACTGTATTGAAGAGGTCTGTCACGATTTTCACAATATTTCCCAATCTGACTTTTATACTTTCTCAAGTTGCTGCCCTGATTGCCTTGATTGCTGCTCCTGCTGGCTTTGGAATTTCCTATACCGATATTGCCGTGTTCATTCATGGGGAAAGTGACAGGTGCCTTTCCTTCTGTGGGAGCTTTTCTGCAATTGGCTTCAGCTTGTTCAGACAATATTTCAACCATCATCCTTTTGAATAATTGGTATATCGTAGGATCGATCTCACTTTTGTTGTCCTGAACTCCCTTTCTGACAGATTTTTTAGAATTCATTCCTTATTCTCTCTGCTTGTAACTGGGATGTTAGAGCAGTGTAATCTCTGAGCTTTGCCGGACTCAACTGATAGCGCCGATGCTCTCTGTAGAGCATAAATGGGCCTTTTAGAAAAGATCTAGGAAGAAATTTTAATAAAGGAGGAAATCATAATCTGAAAATGAAAACATCCCATTACGAGGGATTGAATTGTCACCAAAATTTGCGACAACCGCACTGTTTTTCTGAAAAAGGATAGACAAGTAAAATGTGAATAAAGATAAATTTTGAAAAGGACATATCCTGACAAAAGATGTTTTATTGTAAATGAGGGTAAGGAATAGAATATAGAAAAGAAAAATTTTGAAGAATTGCAGGCAGGATAAAAAAGAATTAGAAGAAATTAAGAGAAGAAAAAGGAAAATACACCTGGGTTTTAAAACAAGGAGGAAATTTTAAATAATATATACCCAGGGTTTTGGAAAATATAGGGAATATAAAAATATCATACAATCATAGATATACAAACAAGGATGCACAAACAGCAATCCCTAGAGGCTGACTCTAAAATGCAATATTTTGAAATGGCTTGTAGGACCTTAATCCTAACTCTAGGGTTCAGATCATCTGATTCCAATCAAGATACGCCGATATACTCAAGCCGAAGCTCAAAGTATGTGGCATAGAAATTCCTCCGGTTCTAAAGTAATGGTTTTCCCAACATCCTTGAGCACCTACCGATATACCTCGGACTATGGCCCTTAGGTACGTGGTAGGGGGCGCAAACCCAAATAAGTGGTCCAGTTGTGAGGCTCTCTCTCGAACTATGGTTCAGTGAGACAGCTCAGCAACATGAAGACCGGGACAATATAGGTAAGGAGGTTTTCAAAATATGCTCAACATGCAAGAAATCAGATAGCTCTAATGCAAGTCCTAAAGATATAGATTAAAATGAAGAGAAGCATACACTTGCATACATTGTTTGCATTCAATCCCTAAAATTGAGGAGAGTTGTATTTCAAACATAAGTCTAATGTGAACATGGAATAATCTCCTCAATATGGTCCTAACAAACCATACTTAAATCCTATATGCAAATGACATCTACTTATGACAGAGTCTAGGCTCCTAAGGTTTGCATGGAAATATAGTTGACATATGTTAGAATAAAGACTTAGATAATATCAAAGCAAAGCAAAGCAAAGGACAAGGCATTAAATTCGACCGGACGAAGACGGGTCCCATCACGGTCGCCAAAATTGTGATCATCGCAAAAATTTTTCTCTCGTAATATTCTCTCTTTTCCTTTCCAATCTCTATTTCCTCCTTTTCGAAGGGAGAAAATAAAAGACAGAAAGAAAGAAATAAAGGAGAGAAAAGAGGAGAAGAGGAATTCTTTTGCGGAGTCTCACTGGACCTTAATTTTGAAAGTATTTGAAATAACTCACCTTCGTTTTGAAATATTTGCGGGAAAACTGAGAGACGGGATTCGCTCGTCGGTACGAGGTTCGACCGTTCCTGGCGCCTTTACCAGGGGTAATCGAACCAAGGTTCGAATTTTATGCCTTTTGCTTTGCTAAGAAATTATCTAAGAATTTATTCTAAGTCTTTAAATGCACAAGAAATCATGCTTGTGCAAATGCAAGGATGTATGCTCTTTTCGAAAATGATTTGAAAAATTTCCAAATATTTCTGAGATGAATCTGATGATAGTAGTGAAGAAATGGTTTCTAACTTAGAACTTAAGATTTAAAGTTCTAAGTTTTTGGAAATAATCAAGAGCTTGGAAAAATAAATCTGGATTTGGAAAGAGATGATTTTGAAGTTTGAGATAAAAGAAGAAGAAAGGAATTTTCAGAGTCATAAATGGACTTTGAATTTAGAATTTTGGATGAATATTTAAAAAAAATTGAATTGAATTCTAGCTTTTGAAGCTTTGAAATCAGAATAAAATGTGAGAAATCAAAGTAGAATTGAGAAGTAAGATTGATTTGAAAGTTGGGAATTCGAGATAGAATTTGAATCCAAAGTCTGGATTTTAAATCGAGATCAAAATTTGGATTCTGGATTTTAGAGTTTGAAAATGGGAATTGGATTTAAGAATTGGAGATCTGAGATGGAATTGGATATTGAAGCCTAGAAATGGATTTTGGATCTGAAGTCTGAGATCCAAGATGAGATTGGATTCTGGACCGTAGAACGGATTTGGATCTGAAGTCTGAGGAATAGAAATAGAAGCTTGAGGAAAGATGTTCAAAATCACTTGGGTTTTTGAAAGAAAATTTTGAAAATATTGATGCAATTCTATCCTAAATGATGAATGAATTTAAAGAATTTTGAAATTGGAATTTGAAAAAAAGCTATTCCATTCTTTAAGTAAATTAAAATAAGATTGAAGATATAATACATTCTTGACTATGGTCATTGAATGCATTACATAATAATCTATATTTAAATTCAAGAGAAGAATGAAATACATTTTGGTGCTTTTATAGAATTTAAAATGAAATGAACCCTCAATATACCCTGACTAGGGCCATTGGTATATATTTTGTGTTAATTTTAAGTTAAATTCTGATAAAAGAAGAAAATATTTAAGGAAAATATGATGAATTTTGAAAATGGATCCAGTGTTATTTTATAAAAGATAAAAACACTAAGTCTTGTTTACATCCCGACTATGGCCGTTGATGTAGATCATCAACTTAGGATTAATTTACCTCTTATGAAATGGTGCACGTGCCATTAGTGTTGCCATTTGTGAGAATTTGAAAAATAAAGGCAAAAATGCATGAAAAACAAGTAATTCATGATATTTATAATGCTCATTCATTCTACCTAAAGCAGAAAATATAAATTCTCATTAAAGTCTAACTATTACAACTCATAAAATCAAATTTTCAACTTCAAATGATAACTTTATCCACATATTTCCTGCAAAACAACCGGGTTAGTAATGAAAAGAGAAGAAAAATCACATATATCATATGGAAATCAAGTAGTGAAAAGAGGCTTATATGCCAAAGACATATATGACAAAAGGATGAAGAATAATATATGTATTTATGCATATATGTATATATATACGTGCATACCTATATATATGTATGTATATATATACCTATATATATATATATACTACCGATGACACATATGTAACATAGATAGATGAGAGTGATGCTGGCATCTAGAGATTAGGATGAAATGCTATTGGTATATTGCAATGTTATTTTACATGTGTTTTGGAAAAAGGAATACAGCAGGGTGAAAGCTGCTGTGGAGAGGCCGAACTCCTATTAGACCCTTCCCCACCAGTGACCATTGTAATGAGGCTTAGTGGATTGGCAATCGTTGGTCAGGACCTTGTATGAGCCAGATAAAGCAAGCTCAATGACTTGTTTTGCTGATTAAACTATGCAGGAAATGGTGTGCTGGTAGTGCAGGGGATGGCTGATATAAATGGTATGCTGGTAGTGCAGGGGATGGCTGATATAGCTAGTGGGACAATGGTGTGCTGGTAGTGCAGGGAATCACAACAGTGTTTACCACTGTTGTGAGCATACATGGGATATTGAGAATGGATGACATAGATGGAGTGTGCTAAAGATATAAGGGGCTGTGATATATGACAGTGGGTAATATGTTACAAGATCCCCATGATGGCAGTGAACTAGTTGGGGGTTTTTGCACCATGGTGCTGTAATGTTACATGGAAGCTGCTAGTTGGTTGACAAATGTAGGTGACAGAAGGATCACAACAGGTTTAAACACTGCCAGAGGGGCAAAAATGGGAGCCACATCAGGGTTGGCATGACTATGGATATATGAAGGGCTATAACAGTGCTTGACACTGTTATAGATGGCTAAACACCACAAAATCTGTGAAGGCTTAAGACATTCCAGTTTGCTATATTCAAAAACCCAATTTACAAATAGTACACACAATACAGTTTGTTGTTGAGGTAATGAGAATATGCACAATATAGTTTCCTATGCTCATAACATGCCCCTATGATAATGTGCCTATATTTACAAACAGCACTATTATTTTTTTACTGAACACACTTACAATATCAAAATTTCGGACAATATATAACCCGAGAAAAACTTACCTAGTTGGTCCCTTTCTTAGACCACATGTATTCATCTTAACCAAATAAAATCAAGTTGTATCTTGATGGGTAATGTACATGGCGAAGCAACGCAACTGGGAATTAACATGGCAGGTGGAGAAAACATAAGAAGAAGAGATTGTTAAATTACCTTCAGCCTTTTTGGCTTATCGCAAATTTTGGCTATCAGCACCTCACTGCAAAATATATGACAGGTGAATATTTAAACTTCAAATACATAGTGTCATATACAAAAGATAAAAGGGACTGTGAAATTTTGGAGCAGATTCATTGCAGCATAGCTGCTGGGGAAATCTGCATATCCAAATTGAGTTGCATCAATCGATTTTCATAGTAACAACTCTGAAACTGATCCTGAAGACAGAGGCAAGCATGCAGATGATAAGCACGATACTCAGGTGCAAGGTATATACAACATAAGGCAATATGCAGGAAACGTAAATAAAGAAAATACAGAGGAGGCAAAAGTGAATATTGTAGCAGGTGCCGATTTGTATCTTAGAGAGTGTCTCAAGACGACCCTGACAGGTCTGAGAATGTCTCCTAACAAAGCACCAAATCTCGAAGGATCAGACTCTGCGATGACGACTTCGATTTGTGAGAGATGTCCACAACCTGGATTATGAATACTACTTGTGGTAATAATTATTTCCACAATTAGCATTCAACTTAATAGGTTCCCACATGTCCACAACCTGGATTTACTAGATGACCCAATCCTCCGATCGAATTCGTTGTGAATCACCCGATTCATAATGAAATAACAAACGAATATCAATAGATGCTACCTTAGTTCCACCAGATTTCATAGCAGAGTCAAAACAGAAGAAATTATGACAGATCTTATTATGCATCAGGTTTAATTCATAGTGGAACCTTAACAGACCACGAAAGGGAGAGGATGCACTTACAGAGAATGAGGTAATGACACCGAATATTGTTGTGATATTGATGCTAGAGGCTGAATTTACTGTTATTCAGATTGTGCATGACAGATCAAGGGCAAGTAAATGTAATGCTGGGATAAACTGAGTGTGGCTACTGTGATACAGGGAAATGTAATCCCCACAGAAATTCATCAAAGCACTCTGCATCATTTATCGATCTTGCTTCCACTGGCTGAGGGTCCCTATAGCGTGACCCTTTCAAATCTCCAAGCTCCCTCATCACTCACCTCCTTGATTCATGCCAAACACGACCACCATAATTTGGTAATGACCGTTGCTTCTCATTCCCATTTTGAAAATCCCTTCTAGACTTACCAAAGAATGACCATTCTCAGAGCATTTCCCCCCCTCAGGGACAGCGATTTCAAAGATTCAGGTATATTCCATGGTGACTTTGGGATTGCAGCATTGCTCCTATAGTTACAAAGGGTTATAATGTATGCCCATGGATACAGAATGGTAATTAGAATTATCACAGACGACTAAGATTAGCAGGCATTCAATAAGATCTAAAACCCAAGGGTAGTAGATATATGAACAGAAGAAACCGATAACCGGACAAGAAAAAAAGAAAATAGGTATAAGCTGATAGCAAACAGGAAATGAAGCAGAAAATTACAAACTAGTGAAATCGATATATTAAAACGGAGATGAAATCAAATAAATTATTGAAATCAACATTAGATAATAGTAAAGGAAGAAGCCTCACAAGATTAGAAAATATATTGTCGAACAATAGGATGTTGCAATCGAAACAAGAAAAAAAAATGTTGAAAGTTAAATAAACTGAAGAAAACCAAATTTGCAACGAGAGGAAAAGGGTGTTGGAACTGAAGGGCTCCATTGATGTCGCGTAGGGTGGGTCGGTCCTGCTATGTGCAGGTCGACCCCACCTTTTATGCATTTTAGCAAAATGAAATGGGAGGATTAAAACGATAAAAGTGAAATTTCTGCAGAATTTTAAAACAAAACAAAAGAAACTCAAAAGGGGAACTTCAAGAAAGAATAATGCAAAATCGAAACAGCAGTGAGCAACGCAAAGAGCAGGAAAGGAAAGAGGCTACCTATCGTGATTTGATGAAAATCCGATTGCAGATGGATGGATTTGTTCTTTCAATATTCTCTGCTATCGCAGTCTGTACTCTGGTCAGTAGAAAGAGATGCTTCTGCAATGGCTGATCGACTTCCAGTTGTTGGGAGTTCCTGATTTGCAGAGACTCCTAGTTGCTGGGGTAATCGATCAACATTAATGTTGTAACTTATTGATGCTGTCAATCTCTTGTTGCTTGAGGGGAATCCCTCTACTCTGAAGGAACGGAGAAGGAAAATCGTCAAGAAGAAGGAGAGAATCGGTGGAATGAAAGCAGTCGATGTATGAAGAAAAGAGGGGTGCGGGGGTGAAGGCGATGGATCCAAAGGGTTTCCGTGAGTGCCTTTTTAAGAAAGGAGGGGAAGGTTTGAGAAGAAGATCGTTGGAGATGAGCGGAGGAAGGAGGGTTTGTGCGATGGAGGGCTTAGAGGAAGAGAGAGTTTCGGTGGGTCATGGAGGAGAGGTGCGAGAGTGAAGAGAGAAAAATGGAGGGGGCGGCTCCTTTTCCTTACGAAGGAAAACCCTAAAAGAAGCTTTTACAAAGAAGCCCCTTGGATTTTCAAGATTTTACTAAGAGGGGCTCTCCTCTTAAAATTATTTGATTTTCTCGTAGCTTTCCTAATTTTTTTTTTTGGTTTTTGTATTATTTTTCAATTTTTTTGTATTTTTAGAATAAAATCCTAAAGTTTGTGAGAAAATAAAGATTAAAACTATTTTTTTTTTGTTTTTTGCAAAAATATTTACAAAAGAAAATTTTCTGAGAATTAAAAGCTATTTTGAGAAAATTTCTTCAGAAATGGGTTAGGATCCGGGTTTTAAGGAAATACGGATTTAAAACACTGGATTCAGATCCGGAATTGAATTTGAATACATCAATATGGGATTTAATTCAGAAAATCTGAAAAATGACTGAAATTTAGCTTTGAAATCGCTTTGATCTTCTCAGAAGATGGAATTAGGGGCAAAAGGGTCATTTTGCAAATCTTTGAAAAATTTGGGGTGTTCACACTAACCTGAGATCACCAAGAGTTCAAGTGGTCCAAATCCAGTTTAATTCTATTTTCCGCAGTCTAGAAGTCCATTTTGGCCCATTTCAGCTCGTTTTAGTAGAAACTGAGCCAAATCTAGTCAATTGAGCTGGTGTTTAACCTTCAGATTTAGTTCATCTCAGTATTACTGATCTTTATTTCAGCTCAAACCCAACACAGTCTCGTTACCCATTTCACCCCAGTGTATATTTCTCTGAGAATTATACCATTTCTTGATCAGCCAATCTAGGAGTTTGTTCGAGTCAGTGTCATTTTAGTTCATCTGAGTTCAAAAACCTTAGGATTCGGTTCAAGCCAGTCGAGACTAGTTCAAACCTCGTTTCCATTGTCATTCCATGCTCTATAGGGGGGAAATCATTTCTCGGCTATTTCATCCAAAAATTTATTTTTATCATTCCTCTAGCTGGTACAACCACTAATCGAAGCTTGAATCAATTTCCTTCTTAAAAATTTTAGTTATATCCGAGACTCAATTCACATTTGGATCGGATCTAGTGTTAGATCTGAATCCAATTATCAATTCTCATCTTCGAACGAGAATGTTCAATTCTTTGTCTCTGCCAGTGGTCCGGGATTTTAAATCCCTCACCCAAGGTTCATATTTTGCATCACATTTCATATAATTTTGTGAACACCCCAATTTTTTCAAAATTTTGTAAAAATTCTCTTTTTGCCTCTGGCCTCCATTTTCTGAATAATTGAGTCAGTTTTGATCAAAAATCCAGTTTATTCCTCGAATTTTATTGGAATCAAATCCATTTTTTTTATCTGACTCAATTTCGGATCCGGATTCAATATCAAAATTCAATTCTGAGTCCGGTTATCTAATTTTCAAATTGAAATTACAAAAATATCAAAAATAGTTTCTGAATGGCTCAGACAGTTTATCCAGTATCTGTTTGGACCCACTGCTCTGTATTTCTTGATTCGAGGTCCAAAACTTGAATATTTCCTCAAAAACTCTAGATCCAGACTCAGTTTCTGAGAAATTTCTAAAGTTTAACCCTGAATTCTCAGAAAACCCTTCTTTTGTAAATATTTTTAAAATTTGCAAAAATAGTTTAAAATCCTACATTTTCTCATAGTTTTAAAGTTTTTATTTCAAAAATACAAAAAACAAATATAGAAAATGTAAAGAAAAGAACAAAAAAATCAAAATGGAAAAAGAAAATACAAAAAGAAAATAGTTCGAAAGCCCACTTTTTTAAAGTGGTTTTTGCTAAAAACTCCTTTTAGAAAACCTTTAAAAAGCAGTTGTTCTTCTGAAAATTTTCAAAAAATTTTATGCTTAATTTGCAAAAAACCCAATGGCCTCTCGCTATAAAGAGAGACCGCTGGGGGAGGTTGAAGGGATCCATTCTCACCTCGCCATTCACAACCATCCAGAATCATCCATCGCACTCTTCTACGCGTTCTATTTCTCTATGATTTCTTCCCCTTCGAGCTACTGAAGGGAGCTCTCCTCCCTCCTTCAGAATTCCTGCAAAACCAAGGTAAGAAACCCCTCCCCCTTCTATCTTTTATCCATGGATTTCTTTGAGTTTCAACGCATGTTTAGAGTTCGATTTCCTTTATTTTCTCCTTCATCATTTGTTTACATATAATTCTCCACTTGCATTTTAATTTCCATTGTTCATTTCTTTTTCAAATTCACAGTGGGTTTCCGATTTCGTTTAATATCCTTCCTTGTGTACTGATGATCGATGATGCCTCACAATGGCAATGCCGATTCATCTGGTTTTTGAATTTCAATTTTATTTCTACATTTATTTTATTTTTTCTCCTTTGCTTTCTCTGATTTCTCTTTCAATTTTTACTGCTTTTAACCCCATTAATACACCATGGATGACGTTGAGTTGCATATAGCAACATGTTGTCATTGCAAAATTTTACTTTTGCAAGTCAAACTGACCTTTGAAAAAGTTTTTAAAAATAACTCGCCTCCGTTTTAAAATGTGGGATAATTTCGAAGAATGGGACTCGCCTATCGGTACAAGGTTCAACCGTTCCTGGTGCCTTTACCAGGGGTAATTGAACCAAGGATCAATCTTATACTTTGCTTTAGTCAACTTGTCTAAATCGATGTTCAATTTCCTAAATACACAAAGAATCAGGCATGTGCTATAAATTTCTGAAAATGCAGATTTGAAGAACATGATGTTTGCTTCAAAGTTTGGAAAATACTTAGAGAATTCTTGGAAAAGATGACACTTTGAAAATCGTGAGCTTTCTTGAGAGAACATTTTTGAAGAAAAAAAGAAAATTGATTTTTGAAGAAATCCAAGTGTTTTGTGAAAATCGATTTCTGAAGGATTTCAAATAACTTAAAAAAAACTTGATTTCTCTAAATTCAAATTTTAAAATTGAGGATATATCTTGGAAAATCGTGATTTGAACTTGAGAAATACTTGAAATACCACTTGAAAGCTCAAAGTTTTAGGAAAATCAATTTCTGAGTAAGACTTAGAAAATTTTCAGAAAATCGATTTCTCTGAACTAGAATTAGACTTTGCAAATTGAATGAAATGAATGAATGTGAATTTGGAAGACATTGTTTTGAAGAATTGAGAAAATCTTTTTGTATTTTTTGAGAAATGCAGTGCATTTTGAAGTTAGCCTAAGTGTGTAGGCTGAATGTGGCTAATATGAAGATCACAAATCTGGATCTCATTTGTATTCTGACTATGGCCATGAATATGAATTCCTCCAAGTTTGTCAACTCCCCAAGAGCTTGTGCACGTGACATTCATGTCAACCATGGTGAAATTAAAATATGTGCATGAATGACTGTAAACACCCCAAATATTCCTTATCCATGCTCAGACAACCCTCCTTGTGTAGTGCCAACCCTGTTAGGTCAGTGTAGGAGTTAAACCCTGCGTCTGTTTTAGAAAATCACCACTTTACCCATTTTTACTAGGAAAATTACCATTTTATCGCTAGGTCATCCCGAACCCCAGTCAGTCGGAGTCAACCAAGCTCGTTGGTCAGTTCAGAATAGTTAGAATGTCAGTCATTTCAAGCTCATCTGAGCTCACAATGAACAGACCATTTCCATTTCTGACCATTCTTGCCAAAATGGGATCATTTCTTCAGAAATGAGCTCATTTCTCACTCAAATCCAAGCCAATTGTCTCTGAGTCAGTCATTCATAGTCAGTCATATTCCTCTGAGTCTAGCTTGAGCTCACCAGGAGTTCAAGTGCTCCAATTTCCGTTCAAAACCATTTCCAAGTGTCTAGGAGCCCATTTTAGCCCGTTTCAGCTCTTTCAGCTGAAATTGAGCTGAGTCTGGTCGATTGAGCTAGTGTTCGAGCTTCGGTTTTAGTTCATCTCAGTACTACTGACCTTTGTTCTAGCTCAAACCCAGCTCAGATTCATAATTCACTTCACTCCAGTGACCATTTTGTACCATTTCTCTAAAAATGACAGCTTTTCTTGAAAATTTAGTCGAAAAGGTCAGTCGAGTCAATGTCTTGTTAGACCAGTTGAGTTCTGAAACTCTAAAACCCATCTCAATCGAGTTCATTTCAGTTCAATTCAGCTCAAACCCCAATTTTCAGTGTCACTTTGGTCCGGTAGAGCCCAAAAATCATTTCTTAAATCATTTCACAAATTTTATCAATTTTAACACTTTTTGAACTGGTACAACTACCAATAGGGGTCTAACATCCAAAATTCTTCATTCAGAGTTAGCATTTCGCCCATCATTTCATATCATTTCTCAGCATTTCATAACATTTCATCACATTTCATTTCATTTTTGAAGTCCAGAACTCCAATTTCATAAATTTCAATCCAGATTGAGTTTTAAAGGTTTTCAGAAATCAATTTCAAACCCTGGGTTTTCAAAATTGACATTTTTACCCCCAAGATTCTAAATTTGAAAATATTTTCTCGAGAAAAACAATCTGGATTTCTTTCAAACTCAAATTTTCAAATTCTACACTGAATTTGCTTCGCAATGGGGTATTGAACTTCAAATTCTGAGCTTGTTTCAAAAGCTGGCAAAAATAGCCAAAGGTTTTTTAAGAAATTTTACAAAGTCATTTTTGCTTTTGTCACAAGTGGGACCCACTCTGAGTGGTGTCACACTAAAGCTTTTGGTCTTTATATCAATATTTTTTTTTTCAGAAATCATGTGGGCCCACTCCAATGTGGCGCCCACTCTGAAACCCTTTTGAAAAACCGTGTGGGCCCCACTCCAAGGTGGTGCCACATGTAAAAAAATAAATAAAATAAAATAAATAAATAAAATAAAATTCCAGATTTTCCTCTCTTTTTCTTTCCCTTTTCTTTTTCCTCCTCTTTCTTTTCTTCTTTTCTTTCTTTCCCTTTTCCTTTTTCCCTTTCCTTCTTTCTTCCCTTTCTTTCCTTCTTCCCTTCCCTTCCTCCCTTCTTTTCCCAATTCTCCAGCCCATGTACGTATACCTTGAAACCCCTTCTTCCCTCTCATTAAACCTATTTCCATTAAAAACTTAGGGGAAAATTTTATTTGACCCTAAGTTAAAAACAAAAGAAAGGATATAAGGTGCCTCTCTCCCATTCACGTCTCTCTCTCTCTCTCTCTCTCTCTTCATCTCCTCTACACAGCCATCTTCAACACGGCTTCAGCCACCTACAAGTTGCAGCCACCTTCAGCCAGTACCCAGCCACCTCCTCCAACCGGCATAGCATCTTCACCTTGGCAGCCTCTCTACACTTTGACAACAACTTTCCACCTTGAAGCAACAGCGTCCCACAACTCCAGCCACCTTCAACTTGGGTGCAGCAGCCACCCCATCCATCAAAGTCTGGGTGCAGCCCCTCCATTGTTGCAGCTACTCTAACCGGTACATCCAATCCCAGTAAACTCAAGGTTTTCAATAACATGAAACGATAGAGTTTCATGTTAATGCTACAAGTGAGGAGGTCCATCCGATTGATGGGTCGGACCCCTCTTTTCATAGCAACATAAAAAAGGTATGGTTCATACCTCCTCCCTGATTATCTTGGGTTTTATTATCTTCATGTAGATCGTAGGTTCTAGGCATGACATTTAAATTGTTTTTTTTTTTCTACTGTTTTTAGATATGTTCATTGATTTCTTTAGTATATATCCAGTTAGTTTATAGATTTCCATCTAGGCATGTAATTTAGTTACTATTTCATGTTTGATTTTTCATCAATAAATCTTGATTTTTTATGACAGATGCATATATTTGTTACTGATATCTTGCAAAAAACTTGGATCAAATCAAGTTTTGTAACTCTTTTTTAAAAATCAAACCCTAAATCTGGTTTTCTGTTCTTTGGAATCTTCCAATTTCTGTTTTAGCAGACAAAAACCTTCAAGATCTCATAGATGGAGGATCCAAATCTTCCCCTAAAAATTACACTAGATTCATGATTAAATCTACTAATTGTCTGAAAATTTTGGGATTTTTATAAACAGATCTGACATCTGTTAAAAATTGATTTTCCCAGACCTCTGGGAAAACCTTGATTTTTCCTTGTCAGGGTATAGACCGACCCTAATGTGCTGTGTCCGCTCAACCCGTAGCCCAAATACAAAAATTCTCAACATGAAAGTTGTTCCTAACCTTTTCCTATGTCATTTTCCAAAATTTGGGAATTTTTTTGGACTGTCAAAGTATTTTTCCTGGATTTATCTTTTTTATCTAACAGATTCTCATGCCTAAGAATTCCAGAGATCCAGGTCTCTGATAACAGTGTGCTCATTTCCAAAAAATAATCTGAATCCCAATGCTATAAAAATATGAAATTTGCCTCTATTTGTCAGAAATAGTTTGTTAGAATTTCAGCCATTTTTCCATCCGTTTGCTATTTTTCCCATAATTTCTCCCGAAACCTGTCTGTCTATCCTAAATCCTAGGGTCGTCGGATTCCGATCCAACTTGACGGAGTTGTCCAGCTCTGACCATAGGTCAAAACCATAAGGTGTAAACGGAATTTTTTGTTTCTAACTGTCCTTTGTTACCCCATAAAATTTGGGAAATTTTTATGGAAGTTTGATATCCGAAATTCAATTTAGAATCAGTATTTTAGGCAAAAATCACAAAATTTAGGGTTTTATTTAAATTTCTATATTTAAAAATACCAAAAAAATATATTTTCGGATTCTATTCTGTTCCTAAGGTTATTCTAAGTGTCCATGTCAAATTTGGATAAATTCCAAGTTCATTTGTTTTGCGTGTTAGGTTATTTTTAAATTCAGAAGCGAAAATCAGGCGAAAATCAAGTTAAATTTGATAATTTGTGATATTTTTGCCATTTTAGGGTTTTCATTATGTAAATAAGCAAGTCATGTCATATTAGGGTTAATTTCCATGTCATTTGCATTTCAATTGCCCATTTTTGCAAAATTTATTTCAGAAAACCCTGGTTTCAAGGCCATAGTCTTGTTATCAGGGGCATTTTGGTCATTTTGACATAAATTTCAAAATTCCAAACTTCAATTTTCCAAATTTTCATGCATATCATCATATTATGTTTGATTTATTTCATTTGATTTTCAAATTTCCAAAATTTACAAAAATTCTTTCAAAAAACCCTGATTTCAAGGTTATTAGGGGCATTTTAGTCATTTTGACCCCAATTTTAAATTTCCAAGTTTATTTTAGAAATTTATTTCTTATTTCCCATGTTTATATCAAAGGGGGTATGAATTTGGGTTTATATCTAAATAATATTTGATAATTTTCAATATTTTTGGATAAATTCAGAAAAAACTACATTTTTGTGCTAACATGTTTTCTAGTTTTGCAGGAACATTCAAGAAGAAGACTTAGCTATGTTATTTTATTCAATTTAATGTAATATCAGATGTAATATTTGGAATAAGAGTTACTTTTCTGTTTAGAATAGGACTGCATTGCATGTAGTTTAATTTCTGCAAAATTTCAATATCTGATGTATGATGCATATGCACATTTTCCAAAATCACTATGGTTGACACAAATGGCAAGTGCATAAGCTCTTATGGAGTTTATAAACTCGGTGGGATTCGTATTTATGGTCATAGTCAGAATACGAAGAAAACCAAGATTTATGGTCTTCATATTAGCCACATTCAGCCTACACTTAGGCTAACTTCAAAAATGCACTGCATTTCTCAAAATTCAAAAGGATTTCCCAATTCCTCAATAGAATATCTTTCAAATTCATATTCATTCATTCAATTTGCATCATTTTCAAACTCTTTTTCTAATTTTAATTTCAGAAAAATCAATTTTCCCAAAATTTCCAAGTCTTTCCCAAGATTTGATTTTCTCAGAACTCTGAATGAGATTTCAAAGTATTTCCCAAGTTCAAAATCATGATTTCTCAAGATTTACTAGTTCTCAATTCCAAGTTTCCAATCTCAAAACCAATTTTCTCAGGTTTTCCATTTTTCTGAGAATCCATTTTCCATTTCAAAAATCCTTTTCCAATGAATTTCCTGATTTTCTCAAGATTCTCAAATCCTATTCAGAAATCCATTTCCTCAGAAAAGCTATTCAAATCTCAGAATCGATTTTCCCAAAGTCCAAGTTTTCCTAAGAATTCATTTTCCAATGTAAATTTATGATTTCTAATGAAGTTCAATGATTTTCCCAGGAATTCCATTTTCAAGCACTTTTCCAGTCATTTTCCAAGCACATTTCAATTTTCCAAGCAAACATCATATTTCTCAAATTTGCATATTTTTAAAGTTCCATAGCACAAGCCTTATTCTCTGTGCATTCTAGGAAAATAGAGCATAATTTAGATAATTTAACTTAGTCAAAGTGCACATTTGATCTTTGGTTCGATTACCCCTGGTAAAGGCACCAGGAACGGTTGAACCTCGTACCGACAGGCGAACCCCATTCCATGAAATTTTCCCGCAAATTTTCAAAACGGAGGCGAGTAATTTTCAAAACTTTGGTTGAGTTTGACTCGCAGAATCATTTCTCTCACTCTCGCAGAGGGAGGGGGAAAAATTTTGCGATGATAACAATGACAAACATAGCAGTTATATATCAAAATTTAAACTATATGCAATGCAAATCCTAATTCTAAGCAGGAATTGAAATTCTTGTTCCAAATGTATTTATAATTTACATCACTAATTGAATTTGAATAAATAAAAATAAAAGAAATACAACCTTGAATATCCCTGCAAAACTAGAAAACATGTTAGCACAGAAATGTAGGTTTATCTGGATTTATCCGAAAATATTGGAAAATTATCGGATATTATCCAAATATAAACCCAATTCATACTTCCCTGATACAAACATAAATGATGAAATTGAATTGGGAATAGGAAAATGAGATTTAAAATTTCAAAATTGGGGTCAAAATGACCAAAATGCTCCTGACAGCAAGACTATGGCCTTAAAATTAGGGTTTTTCATAAATATATTTTGTAAATGCAAATTTTGAAATTCAAATGAGAATAAATCAAACATAAGATGATATGATATGATTGAAAATGAGAAAATCAAAGTTTGGAATTTCAAAATTGAGGTCAAATGATCAAAATGCCCCTAATAGCAAGACCATGGCCTTGAAATCAGGGTTTTCAGAAAATATTTTGGTAAAAACTTTGGATTTGGGGTTTGAATGAAATCAAATAAACATAAAATCGGATGAAAAACACCCTAACATGATTAAAAATATACACAAACCCTAAAAACATGAACTTCTATAAAAAAATCCAAAATATCATGAAAATCATGATTTTGTCAGTGTTTTGGGATCCTACGGGTACTTTGTTTTGCAATTTAACTCATCTAAGCATCAAATGAAATTCAAAATCAGTAAAAATTGACATCTTTACTTATTATAACCCTAAAATTATATTGGAATATTAAAAATATATTTTTGACATAATTTAAATACAAAAATTATATGAAACCCTAAAATATATTATTTTTACCCACAAGCACGTACCTATTTCAGTGTTAGACCTGAATCAGGGGTCAATTCACCATGAAAATCCATAAACTTTTACAGAGACATAATAGACATAAAAACATAGATTCTATCATTTACAGATCGGAAAAATCATCTTTAGTTATGGAGATATTGTTTCGGCAATATTTGATCAATTATAACTAATATAAAAAACTATCAAAACAGATACTTCTGGTTTTAAATATAGATAAAAATATCAGAACACATCATAAAATTCTAGGATTTTAGAAGTGAATAGAGGACATACAGATAAAGAACTTACCTTTTTATAGATCATTGATCGGATCTTTGGTTAGGGAGATACGATCAACACAAGTTGAATTAGAGTTTTAATAAAACATAACGAGTTCTAAAAAGTTGATCGGGCTCTCTGACAAAGAAAAAATAACAAAAAGTAATAAAAAATTAAAAGAAAATTACAGTAAATAATAGACTCTAATACAAATCTACTACAATTTATGGATTATAAATTGAACCTTGGATGATAGAAATAACGCAACTGCAAGTTACATCTAAACATCATTAGTGATTTTAAGTAAAAGAAATCAGGATCTGATTTTTTATTTTTCTAACAGGGGTCCCAAATGCTAAAAACTCTGATTTTTTTACAGTGACTCACTAACATATCCGTGGACTAAATATAAAAAAAACAGATTTTTTTACAGAATATTTAAACGTGAAACAACATGGTTTCTATAGACCCAGAATCAAAACACATGAAAATTTAAGAAAATATTGAAAAATATGATTTAAACATGGGAAATTACAAAAAAACACATGAACAGCATAACAAAATTAAATTTATTGTTGGAATATATGAAATAAACATGAATACAATAATAAAAATATAAAAATACAGGGAATCCATGGCTGAAATTAATTTTCCCTTGAAAACTATGGATTTAACTCATTTAACGGGTAAATCGCATACTTCATAGGTTAAGAATATGAAAGACAACAATATAAACGATTCTAGTGGATTAGAATCTCAGAAAATAGCATCAAATAAGATTATATCATCTTCTTGGATTAGTTTTGGCATTCTTGATTGAAAATCATGGTTGAAATATGTGCACAAGGGGCGCCCATGGTGAAATCCATGTTAAAACATGGAAAAACACTAATAAAAACATAAAAAAGATTTATGAAAATATTACCTTGTGGCTGCAGCTGAAATGGAGGAAGAAGGAGGTGCTGGAGAGGAGAGAGAAGCTCCAAGATTTGAGAAGGAGAAGGAATAGGGCGACCCCCCTATGGATCTCTATTTCTAGAAAATTTTCTAGGTTTTCTAAAGAGTTCTAAAAAAAAACAAACAATTTCCTAATTGAAATGGCTAGGGGGGGGGGTGATTTTCTATGGGAGATTACTATGCTACCCCTAGCCCTAACTACCTATTAGGAGTCCTAATTAAACCTTAAAATGCTCCAAATGTGGTGCCATCCCTTGTGGGCCTCATTTGGGTTTTTGAAAACCCTAATTTTTAAAGCTTTAAAATCAAAGTTAAAAACAAAAGTAAAAATGGAAGTTTTAAAAATAAACTTTGACTCACCTAGACATCTAACCTAAGTAGGACACTGACTAACCCTAGTCTAATCCTGACTTCTGCCAATGTGGCGTCACCCCGAGTGGGCCCCACTCGAATTTTAAAAAATGATTTTAAAACTTGAAAATGAGAGGTTTTTCAAAAGATATTCAAAAGTACACTTGGAATTCGAAAGTTTTGAAATGGCATGGAGTCCTGATTGGGTCAGAACTTCTCCAGATATGGCGCCAACTGAGTGGGCCCCACATCGAAGTTTTGAAAAATTTGAAATAAAGACTAAAAAAGAGCTTTGAAAAGAGGTTAAAATCGACAGATGGAATTCAAAGGTTTTGAAAATAGAGTTCTGAGCGAACTAAAACTCTGGACCAGAGTCTTAAACCAATTTGGACTCTGAGATTTTAGATTTTTGAAAGCCAAATGAAGAAGTTTTTGAATGATTTTATTAGAACTGGTAAAAATAAGTTGGAAAATGCAGTCAGGGTTAGAGTCCTAACTCAACTGAAACTCTAAAATAGAGTCCTGAATCAACTAGGACTCTGCAAAATGACCTAATTTCTGAAAAACAAATGAAAAAAAATGAAAATAGAATTAAAAACAAACTCCAGAATAGACTTTTAACTGGATTAGGACTCTAGGACAGAGTTCTGATCGGACTGAAACTCTAGATTTTATTTTGTGTTTTCTGAAAAACAAATGAGAAAACTTGTGAAAATAGTGAAAATAGCAACAAGTATTGAAATCAAAACAAAGTTTCGATCCAACTGGGACTTTGGGGACAGAGTCCTAATTGAACTAGGACTCTTAGAATTTTGGATTTTCTGAGAAAACAAATGAAAGGATTTTGAACAAGTGAAAATGATGTAAATATTGAAGTCAGGTTAGAGTCCTGTTTTGATTAGGACTTTGAGGAAGAGTCCTAATTCGATCAGAACTCTGAAAATTTTGGTTTTCTGCAAAACAAATGAAGAGATTTTAAAAAGACTTTTGAAAACCAATGCAAATGAAGCGAGAAAATGTACTCAGGATCGAGTCTTGATTTGATCAGGACTCTGGGGTAGAGTCCTAATTCGATCAGAATTCTAGAATAGAATCCCAGAATTTTGAAACTCTGTGATAGAAATGCAACAATTTTGAATTTGAAAAGATAAATGAAGAGATTTTGGAAGGATTCTCGCAAAATTGAAGTCAGGGTTAGAGTTTTGATCTAAATGGGACTCTTCGAACGGAGTCCTGGTTCAACCAAAACTCTGAGTTTTTGACTTTTATTTGAAAGATTTTGAAAGATTTGGTTAAAAATAGGCAGATAGCGATGAAAGATAGGGTCCTAATCCCACTAAAACTCTGGAAAAAGAGTTCTGATCTGGTTAGAACTCTAGAATTTTGGCTAAAATGAAAGATTTTGAAAATCAGATGAGAAGGTTTTGAAAACAAGTGAAGAACATGAGTAAAGGGTAAAATTGGGATAGAGTCCTGACTTGATTAGGACTCCGAGAAAGAGTCTTAATTCGACTAGGAATCTAGAATTTTGGCCAAAACAAAGGATTTTGAAAGATTTTCTCAAAAACAGGTAAAATGGTAGTAAAAGGTAGAGTTCTGATCCGACTGGGTCTCTGGAAAAAGGGTTTTGATCCAACTAGAATTCTGGAAAAAATATCCTAATTGGACTGGGATTATGAGATTTTGGCCAAAAATGACAAGAATGGGCAAGGGATATGACTACATCTGGTTTAAAATCAAAATGGAGTTTTGAAAAGATTCAAAAAGATAAAAAGATAGAGTCCTGATCCAACTAGGACACTGAATTTTTTGAAAAATTTTGATAAATAAAGGAATCTAGAAGCAACACCACCTAAGTAGGTATCATCTGAGGATTGAAATAAATTAAAATTGAGTTTAAAACGAATCCAAATTGTTTTGTAAGAAAAACATTTAAAATAGAAGATCCTGGGGTTTGGCAAATGGCAGAATGTTGATTTAAAACCCAGATTTTGATCTCGAAAGAAAAGCTTTAAAACTCGAATCTAGGTTTAATATTTTGCAAACAGGAGTACTGGATCTCGATAATGAGATGTAATGACATGCAATGCGATGCAATGCAATGAAATGATATGCCAAATGCATGCAGTGATATGCAATGGCACATGAAATGCAAAGACTGAATAAGGGTGAAAGTTTGGGGTGTTTACAGATGCCCCTCTTTGCTACTAAGCCGATTGAAAGCTGAGCTTAGTGGCAAAGAAAAACACACCAAATTTGGACTATAAAAGTGCCTCAGTTAGAAGAATCTGACCGGGTATGAAAGAATAGACTCAAATGCTAGTGGTAGATATGAAAAGGAGAATATAGAAGAAGATTCACCTCATCGAGATGAGGCTCAGGTTTAGCCCTTAACTTGGATGGGACGAAAAATGCCTCGTGCAAGAACAAGGTTCAGGCTTAACCCTTAATCTGAAAGGGGAGATACCTCATGGAAGAACGATGTTTAGGTTTGACCCTTAACCTGAGCGGGGACGATACCTCATGAAAAAATGAGGTTCAGGCTTAACCCTTAACCTGAAAGGGGACGATACCTCATGGAAAAATGAGGTTCAAGTGTAACCCTTAACCTGAAAGGGGCGATACCTCAGATTCCTCAAATGAAGAAACCATGATGGGACCTTCGAATTTTGCACAATAAATCTGAGAGGCGTTTGCAAAAGGAAGAAAGGGGGTTCCCTAAAGCTTGAAAAGGGATTGATCTTGGACGTCTCATTGCTGAAATTGGATGGCTTTTAAGACAGATGACCTTTTGCATAAACAATTTAGGTTTAACCCTTACCCTGAATGGGAACTGTCTATGCAGGGACAGTGGGGTACACAATGAAGTGTGCGAATCTGAGAACCCAGGCACTCAGATCAAAATAAGAAGGAAAGGATCTTGGACAACTCCCGTTATCCGATCCTAAAAGGGATAAAAAAAACACCTGGATAAATCAAAATAGACATCAAGCTCTCACTTCATGTCAGGATAACTTGAAAAGATTGCCAATAAGATAAAAATTGTAGTTAATTCAAGTGTGATTGAAAATAAGCACATATATATAAAAAATATTCCCTCTTTTTGCCTAGAGTAATACCTGTGAACACCCAAAAAATTTCAAAGTTTTGTAAAAATGTCCTTTTTGCCCCTGGCTCCATCCTCTGAGAAAATCAAAACTAAAATTCAGTTATTCTTCAAATTTTCTGGATTAAATTTCATATTGATATATTCAAATTCAATTCTGGATCCGAATCTAGTGTTTTAAATCCAAATCTGAGCCTCGTTGTTCGATTTCCAAATTAAAATTGCAAAAGTACCAAAAAATGGTTCTAAATGCTCGGGCAATTCATCCGGCACTCTGTTGGATCCACAACCCTATATTTCTCAGTTCGAGGTTAAAACCTCAAATATTTCCTAAAAATCCGGATATAAACCCATTTTCTGAAGAAATTTTCCCAAAATAACCTTGAGTTCACAGAAAAACTCCCTTTTGTAAATACTTTGCAAAAATACAAAAAAATTAGTGTCTAATCTTTGTTTTCTCGTAAAGTCTTAGACTTTTATTCCAAAAATACAAAGAATTGAAAAATAACGCAAAAACAAAAAATTGAAAAAACTACGAGAAAAACAAATAATTTTGAGCCTTTTGAAGATAATTTTGCTAAAAACCTCGGGAGCCCCCTCTTTGTAAAAATTTGAAAATCAAAGGGGCTTCTATGCAAAATTTTCTTTTAGGCTTTTAAAACCCTTCGTAAGAAAGGAAAAGGGTAAAACCGCCTTCTCACTCTTCACCTCTTTTCACCCCTTTTTGCAAAACCACTGAAATTGTCCCGGGCCGAGTTTGGAATGGGCATGAGCAGTGCGGAGCTCTACTGAGTGGAAAATGCATCGAGCGTAAGAACGTGCGGTATGCGTCAGCTTGATCGGTGACGTGCGGTGGTAGCATGGCATGCGGTAGGCAATGATATCGTCGTTAGTGCATCGTTGTATGGCGGCACAGACGTGGAGCGTTGTTTGGCTAAGCAGTGCCAGCGGACCAGAGGGTGTTGCCTTTGGAGAGTGTGCTAAAGAACCTCTCAACTTGCGGATGTCCCACGCGAGGCGATTGGACTCAGGGGGGTGCGTGTGGGTTAGGAGTAATTCCCCCAGGAGTCACACTAGGTGATTCCAACCGAGTAAAGATACTCGGGGCTAGGCAAGAGAGAGCCTATGCGCCAGCGAATGAGTTTGGGTGGTGCTCTTGGCTATGGCATGAAATCAGCAACTGGTCTTCGGACTGGGGGTCGAAAGACTTGGGTCCTTCAGTGGCGAGGTTTCAACTGGCTTGCGCATGGAGCTGTGATGTGCACCATGGCATTCCAAGCTAAGGCAGGTTGGTGCCCTTCTCGGAAGTGCTTAGTTGGTATGGGACGACTATGCACAAAGTGGCATTGATAACATGGAACGCATTTGAAGATGCGCTTGAAGAGCTTCCGCTAGGCAGCTGTGCGCGGGGTAGTGCACAGGGCCAATATTTTGATTCAGTACATTGAAAGTGTTGGTGGGTGGCTTGTGGCCGTTAGTCTGGCCATATTGGCTAGTCTAGCGTGCTACAGGTTGCGAGCTATTCCATGTCCGTGGCAAAAGTGGCTATGAGATAGCGATTAGAAGGCTTGTGACGGCAAGGAGGACTGTTGCGCCGCATGGGCTTATTGAGCGAAAATTAGCCCGTGACAGAAATCCTCCTCTCCTCAAACCCTCTCTCTGCTTCGCCCATTGCACCAACCTTCCCCTTTCTCGACCACTAATCTGCAACAACTTCTCTCTCCTCCACCCATCTACAACGGAAACCCTTCAAGATTCTTCTTCCTCTTCTTTAAGAACCGCCAGAGGCAAACCTTCACGGGCATCCGTTATCACCCCCGCATGCTCCCTTCTTCCTTCTCCTCAATCACCCATTCTCACTCCTCTTTCACGATGGTTCTTCTTCTTCCCCTTTTTCAACCTCTTTGATCCATTCTCCACCCGACCATCGCTCTTCTCTCGGACCTTCTTCTTCTCGATCTCTTTCCCCTCTTTCTTCACCTTCCTCTATTCCCTTTCTTTTCTGTCTTCCTCCCAATCGGCTGAACCAGAGTCGCCTTCAACCTCCAAAGCTCCAGCAGAACTTTGTATAGTGCTCTTGCAACTCAAGCAAACCTTCCAAGAAAACCTCTCGTCCCCAGTAATTCCAGATGCTAACGATTCACCTCCATCCATGACATAATCTGCCATAAAGCTAGGGATACTACAGACGTTGAAAGGTGAGAAGGGCTTTTACAAATTCTATGCACGAAAGGCAAGTTGATCTGGCGACAAGGTAAGCACCCACTCCTTACTATTTTTCTGATAATTCTTGAATATGAATAGTCGAATTGTCAGTGATTTGATGAACTGTCATTCCAAGATAATGTCATGATATTGCTTTTTCAAAAAAAAAATATGGTTTGTGGCCAATTGTTCAACAGTGTGCATCATGTATATATTGATATGTTCTTAATGATAATGTTCTAGAAACACTTTTGGACTGCAAATTTTAAGCTAATTTTTTTTAGTTTTTGTGGTAATTATTCTTGCTGAGAAGCATTGTATTATAAATACTATGAAACCCATTTTGAGATTGATATGTCCATAATGATAATGTAATAAAAATGCCTCTGGAGTGCAAAGCATCAATCTCCCCTCCAATTTTTTTTTTATTATTATCCGTGTATATCCACAGTTTTCTGTATAGCGCTATTTGCTGCATTTTTTTCTTTTTTTTTTGGTTCCTACTTCAAAGCAATCTCCATCTTCACTTACCTGTCGTCACCTGCTGTGTATGCTCATTACATGGCGTCTACATCTTCCAGCACACCTCCACTGTTACACATATATGTTATTATTTAATGCATTTGCTGAATATTTTCCAATTTTGCAGCAATGCATTTCCATTTGTTGGCTACTAAACACTTTCCAGTTTGTATAATTAGCAGTGCATTTTGGCTGGATATCTTTGATTTGCTAAACTAAATATTTTCTGGTTCATATGATAATATTTTCATATTTGTTAGTCATTAAACACCCCATGTTCTGTGTGGTAATGATGCATCTACATTGCCCATATCTCTTCCATCACAACCTTCACTATCTAACCTCTCATCTACTCTACACATTTCCGCTATCATCCTGTCACCATCAGTGTGCTGTCATCATCTCCACTGTCACACAGGCTACATCCTCACCATTCAAAACACACCATCAACATGTGTATCTACATATTAACATCATTTCCATTAATGTATATCTGCTACCCCAGCATCTCTGATTTTAGCATAGCATTTACTGTTCAGAGTTCATTATATAAGCATCCTGCTTCCATCTTACCTTAATGTCTAAATTTCAAATTCATCTTGTACATTGCATTTTTTTTATGTTTTAATCTACGTTGATGCTTCCTATCACTGTACATGAACCTTAGTACACTCACATTTCAGTTAACATTCCACCCTTTCACCTGTAGCATTATATCTCCACTCAGGCACTTATCTTCTGGAAAAGACATTGTTCATTCCCTAGTTATTTCCACTACCTGTGCATATTCCTTACACAATTTTGCCACATTTCCACTTCACTGTATTTAGACACTTACAACCCCTTCACTATTGTAATCTCAACGTTTACCCACCTATTCACTATCTGTAGATTCCAGCATTTAATTACCTATACAATACCATATTAGGCACTGTTATAGGTCAACCCGCAACACCTCCTCTACCTGCTGTTACACAGCAACACTCTCATTACCCTTCATCATATTACATATAGTTCCATTTCACCATACCTATGACTACATCACCCACTGTGTCACCCACACAGTAAGTCACCTACTTTACCCCTGTCAAACCACTATGCCATCGATTATAGTATGTGATTTTCACCTTCTAGCATCATATATTCCCTGTCAGTACACCCTCCCTGTTGCAATGTGCAGTATGCGACTGCTTCATTATACATCATCAAAAACCATTTTCATCTCACCTTATATTATTACACTCTACCTAATGTTGGTATAGCTTTCATTACATGTTAATCCCAATACTCCAACATCCCACCACACAGTAGTTGTCCTCGGTCCCATTGCATCTTAGCTATCCTTATAGCAGTTATTTACAGTACCCTACTTACCTCCTTCACTGTTTTCACACATACCAACACCATCATATCCCAGCTTACCACCACTGTCATCCAGCTCCACTACCTACAGCCCATTAGTTCATCTCCTCTCTTATGCCATATATATATCTCTCTCTATATATATATGTATATATATACCTATATATATAACATATGCATGTATATATAAGCATATATATCATTTCTTCTATCTTTCCATCATTCATATCTTGGTATATGAACATTTTTTTAGATATCCATATGATATATGCCATTTTTCCTCTATTTTTCATGTTAATCCAGTTGTTTTGCAGGGAATATGTGGAAAATGTCATTACTTGGGGTTGTAAATTCAATTTTTTTGTAATAAGTTAGATCTTAATGAGAATTTACATTTTCTGCACTAGATAGAATGAATGAGCATATAAATGTTATAAATCATTTGCTCCCATGTCATTTTTATCTCATTTCTCAAAGATCTCGCAAATGGAAACACGAATGGCACGTGCACCATTTCGTAAGAGGCAATTAATCCTAAGTTGATGATTTACATCAATGGCCATAGGCAGGATGTAAACAAAACTTAGTATTTTTATCTTTTATAAAATAACACTGGATCCACACTGGATCATTTTCAAAATTCATCATATTTTCTTTAAATATTTTTCTCTTTTATCAGAATTTAATTTAAAATTAATTCAATATATATATCAATGGCCATAGTCAAGGTATATTGAGAGTTAATTTCATTTTCAATTCTATAAAAGCACCAAAATGTGTTTTATTCTTCATTTAAATTTAGATATGATCATTATATAATACATTCAATGACCATAGTCAGGAGTGTATTATATCATTAATCTTATTTACATTCATTTAAAGAATGAAATATGATTTTCAAAACCAATTTCAAAATTATTTAAATTCATTCATCATTTAGGATAGAATTGCATCATATTTTCAAAATTCTTTTTTCAAAAACCCAAGTGATTGTGAATATCTTTTCTTCAATTTCTATTTCAAATTCATCAATTCTACCTCCAAATTTTGACTTTGAAATCAAATTCAAAGTTCAAATTAACTCTGAAATGCTTGATTTATTTTCTAAATTCCAAAATCAAGTTTCAAATTCAAAGTCCAATTTGACTTTGAAATTTATTCAAAGTTCGAATTCCCAAAATTAATTCCAAATCCAAAGTTAGATCCAAAATTACATCTGGGATTCCAGATTTCGGATCTAATTCTCATTTAGGATTATAGATCCTGAATCCAACTTCACCTTAGATCTTAGACTCCAGATCCAAAATCCATTTTAGGATCCAGAGTTCAACTTCACCTTGGATCTCAGGCTTCAGATCCAAATTCTATTTAGGATCCAAAATCCGATTCCACCTTGGATCTCAGATTTCAGATCCAGAATCCATTCTAGGATCCAGATCCCAATTTCATCTTGGATCTCAGACTTCAGATCCAAAATCCATTCTAGGACCCAGAACTCGATTTCACCTTGGATCTCAGACTTCAGATCCAAAAAATCTATTTTAGGATCCAGAATTCAGTTCCATATTGGATCTCAGGTCCAAATTTCATCTAGAATCCAATTCCCTCTCGGACCTTAGACTTCAGATCCAAAATCCCTTTAGGATCCAGAATTCAATTTTACCTTAGATCTCAGATCCAAATTCTATCTTTGGATTCCGGATCTTGGATCCAATTCCATCCTAAATCCAGAATTCAATTTCATCTTGAATTGCAAAATCTATTTTAGATCCAGACTTTGGATTCAAACTTCATTTTATTCTAGATTTTAAAAACCAAGTTTATCTTGATTCCTGAAAATTCCAAAAGCCAATTCCATTTCTCAACCTTATTTGGATCTCTTAGAACTCATCCTGATTTCAAACTTCAAAGTTAGAATTCAAAACATTTATCCAAGTTCTAAAATTCTAATTCAAAGTTCATTTATGACTTTGAAGTTTCTTTTCTTCTCCTTTTATCTCAATTTCAAGATCCTTCCTTTCAAAAGTCTAGATTATTTTCCCAAGCTCTGATTATTCCAAAAACATAGAACTTTAAAATCTTAAGTTTAGAGTTAAAAACCATTTCTTCACCCTAGTTCATCAGAAACACTTGGAGATTTCCAAAATCATTTTGAAAGAGCATACATCATTGCATTTTTCACAAGCATGATTCTTTGTGCATTTAGACTTAGAATAAATTCTTAGATAATCTTTTAGCAAAATAAAAAGGCATAAATTCGACCCTTGGTTTGATTACCCCTGGTAAAGGCGCCAGGAACGGTCGAACCTCGTACTGACGAGCGAATCCCGTCTCCCAGTTTTCCCACAAATATTTTCAAAACGGAGGCGAGTTATTTTCCAGATATTTTCAAAATTAAGGTCAAATGAGACCTTCGCAAAAGAGTTCTTCTTTTCTCTTCTTCTTTCTTCTCTCTTTCTTTCTGTCTTTCATTTTCTCCCTTCAAAAAGGAGGAAATAGAGGTTGGAAAGGAAAAGAGAAGGAAGAGAGAGAAATATTATGAGAGGAAAAATTTTGCGATGATCACAATACCTCCATCTAGACTTAACTTCATAGAATTAAGATTCGGTTTCAAATTACTTGCAATTGACTTTCTTTCAAGGAGGCTATCAATTTTTTTGATATGAACGGAAAAGAAAGAATTCTCATTATGAAAGCAATTGATGAAAGGATATTGATAAAAGAATTTCATAAAATTAAAGAAGATTCTTGGTAGATTCGGCAGTTTGATATCCTGGGATTTATTTCTCATGACGGTCTTTCTGTACTTTTTGGAGCTCTCTTGGGTTTCTAGGGAGTTTATTACATCATCCTTCATTTTGAAGATGTCCTAGCTTTTCTCTTTTTTGGAAAGGTACGTCACAAACTCCTTCAACTTGGAGATGTTCCGATCCTTCTTTGTTTCAGGGATTATATTGACGGTATTGGCTCATTGGTTGGTGGTCTCTTGATGACAGCGGAAATTAAATATCTTTTAGGGTTTGTCAGGAGGTTCATCGCATTCGCCTTCAACTTGGTGGTGATCTGAACTTTCCCTAGAAGGATCCGTCACAAACTCTTTCATCTTAGAGATGATCAAAATCTTCTTTGGCTCCGGGGGTCTAACTCATCCACCAGCCTTCAACTTGACGATGATTGAGAGATCCCTTTTGCAGATATTTAGTTGCCGCTTAAATGATTGAGGAGATATGAGAATTGAGTGGATTTTTTTTTATCAGCCAGGATGTTTCAACTTCCATGTCTTTACAAGAATGATCTTTAAAAATATGGCACAACTTTGATTAATATTGATCACATATGGCTTTGCGACAACATTGAATTTTCTTTGTTGGCCATATAGAGGATTTATTTTTCATCTCTTTGGTTGGTCAATAGAAAGAATTTGGATTTTGAATCCTCCTTCACAAAACTTTACTCTTTTGGAAGTAATACTGAAGGTAATCTGAGGTAATTCTTTTATGCAATAAAAGTTTTTTGAGATCAACAACTATTTTTCATGACAATATGGCAAAATATTCTTGGAATCCTTGGTGAAAGAAATCACTTGAGGTCTAAATGACACATCCGTGGCTAGATCTTCCTCTTCTTTCCTCATAGGCGAGACTCAGGCTTGACCCTTACCTGAATGGGTAATAAAAAAATACTCCTCTCTTCCCTAAAGAGGAGGTGTTTGCAAAATGAACTTTCGAAGAGAAATAAATTTTTTGTCAAAACTCCCTATTTCTAGGCTTCTCTTATAGAAAGGGTGCCGCTAACAAAGGTTGGGAAGAATATCATAGAGGAGCGAGTCCATCACACTCTCCCTGGAAAAAGGGTCCTCGATGACGAGGTGGCCTAACAAAAGATATTTAGGGTTACAAGGAGGACGAGCTTCCGTCGAAACTCTCTCTGAAAAAAGGGTTCTTTGTGTGACAATAAAGATTGTTTCGCAAACTGTTCGTGAAGCGCAAGTCCCTTCAAACTCTCCCTAAAAGGGGTTCAATGAACGAACAATAAAGACATGCGAAAAGAATGAGCTCCCTCAAACTCTCCCTGGAAAAAGGGTCTCTCGCAAGAGAAATGATTGATAATTGATTTCGAGCTAGTTGGCGAACAAATTCGACACAAAAGTCAAATATTGAAAGTCTATAATTGCTGAATGCGACCCGAAAGTCGAAAAGATATGATTGACTTTGATAGAATATGTTAACCCAAAGGTTTGCTTGATAAAATTGATGATTTAGAAGTCTAACAAAATTGGTGACCCGAAGGTTAGATTTGACAGAACGGAGTGACCCAAGGGTTTGATAAAGGTTGTTTGGTTCGCAGATCTTGAGATTGGCATTGAGCCTGAACCCTAATGCGAGACTAGTGTTTGGATTACGACAATACAAAGACCGAATTTTGATAAAGTACCAACACAAGCAATGGATTTTTAAAAGATCACTCGTACGAGCACTGGGTTTTAAAAGATCACCAGTACGAGCGCTGGTTTTTAAAAGATTACCCTTCGACTGCGATGAGACATTTTCAATCTTCACCTTCACGAGGGCTCAGACAGTTGATCGGGCGCTCAGGATTTTATCCCTTATCCTGCGTGAAATTTGATGCAGATGCAAGATGGATGCAAATGAATGTCGTAAATATGAATGTATGCAAATGAACGCAAATGAATGCGAAGAAATGGATGATGAAAGATTTTGTTTGATCCTGCCTTTATACAAATTTCAAAAAAATGCCCCAGTTTAACTAGGAAGGAAGACTTTGATCATTTTTGAAGAAAATATATTAAGGAATTACAAAGGATAGAATAGAGGTCTTAAGTATAGATTTTTTTCAAATGTCTAGCATTGATGGGATCTGATAATTCTACACTGTCGGCATTGATGAGCTGATATGAATTACGGGGTAATGCCTCATTGACAACATAGGGTCCTTCCCAATTTGGTGACTATTTGCCACCTGGATGATGCTTGTGATAAGCTGTTGATCTGAGCAGTAGATCATTGACTCAGAATTTCTTTTCAATGACAGATTTTGCATATTGTCTGGCTCTCCAGTGATGATATGATTGAGCGTGCTCCGCTGCTTTGAGCCTTTTCTCATCAAGTAGATCAAGTTGTAGTAGTTGTTGTTGTTGATATTGATCAAGTGGTAGCTCTAAAAGTGATACAAACTTCAGAGCGGGTTTTTGAACGTGTAGAGGCAGTACTACTTCAGTTCCGTAGACAAGTTCTGATAGAGTAGCATTGATTGGAGTATGAATGGTGGTTTGATATGTTCACAATGCATCATGGATCTTTTCATGCCAGTCACGGCCTGTTTCTAAAGTTCACTCCAGGATTCGAATCAGAATTTTATTGGTGGCCTCTGCCTGACCATTCTCTTAAGGATAATATGGAGCAGAAAGTGATGGTGGATTCTAAACTTTGAGCAAAAGGTCTTTATTCTCTCATTCTTGAAATGAGTATCATTATCTGAAACAATGTTGTGCGGTATGCCAAAACGACAAAAAATATTCTTATGGATGAACGAGACCACATGTCGGCCTTCCACTATATGCAAAGTGACAGCCTCAACCCACTTGGTGAAATACTCTATTGCAGCTAGAAAATACTTATGACCATTGGAAGCAGAAAGGGTGAAGGGACCTATGACATCAAAGGCCCACATAGAAAATGGCCATGGAGAGACGAGAGATTGTAGATATGTCGCTGACACATGAATAGAAGGTGTGTGCATATGGTATTAAGCACACTTTTTTATGAAACGATAGCAGTCTTGTTGCATGGTTTTTCAGTAATATCCTGCTTGGATGATTTGCTTGACAAGGGTCTGGTAGTCGACGTGACCACCGTAAATCCTTTCGTGTGCCTCTCGCACAACTTTTTTGGCTTCATCTTCATCTAAACACCTAGAGTACTCAGAACTGAACCCCCGACGATAGAGAACATTGGCAAGAATAAAATAACGGGCCGACATACGCTGAATTGATTTATGTTCCCTCTTTGACAACTCTGGTGGAAGCTCACCAGTCTCGATGAAATTCTTGATATCCTAGTACCAAGGCTTCTTCTTCTGCTCTGTCTGGTTGACTCACATAACTGGAATGAAGGCAGGCTGATCGAGTCTGCCAATTTCAAAAGAGTGGCAAGATTCGCCATTTCTGAAAGACATAATGGTGCCTAGGCTGACTAAGCCATCAACTATTTGATTAAATTCTCTTTTGATATAAAAAAACTGAAATTCATAGAAATTATTGATGAGGGCTAAAGCGATCTTTTGATAAGAAAGTAACTTCTGATCTTTGACTTGTCATTCAACTTTTACTTGGTTGATGACGAGCAATGAATCACCATAGGCATGCACTCTCTTGACATTGAAGTCTTGTAAAATTTTCAAGCCTTGAATCAGAGCTTCATACTCAGCCATATTATGAGTGCATTAGAAATCTAGTTTGAAAGAAAAGGGGATCATCTCATTTTTCGGTGTGATTGATAAGATCCCGATTCCTATGCCTGTCATATTCTTGGAACCATCAAAGAATAAATTCCAAACTGGAGATTGTTGAATATTGCATATCCTCTCATCGAGGAAATCATCTTCGGCCTTTACTTCTTCTGCCAAAGAAAAATCAGCTAATTGATCTGCAATTGCTTGGTCTTTGATAGATTGCTGAGAGACGTATTCTAAATCATATTGCATCAATAGGACTTGCCACTTGGTGATCCGTCCGCTGAGAAATGGCTGCTCTAGAATACACTTAAGGGGATTAAGTTTTGATAGAACATTGACTTCTAATGCTAATAAGTAATGCCTCAATTTCTGATACATCTTGACCAGTGCTAGGCACGTCTTTACTATATGAGAATACTTCTTCTCGTAATCAATGAAAGTCTTGCTTACATAGTAAATAACATGCTCTACTTGACTGGCTTCTTCATATTGCGCCAAGAATTTGCCACAAGCGGCTTGATTAACTGAGACATGTAACAATAGTGGCTTACCCAATTCTGACGGCTTCAAGACAAGAGGATTGAGAAGATACTTCTTGATACGTTTGAATGATTGCTGACATTATGGCCCCCATTTGAACTTTACTCCTTTTCTGAGTAAGTGGTTAAAAGGTTCACACCTCATGGCCAAATTGGATATAAATCATCGGATCGACTGCATACATCCCTGAAGACTATGCAACTTGATCATGCATATATTTCAGAGTTAATTAACATTAAAATATGCATGATTTTATGAAAAAATGTTTCAAAAACCCAATTTTATGTTAGTTTCGAGTAAAAGTGCTAAAATGAATTAAAAATAGAAAATGTTTGAAAAAGTAGCTTTATTTTGCATTTTAGTATATATTTTAATGTTTGTATTTACGTAGTAGTTTTAGTTTTTAATAAAAATAAAAAAAATATAAAATATTCATAATTAGAATTAGATTAGAATAGTTTAAGTTTAGTCTTGAGGTTTTTAGCAAATAAGTTTTTTTTAAAATAGTTTTTTTTAATTTTTGAAAAAAATAAAACAAACCGGTTCAAACCGGTTTGCATATCTTTAAAAATCAACAGAGGGGGAAATTTTCCCCCGTCTCCCTCTTGTGTATCAGAGCCCTCTTTCCTAACCCTTCCCCTCCACCTCATTCTTCTCTGCTTCTTCCCCTTCTCCCTATTTCTCTCTTCTCTTCCCTTTTCCGATGGAGGCTTCTTCAGTCCGGCGATGGTGTACGGGAGGGGATCAACTCTCCTCTAACCCCTCAAGTTACGGTAACATCATCTTCTTCTTCTTCTTCTTTTTTTCCACAGTTATCTTCTTCTTCTGGTTCGATTAATGAAGTCAGGTTGTGTTTCTGTGTAAAGAAAAATGAAAAAAAAGAAAGAAAAAAAAAACTCGATCATTGTTGTTTCTGATTTTTTCGTTTGATGATCGATTTTGTAATTGATGCTTTAATTAGATGATCAATTTTGTTATTGATGCTTAAATTAGATGAATGTTGATTCTAAATTCCAGTTTACATTATGAAATCCATAGTTCCTTTGATTTAAAAATCTGTCGCTGGAACCCAATACAGTTCTTCAAATATTTGATCGATCATCTGAATCAATTTTTAATCTTGTTTTTGGATACAGATTTGTGATTATGTTACTTTGATCATCTGGATCATTTGAATATCAAGAACTCTGGTACCGATCAGAGCTCTGGATTTGTTGTGGATAGCTGGTCGAAATCCACTCTGCTTCGCCGAAATTTTTTTTCTTCACCGTGAAAATCTGTTTCACGGTGGAATAGGATCATCTGACTTTTGGCAATTAAAGCCTGGCCTGTGTGAGCACTGATCGATCTTTTGATCGATTGCCTGAGTTTTAGGCTTGATTGATTACCGATTTACTGAGTTTCCGGTCTGATTGGTTGCTATCTACTGATATCTTCGGTGAATATTGACCGACTGATCTCAGGGGTTCTGGATCGAGTTTGAGTAGCAAGATACTGATTTTCGGATCAGTTTTATTGATTGATCGACTGATCTCAGGAGTTCTGGATCAGGTTTGAGTAGCAAGATACTGATTTTTGGATTAGTTTTATTGATTGATCGACTGATCTCAGGAGTTCTGGATCAGGTTTGAGTAGCAAGATATTATTGAGTGATTTACTATTAGATTTCTAAGCATTATGCAACTTCCGATGATAGGGTGTCATCTACTGAGTTTTCCGATTAGCTATTAGTTAATTGATGTGTTAACTGTTAGTAATTGATTTGTTAATTGAATTGATTAGCTGTTAAAATGATTTGTTAGTCAAATTGAGTTGTTAGTTGATTGAATAATATAGTTAACTGATTTGCAATTTCATTTACTTAGTTGAGTAATGTAAGATTTAAGGTAGTTAGCATTATATTTTTTCTTCTTCTTAGATGATTAGTATTATTACTTTGTAATCAATTACATTAGTGTTTAGCATTTAGGTTAGCAGTATTTGATTTCATTAGTATCTGTTCAATTTAGCATATAATTTCATTTAGTGAACATTGCATGCATAGTTATACTTACACTCCTTTAGCATTATCATTGCTTATTTCAAGATAATTTTTAGCATTCATTTTGTGCATTTTAGATAGCATCATTCTAGTCTTTTCTTGTGTACTGCTTGTGTGTTGTTGCATTGTGCAGGAAAGCACGGAGCAGAAGCAAGTGTTACGTTGATGCAAGCTTTCAAATATATTACACGAGAAGCACAAGCATAAAAGACTTTTGCTTTTTACGCCCTCTGCGAAGGGTATTCATTTGTTGTAATAGTTAGTTGTTTTTACTTTACTAGTACATTTTACATGTTATGATTCGACAATAAAGAATAGTTTAGATTTGTGTGATTGAATATGAAATATTCTCGTTCTCTGAGTTCGACCCGGTATCATCCACTAGTGAGAACCGATTTTTATTATTTGATGTCTGGTTTTCACATGTTTTACATATAAAAAATCTTTTCAAAATTACAATGATTTAAAAGAAGACATCAAATTTTTGGCACCGTTGCCGGGGAACGGCGAAATATTCGTATTCACTTTATTGCCTAGTGTTTGTTTGCATTTAGGTTTAGAACCACGTATGTGCATATCGTAGAGACAAGCTTACTTTTCTGCACAACCCACCTACTAGGATCTCCTTAGAGGTGACTGTGTACGATTGGTACCATACACATAGATTTCATATTTCTTTTGCATAATCCCTGTTGTGTGCAACTGCGTGGTGTTTGTTTAGTTTTCGTTGTTTTAGTTTACTCGCTTTGTGGTTTGTGTAGTTTGGCCGCTAGCACGTTAATTAGGTAGAAAACCCAAAATTAGGACGTGTGCTACACCGGTCTACTTCAAGGTGTATGCACAGGCAACGATCACTCGAACCGAGCAAATTGAGTCCCGAGTTTCTTGTTAGGAGAACTACTCATCCTATCACCATGGCCGAAAATCGATCGTTATTCCGTACCCTTAGGGAGTACTTCATGCCCACCATATACACTCCCACCTCCTGCATCACGAGACCTGATGTAGGAGCCAATCAATTTGAAATAAAGGCCAATATCATTCAAATGCTACCATCCTTTCATGGCCTTAGCAACGAAGACCCATATAGTCATCTTGATTTTCTAGAGATCTGCTCGACAGTGCGGATCAACAACTTTGGAGATGACGCATTGAGGTTGACGTTGTTTCCATTCTCTCTAAAAAATAAAGCTAAGCATTGGCTAAAGGCTCTCGATACAGTTCAGATTACCACTTGGGAAGGAATGCAGCGCGAGTTCCTTAAAAAGTACTTCCCAATTGGTAAGACGAATCAGTTTCGTAAAGCCATAATCAGTTTCTCACAGATTGAGGGAGAAAAATTCTACGAGACTTGGGAGAGGATGAAAGATCTTCTCCGCAAGTGTCCCCACCACCAGGTGCCTCGCTGGCAACTGGTGTAGTATTTTTACGATGGCCTGACCGAGAAGGATAGGCAAATAGTGGATTCGTCATGTGGGGCACTTTTATGCTAAAAAGTGAGGATGAAGCATGGTCGCTTTTTGAGACATTGAGCGAAAATTCGATGCACCATGCGACAACTTCACGGTTCGATAGGGCTACACCTGCACATGATAGTACTAAGAAGGCAGATATTTTTGAAATAGGGATAAACCTTGAGTTGAGCAACAAGGTAGACCAACTGTCCCAGAAATTAGATCAGTTTTTGTTGGGTCCCTCTCCTGCCATGCAGGTGTGCGCGTTGTGTGCGAGTCCTGCACACCATGTCTTCCAGTGCCCAGTTGAGCCACAATACCCTTAATTTATCCAAGAGCAAGCTCAAATGGCTCAAAACTTCGCTAGGCCCGCACCCAATCCATTTTCCAACACTTATAACCCGGGCTGGCGAAACCATCCCAATTTCTCATGGCGCAACTCACATATCCAACCCCCTAACCCTTCCTAGAGTCAACCCAGTCAAGGCGGTTATGCGCCTGGATTTCAAAGATCCAGTTATCCCCCAGCCCAACCTATTTATACTCATCCCCAATCTCATGAGCCTTCACATAGTCAGTCCTTCGAGGACAAGATGCTACAAGCATTTTCTGATATTAAGGCAAATTTGAGCTCGCATAACCAGTCTATTGCAAAATTAGAGACTCAAATGGGGCAGCTCACTGAGGCGCTTAGCAGGCGAAGTGAGGGGACACTGCCTAGCCAGCCTATTGTCAACCCTAGGGGAAAGGAACCCATGCGTAGCTTGCATCTGACAGATACACATCAAGAGCAGGCTCAAGTAGTAACCCTTAGGAGTGGGAAGCAGTACCAAGCGAGGGAGGTTGCAGAAGAAAGAGAGAAGATAAGTGAGAAGCAATCTGTTCCTAGTGTTTTACCTCAGGAAAGCGAGAAGGTTCTTCCATCTGAGCCTTCACCATCCTACATTCCCAAAGCTCTCTTTCCTGAGGCGTTAGAGAGATCGAGAGCACTAGGTAAGTCTGGAGTGAACATGCAAGAGATGCTTGAGATATTCAAGCACGTTCAGATAAACCTCCCCTTACTAGATGCCATCTAGCAAGTCCCTGCATATGCAAAGTTTCTCAAAGAGCTTTGTACGCAGAAAAGGAAGTTAAGGTCCCATGCGCAGAAAAAGATCTATTTGACTAGGCAGGTGAGCGCAGTATTGCAACACCAAACCTCACCTAAGCTCAAGGACCCAGGGACTCCTATCATCTCATGTGTCATAGGAAACATCATTGTTGGGCGTGCATTGCTCGACCTTGGGGCAAGTGTTAACATCTTGCCGGGTTTCTTCTATGACCAATTTGGATTGAAAGAGATGAAACCTACACCTATGACTCTTCAGCTTGCAGATAGATCGATCAAGGTCCCGAGAGGGATACTTGAAGATGTTTTAGTCAAGGTGGATGATTATTATTTCCCTATCGACTTCGTGATATTAGATATGGAGGGAGCTGATAGCCTACGATAGACCCCTATTATTCTTAGTCGGCCCTTCCTAGCTACCGCCAACGCGTGTATTAATTGCCGCACTGGTGCGATGGATGTGTCATTCGGAAATAGGAAGATGAGGCTGAACATTTTTCGTGCTGCTATGGGGCCTGCTGTTGAGGAGGCTTCTTTCGAGGTTGATGTCGTTCAAGATGTCGTAGAAGTAGAATATGCTTGGTTATTGAGTGATCCACCTCAGGAGGAGGATAATGAATCACTCGAAGAGGATCACCTAGAATTACTTGAGAATCCGATAGGTGATTTGAGTCGGATCGGGCACTTTGAGCCATTTAGAGGTAGAGGGGATGGGAACACAGTGCGCAATGTCACAGATGACACTATTTTTCATAGAGAGCCTGATTGAGCCTGACTTCATGTCCATTGATCTCATGGACGATGAAGGTTTTTTTCCCAAGGATCCGTCTAGCTGGGGACGTGAAACCTAGCGCTTTATAGGAGGCAACCCATATTTTGTACAATATTACATTCGTTGTTAGGATTTGTAGATTTTCTTTGGTTTTATTTTTCATTTTCTATCTTTTTCTATGAGTTTCATGTTTTGTCATGTACATATTGCATTCATTACATTCATAAAGCGTGCATTTTAAATTCATGTTAGGTTGTTTCTACTCTTTCCCTTCATTTATTTCCTCTCATGTGCATTCACGTAGTTTCATATAAGCATGGGAGAGTGCCACTGGGACAGTGTCATTCAATCATGGGGGAGGGTGTAGTTTGCAAACCTTGATATTTCTGTTTACGTTCTTGCACATGTTAGGTTGTTTCTACTCTTTCCCTTCATTTATTTCCTCTCATGTGCATTCACGTAGTTTCATATAAGCATGGGAGAGTGCCACTGGGACAGTGTCATTCAAGCATGGGGGAGGGTGTAGTTTGCAAACCTTGATATTTTTGTTTACGTTCTTGCACATGTTTACACATCTCTCATGAAAAATAGATTTTTAAAGAAAGAGTTTGAACTTATATGAATGTTATTTCAAATATGATATTTTTTAGAGGATTTTTAAGCCCCATGAAATTTTTTTTCTGACATGGATCTAAAAATTATGGTTGTTTATGCGGATTTTGAAGAAATAATGAAAGATACATGTTAGAATTTATTTTGAATCACAATTATGAATATGCACAGTTCTATTTTTGAAAAACTAAGGAAATGAACAAAAGCGTAAAAATGAGCTCAAAAAGTGAAAAAGAGCATGCATTAGGTTGTTTGGATAATTCCACAATCCTTAGTAGATGGGACTTAGATGCAAGTTGAAACTTTTGGATTCCATTTCGAAAAGGATAGTGGAAAACTTCGTGATCCTAAGTAGCTGAGAACAGATACAAGTTGAAGTGTTTGACTCTCATGTTGCAAAGGTGAATGAAGGAAGTCACTTTTATGTCTTAGTTGATATCTTTTGGTATGCATTGAAAAAGTATAGAAGATATTGACATTTCACAAGGCATAAAAGCAGACCACACACAAGCTATAAGAGAAGAATGAATGCGCAAAAAGAAAAAGTGTGAAAAGAAAAAAGAAGAAGAAAAGAAAAGAGCTTAAAAAGAAAAAAAAGTTCAGTGCTTAGAAGTGTGATTGAGAAAAGCTGTGCAGAAAACATATGAGTGAGAATAAATAAATAATAACTTATTTTTATTGGATTTTCTAAGAATAAAACATAAATAATTGTGATATTTAGAAAAGTGAAAGAAATTCTTTTTCTGTGGTGGTATATAAAAGACTCTAATTATGTTTTGATTTTTTTGTAACACGAAATATTTGTGCAAACAAAGTCTTTAATTACCTACTACTTATGAAGATGTGTAATATTATGCATACATAACAGAACCATTTTTGAATGCTTTCTGTAGAGGAAAGTGGAGGCTTTAGACTGAAGAAATTTTGGAAAAAGTTTTTGACAAGAGAAGGAAGTATGTTAAAAAAATGATATCTCATTACTAGGGATTGAGTCGTCACAGAATCTATGACAATTGCGTTGTTTACTCTACGAGGGAGAGTAACCAACTAAAATACGAAGGAAATGTTATTTTGAAAAGGATATCTCTTGACGAAAAGAGATTTTATTTATGAAAAGATAAACAAGAAAAATAGAATTTAGAAGATATATTAGAAAAATAGGAGAAAAAAATGAATTTGAGAATAAATGGTAAAGATTTAAAATTTGAAAAATTTGCAAGCAGGATCAGAAGAATTTAAAGAAATCAGAAGAAGAAAAGAAAAATACACCTGGGTTTCAAAAACAAATAGGAAATTTTTTTAATAATATATACCCAGGGTTTTGGAAAATATAAGGGAAAATATAAAATATCATACAACCACAGATATACAAACAAGGATGTACAAATAACACTCCCTAGAGGCTAACTCTAAATGTAATATTTGAAATAGCTGATAGGACCTTAATCCTAACTCTAAGATTTAGATCATCTGATTCCAATCAAGGTATGCTGATATACTCAAACCGAAGCTTGAAGTACATGGCATGAAAATATTTCTCTGGTTCTAAGGTAAAGGCTTCCCAACATCCTTGAGCACCTACCGATATACCTCGGACTATGGCCCTTAGGTACGTGGTAGGGGGCGCGAACCCAAATAAGTGGTCCAGTTGTGAGGCTCTCTCCCGAACTATGGTTTAGTGAGACAGCCTAGCAACGTGAAGACCGGGACAATATAGGTAGGGATGTTTTCGAAAACATGTTCAACATGCAGATAAAACCAGAAAGCTCTAATGCAAGTCCCAAAAGAGATATATTTAAATGTATAGAAGCATACACTTGCATACATTGTTTACATTCAATCCCTAGAATTGATGAGAGTTATATTTCAGTCCTAAATCTAATGTGAACATGGAATAATCTCCTCAATATGGTCCTACCAAACCATACTTAGATCCTATATGCAATGATGTCATCTAGGACAGAGTCTAGGCTCCTAAGGTTTGCATGGAAATGAAACTGACATTTGAAGAATAAAAGACTTAGATAATATCAAAGAAAAGCAAAGGCATAGATTCAACCGGACGAAGACGAATCCCATCACAGTCGCCAAAACTGTGATCATGCAAAATTTTTCCTCTCGTTCCTCTTTTCCTTCTCTTTACCTTTTTAACCTTTATTCCCTTTTTGAAGGGGAAATAAAAGATAGAAAATAAGAGAGAAATGAGAAAAGGAATAAGAGAGAGGAACTCTTTTGCGGGGTCTCACTTGACTTTGATTTGAAAATATTTAGAAAATTACTCGCCTCCGTTTTGAAAATATTGCTGGAAAAATTGAGAGACGGGATTCGCTCGTCGGTATGAGGTTCGGCCGTTCCTGGCGCCTTTACCAAGGGTAATCGAACCAAGGATCGAATTTATGCCTTTTGCTTTGCTAAAATATCATCTAAGAATTTATTCTAAATCTAAATGCACAAAGAATCATGCTTGTGCAATGCAAGGATGTATGCTCCTTTTGAAAAATGATTGGAAATCTCCAAATGTTTCTGAGATGAATTTGATAATAGAGTGAAGAAATGACTTCTGAATGGTTGAATATTAACTTAGAACTGGAGATAGATCAGGAGAGATATTTTGAAGTTCTAAGTCTTTGAAAATAATCAAAGTTTTGGAAAAATAAATCTGGACTTTGAAAGGAATGATTTTGAAGTTGAGATAAAAGCAAAGGAAATGAAGTTTTAAAGTCAGAATTTGGACTTTTGAATCTGGATTTTTGGATTAGAATTGAATTCTATTTTTGAAATTTGAGATTAGAAGGAGATTTGAGAAATCCAAATTGAGTTTGAAGATATAATTGGGTTTAATGATATCAGGATGGGATAATGAGAAATGGAATTGGCTTTTGAAATTTAGAAATCAAGATAAACTTGGTTTTGAAATCTGATGTCCTAAATGGATTTGGATCCGAAGTCTGAGATCCAAGATGAAGTTGGATCCGAAATCTGGAATAGAATTTGGATCTGAAATCTGAGATCCAAGATGGAATTGGATTATGTATCCTAAAATGGATTTTGGATCTGAAGTTTGAGATCCAGGATGGAGTTGGATTCTGGATCCCTAATGGAATTGGATCCAAGATCTAGAATCCGAGATGGAATTGGGTTCTAACTTTGGATTTGGATTTTGAAAGTCCAAATGAGACTTTTGAAGATGGGTCTGGGTTTTGAAAACCTAGATTGAATTTAAAAAATTAGGAAGAGTCAAATTTTGAGATTCAGAATTAATCTCAAATTTTGATTTTGAATTTAAAGATAAGAAAATAAATTTGATTTTGAATTAGAAGATGAATTAGAAACTTCAAAGTTTAATTTGAACTTTGAAGTTTGAACTTTGATTTTGAATTGGAAATTTGAAGTCGGAATACAAAATGATTTTTTGAGATTTCAAAGTCAAATTGGACATCGAAATTGAATTTATGAATCTTGAAATGAGATAGAATCGAATTTGAATCTATAAATAAGGATTGATTTGAAGAAGATACTCAAAAACTACTTGGAGTTTTGAAAGGAAATTTTGAAAATAAGATGCAATTATATCCTATATAATGAATGAATCTAAAAGAATGTAAAATTGGATTTTAAAAATCATGTTTCATTCTTTAAGTGAATGCAACTAAGATTGAAGATATAATATATCCCTGACTATGGTCATTAAATATATTATATAACAATCATGTTTGAATTCAGGTGAAGAATAAAATATATTTTGGTGCTTTTATAGAATTTAAAATGAAATTAATAATCAATATATCCTGACTATGACTATTGATATATGTATTGAATTAATTTTAATCCAAACTCTGATAAAAGAGAAAAATATTTAAAAAAAATATGATGAATTTTGAAAAGAATCCAGTGTGGATCTAGTGCTATTCTATAAAAGATGAAAATCCTAAGTCTTGTTCACATCCTGACTATGGCCATTGATGCAAATCATCAACTTAGGGCTTAATCATTTCTTATTAGAATGGTGCACGTGCCAAGGTTGTCCCTATTTGTGAATTTAAAAGAAGAGAGAAAAATGATATGAAAACACACAATTCTATAGAATGTACATGCTCATACATTCTAAAATGTGAATTTTCTCATTATGATCCATTACAACTTGGAAAATGATAACAATTCCTAATTTAATTGACATTCTCTAAATTTTCCTGCAAAACAGAGTTAGTATGAGGCAAGAATGGAAGCATGTGGAAAATACCATTTAAAGATTCTACCTATATATATATATATATATATATATATATATATATATATATGGCTAATCTAATGGAAGATCTCTATATGAGGATGAAACACTTCATATTGCTAAGGTAGTGAATGCTGGGATTCATGGGTGTTGGAGGATGTGGAATGTGAAAGCTAGTGGCTGGTAGATAAAAGTGTAGTGGGCATTAGGCAGTAAATGACATTTAGGGAAACTATTTGGTAAAAAAAATGAGATTGTTGTTAATGGTACAGCTGGTAGTAAGGTAATCAAGGAAATGATGAATAGTTCAGTTTGCAGGAATTTGCAAGGGTATGATATAAAGCTGAGAATGGTAAAGGACTGTGTGAAAATGTAAAGAGGGAAGACGATGAGTGTAGGTATAAGGTGTCGCTAAGGTGGAGCTAGGAACAACTGAGGTGCATGAGGCAGCCAAGTATGTACAACAAATGGACGTACACAGGTGTCTAGGTGCGGTGCAGTGCAGTGAGTGGAAGATACTCATACTCTATAAAGAAGGTGCAGGACATATTGGTGTAATGATAGTGCTGAGTAACGAGGCTGGTGCTGAAGGTTCCAGTAGTGAAGGCTAAGAATGTTACAAATAGAAGGCATTGTGAATGTATAGAAGACAAAAATGCTAAAGGTGCGTAAAGGATGTTGTGCACATGTGGTGTAAGAAGGGATATGATGGGTAGGCCTAAAGAGGTGCTTGATAACAGGTTTCAGCTACAGTGCTGTTTGCAGAAAAACTATCTGATTTGGGCAATGACATAGTGATATGGTATTATGATAGGGAGATATGAACACATTAGTCCCTGTAAAAAAAATTTATGATAACAGTAAGATGTCTTTAGTATGTCCCCCCATATATATATTCCATCGTATGTTGACAAGAGAGCTTCACTACAACAAGGATGTGCTCACAATGTTAATGACAGAGTGATTCCTATACGCCGACCCCGATTTCCTCAGTTTGATTCAGGGAACAAATCCCCATAAGGATGGAAGTGAATCAGTTATTGCCCGATGCGCGCCCCTCAGAGTGACATGGTTGTCCAAAATCAGCAGTTTCATCAACTTCCACCATTGTCATTGAACTATGGCAATACTTGCTGAAAGCCTTCAGCAAGCTTTTCATGTGGTTCTTGATGATGGCTGTGTCCTAAAAAATGTCTGGCAACTCTTTTTTTTTATTTGCCTGGGCGTTATCACCTGTCAGAATAATGATATCAGAGCCATGCAAAAATTATCACTTGATATGCTTTGGAAGGGGTTCAGACCAGTCATATCCCCTGGATGCTATGCAACATCGTCATTTTCTTTAGAAGTATGAGAATTTCCATTGTTTCTCACAATGGTTGGGACGTGATCTTTCCTGTTAGCAAAGGGGATATCAAGCCAACATTTTTCACCATGATAAGTAGCAACAACCTGAGTAAGAAACATTTACCTTTACAGCCGACCCCACTTCCTACAATGCACCCACCGTGAGTTTAGCAATCTTCACATCTTTCATCAAATTAAAAGAACACCACAAACCAAAAAAAATTTAAGGCTCGTTGCTGAAGTTATTCTCATTTCATTCATCCTCATTTGGTCCTTTGTCTTGAAATGTTACATTGTTGCATAGATGCTTTGATAGCATTACAAGGATTGATAAACCATGGGCAATATTATGGTCACATCGCAAGTTTCATCAGGGTAAAAAGGGAGCTTGAGACTCAAATCAAATCATCCGAATTCAAATACAGATGCTGACCTGTGAATGTGCAAGGCACAGATGCTGCGCCACTGTACATTTGACAGGAATAGTGCAATATAGGAATGACAATTTTGCAGTAAATCATAACTATAAAGAATGAATGTGCCATATAATGGTGAAGGTGCGACCTGTGTACAAGATAGATACAGACGGTAGCATTGCAACCAAAATAATGAGAAAACAAAGTAAAAAAATAGAAGAAAAAAAATACCCAGGTGAAAGAAAATGCACAACGAAGAAAATGAAATGGATGATAATGCATTTTCTTTAGAAGGAAGAAATGATCCAGTGAGATGCAAAAGGGCAATATGCAAGCAGGGCAACACATTTAAAAAGGATGATGATTGAAACATACAAGCGAAAATACCATGTTGATCTGGGCTATCAAAGGTTCAATAGAGCCACAGGTAATGCAAGAAATATAGGCAAGATGACCCAGATTTAACACTGAACCTGGTTTCACTTTGTTATGATTTTTACATTGGTCATGATTAAAGGTCGATAAAAAAAAACAAACTCTACTGATGCGCACTCAGAACATGATTCTCGCCCATTCAGCAAACCCACCTCTGATCAAAGCACAACAGGATGGATCCATAACAGGGAAATTCCGTGTTAATGCAGAGGAAGACATAACATTACATACTATGAGGTTGAAAGGATGAAAACGAAAGGAGAAGGAAACAGATGCCATTTGCTAAAAAAAATTAATAAAAAAAATAAAATAAAATAAAACTTAAAACAACTATGAATGAAACGCCATAACAGCTTGATTCCAAAATTGGAATCCCATGAAATGCCAACATCCCGTTACAACCAATAGGAAATGGAAATTCATAACAAAAGGTAAAAATAAAAAAAAATAAAAAAATTGGACAATGAAGGAGATGTAACCCCGATGAGGGTGAAATTTTATTGCAAATGCAAGTCAGAGCTGCGATAAGCAGACTGATACTGCAGCATATTATTTCAATGAAAGAAAAAGAAAGAAAGAAAAGAAAGAAGAAAGAAAAAAAAACTGAAAATCTAAGAAGAAGGGGAGTAAAAGGGGATTCTCACCTTGTTCACACAAATTCTGAAGAAGAGAGTTCCGATGAAGGCTTAAGGAGAGCAACCAAGCAATGGATGACGATGGTTCTTTCTTGATCTCGCTGCAGGGATGATCTCCTTGCTTCGGCTAACTCTGAGAAACCAAGAGGAGGGTGGCTGAGACTCTGCTATCGGATTTACTTCAAAATGGTGAAGAAAAGGGGATAAAGGAGAGGAAGAGGGGAAAAAGAAGAATGAAGCGATCAGAAAGATGTAGGGGAGGGTTGAAGATGGATGGAATCGATTATGGATGTGTGGAGAAGAATGTGGATGAAGTCCATCATGGATGGATCCTGCGTGCTTCTCTTAAAGGGGGAGAAGGAAGGTTCGAGAGAGAGGGGTTCGGTTGGGGATGAACGATGGAGGCAGATCCCAAGGTGATCGAAGGTGGAGGGCGAGAGAGGCGAGCCTGCGGCTGTTGCAATTTTCTTTAAATTCCAAAGAGGGGGTCCTTTTAAAAAGTTTTTTCATAAAAGGGCTTTCAAGAGAGGTTTTTAACAAAAAAATATGTTTCAAAAGAGTTTAAACTGCATATTTTCAGAATTTTTGGATTTTTGATTTTCTTATTATTATTTTTTTTGTTCTTTTCTTGAAATTTTCTATTTTCTACATTTTTTTTGTATTTTTGGAATAAAACTCTAAAAACTAAGGAATTTTAAACTAATTTTGCAAAATTTTCAGAAATATTTATAAAAGAAGGGTTTTTTGAAAGTTCGAGTTTATCTTTTGGAATTTTCTTCAAAAAAAAATGGGTTTTGATCCGGATTTTGAAGAAATATTTGAGGCTTAAACATCGAACCAAAGAATATAGAGTTTCAAATCCAAATGGACACTGGATCAACTATCCGAGTATTTTAGAATTTATTTTTGGTATTTTCATAAAATTTAATATAAAAATTGGATAGTGAGGCTCAGATTTGGATTTTAACACCGGATCCGGATCCAAAATCGAGTCAGATATATAAAATGGATTTAGTTTCAGTAAAACCTGAGAAATAAACTTGAATTTATATTTAAAACTGACTCAATTACTCAGAAAAATGGGGTTAGGGGTAAAAAGGGAATATTTATAAAATTTTGAAAATTTTGGGGTGTTCACAGGCGCCTGGTTGATCTCTTGATATGATCTTTTAAAACAATTATTTTCAATAAAACTTTGGAAAATCGTCAACCAAAAATATAAAAACCGACCTTCCACAAAGTGGTAAGTACGGGTCGAATCCTCAGGGAACAGGAATTAATCACGATATTTCTAGAAAATTTGATTTATTAATTACAAATATCAATCTACAATTATAAAGTTAATACAACTACAATTAATCACTAAAATGAAAATGAAAAAACACTCAGTCTTCTGCTCCACACCAAGGGTATTTCCATCTTTTCGCCAATTAGACAATCTTCGCACTTGGACAATAACCCTGGAAACTAAATATGCTTTTCAACCTAAAAATGCAGAAAAATACAGAGTTAGTACTCTATTCTAACAATGCAAACAATACTAAAATTAATTCTAATTTTACGAAAATAATAACACAAATGTTACTTATCAAACAAAAATTAAATAAAATACTAAATTAATTCTAAAATTAACCAAATTAATTCTACTAATGCTGTATGATGATTATGAAACTCCTAAAATTCAGAAACTACTGAAAATAGGTCTAAAATGCCGAAACTAAGAAAATTACGAAACTGCCCCTAACTAGTGTAAAATAGATTTCTGACAGGTTATCGGAAAACCACTGTTTGATAGAGCAAACGAGGTCCGATTTTCCCGAAATTTGTTCTGTTCTGCAACTGACAGATTAAACAAACTGACAGTTTTTACAGAATGGAAAAAGAGTATCTAAAACTCCAGATATAAGCGTTTCAAATCTGGGAAAAATCAGGATATCGAAAGTCCTGTAATTTGAAATCCAGAAAAAGCGGTTTTCGCAAAACGCTTAAAAATCAGACCAAATCAACTCCGAAAGAGCTGAAATTTGGTCTGAAGTCAAATAACACGTCAATAAAGTGAATAGTATAATTTTTTTTGGAAAACACAGAATTTTTGCACAGAAAATAATGCTGGTGCGACAGGGCAAAAATTGGGTTTTTATTTGAGTGCACTATTCACTTTATGAATCTATTTAAACACTATAAAATGCAAATTATATCTAATACAATCTAAATGACACTGTATAACAGTGTATATACAGATGAATATTATAATTACACTAAATGAATGACGAACAAAATACAATAAGCAAATTATGACTAAAACTACGTTAACTAGCGATGCAAATGCAACTATGCTACTAAAGGGAATGCAATTCAAACTACTAAGTTAAATACTAACTACTACCAATAAAACAATCACAAAACACAGTTCACATATATGAAACAAATACAATACACGCACACACGCTTCTACACTATAATAAATCAAATACTTAAACTAATTAATCTAAAACCAACATAATTAACATCTAAATGAAATTAAACCCACTAAAGAACAAGGATAGGATTAGGATTCACTCGGTTGACTCAAGCTAATCTTGGTTTTGGCTTGGGTAGGTTCAGGTTGGTTTGGGTGAAAGAGATAGGCTCGAGCTAAGGTTGACTCAACTAGGACTAATGTTGACTCGGCTAGGCTTGACCTAACTAGTTGGGTTCGGTTGACTTAAGATTGGGTTCGGTTTTGAGTTGACTTTGTCAACTAGGTTCGGTTGACTTAAGTGGACTCGGTTTAGCCTTAGCTAAGGTTGGGTTGACTTGGCTAAGGTTGACTCGACCTCGGTTTGGTCTTGACTTTGACTTAGGTTAGGTTAGGTCTTGACTCACCTTAAGTTGGACTTGGACTTGACTAGGGTTAACTTAGTCAACTAAGGTTCGGGTTGACTCAAGTGGAGTCGGTTTGACTGGGATAGGGTTGGACTAAAGCTTGACTAGGGTTAGGTCTAGGTCTTGGACTCGACCTAGGTTTGGTCTAAGAATAGGTTAGGTTTCTAAGAATAGGTTGGACTCGGTTTAGGGTTGACTTAGTCAACTAAGGTCGGTTTGGTTTAGGTGGGCTCGGTTGACTCGAACTAAGGTTAGGTTTGACTTGGATTCAGGTTGACTCAACCTAGGGTTGGTCTATGCTTTGACTTAAGCTAGACTCGGTTTTGACTAGGTTCACGACTCACCTAACTAAGTCAATCTAATTGACTAGGTTAGATTAGGTTCAATAGGTAGGGTCGGTTGATTCAAGCTAAGAGTTGACTTGACTAGACTCAAGTGGGTTTAGGCTAGGGTTAGACTAAAGTAGTAACCTCTTAAATTCCTACAATTAATTCAAAGTTAACGATTTTAATGGAGAGGGTTGGAAAAGGAATGTAATAATTACCAATGTTCAAACTTTGAAATGCTTTGGATTCTCAAAAGTTGCCCCATTTAAAGAGGGGGTTACACTCCTTAATTGCCTTTAAATCTCATTTTGGAAAAATGAAAAGGCCAATCTAGAAATCCACGATTTTTGCTTTTCAATATGGAATTAAAGTGCTTTTAATGTTCTATGGAAATCGTGGAGCCTAGATTGGAATTTTTGTTTAATTCCAAAAACACTTTCCAAAGTTAAGGAGTAACTCCTTCTTTAATGCCCATTCAAAATTCAAATCTTCCTTAAATGCTTCACACGATTTTTTTGAAGAATTTCCTCTTTCTAAAAGCTTTTCCCAACTTCAATACATTAATTGACCTCCTTCCTAAAATTCGCCAACCCTAATTTAAGACTCTATAACCAAAGAATTTAAGACTCACCAAGGTAATGAAAAGACCTAATTGAAAAACACGACTTTCTAAACTTAAATGCTGCCCTAATTACCAAAACCTACTTAAATGACCCCTAAAAATGGCTATGAGATAAAACCCTAATACGTTGAACCTAGACACCTTCCTAACTTAACTAATTGTAATTAATAATTTCAAAAAAATCGACCAAGAGCTCAAGGGGAGCTCTAATGGCTGCCGCCCCACCTTGGGGAAGAAGAAGACCCACACAAAAAAATTAAAAATAAAAATATAAATAAAAAAAAACAATAAAACTAAATAACCCCTATTTTGATAAAACTAAATTAGAAAAGAATAAAAAGAACTTCTAATTGCACAAATGCAAACATGAACAGCAATATACTGGAATTTATTAAAAACATAAAGAAATAAAAATTCGATTTTTGTAATTTTTGTTTTTCAATAGATCCAAAACACCAAAAACATAAAAATGCTAAAAACGATTCTCTAAAACAATCCGAAAATAAGGAAATGACTTAACACAATTTTTTTTCTGCTGTTAATATGCAAAATATACAGCAACCCACTCAATTTACTAACCTAAAAACACAAATTTAACTAAAATGCAAAGATTGGCTAGAATAAATCTAGCCGATTTTTTTTCTTTTTCAAAAATGAAAACAAACAAGACACAAGCCCAACCCACGAATAAAATGAATTAAAATGAACTTTTATAATTGGATTTTCAGCAAAACAACTCAATACACATGCTGGACATAAAAAAAATCGAAACAAAGAAAAATATTTTTGTAAAAATCAAGAATCGGCTAGAAATAGTCTAGCCGATTTTTAGATTTTTGCTTTTCTAGTGAAATCAAAATCACAACTCACCACTCAACGACTAAGATGGATAAAAATGGATTTTTTTCTAAATGGAATTTCAGTAGAACAGACCCAAGAACACCTATGAAAAATTTGAAGAATCGGCTAGATGAAGATCTAGCCGATTTTAATGAAAAGGATAAAAAATCTAAAAAAAATCGATTTCAATGAATCAAGCAAACAAATAAACCTAATCTAACGTGCTGGCCTATGCACGAAATCTAATCTAAGGTTGAAACAAAAAGAAGAATAAGAAACACACAGAAAATAAAAAAAGAAAACCAACACACAATTCGGTTTTAGCTAGAAGAGAAGGAAGAAGAAGACCTACCTCTTGGAAGATCCGACGACCGGAGGGGTGAAGAAGAGCGGACCGTGGGTGGAGATGGACGTCCTACACAGTTCGAGAATGCTGGACTTCATCAAAAAACGACACCTTTGCAGCTGCTACACGTTGGAGATCCACCGACGATGGAATGTGAGCCGATTCTCGATCGGAGGGTGTAGAAAGCCGGATGGAGGTAGGGCCGGCTCACCTTGTTGGATTGTTTCGCACTCCCGCACAAGGTTAATGGTCTCCACCTCTGCTACACCTGCAAAAATACAGAAAAGTGGTGAAACTACAGCAAGGAGAAAGAAAGAAATGGAAAAGACACAAGAGAGATCGAAAATATGCTTGAAAATCAAGCATAGACCGGTCTTCAATGGCCAAAACGTGGAGGGATGGAGGGGAAGAAGCTGCTGGAGTTAGAATCACTGCAAGGGACGTCCAAACAAAGCCAAAGACAGGGCTGGAATGGGCGCCCCTCTCCTTTTAGGCGATTTGGCTTCTTTTGGCTATTTTACAAACACAGGTTTAAAATAAAAATATTTACTGGGTGCCTCTTTCTGCAGGGGGTTTTTAGAAAATGTTTTTACAAAACTTAAGTGGGCTGGAGTTGGGTTAAATCCATGTAATTTGGTCCATATCCAAAGTCCAAATGGGCGTCTGGATCCAAATCTCTCAAATCGGATCCGATATTTGACCCGTTACACTGTAAATGCCATAATTCCTTCGTTTTAAGTCCGATTTCAATGAAATTCGAACCCAAGCTCTATAATCATATTATGCACCTAAGTGTATGCTTTAAACCTATAGATGATGCATTTATGCAGTGAAAATGTATTAATAAAATGTGATATTTATGCATCATCAGCGCCCATAGTGAAATCCATGTTAAAACATGGAAAAACAATAATAAAAACATAAAAAAGATTTATGAAAATCTTACCTTGGGGCTGCAGCTGCAATGAAGGAAGGAGGAGGTGTTGTAGAGGAGAGAGAAGCTCCAAGATTTGAGAAAGAGAAGGAATAGGGGTCAACCCCCTATGGATCTCTATTTATAGAAATTTTTCTAGGTTTTCTAAAGAGTTCTAAAAAAAACAAACTCTTTCCTAATTGAATTGGCTAGGAGGGGCGATTTTCTATGGGAGATTACTATGCTACCCCTATCCCTAACTACCTATTAGGAGTCCTAATTAAACCTTAAAATGCTCCAAATGTGGCGCCACCCCTTGTGGGCCTCATTTGGGTTTTTAAAAACCCTAATTTTTAAAGCTTTAAAATCAAAGTTAAAAACAAAAGTAAAAATGAAAGTTTTAAAAATAAACTTTGACTCACCTAGACATCTAACCTAAGTAGGACACTGACTAACCCTAGTCTAACACTGACTTCTGCCAATGTGGCGCCACCCCGAGTGGGCCCCATTCAAAATTTCAAAAATGATTTTAAAACTTGAAAATGAGGGGTTTTTTAAAAGACATTCAAAAGCACACTTGGAATTCAAAAGTTTTGAAATGGCATGGAGTCCTGACTGGGTCAGAACTCCTCCAGATATGGCACCAACTGAGTGGGCCCCACATCGAAGTTTTGAAAATTTTGAAATAAAGACTAAAAAAAACTTTGAAAAGATGTTAAAATCAACAAATGAAATTCAAAGGTTTTGAAAATAGAGTTCTAAGCAAACTAAAACTCTAGACCAAAGTCTTGAACCAATTAGGACTCTGAGATTTTAGATTTTTGAAAGCCAAATGAAGAAGTTTTTAAAAGATTTTGTCAGAACTGGTAAAAATAAGTTGTAAAATGCTGTCAGGGTTAGAGTCCTAACTCAACTGAAACTCTGAAATAGAGTCTTGAATCAACCGGGACTCTACAAAATGACCTAATTTCTGAAAAACAAATGGAAAAGAATGAAAATGGAATTAAAAACAAACTCCAAAATAGACTTCTAACTAGATTAGGACTCTAGGACAGAGTCCTGATCGGACTGAAACTCTAGAATTTTTTTTGGTATTTTATGAAAAACAGATGAAAGAACTTGTGAAAATAGTGAAAATAGCAATTCAAAACAAAGTTTCGATTCAACTGGGACTCTGGGGACTGTGTCCTAATTGAACTAGGACTCTTAGAATTTTGGATTTTCTGAGAAAACAAATGAAAGGATTTTGAACAAGTGAAAATGAGGTAAATATTGAAGTTAGGTTAGAGTCCTATTTTGATTAGGACTTTGAGGAAGAGTCTTAATTTGATCAGAACTCTGAGAATTTTGGTTTTCTGCAAAGCAAATGAAGAGATTTTAAAAAGACTTTTGAAAACCAGTGCAAATGAAGCGAGAAAATGAACTCAGGATAGAATCTTGATTTGATCAGGACTCTGGGGTAGAGTCCTGATTAGATTAGAATTTTAGAATAGAATCCCAGAATTTTAAAACTCTGTGATAGAAATCCAATAATTTTGAAATTTGAAAAGATAAATGAAGAGATTTTGGAAGGATTCTCTCAAAATTGAAGTCAGGGTCAGAGTCCTGATCCAACTGGGACTCTTCGAACAGAGTCCTGGTTCAACCAAAACTCTGAGTTTTAGACTTCTCTTTGAAAGATTTGGTTAAAAACAAGCAGAATAACAATGAAAGATATGGTCCTAATCCGACTAAAACTCTGGAAAAAGAGTTCTGATCTGGCTAGAACTCTAGAATTTTGGCTAAAATGAAAGATTTTAAAAATCAGATGAGAAGGTTTTGAAAACAAGTGAAGAACATGAGTAAAGGGTGAAATCGGGATAGAGTCCTGACTTGATTAGGACTCTGAGAAAGAGTCCTAATTCGACCAGAACTCTAGAATTTTGGTCAAAATGAAGAATTTTGAAAGATTTTCTAAAAAATAGGTAAAATTGTAGTAAAAGGTAGAGTTCTGATCCGACTGGGACTCTGGAAAAAGAGTCCTGATCCAACTAAGATTCTGGAAAAAGAGTCATGATTGGACTGGGATTATGAGATTTTGGCCAAAAATGACAAGAATGGGCAAGGGATATGACTACATCTGGTTTAAAATCAAAATGGAGTTTTGAAAAGATTCAAAAAGATAAAAAGATAGTGTCATGATCCAACTAGAAATCTGAGATTTTTGAAAAATTTTGATAAATAAAGGAATCCAGCAGCGACACCACCTAAGTGGGTCTCATCTGAGGATTGAAATCAATTAAAATTGAGTTTAAAACGAATTCAGATTGTTTTGTAAGAAAAACATTTAAAATACAAGATACTAGGGGTTGGCAAATGGCAGAATGTTGATTTAAAACCCAGGTTTTAATTTTGATCTCGAAAGAAAAACTTTAAAACTCAAATCTGGATTTAATATTTTGCAAACAGGAGTACTGGATATCGATAATGAGATATGACGACATGCAATGCGATGCAATGCAATGCAATGCAATGAAATGATATGCCAAATGCATACAGTGATATGCAATGGCACATGAAATGCAAACACTGAATAAGGGTGAAAGTTTGGGGTGTTTACAGATGCCCCTCTTTGCTACTAAGCTGGTTAAAAACCGAGCTTAGTGGCAAAGAAAAACACATCAAATTTGGATTATAAAAATGCCCCAGTTAGAAGAATTTGATCAGGTATGAAAGAATAGACTCAGATGATAGTGGTAGATATGGAAAAGAGAATATAGAAGAAGTTTCACCTCATCGAGACAAGGCTCAGGTTTAGCCCTTAACTTGGATGAGACGAAAAATGCCTCATGAAAGAACGAGGTTCAGGATTAACCCTTAATTTGAAAGGGGAGATACCTCGTGGAAGAAGGAGGTTCAGGTTTGACCCTTATCCTGAGCGGCGATGATACCTCATGGAAAAATGAGGTTCAGGCTTAACCCTTAACCTGAAAGGGGACAATACCTCATGAAAAAATGAGGTTCAGGTTTAACCCTTAACCTGAAAGGGGCGATACCTCAGATTCCTTAAATAAAGAAATCATGATGGAACCTTCAAATTTTACACAATAAATCCGAGAAGGGTTTGTAAAAGATAAAAAGGAGGTTCCCTAAAGCTTGAAAAGGGATTGATCTTGGACGTCTCATTGCTGAGACTGGATGGCTTTTAAGACAGATGACCTTTTACAGAAACAATTCAAGTTTAACCCTTACCCTGAACGGGAACTGTCTATGGTGGAAAAGTGGGGTACACAAAGAAGTGTGCGAATATGAGAACCCAGGCACTCAGATCAAAACAAGAAGGGAAGGATCTTGGACAACTCCCGTTATCTGATCCTAAAAGGGATAAAAACAACACCTGGATACATCAAAATAGACATCAAGCTCTCACTTCATGTCAGGATAACTTGAAAAGATTGCTAATAAGATAAAAACTGTAGTTAATTCAAGAGTCATTGAAAATAAGCACATATATATGAAAAATATTCCCTCTTTCTGCCTAGAGTATTACCTCCATCTGGACTTAACTTCGTAGAATTAAGATTTGGATTCAAATTACTTGTAATTGACTTTCTTTCAAGGAGGCTATCAATTTCCTTGATATGAACGGAAAAGAAAGAATTCTCATTGTGAAAGCAATTGATGAAAGGATATTGATAAAAGCATTTCACAAAATTAAAGAAGATTCTTGGTAGATTTGGTAGTTTGATATCCTGGGATTCTTTTCTCATGACAGTCTTTTTGTACTTTTTGGAGCTCTCTTAGGTTTCTGGGGAGTTTATTACATCATCCTTCATTTTAAAGATGTCCTAGCTTTTCTCTTTTTTGGAAGGGTACGTCACAAACTCCTTCAACTTGGAGATGTTTCAATCTTTCTTTGTTTCAGGGATTATATTGATGGTATTAGCTCATTGGTTGGTGGTCTCTTGATGACAACGGAAATTGAATATCTTTTAGGGTTTGTCGGGAGGTTTATCGCATTCGCCATCAACTTTGCGGTGATCTGAACTTTCCCTGGAAGGATCCATTACAAACTCTTTCATCTTAGAGATGATCAAAATCTTCTTTGGCCCCAGGGGTCTAACTCATCCACCAACCTTCAACTTGACGATGATTGAGAGATCTCTTTTGTAGATATTTAGTTGCCACTTGAATGATTAAGGAGATATGAGAATTGAGTGGATTTTTCTTTATCACCCAGGATGTTTCAACTGCCTTGTCTTTACAAGAATGATCTTTAAAAATATTCCACAACTTCGATTAATATCGATCACATATGGCTTTGCGACAACATTGAATTTTCTTTGCTGGCCATATCGAGGATTTATTCTTCATCCCTTTAGTTGGTCAATAGAAAGAATTTGGATTTTGAATCCTCCTTCACAAAAGTTTCGCTCTTTTGGAAGTAATACTGAAGGTAATTTGAGGTAATTCTTTTATGCAATAAAAGATTTTTAAGATCAACAACTATTTTTCATGACAAATTGGCAAAATATTCTTGGAATCCTTGGTGAAAGAAATCACTTGAGGTCTAAATGATACATCTGTGGCTAGATCCTCCTCTCATTTCCCTAAAGGCGAGACTTAGGCTTGACTCTTACCTGAACGGGTAATAAAAAAATACTCCTCTCTTCCCTAAAGAGGAGGTGTTTGCAAAACTAACTTTAGAAGAGAAATAATTTTTTTGTCAAAACTCCCTATTTCTAGGCTTCTCTTATGAAAAGGGGGCCGCTAACAAAGGTTGGGAAGGATATCATAGAGAATAAAGCCCATCACACTCTCCTTGGAAAAAGGGTCCTCGATGACTGGGTGGCCTAACAAAAGATATTTAAGGTTACAAGGAGGACGAGCTTCCGTCGAAACTCTCCCTGGAAAAAGGGTTCCTTGTGTGACAAAAAGATTGTTTTGCAAACTGTTCGTGAAGCGTGAGTCCCTTCAAACTCTCCCTAAAAGGCGTTCAACGAACAAACAATAACGACATGAGAAAAGAACGAGTTCCCTCAAACTCTCCATGAAAAAAAGGTCGCTCACAAGAGAAATGATTGATAATTGATTTTGAGTTAGTTGGCGAAAGAATTCGACACAAAGTTTGAATCTTGAAAGTCTATAATTGTCGGATGCGACCCAAAAGTCGGAAAGATATGATTGACTTTGATAGAATTTGTTAACCCAAAGGTTTTCTTGATAAAATTGATGATTTAGAAGTCTAACAAAATTGGTGACCCGAAGGTCAGATTTGACAGAACGGAGTGACCCAAGGGTCTGATAAAGGTTGTTTGATTCGCAGATCTTGAGATTGGCGTTGAGCCTGAACCCTAATGTGAGACTAGTGTTTGGATTACGCCCAATACGAAGACCGAATTTTGATGAAGTACCAACACAAGCACTAGATTTTTAAAATATCAACCGTACGAGCACTGAGTTTTAAAAGATCACCAGTACGAGCGCTGGTTTTTAAAAGATTACTCTTTGACTGCGATGACACATTTTCAATCTTCACCTTCACGAGGGCTCAGACAGTTGATCGGGGGCTCATGATTTTATCCCTTATCTTGCATGAAATTTGATATAGATGCAAGATGGATGCGAACGAATGCCATAAATGTGAATGTATGTAAATGAACGCAAATGAATGCAAAGAAATGGATGATGAAAGATTTTGTTTGATCCTGCCTGCATCCAAAAATTTTTTTAGATGAAATTTGAAAAAAATGCCCCAATTTAACTAGGAAGGAAGACTTTGATCATTATTGAAGAAAATATATTGAGGAATTACAAAGGATAGAATAGAGGTCTTAAGTATAGAATTTTTTCAAATGTCTAGCATTGATGGGATCTGATAATTCCACACTGTCGGCATTGATGAGCCGATATAAATTACGGGGTAATGCTTCCTTGACAACATAGAGTCCTTCCCAATTTGGTGACCATTTGTCACTTGGACGATGCTTGTGATAAGCTGTTGATCTGAGCTCTAGATCATTGACTCAGAATTTCCTTTCAATGATAGATTTTGCATATTGTCTGGCTCTCCACTGATGATATGATTGAGCGTGCTCCGCTGCTTTGAGCCTTTTCTGATCAAGTAAATCAAGTTGTAGCAGTCGCTGTTGTTGATATTGATCAAGTGGTAGCTCTAAAAGTGATGCGAACTTCAGAGCGGGTTTTTGAACGTGCAGAGGCAATACTACTTTAGTTTCGTAGACAAGTTCTGATAGAGTAGCATTGGTTGGAGTACGAATGGTGATTCGATATGCCCACAATGCATCATGGATCTTTTCATGCCAGTCACGGCCAGTTTCCAAAGTTCGCTCCAGGATTTGAATCAGAATTTTATTGGTGGCCTCTGCCTGACCATTCCCTTAAGGATAATATGGAGCGGAGAAGTGATGGTGGATTCTGAACTTTGAGCAAAAGGTCTTTATTCTCTCATTCTTGAAATGAGTACTATTATCTGAAACAATGTCGTGCAGTATGCCAAAATGACAAAGAATATTCTTGTGGATGAACAAGATCACATGTCGGCCTTCCACTGTATGCAAAGTGACAGCCTCGACCCACTTGGTGAAATACTTTGTTGCGGCTAAAAAATACTTATGACCATTGGAAGAGAAAGGGGTGGTGGGACCTACGACATCAAAGGCCCATACAGAAAATGGCCATAGAGAGACGACATATTGCAGATATGTCACTGACGCATGAATAGAAGGTGCGTGCATCTAGCATTGAACACACTTTTTTACGAAATGATAGCAGTCTTGCTGCATGGTTTTCCAGTAATATCCCGCTCGGATGATTTGCTTGACAAGGGTTTGGTAGCCGACGTGACCACCGCAAATCCCTTTGTGTGCCTCTTGCACAACTTCTTTGGCTTCATCTTCATCTAAACACCTGGAGTACTCAGAACTGAACCCCCGACGACAGAGAACATTAGCAAGAATAAAATAACGGGCTAACATACGCTGAATTGCTTTTTGTTAACTCTTTGACAACTCTGGTAGAAGCTCACCAGTCTGGATGAAATTATTGATATCCTGGTACCAAGGCTTCTTCTTCTACTCTGTCTAGTTGACTTGCATAACTGGAATGAAGGCAGGTTGATCGAGTCTGCCAATTTCAAAAGAGCGGCAAGTTTCGCCATTTCTGAAAGACATAATGGAGCCTAGGCTGGCTAAGCCATCAACTATTTATATAAATTCTCTTTTGATATGAAAAAGCTGAAATTCATAGAAATTGTTGATGAGGGCTAAAGCGATCTTTTGATAAGGAAGTAACTTATGATCTTTGACCTGCCATTCGACTTTTACTTGGTTGATGACGAGCAATAAATCGCCATAGGCATGCACTCTCTTGACATTGAAGTCTTGTAAATTTTTCAAGGCTTGAATCAAAGCTTCATACTCGGCCATATTATGAGTGCATTGGAAATCTAGTTTGAGAGAAAAGGAGATCATCTCCTTTTCCAGTGTGATTGATAAGATCCTGATTCCTATGCCTGCCATATTCTTGAAACAATCGAAGAATAAATTTCAGACTGGAGATTGTTGAATATTGCACATCCGCTCATCGAGGAAATCATCTTCGGCCTTTACTTTTTCTGCCAAAGGAAAATCAACTAATTGATCTGCAATTGCTTGGCCTTTGATAAATTGCTGAGAGGCGTATTCCAAATCATATTGCATCAATAGGACTTGCCACTTGGCAATCCGTCCGCTAAGAAACGGCTGCTCTAGAATATACTTAAGAGGATTAAGTTTTGATAGAACCTTGACTTTTGATGCTAACAAGTAATGCCTCAATTTCTGACATATCCACACCAGTGCTAGGCACATCTTTTCTATCAGAGAATACTTCTTCTCATAATCAATGAAAGTCGTGCTTACATAGTAAATAACATGCTCTACTCGGTTGCCTTCTTCATATTGCACCAAGAATCCGCCACAAGTAGCTTGATTGACTGAGCCATATAACAAAAGTGGCTTACCCAATTCTGGCGGCTTCAAGACAGGAGGATTGAGAAGATACTTCTTAATACGTTCGAATGATTGTTGACATTCTATCCCTCATTCGAACTTTACTCATTTTCTGAGTAAGTGGTTAAAAGGTTTACACCTCATGGCCAAATTGGATATAAATCGTCGAATCGACTGCATACGTCCCTAAAGACTACGCAACTCTTTGAGATTGGTCGGGGGTGGCATATCGATGATAGCTTTTGCTTTAGCGGGATCTACTTCTGTCCCCTTTTGCTGACCATAAAATCGAGTAGCTTGTTGTGAACACCCCAAATTTTTCAAAATTTTGGAAAAATTCTCTTTCTGCCCCTGACCCCATTTTCTGAATAAATTGAGTCGGTTTCAAACCTAAATTCTAGTTATTTCTTGGATTCTCTGGAATTCATATCCATTTTATGTATCTGACTCAAATTGAAATTACAAAAATACCAAAAATAATCTTTAAAAGGCTCAGTCAGTCCATCCGGTATCTGTTTGAATCCGCTGCTCTGTATTTCTCGATTTGAGGTCCAAAACACAAATATTTCCTCAAAACCCAGATCCAAACCTGTTTTCTGAAGAAAATTTCAAAGATTAACCCCGAATTCTCAGAAAGCCCTTCTTTTGTAAATATTTCCAAATTTTTTACAAAAATAGTTTAAAACACTTTATTTTTCCATAGTTTTAAAGTTTTATTTTCAAAACACAAAAAAAATAGAAAATACAAAGAAAAAGAACAAAAAAATCAAAATAGAAAAGAAAAATACAAAAATAATAGTTTAGAACCCCCTTTTTTGAAAGTGCTTTTCTGCTAAAACCCCTTTTGAAAAACTCTTTTTTCTGAAAATCTTCTTTTGAAATTTCTGAAATATAGGGGACCCCTATTGTAAAAGCCATAATGGTTTTCCGTTATAAAAAATGAGCCAAAGGCTCCCTTCCTCCTCATCACCTTTTCACCCCCGCACCCTTCTCTCTCCTTCACGATCGCCTTCATCCATCCACCATCGTGTTTCTTCTGATACAATTGCCTTCTTCCCCATCTTCTTCACGATCATCATCTTCCCCCTCCCTTCTCCTTCTTCTGATCATTTTTTATTTCTTTTGATCTTCCCCATCGATTGAAGGAACGACCCTCCAGCAGCACGTATAGAAGATTCACTCCTTCGGTTTCAACCTCCATTAATCCAAGGTAAGAGCTCCACCTTTTCTCTTCGGATCCTCTGTAAAATAGCCATTTCAAGTTTTCTTTTCTTTTGCTCTCCATATAATCTTCCTTTCATTTCCAATTTTTACTCATTAAATGCATGATTTGCAGGGTCGATCTGCATATTGCAATATCAACAGAATGAATATATTCCTACATTTTTTTTCTTTTTTCCTTTCTTTTGAAGTTTCTCTATGAATTTCTTTTTCGCATATTCTGAAGGTCTACTTACATTCGATTTTCTATCTTTGTTTTCATTTCCTTCTCTGTATTTTAATTGCCTATGCTCATTTTGATTTCCAGTTTATATTAGACTCTCAGTTTTTATTTTGGGTACATTGCTTTACACACTTATAATCGGCAATGCCCCACAATGGCATCACCGATTCATCGAGGCTTTGAATTCCAATATGAGTCTATTTTACTTCCTCCTTTTCGGTTTTGATTTCCTTTATAAATTCTCAATTATCTGTTTGTAGCCTAATTTCTCTTCCAATTTTTGATTTCTTGTTTACGCTTTGATCTCCCTTGTGATATTCGATTTCCTATTCTTATTCTTTTTTTTTCTTTATTTAGATTGCTTTCTATACATCTGTATTTTTTATTTATTTATTTCTCATATCCATCCTGATCCCTTGACTGCTTGTAGGTTTCATCTATATTTTTGATAAGTCCATTTTATTTTGATTCCCTATCTTATTGTGAATAGTTCATTTACTTTTGATTATCTTCTTTGATGGTCCATTCCTGCACCTCCACACACATAAGCATTTGTTCATTCCATTCATTGCATCGTTTTCGTCTGGGATTGTTGCATAACATCCGATCTTTTTATTTTCACCTAATCTATGTTTCCACTGCCATTTTTTTTATCCAAGTTTATAATGAACAGGGTCTGTAATTAGTAGCTGTAATATCAGATTATGTCTGCATTTAGTCTCCATATCTGAAATTTGTTTAAAATGCTGAGAAATGGTATGCAGTTCTCGGATTCATTCCACGGCATCGATTGTGACTTTGTGTTGATGGATTCCAACTCCATCGCATCTATGCTTTCATTTTGTTCTGAGTCAATGTCCCCCATTTCGTTGTCCTCCTTTTTTTTTTTCTTTTTGATTATCATGAATGATTGATTGAAGTGGGCATTGGTTAGTCCTGTTTAGTCTATTGCTGGAAAAGCTTTTATGTTGCTGCACATAGGGCTTCACGTCGTGGGAGAGCCAATATGAATGTCCTAGTCACGCTTGGCATTTCAGCTTCTTATTTCTACTCAGCTTATGCACTGTTGTATGGTGCATTGACTGGATCTTGATCTTCAACGTACTTTGAGACGAGTGCCATGTTGATAACCTTTGTGTTGTGGGGAAAATTCCTGGAGGTTATTGCAAAAGGAAATATATCAGATTCTATCAAGGAGCTTGCAGAGTTTGCTCCAGCAACTGCATTACTGCTCACTACAGATTCTGAAGGAAAGTACACTGGAGAATGTAAAATTAATCCTTCACTAATTTAGCTTGGTGATGTCTTGAAAGTCCTTCCTGGTTCGTAAGTTCCTGCTGATATACTGTTTCGAATCAGATCATTTCCTTGGTAGAGACGGCTCAAAGGTCAAAAGCACCTATTCATAAGTTTGCAAACTTTGTTGCTAGCATCTTTGTTCCAATTGTTGTTGCCACTTCATTGTTGACACTATTTTTTGGGGGCTGGTATCTCTGTAGCACCTTAGGAGAGTACCCAGCCACGCGGTCGCCTCCAAATGACAGTTATGTTGTGTTTGCTCTTATGTTTGCAATATCTGTTGTGGTAATTGCCTGCCCCCCCCCCCCCCCCCTCGTGCACTTGGATGGACTACACCAACTGCAGTCATGGTTGCAACTAGTGTTTGGACTAATCATGGAATTCTTACAAAAGGCGGAGATGCTCTAGAAAAGGCTCAAAAGGTTCATTAGGTGGGATTTGACAAGACTGAAACACTTACGTAGGGCAAGCCAGCAGTTACAACAATCAAGGTGTTTAAAGATATGGACCTCAAAAAATTTCTGATATTATTTGCTTCAGCATCCACTAGCAAGAGCAATCATCTTCACTTCATGTGTTGCTTAGCATGCCATTTCCTATGTCTTCACCACCAATCCCTGCATCTTTCATACTGCAGCACATACATTCCTCCACTTCGGTCACCCCATCACTACTATTTTCACCAACACACCCACGACACTACATAACACATCTATCACAACACCCACCTGCTAAATGAACTGTTCACCCTTCACTGTGGCCTCCACATCCACGCCACTGCAGCACCTCCCATGCCTAACAGCATATCACTATTCCACCGGCACACACCCTCATAACACCCTTGTAGCTATGCCTAACAACACTTTCACTGTCTCCAGCAACCCCATTTGCTTTAACTTTCCACACCACTTTCAGCACCATCTTACCTATACACATGCTCGTTGTGCATTTGCCTTTCCCTTTACCTACAACTAATCAATCTTACCACCCCTGCAGCCACTTACTATACTCAGCACATCTCACCAGTCCCTACAGCAGTGCTTGGCACTGCTATAACCTCTTACATGCTTACAATAGTGCCAACGCACCGCTGTGTTTTCTCCTATTAACATTCACAGCAGTGCTTAGGCACTGTTGTGGTTCCATCTTAGGCACCCGCAGAGGTGCTAATCACCTCCAGTACCTATGCTGCAATACAACACTAATTCTCCCATCGTCTTTCAGCCCACCTGTGCATTTCCACCTGCCAATATCCACCACTTCACACAGCTATCTCGGTTGCCATATATCTATACTTTCCTTGCCACTTATAGCCATTATATCACCTGTCACATAACACCTTGCATCCACTTCCCTTCACTCACATCACACAGCACACTCTCACAGCATTCACTCACTTAACCAATCATAACACCCACTGGCACCTAATTGTTACTATCTCCAGCTTCACTAGCTCCACTATTTCTGCACGTTGTCACCACATTAGCATCCACTTCACTTCATGCCCTGCTGACCATGCCTTCAGCAACTGCATTTAGTATTCACCTATCACTTCATTGCTGCATTGTTGCATCTTCTCCACCTGCATATACTTGTAGCATCCCCACTTACACTCTTGCACCCATTTCCTTCATTCATATTATGCATTCCCCTACTACCAGCTGACACCTGCTAGCCATCCCCTTTATACCCAATATTACCCATCACATGCAATCTCTCATTTAGCCTAGGCAAAGCACTTAAGTTCTGTATAGGCATCCTTCATCTAGCCTAACTACTACCCTCTTAGCTAAAGGCTCATGCATTCTCATGTAGGCCTTCTGATTGACATTCAAACACTTCATGTATATTTCTAATTTGTCTTAAGAGTCAAAATTTTTAGGTGCATCCACCAAGTAGAGTAAGTATAGACATATACATTTGTATTTGGTATAATATCTCTCATTTACCTTAAACTAACACTATCTTGCAGCAAATAGGTAGAAAATCTCATATTCTTTCTTAGCTTAGGAATGTTAATTTCAATCTCAAGTTCAGTTTAAAGGTTGTAATAGCTAGATTATAATGAGAATTTTACTTTTCAGTATTAGAATAGAATGTATAAGCATGCATATTTTCTAGAATTGCTTGTTTCATATCATTTTTCTCTTTTATTTAAAAAATTCACGAATGGGAACACGAATGGCACATGCATCATTCTAATAAGAGGTAATTAATCCTAAGCAAATGATTCACATTGATGGCCATAGTCAAAATGTGGACAATGCTTAGGATTTTTATCTTTTATGGAATAACATTGGATCCACACTGAATCTCTTTCAAAAATCATCATATTTTCTAAATTCTTCTTCCTTTATCAGGGTTTAACTTGAAATTAACTTAAAATATATATCAATGGCCATAGTCAGGATATATTGAGAGTTAATTTCATTTCAAACTCTATAAATGCACCAAAATGTGTTTTATTCTTCATCTGAATTTAAATATAGATTATTATATAATACATTTTATGACCATAGTCAGGAATGTATTATATCTTCAATCTTATTTTAATTTATTTAAAGAATGAAATATGCTTTTTAATATCCAATTTTCAAAAATTCTTTAGTTCATTCATCATTTAGGATAGAATTACATCATTATTTTCAAAATCATTTCAAATTTTCTTCGAAAACCCAAGTGATTTTGAGATAATTCTTCAAATATCTTCTTCATTTCTCAAATCAATCTTCAATTCTTATTCAAATTCGTCTTCCTATTTTCAATTCTATTTTTTAAAATTCAAAATATTCTAATTTCAAAATTCAATTCAAACTTTGAAAATTCAAATTCACTTCCATTTTCAGGATTCGATTCTGAATTCAATTCAATATCCCAGATCGTATTTCAAAGTTCAATTTAAACTTTGAAATATCCAGATTCATCTTCTGATTTCAAAATTCAAGTTTAAAATCAAGTTTTATTCAAAATCTCCAAAGTTCTATCTAAAGATTGAGCCATGATTCTCAATTCAATTCATTTATCCAAAAACAAGGTTTTTAGATTGATTCTGAATCTTCAAAATTTGATTTTCCCTAAATTCAAGTCCACTTTCAAATTCAATCAGGATTTCTCAAATCCAAATCCATCTTCGAGTTCTATCTGGATTTCTTGAATCAAAATCCAAATTCTATCTGGGTTCCCAGAATCCAAATCCATCTTCTAAAACTTCATCTTGGATTCCAGATTGCAAAATTCAATTCCATCTAGGATTCCAGAATTTCAAATCAAATTCCATCTAGGATTCCAGATTTTCAAATCCAAATCCACCTTGGATTCAGATTTTTTAAATCCAGTTCCATTTTCCAATTGGATTTCCAATTCCAAATTCAATTCCATTTTCAAATCTCATCTGGATTTCAAGATTCCAGTTTCAATTTCTATTCTCCAAAACCACTTTTAAATCTATTTCTCCAACTCTAAATTCAATTTTCAAATCAAAAATTCCTATTTAAGGTTCTAAAGTCAAAAACTCAAAACAAAATATCCCTTTTTCAAAATTGATTCTTGAAAATCGATCCAAATTCAAAGTTCATCTTAACTTTGAAATTTTATTCTTACTTCAAAATTCTAAATTCGAATTCCAATTCTCCTTTTTCTCTTCATCCAAAATTTATTTTCCAAACTTTGATTATTCCAAGACTTAGAATTTCAAAGTCTCTTCTTCCAGATCCATTGTTCAAATTCTGAGCTAGATTCAAAATCTAACTTTTTCAAACCAATTTCAACCCTTTGAATCATTTTCTTCAAGCATCTTCAAAATTTATTTCAAAAAATCACTTGAAAAATCTAAAAAAATTCTGAATTATTCTTCTCAAAAGAGCATACATCTTTGCATTCACATAAGCATGATTCTTTGTGCATTCTTAGACTTAGAATAAATTCTTAGACAATATTTAGGCAAAGCAAAAGGCATAAGTTCGATCCTTGGTTTAATTACCCCTGATAAAAGCGCCAGGAACGGTCGAACCTCATACCGACGAGCGAACTCCGTCTCTCCATTTTTCTGCAAATTTTCAAACGAAGGCGAGTAATTTCAAAACATTTTTCAAAATTAAGGTCAAGTGAGACATTTGCAAAAGAGTTCCTCTCTCTTCTTTCTTTTCTTTTCTCTTCTCTATTCTATCTCCCTTTTAAAAAGGGAATAGAGGCTAGAAAGGCAAAGAGAAGGAAAAGAGGAACACAAGAGAAAAAATTTTGCAATGATCACAAAATTTGGCAACCGTGATGGGACTCATCTTCGTCTGGTCGAATTTATGCCTTTGCTTTGCTTTAATATTGTCTAAGTCTTTATTCTTCAAATGTCAGCTTCATTTTCATGCAAACCTTAGGAGCCTAGACTCTGTCCTAGCTGACATAATGCATATATGATTTAGGTATAATTTGGTAGGACCATATTGAGGAGATTATTCCATGCTCACTTAGACTTAGGTCTGAAATACAATTGTTATGATCGCAAAATTTTACTTTTGCGAGTCAAACTGACCTTTGAAAAAGATTTTGAAAATAACTCACCTCCGTTTTTAAAATGCGGGATAATTCCGAGGAATGGGACTCGCCTGTCGGTACGAGGTTCAACCATTCCTGACGCCTTTACCAGGGGTAATTGAACCAAGGATCAATTGTGTGCTTAGCTTTGCTCAACTTGTCTAAATCGTGTTCTATTTTCTAAATGCACAAAGAATCAGACATGTGTTATGAATTTCTAAAAATGCATATTTGAAAACATGATGTTTGATTTGAATATTGGAAAATATTTGGAAATTCTTGGAAAAGATAACACTTGGAAAATCATGAGCTTAGCGAGAGAATATTTCTAAGGAAAGTGAAAATCGATTTTGAAGAAATCTTGAAGTTTTGTGAAAATCGATTCTGAGGAATTTCAAATATCCTTGAAAAACTTGATTTCTTTGAATTAGAACTTGAAAATTGAAGCTGTAACTTGGAAAATCGAATTTTGAACTTTGAAAAAATACTTGAAATATCATTTGAAAACTTAGAGTTTTGAGAAAATCGATTTTAGAATAAGACTTAGAAATTTTGAGAAAATCGATTTCTCTGAATTGAAATTGAAATTTGTAAATGAATGAATTGAATGAATATGGATTTGAAAGTCTTGATTTTCAGGAATTGAGAAAATCTTTTTTGTAGTTTTAGGAAAGGAATGTGCATTTTGAAGTTAGCCTAAGAGTGTAGGCTGAATGTGGCTAATACGAAGATTACAAATCTGGGTATCATTCGTATTCTGACTATGGCCATAAATACAAATTCCACCAAGTTTGTCAACTCCATAAGAGCTAGTGCACGTGACATTCGTGTAGACCATAGTGAATTGGTAAAAATATGCATGAATTGGCATACATAGCAGTTATATATCAAAGCTTAAAACTATATGCAATGCATCCTATTCTATGCAGGAATTTAAATTCTTATTCCAAAATTAATTATAATTTACATCACTAATCAAATTTAAATACAGAAAATAAAGGAAAATAAAGTCTTCAATGTTCCTGCAAAACTAGAAAACTTGTTAGTGAAGATATGTTGGCTTTTCTAGATTTATCCAGTAATATCTAGAAATTACTAGATTTTGCTAGATATAAGCCTTTTTCCATTATTTCCTGATATAAACTTAATAAAATATGAAATAAAATTGAATAAATAATGGAAATAAGATTTGAAAATTCGAAATTGGGGTCAAAATGACCAAAATACCCCTGATAGCAAGACTATGGCCTTGAAATCAGGGCTTTCAGAAAGATATTTTATAAAATACAACTTTTAAAATCCAAAAAAGGATAAATTAAACCAAATATGATATGACATGATTAAAAATGAGAAAATTAGGGTTTAGAATTTTGAAATTGAGGTCAAATGACCAAATTGCCCCTGATAGCAAGACTATGGCCTTGAAATCAGGGTTTTCTGAAATAGGTCTTGATAAAAACTTAGGATTTATGATTGAAATAAACACAAAATCAAACATGAAATACCCTAATATGATTCTAGACATGAACAAACCCTAAAAACACACACTTATGCACAAAAATCAAGAAATATCACAAAATTTGTGATTTTGGTAGTGTTTTGGGATCCTACGGGTGCCCTGTTTTGTAATTTGATTAATTCAGGCATCAAACAGATTTCAAATTTCATAAAAATTAGTACCTGCACTTGTTATGTTCGTAAAATCAAATTGAAATCATAAAAATAATTTTTTAACATTATTTTAATCCAAAAATTGCATTAAAACCCTAAAATATGCTATTTTTGACCTAGGTCACAAACCAGTTTCCGAGTTAGACCCAAATCAGGGGTCAATTCTCCATGAAAACTTATGAATTTTTACAGAGAAAACTAAACATAAAAAAAAAGGTTTTCTTTTTTACAGATCGGAAACATCATCTTCGGTTAGGGATAAACCCTTTCGGCAATCTGAACTAAACTATAACAAATCTAACAGGGGTTAAAACAGCTACTTCGGTTTGAGAATACAGAAATAAATAACAAACCTAATAAAAAATTTCTGAAATTTTAGCAGTGAACAGTAGACAGAAAAATATTGAAACTCCTTTTTTACAGATCATAAATCGGATCTGTGTTTTCAGATCTATGGTAATTACAAGCCTGATTAGGGTTTTGGGAAACCCTAACGAGTTTTATATTTAAAATCAGACTTTCTGTCAAAGGAAAAATACTAAACAGAAACCAAAAATTACCAAAATTTCACATTAAATATATCATCTCAACATAAATCCACAGCACTTTACGGATCTCAAATTGGATATTGGATGAGAAAAATAACATAATAACAAGTTACCTCTTGGATTTAAATAACGATTTTAAAGATTTAAAATTATGGTTTGATATCTGATTTTTCTGACAGAGTTCCCGAATCCCAAAACATCAAAATGTTTTACAGTAGTTCACTGACATATCCATGTTTCACATATTAAAAAATCAGAAATTTACAGTGAGTGCTTCAATACGAAATAACATATTCTTTGCTGATCCATGCTTAAAAACACACAGAAATCTAATGAAATCTAATAAACCATGCATTAATTAATGAAAACAATAAGGAAAATAGTAAATAGTAAAACGAAATTGATTTCTATGTTAAAACACTTGTAATAAACATAACTAAGCAAAAAAAATAAATAAAAATAGGGAATCCATGGCTGAAATTTGATTTTAGCTTAAAAAGCATGGATTTGACCCATTTAATGGGTAAATCACATGTTTTAATGGTTAAGAACATGAAAAACCACACTATAATTGATTCTAATGGATTAGAATCCCTGGAAAAACATCAAAACAGAGTCAGATCATCTTCTTGAACCTCTCTTGAGGTTCTTGAACTTGAATCCATGGTTTAATCCATGGAATAGATGGAGCCAATGGTTAAAATTGATTTAAACCATTAAAAACAATAAATAAAAAGATAAAAATTAAAAAAAATAATTACCTTGAGGTTGCTGCAATGGAGGAAGGGCTGAAGAGGAGAGAGAAGCTCCAAGAATTGCTAAAGAGGTGAATGGAAAAGTCGACCCCCCTATGGCATCTATTTATAGAAATTTTTTAGGTTTAAAAATTGAGAATTTTAAAAATTTTAGACTCTAAAGGGGGGGGGGATTTTTGGGTGGAGTTACCTAACTACCCCTAGTCTAAATTATCCTAATTAATTTCTAATTAACCCCTAGCTAATCCTAAAAAGCCCCCAAATGTAGCGCCACTTGGCATTTTTCCACATTTGGGTTTTTAAAGTTTTAAAAACCTCTAAAAATACTAGTTTAAAAACCAAACTTTAAAAATGAGTTTTCAAAATAGATTTTGACTCTTCTAAACTTCTAAAATTAACCAAGATACTGACTAAGCCTAGACTAACCCTGACTTTCTCAAAAGTGGCTCCACCCCGAGTGGGCCCTACTTGAGTTTTTCAAAAAAAAAATGATTTTAAAACTTGAAATTGAGAGTGTTTTCAAAAGATTTTCAAAAGCAAACTTGAAATTAAAATTTTTGAAATGGCATAGAGTTCCAACTGGGTTAGAACTCCTTTGGAGGTGGCGCCTGTTGAGAAACTCGGTTTTGATGTCACATAATATGATACACTGTCTCATTTGATTTTATATGATAATATGTTCTCTTGAAATAATGTTATATTATGACTGAATATGTTTTGCCATAAATCTAACGAGTATTTGATGCAAGGATATCTCACCCAATAAGGATGGAGACTTATTGTTCAAGTACAACTATGGTGCAATCATACTCCTTGAAGAAAAAGCTTGATGGGCCATGCTTTCCTAAAGTTCAAATGAAGAAATCGGCTACCTCAAGATGAAGATTTTTTTCTTCTTTAGAGTCATATGTAACAGAACCTTCAGGAACTTGCATATTGCATATTACATACTCATTCATAAACACTATATCATAAAAGTATACGATAGTTTCAAAAAGCTCCTTTTTGAAAACCAATAAGTGTACCTTCTTACAACCTTTTATGAAAAAGATATTTTGTCATATAATAATTGTACCTTCTTACAACCTTTTATGAAAAAGATATTTTGTCATTGTACTTTACACTATATACAAGACAACATGAAAAAAGGAATGTAGGAAAAAGACAAAAACATAACATCGACTACATGGAGAAAACAAATAAAATATGTTTTTGAAAAGACTCTAGTTTCCCTCTTTAAAGAAATATTTTTTATAAGAAGAAGACAAAAACATAAAATCGACTACATAAGAAAAACAAATAAAATATGTTTTAAAAGGACTCTAGTTACCTTTTTTCATAACCATAGAATGTCGACTTACTTGAAGTCATCATTCTCTCTAGTTACCTTTTTTCATAACCATAGAATGTCGACTTACTTGAAGTCATCATTCTCTCTACAAAGCATTAAATGCCTTCTGTAACAAATCCTTGGTAAATATCCTTCTCAAAGAATGTCGACCTTCTTTTGGTCCTTATTCTCTTTGGAGACTTTGAAAAACACAACATAAAGAAAACACTTGACATGACTATGTACAAATAAATATCTCAAAACACTCATAGTACTTACACTCATTTAAAGCAAAGAAGTACTAATGTACCTCAAATCATTAATTAGAATAAAGACAAAACTACAACCCAACGTTCAATGTACTATTGTAAGAAATAGACTTTTTACATAAAATATGTATTACCTAAAACAATACAACGACTAGTGTACCCTCTATTTTACTCTTATGGAAAAAGGCATTCTCGATCTTCTCTAAAAGATATTTTTGAAATGACATAACATTTCACATTTCAAAAAGTTACAATTCCAAAATGTAACGACTACTTTTTATAAGCTATATAAACACACACAAATAAACTATTCAAACAATGGAATGGAATAGACGTGTGAGCTTACAAAGAGAAAAATTTTTATTCGTGATTTGAAAAGAGAGCCTTGAAAAAGAAAGAAAAAGAAAAAGAAAGAAAAGAGAAAAAGTCAAGTCCAGCTCTTTGACAAAGAGTATCCTCTGAGTGACAAACAGAACATTCTTAGAATCCTTCATTCGTGCATTCATATCATTCTGAAGGTTCTATAGGAAGTATTGTAACTCTATTATTCACTGTATTCCTTCTTTGTTTAAAGAAGTAGACCTCTGTGAAAGAGGGTGTTGCCCTTCTCTGTTGAGAGAAGAAGACCTCTTGGGAAGAGGGTGTGCCCCTTCTCTGTTGAGAGAAGAAGACCTCTTGGGAAGAGGGTGTTGTACTATTTATCCGGTAACTCGGATGTTATAGTGGAATCTCAAGTGGTTTGCTTGGGGACTGGATGTAGGTCTGGATATTGACCGAACCAGTATAACTTCTGTGTTTTATGTGTTGTGCCTTATTGCTTAATCATTTTATTTTATCGATCATTATCATATTTTACTATTCACCCCCCCTCTAGTGGAATTTCATTTGGTATCAGAGCAGGTTTGCTGGTTTCGACGTAACAAGTCTTCCAGCACAAATGGCATCTACCTCTTATGTTCGTGATATTGAAGGTCAACACGCATCTCGTCCTCCTTTCTTTAATGGCTCCAACTATGGATATTGGAAGTGCAGAATGACTATCTTTCTCAAATCCATAGACTTTGCTGTATGGAAAATTGTTGAGCATCCATACACATCTCCATCCGATGACTATAACTTATGGTCTGATGAAGAAAAGAAAATGGCAAACCTAAATGCAAAGGCTATGAATGCCTTATATTATGCCATTGATCAGAATGAATTCAACAGAATATCTATATGTGAATCTGCATATGACATTTGGCATTCTTTGGAGGTTATTCATGAAGGAACCAACAAAGTAAAAGAAGCCAAAATATCATCTCTTGTTAGAAAATATGAGTTATTCAAAATGAACAAAGATGAACCCATCACAGAGATGTTTACCAGATTCACCAACATCACCAATGATCTGAAATCTCTGGGTGTAACATATTCCCAGACTGAAAAGGTGAAGAAAATCTTGAGATCTCTCACAACTGATTGGGAGAAAAAGACTACTGCTATTGAAGAAGCTCAAGATTTATCTAAACTTACATTGGACGACTTAATAGGCAATCTTATGGCCTATGAAGTCCACATGAAAGAAAGAAGGGAAGAAGAGCAACCAGTAAAGAAAACTCTAGCTTTCCCAACCCTATCTGAGATTGAAGACTCAGATAAAGAATCAGAAATTGCGCTACTTACCAGAAAATTCCAGCGCTTCATGAGAAGGAACCGGCTTCCAAACAGGCACAAGGAAAGAAAAGATCTTAAAGAAGATCCCATGTGCTTTCAGTGTAATAAGCCAGGCCACTTAAAACGTGACTGTCCCCTTCTCAAAAGAAAGTCCAGAACTGAGGAACCAAAGAAGAGGTTCTTCAAGAAAAAGGCTCTGCATGCTCAATGGGATGATTCAGAACCATCCACTAGTGAAGAGTCAAGTAATGATGAAGCCGAAACTGCAAATATGTGCTTCATGGCAAACGAAAGTTCGGTAAGTGAAATCTCTGATTTTTCCTTTGAAGAACTTCTAGATGCTTTTCAAGAACTATTTGAAGAATCTAGAAAATTGAGTTTCAAGAATAAAGTTTTAAAATCTGAAAATTTAAAGCTTTCTCAAGAGAATGAAAAACTCAGCAGTGAAAATTCTAAGTTGAAAAAGAAAAATCTTTTGCTTATGTCTGAAATTTCTTCTACTAGCTCCAAAACTAAAAATATGCAAGTAGAAATTTCAGAGCTAAAAAGTAAAACTGAGAACCTCATGAAAACGGTTTTCAAGTTTACTAAAGGTAAAGAGAACTTGGATAAACTCTTATCCTCTCAGAAGGTCTCCTTTTACAAGAATGGTATTGGCTATTCTCATTTCAAAAAACCTTCTTGTATAAATCAAAAGACCACGTTTGTGAAAAGTTCATCTGAACCAAATAAGGAGTATTATAATGATAATCTTTTTAACTCATCTAAAGAGAGAGACAAACCCAAATCCAAATGGATATGGGTTCCAAAGTCTAACAAAAAAGGACCCGATTGGGTACCAAAAAGGAGATTTACTTAATGTTTTGCAGGCTCCAAAGAAGAAGAACAGATGGATACTAGATAGTGGATGTTCAAAGCACATGACAGGACATCCAGACCTTTTTGCTGTTCTTCATCATAAAGAAGGAGGAACCGTCACCTTTGGAGACAACAACAAAGGTTTGATAATTGGTATTGGAAATATTGGTAACATAGACAAATCTCTTATCAAAGACGTTCTCCTTGTTAAAGGCTTAAAACATAACCTACTAAGTATCAGTCAAATGTGTGACACAGGTTATAATGTTAGCTTTAATCATGATGCATGCCTCATAGCTGACACCAATGAAAACATCATCTTAAAAGGTATAAGAAAGAATAATATATATGAACTGTACCTAGAAAACATCACAGAACATTGCCTCATAGCTAATAATGACACTCAACATCTATGGCACATGAGAATGGGCCATGTCAATTCTAAATACATGTCTAAACTAGCTAAAGATAAGTTAGTACGAGGGTTACCCAACATATCTTTTAAAAAGGATTATTTTTGTGATGCATGTCAATTAGGAAAATTGTCAAAATCTTCTTTCAAATCAAAAAATGTCATTTCAAGTAAAAGACCTTTAGAGCTTCTCCACCTGGACCTTTTTGGTCCTTCTAGGGTAGCTAGCCTTAATCATAATAGATATGCTTTTGTCATTGTAGATGATTACTCAAGATTTACTTGGGTAATATTTTTGAAAAACAAAAGTGACACGTTTTGTCAGTTTGAAATCTTATGTAAAAAATTACAAAACGAAAAATCGTGTTCTATTGTTAATATCCGTAGTGACCATAGAGGAGAATTTGAAAATGAACTCTTTGAAATTTTTTGTAACTTGCATGGTATTTCTCATAACTTTGCCTTTCCTAGAGCTGCACCTCAAAATGGTGTAGTAGAAAGAAAGAATAGAACCCTTCAGGAATCTGCCAGGACTATGCTCCAACACAATAATCTTGCAAATTTTTTTTGGGCAGAAGCTGTTAATACTGCATGCTACATAACAAATAGAGTTCTCATTAGACCCTTATTAAATAAAACTCCCTATGAACTATTCTATGACAGGACTCCAAGAATAGACTATTTCAAAGTCTTTGGATGTAAATGCTTTATCCTAAACACAAAAGATAGCCTGGATAAGTTTGATGCTAAATCTGTTGAAGGCATATTCTTAGGATATTCAAGTCATAGTAAAGCATACAGAGTTTTCAATAAGAGTCATAATACTATTGAAGAATCTATGCATGTTAGTTTTTGTGAATCTATTGATCAATCTATTCATATACAAACTAATGATGATGATGTTGAAAGTACAGATTTATTTTTAGATAACACAGCTAAGTCTAATGAAGATGATCATCAAAGAACCTTTGTCGATATCAAAGATCATCCTCAAAAGCAGATTTTGGGAGAACTAACAAAGGGGGTTCAAACTAGAGCTCAGCTTGAACGGATTGCAAACATGGCATTCATTTCTCAACTTGAACCAAAGAAGATTGATGAAGCCATCATTAATGAGTTCTGGATGCTAGCCATGACTGAAGAACTGAATCAATTCCAAAGAAATGATGTTTGGGATCTTGTACCTAGACCAAAGGATCATCCAATCATTGGGACAAGATGGATCTTCAGAAACAAGCTAGATGAAACATGTAATGTTATAAGAAACAAGGCCAGACTAGTAGCTCAAGGATACAACCAGGAGGAAGGTATTGACTTTGATGAAACATTTGCTCCTGTTGCTAGACTTGAATCTATTAGAATGCTCTTAGCATATGCAAGCTATATGGATTTCAAATTATTTCAAATGGATGTTAAAAGTGCTTTCTTAAATGGTTTTATAAATGAAGAAGTCTATGTAAAACAACCTCCAGGATTTGAAAATGAACAATACCCAGATCATGTTTTTAAACTCAAACGTGCTTTGTATGGTTTAAAACAAGCACCTCGTGCTTGGTACGAAAGACTTAAAACCTTTTTATTCAAAACTGGTTTTTCTGTTGGCAAAGCAGATTCTACACTATTTGTCAAAGTAGTGAATATTCATACCCTAATTGTTTAAATTTATGTCGACGACATCATCTTTGGATCTTCTAACAGCACTCTCTGTGAAGATTTTTCTAAGTCCATGCAGAAGGAATTCGAAATGAGCATGATGGGAGAACTCACCTACTTTCTTGGACTGCATATTAAGCAAACCAAGGATGGAGTTTTCATCAATCAATCTAAGTATGCTCGTGAACTTCTGAAGAGGTTCAACATGAACTCAACTGCTTCAAAATCTACTCCTATGAGCACTACTACTGTGTTGGACAAAGATGAAGATGGTAAGTCTGTTGATACAAAGGTATACCGAGGTATGATAGGATCACTTCTTTATTTAACTGCTAGCCGTCTAGATATAATGTTTAGTGTTTGCTTGTGTGCTAGATTTCAGTCAAATCCAAAAGAATCACATCTTAAAGCTGTAAAAAGAATAATGAGATATTTAAAAGACACAGTTGATTTTGGATTATTCTATTCAAAATCCTCTACATTTGATCTAATCTCATACAGCGATGCTGACTTTGCTGAAAGTAAATCTGACAGAAAAAGCACAAGTGGAACATGTCATATGCTAGGGCACTCACTAGTATCATGGTTCAGTAAGAAACAAAACTGTGTATCCTTATCAACTACTGAAGCCGAATACATTGCTGCTAGCCTAGCCTGTACAGAAGTTATCTGGATGAAACAAACCTTAAAAGATTTTGGTTTAAATTTTGAAAATACAACTATTTTCTGTGATAATACGAGTGCTATAAACTTATCTAAGAATCTTATTTTACACTCACGAACTAAGCACATTCAAATAAGACACCACTTCCTAAGAGAACAAGTCTTAAACAACATAATTAAACTAGAAATCATACCCACTAATCAACAGTTAGCAGACATATTCACTAAACCATTGAAACATGAAGACTTTACACGAATTAGAAGAGAACTAGGAATATGCAAACTAAGTGACTTATAAATTAATCACACTTATTATAATACTTCTTATAAGTTTTGTTAAAATCTTATTTTAATAGCTTTTCTTCTTATCGATTTTTGTTAGTCAAACTAGGTTTCCATATTCACGTACACTTTAAACTCTTATAAGACACATTCTAAATTATCCTAATTAATTTCTAATTAACCCCTAGCTAATCCTAAAAAGCCCCCAAATGTAGCGCCACTTGGCGTTTTTCCACATTTGGGTTTTTAAAGTTTTAAAAACCTCTAAAAATACTAGTTTAAAAACCAAACTTTAAAAATGAGTTTTCAAAATAGATTTTGACTCTTCTAAACTTCTAAAATTAACCAAGATACTGACTAAGCCTAGACTAACCCTGACTTTCTCAAAAGTGGCGCCACCCTTAGTGGGCCCTACTTGAGTTTTTCAAAAAAAAAATGATTTTAAAACTTGAAATTGAGAGTGTTTTCAAAAGATTTTCAAAAGCAAACTTGAAATTAAAATTTTTGAAATGGCATAGAGTTCCAACTGGGTTAGAACTCCTTTGGAGGTGGCGCCAACTGAGTGGGCCCACAGCAGGTTTTGAAATAAACACTGAAAATAGCTTTGAAAAGAGGTTAAAATCAATAATTGAAATTCAAAATCTTTGAAAATAGAGTCTCAGGCGAACTGAAACTCCGGGTTAGAGTCCTGAAATTTTAGGACTCTGAGATTTTGAGTTTTAAAAGCCAAGTGAAGGAGTTTTTGAAAATATTTTATCAAAAATAGTGAAATGAGTCAAAAAAATACAGTCAGGGTTAGACTCCTAACTCGATCAGAACTCTGAAATAGAGTCCTGAATTAACTGGACTCTACAAAATGACCTAATATTTGAAAACAAATGAAAATAAATGAAAATGGAAGTAAAACAAACTTTAAAACAAACTCCTGAATGGATTAGGACTCTGAGACAGAGTCCTGATCGGACTAAAACTCTAGATTTTTTTGGTTTTTTTCTGAAAAACAGATGAAAGAACTTATAAAAACAGTGAAAACAATAACAAATATTGGAATAAAACAGAGTTCTGATTCAACTGAGACTCTGAGGATAGTGTCCTAATTGAACTAGGACCCTCAAATTTTTGGATTTTCTGAGAAAACAAAAAAGAGAATTTTGAAAAACAGTTGAAAATAGGATAAAATTAAAGTTTTGGTTCAGAGTCCTGATCTGATTAGGACTCTGAGAAAGAGTCCTAATTCGATCAGAACTCTAAGAATTTTGGTTTTCTGATAAGCAAATGATGAAATTTAAACAAAGCTTTTGAAAACCAGTGAAAATGAAGTGAGAAAACCAATTTTGGATAGAGTCCTAATTCGATCAGGACTCTGGGGTAGAGTCCTGATTTGATCAGAACTCTGGGATAAAACCTCAGAATTTTGAAATGCTTTAATAAAGGTGTAACGGTTTTGATAGATGGAAAGAATTTTGAAAGTTTTCTCAAAATTGAAATCAGGATCAGAGTCCTGATCCAACTAGGACTCTCTGAACAGAGTCCTGTTTTGACTAAAGCTCTGAGTTTCTGACTCATTTTGACAGATTTTGAAAGATTTGATTGAAAATGGATAAAATAGTTGTAAAAGATTAGAGTTCTAATCCGATTAAAACTTTGAAGAAGTGTCCTGATCCGACTGGACTCTTGAAGAAGAGTCCTGATCCAACTAAGACTTTGAAATTTTGGCCAAAACAGAAGATTTTGAAAGGCTTTCTTCAAAAACAGATAAAAAAGTAGTGAAAAGTAGAGTTCTGATCGGACTGGATTCTGAAAAAAGAGTCCTGATCCAACTAGGACTCTGACATTTTTAGAGATTTTTGACAAGTAAAGGAATCCAGAAGCGACACCACCTAAATGGGTCTCATCTGAGAATTGAAATCGGTTGAAAATTGAGTTTAAAACAAATCCAGATTGTTTTCTGAGAAAACATTTCAAAATATAAGGTCCTGGGGGTCAGCAAATGACAAAATGCTGATTAAAAACCCAGGTTTTAAAAATTGATTTTGAAAGAAAAGTTTTAAAACCTGAATCTGGATTAAATATTTTGAAAACAGGAGTGCTGGATCTCGAAAATGAGATATAATGACATGCAATGCAATGAAATTGTATGTCGAATGCATGCAATGATATGCAATGACACATGAAATATATAAACACTGGATGAGGGTGAAAATTTGGGGTGTTTACAGATGCCCCTCTTTGCTACTAAGTCGGTTGTAAGCCGAGCTTAGTGGCAAAGAAAAACACACCAAATTTGGACTATAAAAAAAATGCCCCAGTTCGGAGAATCTGACCGGGTATGAAAGAATTAATTCAGATGATGATGGTAGATATGAGATAGAGAGCAAAGAAGAAGATTCACCTCATCGAAATGAGGCTCAGGCTTAGCCCTTAACCTGGATGGAACGAAAGATGAAATACCTCATCAGAGTGAGGCTCAGGTTTAACCCCTTGACCTGATCGGGTACGATACCTCATGGAAAAATGAGGTTCAGGCTTAACCCTTAATCTGAAAGGGGACGATACCTCGTGGAAAAACGAGGTTCAAGCTTAACCCTTTACCTGAAAGGGGACGATACCTCGTGGAAAAACGAGGCTCAGGCTTAACCCTTAACCTAAAAGGGGACGATACCTAGTGGAAAAACGAGGCTCAGGCTTAACTCTTAACCTGAAAGGGGACGATACCTCATGGAAAAATGAGGCTCAGGCTTAACCCTTAACCTGAAAGGGGACGATAAAGGGAATCCTCAAATGAAGACACCATGATGGGACCTTTGAATTTTGCATAATAAATCCGAGAGGGGTTTGCAAAAGAAAGAAAGAGGGTTCCCTAAAGCTTGAAAAGGGATTGATCTTGGACGCCTCATCACTGAGACTGAATGACTTTTAAGACATATGACCTTTTTGCAAAAAATTTAGGTTTAACCCTTAACCTGAACGGGAACTGTCTATGGTGGGACAGTGGGGAGCACAGGGAAGTGTGCGAATCTGAGGGCCCAGACACTCAGATTAGAACAAGAAGGGAAGGATCTTGGACAACTCCCATCATCCGATCATAAAAGGGATAACAACAACGCCTGGATACGTCATAATAGACATCCAGTTCTCACTTCATGTCAAGATAACTTGAAAAGATTGCCAATAAGATAAAAAAATTGTAGTTGATTCAAGAATGATAAGCACATATATATATAAAGAATATTCCCTCTTGTCTACCTAAAGTATTACCTCTGACTGGACTTAACTCCGTAGAATCAAGATTCGAGTTCAAATATCATTGCCATTGACTTTCTTTTAAGGAAGCTATCAATTTCCTTGATATGGACGGAAAAGAATGTATTCTTGATATTGCGAGAGCTATTGGTGAAAGAATATTGTTAAAAGAATTTCACAAAATTAAAGGAGGTTCTTGATAGATTTGGCAGTCTGATATCTTGGGATTCTTTTCTCATGATGATCTTTCTGCACTCTTTTTTTAACAGAATTGGAGCTCTCTTGGATTTTTCGAGAATTACATCATCCTTCATTTTAGAGATGTCTTGACTTTTCTTTCTCTCTCTTTTTTTTTAGAAGAGTATGTCACAAACTCCTTCATCTTGGAGATGTTCTGATCCTTCTTTCTCTCTCAGGGATTATATTGACGGTTATTGGCTGTTTTGTTGAAAATCTCTTGGTCATAGCAGAAATTAAATACCTTTTAGAGTTTGTCGGGAGGTTCATTGCATATGCCTTCATCTCGACAATGCTTTGGACTTTCCCTGGAAGGATCCATCACAAACTCCGTCATCTTGGAGATGATTCAAATCTTCTTTGGCCCCGGGGGTCTACTCGCTTAATTCGCCTTCATCTTGACGACAATTGAGAGATCCATTTTGCAGATATTTAATTGCAACTTAGGTGATTAAGGAGATATGGAGATTGAGTGGATTTTTCTGTATCACCCAGGATATTTCGACTGCTTTAATTTCCCAAGAATAATCTTTAAAAGTGTGTCATTGACTGTGATCAATATCGACCACTCATGGCTTTGCAACAATCATTGAATCTTCTTTACCGGCCATATCGCGGATTTATTCTTTATCCTTTTGGTTGGTCAATAGAAAGATTTTGAATTTTGAATCCTTTTTCGCAAAAGCTTTGTCCTTTTGGAAGTAATACTGAAGGTATTCTGAGGTATAATTTTATGCGATAAAGATTTTGAAATCAACAACTATTTTTCATGACAAATTAGCAAAATATTCCTGAAATCCTGGGTGAAAGAAATCACTTGAGATCTAAATGACACATTCGTGGCTAGATTTTCCTCTCCTTTCCCCAAAGGAGAGACTCAGGCTTGACCCTTACCTGAACGGGTAATAAAAAGATACTCCTCTCTTCCCTGAAGAGGAGGTGTTTGCAAAATGAACTTTTGAAGAGAAATCAAGCTTTCGTCAAAGCTCCCTATCTCTAGGCTTCTCTTATGGAAAGGGGGCCACTAACAAAGGTTGAAAGGATATCATAGAGGAACGAGTCCATCACACTCTTCTTCGAAAAAGGGTCCTCGACGACGGGGGTGGCCTAACAAAAGACATTTAGGGTTACAAGGAGGATGAACTTCCGTCGAAACTCTCCCTGGAAAAAGGGTTCCTTGTATGACAATAAAGATTGTTTTGCAAACTGTTCGTGAAGCACGAGTCCCTTCAAACTTTCCCTAGAAAAAGGGGTTCAACGAACGAACAATAAAGACATGCGAAGAGAACGAGCTCCCTCGAACTCTCCCTGGAAAAAGGGTCCCTCACAAGAGAAAATATTGATAATTGGTTTTGAATTAATTGGCAGACGAATTCAACATAAATAGTCGAATCTTGAAATACTATGATTGCAAGGTACGGCATTGAAGTCAGACAAATATGATCGATATTGATAGGATTTGATAACCCAAAGGTTTGCTTGGTAAAATGGATGACCAGCGGTCTAACAATTTGTTGCTCCGAAGGTCAAATCAACAGAATGGAGTGACCCAAGGGTCAGATAAAGATCGTTTGGTTCGCAGATCTGAAGATTAGCATTGAGTCTGAAGCCCAATGTGAGATTTATGTTGCAACCAGTATGAAGACCGAATTTTGACAAAGTATCAATACGAGTACTGTATTTTAAAAGGTTACCAGTACGAGCGCTGGATTTTAAAAGAATACCAGTATGAGAACTGGATTTTTAAAAGACTACCAGTACGAGCGCTGGATTTCAAAAGATTACCAGTGCGAGCACTGGGTTTCCAAGGATTACCAGTACTGGCACTGGATTTTAAAAGGCTACCAGTACGAGCACTGGATTTCAAAAGGTTACCAGTACGAGCACTGAATTTTAAAAGATTACCAGTACGAGCACTGGGTTTTAAAATATTATCAACTGACGATGACTTGAACGCCTTGCCGAGGTCTCAGGATTTATCCCTTATCCTGAATGGGTGAAAAAGCTTGATGTAAAATGAATGCAGATGAATGCAAATGCAAAGAATGCAACTGAGTGCACATGCGTGCAAAATGAGAGATTTATTAGATCTTGCCTGCACACAGGTTGTTTTGAATAAAAGACAACTTTATAACAAGAATGCCTTAGTATATTCTGAGAATTATAGAAGAATAATTGATCATTTATTGAAAGGATTTTTGAAGCATACAAAAGATAGAATAGAGATTTTCTAGGTGTAGAATTTCTTCAGATGTCGAGCATTAATGGGGTCGGATAGTTCTACCCCGTCTGCATTAATCAAACGATATAAATTACGGGGTAGCGCTTCTTTCACCACGTAGGGACCTTTCCAGTTTGGTGACCATTTGCCATGCGGACGATGCTTGAGATGAACCATTGATCTAAGGACCAGGTCATTAACTTGGAATCTTCTTTTAATGACTGACTTGGCGTATTGCCTTGCTATCTCCTAACGATAAGACTAGGCATGCTCTGCTGCTTTAAGTCTTTTTTCATCGAGTAGATCTAGCTGTACCAATCTCTGTTGCTGATACTGATCAAGTGGTAGCTCTAGAAGAGATGCAAATTTAAAAGCGGGTTTTTGAATATGAAGGGGTAGCACCACCTCAGTCCCATAAACAAGTTCTGAAGGAGTTGCATTGGTCGGGGTTCGAATGGTGGTTCGATATGCACAGAGTGCATCATGGATTTTCTCGTGCCAATCACGGCCCGTCTCAACGGTTCTTTCCAAGATGCGGATCAAACTTTTATTCGTTGCTTCTGCTTGGCCGTTCCCTTGGGGATAATAAGGAGCTGAAAAATGATGATGAATTCTGAATTTCGAACAAAAGATCTTCATTCTCTCATTCTTGAAATGAGTACCATTATCTGACACAATGTCGTGCCGTATACCAAAATGACAAAGAATGTTCTTATGAATGAACGAGACCACATGTCGACCTTCTACCGTACGCAGAGTGACAACTTCAACCCATTTGGTGAAGTACTCTGTTGCGGTAAGAAAATATTTATGACCATTGGAAGCAGAAGGAGTGATGGGTCCCACTACGTCGAAGGCCCACATAGAGAATGGCCATGGAGACACGACTGATTGCAAGTACGTAGCTGGCGCATGAATGGAAGGTGCGTGCACCTGACACGGAACACACTTCTTTACAAAGCGATAACAATCTTGCTGCATGGTTTTCCAATAATATCTTGCTCGAATGATTTGCTTAACAAGGGTTTGGTAGCCAACATGACCACCGCAAATGCCTTCATGCGCTTCTCGCACGACTTCTTTAGCTTCTTCTTCATCTAAGCACCTAGAATATTCAAAAATGAATCCACAACGATAAAGAACATTGGCGAGAATAAAATAACGAGCCGACATATGCTGAATCGCTTTTTGCTCCTTCTTTGATAATTCCGGTGGAAGCTCACCAGTTTCAATGAAATCTTTAATATTTTGGTACCAAGGTTTCCTTTTCTGTTCTGCCTGGTTAACTTGCATTACTGGAATGAAAGCAGGTTAATCAAGTCTGCCAATTTCAAAAGAACGATAGAATTCTCCGCTTCTGAAAGACATAATGGAGCCTAGGCTGGCCAAACCATAAGCTATTTGATTAAACTCTCTTTTGATATGGAAAAGCTGAAATTCATCGAAATTATTAATGAGGGCTAGAACGATCTTTTGATAAGGAAGCAACTTCTGGTCTTTTACCTGCCATTCAGCTTTGACTTGGCTGACGACGAGCAATGAATCACCGAAAGCGTGTACTCTCTTGACATTGAAGTCTTGCAGAATTCTCATACCTTGTATTAAAGCTTCATACTCAGCCATATTATGGGTACATTGAAAATCTAGTTTTAGAGAAAAGGGGATCATCTCTTTCTCTGGTGTGATCAGTAAGATGTCGATTCCTATGCCAGCCATATTCTTGGAACCATCAAAAAATAAGTTCCAAACTGAAGACTGTTGAACATTGTAGATCCGCTCATCGGGAAAATCATCCTCAGCTTTAACATCTTTTGCCAGAGGAAAATCTGCCAATTGGTCTGCAATTGCTTAGCCTTTGATAGATTGCTGAGAAACATATTTCAAGTCATACTGCATTAAAAGGACTTGCCACTTGGCAATCCGTCCACTGAAAAATGGTTGTTCGAGAATGTACTTGAGAGGATTAAGTTTTGAGAGAATCTTGACCTCTGATGCTAACAAGTAATGCCTTAACTTTTGACACATCCAAACCAGTGCTAGACATGTCTTCTCTATCTGAGAGTACTTCTTCTCGTAATCAATAAAAGTCTTGCTCACATAGTAGATGGCATGCTCAATCAGACTGCCTTCCTCGTACTGTGCCAAGAATCCACAACAAACAACTTGGTTAACTGAAACATACAGTAAAAGAGGCTTTCCCAATTCTGGTGGCTTCAGAACAGGCGGGTTAAGAAGGTACTTCTTGATACGATCAAATGATTGCTGACATTCTGGTCCTCAATCAAACTTCACTTCTTTTCTAAGCAAATGATTGAAAGGCTCACATCTCATGGCAAGATTGGATATGAATCTCCAAATTGATTGCATACGTCCCTGAAGACTACGCAATTCTTTGAGAGTAGTCGGAGGTGACATATCAATGATGGCCTTTGCTTTGGAAGGATCCATTTCTATTCCCTTTTTGCTGACCAAGAAGCCTAATAACTTGCCTGATCCAACTCCGAAGACACACTTCTGAGGGTTGAGTCTTAGCTTATAAAGAATAAGTCGCTTGAAGACCTGACTTAAAGCATCGATATGATTTTCTTCTTCCTTGGATTTGACTAGGATGTCATCCACGTATGCATCCATGGTCTTGTGCATCTGGTCATGGAATATGGCAGCCATTGCGCGCTGATAGGTTGCTCCAGCAATCTTGAGCCCAAACGGCATGACTGTGTAACAGAAAGTGCCCCATGGTGTAGTGAAGGATGTTTTGGATTGGTCACGAGCGAACAGTTTGATTTGATTATATCCGGAGTATCCATCTATAAAAGAGAACGTGGCATGACCAACCGTGCTATCGACCAAGAGATCAATATTTGGGAGCGGATAGTCATCCTTAGGAGTAGCCTTATTGAGATCATGGAAGTCGATACAGATTCGAACTTTACCATTTGTTTTGGGAACTACTACGATATTTGCCAACCAATCTGGATAATCTATTGCTCGAATGAATCCTACTTTAAGCAAATCCTCAAGTCCTTCCTTGACCTGCTGCTTGATTCGAGGATCCATCTTTCTTAATTTCTGCTTAACTGGCTTCGCATCAGGCTTCAAAACGAGGCGATGTTCCACCAATTTAGGATCTAACCCTGGCATATCCTCATAAGTCCATGCGAACACTTCTTGATATTGCTTAAGAAAATTGATAAGCTTTTCCTTCTCATCTGCACTTAGACAGGAACCGATCTTGAGAATTTTAGGATTATCCTCTGAACCAATACTGATGTCTTCAGTTGGATCCTGAACTAGGGTCGATGGCTCATCCTATTTCTGAATCGCTGCAAACTCTGGCAATTCTGGAAGCGCTGAATCAAATTCTGTCATTTCTTTTGGCTGCTTTGTGACCTTACTGTCCTCCGCTCTTGCCCTGACCCGATAAATCTTTGCAGGTTTCGATGTGATTGACGAATTGATGACTAATCTCCTTATTGATTGGGAAGACATTCTGAAATTTCGAAAAGGAGTAGCTTTCAGAAAAAGTCCATTCATTATGGCATAAGTTGCATGAAATGGAAAAAGATAAGAACAATAAATTTTGAAGACAAATTGCAAAGGAATAAGAGAAAGATGGTATCCAGATAGATGAGAAAATTGATAGATTTATTGAGGATTTGAAATGATGACATTTGACATAAACTGAAATGAGACCTTGTCCCTATAAACTGCAGGAATTAACTGAATAAAAAAAAAAGAGAACGACAGATGGTGGAAGCTTTCAATGAATCCCCTTAATGAAGATAATATTTTTGTGAAATCCTTTGCCCATGAACCCCAATCCTGCCCTGCGCGGATGATGGTCCGGGACCACTGGCTCTAGTCGGCCATCTCCGTTCTTGCCCAAACCTTTGAAAGGCTGATAACCATGATTTAGTAACAGGTCAAACCCTTTCTTGGCTCTTACGAACTGCGGGAAAAGAGGATGGTCCTTGAAAGTGCTGTAGTCGAGACGACCCCCGATTTTGAAGAAATGTGTCCCTTGCCATTGGACCATTGCTGTAGTATGCTTTGCTTCTGGTGTTGCTTCTAACTTTAACATTTTTAGACTTTTGCTAAGAACAACTTCTTCGCTCTCCCTGATGCTAGGGATATCGGTAGTATAGGTCGGTCGAGGAATCATAGGCTGAGGCAGCCTCTCTTTTGGATCTTCCCCCAGGATAGTGGTGATCATGCCACCTTTAGACCATTTAATACACTGGTGCAGGGTGGATGGCACCGCATTGGCATTGTGAATCCAGGTTCTTCCCAATAGAAGATTATACATTGGCAGCACGTTGACAACATGGAAAAGCACCGTGTGAACAGAGTAGTTGATGAATATTTCCAAAAAGATTTTGCCCTTTGTTGTTTGTCCGTGATTATCAAATCCATAAATGGTGATTGGATTCGGCGTGTATTCTTCTTCTTTTATGCCCAGAGCCTTGGCAGTCATTTCAGGGCAAATGTTAAGGCTACTGCCCCCATCTACGAGCACATGGGGTACAGTCATTCCCTGGGTTCGCACTACAATGTACAAAGCATTGTTATGAAACATGTGAGGCTTGGGCAGATCCTCATCTGAGAAGGTTATGGGGGCATTGGTCATGGCCTGATTAACGATCTAAGCCATGTCTTCAGGTGTGGTGTCTGGCTTGACCTTGATTTTCCGCAATAAATCGTCGAGGACTTACTGATGCTTGGGAGAGGCACACACCAACTCAAGAATAGGGATATTAGAGAGGGCAGTGATTGGTCTTTGCACTGTATCGACCTGTTTTTCTGATGCTTTCCCTTTTTCTGAAACGGGTTTGATAAAGCCCTTGGGAAACCATGGCATTCTTTTGGATACTTTTGGAGAGACACCAGCAGGCTCTTTTGAAACTTTCAGCTTACTGAGAGCTGAAACGAGGTCCATCTTCTGAGAATTGGACTGAACCTTATGCAACACTAACACCTGATGCTGTACATCGATATCGCTGCTAGGACACAGTTGGATTTGATCTTGTGGCTGAAAAGGATGATCAGATATCACTGCAGTTGAATGCTAGAGGAACGACTGATTCAGTATTTCCATCTTCTCACCTTCGGCCCCTTCCACCAACAGGTTTTTATCAATATAATCTTGTATAATATTTTTGAGAACGAAATAGTTCTCAGTGTCATGTCCCACTATTCGGTGGAACTTGCAGAATCGGTCTTTCATTTTACCCATGACTGCTGGTGGATCGGCTACCCTTGGGAGCTTAATCATGTCACTATCGAGCATATATTCTAGGACTGTTTCAAGAGACTGATCTAGAGGAGTAAATTTGCGATTATAACTCCACCCTTCACGCTTTGGCTTTTCTTGAGATTTCGACCCTTGATCAAGAATCTGTTGTGGTTGTCTGTCATACTGAGGGATCGATTTGCCTTTCTGATCACTTTTATTGGGATTTGACCCTCCGGAACCATAGCTGTGATTTTTCCCATTTCCTTTATTTTGGTTCTTGCTGTTATTGGCAGAGTATGTGAAGTGGGTTTTCTTCTTTGATTCTTGTTGACCGTTGTTCTTACTGAACATGAAGCCCTCATAAGAGCCATTTTCTATACTCAACTCGAGCCATTCGGCTCGTTTTGTCAGTTCTATGAAGGTTTTTGATAGAGAGGTGGACATTAATCCCCTTAGGGGTTGCGAGAAGTTACTCAGGATTAAGGACAGTGCGTGTCCTTCTGATATTGGATCACACATCTTGTTACAAGCAGATCTCCATCTATGAATAAAATCCCTGGTTTTTTCATTTTCTTTCTGCTTCAGACTGCAGAGGTGGCTGAGAGTCGGGAGGGCTTCGGCGTTAAATAAAAAGTGTTTAATAAACAAATTAACCACTTTATCAAACTCTTTTAGCTCTATGGGATTAATATGCTCTGAATACCATTTTGTTGTAATACCCTCTAGACTGCGAGGGAAACAAAGAAATAAGGCTCGGTTATTCCTCCTGAACTTGGAACATTCTGCAAAGAAAAGGGCGAGGTGTGTCTTTGGGTCACTCGAACCATCGAATTTGATAAATTTCTTGGGGAGATTGTCAAGATCATCATCCCCATCCAGTTCGTCATAAAAGTCTTTGCTCGTAAAGACCCTTTTACCCTTGTCACGGGCCTGCAGATCCTTGACTATTTTCATCACATCTCGGAGTTGTGGCTGAGTAGGGACATTGACTGACTGACTCCCAAATTTATAAGTTGACTCCTGCTTTTGAGTAGACCCTCTAAATGCCTGGTGAGTTTCATATTTGCCATCAGTATCTTTTGCTGATTCATCAGATATTTCTTCGCGACGATTCTGTTTTCTGGTGATCTTCACACTCTTCATTCGTTGTTCGGCTTTTAACCTTTTTATTGTGGGTTTTTCCTGAACCGGCCCTTGTTTCATCAGACAATACTTTGCTCATCATTCTTCAGAACAACGAATACATCTGTGGGTCGATGTCATCAGTAGCTTGCTAACTTCCATTTCCAGTAGATTGTGAAGAGGCCATTTCACGTACTGAAGCTGACAGAGAACTGATAAGCTGGACTGGTGCGGTCTTCTTTCCGGACCTTGTCTGAACCATGTAAGGATGCAGATGCTCTCTTGAATGTCACTAGCGCTCTCTGCAGAGCAGAATTGATGGTTAGGCTTTTGAAAGAAATTTCGATTGGGAAAAACATTTATTGAGAATTTTGGTAAACAATTGAAAGAGCATCCCATTACTAGGGATTGAGTCGTCGCTGGGATTACGACAATTGCGTTGTCATTCCTTTGCAAAAATAAACAACTGAAAAATATGCCTTGTTACCTAGGCGAGGTTGTCAAACCAAGATATGATGAAATTTAAAGGAATTTTATTGAAGAAAGGAAAAACATGATTTTATTAATAATAAACTTGACAAAGGGGAGGGGGTCGAACAATTTTCCACCACTCCTGATAATCAGAGGACACACGAGGACCAGGAAAAATAGTAAGAGTAACAAAAGAGTCTCAGCCATGTCTGGCAGAATGGTATGCTCCCGACCACTGATCTGATGTGAGATCGAACTCTGGCAAGATCTTTGATAGTGGGCGAATTTCTATGCGCTTCTGTCTTTGAGAAAACTGCCTGACACACCGCTTTGGATGGTAGTATGCGCAGAAGAATGGGCCAAGTAGCCTGAATCGCTTGCCATATGCATAAGTATATCTGGGAGGTGATTCCTGACGATCAAAGTAGTCCCATACGACTTCTTCCTCCTGAAGGTTGTCGATCAAGAACTGGTATCGAGCAACTGGAAGAAGCTTTTCACCATTATATCTGAATGAGCTGGCTCGGGCTGGAACATGCCGGAGGAACCAAGATTGCAATGCATAGGTGCACCCTTCGACTAGAATTGATTCTCCGAGTGTGAAACGGGTTAACCCTTGGTACAGAAAAGCGAGTGCTACCATGGCTATAGAGAGGAGGCTGGTCTGTCGACTTCCCCACCTTTGTAGAAGTTGAACTATCCTAATATCCATGTAATTCCGTCCATCTGGAAAGAGAGCTAATTCCACAGTGCATAAGACCATCGCATGCTGGATTCTCTCTTGAGCTATTCGAAATAAAGAACTGACTTCCACAAATGCCCCATACTGTCTGTAGATTTCGAGCAGGTCCACATATTCGCTTCCATTCTCCTCTATCAATGGCCAAGACTTGCGTCCTGTCATGCGAGCTAAAGCGTCTCGGGGATCTAGACCCTTGACATTAATCAAAAACTGTTTCTCCAATGGATCTCCAGGCTGACCAACTGGTTCAGATAATCCCATAATCTCTGAGAATTCATCCATCAACAAAGTCATTTCCCCCCATGGGAACCAGAAGGTACTAGTACTCGGGTTCCACCACTCTGCCAGTGCGTGGATCAAATTGCCGTTAATTGTCTGCTTTCCCACTGCGGATGTCAGTTCCAATCCTCACTCGTCCAAATGGTCCAGAAACATACGAGAGAAGTTCTTGAGCCATGAATAATACCACCGGGGAATGAAGGATCCGGTGCTGAGAGTTCGATGTTCTGGAAGACCTTGTCGCACCTCGTAGGAGATGTGACCCTCAGGAAAGACCGAATCAAGTTGACTGGATGCCATCAGACTGAAAACATGGAAAGTTTGGAATAAGACTTGGGAAAATATAAGGATTTTAAAAAGATGCAGGCAGGATAATAAAGCAGGAAATTCAAGATCCAGAAGAATGAAATGATGAAAATCACCTGGAGTTTTGAAGAAAATAAAGGGGAATTTGTAAAATCGTCCAGGGTTTGAATAAAACAGGATTTTTAGATAGTATATGGAAACAAATGTAAAAATTTAGAGATTTATGAAAATCGTCCAGTATTTTGGAAAACTTGTAATAAAATGGAAAGAAGCTAACATTCAATCACATCCTGTATAATCAAGTATGCACATACAACATTCCCTAAAAGCTGACTCTAGATGCACAAGTTTTAAAATAGCTGTAGGACCTTAATCCTAACTCTAAGGTTCAGATCATCTGTGTCAAATCATGCTATGCCTATATACTCGAGCCAAGGCTCGATGTACGTGGCATAAAATCAGTTTCTCTGGTTCTAGGTTCAAGTTTTCCAACATCCTTGAGCACCTGCCGATATACGTTGGACTATGGCCCTTGGTACGTGGCAGAGAGGTTTTCAACCAAATAGGTAGCCCAGTTGTGAGGCTCTGTCCCGAACTATGGTTCTAGAAGAGAGCCCAACAACGTGAAGACCGGGTAAAGATAGGCGGGGTAGTTTTTGAAAACATGATCACATGCAAGAAAATCAGAAGGCTCTAAAACCTAAAGAGATAGAGATTTTAAAATTTTTGAAGAAGCAAACATTGTTTTCATACAAATCCTAGATTGAGAAGTGTTGTATTAGACCTAAGTCTATGTGAGCATGAATAATTCTCCTCAATATGGTCCTACCAAACCATACTTAGTCTATATGCAATTCATGTCAGCTGGGTTTGAGTCTAGGCTCCTAGGTTCACATGATATCATGAAATAAAAGCTGACATTCCATGGAACACGATTTTGACAATTTGAACTAAGTTAAGCACACGATTGATCAGGCGAACACAGGTCCCATCTCGGTCGCCAAACCTGTTATCATTGCAAAATTTTACTTTTGCGAGTCAAACTGACCTTTGAAAAAGATTTTGAAAATAACTTGCCTCCGTTTTTAAAATGCGGGATAATTCCGAGGAATGGGACTCGCATGTCGGTACGAGGTTCAACCGTTCATGGCGCCTTTACTAGAGGTAATTGAACCAATGATCAATTGTGTGCTTAGCTTTGCTCAACTTGTCTAAATCGTGTTCTATTTCCTAAATGCACAAAGAATCAGGCATGTGCTATGAATTTCTGAAAATGCATATTTGAAAACATGATGTTTGATTTGAATATTGGAAAATATTTGGAAATTCTTGGAAAAGATAACACTTGAAAAATCATGAGCTTAGTGAGAGAATATTTCTAAGGAAAGTGAAAATCGATTTTGAAGAAATCTTGAAGTTTTGTGAAAATCGATTATGAGGAATTTCAAATATCCTTGAAAAACTTGATTTCTTTGAATTAGAACTTGGAAATTGAAGTTGTAACTTGGAAAATCGAATTTTGAACTTTGAAAAAATACTTGAAATATCATTTGAAAACTTAGAGTTTTGAGAAAATCGATTTTAGAATAAGACTTAGAAATTTTGAGAAAATCGATTTCTCTGAATTGAAATTGAAATTTGTAAATGAATGAATTGAATGAATATGGATTTGAAAGACTTGATTTTGAGGAATTGAGAAAATCCTTTTTGTATTTTTGAGAAATACAGTGCATTTTGAAGTTAGCCTAAGTGTAGGCTGAATGTGGCTAATACGAAGATTACAAATCTGTGTCTCATTTGTATTCTGACTATGGTCATAAATACAAATTCCACCAAGTTTGTCAACTTCAGAAGGGCTAGTGCACGTGACATTTGTGTAGACCATAGTGAATTGATAAAAATATGCATGAATTGGCATACATAGCAGTTATATATCAACGCTTAAAACTATATGCAATGCATCCTATTCTATGCAGGAATTGAAATTCTTATTCCAAAATTAATTACAATTTACATCACTAATCAAATTTAAATACAGAAAATAAAGGAAAATAAAGTCTTCAATGTTTCTGCAAAACTAGAAAACTTGTTAGTGAAGATATGTTGGCTTTTCTAGATTTATCCAGTAATATCTAGAAATTACTGGAGTTTGCTAGATATAAGCCTTTTTCCATGATTCCCTGATATAAACTTAATGAAATATGAAATAAAATTGAATAAATAATGGAAATAAGATTTGAAAATTCGAAATTGGGGTCAAAATGATCAAAATACTCCTGATAGCAAGACTATGGCCTTGAAATCAGGGTTTTCAGAAAGATATTTTATAAAATACAACTTTTAAAATCCAAATAAGGATAAATTAAACCAAATATGATATGACATGATTGAAAATGAGAAAATTAGGGTTTAGAATTTCGAAATTGAGGTCAAATGACCAAATTGCCCCTGATAGCAAGACTATGGCCTTGAAATCAGGGTTTTCTGAAATAGGTCTTGATAAAAACTTAGGATTTATGATTGAAATAAATACAAAATCAAACATGAAATACCCTAATATGATTCTAGACATGAACAAACCCTAAAACCACACACTTATGCACGAAAATCAAGAAATATCACAAAATTTGTGATTTTGGCAGTGTTTCGGGATCCTGCAGGTGCCCTATTTTGCAATTTGATTAATTCAGGCATCAAACAGATTTCAAATTTCAAAAAAAATGGTACCTGCACTTGTTATGTTCCTAAAATCAGATTGAAATCATAAAAATAATTTTTTGACATTATTTTAATCCAAAAATTACATTAAAACCCTAAAATATGCTATTTTTGACCTAGGTCACAAACCAGTTTCTTTCCGAAAACGGTGGCGTCGGTGGAGGTCCGTTGCCTTGGAGGTAATGCTCTTGCTTGGCGGGAATGGCTGCCAAGATGATGATGGTGCTGCTGCTTTGATTGGAGAGGAAGCTGGAGTTAGAGAGAGTTGCTGGAATAAAGGAGAAGAAAGAAGGAAAGAAGAAAGAAGAGAGAAAAGGAAAGAAAGAAGGAAGAGAGGGAAGAAAGAAGAGGGAAATAAAAGAGGAAGGAGGGGGTCTGGAAGAGATCATACATGAATGACCAAGAGAAGGGAAAGAAGAAGAAGGAAAAAAATAAAAAGAAAGGAAAGAAATGAAGGAAGAAAAGAAAGAAAGAAGGAAGGAAAAAAAGAAAGAAGAAGAAGGAAAGGAGAGGAAGAAAGAAAGGAAAGAAAGAAGAAGGGGGAGGGGGCTGGTCGACCCCTCTTGTGGGTCCCACCTCTAAAAAAAAAACAAATAATAAAATAAAATAAATAAAAAAATGATAAAATAAGGTAAAAAAATATTTATATTTTTTTCTTTTAAAAATAAAATGCAAGTAGATAAACCATCTCAGAGTGGGCTCTCTTTCCAAATTTGAAATTCATTTTGAGAATCATAGGGGTAGAATAGTCTTTTTAGAAAATTGTTGGACAAAACTAGGTATTTTGGTAGTTTTTGAAATGGGCTCAGAATTTGAAGTTCAATACCCCGTTGTGAAGCAAATCCAGTGTAGAATTTGAAAATTTGAGTTTGAAAGAAATTCAGATTATTTTTCTTGGGAAAATATTTTCAAATTTAGAATCTTGGGAGAAAAAATGTCAATTTTGGAAACCCAGAGATTGAAATTGATTTATGAAAACTCTTAAAAACTCAATCTGGATTGAAATTTATAAAACTGGAGTTCTGGACTTCGAAAATGAAATGAAATGTGATGAAATGCTGAGAAATGATGCAAAATGATGAGAAATGACATGAAATGCTATGCAAAATGCTAACACTGAATGAAGAAATTTGGATATTAAACCTCGATTGGCAGTTGTACCAGTTCAAAAAGTGTTAAAATTGATAAAATTTGCAAAATGATTCAAGAAATGATTTTCATGTTCTACCGGGCCAAAGTGACACTAAAAATTGGGTTTTGAGCTGGATTGAACTGAAATGAACTGAATTGAGCTAAGTTCTAGGGTTTCAGAACTCAACTAGACTGACAAGACACTGACTTAACTGACCTTTCTGACTAAATTTTCAAGAAAAGCTGCCATTTTTAGAGAAATGGTGCGGAATGGTCACTGGAGTGAAGTGAATTACAAATCTGAGCTGGGTTTGAGCTAGAGCAAAGGTCAGTAATACTGAGATGAACTAAAATCAAAGCTCGAACACTAGCTCAACTGACTGAACTCAGTTCAATTTCAACTGAAAGAGTTGAAACAAGCTAAAATGGGCTCTTGGACACTTGTAAGTGGATTTGAACTGAAACTGGAACACTTGAACTCTTGGTGAGCTCAAGCTAGACTCTGGGGAACATGATTGACTGTGAATGACTAACTTAGAGACAATTGGCTTGGATTTGAGTGAGAAATGAGCTCATTTCTGAATAAATGATCCCATTTTGGCAGGAATTGTCAGAAATGAAAATGATCTATTCATTGTGAGCTCAAATGAGCTTGAAATGACTGATATTCTAAGTGTTCTGAATTGACCAATGAGCTTGGTTGACTTCGACTGACTGGGGTCCAGGATGACCTAGGGGTAAAATGATAATTTTCCTAATGAAAGTTGGTAAAATGGTGATTTTCTAAAATTGATTCGGGGTTTGACTCCTACACTGACCTAACAGGATTGGCATTGCATGAGGGGTGTGTCTGAAAATGGATGAGGAAATTTTAGGGTATTTACAAATGTCCCTCTTTGCTACTAAGCCGGCTTGAGGACGAGCTTAGTGGCAAAGAAAAACACACCAAATTTGGGCTATAAAAATGCCCTAGTTTGAAGGATCTAACTGGATACGAAGAAATTAACCCTGATGAGAATGGTAGATATGAAATGGAGAATGAAGAAGAAAAATTTGTTTTAAAGAAGTGAGATTCAGGTTTTGCCCTTAACCTGGATGGGACGAAAAATACCTTGTGTAAAAACGAAGCTCAAGTTTGACCCTTAACCTGACTGGGAAACGAAATACCTCATCAAAATGAGGCTCAGGTTTAACCCTTAGCCTGATCGGGAATGAAAATAATGGGATTCTCGAAAGAAGAACCTATGATGGAACCTTCGGACTTTCGCACAATGAATCCGATAGAGGTTTTGCAAAAGGATGAAATTGGGGTCCCTAAAGCTTGAAAAGGGATTTGATTTTGGGTGCCTCATTGCTGAGACTAAATAACTTTTGAAATTGATGTCCTTTTGTGAGAAAATGATTGGTGGCTTAACCTCAAGCCGAAATTAAACTGTCTATGGTGGAACAGTACGGACACAGAGAAGTGTGCGAATCTGAGAACCCAGGCGCTCAGATTATACCAAAGAAGGGAAGGAATCTTGAAAACTCTCATTATCAAGTCCTAGAAGGGATAACAAATGGTGTCAGGATGCACCAAAGATGAACCTCAAGCTCTCGCTTCGCACCAGGATAGCTAGAAAATATTGTCAAAATATTGAAAATTGTTGTTGATTCAAAATAATTGAAAATGATACACATTGGTACAAAAATATTCCCTCTTTTCTACCTGAAGTATTACCTCCGATTGGGCTTAACTCCATAGAATCAAGATTCGAAATCAAATTGCTTGCGATTGACTTTCTTTCAAGGAGGCTATCAATTTCTATGATATGAATAGAAAAGAGAGTATTCTTGATATTGTGAAAGCAATTGGTGAAAGAATATTGATAATATAATTTTACAAAATTTAAAAAGTATTCTTGTCAGATTTGGCAGTCTGATATCCTGGGATTCTTTTCTCATGATGATCTTTCTGCACTTCTCTTTTTTTTCCTTTGGCAGAATTGGAGCTCTCTTGGGTTTTTGGGGATTACATCATCCTTCATTTTGGAGATGTCCTGACTTTTCTCTCCTTTTTTTTTAAGAAGGGTACGTCACAAACTCCTTCATCTTGGAGATGCTCTGATCCTTCTTTTCTCTCAGAGATTATATTGACGGTTATTGGCTCTTTGGTTGGAAGTCTCTTATTGATGATAGTAGAAATTAAATATCCTTTAGGGTTTGTCGGGAGACTCATCGCAGTCGCCTTCATCTTGGCGGTGATATGAACTTTCTCTGGAAGGATCCATCACAAACTCCTTCATCTTGGAGATAATCCAAATCTTCTTTGGCCCCGGGGGTATTACTCGCATAATTCGTCTTTATCTTGACAACAATTGAGAGATCCCTTTTACAGATATTTAATTGCAGCTTAGATGATTGAGGAGATATGGGAATTGAGTGTTTTTTTCTATATCACCCAGTATATTTCGACTGCCTTATTTTTCAAGAATGATCTTTAAAAATGTGTCATTGACTGCGATCAATATCAATCACTTATGGCTTTGCAACAACATTGAATTTTCTTTGCTGGCCATATCGAGGATTTATCCTTCATTCTTTTGGTTGGCCAATAGAAAAGATTTGAAGTTTGAATCCTTCTTCGCAAAAGCTTTGTCATTTTGGAAGTAATACTGAAGGTATTTTAAGGTAATAATTTTTTGCAGTAAAGATTTTGAAATCAACAAATATTTAATGACAAATTGGCAAAATTTTCTTGAAATCCTTCATGAAAGCGAGCATTTGAAGCACGACTCAATGCATCCATGACAAAAATTCTCTTCTCCTTTCCCCAAAGGAGAAGATTCGGAAATGGGAAATAGAAATTACTCCTCTCTTCCCTGAAGAGGAGGTGTTTGCAAAATGAACTTTCGAAGAGAAATTAAGCTTTCGTCAAAACTTCCTAACATTAGGCTTCTCTTATGGAAAAGGGCCAGTAATGGTAAGGTCGGTGAATTGGTCATGAAAAAGCGAGTCCATCATACTCTCCCTGAAAAGAGGGTCCTTCATGACGAAAAGGCCTAGTATAGAATTGGGGTCACAAGGAAAGCGAGCTTCCGTCTAAGCTTTCCCTGAACTAAGGGTTTCTTATATGAAATTGAAAATTTGTTTTGTAAACGATTCACAAAGACATGAGTCCCTTCAAACTCTCCCTAAAAAGAGGCTAAGTGAACAAAGGATAGCATGCGAAAAGAACGAGCTCCCTCGAACTCTCCCTGTAACAAGGGTCTCTCGCAAGAGAAAGTAATTGAAATTGGTATTAAGTGACCAAAAAAAGTCGAAATTGGAAATTGGAGAATGGAAATTTGAAATTTGAATTTTGAAATTGGAAATTGGAAATTGGAAATTGGAAATTGGAAATTGGAAATTGGAAATTGGAAATTGTAAATTGGAAATTGTAAATTGTAAATTGGAAATTGTAAATTGGAAATTGGAAATTGGAAATTGGAAATTGGAAATTGGAAATTGGAAATTGGAAATTGGAAATTGGAAATTGGATGACCCGAAGGTCGGAATTGAAAATTAGGTGACCTGAAGGTCGAAATTAGAAATTTGGAAATTGGGTGGCCCGAGGGCCGAAATTGGTAATTGGATGGCCCAAGGGCCGAAATTGGTAATTGGATGGCCTAAGGGCCGAAATTGGTAATTAGATGGCCCAAGGGCCAAAATTGGTGATTGGATAGCCTAAGGGCCAAAATTGGTAATTGGATGGCCCGAGGGCCAAAATTGGTAATTGGAACTTGAATTTTGATGAATGATCAGCATGAAGACTGAACCCAAGAGGTCGACTGACACGACCAACCAGTGAGACACTGTTATCATCGCAAAATTTTTACTTTTGCAAATCAAACTGACCTTTGAAAAAGATTTTTTGAAAATAACTCGCCTCCGTTTTAAAATGCGGGAAAATTTCGTAGAATGAGACTCGCCTGTCGGTACGAGGTTCAACCGTTCCTGCCATCTTTAACAGGGGTAATTGAACCAAGGATCAATCTTATGCTCTACTCTATTCAACTTGTCTAAATCATATTCTAATTTCTAAATGCACATAGAATCAGGCATGTGCTATGAATTTTCAGAAAAATGCACATTTGAAAACATGATGTTTGCTTTGAATGATTGAAATATAAAATGTAAATCTTGGAAATGATATCACATGGAAAATCGTGAATTAGGACTTGGAATATACTTCTGAGAGAAATAAAAATCGATTTTGAGGAATCCTTGACATTTGGTGAAAATCGATTCTGAGAGACTTGATTTCTCTGAATTTAAACTTTGAAATTGAAATTCTAACTTAGAAAATTTGAATTTGGAACTTGGGAAATACTTGAAATATCATTGGCAAATCCATATTCTTTTAAATAAGACTTAGAAAAATTCTGATTTCTCTAACTTCAAACTTTGAAATTGACTGGATAACTTTGGAAAATTGAGTTTATGAACTTGAGAAAAATACTTGAAATATTCTTTGAAATTCAATGCTTTTGGGAAAATCGATTTTGCTATAAGACTTAGGAGATTTTGAGAAAATGAACTTCTTTGAATTGAGATTGGAATTGGCAAATGCATGAAATGAATGAATATGGATTTAAGGAATTGAGAAATACTTTTTGTATTTTTGAGAAATGCAGTGCATTTTGAAGTTAGCCTAAGAGTGTAGGCTGAATGTGGCTAATGTGAAGATTATAAATCTGAGTATCATTCGTATTCTGACTATGGCCATAAATACAAATTCCACCAAGTTTATAAACTTCATAGAAGCTAGTGCATGTGCCATTCGTGTAGACCATGGTGAATTTGTAAAAATATGCATGAATCATCATCCATCACACATTAAAATTATAAAAATAAGCTATATGCAATGCAACCTAAGCTAAGCAGGAAATGTAAATTCTTATTCCAAAGTTTAATTACAAATTACATCACTATTGAAATTTAAATACATGGAAAATAAAGTCTTCAATGTACCTGCAAAACTAGAAAACTTGGTTAATGAATATATGTTGGCTTTTCTAGATTTATCCAACAATATCAGGAAATTGTTGGATTTTGCTAGATATCAGCCTTTTTGCCATGATTCCCTTAAATCAAAAGTGATAAAGTATGAAATAAAATGGATAAATAAGAAATATAAAATATGAAATTTCAAAATTGGGGTCAAAATGACCAAAATACCCCTAATAACAAGACTATGGCCTTGAAATTAGGGTTTTTAGAAAGATATTTTGATAAAATGCAAGTTTTGAAATTTGAATGGAATAAACTCAAACCAAATATGCTATGACATGATTAAAAATATGAAATTAGGGTTAGGGATTTCGAAATTTAGATCAAATGATCAAATTGCCCCTGATAGCAAGACTATGGCCTTGAAATCAGGGTTTTCTAAAATAGATTTTGGTAAAAACTTAGGTTTTATGCACTAAATGAAATCAAATGAGCATCAAATTAAACCTAAAGCATACTAATATGATTATGAACATGATTAAACCCTAAAAATATATACTTATGCACGAAAATCCAATAATATCACAAAAACTGTGATTTTAGCAGTGTTTTTGGATCTTTCAGGAACCCGGTTTTGTAATTCGCTTAATTCAGCCATCAAATGGATTCCAAAATCCATAAAAAATAGTACCTGCACTTTTTATAACCCTAATGTCGAATTGGAATTATAAAAATAATTTTTTGACATTAAATTAATCCGAAAATTGCATTAAACCCTAAAATATGCTATTTTTGACCTAATTCACCAACCAGTCTCAGTCCAAGACCTGAACCAGGGGTCAAATCTCTATGAAAATTTATGAAATTTTACATAGACTAACTAGGAAAAAAAACAAAGATTTCCCAATTTACAGATCGGAAAAATCATCTTCGGTTAGGGAGAAACCCTTCCGGCAATCTGAGCTAAAATATATCACTCTTAACAGGGATTAAAACAGCTATTCCAGATTGAAAATACAGACATAAATAGTAATTATAAACAAAAATCTCTGAAATTTTAGTGGTGAATAGTAGACAGAAAAATAACAATACTCACTTTTTACAGATCTAAAATCGGATCTGTGGTTTGGGATTTATGACTAACACAAGTCTGATTAGGGTTTTGGTAAACCCTAACGAGTTTTAAATTTAAAAACAGATTCTCTGAAAGGGGAAAAATACTAAACAGTAATAAAAAAATCCGAACATTTCACAGAAGACAGATCTATTCAATGTGAATCCATAGCACTTTACAGATCTAAAATCGGATATAAGATGAGAGAAATATCATCACAGCAAGTTACCTTCTTGATTTTAACCATGATTTTAAAGCTTTAAAAACCCGATTTGATGTCTGGTTTTTTTGACAGGGTTCCCGAGATCCAAAACCTCTGATTTTTCTGCAGTAACTCAATAACTCATGCATGCATCACATATAAAAAAATCAGAAATAAACAATGAGTGCTTCAATCCGAAATAACATCATCTTTACTGTTCTAAACCTAGAACACACAGAAATTTAAGAAACTTGAAAAACCATGCATTAACTAATGTAAATAAATAAAATAAACCATAAAACAGTAAATAAAACTTATTTCTATGCTATAGAACGTAAAACAAACATTAATAAACCATGAAAATAAATTAAAAACAGGGAATCAATGGCTGAAATTTGATATCACCTTTAAAACATAGATTTAACCCATTAAAAAGGGTAAATCATATATTTTATTGGTTAATAATGCAAAGAATCATGTTAAAATCAATTCTAATGGATTAAAATCTCTGTAAATTATCCAAAACAGGGTTAGATCAGCTTCTTGGATTGTTCTTGCTGGTTCTTGATAGTTCTTGAGGTGAAACCATGGTTGATCTTCCATAAGGAGGGGTGTCCAAGCCTAAATCTAGGTTTAAAGCATTAAAAAGCATTAAATAAAATAAGAAAAGTGAAGAAGTTCATACCTTGGAGTTGCAGCAATGGAGGAAGGGCTGGAGAGGAGAGAGAAGCTCCAAGAATCCAATAAGAGAGAGATGGGAAAATTGACCCCCCTTATGCCTCTATTTATAATAAAAAAATTAGGTTTAAAAATTGACAATTTTGAAAATTTTGGACTCTAAAGGGGGGGGGGGGGGCGATTTTGGGGTGGAGTTACCTAACTACCCCTAGTCTAAATTATCCTAAATAGTTCCTAATTAACCCCTAGCTAAACCTAAGAATCCCCCAAATGTGGTGCCACTTGGCATTCTCTCACATTGGGTTTTTAAAACACTTTTAAAAACCTTTAAAAACACTAGTTTTAAAAACTAACTTTCAAAAATGAGTTTTTCAAAATGGTTTTGACTCTTCTAAACCTCTAACACTAACCAAGACATCAACTAACCCTAGTCTAGCCCTGACTTACTCGAATATGGCGCCACCCCGGGTGGGCCCTACTTGAGTTTTTCAAAAAGCGATTTTAAAACTTGAAATTGAAGGAGTTTTCAAAAGATTTTCAAAAGTAAACTTAAAATTAGGATTTTTGAAATGGCATAAGGTCCTAACTGAGATAGAATTCCTCTGGATATGGTGCCAACTGAGTGGGCCCATATCGAATTTTGAACATTTTTGAAATAAACACTGAAAATGGCTTTGAAAAGGGGTTAAAATCAGTATTTGAAATTCAAGATCTTTGAAAATAGGGTCTCAAGCGAACTGGAACTCCGGGTTAGAGTCCTGAACTCTTAGGACTCTGATATTTTAGATTTTAAAAGCCAAATGAAAGAATTTTCAAAAGATTTTATCAAGAAATGATGAAATAAGTCAGAAAACACAGTCAGGGTTAGACTCCCAACTCGACCGAACTCTAAAATAGAGTCCTGAACTAACTGGACTCTGTGAAATGACCTAAATTTCGAAAACAAACGAAAAAGATTGAGAATGGAAGTAAAATAGACTTAAAAACCAGACTTCTGACCGGATTAGGACTCTGAGACAGAGTCCTGATCGGACTGAAACTTTCAAAAATTTGAGAAATTTGATGAATAGAGGCATTCAGAAGCGACACCATCTAAATGGGTCTCATCTGTGAATTGAAATCGATTAAAGTTTGAATTTGAAAGGAATCCAGATTGTTTTCTGAGAAAATATTTTAAAATACAAAGTCCTGGGGTTGGAAAATGACAGAGTATTGAATAAAAACCCAGGTTTTGAAATTGATTTTGAAATAAAGCTTTAAAATTCAAATCTGGATTGAATGTTTTGAAATAGGAGTGCTGGATCTCAAAAATGAGATGCAATGTCATACAATGCTATGCAGAATGCGTGCAATGACATGCAATGATCTGTGATGACTTATGAAATGGACAAACACTGGATGAGTAAAAATTTGGTGTGTTTACAGACACTAACACAGGTACTCAATTTTGAAAGAACACCAGTATGAATACCGGGTTTTGAAAATGTGTCAACATAGACATTGGATTTCGATAATGTACCGTGTTTTTGAATTGAGACTTGAATTTTTGAAAGAGACCGACGCTTTAAAATATTTGGGAATTGTGACGAGAATGATTGTCGGGGTCTCAGGATTATCCCTTATTCTGAATGGGTAATGAATTTGATGCAAATAAATGCTAATGCCAATGAATGCAGATGTATGCAAATATGAATACAAAATGATATAAATGGATGCACATGCGTGCAAAATGAGAGATTTGTTTATCCTGCCTGCATACAGGGTATTTGTAGATAAAACAAAATTTTAAAAATTCCCCAGTGTAACTGGGAAAAGAGAATCTGATCATTATTTGAAGAAAATTTAAGGAATTACAAAGAATAAGATTTGATTTAAGTATATAATTTTTTCAAATGTCGAGCATTGATGGGATCTGACAGTTCCACTCCATCGGCATTGATGAGCCGATATGAATTGCGGGGTAATGCCTCTTTGACAAAATAGGGTCCTTCCCAATTTGGTGACCACTTGTCACCTGAGCGGTGCTTGAGATAAGCCATTGATCTGAGTACTAGATCGTTGACTCAGAATTTTTTTTTTATGAATGATTTTGCATATTGTCTGGCTATCCTCTAACGATATGATTGAGCATGCTCTGCTGCTTTGAGCCTTCTTTCGTCGAGCAAATCAAGTTATATCAGTCGCTGTTGCTGATACTGATCAAGCGGTAATTCTAGAAGTGATGCAAATTTCAAAGCAGGTTTCTGAACATGTAGAGGCAGTACTACTTCAGTTTCGTAGACAAGTTCTGACGGAGTAGCATTAGTTGGAGTCCAAATGGTGGTTTTGTATGCCCACAATGCATCATGGATCTTTTCATGCCAATCATAGTTTGTTTCTACAGTTTGCTCCAAGATACAAATTAAGATCTTGTTGGTAGCTTCTGCCTGACCATTCCCTTGAGGATAGTATGGAGCGGAGAAATGATGATGGATTCCGAACTTTGAGCAAAATTTCTTCATTCTTTCATTCTTGAAGTGACTGTCATTATCCGACATGATATCATGCGGTATGCCTAAACGGCAAAGGATGCTCTTGTGGATGAAAGAGACCACATGTTGACCTTCTATTGTGCGGAGAGTGATAGCTTCTACCCACTTGGTGAAATATTCTGTTGCGGCAAGGAAGTATTTGTGGCCATTTGAAGCAGAAGGAGTGATGGGACCTACGACATCAAAAGCCCACATAGAAAACGGCCATGAAGAGACGACAGACTGCAAATATGTTGCTAGAGCATGAATAGAAGGTGCATGCATTTGGCATTGAACACACTTCTTCACAAAATGGTAGCAGTCTTGTTGCATAGGTTTCCAGTAGTAACCTGCTCGGATGATTTGCTTGACAAGGGTTTGGTAGCCGACGTGGCCACCATAAATGCCTTCGTGTGCCTCTCGCAGGACCTCTTTAGCTTCTCTTTGTCCAAACATCTGGAATACTTGGAACTGAATCCACGACGATAGAGAACATCAACAAGAATAAAATATCGGGCATACATGCGCTGAATTGCTTGTTGCTCTTTTTTTGAGAGTTCTGGAGAAAATTTGTCAGTTTGGATAAAACTCTTGATGTCATGATACTAGGGTTTCTTCTTTTGTTCAGCCTGGTTTATCTGCTCTACTAGGACGAAAGCAGGTTGATCAAGTCTGCCAATTTCAAAGAAGCGGCATGATTCTTCGCTCTTGAAAGACATAATGGAGCCTAGATTGGCTAAACTATTCGCAACTTGATTGAAGTCTCTCTTGATATGGAAAAGTTGAAATTCTTCAAAATTGCTGGCAAGAGCTGAGACGATCTTCTGATAAAGAAGTAATTTTTTATCTTTCACTTGTCATTCGGCTAGGACTTGATTGACGACGAGTAAAGAGTCGTCGTAAGCATGCACTCTTTTGACATTGAAGTCCTGTAGAATTTTTAGATCTTGTATCAAAGCTTCATACTCGGCCATATTATGAGTGCACTGAAAATCCAGTTTGAGAGAAAAGAAGATCATCTCCTTCTCAAGTGTGATTAGCAGAATCCCGATTCCTATGCCTGCCATATTCTTGGAACCGTCAAAGAATAAATTCCAAACTAGAGATTGTTGAATATTGCAGATTCACTCATCGGGAAAATCATCTTCAGCTTTAACATCCTCGACTAAAGGAAAATCAACCAATTGGTCTGGAATTGCTTGGCCTTTGATAGATTGTTAGAAGACATACTCCAGATCATACTGCATCAATAGAACTTGCCATTTGGAAATCTGTCCACTGAGAAATGGTTGCTCGAGAATGTACTTGAGAGGATTTAATTTGGATAGAATCTTGACTTCAGATGCCAGCAGATAGTGTCTTAACTTCTGATACATCCAAACTAGAGCTAGACATATCTTCTCTATCTGAGAGTATTTCTTCTCTTAATCAACGAAGGTCTTGCTCATGTAATAAATGACATGCTCTATTAGGCTACCTTCTTTATATTGCGCCAAGAATCCGCCGCAAGCAACTTGATTAACTGAGATATACAGCAAGAGGGGTTTCCCCAATTCTGATGGCTTTAAGACAGGAAGATCGAGCAAATATTTCTTGATACGCTCAAATGATTGCTGGCACTCTGATCCCCATTCAAACTTTATTCCCTTTCTGAGTAAATGATTGAAGGGATCACATCTCATGGCCAAATTGGATATGAATCGCCAGATTGATTGCATGCGTCTCTGAAGGCTACGCAATTCTTTAAGATTAGTCGGGGGTGGCATGCCAATGATAGCCTTAGCCTTAGATGAATCCACTTCTATCCCTTTTTTGCAGACCAAAAAGCCTAACAACTTTCCATATGCAACTCCAAAAACACATTTTTGTTGATTGAGTCTTAGCTTGTAAAGTATGAGCTGCTTGAAGACTTGATTGAGAGCTTCAATATGATCTTCTTCCTCTTTGGATTTCACCAGAATATCATCAACATATGCATCCATGATCTTGTGCATCTGATCATGGAAAATGACGGTCATAACTCGCTGATAAGTTGCTTCAGCATTCTTGAGCCCAAATGGCATGACTGTATAACAAAAAGTGCCCCAAAGAGTAGTGAAAGATGTCTTGGACTGGTCACGAGCGGCCAACTTGATTTGATTATATCCGGAATATCCGTCCATAAAAAAGAACATGGCATGACCCGCCCTGCTATCGATCAAAAGATCAATATTAGGACGCGGATAATCATCCTTAAGAGTCGCTTTATTGAGATCCCTGAAGTCGATGCAGATTCGAACTTTGCCATTCTTCTTGGGAACAATGACAATATTTGCTAGCCAGTCTGGGTAGTCAATGGTTCGAATGAACCCTACTTTGAGTAGGTCTTCCAGACCTTCCTTAACTTGTTACTCCACTTGGGGATCCATCTTCCTCAGCTTCTGCTTAACTGGCTTGACATCTGGTTTTAGGACAAGACGATGCTCAACCAATTTGGTATCCAGACCTGGCATGTCTTCATACGTCCATGCAAACACTTCTTCATGTTGCTTGAGAAAATTGGTGAGCCTTTCTTTCTCTTCTGGGCTCAAACTGCTGCCAATCTTGAGAATTTTAGGATCATCTTCTGATCCAATATTGATATCCTTAGTCGAATCTTGAACTAAGGATGATGGCTCATCTTGTTTCTGAATTGATGCAAACTTTGGTAATTCTTGAAGAGATGAATCAAACTCTGCGGGTGGGTTCTTCTATCTGCTTTGTAGCCTGACTGCATTCTGCTCTTATTTTGACATGATGGATCGTTGTCAGCTTCGAAAAGGCATTTGGATTAAGAATGAGCTTCTTGATAGATCGAGAAGACATTCTGAAAATTGGAGAATAAATTGATTCAGGAAAATCGCCCATCATAAAACAAATTACTTTTATTGAGAAAATAATTAGAAAAATAAAAGAGCAAAATAATGACAATTTTGCAAAGATTTGATAATGAGAAGTAAAGAGACAAATGGCATCCGTATAGACAAAGGAAACTTGCAACTTTATTGAAAGATTGAATTGATCAAATGACAATGATTGAAATGAAACGAGATATCATCCCAATGCGAAAACAAAATAATAGAAATGAAAAGACAAGCAGATGCCCTCAGTGCATTCCTTTGAAGAAAATAATGCCCTTCTGAGATCTTCTGCCATTGAAACCCAATCCGGCTCCTCGAGGATAGTGCTGAGGAATTACTGGCTCAAGACGACCATTTTCATTCTTGCCCAAGCCTTGGAAAGGCTGATAGCCATGCTTTACTAACAGATCAAATCCCCTTTTGGCCTTCATAAATTGGGAAAATAGGGGGTGATCCCTGAATGTGCTGTAGTCAATTCGCCCTCCAATCTTGAAAAACTGTGGGCCTCTCCATCAAGTTATGACCACTGTATGCTCTGGTTGTTCTACCATATGTAGTATTTCTGAATTTTCTTCAAAACTGACCTCATCAATGCCCCTAATACTAGGGATATCAGTAGTGAAAGTGGGTCTGGGAACCATGGGTTGTGCTAGCCTCTGTTCCGGATCTTCGCCCAAAACTGTTGTGATTATTCCACCTTTTGACCACTTGACACACTGATGCAGAGTAGACTGAACCGCGTTCGTGTCGTGGATCCACGGTCATCCCAACAATAGATTATACGTTGGCGGCACATTGACCACATGAAAGAGAACTGAAGGGACTAAGTAGTCAATAAAATTTTTTAAGAAGATTTTTTCTTTCGCAGTCTGGCCATGATTATCGAACACGTAAATGGTGATCGGGTCCGGGATGTATTCTTCCTCTTTGATGCCCAAAGCTTTGGCTGTCATTTCTAGGCATATATTGAGACTGCTGCCTCCATCTATCAGCACATAGGGAACATTCATTCCGCTTGTTCAAATCACAACATACAGAGCATTGTTGTGAAATACATGAGGCTTCGGGAGATCCTCATCTAAAAAAGTAATTGGAGCATTTGTCATGGCCTGATTGACTATCTGGGCCATGTCTTTAGGAGTTATGCTCGGTTTTACTTTGATCTTCCGCAGCAGATCATCCAATACCTGCTGATGCTTGGCAGAAGCTTGAGCTAGATCCAAAATTGAGACATTGGACAAGGCAGTTATTGGCTTTTGTACAGGTGTCTCAATTTTCTCTGGGGCAGGCTTGATGAAGTGTTTAAGGAATTCAGGAATTCCTTTGGTAGCCTCAGAGGATGCCTTGGCAGATACCTTCATTTTGCCAAAGGCCAAGATAAGGTCCATCTTCTGAACATTGGACTGAGCCTGCTGTAGCACGAGGACCTAATGTTGGGCTTGCATATCTTTGTTGGAGCATGGTCTGATGTGCTCCTGCGACCGAAAAGGTTGTTCAAAATAACTATTGTAGAATGATGAGGAAACAATTTCTTCAAATTCCATGTTTTCATCTTCGGCACCCTCTACCAGAAGATTTTTGTCAATGAGATCCTGAACAATAATTTTGAGAATAAAGCAGTTCTCAGTATTGTGCCCCACTGTTCTGTGAAATTTGCAGAATTGATCTTTCAATTTCCCCATGGGCATAGGGGGATCGACCAACCTAGGCAATTTGACCATCTCCTTGGTCAACATGTACTCGAGCACAGTCTCGAGTGATTGGTCCAGTAGAGTGAATTTTTTGTCATAGCTCCACCCTTTGTACTTCACTTTCTCTCGGGGTTTCGGTCCCTGCTCTAACTGCAGTGGCTTGTTGTATTGAGGGATTGATTTTCCTTTCTGATCATTCTTATGGGGATTTGAAACCCTTACACCATAACAGAAGTCTCTATTCTGCCCCTTACGATGGTTTCAATTATTATTTCTGACAGAGTGAGTGAAATGAGTCTTTTTCTTCTGCTCATTTTGACTGATGTTCTTAGTGAAAGTGAAGCCTTCATAGACTCTATTCTCCATGATTAACTCGAGCCATTCGGCTCGCTCTATTAGCTCGATGAATGTTCTTGATGGTGCAGTAGAGATGAGGCCCCTCAGAGGCTGTGAGAAATTACTCAGAATTAGCGACAGTGTGTGTCCCTCTGATATGGGGTCTCTCATCTTATTGCAGGCCAACCTCCAGTGGTGAATAAAATCTTTGGCCTTCTCATTTTCCCTTTGCTTGAGGCAGCAAAGATGACTGAGGGTGGGAAGTGCCTCAGCATTAAACAGAAATCTTTCAATAAACATATTCACTACTTTGTCAAATTCTTTCAGCTCAATCGGATTCACATGTTCTGAATACCATTGAGTTGTGGTTCCCTCCAGACTGTGAGGAAAACAAAGGGAAAGAGCCCGATTATCTCGCTTGAATTTGGAGCATTCAATGAAGAACACAGTCAGATGTGCCTTGGGGACGCCAGAACCATCAAATTTAATGAATTTTCTAGGGAGATTCTCGAGATTATTATCCCCATCCAAACCATCATAGAAGTCTTTGCTGGTGAAGACTTTCTTGCCCTTATCGCGGGCCTACAGATCTCAAACTATCCTGACCACATCTCTGAATTGCGGTTGGTCAGAATCATTGATAGACTGATCTTTGAATTTATGGGCTGACCCCTGCCCCTGAGTAGACTTGCGGAGTATCTGTTGAGTCTCAATTTCTTCATTTGTGTCTCCCACTGATTCCTCTTCATCAGATGTATCTTCATGCTGGACATACTTTTTAGATATCTTCACCTGCTTTTTTACTGTATGACCCTTAGCCTTCTTCTTGACTTGGGTCTGCTCTGTATTGGCTTCAGCTTGCTCTGCCAGCATCTTGTTCATCATTTTTTTGATCATGACATACATTTGGGGATCAATGTTATCCTCAACCTGCTGCCCTTGATTTCTGCTTGATTGAGGGGAGTCCATTTCTTCTTTTGAGGTCGTTGAATACACGATGCCTTCTATTGGTGTAGTTTTCTTTCCTGACCTCGTCTGAACCATTAAATACCATGAATGCTCTCTGCAAGGCAAAGATGATGGTTAGGCTTTTGAGAGAGATTTTGATTGAAAGAAAATATTTGCTGAGAATTTTGGTAGACAATTGAAAGAATATCTCATTACTAGGCATTGAGTCGTCACTGGGATTACGACAATTGCGTTGCCATTCCTTCGTAAAGAAAATAAACAACTGAAAATTATGCCTTGTTACCTAGGCGAGGTCGTCAAACCAAGAATTGAAGAATTTGCAAGATTTTTATTCATTGAGGGAAAACATGATTGTATCAATAATAAACTTGGGAAAGAGGGGGCAGACAGAAAATTTGCTACCACTCTTTATAATCAGCAGAGGCACGAGGACCGGGAAAAAGTGGAAGAGTAACAAAAGAGTCCCAGCCATATCTGGCAGAATGGTATGTTCTGGACCACTGTGTTGATATAAGGTCGAACTCTGGCACAACTTCTGATAGCAACCGCATCTCCACACGCTTCTGTCTCTGGAAAAACTGTCGGACACACCGCTCTGGATGATAGTAAGCGCAGAAGAAAGGACCAAGTAGCTTGAATCTCTTGTCGTGTGCATAGGTGTATCTGGGAGGTGATAGCTCCTGATCAAAATAGTCTCACACTACTTCCTCTTCCTGCAGATGATCAATCAGGAACCGGTACCGTGCAACTAGAAGGAGCTCCTTGCTGTTATATCTGAACGAACCAGCTCTGGTCGGCACATGCTGAAGGAACCAAAACTGAAGTGCATAGGTACATCCCTCGACTAAAATGGACTCTCCAAGTGTGAAACGAGTTAATCCTCTGTATAGAAAAGCAAGTGCAGCCATGGTTATCGAGAGACAGCTGGTCTGTCGACTTTACCATCTTCTCAGAAGCTGTACTATTCTGACATCCACATAATTCTGTCCATCTAGAAAGAAAGTGAGTCCCATAGTGCACAGAACCATTGCATGCTGAATTCTCTCTCGAGCTGTCCTGGATAACGAGCTGACTTCTGCAAATGCCCCATACTGTCGGTAAATCTCTATCAGGCTCACATATTCGTTCTCATTTTCTTCAATCAGTGGCCAAGACTTTCGCTCTGTCATGCGAGCTAAAACATCTTTAGGGTCTAGACCCTTGACATTGATAAAAAATTGTTGTTCCAATGGATCTTCAGGCTGAACGACTGGCTCGGGCAATCCTATGATCTCTGAAAATTCATCCATCAGCAGGGTCATCTTGCGCCATGGGAACCAGAATGTGCAAGTGCGCGGATTCCACCGCTCTGCCAGTGCATGGATCAAATTGTCGTTGATTGTCAACTTTCCCACTGCAGATGCCGGTTCTAACCCACAGTTGCTCAAATGGTCCGTAAACATACGGAAGAAGTTTTTGAACTAGGTATAGTACCACCGGGGAAAGAAAGGTCTGGTGCTGAGAGCTCGATGCTCAAGAAGACTTTGTCACACCTCGTAGGAGATGTGACCCTCAGGAAAAACATAATCAAGCTGACTGGATGCCATTGGACTGAAAGATAAGAAGATTTGAATTAGACTTAGGAAAAATACAAGAATTTTGAAAATTGCAGGCAGAATACAATGGAAAAGTTGGAAATTCGAAGCCTAGAGGAACAGAAGAATGAAAATCACCTGGAGTTTTGAAGAGAAAGTGGATAATTTGGAAAAAGCATCCAGGGTTTTTGAGAAAAAGGAGACATTTCACAAGAGATGGAAAATGAGATATTTTGGAAAATTGTCCAGTATTTTGGAAAAATTGGGGAAAATATGGGGAAAATAAGATGAAAACGAATATTATACATTCAATCACAAACAATTATGCACACACAATATTCCCTAAGAAGCTGACTCTAAATGCATCAGTTTTGAAAGAGCTTTAGGACCCTAATCTTGACTCTAGGCTCAGATCAACTATGTCCAATCATGCTATGCCGATATACTCGAGCCAAGGCTTGATGTACGTGGCATAAAACGTTATCTCCGGCTCTAGGCTTGTGTTTTCCCAACATCCTTGAGCGCCTGGCAATATACGTTGGACTATGACCCTTGGTACGTGGCAGGGGGGCGTTAGCCCAAATAAGTGGCCCAGTTGTGAGGCTTTGTCCCGAACTATGGTTCTGGAAGAGAGCCCAGCAACATGAAGACTGGGTAGACATAGGTGAGGTGGTTTTTGAAAAATGATCACATGCAGACAAACAGAGGGCTCTAAGTCCTAAAGAGATAGAGATTTTTGAAAATCTTGAAGAAGCAAACATTGTTTTCATACAAATTCTAGATTGAGGAGTGTTGTATTTCAGACCTAAGTCTAAGTGAGCATGAATAATTCTCTTCAATTGGTCCTACCAAACCATACCTAGTCTACATGCAATTCATATAAGCTAGGTTCAAGTTTAGGCTCCTAGGTTCACATGATATCAGAAAATAAAGCTCACAATTCATAGAACATGATTCAGAAAATTGAACTAAGTCAAGCACACAATTGATCAGACAAAGATAGGTCCCATCACGGTCGCCAAACCAGTTATCATCGCAAAAATTTTTCTCCTCCCTCTGCGAGAGTGAGAGAACGATTCTACGAGTCAAACTCGACCAAAGTTTTGAAAATGGTTTTGAAAATTTCTCGCCTTTGTTTTGAAAATTCGCAGGAAAATTCTGTGGAATGGGATCCGCCTGTCGGTACGAGGTTCGACCGTTCCTGGCGCCTTTACCAGGGGTAATCGAACCAAGGATCAATGTGTGCTTTGACTAAATTAAATTATCTAAATTATGTTCTATTTTCCTAGAATGCACAGAGAATCAAGCATGTGCTATGGAATTTTGAAAAGATGCAAGTTTGAGAAATATGATGTTTGCCTTAGAACATTGAGATGTACTTGGAAAATGATTGGAAAAGTGCTTGAAAATGAAATTCTTGGGAAAATCATTGAATTTCCTTGGAAATCAGAAATTTGCATTGGAAAATAAAATTCTTGGGAAAATCATTGAATTTCCTTGGAAATCAGAAATTTGCATTGGAAAATAAATTCTCAAGAAAACTTGAACTTTGAGAAAATCGATTTTGAGATTTGGATTGCTTTTCTGAGGAAATGGATTTGAGAATTCTTTGGAAAATGATTTTTGAATGGAAAATGGATTCTCAAAAAAACTTGGACTTTGAGAAAATCGATTTTGAGATTTAAAAATGAAATTGAGAATGTAGAAATCCTGAGAAATCATGATTTTGAACTTGGGAAATACTTTGAAATCTCATTTGAAAATTCTGAATTCTGAGAAAATCAAATCCTGAGAAAGACTTGGAAATCTTGAGAAAATCGATTTTTCTGAAATAGAATTGGGAAAATAGTTTGAAAATAATGCAAATTGGATGAATGAATATGAATTTGAAAGATATTTCATTGAGGAATTAGGAAATCCTTTTGAGTTTTGAGAAATGCAGTGCATTTTTGAAGTTAGCCTAAGAGTGTAGGCTGAATGTGGCTAATACGAATATCATAAATCTTGGTTTTCTTCATATTCTGACTATGGGAATAAATACGAATCCCACCAAGTTTATGAACTCTCTAAGAGCTTGTGCATGTCCCATTCGTGTCAACCATAGTGATTTTGGAAAATGTGCATATGCATCATATATCAGATATTGAAAATTTTAGAAATTAAACTATATGCAATGCAGTCCTATTCTAAGCTGAAAAGAAACTTTTATTCCAAATTATTACATTTGATATTACATTGAATTGAAATAAAAGAATAAAAGCTCAGTCTTCTTCTTGAATGTTCTTGCAAAACTAGAAAATATGTTAGCACAGAAATGTAGGTTTTTCTAAATTTATCCAAAAATATTGGAAATTATCGGATATTATTCAGACATAAACCCAAATTCATACCCCCCTTGATATAAACATGAGGAATAAGGATTAAATATCGAAAATAAACTTGGAAATTCGAAATTGGGGTCAAAATGACTAAAATGCCCCTAATGACCTTGAAATCAGGGTTTTCTGAGAGAATTCTTGTAAAATTTGGAAATTTGAAAATCAAATGAAATAAATCAAACACAATATGATGAAATATAATGATATGCATGAAAATTTGGAAAATTAGAGTTTGAAATATCGAAATTAAGGTCAAAATGACCAAAATGCTCCTGATAACAAGACTATTGCCTTGAAACTAGGGTTTTCTGAAATAAATTTTGCAAAAATGGGAAATTAAAATAAAAATGACATTTAAATTAACCCTAATATGACATGACATGCTTATTTACATGATAAAAACCTTAAAATGGCAAAACTATCATAAAATATCAAATTTAACATGATTTTCGCCTGATTTTCGCTTCTGAATTTAAAAATAAACTAACATATAAAGCAAATGAACTTGAAATTGAGCCAAATTTGGCATGGACACCTAGACTAACCCTAAAAATAGAATGAATCTCAAAAATCTATTTTCTTGTATTTTTTTTAATGTAGGAAATAACTAAAAATCCTAAAAAATCAAGATTTTGCCTAAAATGCTAATTCTAAATTGAATTTTGGGTACTAAACTTCCATAAAAATTTCCCAAATTTTATGGGGTGACAGAGAACAGTTAGGCAAAGATTTTTTTCTTTTATAGATTCTAGTTTTGACCTATGGTCGGAGCTGGACATCTCCGGCAAATTGGATCGGAATCCGGCGACTCTATGATCTAGGGCAGAGAGATAAGTTTCGAGAGAAATTAAGAGAAAAATAGCAGACAGATGGGAAAATGGCTGAAATTATGGAAAATATCTCTGACAAACAGAGGAAAATTTCCTCTTTTTATAGCATTGGGATTCGGATTATGGTTTGAGAGAGCGCAGAGGGTTATCAAAGGTCTAGATCTCTGAAATTCTCAAACATGAGAATCTATCAGACAGGAAAAATAATTCTGGGAAAAATATTTAAGCTATTATAAAAATTCCCAAATTTTGGGAAATGACAGAGGGAAGGGTTAGGAACAACTTCCATATTGGAAATTTTTGCATTCGACTTATGGGTCGAATGGACACAGCAAATTAAGGTTGGTCTATACCCTGACAAGGAAAAAGTGAGATTTTCCCATGGGTCTGGGAAAATCAATTTTTGGCAGAACCTAAATTTCACTGGAAAAACCTAAAAATTTATTGGGGGACAGTAGGTTCCTACAAGGACTCATGGTATTTTTTTTTAGGAAAAATTGGATCGTCGATCTAGGAGATCTCAGGGGTTTTTGTCTGCTAAAATAGAAATTGGGATTTCTGGAAGGTTCGAAACCCACTATCAGTCTTTTTTTTTATGATAATAATGATTTCAAATTAAATCAAAAAATTTCCAGGAACCAAATGTCATACATATCAAATAACAACAAAATTTGCAGAATTTATAGATGCAAAAATTCACATGAAATAGCATATGGACTTTGCATCGAAACGAACTCTATTGATTCTAATTTAGATAATAATGAAATCTATATGAAAATAATAAAAAAATGATTAATATACTATCCTAAATGCATTTTTTAACATAAAATAGCATGAAGTATAAAACTAAAGCATAAAATCAATGGGGGCATAATATATGTTTGCTTTTGGCTCATGGAATGAAGGATCCAATCCATTGAATGGATGGATCTTCCATTCTCTTGGCCCATACGTGTAATATGTACATTTTCCCATTTTCTACCATCCATGACCATGAAAAGGGACCTAGTAGCATTGCAAATCCAAGTTTGAACTAGTTACATATTTCTTTCATGAAAATAACATGCAAATGCTTGATTTCCATGGATAATAGGAGCACCTACTACATGATGTTAGCAATGGTTGATGTATATCCAGACCTTACCTTGGAAAGGGAAGTGCTTGAATCAGTTGAGGGGTTTTACAACCAAGATAGATCTTGGATTCCCCTTTCTCCACAAATGGAACCACTACAGCTGATGGAGGGGATCGCGTGAAAGGGGCTGCTACCAAAGTGAAGAGGAGGCTTTTGAACCGACTGGAGGTATAAACGGCTGCACCCTTTGAACCGACCGGAGGTGGCTGGGGCGTCACCTTGGAGGTTGAAGGAAGGAGGTCCAACTAGATGGCGCCTTGCTGCAAAGGAGATGCCGGCTGAAATGGCTGTAGCTGCGACTTGAAGAAGATGGTCACCAGATGGGTGTTCCCTTGTGTGAGGGATGCAACTATGTGGCTGTGGCATCACCTAAAGATGTTGTTGTAGTATCTCTCACCAAGGCAAACTGGAGCCAAGGAGAGGATGTGGTTGGTGGCTGCAACGAAGGATGGAAAAGGAGAGCAGCGATGGAAGTTGGACGTCGGCTGCTATCAAGGGAAGAAAATGGTGGCGTCGGTGGAGGTCTGTTGCCTTGGAGGTAATGCTCTTGCTTGACGGGAATGGCTGCCAAGATGATGATGGTGCTGCTGCTTTGATTGGAGAGGAAGTTGGAGTTAGAGAGAGTTGCTGGAATAAAGGGGAAGAAAGAAGGAAAGAAGAAAGAAAAGGGAAAAGGAAAGAAAGAAGGAAGAGAGGGAAGAAAGAAGAGGGAAAGAAAAGAGGAAGGAGGGGGGCTGGAAGAGATCATACGTGAATGACCAAGAGAAGGGAAAGAAGAAGGAAAAAAAAAAAGAAAAAGAAGGGAAGAAATGAAGAAAGAAAAGAAAGAAAGAAGGAAGGAAAAAAAGAAATAAGAAGGAATGGAGAGGAAGAAAGAAAGGAAAGAAATAAGAAGGGGGAGGGGGCTGGTCGACCCCTCTTGTGGGTCCCACCTCTAAAAAAAAAACAAATAATAAAATAAAAAAAATAAAAAAAATGATAAAATAAGGTAAAAGAAATATTTATATATTTTTTTTCTTTTAAAAATAAAATACAAGTAGATAAGCCATCTCAGAGTGGGCTCTCTTTCTAAATTTGAAATTCATTTAGAGAATCATAGGGGTAGAATAGTTTTTTAGAAAATTTGTCGGACGAAATGAGCTATTTTTGGCAGTTTTTGAAATGGGCTCAGAATTTGAAGTTCAATACCCCGTTATGAAGCAAATCCAGTGTAGAATTTGAAAATATGAGTTTAAAAGAAATCCAAATTATTTTTCTCATGAAAATATTTTCAAATTTAGAATCCTGGGAAAAAAATATCAATTTTGGAAACCCAGGGTTTGAAATTGATTTATGAAAAGTCTTAAAAACTCAATCTGGATTGAAATTTATAAAACTGGAGTTTTGGACTTCGAAAATGAAATGAAATGAAATGTGATGAAATGTTATGAAATGCTGAGAAATGATACAAAATGATGAGAAATGACATGAAATGCTATGCAAAATGCTAACCCTGAATGAAGAAATTTGGATATTAAACCCTGATTGGCAGTTGTACCAGTTCAAAAAGTGTTAAAATTGATAAAATTTGCAAAATGATTCAAGAAATGGTTTTCATGTTCTAGCGGGCCAGAGTGACACTGAAAATTGGGTTTTGAGATGGATTGAACTGAAATGAACTGGATTGAGTTGGGTTCTAAGGTTTTAGAACTCAATTGAACTGACCAGACACTGACTCAACTGACCTTTCCGACTAAATTTTCAAGAAAAGCTGCCATTTTTAGAGAAATGGTGCGGAATGGTCACTTGAGTGAAGTGAATTACAAATCTGAGCTGGGTTTGAGCTAGAGCAAAGGTCAATAATACTGAGATGAACTAAAATCAAAGCTCAAACACTAGCTCAACTGACTAAACTCAGTCAATTTCAGCTGAAAGAGCTGAAACAGTCTAAAATAGGCTCTTGGACACTTGTAAGTGGATTTGAACTGAAACTGGAACACTTGAACTCTTGGTGAGCTCCAGCTAGACTCTGAGGAACATGACTGACTGTGAATGACTAACTCAGAGACAATTGGCTTGGATTTGAGTGAGAAATGAGCTCATTTCTGAATAAATGATCTCATTTTGGCAGGAATTGTCAGAAATGAAAATGATTTGTTCATTGTGAGCTCAAATGAGCTTGAAATGACTGATATTCTAAGTGTTTTGAATTGACCAATGAGCTTGGTTGACTTCGACTGACTTTGGTCCGGGATGACCTAGGGGTAAAATGATAATTTTCCTAATGAAAGTTGGTAAAATGGTGATTTTCTAAAATTGATTCGGGGTTTGACTCCTACACTGACCTAACAGGGTTGGCACTACACGAGGGGTGTGTCTGAAAATGGATGAGGAAAATTTGGGGTGTTTACACAAGGTTGTTAATCTATTTGTGGAACGATTCATGGTCAATTCTGAGGCACTGCCCACCCTCAATCATTTGTATAATCTGAAGAAGGAAGACAAAGAAAAATCCAGAGATTTCATTCGGAGGTGGAGAGATACCTGCAACAAAATGAGAACCCTCATCTCAGAGGAGCACGCGCTCCAAGTTATCTTGAACAATTTCTCTCAACCTCGCAGGAGCCTTATTTCTACCTACCCGTCAAAATCATTCATCGAACTTATTGAGCGAGCTGAGTGGCTCGAGATGGAAATGAATAATGGAATGTATAAGGGCATCACCCTCATCAAGAGCAGTCAAGATTCCAAAAAGAAGGCCAATTTTACTTTCTCAGCCAACTCTGGCGGCAGTAGCAGTAAAGATGGCAAGAATAAACAGGCAGGTCAGCGAGATGAGCTCTTCAAGCAGAATGACAAGTCAGTTCTATCCAAGCAAAAGAACAAGGTAAAACATGACGGTTAGGGTTATGACCGCCAATTCACTACTCTAGAACAGTCCCTCGAGCAGGTCCTGGAATATATATTGAGCAAAGGGATGGTTAAACTTACGAGAGTTGTTGATCCTCCGGTCACCCTGAGAAAATGGAAAGACAAATTCTGCAAATTCCACCGAGCTTTGGGGCATGACATAGAGAACTGCTTTGTTCTCAAGAACATCATCCAAGACTGCATCGATAAAAATCTTCTGATAAAGGACGAAGACGAAGAGCATCCCGTTGTTCTGACCAAGCCTTTTCCAGATCACTAAAAAAACTGATGATGCCATAGTTTTTCTGCATTCCTCCTTTTCTTTTACCAGTCATCTTGTAGGGGCAAGTTAACCCTAGTCTTTTGCGATCTTTTGGTCACGTACTTGTAAATATTTAAGTTTTTGTTTTCAGTTGTTGCTTATCAATGAAATGTCAATTTTCTTCATATCTCTGGTATTCAATTCTTCTTTCTTTTGTCATACTGGGGCATCTTTTATTGTTAAAATTATATTTACATTTTAAAAATCTTCTTTGCCATCAGCTTCTATTAAATTCCTACTCTTTTCAGGATAAGTAGCAATCCTGACATCATTCACGAGAGAAATGAAATTACCTACAAGGGTTTATCCAAAATCATGAAATTTTGAAAAATTGTTATCATGATCACCAAGGGTTCAATATTTTTGTCCAAGCTTCTTTGAGTCAACCCTTGTGTTGATCTTCTTTTCCAAAGTTGATTCCAAACCATTTTCCTCTTTTCCAAAATTGGTTTTGAACCATCCGTCTTCAAAAATCAACCCTCGTGTTGATTTTCTTTTTCCAAAATTGGTTTCGAACCATTTGTCTTAAAAAATCAACCCTCGTGTCGATCTTCTTTTCTGAAATTGGTTTCGAACCATTCTCTTCAAAAATCAACCCTCGTGTTGATCTTCTTTTTTCAAAATTGGTTTCGAACCATTTTTCTTAAAAAATCAACCCCTCGTGTTGATCTCTCTTCAAAATCAACCCTTGTGTTGATCTCTCCTTAAAATCAACCCTCGCGTTGATTATTCTTCAAAATCAACCTTTCGGTTGATCCTCTTCTCAAAAATGAACTTTCACTGGCTTTTCAAATAAGCATTCTCATCTCACTTTAAAGATTCCGTATGCAGGCAGGATCAGACAAACTCTTTTTCCTCAACTTCTATCAATTTTTCATCAATGTTTTGTCAATTTTTATCAATCTTATCAATTTTTATTCATCTTTATCAATTTCATCAATCTCTATTGATTTCTCATTAATTCTATCAATTTTGTTGATTCTTTATCATCAATTTTCATTCTTTATTAATTTTTATTAATCTTTATTGATTCTTTATCATTTTCTTTTTATTCTTTATCAATGTTTATCAATTTTATTGATTCTTTATCAACTTTTATCAATCCTCATCAATCTTTATTCTTTTCCCACTAAGGTTAAGGGATAAACCTAAATTTTCCTTTCAGGTTAAGGGATAAACCTGAACCTCGTCCTGCGAAGTCCTTCTTCCTTCAGAATAAGGGATAATCCTGAAGCCTTTCATCGTCTTTCAAGTATCATTAATTTTTCCATCAATTTTACCAATTTTCACCAGACCTTTGTCAATCTTTGTCAATTCTTTATCAATTTTTATTCTTTATCAATTTTATCAATTTTTATTGATTCTTTATCGATCTTTACTAATTTGATTAATCAACTTTTATAAATTTTGTCAATTTTTATTTGTCTTCCCATTTAGAATAAGGGATAATCCTGAGATCACTCATAAGAGCAACAATGCTACCTGTGAATTTTTCATCAATTTTCTCCATTTTCTCCATTTTTATCAATCTTCCATCAATTTATATCTCTTTTCATTAGTTCTTCTCAATTTTATTCATCCTTGTTCAGGATAAGGGGTTAATCCTGAAAATCAGACCACATATAATTAACTGTGATGGTCTTCTTCATTGCAAGTCAAATAATTCAGTCCTCGAACTAGTCATTCTCAGAACTCTCGATCCTAGATCCGGTCCTCACACTGGCAAATTTTTAAAATTCAATCTTCTGATTAAAGCTTCCTTTTAAAAACCCGAGTCCCGACTCGGATTCCCTATTCTTTTTCAAAAACCCAACTCTCAGGTTGGTCCATCTTCCTTTTTAAATATCTGAGTTCCGACTCAGACTCTTCTCTCTTTTTCAAAAAACCCAACTCTCAGGTTGGTCCATCTTTTTTTTAAGTATTCGAGTTCTGACTCAGACTCTGTTCTTTTTCAAAAATCCAACTCTCAGGTTGGTCCATTTTTTTTAAGTATTTAAGTTCTGACTCAGACTCTATTCTTTTTCAAAAACCCAACTCTTAGGTTGGTCCATCTTCCTTTTTCAATATCCGTGTTTCGACTCAGACTCTTCTCTCTTTTTCAAAAAAACCCAACTCTCAGGTTGGTTCATCTTTCTTTTTAAGTATCCGAGTTCCAACTCGAACTCTATTTTTTTTTTCAAAAAACCCAACTCTCAGGTTGGTCCATCTTCCTTTTTCAATATCCGAGTTCCGACTCAGGCTCTTCTCTCTTTTTCAAAAAACCCAACTCTCAGGTTGGTCCATCTTTCTTTTTAAGTATCCGAGTTCCGACTCAGACTCTTTTCTTTTTTCAAAAACCCAACTGCCAGGTGGGACCTTCTTCCAAAATCCAGCCTTCCAGCTAACCCCTTCCAAATTTCAAGCTTCAGGTTTATTATGTTCAAAATTCCTTCTTTTCCCCTTTAGGTTAAGGGATAAACCTGAGCTTCCCATTCAGGATAAGGGATAATCCAGAAACCATTTATAGAAGCAGTGCAGTCTTCTATAATGGTCCTTCCAAATCCAGTCTAACACTGGTCCTTCACCAAATCCAATTCTCACGTTGGTTCTTCCAAATCCAGTTTAACACTGGTCCTTCTTCCAAATCCAATTTTCACGTTGGTCCTTCCAAATTCAGTTTAACACTGGTCCTTCACCAAATCCAATTCTCACGTTGGTCCTTCCAAATCCAGTTTAACACTGGTCCTTCATCAAATCCAATTCTCATGTTGGTCCTTCCAAATCCAGTTTAATACTGGTCCTTCATCAAATCCAATTCTCACGTTGGTTCTTTCAAAATTCTAGTTTTCACACCGGTCTTTTAAAATTCCACTTTTACACTCGTCTTATAAATCCCAGTTTTTTACACTGGTCTTTCAAAATCCCAGTTTTTACATTGGTCTTTCAAATTCTAGTTTTACACTGGTCCTTCAAAATTCCAATTCTTACATTGGTCCCTCAAAATTCCAATGCTTACATTGGTCCTTCAAAATTTCAATTTTCTCAAATTGGTCCTCCAAATTCCAATTCTTACATTGGTCCTTCAAAATTCCAATTTTCTTAAATTGGTCCTTTAAATTCCAGTTTTTACACTGGTCCTTCAAAATTCCAATGTTTACATTGGTCCTTCAAAATTCCAATTTTCTAAAATTGGTCCTTAAAATTCCAGTTTTTACACTGGTCCTTCAAAATTCCAATGCTTACATTGGTCATTCAAAATTCCAATTTTCTCAAATTGGTCCTCCAAATTCCAATTCTTACATTGGTCCTTCAAAATTCCAATTTTCTTAAATTGGTCCTTCAAATTCCAGTTTTTACACTGGTCCTTCAAAATTCCAATTTTCTAAAATTGGTCCTTAAAATTCCAGTTTTTACACTGGTCCTTCAAAATTCCAATGCTTACATTGGTCCTTCAAAATTCCAATTTCTCAAATTGGTCCTTAAAATTCCAGTTTTACACTGGTCCTTCAAATTCCAATTGGTCCTTCAAAATTCTAATTTTTCTCAAAATTGGTCCTTCAAAATTTTAGTTTTTACACTGGTCCTTCAAATTCCAATGTTTAGATTGGTCCTTCAAAATTCCAATTTTCTCAAATTGGTCCTTCAAAATTCAAGTTTTTACACTGGTCCTTCAATATTCCAATTGGTCCTTCAAAATTCTAGTACTTACATTGGTTCTTTAAAATTCCAATTTTTCTCAAAATTGGTCCTTCAAATTTCAATTGGCCATTCAAAATTCCAGTTTTTACACTGGTCCTTCAAATTCCAATGTTTATATTGGTCTTTCAAAATTCCAATTTCTCAAGTTGGCCCTTAAAATTCCAGTTTTACACTAGTCCTTCAAAATTCCAATTGGTCCTTCAAAATTCCATTTTTTACACTGGTCCTTCAAAAACTCCAATGTTTACATTGGTCCTTCAAAATTCCAATTTTTCTCAAAATTGGTCCTTCAAATTCCAATTGGTCCTTCAAAATTCAAGTTTTTACACTCGTCCTTCAAATTCTAATGTTTACATTGGTCCTTCAAAATTCCAATTTCTCAAATTGGTCCTTAAAATTACAGTTTTTACACTAGTCTTTCAAATTCCAATGTTTACATTGGTCCTTCAAAATTCCAATTTCTCAAATTGGTCCTTAAAATTCCAGTTTTACACTAGTCGTTCAAAAATTTCAATTGGTCCTTCAAAATTCCATTTTTTACACTGGTCCTTCAAAAACTCCAATGTTTACATTGGTCCTTCAAAATTCCAATTTTTCTCAAAATTGGTCCTTCAAATTCTAATTGGTCCTTCAAAATTCTAGTTTTTACACTGGTCCTTCAAATTCTAATGTTTACATTGGTCCTTCAAAATTCCAATTTTTTAAATTGGTCCGTAAAATTTTAGTTTTACACTGGTCCTTCAAAATTCCAATTATTCTCAAAATTGGTCCTTTAAATTCCAATTGAACCTTCAAAATTCTAGTTTTTACACTGGTCCTTCAAATTCTAATGTTTATATTGGTCTTTCAAAATTCCAATTTCTCAAATTGGTCCTTAAAATTCCAGTTTTACACTGGTCCTTCAAAATTCCAATTGGTCCTTCAAAATTCCATTTCTTACACTGGTTTTTCAAAAACTCCAATGTTTATATTGGTCCTTTAAAATTCCATTTTTTCTCAAAATTAATCCTTCAAATTCTAATTGGTCCTTCAAAATTCCAATTTTTACACTAGTCCTTCAAATTCCAATGTTTACATTGGTCCTTCAAAATTACAATTTCTCAAATTGGCCCTTAATTTCAGTTTTACACTGGTCCTTCAAATTCCAATTGGTCCTTCAAAATTCCAGTTTTATATTGGTCCTTCAAAATTCCAATGCTTACATTGGTCCTTTAAAATTCTAATTTTTCTCAAAATTGGTCCTTCAAATTCTAATTGTCCTTCAAAATTCCAGTTTTTACACTGGTCCTTCAAATTCCAATGTTTACATTGGTCCTTCAAAATTCCAATTTCTCAAATTGGTCCTTAAAATTCCAGTTTTACACTGGTCCTTCAAATTCTACTTGGTCCTTCAAAATTCCATTTTTTTCAAATTGGTCCTTCAAAATTCCAATTTTCTCAAATTGGTCCTTCAAATTCCAGTTTTTATACTGGTCCTTCAAAATTCCAATGTCTACGTTGGTCCTTCAAAATTCTAATTTTCTCAAATTGGTCCTTCAAAATTCTAGTTCTTACACTGGTCCTTCAAAAACTCCAATGTTTACATTGGTCCTTCAAATTCTAGTTTTTACACTAGTCCTTCAAAATTCCAATGTTTACATTAGGCCTTCAAAATTCCAATTTTCTTAAATTGGTCTTTCAAATTTCAGTTTTTATATTGGTTCTTCAAAGTTCCAATATTTACATCGGTCCTTCAAAATTCCAATTTTCTCGAATTGGTCCTTCAAACTTCAGTTTAACACTGGTTCTTTACCAAAATCCTTTACCAAAATCCTTCCCTAAAACTCCAGCTTAACACTGGTCCTTTACCAAAATCCTTTACCAAAAATCCTTTACGAAAACCCTTTTTACCCAAATCCATTTAGTTGGTCCTGCCAAATCCAGTTTTTACTGGTCAAGTTTTTCAAAGTCTAAAATTCTTACATGATTTCTTCTGAATATCAGCTCAAGGTCCTATCAAAATCTATATTGAGTGATTATTTCACAAAAGGATTCTCGAAAACTTTGTCAATTTGCAAAAAATATGTGTTGATTCTAATATTTTACTGCATAAAAGAATCACTTCAGATTACCTCTAGTATTCTTTTTCAAAAGAGTGAAGCTTTTTGTGAAAAAGAGTAAAATTCAAATCTTCTCTCTGTTGATCAACCAAAAGGTTGTAAGAAATATCATTGGTATGATTAGCGAAAGAAATATTCAATGATGTTGAAAAGCTAGAAGTGAATCGATATTGATCATAGCTATGGCGCATGTTTAAAGACGACTTTCTGGCAATCAGGTAGTGGAAATATCCTGAGCGATAAAAAGAATCCACTCAATCCATATCTCCTCAGTCATCTAAGCTGCAATCAAATATCTGCAAAAGGGATCTCTCAATTGTCGTCAAGTTGAAGACGAATATGCAAGCCAGACCCTCGAGGCCAAAGAAGATTTCGATCATCTCCGAGATGAAGGAGTTTGTGATGGATCTTTCCAGGAAAAGTTCAGATCACCGACAAGTTGAAGGCGGATGCGACAAACCTCCCAAAAAACCCTAAAAGATATTTGATTTCTGCTATCATCTAAAGATGTTTTTTACCAATGAGTCAATATCATCAGTATAATTTCTGAGACAAAGAAGGATTGGAGCATCTCCAAGATGAAGAAGTTTGTGACGTACCCTTCCCAGAAAAAAAGAAAAGTCAAGACATCTCCAAAATGAAGGATGATGTAATAAACTCCTCGCCAAAAGCCCAAGAAAGCTCAATGTATCAAAAAGAGTGCCAGAAAGATCATTATGGGAAAAGCCTCAGGATATCAAACTGCCAAAATTGCCAGAAATCATCTTTTCTTATGCGAAATTCTTTCATCAATATCTTCTCACTGCTTGCTTTTATCAAATTAAGAGTATTTCTTCTCTGTTCATATCAAGGAAATGAATAACTTCCTTGAAGAAACTCAACAACATAAAAATTTGAATCTGACTGTGGAATCCGGGAAGTTAACCTCACTTTGGAGGAAATACTCTAGGTAAAAAGAGGAAATATCTTTCGCACATACGTGCACACTTTCAAGCATTTGAATCAATTACAATTTCATCTTATTGGCAAAATTTTTTGGTTATCCAAAAATGAAATAAATGCTCAATATCTATTTTGATGCAACCTAGCGTTGTTTATATTTTTCAAAGAGAGTTGCCTCATTCTGGTGAGGTATTTCTCCCAGTCCCATCATGGTCTTCCCCTATCAAGGAATCCATGCTTTGTGTATCTATTCAAATAAGGATTATATCTGAACCTCGTCTCACGAGATATTTTTCAAAAATATCCCATCGTGATTTTTCAAATATCTTCGTCCCATCCAGATTAAGGGCTAAATCTGAGTCTTTTCAAAAATTCTTTTTTTTTGTCTCAGCCATGATACTTCTTCAAAATCTCTCCTTTTTACCATTTCTAGATATTCATCCCAAAGTCCCATCACGATTTCTTCATTTTCTTTTGTCCAAATTATTTTCATTCTCGAGGATTTTGTTTCTTTCCAAAACCTTTCAGGATAAGGTATCAAACCTGAGAATAATGTTTTACAAAAACAATTCTTTCACACCCATTTCAGACCTCTTGACTGGGGGATTTTTAGAAAAATTTGGTGTGTTTTCTTTGCCGCTAAGCTCGGCTTACAACCGGCTTAGCAGCAAAAAGGGGCATATGTGAACACCCCAAATTTTTCAAAATTTTGGAAAACTTTCCTTTCTGCCCCTGGCCCCATTTTCTGAATAAATTGAGTCAATTTCAAACCTAAATTCCAGTTATTTCTTGGATTCTCTGGAATCCATATCCATTTTATGTATCTGACTATATTTCAGATCCGGATCCCGTGCCAAAATCCAAATCTGAGCCTCGTTATCCAAATTTTAAATTGAAATTACAAAAATACCAAAAATAATCTTTGAAAGGCTCAGACAGTCCATCCAGTATCCGTTTGGATCTGCTGCTCTGTATTTCTCGATTTGAGGTTCAAAACTTGAATATTTCCTCAAAACCTGGATCCAAACATGTTTTCTGTAGAAATTTTCAAAGATTAACCCCAAATTCTCAGAAAACTATTCTTTTGTAAATATTTCCAATTTTTTTACAAAAATAGTTTAAAACCTTTTATTTTTCCACAGTTTTAAAGTTTTATTTTCAAAACACAAAAAAATAGAAAATACAAAGAAAAAGAACAAAAAAATACAAATGGAAATGAAAAATACAAAAATAATAGTTTAGAACCCCCCTTTTTCGAAAGTGCTTTTCTGCTAAAACCCTTTTGAAAAACTCTTTTTTCTGAAAACCTTCTTTTGAAATTTCTGAAATATAGGAGACCCCTATTGTAAAAGCCATAACGGTTTCCTGTTATAAAAATGAGCCAAAGGCTCCCTTCCTCCTCATCGCGTCTTCACCCTTCTCTCTCCTTCACGATCGGCTTCATCCATCCACCATCGTGTTTCTTCTTATCCAATTGCCTTCTTCCCCATCTTCTTCATGATAATCTTCTTCCCCCTCTCTTCTCCTTCTTCTGATCATTTTTTTTTCTTTTGATCTTCCTCATCGACTGAAGGAACGACCCTCCAGCAGCACGTATAGAAGATTCACTCCTTCGGTTTTAACCTCCGTTAATCCAAGGTAAGAGCTCCACCTTTTCTCTTCAGATCCTCTGTAAAATAGCCATTTCAAGCTTTCTTTTCTTTTGCTCTTTATATAATCTTCCTTTCATTTCCAATTTTTACTCATTAAACGCATGATTTGCAGGGTCGATCTGCATATAGCAAGATTGACCTGCATATTGCAATATCAACAGAATGAATATATTCCTACATTTTTTTCCTTTTCTTTTCTTTTTTCCTTTCTTTTGCAGTTTCTCTATGAATTTCTTTTTCACATATTCTAAAGGTCTGCTTACATTCAATTTTCTGTCTTTGTTTTCATTTCCTTCTCTGTATTTTAATTGCCTACGCTCATTTTGATTTCCAGTTTATTTTAGACTCTCAGTTTTTATTTTGGGTACATTGCTTTACACACTGATAATCGGCGATGCCCCACAATGGCATCACCGATTCATCGAGGCTTTGAATTCCAATATGAGTCTATTTTACTTCCTCCTTTTTTATTTTGATTTCCTTTATAAATTCTCAAATCTCTGTTTGTAGCCTAATTTCTCTTCCAATTTTTGATTTCTTGTTTACGCTTTGATCTCCCTTGTGATATTCGATTTCCTATTCTTATTCCTTTTTTTTCTTTATTTAGATTGCTTTCTATACATTTGTATTTTATTTATTTATTTATTTCCTGTATCCATCCTGATCCCTTGATTGCTTGTAGGTTTCATCTATATTTTTGATAAGTCCATTTTATTTTGATTCCCTGTCTTATTGTGAATAGTTCATTTACTTTTGATTATCTTCTTTGATGGTCCATTCTTGCACCTCCACACACATAAGCATTTGTTCATTCCATTCATTGTATCGTTTTCGTCTGGGATTGTTTCATAACATCCAATCTTTTTATTTTCACTTGATCTATGTTTCCACTGTCATTTTTTTATCCAAGTTTATAATGAACAGGGTCTATAATTAGTAGCTGTAATATCAGATTATGCCTGTGTTTAGTCTTTATATCTGAAATTTGTTTAAAATGCTGAGAAATGGTATGCAATTCTCGGATTCATTCCACGGCATTGGTTATGACTTTGTGTTGATGGATTCCAACTCCATCGCATTTATGCTTTCATTTTGTTCTGAGTCAATGTCCCCCATTTCGTTGTCCTCCCCCCCCCCCACCCCCCACCCCCATTTTTTTTCTATGATTATGATGAATGATTGATTGAAGTGGGCATTGGTTAGTCCTATTTAGTCTATTGCTGGAAAAGCTTTTATGTCGCTGCACATAGGGCTTCACGTCGTGGGACAGCCAATATGAATGTCCTAGTCATGCTTGGCATTTCAGCTTCTTATTTCTACTCAGCTTATGCACTGTTGTATGGTGCATTGACTGGATCTTGATCTTCAACGTACTTTGAGACGAGTGCCATGTTGATAACGTTTGTGTTGTGGGAAAATTCCTGGAGGTTATTGCAAAAGGAAAAATATCAGATGCTATCAAAGAGCTTGCAGAGTTTGCTCCAGCAACTGCATTACTGCTTACTACAGATTCTGAAGGAAAGTACACTGGAGAATGTAAAATTAATCCTTCACTAATTTAGCCTGGTGATGTCTTGAAATTCCTTCCTGGTTCGTAAGTTCCTGCTGATATACTGTTTCAAATCAGATCATTTCCTTGGTAGAGACGACTCAAAGGTCAAAAGCACCTATTCATAAGTTTGCAGACTTTGTTGCTAGCATCTTTGTTCCAATTGTTGTTGCTACTTCATTGTTGACACTGTTTTTTTGAGGGTTGGTATCTCTGTAGCACCTTAGAAGAGTACCCAGCCACGCGGTCGCCTCCAAATGACAGTTATGTTGTGTTTGCTCTTATGTTTGCAATATCAGTTGTGGTAATTGCCTGCTCCCCCCCCCCCTCATGCACTTGGATGGACTACACTAACTGCAGTCATGGTTGCAACTGGTGTTTGGACTAATCATGGAATTCTTACAAAAGGTGGAGATGCTCTTGAAAGGGCTCAAAAGGTTCATTAGGTGGGATTTGACAAGACTGAAACACTTACGCAGAGCATACCAGCAATTACAACAGTCAAAGTGTTTAAAGATATGGACCTGGAAAAATTTTTGATATTATTTGCTTCAGCATCCACTAGCAAGAGCAATCATCTTCACTTCATGTGTTGCTTAGCATGCCATTTCCTATGTCTTCACCACCAATCCCTGCATCTTTCATACTGCAGCACATACATCCCTCCACTTTGGTCACCCCATCACTGCTATTTTCACCAACACACCCACGACACTACATAACACATCTATCACAACACCCACCTGCTAAATGCACTGTTCACCCTTCACTGTGGCCTCCACATCCATGCCACTGTAGCACCTCCCATGCCTAACAGCATATCACTAGTTCACCGGCACACACCCTCATAACACCCTTGTAGCTATGCCTAACAACACTTTCACTGTCTCCAGCAACCCCATTTGCTTTAACTTTCCACACCACTTTCAGCACCATCTTACCTGTACACATGCTCGTTGTGCATTTGCCTTTCCCTTTACCTACAACTAATCAATCTTACCACCCCTGCAGCCACTTACTATACTTAGCACATCTCACCAGTCCCTACAGCGGTCCTTGGCACTGCTGTAGCCTCTTACATGCTTACAGTAGTGCCCACGCACCACTGTGTTTTCTCCTGTTAACATTCACAGCAGTGCTTAGGCACTACTGTGGTTCCATCTTAGGCACCCGCAGAGGTGCTAATCACCTCCAATACCTATGCTGCAATACAACACTAATCCTCCCATCAACTTTCAGCCCACTTGTGCATTTCCACCTGCCAATATCCACCTCTTCACACAGCTATCTCGGTTGCCATATATCTACACTTTCCTTCACACTTACAGCCATTATATCACCTGTCACATAACACCTTGCATCCACTTCCCTTCACTCACTTAACCAATCATAACACCCACTGCCACCTAACTGTTACTATCTCGAGCTTCACTAGCTCCACTATTTCTGCACGTTGTCACCACATTAGCATCCACTTCACTCCATGCCCTGCTGACCATGCCTTCAGCCACTACATTTAGTATTCACCTATCACTTCACTGTTGCACTGTTGCATCTTCTCTACCTGCATATACTTGCAACATCCCCACTTACACTCTTGCACCCATTTCCTTTATTCATATTATGCATTCCCCTACTACCAGCCGACACCTGCTAGCCATCCCCTTTATACCCAATATTACCCATCACATGCAATCTCTCATTTAGCCTAGGTAAAGCACTTAAGTTCTGTATAGGCATCCTTCATCTAGACTAACTACTACCCTCTTAGCTAAAGGCTCATGCATTCTCATGTAGGTCTTGTGATTGACATTCAGACACTTCATGTATATTTCTAATTTGCCTTAAGAGTCAAGATTTTTAGGTGCATCCTCCAAGTAGAGTAAGTATAGACATATACATTTGTATTTGGTATAATATCTCTCATTTACCTTATACTAACACTGTCTTGCAACAAATAGGTAGAAAATCTCATATTCTTTCTTAGCTTAGTGTAAACATCCCAAATTTTCACCCTCATTCAGTGTTTGCATTTCATGTGTCATTGCATATCACTGCATGCATTCGACATATCATTTCATTGCATTGCATGTCATTTTATCTCATTATCGAGATCCAGAACTCCCGTTTTCAAAATATTAAATCCAGATTCAAATTTTAAAAAAACCTTTCCTTCGAAATCAATTTCAAAAGCTAGGTTTTGAATCAACATTTTGTCATTTTGCCAACCCCCAGGACACTTATATTTGAAATGTTTTCCTCAGAAAATAATCTGGATTCATTTTAAACTCAATTTCAATTGATTTCAATTCTCAAATGAGACCCATTTATGAGGTATCACTTCTGGATTCCTTTATTTATCAAAAATCTTAAAAATTTCAGAGTCCTAGTTGGACCAGGACTCTGTATTTTTATCTTTTTGAATCTTTTTCAAAACTCCATTCTGATTTTAAACCAGTTATGGTCATATCCTTGCACATTTTTATCATTTTGGTCAAAATTTTAGAGTCATAGTTGGATCAGGACTCTTTTTCTAGAGTCTTAGTTGGATCACGACTCTTTGTCCAGAGTTCTAGTTAGATCAGAACTCTGACCCCGACTTCAATTTTGAGAAAATTTTTCCAAAATCTTTTTATTTATCTTTCCAAATTTAAAAATTGCTATATTTTTATCATAGAGTTTCATTTACCTGTTTTTGAAAGCTTATCAAAATCATTTGTTTTTTGCCAAAATTCTAGAGTCTCAGTCGAATTAGGACTCTTTCTTAGAGTCTTAATTAAATCAAGACTCTATCTTGATTTCGTCTGTTACTCCTATTCTTCACTTGTTTTCAAAACCTTCTCATTTGACTTTCAAAATCTTCTATTTTAGTCAAAATTCTAGAGTTCTAACTGGATTAGGACTCTTTCTCAGAGTCCTAATCGAATCAGTTCTCTATCTTTCATTGGTATTCTGTCTATCTTTTGTCAAATCTTTCAAAATTCATCAAAATGAGCCAAAAACTCAGAGTTCTAGTTGAACCAGGACTCTATTCAGAGAGTCCTAGTTGGATCAGGACTCTGACCCCGACTTCAATTTTGAGAAAATCTTTCCAAAATCTTTTTATTTATCTTTCCAAATTCCAAAATTGCTATATTTCTATCACATAGTTTCAAAATTCTGGGATTTCATCCTAGAGTCCTGATCGAATCAGAACTCTATCTTGAGTTCATTTGCTCACTTCATTTTCATTGGTTTTCAAAAGTTCCTTCTAAAGTCTCATCATTTGTTTTCTAGAAAACCAAAATTTCTCAGAATCCTAATCAAATTAAGACTCTTCCTTATAGTTCTAGTCAGATTAAGACTCTGAATCAGACTTCAATTTTATCTTATTTTTACCTATTTTTCAAGATTCCCTCATTTGTTTTCTCAGAAAATCCAAAAATCTGAGAGTCCTAGTCCAATTAGGACTCTGTCCCCAAAGTCCCAGCTGGATCAGAACTCTGTTTGATTTCAATACTTGTTGTTATTTTCACTGTTTTCATAAGTTATTTGTTTTTCAGAAAATACTAAAAAAAAATCTAGAGTTTTAGTCCGATCAGGATTCTGTCCCAGAGTCCTAATCCAGTTAGGAATCTATTCTGAAGTTTGTTTTCACTTCCGTTGTTATTCATTTCCATTTTTTTTCAAAAATTAGGTCATTTTGTAGAATCCTAGTTGATTCAGGACTCTATTTGAGAGTTTCGATTGAGTTAGGACTCTAACCCTGACTGTGTTTTCTGACTTATTTTACCAGTTTTGATGAAATCTTTCAAAAAAACTTCTTCATTTGACTTTCAAAATTCTAAAATCTCAAAGTTCTAATTGGTTCAGGACTCTGATCCACAGTTCCGGATCATTTAGAACTCTGTTTTCAAAACCTTTGAATTTCATTTGTTGATTTTAACCCCTTTTCAAAGCCATTTTCAGTCTTTATTTCAAATTTTTCAAAACTTCGATGTGGGGCCTACCCAGTTGGCACCATATCTGGAGGAGTTTTGACCTAGGCAGAACTCTATGCTATTTCAAAATTTTCAATCTCAAAATCTACTTTTGAATATCTTTTGAAAACCCTCTCATTTTCAAGTTTTAAAATCGTTTTTTTGAAAATCCAAGTGGGGCCCACTCTGGGTGGCGCCACATTTGATAAGGTTAAGGTTAGACTAGGGTTAGTCAGTGTCCTAGTTAGGTTAGGGGTTTAGAAGAGTTCAAACTGATTTCAAAAAAATATATTTTTATTTTAGGTTTTAACTAGTGATTTTCAAAGTTTTAAAATCAGGATTTTAAAATCCAATGTGGACCCACTCTAGGTGGCGCCCTATTTGGGAGAGTTTAAGGTTAGTTTAGGGTTAGTTAATGCCCTGCTTAGATTAGAGGTCTAGGTGAGTCAAAAGTTGTTTTTAAAATATCCATTTTTACTCCTTATTTTTAACTTTGATTTTAAAGCTTTTAAAATTAGGGTTTAAAAAAAAAAAACAAATGAGGCCCACACTAGGTGGCACTACATTAGGGGTATTTTAGGGATTTGATTAGGACTTAGATAGGTTAGTAATTAGTTTAATTTCCTTTAGAAAAACTGTTCCCCGCTCATGATTTTAGATAGGCTTTAGAAAGGGCAAATTTGGAATTAAAGAAAATCTTAATTAAACCTAATTTTTTGCCTATTTAAAGAGACTAGAGGGGAGGTCGACCCCTAAAGCTTTATCAGCAGTTTCTTGGACCTTCTCTTTCCTCTCAACTGCTTCCTCCATTGCTGCAACATCCAAGGTAGAATTCCTTAATGATTTTTGATAGTTTTTATTATTTTTTTGGTGTTTTTCAATAGATTTCACCATTGGCGCCCCCTCTTTCATGGTTTTAACCATGGATTCTCATCCAAGAACCCCAAGGTCGACCCAAGAAGATGATCTATTCTTATTTGATACTATTTTTTGAGATTCTAATCCATTAAAATTGTTTACCTTGCTGTTTTTCATGTTCTTAACCGACGAAACATGAGATTTACCCGTTAAATGGGTTAAATCTATGATTTCAAAGGTAAAATTAATTTCAGCCATGGATTCCCTATTTTCTTTTTAGTTTTTAGTGTATTAATGCTTATTACATATGTTTCAGCATTAAAATAAATTTTGTTTTGTTGTTTAGGTATTTTTTATTGTTTTTCATTATTAAATCATGTTTTTTTTAGGGCTTTCTTAGATTTTCGTGTGTTTGGATTTTAGATCTGTAGAAATCATGATGTTTCTTATTTAAATATTTGTTAGAAATTTTGGATTTTTTTATATGTGATCCATGGATGTGTCAGTGAGTCCCTGTAAAAAAATCAAAAGTTTTAAGATTCAGGAACTTTATCAAAAAAATATAAAGTCGAATCAGGATTTTTGTTGATTAAAATTGTTGTTCAAATTTAAGTATAACTGTAGATGTGATATTTCTTTCATCCGATATCTAATTCAAGATCCATAAACTGCAGTGGCTTTGTGTTAATTTTGGCTATTTACTGTAAAATTTTCATAATTTTTTGTCACTATTTGATTATTTTTCTTTGTCAGAGAATCAAATCAACTTTTTAAAACTCGTTATGATTTATTAAAACCCTAGTTCAAATTGGGGCGATCATAGATCCTTAACCATAGAGATTCATGATCTATAAAAAGGAAAGTTCATTATTTATATGTCTATTATTCACTGCTAAAATATCAGAAATTTTTGATGAAGTTTGCTATTTTCCCCTGTATTGGTAACCAGAAGTGCCTGTTTTGATCAATTTCATATTCGTTAAATTCAAGAACAGATTGTCGGAATCATATCTCCCCAACCACAGATGATTTTTCCAATATGTAATAGGGAGATTCTTTGTTTTTCTGCCTATTATGGCTCTGTAAAATTTTATGAATTTTCATAGTGTATTGACCCCTTATTTGGGTCTGACACTGAAACTGGTATGTGCCCGCAGGTAAAAATGGCATATTTTAGAATTTTAATGCAATTTTCGAATTGGAATAATATCAAAAATATATTTTTATATTTACAATATAATTTTAGGGTTATAATAAGTGCAGGTACCGATTTTTACTAATTTTAGATCTCATTTGATGCTCGGATGAGTTAAATTGCAAAACAGGGTGCCCACAGGATCCAGAAACACTGCCAAAATCATGATTTTCATGATATTTCTGGATTTTTGGGCATGATTCTATATTTTTAGGGTTTAGTTGTGTTTAGAATCATATTAGTATGCTTCATGATCGATTTGGCTGTTATTTGATTTTATTTAAACCCTCAATCTCAAGTTTTCACCAAAATATTTTTTAAAAATTCTGATTTCAAGGCCATAGTCTTGCTATCAGAGGAGTTTTGGTTATTTGACCTCAATTTCAAAATTCCTAACTTGGATTTTCATATTTCAATCATATCATATCATCTTATGCTTGATTTATTCTCATTTGAATTTTAAAATTTGCATTTTACAAAATATCTTTCTAAAAACACTGATTTCAAGGCCATAGTCTTGTTTTTAGGGGTATTTTTGTTATTTTTCACAAAATTCTGAATTTCAAAGTTGTTTATCTTTATTATTTCTTCCATTTTATTTCATATTTCATTATGTTTATCTCAAGGAATCATGGAAAAAAGGCTTATGTGTAGATAAATCCAGCAATTTCCAGATATTGCTAGATAAATCTAGAAAAGCCGACATATCTTTACTAACAAACTTTTCTAGTTTTGCAGGAACATTCAAGAAGAAGATTTTTCTTTATTTTCCTTTATTAAATTTGATGTAATATCAAAGTTGTAATATTTGGAATAAGATTTACATTTTTTGCTTAGAATAGGGAGCATTGCATATAGTTTAATTCTACAATTTTCAATATCTGATGAATGTATAATTCATGCATATTCTTTACAAATCCACCATGGTCTACACGAATGGCACGCGCACAATCTCTTACGGAGTTGACAAACTCGGTGCAATTCATATTTTTAGCCATAATTAGAATACGAATGAGACCCAGATTTGTGATCTTTGTATTAGCCATTCAGCCCACACTCTTAGGCTAACTTCAAAATGCACTGCATTTCTCAAAAAAAATACAAAAAGATTTTCTCAATTCTTCAAAACCATGTCTTTCAAATCCATATTCATTCATTTCATTCAATTTGCAAATTCCAATTCTAGTTTAGAGAAATCGATTTTCTCAAAATTTTCTAAGTCTTACTCAGAAATTGATTTTCTCAAAACTCTGAGCTTTCAAGTGGTATTTCAAATATTCCTCAAGTTCAAATCACAATTTTTCAAGTCATAATATCTTCAATTTTAAAGTCTGAATTCAGAAAAATCTAGTTTTTCCCAAAGTTATTTGAAATTCCTCAAAAATCGATTTTCACAAAGCACTTGCATTTCTTCAGAAATATTCTCTCACCATGATTCATGATTTTTAAAGTGTTATATTTTCCAAGATTTTTCCAAGTATTTCAAATATTCAAAGCAAACATCATGTTTTCAATCTACATTTTCTGAAATCCATAGCACATGCCTGATTCTTTGTGCATTTAGAAAATAGAACACGATTTAGACAAGTTGAGAAAAGCTAAGCATACTTTTGATCCTTGGTTTGATTACCCCTGGTAAAGGCGCCAGGAACGGTTGAACCTCGTACCGACAAGCGAGTCCCATTCCACAGAATTTTCTCGCATTTTAAAACAGAGGCAAGTTATTTTCAAAATCTTTTTCAAAGGTTAGTTTGACTTGCAAAAGTAAAAATTTTGCAATGATAACACTTAAGAATGTTAATTTCAATTTCAAGTTCAGTTTAAAGGTTGTAATAGCTAGATTATAATAAGAATTTTACTTTTCAATATTAGAATAGAATGTATGAGTATGCATATTTTCTAGAATTGCTTGTTTCATATCATTTTTCTCTTTTATTTCAAAATTCACGAATAAGAACACGAATGGCACGTGAACCATTCTAATAAGAGGTAATTAATTCTAAGCAAATGATTCACATTGATGGCCATAGTCAAAATGTGGACAATGCTTAGGATTTTTATCTGTTATGGAATAACATTGGATCCACACTGAATCTCTTTCAAAAATCATCATATTTTCTGAATTCTTCTTCCTTTATTAGGGTTTAACTTGAAATTAACTTAAAATATATATCAATGGCCATAGTCAGGATATATTGAGAGTTAATTTCATTTCAAACTCTATAAACGCACCAAAATGTGTTTTATTCTTCATCTGAATTTAAATATAGATTATTATATAATATGTTTTATGACCATAGTCAGGAATGTATTATATCTTCAATCTTATTTCAATTCATTTAAAGAATGAAATATGCTTTTCAATATCTAATTTTCAAAAATTCTTTAGTTCATTCATCATTTAGGATAGAATTACATCATTTTTTTCAAATCATTTCAAATTTTCTTTAAAAACCTAAGTAATTTTGAGATAATTCCTCAAATATCTTCTTCATTTCTCAAATCAATCTTCAATTCTTATTCAAATTCATCTTCCTATTCTCAATTCTATTTTTCAAAATTCAAAATATTCTAATTTCAAAATTCAATTCAAACTTTGAAAATTCAAATTCACTTCCATTTTCAGGATTCGATTCTGAATTCAATTCAATATCCCAGATCGTATTTCAAAGTTCAATTTAAACTTTAGAATTTCCAGATCCATCTTCAGATTTCGAAATTCAAGTTTAAAATCAAGTTTTATTCAAAATCTTCAAAGTTCTATCTAAAGATTGAGCCTTGATTCTCAATTCAATTCATTTATCCAAAAACAAGGTTTTGAGATTGATTCTGAATCTCAAAAATTTGATTTTCTCTAAATTAAGTCCACTTTCAAATTCAATCAAGATTTCTCAAATCCAAATCCATCTTCGAGTTCTATCTGGATTTCTTGAATCAAAATCCAAATTCTATCTAGGTTCCCAGAATCCAGATCCATCTTCTAAATTTTCATCTTGGATTCTAGATTGCAAAATCAAATTCTATCTAGGATTCCATATTTTTCAAATCCAGTTCCATTTTCTAATTGGATTTCCAATTCCAAATTCAATTCCATTTTCAAATCTCATCTGGATTTCAAGATTCCAGTTTTAATTTCTATTCTTCAAAACCACTTTTAAATCTATTTCTCCAAGTCTAAATTCAATTTCCAAATCAAAAAATTCCCATTTAAGGTTCTAAATTCAAAAACTCAAAACCAAAGATCCCTTTTTCAAAATTGATTCTTGAAAATCGATCCAAATTCAAAGTTCATCTTGACTTTGAAATTTCATTCTTACTTCAAAGATTTAAATTCGAATTCTAATTCTCCATTTTCTCTTCATTCAAGATTTATTTTCCAAACTCTGATTATTCAAAGACTTAGAATTTCAAAGTCTCTTATTCCAGATCCATTATTCAAATTCTGAGTTAGATTCAAAATATAACTTTTTCAAACCAATTTCAACCCTTTGAATCATTTTCTTCAAGCATCTTGAAAATTTATTTCAAAAAATCACTTGAAAAATCCAAAAAATTTCTGAATTATTCTTCTCAAAAGAGCATACATCTTTGCATTCACACAAGCATGATTCTTTGTGCATTCTTAGACTTAGAATAAATTCTTAGACAATATTTAGGCAAAGCAAAAGGCATAAGTTTGATCCTTGGTTTGATTACCCCTGGTAAAGGCGTCAGGAACGATCGAACCTCGTACCGACGAGCGAATCCCGTCTCTCCATTTTTCCGTAAATTTTCAAACAGAGGTGAGTAATTTCAAAACATTTTTCAAAATTAAGGTCAAGTGAGACCTTTGCAAAATAGTTTCTCTCTCTTCTTTCTTTTTTTTTCTCCTCTTTTCTATCTCTTATTCCCCTTCAAAAAGGGAATAGAGGCTAGAAAGGCAAAGAGAAGGAAAAGAGGGACACAAGAGGAAAATTTTTGCAATGATCACACTTTTCTGATTCTACTCCAAAAACACACTTCTGAGGATTGAGCCGCAACTTGAATAAAATGGGTCGCTTGAAGACTTGTCTCAGAGCCTCAATATGGTCTTTTTCTTCCTTTGTTTTGACCAAGATATCATCAACATATGCATCCATGGTTTTGTGCATCTAGTCATGGAAGATGACATCCATTGCGCACTGATAGGTTGCCCTCGCATTCTTAATCCCAAATGGCATAACAGTGTAACAGAAGGTGCCCCAAAGCGTAGTGAAGGATGTTTTGGATTGGTCACGAGTGGCCAACTTGATCTGATTATATCCGAAATATCCATCCATAAAGGAAAACATGGCATAATCGACTGTGCTATGGATCAGAAGATCGATGTTTGGGAGTGGATAATCATCTTTTGGAGTAGCTTTGTTGAGATCATGAAAGTCGATACAAATTTGAACTTTGCCACTCTTTTTGGGAACTGCCACAATATTTTCCAACCAATCCGGATAATCTATTGCTCGAATGAACCTAGCTTTGAGCAAATCCTCAAGTCTTTCCTTAACTTGTTGCTCGATTCTAGGATCCATTTTTCTCAGCTTTTGTTTAACTGGTTTAACATTGGGTTTCAAAATGAGACAATGTTCAACCAATTTAGAGTCTAAACCTGGCATATCCTCGTAAGTTCATGCGAACACTTCTTGGAACTGTTTAAGAAAATTGATGAGCCTTTCTTTTTCATCTGTACTCAGACTGGTGTCGATCTTAAGAATCTTCGGACTATCCTCTGAACCAATATTGATGTCTTCAGTTGGATCCTGAACTAGGAATGATGGTGCGCCTTGTTTATGAATAACTACGAACTCTGGTAATTCTTGAAGAGACGAATCGAATTCTGCAGCTTCTTCTGACTGTTTTATGACTTTACTGTCCTCTGCTCTTGCCTTAACCTGATAAATCTTTGCGGGCTTCAATGCGATTGAAGGATTGGCGACTAGTCTCCTTATTGATTGGGAAGACATTCTGAAATTTTGGAAAAGGAATAGCATTTAAAAAAAAAGTTTGCTCATTATGGAACAAATTGCATGAAATGAAAAGGATAATAACAATAAATTTTGAGGACAAATTATAGAGAAAGAAGAGAAGGATGGCATCCAGATAGACGAGAAAAAATAATAACTTTATTAAAGACTTGAATGAAATGATGACATTAAGATAAATGAAATGGGACATAATCCCTACAAGATGCAGAATTCAAAAAGAAAAGAAAAGAATGATGACAGATGTTTTTAATGGGTCCCCTTGATAAAGACAATATCCTTATGAGATCTCTTACCTATGAATCCCAATCCTGTTTTGCACGGATGATGGTTGGGGATTACTGGCTCTAGTCAGCCATCTCCATTTTTTCTCAGGCCTATTGAAAGGCTGATAACCATGCTTCAATAACAAGTCAAACCCTTTCTTGGCTCTCACGAACTGTGGGAAAAGAGGATGGTCCTTGAAAATACTGTAATCGAGACAATGCTCGATCTTAAAGAAATGTGTCCCTTGCCATCGGACCATTGTTGTAGTATGCTTCGTCTCTAGTGCTGCCTCTAGCTTCAACATCTCGAGGCTTTCACTGAGAGTAACCTCTTCACTTTTCCTAATGATAGAGATGTCAGCAGTATAGGTTGTTCTGGGAATCATAGGCTGAGGCAGCCTCTCTTCTGGGTCTTCACCCAAGACAGTGGTAATCATATCGCCCTTGGACCATTTAATGCATTGATGTAAAGTGGATGGCACTGCATTTGCGTTGTGAATCTAGGTTCGCCCCAATAAAAGGTTATATGTCGGTGGCACATTGACAACGTGAAAAAGGACCGTGTGGACAGAGTAGTTGATGAATATTTCTAGGAAAATTTTGCCCTTCGCGGTCTGTCCATGATTGTCGAACCCATAAATAGTGATTGGATTTGGCGCATATTCTTCTTCTTTAATACCCAGAGCTTTCGCAGTCATCTCAGAGCATATGTTGAGGTTGCTGCCTCCATCAACAAGCACGTGGGGTATAGTCATCCCCCTGGTTCAGACCACAATATACAAAGCATTATTATGAAATGTATGAGGCTTGGGCAGATCATTATCCGAAAAGGTTATGGGAGCATTGGTCATGGTCTAATTAACGATCTGGGCCATGTCTTCAGGAGTGGTGCCTGGCTTGACCTTAATTTTCTGCAGTAACTCATCTAGGACTTGCTGATGCTTGAGAGAGGTACGTGCTAGCTCAAGAATCGGGATATTAGAGAGGGCAGTAATTGGTCTTTGCACTGTATCGACCTTCTCCTTTGATGCTTTTCTCTTTTCAGATATTGATTTAATAAAGCTTTTGGGGAACCATAGCATTCTTTTGGCCACCTCAGGAGATACCCCAGCAGGCTCTTTTGAGACTTTCAGCTTGTTGAAGGCTAAAACGAGGTCCATCTTCTGAGTATTGGACTGGGTCTTATGAAATACTAATACCTGATGCTGAATATTGATATCACTATTAGGGCACGACTTGATATGCTCTTGTGGCTGAAATGGATGGTCAGATATCATTACAGTCGAGTGCTGAAGAAATGGCTGATTTAATATTTTCATTTTCTCATCTTTGGCACCTTCTACCAACAGATTCTTGTCAATATAATCTTGTATGATGTTTTTTAGAATGAAATAGTTCTCAGTATTATGTCCCACTGTTCGATGGAACTTACAAAATCTTTCCTTCATTTTCCGCATGACAACTGGTGTATCAGCTACCCTTGGGAGTTTAATTATGTCACTACCGAGCATATACTCTTGTACTGTCTTAAGAGACTGATTCAAGGGAGTAAACTTGCGATTATAACTCCACCCATCAAGATTCAGTTTTTCTTGAGGTTTTGACCCTTGCTCGAGAGTCTGCTGTGACTGTTTGTCATACTGAGGGATCGATTTGCTCTTCTGGTCATTTTTACTTGGGTTTGATCCCCCTGAACCATAATTGTGATTTTTCACATTTCCCTTATACTGGTTCTTATTGTTGCTGGCAGAGTAGGTGAAATGGTTTTTTTTTTTGGATTTCGGTTGACTATCGCTCTTGATGAAGGTGAAACCCTCATAAGATCCATTTTCCATACTCAGTTTGAGCCATTCGGCTCATTCTGTCAACTCAATGAAAGTTTTTGATGGAGAAGTGGAAATCAATCCCCTTAGGGGTTGTGCAAAGTTATTCAGGAATAAGGACAGTGCGTGTCCTTCTGATATTGGATCCCGCATTTTGTTACAAGCAGATCTCCACCTGTGAATAAAATCCCTGGCTTTCTCATTTTCCTTCTGCTTCAGACTACAGAGGTGGCTGAGAGTCGAGAGTGCCTCAGCATTGAATAAGAAGCGTTCAATAAACAGGTTGACCACTTTGTCAAACTCCTTCAGCTCTATGGGGTTAATGTACTTCGAATACCATTTCACTGCAATACCCGCCAGACTGTGAGGAAAACAAAGGAATAAGGCTCGATTGTTTTTTCTAAACTTGGAACACTCTGCGAAGAACAGGGCGATATGTGATTTCGGATCACCCGAACCATCAAACTTAATAAATTTCTTAGGGAGGTTATCAAGACTGTCATCCCCATCCAGTCCGTCATAAAAATCTTTACTTGTAAAGACATTTTTACCCTTGTCACAAGCTTGGAGGTCCTTGACCATCTTAACCACGTCTCTGAGTTGTGGTTCAGTAGGATCATCGACAAATTGATTCTTGGATCTATAAGCTGACCCCTGTCCTTGAGTCGACTTTCTAAATGTCTGTTGGGTTTTATATTCCTCATCAGTATCACCCACTGATTCTGCCTTATCAGATATTTCTTCATGACAACTCTGCCTTTTAGTGATCTTCATATTCTTCTTTATTGTTCGGCCCTTGACCTTTTTCTTAGTATGAGTCCATCCTGAACTGGTCTCTGTTTCTTTAGTCAACATTTTCTTCATCATTTTTTGAAACAAAGCATATATCTGGGGATCAATATCATCATTTCCCTGCTCACTCTGTCCCCTTGAAGATCGTGGAGACGACATTTCTTGCTCGGAGGCTGAAGGGGAACTGATATGCTGAACTGGTGCGGTTTTCCTGCCGGATCTTGTCTAAACCATATAAGATTGCAGATGCTCTCTGTAGGACAAAATGGGCAATTAGCTTTAAAGAATAGCTTTGGAATAAAACAAATAGAGGAGAAAACATTTGATGAGGGTTAGGTTGACAATTTTGAAAGATACCCCATTACCGGGGATTGGGTCGTCGCTGGAATCATGACAATTGCGTTGATATTCTTTAAAAAAAGAGATAAACAACTAAAATATGCTTGGTTACCTAGGAGAGGTTGTCAAACCATAATAGAATGAGAATTGTTGAAGGAAAAATAATTTTATTAATAATAAGCTTGAGAAAGAGGGGTAGGACAAATAATTTGCCACCACTCTTTATAATCAAAAGACACTCGAGTACTAGGGAAAATAGTAAGAGTTACAAAAGAATTCCAACCATGTCTGGCAGAATGGTATGCTCTGAACCACTGATCTAATGTGAGATCAAATTCTGACATGATCCTCGATAGTAGACGAGCTTCTATGCGCTTTTGTCTCTAAGAAAACTGCCTGACACTTCGTTTCGGATGGTAGCAGGTGCAAAAAAATGGGCCAAGTAGCCTGAACCGCTTGCCGTATGCATAAGTATATCTGGGAGGTGATTCCTGATGATCAAAGTAATCCCACACAATTTCTTCTTCATGGAGATTCTCGATCATGAACCTGTACCGCGCAATGGGTAATGGCTTCTTGTTGTTATATCTGAATGAGCTGGCTTGAGTTGGTACATGTCGGATGGACCAAGACTGTAGTGCGTAGACAAACCCTTCTACTAAGATACAATCTTTAAGCACGAAGCAAGTCAATCTGCGGTATAAGAAGGCGAGTGCGGCCATAGCAATTGAGAGATGATTGGTCTGGTGACTTCCCCATCTTCGCAGAAGTTGTACTATTCTGATATCAACGTAATTTTGTCCATCTTGAAAGAAAGCTAGTCCTGTTGTACACAAGATCATTGCATGTTGAATGCCTTCTCTTGCTGCTCGGGATAAGGAGTCGACTTCTGCGAAAGCTCCATATTGTTAGTATAATTCAAATAGATCAACGTGCTGACTCTCATATGCCTCAATCAGTGGCCAGAATCTGCGTTCAGTCATATGGGCTAAAGCATCTCGGGGATCCAATCCCTTGACATTGATCAAGAATTGCTGCTCTATTGGATCATCGAACTGACTAGTTGGCTCGGGCAATCCCATAATTTCTGAAAACTCATTCATTAACAAAGTCATTTCTTCCTATGGGAATCAGAAGGTACACATGCATGGATTCCACCGCTCTGCCAGTGCATGGATCAAATTACCATTGACTGTCTGCTTTCCCACATCGGATGCCAGTTCTAACCCACAATCGCCTAAATAGTCCGGAAACATATAAGAGGAATTTTTGTGCCAGGAATAGTACCATTGGGGAATAAAGGATTCGGTGTTGAGGACTCGATGCTCAGGAAGACCTTGTCACACCTCGTAGTAGATGTGGATCTCAAAAAAGACCGAATCGAGTTGACTAGATGCCACCAGGATAAAGTGGAAAGTATAAAAGGAGTAAGGACAAGTTTGAGAAAAAAAACTGCATGATTTTTGAAGAAATTGCAGGTAGGGTAAAACGAGGTTGGAAATTCGAGATCCAAAGGGAAGGAAGGATAGAAATCACCTGGAGTTTTTGAAGAAAATAGATGATCTTTTTTAAAATCGTCTAGGGTTTGAAAATAAGGAGAATATGCTAGGTAGTGCATGAAAACAAATGGAAATAGGAGAATTTTGAAAATCGTTCAGTATTTTATGAAAACTTAGGGAAAATATGAAAATAAAAAGAAATAAACAAAGTACATTCAATCACATCCTGTACAAACAAGTATGCACATACAACATTCCCTAAAAGCTGACTCTAGATGCACAAGTTTTGAAATAGCTGCAGGACCCTAATCCTAACTCTAAGGTTCAGATCATCTGTGTCCAATTATGCTATGTCGATATACTCAAGCTGAGGCTCGATGTACGTGGCATAAAATCAGTTTCTCCGATTCTAGGTTCATGTTTTCCAACATCCTTGAGCGCCTGCTGATATACTTTGGACTATGGCCCTTGGTACGTGGCAGGGGGTGATCAACCCAAATAGGTGGCCCAGTTGTGAGGTTTTGTCCCAAACTATGGTTTTGGAAGAAAGCTCAGCAACGTGAAGACTGGGTAAAGATAGGTGGGGTTGTTTTTTGAAATATGATCAATATGCAAGAAAACAGAAGGCTCTAAGACCTAAAGAAGTAGAATTTTTGAAAAAATTGAAGAAGCAAACATTGTTTTCAATCAGATCCTAGATTAAGGAAGATTGTATTTGACCTAAGTCTAAGTGAGCTTGAATAATGCCTCCTCAATCAGTCCTACCAAACCATGCCTAAGTCTATATGAATTTCATGTCAGTTGGGTTTGATTTTAGTCTCCTAGGTTCACATGAAAATAGAGCTGACATTATAGAACACGATTTTGACAAGTTGAATAGAACAAAGCACTAAATTGATCAGGCAAAGACAGATCCCATCACAGTCGCCAAACCTGTTGTCATTGTAAAATTTTACTTTTGCAAGTCAAACTGACATTTGAAAAAGTTTTTGAAAATAACTCGCCTCCGTTTTAAAATACAGGATAATTCTGAAGAATGAGACTCGCCTGTCGCTACAAGGTTCAACCGTTCCTGGCGCCTTTACCAGGGGTAATTGAACCAAGGATTAATCTTATGCTTTGCTTTACTCAACTTGTCTAAATCGATGTTCTATTTCATAAATGCACAAAGAATCAGGCATGTGCTATGAATTTCTGAAAATGCAGATTTGAAGAACATGATGTTTGCTTCAAAGTTTGGAAAATACTTAGAGAATTTTTGGAAAAGATGACATTTTGAAAATCGTGAGCCTTGTTGAGAGAACATTTTTGAAGAAAAAAAAATAGATTTTTGAAGAAATCCAAGTGTTTTGTGAAAATTGATTTCTGAAGGATTTCAAATAACTTAAAAAAAAACTTGATTTCTCTGAATTCAAATTTTGAAATTGAGGATATATCTTGGAAAATCGTGATTTGAACTTGAGAAATACTTGAAACACCACTTGAAAGCTTAGAGTTTTAGGAAAATCAATTTCTGAGTAAGACTTAGAAAATTTTGAGAAAATCAATTTCTCTGAACTAGAATTGGAATTTGTAAATTGAATGAAATGAATGAATGTGGATTTGGAAGACACTGTTTTGAAGAATTGAGAAAATCTTTTTGTATTTTTTGAGAAATGCAGTGCATTTTGAAGTTAGCCTAAGAGTGTAGGCTGAATGTGGCTAATACGAAGATCACAAATTTGGGTCTCATTCGTATTCTGACTATGGCCATGAATACGAATTCCACCAAGTTTGTCAACTCCCTAAGAGCTTGTGCATGTGCCATTCATGTCAACCATGGTGAAATTGAAATATGTGCATGAATGACAAACATCAGTTATATAATAAAATTTAAACTATATGCAATGCAAATCTTAATTCTAAGCAGGAATTGAAATTCTTATTCCAAATGTATTTACAATTTACATCACTAATTGAATTTAAATAAATGAAAATAAAAGAAATACAACCTTGAATATCTCTGCAAAAATAGAAAACATGTTAGCATAGAAATGTAGGTTTATCTAGATTTATCCGAAAATATTGGGAAATTATCGATACTATCCAAATGTAAACCCAATTCATACTTCCCTGATATAAACATAAATGATGAAATTGAATTGGGAAATGGAAAATGAGATTTGAAAATTCAAAATTGGGGTCAAAATGACAAAAATGCCCATGATAGAAAGACTATGGCCTTGAAATCAGGATTTTTCAGAAAGATATTTTGTAAAATGCAAATTTTGAAATTCAAATGAGAATAAATCAAACACAAGATGATATGATATGATTGAAAATGAGAAAATCAAAGTTTAGAATTTCAAAATTGAGGTCAAATAACCAAAATGCCCCTGATAGTAAGACTATGGCCTTGAAATCAGGGTTTTCAGAAAATATTTTGGTAAAAACTTTGGATTTGGGGTTTGAATGAAATCAAATAAACATAAAATCAGATGAAAAATGACCTAACATGATTAAAAACATACACAAACCCTAAAAACAAGAAGTTCTATAAAAAAATCTAAAATATCATGAAAATCATGATTTTGTCAGTGTTTTGGGATCCTATGGCTACCCTGTTTTGCAATTTAACTCATCCAAGCATCAAATGATATCCAAAATCCTTAAAAATTGACATCTTCACTTATTATAACCCTAAAATTAGATTTGAATCATAAAAATCTATTTTTAACATAATTTAAATACAAAAATTGCACAAAACCCTAAAATATGCTATTTTTACCCGCGGACACTTACCTATTTTAGTGTTAGACCCGAAACAAGAGAAATTCACCATGGAAATTCATAAAATTTTATAGAGACATAATAGACAAAAAAAACAGAGATTCTCTCTTTTACTGATCGGAAAAATCATCTTTGGTTAGGAAGATATCATTCCGGCAATATTTGATTAATTATAACAAATATAAAAAACTATCAAAATAGATGCTTCCAGTTTTAAATACAGATAAAAATAGCAGAACACATCATAAAATTCTAGGATTTTAGAAGTGATTAGAGGACATATAGATAAAGAACTTCTCTTTTTACAGATCATTGATCGGATCTCTGGTTAGAGAGATACGATCAACACAAGTTGAATTAGGGTTTTAATAAAACATAACGAGTTCTAAAAAGTTGATCTGACTCTCTGACAAAGGAAAAATAGCAAACTATGATAAAAAATTATAATAAAATGACAGTAAATAATAGAGTCTAATACAAAGCTACTGCAATTTATGGATTAGAAATTGAACCTCGGATGACAGAAATAACGCAACTGCAAGTTACATCTAAACATCAATAGCGATTTTAAGTAAAAGAAATCATGATCCGATTTTGTATTTTTCTAACAGGGATCCCGAATCCCAAAGACTCACTGACATATCCTAGACTAAATATAAAAAAATCAGAAATTTTTATGAAATATTTAATTGTGAAACAACATGCTTTCTATAGACCTAGAATCAAAACACATGAAAATCTAAGAAAATACTGAAAACTATGATTTAAACATGGGAAATAAAATAAAAAAAACATGAACAGCATAACAAAATTAAATTTAATGTTGGAATATATGAAATAAACATTAATACAATAAAAAAATAAAAAATATATAGGGAATCTATGGCTGAAATTAATTTTCCCTTGGAAACTATGGATTTAACCCATTTAATGGGTAAATCGCATATTTCATAGGTTAAGAATATGAAAGACAAAAATATAAACAATTCTACTAGATTAGAATCTCAGAAAATAGCATAAAATAAGATTAGATCATCTTCTTGGATTGGTTTTGGTGTTCTTGGATTGGTTTTGGTGTTCTTGATTGAAAATCATGGTTGAAATCCATGGACAAGGGGTGCCCATGGTGAAATCCATGTTAAAACATGAAAAACACTAATAAAAACATCAAAAAGATTTATGAAAGTCTTACCTTGGGGCTGCAGCTGCAATGGAGGAAGGAGGAGGTGTTGGAGAGGAGAGAGAATCTCCAAGATTTGAGAAGGAGAAGGAATAGGGGTCGACCCCCCTATGGATCTCTATTTATAGAAAATTTTCTAGGTTTTCTAAAGAGTTCGAAAAACAAACAAACTCTTTCCTAATTGAATTGGATAGGGGGGGCGATTTTCTATGGGAGATTACTATGCTACCCCTAGCCCTAACTACCTATTAGAAGTCCCCAATTAAAACTTAAAATGCTCTAAATGTGGCGCCATCCCTTGTGGGCCTCATTTGGGTTTTTGAAAACCCTAATTTTTAAAGCTTTAAAATCAAAGTTAAAAACAAAAGTAAAAATGAAAGTTTTAAAAACAAACTTTGACTCACCTAGACATCTAACCTAAGTAGGACACTGACTGACCCTAGTCTAACGCTGACTTCTGCCAATGTGGCGCCACCCCGAGTGGGCCCCACTCGAATTTTCAAAAACGATTTTAAAACTTGAAAATCAGAGTTTTTTCAAAAGATATTCAAAAGCACACTTGGAATTTGAAAGTTTTGAAATGGCACGGAGTCCTGACTGGGTCAGAACTCCTCCAGATATGGCACCAACTGAGTGGGCCCCACATCAAAGTTTTGAAAATTTTGAAATAAAGACTAAAAAAAACTTTGAAAAGAGGTTAAAATCGACAGATGAAATTCAAAGGGTTTGAAAATAGAGTTTTGAGCGAACTAAAACTCTAGACCTGAGTCTTGAACCAATTAGGACTCTGAGATTTTAGATTTTTGAAAGCCAAATGAAGAAGTTTTTAAAAGATTTTATCATAACTGGTAAAAATAAGTTGGAAAATGCAGTCAGGGTTAGAGTCCCAACTCAACTGAAACTCTTAAATAGAGTCCTGAATCAACTGGGACTCTGCAAAATGACCTAATTTCTGAAAAACAAATGGAAAAGAATGAAAATGGAAGTAAAAACAAACTCCAGAATAGACTTCTAACTGGATTAGGACTCTAGGACAGAGTCTTGATCGGACTGAAACTCTAGATTTTTTTTTTGGTATTTTCTGAAAAACAGATGAAAGAACTTGTGAAAATAGCAACAAGTATTGAAATCAAAACAGAGTTTCGATCCAACTGGGACTCTGGGGACAGAGTCTTAATTGAACTAGGACTCTCATAATTTTGGATTTTCTGAGAAAATAAATGAAAGGATTTTGAACAAGTAAAAATGAGGTAAATATTGAAGTCAGGTTAGAGTCCTATTTTGATTAGGACTCTGAGAAAGAGTCTTAATTCGATCAAAACTCTGGGAATTTTGGTTTTCTGCAAAGCAAATGCTGAGATTTTAAAAAGACTTTTGAAAACCAGTGCAAATGAAGCAAGAAAATGAATTCAGGATAGAGTTCTGATTTGATCAGGACTCTGGGGTAGAGTCCTGATTCGATCAGAACTCTAGAATAGAATCCCATAATTTTGAAACTCTGTGATAGAAATGCAACAATTTTGAAATTTGGAAAGATAAATGAAGAGATTTTTGAAGGATTCTCTCAAAATTGAAGTCAGGGTCAGAGTCCTGATCCAACTGAGTCTCTTCGAATAGAGTCCTGGTTCAACCAAAACTCTGAGTTTTTGACTTCTCTTTGAAAGGTTTTGAAAGATTTAGTTAAAAATAGGCAGAATAGTGATGAAAGATAGGGTCCTAATCTGACTGAAACTCTGGAAAAAAGAGTCTTGATCTAGTTAGAACTCTAGAATTTTGGCTAAAATGAAAGATTTTGAAAATCAGATGAGAAGGTTTTGAAAACAAGTGAAGAACAGGAGTAAAGGGTGAAATCAAGATAGAGTCCTGGCTTGATTAGGACTCTGAGAAAGAGTCCTAATTCGACTGAGATTCTAGAATTTTGGCCAAAAGGAAGGATTTTGAAAGATTTTATCAAAAAACAGGTAAAATGGTAGTTAAAGGTAAAGTTCTGATCCGACTGAGACTTTGAAAAAAGAGTCCTGATCCAACTAGGATTCTGGAAAAAGAGTCTTGATTGGATGTGGATTATGAGTTTTTAGCCAAAAATGACAAGAATGGGCAAGAGATATGACTACATATAGTTTAGAATCAAAATGGAGTTTTGAAAAGATTCAAAAAGATGAAAAGACAGAGTCCTGATCCAACTTGGACTCATAGATTTTTGAAAATTTTTGATAAATAAAGGAATCCAGAAGCGACAACACCTAAGCGGGTCTCATCTAAGGATTGAAATCAATTAAAATGGAGTTTAAAATGAATCCAGAATATTTTCTAAGAAAAACATTTAAAATACAAGATCCTCAGGTTGGCAAATGACAAAATGTTGATTTAAAACCCAGGTTTTGATTTTGATCTCAAAAGAAAAGATTTAAAACTCAAATCTGGATTTAATATTTTGCAAACAAGAGTACTGGATCTCGATAATGAGATATGATGACATGCAATGCAATGAAATGATATGCCAAATGCATGCAGTGATATGCAATGGCACATGAAATGCAAACATTGAATAAGGGTGAAAATTTGGGGTGTTTACACAACATCAATGCATCACTGTGTAACAACAATGGAATGAACGATTCCAACATGGTTTTCGGTTTATCCGTTTGATTTTTCCAAAATTTCTTCAGTTCTGCATTTATGTTCATGTTATTAAATCCGGAATCCTTTACAATTCATTATGCCACTCTCTATATTTTCATCTTTATACTCTATGTTTTCAGCATATCGTTCTTTCCCTTCTTTCAATGAAGCCTTATATATCTATTTCAGTTAAATCTCATCTACTGCTTTACGTTTGAAAATAGCTTCCATAACGACGTCCGATCTGATCCAATATCAGATCGGGTTCGTTACGCGGAGGACTTCAAATAATCGCATAATTTCTCATTTTTGTGACTTCAAACACCTTGCTAATTTTATGTTCTGAATATTTCTTTGCCATAATCATCACCATTTTTTTATTTTTTATTTTTATTATTATTTTATTCATCTACATCTGCGTCGTGTTTCATTTCTTAACATCAAAGTTCATCCGATTCCATTATACTGCTGATTGTTTGTGGCTATCTCATAGTTTTCTGAAATGTTCATCATCGCATCTTCATCGTCTCTTTTATTGTGATTCTTGTGGCATCGTATGACTGTAGTTGTTTATCATGTATTCCATTTTTCATTTACATGAATTAATTTAGGTATGCTTTGTAAAAGCACCCTGAATCTGTGTTTTGTCATAACCCAACATTGCATTCATCTTTATTTCTGTAGCCTAGGCATTTTCTTAGAATTTGTAATTGGTCGGTTTTCTTTCTTCTCTCTCATGTTTTTGTTTTGATTTGCATCATCCCATACAAACGGCACTAAGTCAAGTCCAGAATCATCTGAAATGAGCATCAACATCTCAGTGGGGCGTCATGTTTTAGCACTAATCCAGCAAAGTCACGGTTTCTGCATTTTACCATGGAACCACCAACCCAAATAGCCATTCCATGTTTTATGGATTATTAGCCGATGGACAGCCCTAGATTAGATCGGTAAATCCCTTATGCTAGAGGGATTTTTCACTTTGATGTATGTCATGTTGCAGGCATATTGGTTCATCACTAAGTCTTTATTATCGTCTGATAGCTTTATTTCAATGTATTGGATAAAGTTACTTTGGACTGTATGCTGGATTTCTTATTATCTACAAAAGTCAGGTAAGAACTCCTTGTCCGTTTTCAATTTTCTGTAGATACCTTCTTATATTGTTATTCTTCATTTTTTTTTCTCCTTTTCTCTGTTTTGTTAGCTGAGTTAGTGTATTATTACTGTGTTGATCCAACACTCACCTGTCAAATACACTAGTCACCCCTTTTACCTTTTCGCATCAATTCTACCTAATGGCTTGGTTCAGTAGTAACAGTCATAGCACTGGTTGGGATTCCTTTTTCCAGTGGAAACATCAGATGAACCAGTCCCGAATTACATGCATTAAGCTCTGGTACATGTTATGGAGAAGGAATTTGGCAAGATGATGAGTTTTGAACTTTGCATATTGTTAGCTTCTGTACTGTCCAAGTGCTCACTATTGAGAGAGCAAGAATAGCAAACCCAATCATGAACCAAAGCAACTGCTCTATTAAAGGAAGCTTTTCCAGTTGATCTATTATTATAATACCAATTTGTTTGGGTGTTCCAGGATTAACATCGTTGGCTGGACCTTCTTTAGGCCATAGCTCTTTGATCACTGTAACGCATGCTAAGAAGAAGGATATCCTTCTTTACCTTTTGGAGAATAGTTCTCTTGTCAGCCATCAGGTTTGTGCTATTACTGTCGTATGATGCAGAAAATATTATTTCCTACAAGGTGGGGATACAAAATTTATCCGCACACATTCATTTCCATTTGCATCTTCGCTATCAACGTTCTCTTCAATCCTGCTATTACCTATTATCCAAAACACAACTTCATTGGTATTGATATTCCATTGCACTGCAATCGCACTTCCTCATTACCCAACATCCTTGTTACCACTGTACACCACATATCCGATATCTGCTACATTCCCAGGAATCTCAATTTCTGATTTGAACAGGGAGTCTCAAATCCCAGTCCTCCTTCACAGCCACAAAGATGCTAAAACATCGTTGTAGCTTCATCCCCTTTACAGCAGGGTTAAGCGTTGCTGCAAATCACCATTTGCAGTGTCGCTGTAATGGTTTTTCTGCAAATTACTGCAATCCCCTGGATTGCTGTAATTTCCATTTTCCTACAGCAGTCCAGTGGATTGTTGTAATCCACTTCTACCTATACGGTTGCATCTTCTCCATCTTCCCAACCACTGCCTCGCATCCAGCACACACTTCTGCACTCTCCATTGCTACAGCTCGGTACCCATTTTCCAACACCTCACCTATATAGCCTCATCATCCTTCACCTGTCATCATTATCATATCATCAATCACACCTTCACTACACTGTTCATAATATTCTCACAACAAACCACCTGCTCCACTTGCACTTATTGCTTATCACCTAGCATTCCCTCACCTAAATAACACTCAGCACCTGCTGTAAACCCACAGCCCCTAAACAACATGTTCACCTATACCAATCCCATGCTTTCATTGCATTAGCCACCTGTTGCATCCTCCCCTGTTACAATCTACATGGCACCAGTTGGGCTGGTTGCCCCATTAGTTTCACTTTGTTTACTGGGTTCCTTGGATTTCAGCATTGTTTCCTTTAGGATTGATCAAAGATTACAGGATTGTATTTAGCAACATGAATTCCCTTGGTTGCAGAACAATCATATCATTCAACCTGTCTTTAATTTGACGAGGCATCTTCATTAGCATCTATATGTATCTGGTTTGGTCATCATTCTATATATGTATGTCATGATATCACTTAGGCATCATATATGCTTTGAAACATGCATTTTCCTATGAATCCAATACATCTCATATGCACTTTGAATTCATTTTTTTTCTTTTTCACGTTTGCTCAGCATATCATATATGCCCCCTTTCATCAATATGTCCATTTTAGTTCCAATTTAACATTTTTTTTTATGTTGGATGTCTTGCTTTATGGCTAATTCAATCTTTTTGCAGCAAATACATGTAAAATGTTGGTCTCATTCTTAGACTAGGGATATTAACTTCGAAATTCAATTTTAAATTCAATTCAAGTTTGTAATAGCAAGATATCAATGCGAATTTTGTCTTTCCAGCATTAGATTAGAATGTATGTGCATATAGATGACTTGAACTGCATGTTTCATACTATTTTCTCTCATTTTTCAAAAAAAAATCATAAATGCGAACACGGATGGCACGTGCACCATTCTAATAAGAGGTAATTAAATCTTAAGCAAATGTTTCACATTGATGGCCATAGTCAAAATGTAAACAATGCTTAAGATTGTTATCTTTTATGGAATAACATTGGATCCACACTGGATATCCTTCAAAAATCATCATATTTTCTAAATTATCAGAGTTTGACTTGTAAATTGACTTGAAATATATATCAATGGCCATAGTCAGGATATATTGAAAGTTAATTTCATTTCAAACCCTATAAAGGCACCAAAATGTATTTTATTTTTTATCTGAATTTAAATACAAATTATTTTATAATACATTTTATGACCATAGTCAGGAATGTATTATATCTTCAATCTTATTTTAATTCTCCTAAAGAATGAAATATGCTTTTCAAATTCTAATTTTCAATATTCTTTTAATTCTTTCATCATTTAGGATAGAATTGCATTATTTTTCCTATTATTTAAAAAATCCAAGTAATTTTGAGATAATTCTTCAAATGTCTTCTTCATTTTTCAAATCAAAACTTCAATTCTTATTTATAAATTCAAAATTATCTTCCTATTCAAAATTCTATTTTTAAACTTCAACATTCCAATTTCAAAGTTCTATTCAACTTTGAAATTTCAAATTCATTTCTAGATTCAAAATTCAATTTCCAACTCAAATCAAATTTCAAAGTTCAATTCAAACTTTGAAATTTCAAATTCATTTCCAGGATAAGGATTTAATTTCAAATTCAATTTAATATTCCAGATCAAATTTCAAAGTTCAATTCAACCTCTGAAATCCCAGTTCATCTCCTGATTTCGAAAATCAAGTTATATTCTTTATTCTTCACTTCAAATTCCCAAATCTTTCAAATCATCTTCTGATTTTAGAATTCCAGTCTGAATTCAAGCTTTGTTCTTTATTTCTCAAAAATTCCAAAATTCTAAGTCTTATCTCTTAAATCCTAAATCAGATTTTTGTATTTTCTCTGAAAATTGATTTTTCCTAAATTCCATCTTCCTTTTCTTTCCAAGTTCAAAATCGATTTAGGATTTCTCAAATCCACTTCCAAAATCAAATTCAATCTGGATTCTCAAATCCAACTTCATTGTTTTCATCTGGATTTCTCAAATCCAACTACCTTTTCAAATTCTATTTGGATTTCTTAAATCCAAATCCATCTTCTAAATCCCATCTGAATTTCTCAGATCCGATTCATCTCCATTTCCAAGATCTATTTTTCAAATTCCACCCAAATTTCTCGAATCCAATTCCATCTTCTAATTCCATCCGGATTTCTCAAATCCAATTTCATCTTGAATTCCAAGATCTCAAATCCAATTTCATCTTGAATTCCAAACTTCAAATTCAATTTCATCTTGAATTCTAGATCTCAAATCCAATTTCATCTTGAATTCTAGATTTTCAAATCCATTTCCATTTTTTGAACTTAATTCCAATTCCAGAATTAATTCCATTTTCAAAACCCATCTTGATTCTCAAATCCAAATCCTATTTTCAAAATTCCATCTTGATGTTCAAATCCAATTCTCAAACCCATTTCCCTTCTCTAGATCAAAACTTCCTTTCCAAAATCAATTTTTGAGAATCAAATTCAAATTCAAAGTTCATTTTAAACTTTAAAACTTTACTTTGACTTCGAAATTCTATCTCAGTTCCAAAAAATCTCCTTTTCTCTTCATTTCTTTAAAATTGAAGATTTATTTTCAAATCTCTGATTATTCCAAGACTCAGAACTTCAAGTCTCTTCTTCCAGATCTATTTCAAATTCTAAATCTAACTTATCCAATTCAATCTTCAACTTTCAGAAACCATTTCTTTATAGTATTTTTAAACTTATTTCAAAATCACTTGGAAAACCCCAAAAATTTCTGAATTATTTTTCTCAAAAGCATACATCTCTACATTTGCATTGCACAAGCATGATTCTTTGTGCATTCTTAGACTTAGAATAAATTCTTAGACAATATTTAGGAAAAGCAAAAAGCATAAGTTCGATCCTTGGTTCGATTACCTCTGGTAAAGGTGTTAGGAACGGTCAAACCTCGTACCGACGAGCGAACCCCGTCTCTCCATTTTTCCACAAATTTTAAAAAATAAAGGCAAGTAATTTCAAAATATTTTCAAAATTAAGGTCAAGTGAGACCTTTGCAAAAGAGTTCATATCTCTTCTTTCTTTTCTCATTCTCTCTTATTTTCTATCTTTTATTCTCCTTCAAAAAGGGAATAGAGGTTAGAAAGAAAAAGAGAAGGAAAAAGAGGAATAAAGAGGACAAATTTTGCAATGATCTCAGTTTTGGCGACCGTGATGGGACTCATCTTCGTCTGGTTGAATCTATGCCTTTGATTTGCTTTGATATTATCTAAATCTTTATTCTTCAAATGTCAGCTTCATTTCCATGCAAACCATAGGAGCCTAGACTTTGTCCTAGCTGACATAATGCATATAGGATTTAAGTATGGTTTGGTAGGACCATATTGAGGAGATTATTGCATGTTCACTTAGACTTAGGTCTGAAATACAACTCTCCTCAATCTAGGGATTGAATGCAAACAATGTATGCAAGTGTATGCTTCTTTATTATTAAATTCTATATCTTTAGGACTCTGCATTAGAGTCATCTGATTTCTTGCATGTTGAACATATTTTCAAAAACATCCTTACCTATATTGTCCCGGTCTTCACGTTGCTGGGTTGTCTCACTGAACCATAGTTCAGGAGAGAGCCTCACAACTGGACCACTTATTTGGGTTAACACTCCCATACCACGTACTTAAGGGCCATAGTCTGAAGTATATCGGTAAGTGCTCAAGGATGTAGAGAAGCCATTACCTTAGAACCGGAGAAAAAAATTTATGTCACGTACTTCGAGTTTTGGCTTGAGTATATCAACGTACCTTGATTGGAATCAGATGATTTGAGCCATAGAGTTAGGATTAAGGTCCTACAAGCCATTTCAAATATTGCATTTAGAGTCAGCTTTAGGGAGTGTTGTTTATGCATCCTTGTTTGTGCAGTTATGATTCTGTGATATTTATTTATTATATTTTCTTATATTATCAAAAGACCCTGGGTATACTATTCAAAATTTCTCCTTTGATTTCAAAACCCAGGTGTTTTCTTTTCTTCTGATTTCTTCAATTCTTTTTTTATCCTGCCAGCAATTTTTCTAAATTTTAAATCTTTGACATCTATTTTTTAAACTTTTTCTTCCTTCCTATCTTTCAATGTATCTTCTGATTCTATTCTTTGCCTTTTTGCAATAAAATCTCTTTTGTCAAGAGATGTCCTTTTCGAAATACATTTGTTCACATTCTAATTGTTTATTTTTTTTCATAGAAAAACAATGTGTTTCTCGCAATTTTCTATGACAACTCAATTCCTCATAGTGGGACAACATTTTCAAACTATCAACCTAATTCCTTCTTTTGTCAAAATTTCTTCCAAAATTCTTTTTTCTAAATATCCTATTTTCAAGTTCTCATGTTTTCCCCAAATAACCTTCTTCAAATATTATTCTTCCTTCCCAGTTATACTAGGCCATTTTTTTTTAGGAAAATTCATTTTTCCGAAAACCTGTTTGCAGGCAGGATCAAATAAACTCTTTCTTTTCTCGATTTTTATCAATTTTCACTAATCTTTTGTCAATCTTTATCAGTTTTATCAATTTTTATCATTCTTTCTCAATTCTTATCATTTTTTTATCGGTTTTTCAATTTTATCAATTTTTGTCATTTTTTATTCATATTCCCTCTCAGGTTAAGGGATAAACCTGAACCTCGTTCGTTGAGGTATTTCTTTTTCCCTTTCAGGTTAAGAGATAAACCTGAACCTCGGCCTTTGAGGTATCTCCTTCTCCCCCCTTCAGGTTAAGGGATAAACCTGAACCTTGTCCTTTGAGGTATCTCCTTCATTTTCCCTCTCAGGTTAAGGGATAAACCTGAACCTCATTCTTCGAGGTATTTCCTTCTTCCCACTCAGGTTATAGGATAAACCTAAATTTTCCTTTCAGGTTAAGGGATAAACCTGAACCTCCTTCTAACAAGGTATTTCTTCATTTCCCACTTAGGGTAAGGGATAAACCTGAACTTCCCTTTCAGGTTAAGGGATAAACCTAAACCTCCTTCTAAAGAGGTATCTCTTCATTTTCCATTTAGGATAAGGATTAATCCTGAAATCTTTCATCATCTTCCAAGCGTCAACAATTTTTCACCAATTTTTACCAATTTTCACCAGACTTTCGTCAAATTTTATCAATTTTTTGTAAATTTTTTATTCTTTGTCAATTTTTATCAATTTTATTGATTCTTTGTCAATTTTTATCAAATTTTTTTATTCTTTATCAATTTTTATCAACTTTTATTCTTTGTCAAATTTTTATCAATTTTATTGATTCTTCATCAATTTTTATTATTTTTTGTCATTTTTTATCAATTCTATTGATTCTTCATCAACTTTTTATCAATTTTTGTCAATTTTTATTCATTCCCTTTCAGGTTAAGGGATAAAACCTGAACCTTGGCCTTCAAGGTATTTCCTTTTCCCACTCAGGTTAAGAGATAAAACCTAAACTTCCCTCTCAGGTTAAGCGATAAACCTGAACCTCATTCTTCAAGGTATTTCCTTCTTTCCGCTCAGGTTAAGGGATAAACCTGAACTATCCTTTCAGGTTAAGGGATAAACCTGAATCATTTTCCTTGATTTCCTCAATTCTCATCAATTTTTATTCAATTCTCTGTTCAGAATAAGGGGTTAATCATGAAAATCAGGCCATATATACCTAACTATGATGGTCCATTCAACCCACAAGTTGAACCCTTCCTTCTTAAATTTTGATCCTTAGGTTGAAACCATATGGAGTCGATAGTTCATAGGTTGAACTCCTGCCGAACCAATGTTATTTGTAGGTTGAAGTCCTGTCAAACCAATATGGCTCACAGGTTGAATCCCTTTGTGAACCAGAATTCTTTCTCAACCAGTGATTCTTATGTTGAATTTCTACTGATCTGCAGTCCTTAGGTTGAACTCTTTTTGGACCAATGTTTTTCAAAAAGTTGATCTTTAGGTTGAATTCCTATTGATCCGCAGTCCTTAGGTTGAACTCTTTTTGGACCAATGTTCTTCACAAAGTCGATCTTTATGTTGAATTCCTACTAATCTGCAGTCTTTAGGTTAAACTCTTTTTGGACCAATGTTCTTCAAAAAGTCGATATTCAGGTTGAATTCCTACTGATCTGTAGTCATTAGGTTGAACTCTTGTGGGACTAATGTTTTCAAAATGTGATATGTAGGTTGAATTCCTACTCGTCCACGGTTCTTAGGTTGAATTCCTACTGATCCGCAGTCCTTAGGTTGAACTCTTTCTGGACCAATGGTTCTCAAAAGTGGGATTTGTAGGTTGAATTCCTACTGATCCGCAGTCCTTAGGTTGAACCCCTTTTGGACCAATGTTTCTCAAAAGTGTGATCTGTAGGTTGAATTCCTATTGAGCCGCAGTCCTTAGGTTGCACTCCTTTTGGACCAATGTTCTTCACAAAGTCGATCGTTAGGTTGAATTCCTACTGATCCGCAGTCCTTAGGTTGAACTCTCTTTGGACCAATGTTCTTCAAAAAGTCGATCTTCAGGTTAAACTCCTACTGATCCGCAGTCCTTAGGTTGAACTTCTGTGGGACTAATTTTTTCAAAATGTGATCTGTAGGTTGAATTCCTACTGGTCCACGGTTCTTAGGTTGCATTACTACTGATCTGCAGTCTTTAGGTTGAACCCCTTTTTGACTAATGTTTCTCAAAAGTGAGATATATAGGTTAAATTCCTACTGATTTGTAGTCCTTAGGTTGAACCCCTTTTGGACCAATGTTTCTCAAAAGTGCGATCTGTAGGTTGAATTCCTATTGATCCGCAGTCCTTAGGTTGAACCCTTTTTGGACCAATGTTTCTCAAAAGTGCGATCTGTAGGTTGAATTCCTACTGATCCGCAGTCCTTAGGTTGAACCCTTTTTGTACCAATGTTTCTCAGAAATGCGATCTATAGCTTGAATTCCTACTGATTTGCAGTCCTTAGGTTGAACCCCTTTTGGACCAATGTTTCTCAGAAGTGCAATATGTAGGTTGAATTCCTATTGATCCGCAGTCCTTAGGTTGAACTCCTTTTGGACCAATGTTTCTCGAAAGTGCGATCTGTAGGTTGAATTCCTATTAATCTGCAGTCCTTAGGTTGAACCCCTTTTGGACCAATGTTTCTCAAAAGTGCGGTCTGTAGGTTGAATTCCTACTGATCCGCAGTCCTTAGGTTGAACCCCTTTTGAACAATGTTTCTCAGAAGTGTGATCTGTAGGTTGAATTCCTACTGGTCTTCAGTCCTTAGGTTGAACTCCTTTTGGACCAATGTTCTTTAAAAAGTTGATCTTTAGGTTGAATTCCTACTGATCCACAGTCCTTAGGTTGAACCCCTTTTGGACCAATGCTTCTCAAAAGTGTGATATGTAGGTTGAATTCCTACTGATCCGCAGTCCTTAGGTTGAACTCCTTTTTGGACCAATGTTCTTCACAAAGTCGATCATTAGGTTGAATTCATATTGATCCGCAGTCCTTAGGTTGAACTCCTTTTGGACCAATGTTCCTCAAAAAGTTGATCTTTAGGTTGAATTCCTACTGATTCACAGTCCTTAGGTTGAACTCCTTTTGGACTAATGTTCTTCAAAAAGTTGATCTTTAGGTTGAATTCCTATTGATCCGCAATCCTTAGGTTGAACTCTTTTTGGACCAATGTTCCTCAAAAAGTCGATCTTTAGGTTGAATTCCTACTGATCCGCAGTCCTTAGGTTGAACCCTTGTTGGACCAATGTTCCTTAAAAAGTTGATCTTTTGGTTGAATTCCTACTGATCCGCAATCCTTAGGTTAAACTCCGTTTGGACAAGTGTTCTTCGAAAAGTCGATCTTCAGGTTGAACTCCTACTGATTCGCAGTCCTTAGGCTGAACTCTTTTTGGAACAATATTCTTCAAAAAGTCGATCTTTAGGTTGAACTCCTACTGATCCGGAGTCCTTAGGCTGAACTCCTTTTGGACGAATGTTCTTCAAAAAGTCGATCTTTAGGTTGAATTCCTACTGATCCGCAGTCCTTAGGTTGAACCCTTGTTGGACCAATGTTCCTCAAAACGTTGATCTTTTGGTTGAATTCCTACTGATCCGCAATCCTTAGGTTAAACTCCTTTTGGACCAATGTTCTTCGAAAAGTCGATCTTCAGGTTGAACTCCTACTGATTCGCAGTCCTTAGGCTGAACTCTTTTTGGACCAATATTCTTCAAAAAGTCGATCTTTAGGTTGAACTCCTACTGATCCGCAGTCCTTAGGCTGAACTCCTTTTGGACCAATGTTCTTCAAAAAGTCAATCTTTAGGTTGAATTCCTACTGATCCGCAGTCCTTAGGTTGAACTCCTTTTGGACCAATGTTATTCAAAAAGTCGATCTTTAGGTTGAACTCCTACTGATCCGCAGTCCTTATATTGAACTCCTTTTGGACCAATGTTCTTCAAAAAGTCGATCTTTAGGTTGAACTCCTACTGGTCCATGGTTCTTAGGTTGAATTCCTATTGATCCGCAGTCTTTAAGTCGAATCCATGTTGAACCGATGTTATTCCCAATAAAATCATTGTTTCCATGTTATTTTTATCCAAAATTTCAGCTCGAGGTCCTATCAAAATCTATATCAAGTGATTATTCCACAAAGGATTCTCAAAAACTTTGTTAATCTGGATGAAAGCATTTTGTTGATCTCAATATTTCACTACACAAAGGAATCACCTCAAATTACCTCTACTATTCTTTCCAAAAAGGTGAAGCTTTTTGCAAAAAAGGATAAAATTCAAATCTTTTTCCTGTTGATCAACCAAAAGGATATAAGAAATATCCTTGGTATGATTAGCGAAAGAAATATTCAATGATGTTGAAAAGCCAAAAGCGAATCAATATTGATCATAACTATGGTGTATGTTTAAAGATGACTTTCTGGCAATCAGACAGTGAAATATCCTGAATGATAAAAAGAATCCACTCAATCCATATCTCCTCAGTCATTTAAGCTGAAATTGAATATGTGCAAAAGGGATCTCTCAATCATCGTCAAGTTGAAGACTGGTGGATGAGTTAGACCTCCGGGGCCAAAGAAGATTTGGATAATCTCCAAGATGGAGTTTGTGACGGATCCTTCCAGAGAAAGTTTAGATCACCGCCAAGTTGAAGGTGAATGCGATGAACCTCCCGACAAACCCTAAAAGATATTTGATTTCTGCTATCATCAAGAGATTTTTGACCAATGAGTCAATATCATCAGTATAATTCCTGAGACAAAGAAGGATCAAAGCATCTCCAAGTTGAAAGAGTTTGTGACGTACCCTTCTCAGAAAAAAAGAAAAGTCAGGACATCTCCAAAATCAAGGATGATGTAATAAACTTCTCGCCAAAAACCCAAGAAAGCTCAATGTCTCAAAAAGGAGTGCAAAAAAAGATCATCGTGGGAAAATCCCTAGATATCAAACTGCTAAAATTGCCAGAAATCATCTTTTCTTATGTGAAATCCTTTCATCAATATCTTTTCATTACTTGATTTTATGAAATTAAGAATATTTCTTTTCTTTTTCATATCAAGGAAATGGATAACTTCCTTGAAGAAACTCAACAACATAAAAAATTTGAATCTGACTCAGAAATCCAGGAAGTTAACCTCATTTTGGAGGAAATACTCTAGATAAAAGAAGGAATGTCTTTTGCACATATGTGCATACATTCCCAAGCATTTGGATCAACTACAATTTCATCTTATTGGCAAAATTTTCTAGTTATCCAAAAATGAAATAAATATTCAATATCAATTTTGATGTAACCTTGCATTGTTTTAAAAAAGAGTTACCTTGCTCCTCGAGGTACCACCCGCTCAGAATAAGGGTTAAACCTGAATTTTCTGCAAAAGGTTATCTGTTTTAAAAGTTGATTCAGTCTCAACAATGAGACGCCCAAGATCATCCCTTTTCAAGCTTTAGGGAACCCCCTTTCTTCCTTTCGCAAACCCCTCTCAGATTTGTTCGTCCAAACTCTAAAGGTTTGTGAACACCCCAAATTTTTCAAAATTTTGTAAATATTCCCTTTTTACCCCTAGCCCCATTTTTTGAGTAAACTGAGTCAATTCTAAAATCAAAATTGTAGTTATCTCTCAGATTTACTGAAATCAAATCCACTTTTCTCTATTTGACTCAATTTCGGATCTGGATCCAATGTTAAAATCCAAATCTGAATCTTGTTATCCAGTTTTCAAATTGAAATTATAAAAATATCAAAAATATTTTCTAAATGGCTCAGACAGCTCATCTAGTACCCGTTTGGATCCACTGTCTTATATTTCTTGATTCAAGGTCAAAAACTCGAATATTTTCTCAAAACTCGGATCCAAACCCGTTTTCTGAAGAAATTTCCAAAACTCAAACTCGAATTCTCAGAAAATCCCTCTTTTGTAAATATTTCTCAAAAATACAAAAAAATAGTTTCAAATCTCTTATTTTTCCATAGTTTTAGTTTTTTATACAAAAATTACTAAGAAAAAGAACAATTTTTTTTTATTAAAAATAGAAAGAGAAAAATCGAGAAAATGGCTTTAAATCCCACTTTTTGAAAAGAACTCGTGAAGAAAACCCCTCTTTGAAGATTTCAAAAACAAAGGAAGCCACTATTTTGAAAATTTTGTAAAAATTAGGGACCCGATCTGAAAGAGGCCTAACGGCCATCTCCTATAAAGTCGACCCTCAGGGGGGTCGATAATCTATCCAGCTTCACCCCACCATCGGTCCTCTCTGATCGCTTCTTCCCTTCTCTCAATCGCTCCATCTTCATTACCCTCTTCTCCCCCTCTTTCGGGTCCTTCTTCCTCTTCAAAAGGGGCATGCAAGAATGATCTTAGTGGATCCATTTTTTTTCACCTCTGCATCGCTTTCTTCTTCACGCTTCCACTATGCCTCTCTGATCCCTCATCTTCCTCACAATCATCCTCTTCCCCTATATCCCTCCTCCTTCTTTGGTCTTACAGAAAGAGGTCCTCTAGTTGTACCCCCATCCGATTACCTTCAAGCTTCAGAATCTCTGCAGCAACCAAGTAAGAATGCCTCATTCACCTATCATTTGTCTTTATATTTCGGATTTTTCTGGTTCTGCCCCATCGAAGCATCCACAGTAGCATTGGTTTGCCTATAGCAAATCAAATTACCTCAAATGCGACAGTAATGGAATGACTCAATTCTGACATTTTATTATTATTTTATTTATTTTTGTTTTGTGTTCTTGGTTCTGTTGATTGTCTTCTCATTTTTGGTTTTATGTCATAATTAATTTTTGATCACCCGTAGATAATTGATCTTTGCTTGGTTCATCCCTAAATTTTGGATTCCTATTTCAAGTTATCCATTAATGTTGGTTTCTCGTTAACAATTCATTATCTTCCATAAGCAATGACTATAATGTTTATCATGAATGTGCCCCCCCCCCCTCGGCCCGATCTGGTGTAATCGACCTTTGTTCCAGGGATTACTAGCCGATGAATTATCCCAGATTAGATCGGTAAACCCTCATGCTAGAAGGGTCTTGATGAGTGGGTCAATATCGTGCTAAGATATATTATAATAGGGACAAACATATTAAAAAAAAGAGAGAGAGAGAGAGAGAGAGAGAGAGTCATCCGATGGTTTCACCTCAATGCATATTGATTTTGAATGCACATTGGACCCCAGATTTCCTGTAAAAGGTAAAGAGATTAGTATGGACCCCTGTTCGTTCCTGTATTCTACTCGTTTGGTTCCAGTTTATTTCATTGCCCCTAATTAATTAGAACTTTCTGTTCTTTCATTTTATTCTTATTGTTTTTTTTATTTTTTTGCATCATGTTTTGTTTCTATGTTCACTCATGACATTTACGTAGTGTTAAAATATCATCTGCATCATCGATCCCTTTCTTCCCCTGTACAACTGAAAGGGAAGGAATGTTCTGGGTGTTTGGGTTGGTTGTTGAAGGGATTTCAGACGCAACCATGGGAAATCCATCATCTATGTTTGATTCCACCCCCTATTAGAGCCCCTTGGTTTTGATATTTCAGCTTGAGTAGAAGAATCTAAATAACTTCCCTCTGGTTTGTTGTTGACTCACCATCTTTTAGATGTTACATATAAGCACATTGTTTAATAGAGGAATCACGGGGATCGAAAAAGAAAATTCAGATGAGAGGGGTGATGTGATTCACAATTTAAGGCAAAAACATAATGTTAGTAACAACAATGTTATTTCCTACCGGAAGTTGGGCATTCTTGCATTTGCTAAGACATGAAAGTATATGCTAAATGTCGATGATATTTGATATCATTTGTGCCATGAATCTGATAATATATGCACGTGTATCTTCGAGTAAAAGTGAAGCCCAATACAGCATCATCGGTAAGTTAGCTCTCAAAAGTCAGAAAATTTCATTTGTCTATTATACAAGCTCTGTGATGCAGGTCTCACATTCTTCTGTTCAGTTATGGAAAATCACCCACATTATATGGTATTTCAGAAAATTACTGGTTAGCATTTTTTTTATTTCTTGCTGTATTTTAATAGTTGATAATCATTTGTTTTAACCTTGATAAGCCTGTTATACTATCATATCTCATGTGCATTAGCCTACCTATGTCAACATTGTTTTGTTGCATGTGTCTCCATCATGTTCCACCAATCTGATATATGCACACTCATCTGCCATTTTCCTGCAACTTACACTATTCATCATGCCAACTACCTGCTGTCAGTACCTCACTCACCCTTACAACCACCTTCCACTACCTTCCTTTGCTACTTCACCTTCATTTGCACAACTCTTCACAGTATGCCCCACAGCCTTACCAGCAATATCTTTTGACATCGATCTCCAATAGTTGGCAGCAGCCTGTTAAGTAAGAACATTGGGGATCACATCCTAGTGATTTTATCGCTAGTAATCAGCAGGCTATTTGGTTTTCTGGAAGAATGGCAGCCCTATCATGCTCCAGCCCACCAATTGTGCAATATGGCTATTCTCGACCTCTAGCAGAAATGCCTTGTTCAAGCTTCATGGGATTTCAACACCTTCTACAGAACTCACTTAGCCCTGGAAATCCAATTCCAGTTCCACCATCTCATGGTGTCAATCAGGTGCAACTTCATAGATCAGATATTGCAACTGATAATGGTCGAAGGCCAATGTAAACAACAATTTCATCTCTCACAATTCGAAACCTATCTCTGATGGATGAGGAGTTTATGGCACATGATTCGGTTATATGACACACTGATCTGATGGTGTCGGTTGTCATAAAGGCCTTTGCCTTGCTGATGGTTTCAAGTTTTGATTGTTGCTGACGCAGCCTTGAGATCTAGCAAGAATCTGGGAAGGGATTGTACATAGTTTCTCTCTCCTGGCATCTCTATCATACAATTTTGCAGCATACCCTGCTGCGCCTTCAGCATGTACAACACCTCCCATACCCACATACACACAACATACACTTCCGCCTACTTCAATATCCATTGTTAATCACCTCACGCACCTACAACATCCATGCCTCATGTGCTTATAGCAGCATATGCACATAGCAGTTGTATATCAGCTTCTTCTTCCCTCCCTGCATGTTCTCACTGTTGTAACACACCATATTTCCATTGTTATGAACACTCTCTACTGTAATTTTTTGTGCATACACTTCATTACACCACCTGCCACCCTCCAGCACTGTACTCCATCTTTACTGTCTATACCATAACAACATTCCAGTACGTCCAATCACAGTCACCAGCCAATATCTAGTCTCTTTCACTTACCCCATCTGTATGCTCTGCACCTGTATTGTCACTTTCATAGTATAGTGGTTATCCGCCATTCACTGCATCATAGTTCAGACACCATCTATGTTTTTCTATTGCTATGCTTACAGCAAGTTCATATCTATTCACCCCACAAGCTTACTCCTTCAACCTCTTTTTATATTTGTTACCTAATACCTCATTAACAACAAACTACCACTTTGATATTCCCTATTTCCACCCACAGTTGCACCTTTGTACACTTCACAACTCTTTACTTAGCCTGCTGTCCACTTGCATATTCAATATAGTTGTACACCATCACCTCCATTATACACAACAACCACGTTGTTGTCCCACTTCCATGTCACCACATAATCACCATCTCCACGGTAGTTTCCTTCCACTACCACAACACTTCACATCTACCCTTTCTCACAGTAGTTCAATCTTGAATTACTATAGTGTTGGGGCTTGTCATTGCAGTTCCTTTGAACTACTGTAACAATGAGCCCTCCACAGCAGTTCCTTTGAACTATTGTGGCCTTTTATATTCCATCTTCCACAGTAGTTCATCTGGAACTACTGTGTCTTTCCTCTCCATAGTAGTTCATCATGAACTACTATGGCTGTGATCCTTCACAGTAGTTCATCTGGAGCTACTGTGTCTTTCATCTCCATAGTAGTTCATCATGAACTACTATGGCTGTGATCTTTTCACATTGGTTCATCATGGATTGTGGCTTCCATCTCCATAGTAGTTCATCACGAACTACTATGACTATTGCCTCTCATGGTGGTCCATCTTGAACCACTGTGGCTTTTGCCCTCCACAACAGTCCATGGATTGCTATAGCCCCTATATTTACCTGTTGTAGGTTGCATCCACATCTCTGCACCTTCACAGCATACCATTAGGCTTCTTGGGACATCATGAGAGTTTAATTGCATATGCATTTCCATATGTATTTTTCCATCAGCGTATACATTTTTAGTATCTTAGTTTCTTTTCATATTCTTGTATTTTGCTTTACACTAACTCTGTTTTGCAGGAAAACTTAGAAAATGTCAATTTCCTTCTTAAAGTTAGGAATTTTATCATTTCAATTCAAATCCAAGTTGTAATAGCTAGATATCAATAAGAAAAATTTATTTTTCCTGCACTAGAATAGAATGTATGAGCATGTAAATGTCATAAATTGCTTGTTTCATATCATTTTGCCTTTATTTTTCAACAAAAATTCACGAATGGGAAACACGAATGACACGTGCACCATTCTAATAAAAGGTGATTAAATCCTAAGTTGATGATTTACATCAATGGCTATAGTCAGGGTGTAAACAAAACTTAGGATTTTCATCTTTTATGAGATAATATTGGATCCACACTGGATCTTTTTTAAAAATCATCATATTTTTCTAAACATTTTCTTCCTTTATCAGAGTTTAACTAAGAATTAACTCAAAATATATATCAATGGCCATAGTCAGGATATATTGAGAGTTAATTTCATTTTAAACTCTATAAAGACACCAAAAATGTATTTTATTCTTCAGATGAATATAAATATGATTACTATATAATACATTCAATGACCATAGTCAATGATGTATTATATCTTCAATCTTATTTCAATTCATTTAAAGAATGAAATATGCTTTTCAAATTCAATTTCAAAATTCTTTGATTCATTCATTATTTAGGATAGAATTGCATCATGTTTTCAAAATTCTTTTTCAAAATCCAAGTGATTTTGAGATAATTCTTCAAATGTCTTCTTCATCTCTCAAATCAATCTTTTAATCTTACTTAAATTCATCCTTCTATCTTATTTCAACAAATTCAAACTTCAATTTCAAAGTCCAATTTAACTTCGAAATTCATTTGTATATTCAAAATTCAATTTCTAATTCAAATCAAATTTCAAAGTTCAAATACTCTTTGAAATTCCAAATTCATTTCCAGGATTCAAATTCAAATTCAAATTCAATTTAGCATTTCAGATCAAATTTCAAAGTTAAATTCCTAATTTCAAAACTCAAGCTTTAAATCAATTTCATCCTTTATTTTTCAAAATTCTATCTAGAGATTGAGTCTTGATTCTCAATCAAGGTTTTTTGAGATTGATTTTGAATCTCAAAATTTGATTTTCTCTTTTTGAATTTAAATCTGGATTTCCAAAATCCATATTCATCCTTAAAAGTCCCATTTTGGATTTTCAAAATCCAATTCCATCTGAGATTCTAGATTTAGAACCCAGTTCCACCTTGGATTCGGATTTCCAATCTCCATCTTGGATTCTAGATTTAGAACCCAAATTTTCACCTTAGATTCAGATTTTCAAACACAATCCCATATAGGATTCCAGATTTTGGATTCAACTCCATCTTGGATTCCAGACTTTGGATCCAATTTCCTTTAGGATTCCAGATTTTGGATTCAACTCCATCTTAGATTCCAAGCTTTGGATCCAATTCCCTTTAGGATTCCAGATTTCAGATTCAACTCCATCTTGGATTCCAGACTTCGGATCCAATTCTATTTAGGATTTAGACTTCGGATTCAAATTCCATCTTGGAATCCAGATTTCAAATCCAATTTCATTCCCAATTCCAGATTTCAAATCCAATTCTATCTTGAATTTCAGATTTCAAAACCAATTCCATTTTCAGATCACATCTGGACTTCTTAAATCCAATTCTATTTTCAAATTCCATTTGGATTTCTTAAATCCAAAATTTCATCCTGATTTCGAACTTTAAATCTGGAATACAATTCCATTTCAACTTCCATCTCCACTTCGAAATCTAGATTCAAAATTCAAATTCAAAGTCCATTTTGACTTTGAAACTTCATTTTTTTCTATCTCAGCTTCAAATCCCCCTTTTTCTTCATTCTTTTCAAATCAAGATTTATTTTTCCAAACTCTGATTACTTCAAAACTTAGAACTTAAAATATCTTTCTAGACCTATCTCAAGCTCTAAGTTAGATTCAACTTTCAAAAATCATTTTTTCACTCCATTATCACATTTATTTCAGAATCACTTGGAAAATCTCAATTTTCCAAAAGTGTTTTCTCAAAAGCATACATTTTTGCATTTGCATTGCACAAGCATGATTCTCTGTGCATTTTAGACTTAGAGTAAATTCTTAGATAATATTTTAGCAAAGCAAAAGGCATAAATTCGATCCTTGGTTTGATTACCCCTGGTAAAGGTGCCAGGAACAGTCAAACCTCGTACCCACGAGCAAATCCCGTCTCTCCATTTTTCTTGCAAATTTTCAAAACGGAGGCGAGTAATTTCTAAATATTTTTGAAATTAAGGTCAAGTGAGACCTTCGCAAAAGAGTTCCTCTCTTCTTTCTTTTCTTTTCTCTTCTCTCTACTTTTTCTATCTTTTTTCCCCTTCAAAAAGGGAATAGAGGTTAGAAAGGAAAAGAGAAGGAAAAAGAGGAAACACAAGAGGAAAAATTTTGCGATGATCACAAGGTCCCATCATGGTTTCTTCGTTCGAGGATTTTGTATGGTTGTCCCTTTCAAGTTAAGGGTTAAGCCTGAACCTCGCTCCTTGAGGTGAAATGATGAAAAATGACATGAAATTCTATGCGAAATGCAGACCCTGAATGAAGAATTTTGGATGCTAGACCTCGATTAGTACTTGTACCAGTTCAAAAAATGTTAAAATTGATAAAATTTGCAAAATGGTTCAAGAAATGATTTTTGGACTCTACTGGGTTAGAGTGACACTGAAAATTAGGGTGTGAGCTGGATTGAACTGAAATGAATTGGATTGAACTGTGTTTTAGAGTTTCAAAACTCAAATAAACTGACCAGACACTGACTCAAATGACCTTTCCGACTAAATTTTCAAGAAAAGCTGTCATTTTTAGAGAAATGGTACAGAATGGTCACTAGAGTGAAGTGAATTACGATCTTGAGCTGGGTTTGAGCTAGAACAAAGGTCAGTAATACTGACATGAACTAAAATCGAAGCTCGAACACTAGCTCAATTGACTGAACTTAGCTCAGTTTCAGCTGAAAGAGTTGAAATGGACTAAAATGGACTCTTGGACACTTAGAAATGGTTTTGAACTGAAACTGGAGCACTCGAACTCCTGGTGAGCTCAAGTTAGAGTCTGGGGAGTATGACTGACTATGAATGACTGACTCAGAGTCAATTGGCTTGGATTTGAGTGAGAAATGAGCTCATTTCTGAAGAAATGATCCCATTTTCTGCAGGAATGGTCAGAAATGGAAATGGTTTGTTCATTGTGAGCTCAAGTGAGCTTGAAATGACTGATATTCTAAATGTTTTGAAGTGATCAATGAGCTTGGTTGACTCCGACTGACTGGGGTCCGGGATGACCTAGGGGTAAAATGGTAATTTTCCTAATGAAAATGGGTAAAATGGTAATTTTCTGAAACTGACCCCGGGTTTGACTCCTACACTGACCTAACAGGGTTGGCACTGCAAGAAGAGGGGTTGTTTGAGAATGGATGAGGAAAATTTGGGGTGTTTACAGATGGCCATCAGCAACAGTATGTTCATAAGCAGCATCTCTGTGGGCATTGCCATTGCAACTTGTCTTGAAAGGCCATTGCTAGACAACAATCTCCTTGAAGTCTCTATTCAAAAGGAGATAGACGAATTGGAAACTCCCACAGATCTTGCACTTCATGACAACCAGCTCAGTGAAAGCCAGCCCAATTCAAACTTCTGGACAACCATCTCTTCGATGAAACTCTGTCATCAATCGGGTAATGTGCAGAGGAGCGTGCTGGTTGGTAGCATACCAGCTCGACTAGTTGTGCTATGGAATTCGACCCCAGTTGACCTTTTCTACAACTATTCGACTTGTCTAATCCCACCTCTCGCCTCTTTTTCACCTGAATATTAATACCTTTTATTGCATATGGGATCATCAATGGTAGGTAAAACCCAATTTGCCACTATACTTTCATTTTAGATGTGGTACACTGTAGGCCATCTCCAGCACTCTTACTTCATCATTGTTCATCTGCGCCTCTCGTTTTCTGCAAAATGTGTTCTAAATTGCATATTTTCAACATCCTGCAACTCACTGCTTTACTTCCAGCATATGTTTACTGCATACTATCTCATGCCTGCATTCCCTTGGTTTTTTTTTTAGACTGCGTTTATTGCATTAGTCCCTTTGCCCATCACATTGTCGTTCATTTACTACAGCACCACCACTATGTTAAAATGTCCACTATGTAAAATCATTGTTGGTAAGTAGATCAAATTTATTAGTCTTTTTTTTTCTTTTTTTCTCCTCTGTAGAACAAGTAGATGTCGTGTATTTCCTGTTCAATCAAGCTGTAGTTACATAATAACACCTAAAATCCTAGTGAAACACCAAAGTTTGATCAGTCTAACCATTTTTATGGTATAAATAGTATAGTATACTTTGATTCAGAATTTGGTCTAAAATAGTTTTTCATCTAGATTTTGCTAAAGGATAGGCATCTCTTTTCCTTTGATATCTTCTTATACCCTGTAGCCTCATTTTCCCTTAATCATGCCCATTTTGCATTTAGTTATGCCTATCTTTGCATTAACTCACAGTTACGTACATTGTTGCATCATAAATCATTCGTGGTCCATATATCACATTCTAATGTAAGGCCCATATCTCATAACCATAATCCCATGTATAGGTGTAGTCCTACTTCAGTACAGAGGTTACATACCTTTTCCTGTAGTTTTGCACATTGTTCGTTTGGTTTTTTTTTTTCTTTCTTCTTTCTTTGTGTCTTTATCCCTTGTGACTCATTATACACCCACTTCCTGCTCCCACCGATGCATGAGTTGTAATATTTGTGGCATATAAGTTAAGGCCAATAGAAACAACTAGTTTTCCTCACATTGTCAATTTAGTAGCTGACAAAATTGATGTGAAAACACTGTTATCTCTTTGAGAAGACCAGTTCTTTGTAAATTCAGGATACAAATATCTCCATTGATAAAAACCAAGACAAATAGTGCGCCACCTCTTTCATGAGGTTGAGTGGATATGGGTCCAATATGTCAACTAATTCTGTTATTACACCTATTGTGCATCTACAAGCTGCTGAAGCTCTCACTATGCACAACATGCCACTCACTACACAGCAAATCGCTGTGAAAATGCGCATCTTATCATCCATTCAAGGCAGTTTTTGAGTGTCTTCTCATATGTAAGTTTTCACTCATGCATATATATATATGTGTGTGTGTGTGTGTGTACTCATATGTTCTCACAGAGTGTGTATATATACATTTTATCATAAGCATGGCCACTTATAGGCACAAACCTAGGCAGTTTTAATGGATCTTTCTATGCTTCATATTTCCATCACATCATGCTAACTCACTTTCTTTTGCAGGAAATTCATAAGAATTGCTATTTCCTTGCCTAGAATTAGTAACTCTTGTAACATTGTAATAGTTAGATGTTAATGAAAATTTTACATTTTCTGCATTAGATTAGAATGTATGAGCATGTATGTCTTAGAAATTGTTTGTTTTCATACCATTTTCTCTTTCATTCCAAAATTTACAATGGAAACACGAATGGTCCGTGCACCATTCTAATGAGAGGTGATCAAACCCTAAGTTGATGATTTGCATCAATGGCCATAGTCAGGATGTGAACAAAACTTATAGTTTTCATCTTTTATGGAATAACATTGGATCCACACTGGATCCCTTTTCAAAATTCATCATATTTTCAAATATTTTTCTTCTTTTATCAGAAATTAACTTAAAATTAATTCAAAATATATATCAATGACCATAGTCAGGATATATTGAGAGTTAATTTTATTTTAAACTCTGTAAAAGCACCAAAATGTATTTTATTCTCCATTTGAATTTAAATATGATTATTATATAATACATTCAATGACCATAGTCAGGGATGTATTATATTTTCAATCTTATTTTAATTCACTTAAAGAATGAAATAAGATTTTCAAAATTCAATTTTAAATTCCTTTCCCATTCATCATTTAGGATAGAATTGCATCATATTTTTGAAATTCCCTTTCAAAAACCCCAAGTGATTTCGAGTATTTTCTTCATTCTTCAAATCAATTCCTATTTTAGATTCAAATTCAACTCTATCTCATCTTCAAGATTTAAAATTCGATTTCAAAGTCCAATTTGACTTTGAAATTTCAAATTCATTTTATATTCAAAATTCCAATGCAAATCAAACTTCAAAGTTCAAATCAACTTTGAGATTCCAAAACCATTTTCAAGGTCTAAATTCAAATTCAAATCAATATCTCAAAATCAAATTCAAAGTTCAAATTTAACTTTGCAATTTCTTATTCATCTTCTGATTTCAAATTAATCAAGTTTGTTCTTTATCTTCAAAGTCTTGATTCTCAAAAATTCATGATCAAAGTTTGAGATTGATTCTGAAATCTCAAAAATCGATTTTTAAATTCAATCTGGGTTTTCAAAAAACCTAAATCCATTTGGATTTTCAAAATCCAAAATTAGGATCCAATTCCATTTAGGATTTTAGAACTTCAACCCCATCTTTGGATCTCAGACTTCAGATCCAAATTCCATTTTAGGTTCCAGATTTTGGATCCAATCCAATCTTGGATCTCAGACTTCGGATCCAAATTCCATTTTAGGTTCCAGATTCCGAATTTAATCCAATCTTGGATCTCAGACTTCGAATCCAAATTCCATTTTAGGTTCAGATTTCGGATCCAATCCAACCTTGGATCTCAGACTTCAGATCCAAATTCCATTAGGATTCCAGACTCCAGAATTCAACCTTATCTTGGGTCTTGGACTTCAGATCCAATCCCATTTAGGATTCCAGAATCTGGATCCAATCCCATCTCGGATCTCAGATCCAGTTCCATCTTGGATATTAGACTTCAAATCAAAATTTCATTTTCAAAACCAATTCCAATTCCAATTGTCAAAGCCAATTTCGAATTTATTTCTCAAAGTCTAAATCCCAATTCAAATTCCTGCTTAGATATTGAATTCAAAGTCGATTCTTGAAAATCAATTCCAATTCAAAGTCCATTATGACTTTGAAAAATCATTCTTATTTTTTCAAAAATTCCTTCTCTCTCTAAGTCCTGATCATTCCAAGACTTGGAAATTCAAGTCTCTTCTTTCCGATCTATTTCAAATCTTGAGTTGTATTCAAAATCTAAAATCAAATCAAATTCTTTGAATCATTTCTTCACTCCATCATCAAGTTCATCTCAGAAAACTTGAGAATTTTCAAATCATTTTCTCAAAAGAGCATACATCTTTGCATTTACACAAGCATGATTCTTTGTGCATTTAGACTTAGGATAAATTCTTAGAGGATATTTTAGCAAAGCAAAAGGCATAAATTCGATCCTTGGTTTGATTACTTCTGGTAAAGGCGCCAGGAACGGTTGAACCTCGTACCGACGAGCGAATCCCGTCTCTCCATTTTCCCACGAATTTTCAAAATGGAGGTGAGTGATTTTAAAACATTTTTCAAAATTTTGGTCAGATGAGACCTTGCAAAAGAGTTCCTCTCTCTTCTCTCCTTTTTTTCATTCTCTCTTCTTTTCTATCTTTTTATTCCCCTTAAAAAAAGGGAATAGAGGCTAGAAAGGTGAAGAGAAAGAAAAAGAAGAACGAGAGGAAAATTTTTGCATGATCATAGCTGGTCCTTCCATCAAAATTCTGCTTTTGAGCTGGTTGAACAACAAATCCTGCTTTCGAGCTGGTCGAACAAAAAAAAATCTGCTTTCGAGCTAGTCGAACAATCAAAATCCTGCTTTCGAGCTGGTCTTTCCATCAAATCCTGCTTTTGAGCTGGTCTTTTCATCAAAATCCTGCTTTCGAGCTGGTCAGTCAAATAAAATCCTGCTTTCGAGCTAGTATTCCAAAAACAAAATCCAGTTTTGTTTGTAAAAAAATTGCCAAAAACCTCATTTTCATTTTATTTTCTCAAAATTTCAGCTAAAAGTCCTATCAAAATCTATATTAAGTAATTTTTTCACAAAGGATTCTTAAAAAACTTTGCCAATTTGCTAGAAATATTGGTTGACTTCAAATATCTTATTGCACGAAAGAATCACCTCAGATTACCTCTAGTATTCTTTCCAAAAAGGTGAAACTTTTTGTGAAAGGGGATAAAATTCAGATCTTCTCCCTGTTGATCAACCAAAAGGATATAAGAAATATCCTCGGTATGATTAGTGAAAGAAATATTCAATGATGTTGAAAAGCTAGAAGCAAATCGTTATTGATCATAGCTACGACACATGTCTAAAAGCGACTTTCTGGCAATCGTTAGTGGAAATATCCTGAGCTATAAAAAGAATTCACTCAATCCATATCTCATCAGCCATTTAAGCTGTAATCAAATATCTGCAAAAGGGATTTCTCAATTGTTGTCAAGTTGAAGACGAATATGCGAGCTAGACCTTCGGGGCCAAAGAAGATTGGGATCATCTCCGAGATGAAAGAGTTTGTGACAGATCCTTCCAGGGAAAGTTCAGATCACCGTCGAGATGAAGGCGAATATGATGAACCTTCTGACAAACCCTAAAGGTTATTTAATTTCTGCTATCATCTAAAGATTTTTTGAGCCAATATCATCAGTGTAATTCCTGAGACAAAAGAAGGATCAGAACATCTCCAAGATGGAGGAGTTTGTGACATACTCTTCCTAGAAAAAAAGAAAAGTCAAGACATCTCCAAAATGAAGGATGATGTAAAAACCTGAGAAAGCTCAATGACTTAAAAAGAGTGCAAAAAGATCATCAGAGGAAAACACCCAGATATCAAACTGCCAAAATTGCCAGAAATCATCTTTTCTTATGCGAATTTTTTTTATCAATATCTTTTCATTACTTGCTTTTATGAAATTAAGAATATTTCTTCTCTTCTCATATCAGGAAAATGGATAGCTTCATTGAAGAAAATCATCAACGCTAAAAATTTGAATTTGACTCTTAAGACCGAGGAGTTAACCTCGTTGGAGGAAATACTTAAGGTAAAAGAGGGAACGTCTTTTGCACATACGTGCACATTTTTTAAGCATTTGAGTCAACTACAATTTTATCTTATTGGCAAAAATTTTTAGTTATTCAAAAATGAAATAAATGCTCAATATCTATTTTTTATGCAACCTAGAGTTATTTACATTTTCAAAAAGAGTTGCCTCTTTTAGTAGAGTTATCTCTTCCTGTCCCATCACGGTTTCTTTATTCGAGAATTTTGTATGTTCATACCCGCTCAGATTAAGGGTCAAACCTGAACTTTCTGCGAAAGGTCATCAATTTTAAAAGTTGATTTAGTCTCAGTAATGAGTGTGAACACCCCAAATTTTCCAAAAAATCCAAAAAATTTCCTTTTTGCCCTTGGCCCCATTTTCTGAATAATTAAGTCAGTTTTAAAACAAAATTTCAGTTTATTTCTCATAATTACTAGAATCTAAATCAATTTTCTATGTTTGACTCAATTTCGGATCCGAATCCAGTGTCAAAATCCAAATCTGAGCCTTGTTATTCAATTTTCAAATTTATAAAAATACCAAAAATAATTTTTGAAAGGCTCAAACAGTCCATCCAGTGTCTGTTTGGATCCAATGCTCTAGATTTCTCGATTTGAGGTTCAAAACTCGAATATTTCCTCAAAACCTGGATCAAAACCCATTTTTTGAAGAAATTTCTAAAATTCAAACCCCGAATTCTCAGAAAACCCTTCTTTTGTAAATATTTTAAATTTTTTACAAAAACAGTTTAGAAATACCACAGTTTTAGAATTGTATGCCAAGAAAAGAACAATTTTTTTTTTGAAATACAAAAAGAAAATTACCAAAAATAGTTCAGAAATCCTTTTTTTTTAAAGTATTGCTTTGTTAAAACCATTTTTAGAAAAACCTTTTAGAGGGAGCCACTATTTTGAAAAAACTCAAAAAAGTCTTAGACCTCCTCTGAAAATCTCATAATGGTTTCCCGTTATAAAAACACGCCCGAGGCTCCCCTTTTCCTTCATCGCCTTCACCCCTCCATGTGCTCTTCTCCTTCACGCAACTCCTCCTCTCTTCCCCATTCTCTTCCTACTTCTTCTAGTTTCTCCCATTTGCTGGATTAAAGAAAGCTTCAGCCCCTGTAGCAAGCTAATCTGGAGGAAGCATCGCCTGTTCAACCAAAACCGTAAGTAATCACCTTCTCCCTCTTTAGATTTCCTGTAAAATCCTTTCCCGGTTTCTTTTTACTCCTTTTTTCCCTTTCTGTTATTCCCATTTGCTTTTGGTTTGTTTGTTTTTTCTTTTGATGCAAAGCCTCATATGTGGTGCCGATCTGCATGTAGCAGCATCAGCTCACATAGAGTAACATCAATGGAATTTCATATACCAACATTATCTTAGATCTTTGTGTTTTTCTTTCCATTTTCTGATTATATGTTTTGCATTTGTTTTCTTGTTTTAATGAGTGTTCGATTGTATACTATTTTCTCCTGTTCAGGATATCTCATTTATCCCAATATTAGTTTTATATATTTGTTTTCTTGCTTTGATACAAGACATCCTGCTCCATCATCGGAGTTTTACTTCAAGATCTCTTCCCCTTTTGATCGCATCTGAATTTTCTTTGATTTCAGTATATTGGTTACTTTGCTAGCTACCTTTGCGTTTTGATTTTCCTCAACACAACGCACTCTACACTTTACTTACCATCTCATTATCCCACCGTAGGCATCTACACCTGCTGTAACCCTTTTTTCTTTTCTGATTTTCATTTCGGTTTTTCGTTTTGGCCTCCATTAACACATCATGGATGGTGTTGAATTTCCTATAGCAACTTCAACACCTCCTTGTGCAACAGCAAACGAATGTCCCATTCCAACAGTTTTTTTTTGTATTTTTGCTATTTCATCTGCAACGTATTTCAATCTACAGTTTGTTTTATTTCATTTCTGATTTCTTTTCCTTCTTGTGTTTTATTAACAATTTCTTGCTTGCATCTAACCTTTGATCTCATTTTAGATAATCAATTGGTATTCTTGATTTCCATTTCTCTGCTTTCCGTTGGTTGTGATTGCCTATTGTGTTTGATTTTCATTTCTTGGCTTTAATATCTGTGATGCCATTATCACCATCCTTAGAATATAGTGGTGATGGATTTTATGTGGCATCGATTTATTCACATCACCTTGTGCATTGGGACCTCATTCCCTCAGCGTGATCCCATGGTTGCATCATACATGGTTTTAATGCTTTTCTGAATTACCATACACCTGGATCCTCCGTATTTTACTATATCACTAGGCATGTTGTGTTGCAAAACGCTGGTCTCTGCATTCTGGTCTTCATCTGCAAACAGGAAGATAGCTGGTTTTTGAACCTACACCAACATTCATAACAACGGTGCTTTTAAGTGTACATGAGCTATTGTGGGTTATCATGACAATAACAATCAAATATCTCCACAGCGTTCTACACGCTAAGTCTGAAAACTTTGGTGGCGAATTCTCCAGAACAAAACTTTATGAAATGGTGGCATCTGATGCACTTCGAGTGCCTTGGATGAGATGGCTTCTCATCTTAATTTTCATTTTATTATCAACATTTCGTTCATGTGCAAAGAGGTCGGTACCACACTATCCTGTGTCCGGCATCTTTTTCTTCCCAAAGAAGCTGAAGTTATACAAGCTAATCTTCCACTTGCTTATGGTAGAGTGGTTGAAACTGAATTCGTCCCATCTAGTATAATTACATTCAGCAAAAAAGAGATCATGGATGTCGAAGAAATGGGTTACAAAATTAGGCTTGACAGGTCAGTGCCTACAGATGACAAAGTTGAATTGGGTAAGAAAGCTTCACTACACTTCAGTCTCACACTCACTTTTTACAATGCCCTCCGCTAGAACCAATACACTCCAACAAGGAGTTCAAAAGTCCTGGTAATGTGATGAAGTTGATAGGGAGAACAAAGTTTAAATAGAATGAAATAGGCAGTATATATATTTAGCATCCCAGTATCCAATCTTTGTCATTTAAAGTCCAAAACAGAGAGAGTTTTCTTTTGAACAATTGGGTGTAACTAATTTTAGGCAAATCAGTCAGGTAAGTAAGAAGGTGATGAAGTTATCTGACCCTGTTTCCAGTAACTTGGCATTGGTAAGGCACCAGGATTCGGCAGGGACAATCGTTGAAGATTGGGAATGCCCTGAATTGGTGGATTTGTTATCTACCTTATCTTCAAACAAAGATCGTGAAAACGCCTGCATCTTTTGTCCACTATAGATATGCTTTGGGATGATATTTTCAGTACAAAAGTGAAAATTTCAAAATATTGCAGGGTTGCTTCTCTTTCCCATTGTAATGATACTCCTGTTGTTGCTGACCTGCATCAGCTTTCTAACAATTCGTTTGCATAACACAATCCAAACTGTGTAAGGTACTGTAGCATCATCACATTGGTACGTTGCTCACCTAACATCTCTTCATTTGCACCCCACCGCATATCTACATTGCATTTACTTTCTATATGTCACATCTACTGTATATCTCATCAGATTCACACCTCCACGTTGATTCACAATTCTATATATCCCTACAGTTAGGCTTATGGCATGTATTCCTTTATCTAAGTTCACAACTACCATCCATGCCCTTCATTTACCCCCCATATTCTTGCATTTTTCTGCTAAAGCTACTATTCATCACTGCATTATATTGGTAGGTTCTGCAACCTACCTTTCTCATGTGTGATTCACCCTTACCATCTTTCACCTCATTGCCTTCATCACTAGCACCTTTCCAGCACCTCTAGCTACATTCCTGCTGCCACCGCACTTCATTCCAACCACTGCATCATATCACCTCCATTCAATGTATTCCATCACCTGTATGCATTTCCTACATTGAACCCCGTGTATTTTTCTGCAAATAGCACAATTCATCACAACAATGAACCCTTACTATCCCTCTACCACATGCCACCGTCAATGTATCCCACACTCACTTGCACAGCACATACATCCACCATCGGTTGCATGCTCAACACATTCCCAGCCATTCCATTTTTGCATTCCCTGCACAATCCCCACGGTTGCAACCTCTCACTCATTCACAACAATGCCTTGCATTGCTGTGATGTTCCACTCGCTCACAACAGAGTCTAAACACTGCTGTAATCTCCATACATTTACAGCAGTGCTAACTACTGTAACCTCTCACTCATTCACAGCGATGCCTTGCATTGCTATGATGTTCTACCCACTTACAACAGTGTTTAAACACTGTTGTAATCTTCTACATTCACAACAGTGCTTAACACTGTTGTAACCTTTTTACACCTCTACAGCAGTGTCAAGCATTGTCATAGCCTCGCGTATATCTGCAACGTTATTGCAAATGCAAATGTCATCATCCTCCATCGTTGCAACACTTGGAATTGCATCAAGTCCTGTCCCAGTCATACCAATGACTCCTGCACCTGCAGCAGTGCTTAGGCACTACTGTGGTTTCATTTTGATATCCATAGCAGTGTGTAAGCACTGTTGTGACTTCCCATATCTTCAGTACTTCATCTTTTCTCTCATGGCATCATACATATTCAGCTCATTTCCTTTCACTCTATTCTCATACCCCCAGCATATCGTTCACCCTTACATCATCTCTTCTCTTTTTTATATAACATAAGTGGATCATATAGGTTGTTCAACTATTATACATTTAGGCCTATCAAACCATTTATATGTCACCCTTTTCATGTGTGTAATATAAATTTTGTAAATCTTCTGTATCTCATACACCCTCTCTAGTTCATTTTACCATATCATATGGATTCTTTTTCATTAAGCATAGGATATGCCACATGTATCTTCCATTTAGTTTAAACGTTGCATTTTTTTAGGGTACATACTTTCGTCCCTAGTCTTGATATAGCATTTTCCAGTTCTTCTTCTATCTGTAGCATTTCCTTGATGCTAACCTTGTTTTGTAGGGACACCTGGAAATATTGATTCCCTCTCTTAGATTAAGACTTTATTATTTAAATTCCAATTTCAGAATTGTAATCGCTAGGCTATAATGAGAATTTACATTTCCTTGCACTAGGTTAGGATGTATGATCATGTAAACATCACGAATTGCCTGTTCCATATTAGTTTTCTCTTTTATTTCAAAATTTTACATAATGGAAACATGAATGGCACGTGCACCATTCTAATAAGAGGTGATTAAACCCTAAGTTGATGATTTGCATCAATGGCCATAGTTAAGGTGTGAACAAAACTTATGATTTTCATCTTTTATGGAAAAACATTGGATCCACACTGGATCTTTTTCAAAAATCATTATATTTTTTCTAAATATTTTCTTCATTTATCAGAATTTAACTTGAAATTAACTCAAAATATATATCAATGGCCATAGTCAGGATATATTGAGAGTTAATTTCATTTTAAACTCTATAAAGGCACCAAAATGTATTTTATTCTTCACTTGAATTTAAATATGATTACTATATAATACATTTTATGACCATAGTCAGAAATGTATTATATCTTCAATCTTATTTCAATTCATTTAAAAAATAAAATATGATTTTCAAATTCAATTTTCAAACATTCTTTTTAATTCATTTCATCATTTAGGATAGAATTATATCATTCTTTCAAATTATTTCAAATTTTCTTCAAAATCCAAGTGATTTTGAGATAATTCTTCAAATATCTTCTCCATTTTTCAAATCAATCTACAATTTATATTTATAGATTCAAATTTATCTTCCTATCCTCAATTCTATCCTATTTCAAAACTCAAAATTCAAATATTCCAATTTCAAAGTTCAATTTAACTCTGAAATTTCCAGTTCATCTCTGAATTCAAAATCCAATTTCCAAACTAGATCGTATTTCAGAGTTTAATTCAACTTTGAAATTCCAAATTCATTTCCATGTTTAGGATCCAATTTCAAAATTGATTCAAATCGAATTTCAAAGTTTAATTCAACTTTGAAATTCATCTTCTGATTTCAGGTTTTCTATTTCTTCATTTCAAATTCTCAAATCCCCAAATTCTTTATGAAAACTTTTGAGTTTTTGATCTTTAAATCACCTTGAAATTAAAGATCAAAGTTCTAAAAATTAGTACTAAATTCAAGTCCATCTTCAAATTCAATCAGGGTTTCTCAAATCCAAATCCATCTTCAAGTTCTATCTGAATTCCCAGATTCACCTTCTAATTTCATATTGGATTCCAGATTTCAAATCTCATTCCATCTTAGATTCTAGATTTCGGATCCAGCTCCATCTTGGGTTCTAGATTTCAAAATCCAAATTCCATCTTGGATTCCAAATTTTAAGTCCAAATCCATCTAGGATTCAGATTTTTGAATCCATCCCCATTTTCCAAATTGATTTCCAATTCCAGACTTAATTCCATTTTCAAATCTCATCTGGATTTCAAGATTCCAATTTCAATTTCTATTTTCCAAAACCACTTTTTCTCCAAATCTAAATTCAATTTCCAAATAAAAAAATTCCTATTTCAGTTTTTTAATTCAAAATTCAAAACCAAAGATCCTCTTTCAAAATCGATTCTTGAGAATCAAATTCAAATTCAAAGTCCATTTTGACATTGAAACTTCATTTTTACTTCAAAATTCTATCTCAACTTCAAATCCCCCTTTCTCTTCATTCTTTTCAATTCAAGATTTATTTTCCCAACTCTGATTATTTTAAGACTTAGAACTTCAAATCTCTTTTCAGATCTATCTCAAGTTCTAAGTTAGATTCAACTTTCAAAAACCATTTCTTCACTATATTCTCAAAATTATTAGGAAAATCACAAGATTTCTAAATCATTTTTCTCGAAAGCATACATTTCTGCATTTGCATTTACACAAGCATGATTCCTTGTGCATTTTAGACTTAGAATAAATTCTTAGATAATATTTAGGCAAAGCGAAAAGGCATAAATTCGATCCTTGGTTTGATTACCCCTGGTAAAGGCGCCAAAAACGGTCGAACCTCGTACCGATGAGCAAATCTCGTCTCCCTTTTCCCGCAAATATTTCAAAAATGGAGGCGAGTAATCTTTCAAAACATTTTCAAAATTAAGGTCAAGTGAGACCTTCGCAAAAGAGTTCCTCTCTCTTCTTTTCTTTTCTCTTCTCTCTTCTTTTTCTGTCTTTTATTTCTCCTTCAAAAAAGGAAAAATAGAGGATATAAAGGAAAAGAGAAGGAATACCGAAAGGAAAAAATTTGCGATGATCACAGAAGTGGCGACCAAGATCATCCATTTTCCAAGCTTTAGGGAACCCCCATTTTCATCCTTTTGCAAACCCCTCTCGGATTTGTTTATCCAAACTCCGAAGGTCCCATCATGGTTTTCTCATTTGAGGATTCTATATGGTCGCCCCTTTCAGGTTAAGGGTTAAGCCTGAACCTTGCTCCTCGAAGTATCGTCCCTTTCAGGTTAAGGGTTAAGCCTGAACCTCGCTCCACAAGGTGTCTTTCGTTCAGGTTTGGGTTAAACTTGAGTCTCGTTTCACCGAGGTTCCTCATTTTGACAAGGTAGTTCTCTCAGTCTCATCATGGTTTTTTTCGTCGTGGAATCCATGTTCTTCACATCCATCCAGGAAAGGATCATACTTAAGCTTCATCTCACGAGGTATTTTTCTCAAGAATGTCCCATCAAGGTCTTCGTGTATTCCTTTCCCATTTAGGTAAGGGTAGAACCTAAAATTCATCTTGATATATCTTCGTCCCATCTAGGTTAAGGGCTAAACCTAACTCATCCCAAAAGTTGATCTTGTCTCACCCATGAGACTTGATCAAAATTCTTATTTTTCACAATTCTAGGATCTTCACCCAAAGTCCCATCACGATTTCCTCATCTCTGTTATTTGGTCATATTATTTTCGAGGATTTCGTCTTCCCAAAGCCATTCAGGATAAGGATTTAAGCCTGAGAAACCATGTCTTTCAAGATAAATTCTTCCATACCCAGTTCAAATCTGCTGATTGGGGCATTTTTCAAAATTTGGAGTGTTTTCTTTGCCACTAAGCTCGACTTTCAACCGGCTTAGTAGCAAAGAGGGGCATCTGTGAACACCCTAAATTTTTCAAAATTTTGTAAATGTTCCCTTTCTGCCCCTAGCCTCCATTTTCTGAGTAAATTGAGTCATTCTCAATCTAAATTCTAGTCATTTCTCAGATTTACTGGAATCAAATCCATTTTATATATCTGACTCAATTTTGGATATGGATCCAGTGCCAAAATCCCAAATCTGAGCCTCGTTATCCAAGTTTTAAACCAAAATTACAAAAATACCAAAAATAGTTTCTGAATAGCTCAGACAATCCATTCGGCATCCAGTTAGATTCACAACTCTGTATTTCTTGATTTGAGGTTAAAAACTCGAATATTTCTTCAAAACTCGGATCTAAATCCGTTTTCTAAAGAAATCAAACCTGAATTCTCAGAAAACCCTTCTTTTGTAAATATTTTTCAAAAATCCAAAAAAATAGTTCTAAATCTCTTATTTTCCTCTAGTTTTAAAGTTTTTATGTCAAAAATACAAAAAAATCAGAAAATACAAAAAAAAGAACCAAAAAATAAAAAAATATAAAAAAGGAAATACAAAAAAATGGGTTTTAGAAAGCCCTTTTTTGAAAGTTTCTTTTTATTTTTAAAAATCCCTCTTTTGAGAAAACCCTTTTGAAAACAACCGCTATTTTGAAAATCTCAAAACCAAAAGGGACCAATTTCAAAGAAATCCTAACGGCCTTCTGTTATAAAACAGAACCGCAAGCCCCTTCAAAGAAATCCTCTCCATGTGCTCCTTCACGGATCCGCTTTTCACCCCCGCCCCTCCACTACGATTTTTTTTCTCCCTCTTTGATCCCTTCTCCTTCCTATTTGCCTTCTTCCCCTCTTACTCCTTCAATCTCTCTTTTCTTCAGAAGGACGAACACATCTGTGATTGAAGGTTGAAGGTACCTACAACTACAGGTAAGTAACCATCTTCCTCTCCTTTCTGATCCTCTGTAAATATTTTCTTTGTTTATATATATATATATATATATATATATATATATATATATATATATATATATATATATATATAGCATTTCTCTGTTCTGCCTTCGTTATTTTCCATTCTTTTTTTTTCATCATAAAGCACAAAGGATGGGAATCGACTACATATAGTAGGATTGATCCACCCTGTGCGACATTAATGGGATTTTACATTCCAACATCTTCTTTTCTTTATAGCCCTTTTTTTAAATTTCTTTGGTTGATTTATGTAATATGCTCAGCATTTTGTTCCTCATTCGCATCATTTTTTTTCTTTTCTTTTTGTTTTCCCGTAATTGGTTTCTTTCCTTTTCTACAATCTCATTTGATACAGCCCACCATCCGATGATTTTACCCCAATGTACATTGATTTTGAAGCGCATATCGATACACCCCTACATCCTGCAACATTGGTGCAGATTCAATCAAGCACAACACTGGATCATCCTTGTTTTGTATCTGCCATCTGTATACGCTGCATACCATATAGTGTTTGGTTTTACCCTACATCATAACATACTTGATTTTGTATCTTTGTCCATCGTTTCCACCGCACACTTCTCGTTCCCGATTCACCCCAATATCAAGCACAACATCAATATTCCATTGTCAATGAGAAGTTAATTAACTCTCACAAATGCCCTTCCAAATCGAAGTAAAAGAGGTTTTCAAAAGTTTGTTCACATTATCATTTGCCCATCTTGGGTTAATTTCAAAGGTGAACAACTGAATGATTGGTAGCCCAAAGCGACCCTCCTAACTTGTTTCCATCGGACATTGATCATGCATATATTCCAAGGTGAATTAACATTAAAATATGCATGATTTTATAAAAAAATGTTTTAAAAACCCAAGTTTATGCTAGTTTTCGTTAAATGAGCTAAAATGATTTCAAAACAGAAAATGTATGAAAAATAGCTTTATTTGAATATTTTAGTACATATTTTGATGTTTGATATTAACATAGTAGTTTTAGTTTTAGATTTTCAATAAAAATAATAATAAAAATAAAAATAATAAGTAGAATTAGGTTAGAGTAAACTCAATTTGTTTTGAGGTTTTTAGCAATTAAAATTTCTTTAAATAGTTTTTAGATTTTTGAAAAAAATAAAAACAAACCGGTTTACACGGTTTGCTTTCTTTGAAAAACTGAAAAAAAAACTGTAAACAAACCGGTGAACCGGTTTGCATTCGTTTTAAAAACCCACAAATGAAAATTTTTCATCTGTCTCTCACCATTTGGCGCCAAACCTTCTTTTTCCCTTCTGGTTTCTCTCTGCATTTTCCCTTTTCTGTCCGGATTTATCCTTTTCCTCTGTCTTTCTCTTCTCATTCTTTGTCTTCGTCCTCGATCTGGTGGCAGAGCTTCTTCAGTCGGCGGCAGCGCACGAGGTGGAGGCCATTCTTCCAATCCATCTCAAATCATGGTAAGTTTCTTCATCGTCTTCTTCTTCTTTCTTGCTGTAGCTATAGGATTAGTTTAAATGAGAAAAGAATCCACGAAAATTTTTTTAAGCATCGTCTGATTTTTTATGCCTCGTCTTCTTCTTCTTTTTCCTTTTTAATTGTTCCTGTTTCTTTCCTCTGATTTCATGAAAAAAAATGTAAATCGAGTTTGATTTCAACATTATCTCCTCATTCCCGGTCTTCTGCATCTTCATCGTCCAGTTCTATGTTTCTCTAATCTTGCAAGTTTATTTTGATTTCACATTTAGTATATGCATGTGTTGATTCTTATACATTTCAATTTTCATTTCTTAAATTCTGAAATTCTTGTTTTAGTCCCTCTGCATCATTCATCGCATCTGCATCTTCAGATTTTTTTTATTTCATCTAATTTCTATTTAGATCTAGAACTGGTATGTGTGCTAATTCTGTAATGTTTGTTTTCCTTAATTTTTTTCTGTTGTGTGTCTACTGTAGTCTACTTGATATCAACTTTTGTTATGCAAATCCTGTTTGTTCAATTTATATTTTCTTCATTGCTTTCATTTTAGTTGTTACTGTGAATTAATTTTTCTCTGTAATTTTTTTCCTGCTTTCATTACAACAATGTCTTGTTTGCTTTCATTTCAAGCATGAATTCCTGAATTCCTATTTTGTTTCAATTTCTTTTACTTTTCTGTTCATTTCTTTTATGTTTTGCTTAATTCCATATTGTTTTTAATTGTCTGTTTGTTGATCTTAAATTTCCTGCTTTTAACATTCATTTCATGTTTTTTCTCTCCTGTTTTTCAATTATGTCATCTTCCTGTTTTTCTATTACTTCATTTTTCTAGTTTTTGAAATCAATTTCCGATTATTTTAGTGGCTTTCTTGTTTTTAAATGTCTGCTGCCTCATTATGTGAATTTCTCGATTTCCTATTTGTTCATTCTTATATTTTCTTTTCCAGTTGTTGATTTCCGGTATAATCCTTAATGGCAATTCCTGTTTTGTATACATTCATATTTCAGTTTTTTTGTTTTTTTTTTCATTTCCTGTTTTTCAATACATTCATCTAGCTTAGTTGTCATATTCATTTTTTTGTTTTCTTACATTCTGATTTTCTGTTTTTCTTCATTTCAGTTTTTTTTTTACATTTTATTTTCTGTGTACAACTCAATTCCTGTTTTCATCATTTCAATTCTAGAATTTTTTTATTTCATTTTCCTGTTTTAAAACATTCATTTCCTATTTTTTTTTAATCCTTGATTTTCTGTTATCACTTCAATTCTTGTTTTTTTGTTGTTGTTATTGTGCATCTCTTGTTGTTTTTTGTTCATCATGTTCAATTTCGTGTGTTTTCTTGTTTGTTTCATCTTGTAATTGTTAGCTTAGTTGGTTAGTTACCTAAACTGTAGTTAATTAGTTAGATCTAATTAGAAGTCATTTTGCATCTAAACGTGTTATTAGATTTCTTTCATGATTTCATATTTTTAGCATTTAGTTAGTTCAAAATAGTTTTACTTCTATCTAGTGTACTGCTCGTGTTCATTTGATTTGTGCAGGATAGCACAGGAGTGGAGCTGAAGCACATACGTGACACAGAAGCACAAGAATAGAAGATTTTTGCTTTATTTTTAGAATTAGGAATTTAATTCTGGGTTTGTAAATATTGTTTTTTACGCCCTCTGCGAAGGGTATTCATTTGTTGTAATAGTTAGTTGTTTTTACCTTTCTTGAACATTTTACATTTTATAATTCGACAATAAAGAATAGTTTAGATTTGTGTGTTTGAATACGAAATATTCCCGTTCCCTGAGTTCGACCCAGTCTCATCCACTAGTGAGAACCGGTTTTTATTATTTGATGTCTGGTTTTCACATGTTTTACATTTAAAAATCTTTTCAAAATTACAATGATTTAAAAGAAGACAACAAATTTTTGGCGTTGTTGCCGGGGAACGGCGAAATACTAGTATTCACTTTATTGCCTAGTGTTTGTTTGCATTTAGGTTTAGAACCACGTATGTGCAAATCGTAGAGACAAGCTTACTTTTCTGCACAGCCTACCTACTAGGATCCCCTTAGAGGTGACTGTGTACGATTGGTACCGTACACATAGATTTCATATTTCTTTTTGCATAATCTCTGTTATGTGCAACTGCGTGGTGATTGTTTAGTTTTTGTTGTTTTTAGTCTACTCGTTGTGTGGTTTGCATGGTTTGACCGCTTAGTGCGTTAGTTAGGTAGAAAACCCAAAGTTAGGACGTGTGCTACACCGGTCTACTATGAGGTGTATGCAAGGGCAACGCTCACTTGACCCTGATCTTGCAGAACCAGTTCAGGACACCAAGTCCATCATTTGGAGAGCCCATAGAGCTGCAACCATGGCTGAAAATCAGCAGATTACTCGTCCTCTTAGGGAGTACTTCATGCCTAACACCTATACTCCCGCCTCCTGCATCACAAGACCTGATGTAAGAGCAAATCACTTTGAGATTAAGGCCAGTGTAATCCAAATGCTACCCTCATTTTATGGCCTTAGCAATGAAGACCCATATCGTCATCTCGACGAATTCTTAGAGATTTGCTCGACAGTGCGAATCAACAACTTTGGAGATGATGCTATGAGGTTGACCATGTTTCCCTTCTCTCTGAAGGGTAAAGCCAAACACTGACTGAAGGCGTTAGACACTGTTCGAATTACCACATGGGAACATATGCAAAGAGAATTTTTTAAAAAATATTTCCCAATCGGTAAGACGAACCAGTATCGAAAGGCCATCACCAACTTTTCGCAAATAGAGGGGGAAATGTTCCACGAGACTTGGGAGAGGATGAAGGATCTTCTCCGCAAGTGTCCCCACCACCAGGTGCCTCGCTGGCAACTGGTGCAATATTTCTATGACGGTCTTACTGAGAAGAATCGTCAAATGGTTGATTCCGCGTGTGGGGGCACTTTCATGCTCAAAAGTGAGGATGAAGCGTGGTTGCTCTTTGAGACATTGAGCGAGAATTTGATGCATCATGCGACAGCTTCACGGTTTGATAGAGCTGCACCTGCACAGGATAGCACTAAGAAGGCAGGCATTTTTGAGATAGGGATGAACCTTGAGTTGAGCAACAAGGTAGACCAACTGTCCCAAAAATTAGATCAGTTTTTGTTGGGTCCCTCTCCTGCCATGCAGGTGTGCGCGTTGTGTGCGAGTCCTGCACACCATGTCCTTCAGTGTCCAGTTGCGCCACAGTACCCTGAGTTTGTCCAAGAGCAAGCTCAGATGGCTCAAAACTTCGCTAGGCCCGCACCCAATCCATTTGCCAACACTTATAACCCGAGCTGGCGAAACCATCCCAATTTCTCATGGCGTAACCCACAAACCAAATCCCCTAACCCTTCCTAGAGTCAACCCAGGCAAGGCGGTTATGCACCTGGATTTCAGAGATCCAGTTATCCTCCAGCCCAACCTGCTTATACTCAACCCCATTTTCAGGAGCCTTCACCTAGTCAGTCCTTTGAGGATAAGATTTTGCAAGCTTTGAGCTCACATACCCAGTCTATTGCAAAATTAGAAACTCAAATGGGGCAGCTCGCTGAGGCACTTAGCAGGAGAAGTGAGGGGACATTACCTAGCCAGCCTATAGTTAACCCTAGGGGTAAAGAACCTCTGTAGAGTCTGCATATGACAGATACACATCAAGAGCAGGCTCAAGCAGTAGTGAACCTTAGAAGTGGGAAGTAGTACCATTCGAGGGAGGCTGCAGAAGAAAGAGAGAAGATAAGTGAGAAGCAGTCTATCCCTAATGTTTTACCTCAGGAAAGTGAGAGGGTTCTTCCATTTGAGCCTTCCACAACCCATATTCCCAAAGCCCCCTTTCCTGAGACGTTAGAAAGACCGAGAGCACTAGGTACGTCGGGAGTGAACATGCAGGAAATGCTTGAGATATTCAAGCACGTTCAGATAAACCTTCCCTTACTAGATGTCATCCAGCAAGTCCCTGCATATGCAAAGTTCCTCAAAGAGCTTTATACGCAGAAAAGAAAGTTGAGGTCCCATGCACATAAGAAGATATATTTGACTTAGCAGGTGAGTGTTGTATTGCAACACCAAACCCCACCTAAGCTCAAGGACCCAAAAACCCCTATAATCTCATGTGTCATAGGAAACATCACTGTTGAGCGTGCTTTGCTCGACCTTGGGGCAAATGTTAACATTTTGCCGGGTTTCTTCTATGACAAATTTGGATTAAAAGAGATGAAACCTACACCTATGACTCTTCAGCTCGCGGATAGATCGATTAAGGTCCCGAGAGGGATACTTGAAGATGTTTTAGTCAAGGTGGAGGATTGTTATTTCCCTGTCGACTTCGTGATATTAGATATGGAGGGAGTTGATAGCATCAGGCAGACCCCCATTATTCTTGGTCGCCCTTTCCTAGATACTGCCAATGTGTGCATTAATTGCCGCACTGGTGAGATGGATGTTTCATTCGAAAATAGGAAAATGAGGCTGAATATTTTTTGTACAGCGATTGGGTCTAACACTGAGGAAGCTTCTTTCGAGGTTGATATCATTCATGATCTTATAGAAGCTGAGCATGCTTGGTTGTTGAGTGATCCACCTCAAGAGGAGGAGGATGAATCACTCAAAGAGGATCGCCTTGATATGATAGATAGTGAGGCAGGTAATGTGAGTTGGACTTGGCATTTCGAACCACTTACAAGGTTAGCTGAGAAGCCCGCAAAACCATCGATAGAGAGTCCCCCAGAGTTGGAGTTGAAGCCTTTACCAGCTTCACTCAAATATGTTTTTCTAGGAAAAGAACAGATTCTCTCAGTCATCATTTCTGCAGACCTGACATATTCACAAGAGCATCAGTTGTTACAGGTCTTACATGAGAACAAGGAGGCTATTGGATGGTCTGTTGCAAATTTGAAGGGGATTGACCCCTCCTTTTGTATGCATCAGATCATTATGGATGAGGGAGCTAAACCTTCAAGAGAAGCGCAAAGGAGACTAAATCCTCACATGAAAGAAGTGGTGAAAAAAGTAGTTAAATGGTTAGACGCTGGGATCATTTATCCCATCTCAGACAGTCAGTGGGTGAGTCCTACCCAGGTTGTTCCCAAAAAGTCTGGGCTCATTGTGGAGAAGAATGAGAAAGGAGAGAGCGTTCTCATGAGGACTACTACGGAATGGCGAGTATGTATTGACTAAAGGAAGTTGAACAACGCAACTAGGAAGGATCATTTTCCGTTACCGTTCATCGACCAGATTTTAAAAAGACTCGCACGCCAGCAATATTATTGCTTTTTAGATGGATATTTAGGATATAACCAGGTGGCCGTTCATCCCGAGGATCAGGAAAAGGCGACATTTACCTGTCCTTATGGTACATTTGCATATAGGAGGATGCCATTTGGGCTTTGTAATGCCCCGACTACATTTTAGAGATGTATGATGGCGATTTTCTCTGATATGATGGATGACGTTCTTGGGATTTTCATGGATGATTTCTCGGTTTATGGCTCTTCATTTGACGATTGTCTCTAAAAGTTATCTCGTGTTCTTCAGCATTGTAGGGAGACAAATCTAGTGCTTAATTGGGAAAAGAGTCATTTCATGGTACAACAAGGGATTGTTCTTGGACATATTGTGTCCGAGAAAGGTATTGAGGTCGATAAGGCCAAAGTGGAGACCATTGCCAGATTAGCTCCACCGACCTCTGTGAGGCAAGTGCGTTCATTTTGAGGGCATGCAGGTTTCTATAGACGGTTCATTAAGGATTTTAGTCAGATTTCTAGACCGTTGTGTAACCTATTGTCGAAAGACCAGCCGTTTGTGTTTGATGATGCCTGTCTGAAGGCATTCTTAGCCCTAAAGGAAGCTCTGACCACTGCTCCTATTCTCAGATCTCTTGAGTGGTTAGTGTCGTTTGAGATTATGTGTGACGCTTTAGATTATGCGGTTGGAGCAATTTTAGGTCAGAAGATTGAGAAACGATCTCATGTTATTCATTATGCTAGTAGGACTCTTTCTGACACACAAATGCATTATACCACCACTGAGAAGGAGTTGCTAGCCGTTGTGTTTGCGTTTGAGAAGTTTCGATTATATTTGTTAGGCTCCAAAGTTATCATTTACTCAGATCATGCTGCATTGAGATATTTGATGAGTAAAAAGGATGCAAAACCGCGTCTCATTCGTTGGATTCTTCTGTTACAAGAATTTGATCTCGAGATTCGAGATAAGAGAGGATGTGAAAACCTTGTAGCAGATCATCTGTCTAGACTGACTATAGATTCATCTATTGATCAAGGACAGATTGTTGATTCTTTTCCAGATGAGCAGCTATTTCATGTCAAGCGCTACCCTGGTTCGCGGATATCATAAACTTTCTGGTTACTAGAGAGTATCCTGCGCATTGGAACCAGAATGAGAGAGATAGATTTTTTGCGCAAGTGAAGCATTATTTTTGGGACGAACCAGAATTTTTTAGATCATGCCCAAATCAGATGATTCGGAGATGTGTGCCCGAAGAAGAGTATCATTCCATTTTATCTTTTTGTCATTCTTTAGCTTGTGGAGGTCATTTTTCTAGTCGGAAGACCGCCACAAAGGTCCTTCAGTCTGGATTTTGGTGGCCCACACTTCATAGAGATGCTCACAAATTCTGTAGGAAGTGTTTGCGATGTCAGCAAACAGGTCGCATTACCAAGCGCAACATGATGCCTCTTTTACCTATTCTGATTATGGAGATTTTTGATGTTTGGGGCATTGATTTCATGGGTCATTTTTCGCCGTCGTTTGGATTTACATATATTTTAGTGGTGGTCAATTATGTTTCAAAATGGGTCGAGGTTGTGGCCAGCCGGACCAATGATCATAAAGAGGTGCTTTGATTTATCAAGCACAACATTTTTAGTCGGTTCGGAGTTCCTAGAGCGATCATCAGTGATGGTGGTACGCACTTTCGTAATGTGCAAGTAGCTTCCTTACTTAGGAAATATTCTGTGCATCATCGGATTGCTACACCTTACCACCTACAGACCAGTGGCCAAGTTGAGGTCTCTAACAGGGAGATCAAGAAGATTCTTGAAAAGACAGTCAGACCAGACCGCAAGGATTGGTCTCAGCGCCTTGATGACGCCCTGTGGGCTTATAGGACTGCTTTCAAGACCCCGATTGGTATGTCACCATTTCGATTAGTTTTCGGGAAACCTTGCCATCTTCTTGTTGAGTTAGAGCATAGAGCATATTGGGCTATTAAAAAATTCAATTTCAATATGACCCAAGCTGGAGCAGAGAGAAAACTACAGTTGAGTGAGATAGAGGAATTGCGTAATGAGACCTATGAGAGTGCAAAGATTTACAAGGCTCGAACTAAGCATTTTCATGATCGATATATTGTTAGGAAGCAGTTTGATCCTGGTCAAAAGGTATGGCTTTATCATTCACGTCTTCATCTTTTTTCAAGCAAGTTGAAGTCAAGATGGAATGGTCCATTTGTTGTGCATAGGGTGTTTCCACATGGAGCGATAGATCTTTTTGACCCTCGCACGGGTGCCATTTTTAAAGTAAATGGACAACAACTGAAGCCTTATATCTCAGATACTGTGGTAGGACAAGACATTGAGGATGTTGATCTTTTAGAAGTACAGGGCTCACACATGTTTGTATATATTTTAAGATTTTGTAAATATTCATAGAAAAGCATTTTTTTTAGTTTTGCTTTCATATAGTTCATGTGCATAATGCATAAATCATGTTCAGCGTAGGCATACTTTCACATTTTAGATTTCATTGAGTTTACTTTCTTTCCCTCATTGATTTCATCTCATGTGCATTCACTTAGTTCATATAAGCATGGGGGAGTGCCATTGGGACAGTGTCATAAAAGCATGGGGGAGGGTGTAGTAGCTCACTAGAATATTTTTGTCTACGTTTTTGCATATGTTTACACATCTCTCATGAAAAGTAGGTTTTTAAAGAAAGAGTTTGAACTTATATGAATGTTATTTCAAATCTGATGTTTTTAGAGGATTTTTAAGCCCTATGAAAAATTTTTCTGACATGGATCTGAAAATTATGGTTGTTTATGTGGATTTTGAAGAAATAATGATAAATACATGTTAGAATTTATTTTGAATCATAAATATGAATATGCATAGTTCTATTTTTGAAAAACTAAGCAAATGAACAAAAGCGTAAAAATGAGCTCAAAAAGTGAAAAAGAAGCATGCGTTAGGTTATTTGGATAATTCCGCAATCCTTAGTAGATGGGACTTAGATGTAAGTTGAAACTTTTGGATTCCATTTTGAAAAGGAGAGTGGAAAACTTCGTGATCCTAAGTAGCTGAGAACAGACACAAGTTGAAATGTTTGACTCTCACGTTGCAAAGGTGAATGAAGGAAGTCACTTTTATGTCTTAGTTGATATCTTTTGGTATGCATTGAAAAAGTATAGAAGATATTGGCATTGCACAAGGCATAAAAACAGACCACACGCAAGCTATAAGAGAAGAATGAATGCGAAAAAAAGAAAAAAAAAGTGTGAAAAATGAAGAAAAGAGCTGAAAAAGAAAAAGTTCAGTGCTTAGAAGTGTGATTGAGAAAACCTGTGCATAAAACATATGAGTGAGGATAAGTAAATAATAATATGTTTTTATTGGATTTTCTAAGAATAAAACATAAATAATTGTGATATTTAGAAAAGTGAAAGAAATTCTTTTTCTGTGGTGGTATATAAAAGACTCTAATTATGTTTTGATTTTTTTTGTAACACGAAATATTTGTGAAAACAAAGTCTTTGATTATCTACTACTTATGAGGATGTGTAATATTTTGCATACATGACAGCGATGTTTGTGGGTAGCATCACTGCAAACTATCACGAGACCTTACTCGTCCACTAGGGTAACCCAGGGGTTGAAAGGGCTTGTTGCATGAGCTAAATGCAACCGTGATTCCTACGAAAGTGAGTTAGGTGATAGTTTGATTTCTTGCATTTTTCTAGTTTGCTCGAGGACTAGCAAAACATAAGCATGGGGTATTTGATCATGCATATATTTCAAGGTGAATTAACATTAAAATATGCATGATTTTATGAAAAAATGTTTTAAAAACCCAAGTTTATGCTAGTTTTCGTTAAATGAGCTAAAATGATTTCAAAACAGAAAATGTATGAAAAATAGCTTTATTTGTATATTTTAGTACATATTTTGATGTTTGATATTAACATAGTAGTTTTAGTTTTAGATTTTCAATAAAAATAATAATAAAAATAAAAATAATAAGTAGAATTAGGTTAGAGTAAACTCAATTTGTTTTGAGGTTTTTAGCAATTAAAATTTCTTTAAATAGTTTTTAGATTTTTGAAAAAAATAAAAACAAACCGGTTTACACGGTTTTCTTTCTTTGAAAAACTGAAAAAAAAACTGAAAACAAACCGGTGAACCGGTTTGCATTCGTTTTAAAAACCCACAAATGAAAATTTTTCATCTGTCTCTCACCATTTGGCGCCAAACCTTCTTTTTCCCTTCTGGTTTCTCTCTGCATTTTCCCTTTTCTGTCTGGATTTATCCTTTCCCTCTCTTTTCCTCTGTCTTTCTCTTCTCATTCTTTGTCTTCGTCCTCGATCCGGTGGCAGAGCTTCTTCAGTCGGCGGCAGCGCACGAGGTGGAGGCCATTCTTCCAATCCATCTCAAATCATGGTAAGTTTCTTCATCGTCTTCTTCTTCTTTCTTGCTGTAGCTATAGGATTAGTTTAAATGAGAAAAGAATCCACGAAAATTTTTTTAAGCATCGTCTGATTTTTTATGCCTCGTCTTCTTCTTCTTTTTCCTTTTTAATTGTTCCTGTTTCTTTCCTCTGAATTCATGAAAAAAAATGTAAATCGAGTTTGATTTCAACATTATCTCCTCATTCCCGGTCTTCTGCATCTTCATCGTCCAGTTCTATGTTTCTCTAATCTTGCAAGTTTATTTTGATTTCACATTTAGTATATGCGTGTGTTGATTCTTATACATTTCAATTTTCATTTCTTAAATTCTGAAATTCTTGTTTTAGTCCCTCTGCATCATTCATCGCATCTGCATCTTCAGATTTTTTTTATTTCATCTAATTTCTATTTAGATCTAGAACTGGTATGTGTGCTAATTCTGTAATGTTTGTTTTCCTTAATTTTTTTCTGTTGTGTGTCTGCTGTAGTCTACTTGATATCAACTTTTGTTATGCAAATCCTGTTTGTTCAATTTACATTTTCTTTATTGCTTTCATTTTAGTTGTTACTGTGAATTAATTTTTCTCTGCAATTTTTTTCCTGCTTTCATTACAGCAATGTCTTGTTTGCTTTCATTTCAAGCATGAATTCCTGAATTCCTATTTCGTTTCAATTTCTTTTACTTTCCTGTTCATTTCTTTTATGTTTTGCTTAATTCCATATTATTTTTAATTGTCTGTTTGTTGATCTTAATTTTTCTGCTTTTAACATTCATTTCATGTTTTTTTTCTCCTGTTTTTCAATTCTGTCATCTTCCTGTTTTTCTATTACTTCATTTTTCTAGTTTTTGAAATCAATTTCCGATTATTTTAGTGGCTTTCTTGTTTTTAGATGTCTGCTGCCTCATTATGTGAATTTCTCGATTTCCTATTTGTTCATTCTTATATTTTTTTTTCAGTTGTTGATTTTCGGTATAATCCTTCATGGCAATTCCTGTTTTGTATACATTCATATTTCAGTTTTCCTGTTTTTTTTTTTCATTTCCTGTTTTTCAATACATTCATCTAGCTTAGTTGTCATATTCAATTTCTTGTTTTCTTACATTCTGATTTTCTGTTTTTCTTCATTTCAGTTTTTTTTTTACATTTTATTTCCTGTGTACAACTCAATTCATGTTTTCATCATTTCAATTCTAGATTTTTTTTTATTTCATTTTCCTGTTTTAAAACATTCATTTCCTTTTTTTTTTAATCCTTGATTTTATGTTATCACTTCAATTCTTGTTTTTTTTTTTTGTTGTTATTGTGCATCTCTTGTTGTTTTCTGTTCATCATGTTCGATTTCCTGTGTTTTCTTGTTTGTTTCATCTTGTAATTGTTAGCTTAGTTGGTTAGTTACCTAAACTGTAGTTAATTAGTTAGATCTAATTAGAAATCTTTTTGCATCTAAACGTGTTATTAGATTTCTTTCATGATTTTATATTTTTAGCATTTAGTTAGTTCAAAATAGTTTTACTTCTATCTAGTGTACTGCTCGTGTTCATTTGATTTGTGCAGGATAGCACATGAGTGGAGCTGAAGCGCATACGTGACACAAAAGCACAAGAATAGAAGATTTTTGCTTTATTTTTAGAATTAGGAATTTAATTCTGGGTTTGTAAATATTGTTTTTTACGCCCTCTGCGAAGGGTATTCATTTGTTGTAATAGTTACTTGTTTTTACCTTTCTTGAACATTTTACATTTTATAATTTGGCAATAAAGAATAGTTTAGATTTGTGTGTTTGAATACGAAATATTCTTGTTTCCTGAGTTCGACCTGGTCTCATCCACTAGTGAGAACCGGTTTTTATTATTTGATGTCTGGTTTTCACATGTTTTACAAATAAAAATCTTTTCAAAATTACAATGATTTAAAAGAAGACATCAGACATGCCTAATAAAGTGGTGAAAGATAAGATACACAGATCTGGTCTGGTGAGGTCATCAAAGTTATGATCCATATATGTCATCTGGGGTCTGTTAGGCAGTTGAAGGCACCACAATCAGTGGTGACGGCAAATCTGAACATCCAATGTATTGAATCTTTGTTGCAAATGTCAGCTGATGGTTGCTGATAAAGCCATTTTCGCAGAGACTGGTCCGCTATAGGAACTAGGTGGTAACACTTGGTGGTTTGATTGATTTCTTGCTTAGCACATTACCTTGTTCTTTTATTTCCTGACAGCCTTCATGTATCTTATACGCCCAAGGATGGCATATCATTTTTCTGAGTGTGTGGAGATACATGCATACTTGACATATGACAAATTTATCACTCTCAAAGGAGATGAGCTGAAAAAGTTACCTGCTCCTGAGGTTGCTTTGAAATACTATACGGAAGAGGACCTGTACTTGTTTGATGAATTTCAAACGTCTCATACTAGGAGGCTAAAAATTGGTAATGTTACATTGTCAATTTCAATACTCTATTGTTTAACTTGCAAAAGACAAGCACCTATTTATTGTGTATTCAGTTTCATTCTGTGTAAGTACCAAACCTCCCATTGTTGAAAATTTTCTCATGGTGCATGTGAAATGGATGCACAGTTGATGGAGGCACTAGTATTGTAGCATTAATTGGGATTCTTTCTTGTTTGATAGATGTGGAACAAGCATTCTCAGGTTATATTCACAATTTCTTGAAAGACCACAATGTGTTCCTGGTTATATATTCTGCTAATTTTGTTTTGGAAATTTGGAGTGGAGATTGCGATTCCATTTCATATGCTAGTTTAGGGTGTGTATATTGTGAAACTTCTTGTCTTCTCAGTAGTGATATGATAATCACTGAAATTATATCTTTGAATGGCTTTTTTTTTTAAGTTAGAAGACTAAAAATATTCAAGCAGAGAATTGCATGTTTTTTTTTTTTTAAACATGTAGACTTTAGTCAGGGAACCTCTATTTTCTTAGTCTATGCATGACCTTTAAAGCTAGAGTCTGAATGTTCTATATTTAATAAGCATTAGTTGTGATATTAGCTTACCAATGATGAAAACGGAAAAGTCTTTATCTTTTCCTATGCATGTTCTCTAAGCAATCGGCTTTGAAGGTTTACAAGAGTGTGGATGGAAATCTCTCTCTCTCTCATCCTCCTCCCCTCACACCACAGCTTGCATTCCATCTGCTGTTGGGGTTATGCAACATCCCGTTTCCAGCACTTCCTTTGTGCACAGCCCAAACAATACATATCCGCCTCAACTTTACCTGCTACAGTCCCATTTGTGGCAGTAGTTCACAGGAATCCACTCTTCCATTTGCCACAATATAATAGCACCTTTATTTGCACCAATGTAACAGCTTCCCCACCACCTTGCATATTCACTCATTGTTATTCCACTGCAGTCCAGCCACACGTATGTTTCTGCACCCGCTACACAGCAGCACAACACATTATCCCCTTGTGACTCCCTCCATTTGCATCAAACACCTCACTGTTATCTTTCACTTACCTTCATTTTCCATCACTTATAGTCCAGCCACCTTCATAGTATCCTTCTAATCTACCTTTCACGGCAACACTGCTACTTGCCCTCCTTACTGTCCAAACATGTTGCCCATTGCCACTTCACTACCAGCGCATGTAATGACTTCTACAGCAGTTGTGCCTGTGCACATTCCTTACACAACACACAATATTCATCCTTTGCACGTTCACACCCTACCATTCTCCTGAATTTACAGCAGCATCTTGCTGCAATTCACTTTACCTTGCTCCCTGCAGTCATTGCACAACACCAGCATTCTTGCATCATCCCCTCATCTTGCATCCATTTTCTACCTGTGTTGTCCAGCATTGCAAAATATCGCTCAACAACCTACCCATCATCTGTTGTAGGTTCTTAATACTTTCCTCTGCTCCCAACCTCATCACATTTATGTGTCTTATACACTTTCTCTTCATTATTGTCATCTCCTCTGCAATCTCTCTAAAAACCAGTTCATGCATTCTTAACCGGCAGTCAATTGCCCTCATAGCAATCCTCAAAACTGTTGTAGTTCCTTAGGCATACATAAAATATTTTCCATTGAGCATATGTATTCGTTTCCTACAGGCATTTTATCAAATTCATAAACCTTTCTCATTGGGTATAAACATCATCATAAAACCCGCTTTCTCATTGGCCTAGTATGTCTCTTAGTACCCATTCCATCATTCAATATAATGTTTCTTTGCATATGCATCTTATCACACACATTTTCTATGTTTTCCCAACACATCCTCACCAACTTAGATATTTCCATTACAAGTTAGATACAATCATGTGCATTTGCCTTTAGGTATATATATATCCCACTTTTCCATGTATATGCACATTCTCACATACAGTTTTAATATAGACCTTCTCATATATATGCCAAGCTTCATGTAAAGTTCTTCATTCCCTTATATACCTTTTGCATCTTGCTTTATGCTAACCTTGTTTTGCAAGGATATATGAAACAAGTTGATTCCCTCTTTTAGTTTGGAATTTTATCATTTTAATTTCAATGTTGTAATAGTTAGATATCAATGAGAATATTTACTTTCAGTCTTAGATTAGAATGGATGAGCATGAAAATATCATAAATTATCTATTTCATGTCAATTTTTTCTTTTGTTTCAAAAACTCACGAATAGGAACACGAATGGCACGTGCACCATTCTAATAAGAGGTAATTAATCCTAAGCAAATGACTCACATTGATGATCATAGTCAAAATGTGGACAATGCTTAGGATTTTTATCTTTTATGGAATAACATTAGATCCACACTGGATCTCTTTTTCAAAAATCATCATATTTTCTAAATTCTTCCTCCTTTATTAGAGTTACTTAAAATTAACTCAAAATATATATCAATGGCCATAGTCAGGATATATTGAGAGTTAATTTCATTTCAAACTCTATAAATGGACCAAAATGTGTCTTATTCTTCACTTGAATTTAAATATGATTATTATATAATACATTTTATGACCATAGTAAAAAATGTATTATATCTTTAATCTTATTTCAATTCACTTAAAGAATGAAACATGCTTTTCAAAAACCCAATTTCAAAATTCTTTTAATTCATTCATCATTTAGGATAGAATTACATCATATTTTCGAAATTCTTTTCAAAATCCAAGTAATCTTGAGATATATTTTCAAATATCTTCTTCATTTCTCAAATCAATTCTTACCTATAGATTCAAAATTCATCTTTCTATTTCTCAAATTCTATCTCATTCTTTTAATTCAAACTTCACTTTCAAAGTCCAATTTGACTTTGAAATTTCAGACTCACTTTTATATTCAAAATTTAATTTCCAATTCAAATCAAATTTCAAAGTTCAATTTAACTTTGAAATTCCCAGATTCATCTTCTAATTTTTAAATCCAAGTTTAACATCAAATTTATTCTTTATTTTTCAAAATCTCCAAAAGTTCCAGCTAAAGTTTGAGTCTTGATTCTCAATTCAAAATCAAGATTTTGAGATTGATTCTGAATCTCAAAAATCTGATTTTCCCTAAAGTTTAAAGCCTACCCTTGAATTCAAATCCAGATTTCCAAAATCCAAATCCATCTTCAAAGTCCCATTTGGATTTTCAAAATCCAATTCCACCTTGGGTTCTAGATTTAGAAACTAATTTCCATCTTGGGTTCTAGATTTAGAACCTAATTTCCATCTTGGATTCCAAACTTCGATCCAATTCCATTTAGGATTCCAGACTTCGGATCCAATTCTATTTTAGGTTCTAGATTTCAAATTTAATTCTGTCTTGGATTCCAGACTTCAGATCCAATTCCAAATTCAAATCCATCCTGAAATCCAGATTCCGAATCCAATTCTGTTTTCAAGTTTCTCCTAGACCCAAGATCCATTCTAATTTTAGACTTTAAATCCGGAATTCAATTCCTTTTCAAAATCCTATCTCAAATTCGAATTCTAGATTCAAAATCAAATTCAAAGTTCATTCTGACTTTAAAAATTCATTTTTACTTCAAAAATTCTATTTTAATTTCAAATCTCCCATTTTCTTCATTTCTTCAAATTCAAGATTTATTTTCAAGTCTCTGATTACTCCAAGACTTGAAATTTCAAGTCTCTTCTTCTAGATCTATTTCAAATTTTGAGTTGGATTCAAAATCTGACTTTTTCAAACCAATTTCAAACCTTTTGATCATTTCTTCACTCCATTATCAAATTCATTTCATAATCACTTGGAAAATCTCAAAATTTCTGAACTATTTTCTCTAAAGCATATATTTTTGCATTTGCATTATACAAGCATGATTCTTTGTACATATTTTAGACTTATAATAAATTCTTAGATAATATTTTAGCAAAGCAAAAGGGCATAAATTCGATCCTTGGTTCGATTACCCTTGGTAAAGGCGCCAGGAACGGTCGAACCTCGTACCGATGAGCAAATCCCGTCCCTCCATTTTCTCACAAATTTTCAAAACGGAGGCGAGTAATTTTCAAACATTTTCAAAATTAAAGTCAAGTGAGACCTTTGCAAAAGAGTTCCTCTCTTCTTTATTTTCTTTTCTCTCTTCTTTTCTATCTTTTATTTCCCTTCAAAAAGGGAGTAAAGGTTGGAAAGGCAAAGAGAAGGAAGAGAAATAATAAGAGAAAATTTTTTACAATGATCACATGTTTACACTGTGATAAATTTGCAGGGTCAAGTATGAAAGTGTTTAGGCTTCAAAAGTATCACAGATGCAGGTTTGGAAAATCTGTAGGGCTTAAATAAATTTAGAGAGAATTGGAATCTCGAATCATGTATCTGTATATACCGTTGCATGATTGCTTCATTTCTTGGATATATATCACTCGCTGTCATCACTGCACACCCACCTTCACTAGCATTTCTATATCAGCATATTGCACCACTTCCTTACTACTTACCTGCTGCATTGTTACAACAACATCCATCTTCACCTGATTACCAGCACAATCTTCATTTGCAGCATCCCTACTCACTGCATACATTCATTGTATAATATCTCTGGACTTTCTTCATTACTGTCACATTTATATGTATCTCTGCATTAACATCCACCTGTGTTCAACACTTTCACCACCTCCATAAAACACTCACCCATTATCTACTTAATCTGCCACACACTTATATTTCTTGCAAAATGCACTATTCATCACTTGTTACATTCACATTCACATCTTCCCCTACCAGTACCATGCCACCTTAGCACCCTCATCTCCATTATATGCTCTCACTAGCTACACAGCAGTATTTTACTGCTTTCGCCTCACTTTCCCCTGTCACCTGTCATCACACTTTCATAGCCCCTTTGCCATATCCTTACAAACACAGCATCCCATCCATTGCAATGACTTCCCTTTGGGTTTTCAGTTACTCAGTTTCATCACAGCAAGTGCATTGCCTTCATATGTGAATATCCCATCCCTAAGTCACGTTGATAGTGAAGAATAAAACGCATCATTTGAAACCAGAGTCACGACAAAAAATATGGTTTTCAATCCCTGGGTATTGAAAGGTCCTCTTGATGCAACGGATATTGATTATCTGCAATTTTCCAGAAGAAATGGAAGGATCAATTGAACCAGCAGATGCTATTTAGTGTTGTGAATTCAAAAGAATAGATGAAAATTTTCACATATCAAACTTTTGAATTTGATATTGAACCAAGGATTGCATCAGCTATACATATCGTGGTATCACCATCCTTCAAATAATTAGAATTGTTGTGATTCAGGTGGTTCTCCACATTTTTTTATCATTACCAATATGTTCTTTGAAAACTCTATTGCATATTCCTCTGATCATCAATGACTAGCCATGATGGTCCTGTCCAACCACCATCCTTCAACTGATAGAACAAGTGTGACTCAGTTGGTCCTTTATATTTCCAGTCATAGTCATATATTCCATTTTCACAGCCGCACAACCTTCCACTCCATCTACACACAGTACATACATGTACTTAGCTCCAATACACCCCTCACTTACACAGTTTATTACGCCACAACATTTTTTGTTTTCTGCATAATGCTTCATTTCTTCACAACACCAATAGCCGCCTGCTATAGTCTCCATCCCAGCACCCACAACACACTTGATGCAATTACACCAATAGCACATACCTCATTCATAGCATGCTTCAACCTTCAGTCTTCATTACAGCACAACTCCCCGCACCCATACCTTGCTGCCTTATGCGCACCATCACCAGCACATACTCCACCTTCATTCCACTTTCACATCTCTCAAACACTTGCTATTCTTGTGCACTCACTTCATCCCATTCTCTATATCCACAACCATCTAATTACCTTCCCCTATAGCTTCTCACAAAACTTATAGCAATGCCAAAGCATTGTTGTAATGCTTTATCACAGCAGTGCCAAGGCACTAATGTGGCTTCTCATTCAAACATTCACAGCAATGCAGGGCACTGCTATAGTGCTTTCAACCACACCTTGCTGCTCCTGTGTACCAACCCTCACCCTGTTATAAATTTTTCACAATAGCTCACAGCTGCTGTATTTCACACTTCCAACAACCCAAATGTTGCCCATTCTAGCTGCAGTACGGCCACCCTCTGTGGCCGGTGTCCCCTCCAACTCTATGTTGAACACCTCGTAGTCCAGTCCATATTCATGTTCTGCTACTACTGTGCCTACAGCAGGTTCACACCTTCATCCCACGACATACCATAACACCATAACATTCACTCTTGCAACTACTTGTATATTCCAGCTTCATTCCCATCATCAGCCATTCCCTGCACATACCACCTGCTAAATGCACTGTTCACTACTTACCCACAGCAACACCTATATGTTGTATATTATTGCAACCTCTTCAATGTATCCCACCATTACATGTGACTTTCTTTCCAAACATATTTTACACATGCATATCATATGCATTTTTCTCATTTCACCTAGATATAGGTCCCATCTATATATCCTTCATCCAACATAGGGATCATCTCTACCTTAAATATACATGTTCCCATTTACCCCTTAGACATACACATGCATGTTATTTTTCCAATATGATATTCCTTCTCTATATTACTTGTTCTAACTTGAAATTTTGCATGAGTTAAGTAGAAAATTGGTTTTTCCTTGTTAGTTTAGGAATTTAAATTTTAATTCAAGTCAAAATTTGTAATAGCTAGATGACAATGAGAATTCTTTACTTTCTAGCTTATAATAGAATGTATGAGCATGTAGATGTCACAAATTACTTATTTCATATCATTTTTGCTTTTATTTGAAAAAATCACAATGGTGAAACACAGATGGCACATGCACCATTCTAATAAGAGGTTATTAATTCTAAGTAAATAATTCACATTTATGGCCATAGTCAAAATGTGAACAATACTTAGGATTTTTATCTTTTATGGAATAACATTGGATCCACACTTGGGTCTCTTTTGAAAATCATCATATTTTCTGAAATTTTCTTCCTTTATCAGAATTTGACTTGTAAATTAACTTAAAATATATTCATGGCCACTGTCAGGATATATGAAGGTTTTAAATCCTATAAAGGCACCAAAAATATATTTTAGTTTTTATCAGAATTATAATACATATTATATTATAATACATTTGTGACCATAGTTATGAATGTATTATAATATTAATCTTATTTCAATTCTTCTAAAGAATAAAATATTCTTTTCAAATCCAATTTTCAATTTCTTTTCAAATCATGCATCATTTAGGATAGAATTGCATTTGTTTTCCAAGTTATCTTCAAAATTCCAAGTGATTTTGAGATAAATTTTTAAATGTTTTCCTCATTTCTCAAATCAATCTTCAATTCTTATTTATAAATTCAAATTCATCTTTTTTATTCTTAATTCTATCTTCAATATTTCAATCTCAAAGTTCAATTCAACTTTAGAATTTCAAGTTCATCTCCAAGTTCAAAATCTAATTTCCAAACCAGATCAAAATTCAGAGTTCAGTTCAACTTTGAAATTCCAAATTCATTTCCCAATTCAAAATTCAATTTCAAAATTCAAACTTCAATATTCTAAATCAAATTTCAAAGTTCAATTCAACTTTGGAATTCCAAATTCATCTCTGGATTCAAAATTCAATTTTAAAATCAATTCAATATTCCAAATCAAATTTCAAAGTTCGATTCAACTTTGAAATTCCAAGATTCATCTCCTGATTTCAAAACTCAAGTTTAAAAATCAAGTTTCATTCTCTATTCTCCATTTCAAATTCCAAAATCTCTAAGTTTTATCTAAGTTTGAGTTTGATTCTCAATCCAATTCCGTTTTTTTTCAAAATCAAAGTTTTGAGATTGATTCTGAATCTCAAAATTTGGTTTTCTCTAAATTCAAGGTGAATTTCAAGATCGATTCAGGATTCTCGAATCCAATTCCATCTTGATTTCCCAAATCTAATTCCAAATTCAAATTCTATTTCCAATTCCGGAATTCAATTCCATTTCTACATCGCATCTTGATTTTCAATTCCAAATCCAATTCCCAAATTCATTTCCCGTTTCTAAATCAGAATTCAAATTTGAAATCAATTCAAAGTCTCAAATTGAATTTCCAATTCAATTTCCAAAAATCCAAAGTCTGAGTTCAAATATCAAATTCAAAGATCTAATCCCTATTTCAAAATCAAAAGTCAATTTTTGAACTCCAGAATCAGATTTCATTCAGACTCCAAGTCTGAAATTTCAAAATCAATATCTTCTCTCAATTTATCAGTTTCAAGACTCTAAACCCAATCTTTCTCCTTTAAATTCAAATCCTAACCCATTTTCCAATCTCTGATTATTCCAAAACTTAGAACTTTAAATTCAAATCCTAACCCATTTTCTCAATTCTATCTTATTTCAAAATTCAAACTTCAATAATCAAATTTCAGAGTTCAATTCAACTTTGAAATTTTAAGTTCACCTCTAAATTTAAAATTCAATATTCCAAATCAAATTTCAAAGTTCAATTCAACTTTGAAATTCCAAATTCATTTCCAAGTTCAAAATTCAATTTCAAAATCAATTCAATATTCCAAATCAAATTTCAAAGTTCAATTCAACTTTGAAATTTCAAGATTCATTTCCTGATTTCAAAATTCAAGCTTAAAATCAAGTTTTATTCTCTATTCTCTATTTCAAATTCCAAGATTTCTAAGGTATATCTAAGTTTGAGTTTGATTCTCAATCCAATTTATTTTGAAATCCAAAAATCAAAGTTTTGAGATTGATTCTGAATCTCAAAAATTGGTTTTTTTCTAAATTCAAGGCAGATTGCAAGATCAATTCAGAATTTTCGAATCCAATTCCATCTTGATTTTTTAATTCCAATTTTAAATCCAATTTCAAATTCTGTTTCCAATTCCGAAATTCAATTCTATTTCTATATCCCATCTTAATTTTCAATTCCAAATTCAATTCCCAAATTCATTTTCCATTTCTAAATCAGAATTCAAATTCAAAATCAATTCAAAGTCTCAAATTGAATTTCCAATTCAAATTCCAAAATCCAAAGTCTGAGTTCAAAATATCAAATTCAAAGATCTAATCTCTATTTCAAAATCAAAAGTCGATTTTTCAACTCCATAATCAGATATCATTCAGACTCCAAGTATGAAATTTCAAAATCAATATTTTCTCTCAATTTATCAGACTCTAAACCTAATCTTTCTCCCTTAATTCAAATCTTAACCCATTTTCCAATCTCTAATTATTCTAAGACTTAGAACTTCAAAGTATCTTCCCTCAAAACTATTTCAAGTCTTAAGCTTAGATTCAAAGTTTAACTTTCCCTAATCGATTTCAACTTTATAAAAACCATTTCTTCGAAATGTTTTCAAAACTCATTTTAAAATCACTTGGAAAAATCCAAAGTTTCTTAAAGCATTCTTCTCAAAAGCATACATCATTGCATTCGCATTGCACAAGCATGATTCTCTGTGCATTTAGGATTTTTTAGAATAATTTCTTAGACAGTATTTTGGCAAAGCAAAAAGGCATTTATTCGATCCTTGATTCAATTGCCCCTGGTAAAGGCGCCAGAAACGGTTGAACTTCGTACCGACGAGCGAATCCCGTCTCTCCATTTTTCCTGCAAATTTTCAAAAATGAAGGCGAGTAATTTCAAAATATTTTTAAAGGTCAAGTGAGACCTTGCAAAAGAGTTCCTCTCTTCTTTCTTTCTTTCTCTTTTCTCTTTTTTCTATATTTTATCCCCTTCAAAAAGGAAAAAGAGACAGAAAGGAAAGAGAAGGAAGAGGAAAAGGGAAGAGAAAAATTTTGCAATGATCACAATAACATGGATTATTTATGCTAAAAATATAAAAATAATGTGTAAATAATACAATAAATCATGATTTGATGCTTGAACAATTAAAATAAACCTGAATATGATTAAATAAACAAAAAAAATCAGGGAAGCACGGTTAGAAATTTGATTTAGCCATTAAAAGAGGGATTTGACCTATAAAAAGGTTGAATCTCGATCTTTTTTGGGCATTTAACATAATAAATGTATTTCTAATGATTCTAACTGATCAAAAACATAAAAAGAATCATGGATGATCAATGGATCATCATCTTGAATCGTAGAGCATGGGGCTTAAACAAAAAAATGAAAAAAAACTCATGCACAGGGGGGCGACAATGGTGAAAATAATAAAAAATTTAGAAAAAAGAAGAAGAAGAAAACTTACCTTGCTTGCACCAATGGAGGAAGGTTGAGAGAAAGGAGAGAGAGTCACGAATTTGAGAGAGGGATAGGATGAGAGAGCATGGGTTGACCCCCTCTTTTCGCCCCTTTTTATAGTTTTTGAAACTCTTAATTAGAGGATTGGATTTACTTGAAAGAGTTTTAAAAAAATAAAACAAGGGGGGGCGATTTTGCTTGGGGAGTTTCAATCTCTTAAGACTCTAATTAGTCAACCCTAATTAACCTAATTAAGAATCCTAATTAGCTTTGAAAAAACCCAAATATGGTGTCACCTATGTGGGCCCACATTTGGTTTTTAAAATCTATAATTACAAGTTTTAAAAACAAGGTTTTAAAATGTGAAAATAAAGGTTGAGTTTTAAAATCAATTTTGGTTTTTTCAAACTCCTAATCTAACTTGAACACTACTAAACCCTAAACTAACCTAAATATCCTCAAATGTGGCACCACCTACTGTGGGGTTCATTTGGTTTTTTAGAAAACTATTTTAAAAACTGAAAATAAAGGGATTAAAAATAAGGTTTTCAAAAAGGGGTTTGAAACAAAAGATAAAGACCAAAGTTTTAAATCAACTAGAGTCCTAAATGAATTGAAAATCCCTCAAATGTGGTGCCACTTATGTGGGCCCCATATTCGGGTTTTGAAAAAATCAAAATAAAGATTAAAAAGGGTTTTTAAAACAAGGTTAAAATCATCAGATAAAAATAAAAAATTCAAACATAGTCCTAAACTAACTAAAACTCCAGACTAGAGTCCTAAATCGACTGAAACTCTGTGACAGAATCATAAAACTTTAAAATTTGATTTTTTGAAAACAAATAAAGAGGTTTTTAAAAGATTTTCTTAGAAATGAAGTCAGGGTTAGAGTCCTAATCCAACTGAAACTCTGAAACAAAGTTCTGATCTGACTAAAACTCTAAAATTTTGATTTCTTTTAAAGAATTTTAAAAGGTTTTCTTGAAAATAGGTAAAAGTAAAAGTAAAAGATAGAGTCATAACCTGATTGAAACTCCTTGATAGAATACTAATCTGACTACAACTCTAAAATTTTGGCCAAATGAAAGAAATGGGCAAGGGATAAGGCCACCTCTATTTAAAACCAATAAAATAAAAGTTTAGAAAGGTTTAAAAGGTAAAAAGACAGAATCATAAATCAACTAAAACTCTAAAATAACCAAAATTTTGAGAAATCTAAGTGAAAGAAATGATCAAGAAGCAACGCCACCTAAATGGGTGTCATCCAAGAATTGGGATAAGTTAAAAATTGAGTTTAAAACGAATCCAGATCGCTTTCTAAGGAAAATATTTTGAAATAAAGGAATATAAAGTCCTGGGGGTTGACAAATGGAAAATGTCGATTTAAAACCCAGGTTTTTTTTTAAATTGATTTTGAAATGAGGTTTTAAAACTCGAATCTGGATTTAAGATTTTGAAAAACCAGAGTGCTGGATATCGAGAATGACATGAAATGCAATGAAATATCATAAAATGATACAAAATGATATAAAATGTGTGATCATTGCAAATTTTTTCCTCTTTATTCCTCTTTTTCCTTCTCTTTTCCTTTCTAACCTCTATTCCCTTTTTGAAGGGGAATAAAAGATAGAAAACAAGAGAGAATGAGAAAAGAAAGAAGAGAGAGGAACTCTTTTGCAAAGGTCTCACTTGACCTTAATTTTAAAAAATTTTGAAATTACTCACCTCCATTTTTAAAAATTTATGGGAAAATGGAGAGACGGGGTTTGCTCGTCAGTACGAGGTTTGACCGTTCCTGGCGCCTTTACTATGGGTGATCGAACCAAGGATTGAACTTATGCTTTTTGCTTTGCCTAAATATTGTCTAAGAATTTATTCTAAGTCTAAGAACACACAAAGAATCATGCTTGTGCAATGCAAATGCAAAGATGTATGCTTTTGAGAAGAATAATTCAGTTTTTTTTTGGGTTTTCCAAGTGATTTTGAAATAAGTTTGAAAATACTATGAAGAAAAGGTTTCTGAAAATTGAAGATTGAATTGGAGAAGTTAGATTTAGAATTTGAAATAGATCTGGAAGAAGAGACTTGAAGTTCTAAGTCTTGTAATAATCAGAGATTTGAAAATAAATCTTGAATTTTGAAGAAATGAAGAGAAAAGGAGATTTTTTGGAACTGAGATAGAATTCTAAAGTCAAAGTGAAGTTTTAAAGTTTAAAATGAACTTTGAATTTGAATTTGATTCTCAAAAATTGATTTTGGAAAGTGTTATCATCGCAAAATTTTTCCCCTCTCCCTCTGCGAGAGTGACAGAAAAACGATTCTGCGAGTCAAACTCGACCAAAGTTTTGAAAATTGGTTTTGAAAATTACTCGCCTCCGTTTTGAAAATTTGCGGGAAAATTTCGTGGAATGGGATCCGCCTGTCAGTATGAGGTTCAACCGTTTTTGGCGCCTTTACCAGGGGTAATCGAACCAAGGATCAAATGTGTGCTTTGACTAAGTTAAATTATCTAAATTATGCTCTAATTTTCCTAAAATGCACAGAGAATCAGGCATGTGCTATGGAATTTTGAAAAATAATGCAAGTTTGAGAAAAATATGATGTTTGCTTGGAAAATTGAAATATACTTAGAAAATGATTGGAAAAGTACTTGAAAATTGAATTCCTGAGAAAATCATTGAATTTCATTGGAAATCGGAAATTAAATTGGAAAATGAATTCTTAGGAAAACTTGGACTTTGGGAAAACTGATTTTGACATTTGGAAACTGAAATTGAGAATGTGGAAATCTTGGAAAATCTTAATTTGAACTTGGAAAATACTTCGAAATCTCATTTGAAAATTCAGAGTTCTGAGAAAATCGAATCTTGGGAAAGACTTGAAAATTTTGGGAAAATTAATTTTTCTGAAATGGAATTGGGAAATGAGTTTGGAAATAATGCAATTTGAATGAATGAATATGAATTTGAAAGAGAATTTCATTGAGGAATTGAAAAATCCTTTTGAAACTTTGAAAAATGCAGTGCATTTTTGAAGTTAGCCTAAGAATGTAGGCTGAATGTGGCTAATATGAAGATCATAAATCTAGGTTTCATTCGTATTCTGACTATGGCCAAAAATACAATTTCCACCAAGTTTATAAACTCCATAAGAGTTTGTGCACGTGCCATTCGTGTCAACCATAGTGAATTTGGAAAAATGTGCATGAATGATACATCAAATATTGAAAATTGCTGAAATTAAACTATATGCAATGCAATCCTATTCTAAGCAGAAAAGTAACTCTTATTCCAAATTATTACATTTGATGTTACATTGAATTGAAATAAAAGAATAAAAGCTAAGTCTTCTTCTTGAATGTTCCTGCAAAACTAGAAAACAATGTTAGCACAGAAATGTAGGTTTTTCTCAATTTATCCGAAAATATTAGAAATTATCAGATATTATTCAGATATAAACCCAGAATCATACTCTCTTTAATATAAACATGATAAATAATGAATAAATTTCAAAAATAAGCTTGGAAATTCGAAATTGGGGTCAAAATGACCAAAATGCCCTTGATGACCTTGAAATCAGGGTTTTCTGAAAGAATTTTTGTAAAATTTGGAATTTTGAAGATCAAATGAAATAAATCAAACACAATATAATGAAATATGATGACATATATGAAAATTTGGAAAATTAAAGTTTGAAAGTTCGAAATTATGGTCAAAATAACCAAAATGCCCCTGATAACAAGACTATCCCCTTGAAACTAGTGTTTTCTGAAATAAATTTTGTAAAAATAGAAAATGTAAAATGCAAATGACATTGAAATTAACCCTAATATGACATTACATGCTTATTTACATGATAAAAATGATAAAATTGCAAAAATATCACAAATTATCAAATTTAACTCGATTTTCGCTTCTGAATTTAAAAATAAACTAACATACAAAGCAAATGAACTTGGAATTGAGCCAAATTTGGCATGGACACCAAAACTAACCCTAAAAACAGAATGGGTCTCAAAAATCTATTTTTTTATATTTTCTTAATATGGAAAATAGCTACAAATCTCAAAAAATCAGAATTTTGCCTAAAATGTTGATTCCAAATGGGATTTTGGATATCAAACTTCCATAAAAATTTCCCAAATTTTATGGGGTGACATAGGACAGTTAGGCAAACATTTTTGCCTTTTACACATTCTGGTTTTGACCTATGGTCGGAGCTGGACAGCTCCAGTAAGTCAGATCGAAATCCGACGATTCTACGATTTAGGGCAAACAGACAGGTTTCGAGAGAAAATGTGGGAAAAATAGAAGACATATGGGAAAATGGCTGGAATTATGGTAAAATGTCCTTGACAAATTTAGGCAAATTTCATATTTTTACAGCATTGGGATTCGGGTTATGGTCTGGAAATGGGCACACTGTTATTAGAGACCCAAATCTCTAGAATTTTTGGATATGAGAATCTGTCAGACAGAAAAGATAATTTTGGGAAAAATACTTAGAAAATCCACAAAATTTCCAAATTTTGAGAAATTACAGAAAAATGGGTTAGAAACAACTTTCATGTTGAAAGTGTTTGCATTCGAGCTACGTTTTGAGTGAAAATAGCGCATTAGGGTCTGTCTATACCCTAACAAGGAAAAATTAAGGTTTTCCCATAGGTCTGAGAAAATCGATTTTTAACAGAGGTCAAATCTACTTATAAAGATCCCAAAATTTTAAGACAATTAGTAGATTCTACCGTGAATCTACTGTAATTTTTAGGGAAAGATTCAGATCGTCCATGGGGGTGAATCCAGGCTGACAAGTCTGCTAAAACAGAACTTGGAAATTTTGGAGGGTTCAAAACTCGATGTAGCATCCGATTTATTTAACGAGATTGTAAAAATTGAATCATACTTGATTTTTACAGGGAATCACAAATAAGTAAAACTAACCATCAGAAATTTTTGGGGATTTATATAAGAAAAAAATATGCATGGAATAACGATTGATCTACACACATAAGTTGAAACCTATGATTTCTAATCAAAGAGCTAAATAAAATCATTTTATATGAATAAAACAATGATAAAACTAACCTAAATGCGATGTTTAAGCATGAAAACTATATGAAATATGAAATATGAAATATGAAAATATAACAAGAAATCAACAGGGAGGTATAATCCATTTTCTTTTTTGTTATTGGCCATTGAATCGAGGGGGATCCGATCCATTCGTTGGATAGGTCCCTTCCTCCATGTAGCCCTAACATGAGTAATCCACGTTTATAGATGCGCAAATGAATTTTTCAACCAGATAAAACTCAGTTGTTTGAGTTGGTTTCAAACTATATCCATGAAACATATCCCACGAAAAACCATGTTATATCATGACCATTTTTTTTTAGTTTAGCAAAATCAAAGTGAAAGGCAAGGGCTTTACCTTGGATGGTGCTAGTCAAAAGTAAGTGGTCTCAATGTTCAAGGCTGAAGGTAGGTGATGTAAATATTGGTTGCATTGGAGGTGTTTGAAATTCCACTAGAGGGGGGGTGAATAGTGAAATATGATATAGATCGATAAAATAAAATAATCAGGCAATAAGGCACAACACATAAAACACAGAATTTATACTGGTTCGGTCAGTACCCAGACCTACATTCAGTCCCCAAGCAAACCACTTGAGCTTTCCACTATAACATCCGAGTCACCAGATAAATAGTACAACATCCTCTTCCTCAGAGGTCTTCTTCTCTCAACAGAGAAGGGGCACACCCTCTTCCACAGAGGTCTTCTTCCCTCAACAGAGAAGGACAACACCCTCTTTCATAGAGGTCTTCTTCTCTCAACAGAGAAGGGAAACACCCTTTTTCATAGAGGTCTACTTCTTTCAATAAAGAAGGAAAACAGTGAATAACAGAGTTACAATACTTCCTATAGAACCTTCAGAATGATATGAATGCACGAATGAAGGATTCTCAGAATGTTCTGTTTGTCACTCAGAGGATGCTCTTTGTCAAAGAGCTGGACTAGACTTTTTCTCTTTTCTTTCTTTTATTTTTCTCTTTCTTTTTCAAGGCTCTCTTTTCAAATATCGAATAGGAATTTTTCTCGTTGTAAGCTCACACGTCTATTCCATTCCGTTGTTGAATAGTTTATTTGAGTGTGTTTATATAGCTTATGAAAAAGTAGTCGTTACATTTTGAAATCGTAGCCTTTTTGAAATGTGAAATGTTATGTCATTTCAAAAATATCTTTTAGAGAAATTCGAGAATGCCTTTTTCCATAAAAGTAAAATATAGGGTACACTAGTCGTTGTAATATTTTAGGTAATACATATTTTATGTAAAAAGTCTATTTCTTATAATAGTACATTGAACGTTGGGTTGTAGTTTTGTCTTTATTCTAATTAATGATTTGAGGTACATAAGTACTTCTTTACTTTAAATGAGTGTAAGTACAATGAGTGCTTTGAGATATTTATTTGTACATAGTCATGTCAAGTGTTTTCTTTATGTTGTGTTTTTCAAAGTCTTCAGAGAGAATGAGGACTAAAAGAAGGTCGACATTCTTTGAGAAGGATATTAACAAGGATTTGTTACAGGAGGTATTTAATGCTTTGTACAAAAGAGAATGATGACTTCAAGTAAGTCGACATTCTATGGTTTTGTAAAAAGGTAACTAGAGTCCTTTCAAAAACATATTATATTTGTTTTTCTTTTGTGTAGTCGATTTTATGTTTTTGAATTCTTCTTATATTAAAAACATTTCTTTAAAGAAGGTAACTAGAGTCTTTTCAAAAACATATTATATTTGTTTTTCTATGTAGTCGATTTTATGTTTTTGTCTTTTTCTTATATTAAAAACATTTCTTTAAAGAAGGTAACTAGAGTCTTTTCAAAAACATATTATATTTGTTTTTCCCTATGTAGCCGATTTTATGTTTTTGTCTTTTTCCTACATTTCTTTTTCATGTTGTCTTGTATATAGTGTAAGGTACAATTATTACATGACAAAATATCTTTTTCATAAAGGGTTGTAAGAAGGTACAATTATTGGTTTTCAAAAAGGAGCTTTTTGAAACTATCGTATACTTTTATGATATAGTTTTTATGAATGAGTATGTAATATGAATATTCAAGTTCCTGAAGGTTCTGTTACATATGACTCTAAAGAAGAAAAAAGTCTTCATTTTGAGGTAGCCGATCTCTTCATTTGAACTTTAGGAATGCATGGCTCATCAAGCTTTTTCTTCAAGGAGTATGATTGCGCCATAGTTGTACTTGAATCAGGAAGTCTCCATCCTTATTGGGTGAGATATCCTTGCATCAAATACTCGTTAGATTTATGGCAAAACATATTCAGTCATAATATAACATTTTTCAAGAGGACATATTATCATATCATATAAAATCAAATACGACAGTGTATCATATTATGTGACATCAAAACAGAGTTTCTCAACATTCTTCCCCTTTTTGATGATGACAAAATATGCTCCCCCTGTCAAAAAGACATTATGCATAGAAATAATAATATGATAAAATATTGAAAAAAAGTTTAAAGAGAGTATTTCTCCAATAATGGAGACAGGTTTTCTCCCCCTTTGTCATGGACAAAAAGGAAGGGATCAGAGTAAGAGAGTTATTACAGACCAAAAGGAATTAAAGGTTATTACAGACCGAAAAAAAAAAAAAAACAAGTTTATCCCAAAGGTGGAGGAGGTGGATGTGTTCGATCGGCACGATTTCGCTTGTGAGCTTGACGAGTCTGCTGCAACAGGGCTTGATTGCGAAGGATACGATCCTGAGAGCGCTCGATATCCATCAGAGCAGGGAAGTAATTGAAGGTGGATGTTGGATCTTCTTTATCAGAGCCGGGCATGTGCAGGGACCTTAGATTGAAGGTGGTATCATCGAGGACCTGAGAGGGACGAAGGATGACTTCGTTGTGAAGGGGTACTTTGAAGTATTTGAGAATGGGAGTTATGAAACACTCAAAAAGAAGAAACTCGAATTTTTTATAACGAATAAAAAGGTCGAAAAGAATGGAGGACCAGTTTATCGGAATAGAAGAAAAAATTGCGTAGATAAGGAGAGAGATTTTTCGTGGGACTAATCCCTTGCGGGGAAGCTTGGGATAGATGTTGTGGGGAAGAATCTGGGCAAGTAATTGAGCATGAGGTTGGAGATTCCTCATGTGCCATGGAAGTTGGTAGCAGTTGGTACAGATAAGAATTTTTCGAAGTACCGATCGTTCGATAGGTACTATGGTGTTGAGGTCGGTGCCGGTGGAAGGTAGGTTTAGAATTCTACATAGGTCGGAAGCATCGAAAAACATCAGCTTGCCTCGAACTTTGGTGGTGATTGTGGTTTGTTCATGATCAGTAGAGAAGTTGGTATAGAATAGTCGAACTAGTTCGGGATAATAGGCAGCTTGGGATGAAGATCCTAGTAGAGGTTTGAGTTCAGGGAGATAGTTGTCTAAGTCAAATAGCATGAAGTCGTCGAAGTTAACCAATTTACCTTCATGAATGAGGCGAGAGCATAGTAAGTTGTAGTTGTGAAACAGATCTGGATACCTTAGATCTGCTGCAGTAATCACATTGTTGGAGGAGGAAGAGGCCATTGCAAGAGTTTGTAAGAAAAAAAAGGAGGACTAAGAAGGGCGAGTTTGAAGTGGGTAATAGTTTGTAGGATGATAGAGAGAAACGAGTAGAATTGGTGTGTGATGAACCAATCCATTAAATAGAGGAATGAAAATAATTTTGATAGGTTTTGAATGACATTGGAAGTGAGTGATTTTTAGAATTTAGTCAAATAAGGAAATCCGTGAGTAGTAAGTTAAGAGACTTGTGAATGACAAATCAAATCAATGTTTGAAGATAGTGTATTATATTGGGTTGAGAAGGACATAGTTTTGAAATATATAGATTTTACTATGGGTGAGTTTATCGACTAGTGAGAGAAGCCATTAATAGAGTATGGGGTGTCAAGTTGAATTATAAAGAGTGAATGATTTTAAAAATAATGGCCTAATAAAATAAGCAACTTTTTACTTTATGTGGAAGTATTCTTAATTCGTGAATGGAGAGTTTAGAATAGGACAACCCATGGGGTATGAGTGAGAGGCAATAATTTGTTATTTAATAAGTATATATTTTGATATGTGTGAAAAAAGAATGAATAGACATAAAGAAGGGTGATACGAATATGTGGTTTGAAAGATATGACATTTTGGAAAGAAAAGAATGCCTTAAAAAATGTGTCATGATTAATGTGTCTTCACATTTGTGATTTCTATGAGTATACGTAAATATGAGAGGGACATACTTTGACTATGAATAGTGGTGAGAGAGATGATGAGACAAAAAGATATTCATGAGTGAAGAGTAATAATTGCTTACATAAGAATTATTTTTGTGGATATGCGTGGAAGGAGTGTGAGTAGTCATAGAGAGAAGTGAGATGACATATATGGATTTTTGAGTAGGATAAGAAGTAAAAAATTCATGATTGATATGAGATGAAATACATGAGATAAAGTTATGATTGACATGAATTAATGTTTATTTGATAAACATATTTTTAAAGAAACTCAATTTGAGGAAGTTCATAGTTATTAAGTTTTAAATTAGTAAAGGAGTCACAAACAAGAATTGGCAAGAATGGAGACTCAATTCGTATGAGAGAGAGAGAAAGATAAAAAGGTGATACAAAATGTACTAATGGGTGGAGTACAAGTGTTTTTATGAAACTTTTTGTAAAAGATGTAAAGCATGAAGAGATGATAATAGATAGTTTGTTAGGGTATGATATAAAAGATGATATAGTAAAAATTTACGTGAGATATAATAGCAACTAGATCTTTAGAAAAAGGTAAAAGAACTAAAAAAAATCATTTGATTTTAACTAATAATTTGAAAAGCAAGAGTTCTCATAAACTAATATGTTATCATGTAGAAGGTGAATCAATTTATCGTAAGAGAAGTTTTCACAAAAGGACAAAAATAATAAAGGAGTTATGAGATGAGTGATGGGAACAATGTTATGATAGCTTTTAATATAATTAGTTTTTATGGATATGAGTGAAAGGAGATAGGACCAGGAGTCATAATAGATGTGTACTTGAAAGATGACAAGTTGAAAGACATAAAGAATGTGTCTTATAAGAGTTTAAAGTGTACGTGAATATGGAAACCTAGTTTGACTAACAAAAATCGATAAGAAGAAAAGCTATTAAAATAAGATTTTAACAAAACTTATAAGAAGTATTATAATAAGTGTGATTAATTTATAAGTCACTTAGTTTGCATATTCCTAGTTCTCTTCTAATTCGTGTAAAGTCTTCATGTTTCAATGGTTTAGTGAATATGTCTGCTAACTGTTGATTAGTGGGTATGAATTCTAGTTTAATTATGTTGTTTAAGATTTGTTCTCTTAGGAAGTGGTGTCTTATTTGAATGTGCTTAGTTCGTGAGTGTAAAATAGGATTCTTAGATAAGTTTATAGCACTCGTATTATCACAGAAAATAGTTGTATTTTCAAAATTTAAACCAAAATCTTTTAAGGTTTGTTTCATCCAGATAACTTGTGTACAGGCTAGGCTAGCAGCAATGTATTCGGCTTCAGTAGTTGATAAGGATACACAGTTTTGTTTCTTACTGAACCATGATACTAGTGAGTGCCCTAGCATATGACATGTTCCACTTGTGCTTTTTCTGTCAGATTTACTTCCAGCAAAGTCAGCATCGCTGTATGAGATTAGATCAAATGTAGAGGATTTTGAATAAAATAATCCAAAATCAACTGTGTCTTTTAAATATCTCATTATTCTTTTTACAGCTTTAAGATGTGATTCTTTTGGATTTGACTGAAATCTAGCACACAAGCAAACACTGAACATAATATCTGGACGGCTAGCAGTTAGATAAAGAAGTGATCCTATCATACCTCGGTATACCTTTGTATCAACAGACTTACCATCTTCATCTTTGTCCAAAACAGTAGTAGTGCTCATAGGAGTAGATTTTGAAGCAGTTGAGTTCATGTTGAACCTCTTCAGAAGTTCACGAGCATACTTAGATTGATTGATGAAAACTCCATCCTTGGTTTGCTTAATATGCAGTCCAAGAAAGTAGGTGAGTTCGCCCATCATGCTCATTTCAAATTCTTTCTGCATGGACTTAGAAAATTCTTCACAAAGAGTGTTGTTAGAAGATCCAAAGATGATATCATCTACATATATTTGAACAATTAGGGTATGATTATTCACTATTTTAACAAATAATGTAGAGTCTGCTTTGCCAACAGAAAAACCAGTTTTTAACAAAAAGGTTTTAAGTCTATCATACCAAGCACGAGGTGCTTGTTTTAAACCATACAAAGCACGTTTGAGTTTGAAAACATGATCTGGATATTGTTCATTTTCAAATCCTTGAGGTTGTTTTACATAAACTTCTTCATTTATAAAACCATTTAAGAAAGCACTTTTAACATCCATTTGATATAATTTGAAATCCATATAGCTTGCATATGCTAGAAACATTCTAATAGATTCAAGTCTAGCAACAGGAGCAAATGTTTCATCAAAATCAATACCTTCCTCCTGGTTGTATCCTTGAGCTACTAGTCTGCCCTTGTTTCTTATAACATTACCTGTTTCGTCTAGCTTGTTTCTGAAGATCCATTTTGTCCCAATGATTGGATGATCCTTTGGTCTAGGAACAAGATCCCAAACTTCATTTCTTTGGAATTGATTCAGTTCTTCAGTCATGGCTAGCATCCAGAACTCATCAATGATGGCTTCATCAATCTTCTTTGGTTCAAGTTGAGAAATGAATGCCATATTTTCAATTCGTTCTAACTGAGCTCTAGTCTGAACCCCCTTCGTCAGTTCTCCCAAAATTTGCTTTTGAGGATGATCTTTGATATCGACAAATGTTCTTTGATGATCATCTTCATTAGACTTAGCTGTGTTATTTAAAAATAAATTTGTACTTTCAACATCATCATCATTAGTTTGCTTATGAACAGATTGATCAATAGATTCACAAAAACTAACATGCATAGATTCTTCAATAGTATTATAACTCTTATTGAAAACTCTGTACGATTTTTGTATTTTTCTCAATAATAACAACGAAACACCTAAAACACTAAAACATCAAAACGAAATTGAGCAAGACCCAAATACAATAAACGTGAATCACCCAAATTTACAAACTGATAAACTGCAAATAAGTAACAGACTGCACGTCTTACACATTTGATTCACACGCACTCACTCAGTCTTCGATTATGATTCATCGATTTCATCAAGAACAATCACATGATATGCCCCAAATCAAAACACTCACAACCCTTAAACGACAATGAATCCAAAGTACTCAGATCACACTTAAGAATACTCAGCCTCCATGAGAAAATAAAAAATTTGCAGACACTACAGTTGCAAAAAAAAACACATATCGGCTAGAGTTAATCTAACTGATTTTCTTTTCTTTTTACTTAAAACGAAAATCAAGCAAACACAGCTACTAAACTAATTCAAAATAACTTTTTGGAAATGATTTTTCAATAAAAAGAACTCAACAAAACACGCTGGACAAAATGGAAAAATTGGCTAGAAAGGGTTCTAGCCGATTTACACGTTTTTAGATGAAAACGATAGACAAACACCAATCGAATACCCAATCAATGAAATACAACCTAATCTAGCGTGCTGGTCTGTGCACGAGCTCTATACTAAGGTTGAAACATGAAAAACACAGCAACACACAGAAAATAAAACACAAAAAACAAACATACACGTTTTAGGCTTTAGCTAGAAGAAAAGATAGAAGAAGACCTACCTCAAGGGCGATCCGACGATCGTGGGGAAGAAGAGAATGGACAATGGCCTTGGCTTGACATCCCGAACGGTTCGAGAATGCTGGAATGTCACCACGAACTGTATTTCCACAGCTGCAACACGTTGGAGATCCACTGAGGATGGAACGGGTGCCGATTCGCGATCGAAGGGCTTAGAAAACCGGATGGAGGTAGGGCCGGCTCATCTTGATGGGGTGTTTCACACTACCAATCAAGATTAGTAGTCTCCACCTCTGCTACACCTACAACAATACAGAAAATGGTGAGAAAAACGCAGCAAGGATGCTAAAGAAAGAAATAGATATTAAACGGGAGAAAGAAATATGCTTGATTTCCAAGCATAAACCGATCTTCAATGGAGGATGTGATGAAACGATAGGTAGGAGAAGGGCTGGAGTTAGAATCACAGCAAGGGGCGCCAAATCCAATGCCAAAGACCCCCAGAGTTCTTCTAAAAAGTGTATTTATACTTTTTGGAATTTCAAAAACAGGGTTAAAATAAAAATTTTCACAATGCACCACTTTCTGAGGGGTTTTCTGCAAAACTTTTTGAAATGGATACGGATATGCGTGTGGGTTGGATTTTGGGCTTTCTAAAGGTTAATCCAAGGTCTAAATAGCCTAATTGGGTCGGATATGGATTCGATCCACCTCGAAATCAGTGCCTGAACACTAAAATAGCCATAACTCCCTCGTTTTAACTTTGATTTCTCTGAAATTCGAACCACAACCCCTTACTATCAAAATGCATCTAAACATGGGTTTAAAACCTTAAACTCATTACAAAATGCATGAAAAACTTGTTAACATGATGTGCATTTCATGCATCATCAAACCCCAAGCTGGTTGAGCATCGCCTCAAGTTGAAACCAGACTCCATGCCAATCAAGCAAAAACTAAGGAAATTGGATCCTCGAGTTGAGAAGCAAGTTAAGGAAGGACATAAAGATTTGCTAAAAGCAGGATTCATTCGATCCATTGATTATCTGGATTGGCTGGCAAGTATTGTGGCAGTTCCCAAAAAGAACGGCAAAGTCTGAATCTATATTGATTCAGAGATCTTAATAAGGCAACTCCAAAAGATGATTATCCACTCCCCAATATTGAACTTTTGATCGATAGCACGGCAGGCCATGTCATGTTTTCCTTTATTGATGGATATTCAAGCTACAATCAAATTAAACTGGTCATTCGTGATCAGTCAAAAACTTTCTTCACCACACCATGGGGAACCTTTTGCTACACAGTTATGTCATTTGGGCTCAAGAATGCTGGGGCAACCTATCAAAGAGCAATGGCTGTTATTTTTTATGATCAAATGCATACAAATATAGATGCCTATGTGGATGACATACTGGTCAAATCTAAAAAAGAGGAGGATCATCTCGATGCTCTTGGCCAAGTCTTTGAAAGGCTTATTCTTTATAAACTGAGGCTCAACCCTCAGAAATGTGTCTTTGGAGTGGAGTCAGGTAAACTATTTGGCTTCATGATCAGTAAGAAAGGAATAGAGGTGGATCCTTCCAAGGAAAAGGCCATTATTGACATGCCACCTTCGACCAATCTTAAAGAGCTGTGAAGCCTTCAGGAGCATATTCAGTCAATTCGGTGGTTCATCTCCAATTTGGGAATGAGATGTGAACCTTTCAATCATTTGTTGAGAAAAGGAGTAAAATTCAAATGGAGACCAGAATGTCAACTTTCGTTTGATCTCATCAAGCAGTATCTCCTTAATCCACCCATTCTGAAGCCGCTAGAATTGGGAAAGCCTCTACTATTATATATCTTTGTCAATCAAAATGCTTGCGGTGGATTTCTTGTGCAGTATAAAGAAGAAAGTCGAATAGAACATGTCATTTATTATGTAAGCAAAACTTTCATTGATTATGAAAAGAAATATTCTCAATGGAAAAGACATGTCTAGCTTTAGTATGGATATGTCAAAAATTGAGACATTACTTGTTGGCATCGGAAGTCAAAATTTTATCAAGGCTCAATCCTCTTAAATATATTCTTAAACAACCATTTCTTACTAGACAAATTGTTAAATGACAAGTCCTCTTAATACAATATGACTTAGAGTATGTGTCTCAAAAGTCGATAAAAGGCCAAGCTATTGCAGATCAGTTGGTAGATTTTCCTCTGATAGAAGAGATCAAGGTGAAAGATGATTTTCCTGATGATCGTATCTGCAGTGTTCAAGAATTCTCGGTTTGGAACCTATTCTTTGATGGCTCTAAGAATATGTCTGGCATAGGGATTGGAATCTTATTGATCACACTAAAAAAAGAAATGATCCCTTATTCTCTCAAACTTGATTTCCAATGTACTCACAACATGGCTGAGTATGAAGCTCTAATACAAGGCCTCAAAATTCTGCAAAACTTTAATGTCAAGAGAGTACATGCCTTTGGCAATTCATTGCTTGTCGTCAGTCAAGTTAACGCTGAGTGGCAGGTGAAAGATCCAAAATTGATCCCTTACCAGAAGATTGCCCTAGCTCTTGTAGACAGCTTCGAGGAATTTCAGCTCAACCATATCAGGAGAGAACATAATCAAATAGTCGATGGCTTGGCCAGCCTGGGCTCCATTTTGTCCTTTAAAGACAGTGAATCCTATCGTTCCTTTGAAATTGGAAGACTTGATGAACCTGCCTTCATTTCGGCCGAGCAAGTAAACCAGGCTGATCAAAAGGAGAAGCCTTGGTATTAAGACATTAAGAATTTCATTGAAACTGGTGAATATCTACCAGAGATGCCAAAAAGGGAACAACGAGCAATTCAGTGCATGTTTGCTCGATATTTCATCCTCTCTAATGTTCTATATTGTCGTGGGTTCAGTTCTGAATACACCAAATGCTTAGACAAAGATGAAGCCAAGGAAATCGTCCAAGAGGCACATGAAGGTATTTTTGGTGGTCATGTTGACTACCAAACTCTTGTCAACCATATCGTTCGAGTAGGGTACTATTGGAAAACCATGCAACAAGACTGCTATCGTTTTGTGAAGAAGTGCACCAAATGTCAAATGTACGCACCTTTTATTCATGTGCCAGTCGCCTATTTGCAATCAGTTGTATCTCCTTGGCCATTTTCTATGTGGGCTTTCGATGTCGTAGGCCCGATCACTCCTGCTTTCAATGGACACAAATATTTTCTTGCTGCAACATAATATTGTACCAAATGGGTTGAAGTTGTTACTCTGCGTACAGTAGAAAGCCGCCATGTGGTTTTCTTCATTCACAAGAACATTCTGTGTCGTTTTGACATACCACATGATATTGTTTCTGACAATGACAGTCATTTCAAGAATGAAAGGATGAAAACCTTCTATTCGAAATTCAGGATTCATCATCATTTTTCAGCTCCCTACTATCCTCAAGGGAACGGTCAGGTAGAAGTCATCAATAAGATCCTGATTCGTATCTTGGAAAGAACCGTTGAGACAAACCGTGATTGACACAAGAAAATCCACGATGCACTTTGGGCATACTCAACTACCATTTGAACTCCAACCAATGCTACTTTGGCAGAGCTTGTTTATGGGAGCAAGGTGGTATTACCTCTTCACGTTGTGAACACCCCAAATTTTCCAAAAAATCCAAAATTTTCCCTTTTTACCCCTGGGTCCATCTTCTGAATAATCGGGTCAATTTTTAATCAAAATTTTCATTCATTTCTCGGATTCATTGGAATCCAGACTCAATTTTTATTTCTGATCCAAATCGGGTATCCGGATCCAATTCTGAGTCTGAATCTCTTATTTTTTAAAAAATAAAAAAATCAATTTCTTCATATTTTCTCAAAGGTTTTTCTCAATTCAGGGTCCAAACTCAATTCGAAATCCAAATTCCAATGCTTCATCAAAACTCTCGGACCCAGATCCATTCTGAAATCTTATTTCCAAAATTAGCCAGGTGTTTTTACCAAAAATTCCATTTCAGAAAACCTTGAATATTTTTAAAATACTAAACTTTACAAAAATCTTTCAAAAACCTCATTTGGGTCCCGCTCACTAAAGTCCTCATGTCTCCCGTATATTTTCGGATTTTTCTTCTATAATCTAGAAAAAGTAGTTCATCTACTTTATGAAAACCCCTCTTTAGCTAAAAACCCCTTTTTACAAAACTCTTTTCTAAAAAACCTCTTATTGAAATTTTTGAAAATCCCAGGGGACCTCCATTGTAAAACCTATCACGGATTGCCATTATAAAAAGAAGTCGAAGGCTCCTTCGTTAGTCACCGCTTCTTCACCTCTCCACTTGCGTTCTTCATCTGTCTTCACCATCGCATCTCTCAAAGCTTCTTCATCTTCCTCCACCAAGCATCACGAAGTTTCCCTTCTCCTTCTTCCCCTCTCGTTCTTCCCCTTTCCCCCTTCTTCTTCTTCACTAGTAGATAATTCCAGCGGTAGAACAAAAGAGCGCTCACTTTTCCAAGCCAAGCAAGCCACGGTATATAGCCATTCTCTCTTCCCTTTTTCCTGTAAAATTTCCATTCATAGCACTTCCTTTTTTTTATTTTGTCTTTCTTTGATTTGTTTTCTGTTGATTCATCTTGAGCATAATTCGTAGGATCGATCTGCATATAGCAGTGTCAATCTACGTATTGCGATATCATCGGAATGTTCATTCCAACATTTTCTTTTTTTTATTTATTTTTAATTCGTTTGCCGAATTTCTTTGGTTTACAATTGAACATCTGTTTATGCTCGGTATTTCCCCTGTTACTTTTTTTTTGGATCCAATAGTTGGATTGCTTCATATAAATCGCCCTTGTGATGTGCATTTGTGCCCTTGAGCAATCAACATCATCATTGGCATCAGATGTTAAAATCGCATTGCATCATTTGAAGTTGTTTATATCTGCGATTACCTTACTGGTAATCGGTGATTCCTCGTAATGACATCACTGATTTACCCAAAGGGCATCCCAACCAAATCGTTGTCATTGATTTCATAGCATTATTATTTCAGAATTCCCCCTTTTGCTATGTAATTGCTTTGTGCATCGTATTTCATCATCGCATGTCGTCATCTTCACAATCGTTAGCAATTAGCACCCGACCTTTTGATTTATATTCCCATTGTCGTTTTCATTTAAGCTTGTAAGGGACGGAGTCTAAGATTAGCAGTCATAACATCATATTATATACAATGCTCATATCTGAAGTTCGTTTAGATGGTGAGAAATAACTCCTCGATGTATTTCGTTGCATCTGTTAAAATTTTATTCCCGATGGCTCAAATTGTGCCATATATGTTCCTTGCTTTACTTTAAATACTTTTTGGCAAAAAAAGAAAAATTTGCTTTACTTGGATTCACCATATTTAGTTATCTATTCCTCTTTTATATTCATTTTGTCGGCTAATTTCATTTGTTCATTTAATTTGTTGCATTTCCTTTATTAATTCCATCGGTTAATTCCATTTGTTTGATCCAATCCTTCGTAATTGATCATTGATCTCACCGGTCATAATCCATTGTTTCATAAATTAAGACAGTTTGGTGGATTTAATCCGCATTTTCTGTGTTGGATCTAGATAAATATGCCTTCATTTCATCGCATATTAGTTGTAACTGGAGTATTGTGTCTTATTATGCATTTGTTCTCATCCCTTGCGCATTATTCTACATCACCATTTGCCTATCTCTGCAGCATCCATTCATCACAATATGATTTATGTAAAGTGCTAGATACAACCTGGGATATGGATGTTGTGTTTTACTGCTTTGATTAATGATGCTAATCAAATTGATCAAACATCAAAAGTATGGTTTTGCATTTTTCGATATTTCTAGATTCATGTTTTAAAGATCGGGTTGGTAATCTAGTTAGGCATGCTCTATTGGCGTGTGTAATTTTAAATAAAACATGTTCAACATCTGCTTTATACTGAAGGCCACTTCAAGCAGGAACCCAATCAAGGTCTCGCTGCCTCGAAATAGGTTACTATTTGCTACCAGTGTCATTCTAATTGTCCTGCATCATCTGCAACATATGCCTTCATCCTCTGCATCCTCTGCAGCATATACACCCCCATTTTTTTTGCTTCAGTATATTTGTCACATTGCTTCTACGTCAAGCACTCTGATTCCAGCCAGTGTAAGGCCTCCTTTCTCTTCAGCAAAGGTGTTTGCTTCAGATATCCCAAGCCTTAGGAAGAAAATGTATGAATTATGGCATAGCATAATCCCAAGGTGGATTGTGGTAAGCTATACCTTCTGAGAGAAAAACACAGTGTATTGTTGTTAATGTGAACACAGGGTGCTTCCATTTTCTCATGGGATCCTGCAACTGATTCTCTAAGCAAAACCTGATGTTCTTTTACTTTGAGGGTCTGTGCTACCATACATCAAAAGAGTTGCCTGTATCCGTGATTTATCCCTTGAAGTCATCGAATCAAAGGCCATGAGAGACAGTGAATGGGCGGAAGAGTCTTGCAAAAGACCCATCAAGAAATCATCCAACATTCCCTTGATATGGAACTTCCATCCATCTTATTCTGAAAATGGCAGCAGTTTGCAGCAGGATTACGGTATGTTTTACTGTAAATTCAGGTATGTCCTACTGTAAAAACTCCCTATCTCTCTCAAAGTCAAATCCTTCATCATCCCTCGGGACAGTACCTTGGCTTTGCTGGGGAGTATGCCCGTTGATAATAACTTTCTTGTTTTTGCAAGTATCTTTGTGCACCTGTATTAGATTCATTGATTTTCTTGCGCTTTATATATATATATATATATATTCTCGTGTGTACTCCATCATATGCATAAACACCTTGCATTTTCCTATGTGTTTCAACAAATGCACCTCCATTTGCCTCACTTCACTGCACTCACTCTATCCCTATTGCACCCACTGTGGCTTCCTGTGCTTCAATAGCACAGCAGCCCTAAGGCTGCTATAGCTTTCCATGCTTTTGTAGCATCACTATATACCACATTTCGCACTCCATCACTTCAGCCTCCCACTGCTACAGTACTAGTTGCAGTACATTCTACTGCACCTTCAGCATTACCCATATTGCTTCCCCACTTACCTGCAACATAGGTGCACCCAAAACCATGTATCACCCAACACAACCTTCATTGTTATTTCAATATGCACCGTCCTTTGTCCACCAGTTGTGGCTTCACTGACTTTTGCATGCATGTTCACTCATTTCCTGCATATGCAGTCATACCAGCTACCCCACATCACTTACCATCATACCACTATCCTCACCATCTCCTCACTTTTGCCCCTTCACTCTATCGGCCACACACACAGCAACAAGCTCTCCACCTGCACCCACTTACTATTACCTTCATAGTAACCCCACTAGGCACCTATATTCGTCTCCTATAGACATTTTAAGCAAACCCATAAATCTTTTCTCATTTAGTACAAGTACCACCATGTGCATCTTTCTCATTAGCTTAGTGTGCATCTTAGCATTCATTCATCATTTTCCTACAATATGACGTTTCTTTATATGTGTATCTTTCACCTTGAGTTAACTTGGATTTTGCAGGAATTAGGCAAAAAAAGGCTATTCTCCTTCTTAGTTTAGGAATTTGAATCTCAATTTCATTTCAAAACTTGTAATAGCTAGATATTAATAAGAAAACTTTATTTTTCAATTTTAGAATAGAATGTATGAGCAAGTAAATATCATAAATTACTTGTTTCATCTCATTTTTTTCTTTTCTTTCAAAAATTCATGAATGGCACGTGCACCATTCTAATAAGAGGTAATTGATCTTAAGCAAATGATTCACATTGATGGCCATAGTCAAAATGTGAACAATGCTTAAGATTTCTATCTTTTATGGAATAACATTGGTTCCACATCGAAACTCTTTTTAAAAATCATCATATTTTTCTAAATATTTTCTTCCTTTATCAGAGTTTAACTTGAAATTAACTCAAAATATATATCAATGGCCATAGTCAGGATATATTGAGAGTTAATTTTATTTTAAACTCTATAAAGGCACCAAAAATATATTTTAATAAAATCAAATTCATCCTTTTATTCTCAATTCTATCTCATTTCAAAATTCAAAATTCAATTTCAAAGTCCAATTTCACTTTGAAATCTCGAATTCACTTCTATATTCAAAATTCAATTTCCAATTCAAATCCAATTTTAAAGTTCAATTCAACTTTAAAAATTCAAATTCATTTCTATTTTCAAGATTCAATTTTAAATTCAATTCAATATCTCAGATTCATCACCTGATTTCAAAAATTCAAGTTTTAAACCAAGTTTATTTCCTATTCTTCACTTCAGTTTCTCAAATCTTCCAGATCATCTTCTAAATTCAGAATTCAAGTCTGAATTCAAGACTTATTCTTTATTTCTCAAAATTCCAAACTTCTTAAGTCTTAAATCAGACTTTAAACCAAAACTTAGTATTCACTCTTAAAATCGATTTTTCCTAAATTCCATCTCTCTTTCAAAATCGATTTAGGATTTCTCGGATCTAATTCCCTTTAGGATTCCAGATTTCAGATTCAAATCCATCTTGGATTCTAGACTTTGAATCCAATTCCATCTAGGATTCCAGATTTTGGATCAAATTCTCTCTTGGATTCCGGACTTCGGATTCAATTCCATCCTGGATTTCAGGCTTTAGATCCAATTCCATTTAGGATTCCAGGTTTTGGATTCAAATCCATCTTGTATTCAAGACTTTGGATCCAATTCAATCTAGGATTCCAGATTTCGGATCAAATTCCATCTAGGATTCCAGATTTCAAATCCAGTTCTATTTCCAAATCTATTTTCTCAAGTCTAAATTCAAATTCAATTCCTGTTTTAGGTTCTGAATTCAAAATTTTATTTTTTAAAATCGATTCTTGAAAATCAATCCAAATTCAAAGTTCATCTTGACTTTCAAATTTCATTCTTACTTCAAGATTCTAAATTCAAAAAATCCAATTTTCCTCTTCATCTTCTTCCATTTCAAAATCCATTTTCCAAACTCTGATTATTCCAAGACTTGGAATTTCAAGTCTCTTCTTCCAGATCTATTTCAAGTTCTAAGTTAGATTCAAAATCTAACTTTTTCATACCAATTTTCAATCCTTTGAATAATTTTTTCACTATATTATCAAATTTATTTTAGAATCACTTTGATAATCTCCAAAAGTTCTAAAATTATCTTCAAAAGAGCATACATTTTTGCATTCACACAAGCATGATTGTTTGAGCATTCTAGACTTAGAATAAATCCTTAGATAATATTTAGGCAAAGCAAAAAGGCATAAATTTGATCCTTGGTTCGATTACCCCTGGTAAAGGCGCCAAGAACGGTCGAACCTCGTACCAACGAGTGAATTCTGTCTCTCCTTTTCCCACAAATTTTTCAAAACGGAGGCGAGTAATTTCAAAACATTTTCAAATTTTAGGTCAAGTGAGACATTTGCAAAAAAGTTCCTCTCTTTCTTTTCTTTTCTCTTCTCTCTTCTTTTCTATCCTTTTATTCTCCTTCAAAAAGGGAATAGAGGTTAGAAAGGGAAAGAGAAGGAAAAGAGGGAACACAAGAGAAAAAAATTTGCAATGATCACACACGTTCAAAAGCCCGCTTTCAAATTTGCATCACTCATAGAGCTATCACTCGATCAGTATCAGCAACAGAGGTTGGTACAGCTTGAACTACTAGACGAAAGAAGACTCAAGGCAGCAGAGCATGCTCAAGCTTATCGTCAAAGGATAGCTCAGCATTATGTCAAGTCCGTCATCGAAAGGAAATTTTGAGTTAATGATTTAGTCCTCAGATCGACAGTTCATATCAAGCACCGCCCATATGGCAAATGGTCACCAAACTGGGAAGGTCCTTATGTGGTTAAGGAAGCATTATCCCGCAATTCATATCGTCTGAACAATCCAGATGGGGTCGAACTGTCAGATCCTATCAATACTCTGCATTTGAAGAAATTTTATACCTAAATTGTTTGTTCTATCTTTGTATTCTTCAAAGAACTTCCTTCAAATACAATGATCAATCATTCTTTCGTTCAATGCTTTCTTCCCTTGTTATACTGGGGCATCTTTTGTTGTGATGACTTATCTTCCCTTTAAAATTTTCATGTAAAGGCAGGATCAAACAAACTCTTTTTCCTTAATTTTTAGCGATTTTCATTAATTTTTCACCATTTTTTTATCAATTTCTATCAATTTTTATCAATTTTTATCAAATTTTTGTCAATCTTTATCAATTTTTATTGATTCTTCATCAATTTTTATCAATTTGTATTCATTTTCCATTGATGATAAGGGATAATCCTGAGACCATCATGAACAATTTTAATCGTAAACCATCTCAGATCAAGAATTTTAAATAAATTTCTCATCTTAATCTTTAGAAAATTCGTGACCTTCAAACTCAATTTTTGTCGATTCTTCTCAAATTCAAGCTAAGATTGAATCATCTTCTGAACCCAGTCTTCGCACTGGCAATTTTCAAAATTCAATCTTCTAATTAAAGTTTTTCTTTGAAGATTCGAGTTTCGACTCAGACTTCTTTTCTTTCAAATCCAACTTTTGGGTTGGTCCAATCTTCTTTCCAAACCAGTTTCCGACTCGGACTTTCTTCCCTTTCCAACTTTTAAGTTGGTCTATTTCTCCTTTGAATACCCGAGTTTCGACTCGGATTTCCATCTTTTCAAAACCCAACTTTCAAGTTGGTCTATTTTTCTTTGAATACCCGAGTTTTGACTCGGACTTCCTTCTTTTCAAAAACCAACTTTCAAGTTGGTCTATTTTTCTTTTGAATAACTGGGTTCTCACTCAGACTTCTTTTCTTTCAAATCCAAATTCGGATTTTCTATTAAAATCGAGTTCTGACTCAGCCTTTCTTTTAAAACCGAGTTCTGACTCAGACTTTCTTTCAAAACCGAGTTCTGACTCGGTCTTTTCTTTCAAAACCAAGTTCTGACTCGGCCTTTTCTTTTAAAACCGAGTTCTGACTCAGCCATTTTTTTTTCAAATTCGAGTTCTGACTCAACCTTTCTTTTAAAACCAATTTTCGATTTGGTCATTTTATTTCAAATTCGAGTTCCAACTCGACCTTTCTTTTAAAACGGAGTTTCGACTCGGCCTTTTCTTTCAAAACTGAGTTCTAACTTGGCCTTTTCTTTTAAAATTGAGTTCTGACTCAGCCATTTTCTTTCAAATTTGAGTTCTGACTCGACCTTTCTTATAAAATCGAGTTTTGACTTGGCCTTTTCTTTTAAAATCGGGTTCTGACTCAGCCTTTCTTTCAAAACTGAGTTTCAACTCGGACCTTTCTTTCAAATTCGAGTTTTGACTCAAACTTATTTTCTTTCAGATCCCAACTTCAGGAAGGATCTCTTTTATCAAAAAGTCGGTCTTCGTACTGGTCTCACCTTCTCCACGGTTCTTAGATCGAGTCCCTTTTAAATCAATTTCCTTTTGAAATACGGTCTGTAGGTTGAATTCCTCCTAAACCAATCTTTCTGTCACCAAATTCAATTTGTCAAACGCCAAACATTTTGTATATAAATTATTTTCTCTTACGAAGGACCCTTTTTCTAGGGAGAGTTCAAGGGAGCCCATTCCTTTCACATGCAATCAATTTTTGTTCGCAAGAACCCTTTTTCCATGGAGGGTTTAAAGGGACTCATTTCTTCCCGAACTGTTTGTAAAACAACAAGCCATTTTTTACATAAAGAATCTTTCTTTTTTCAGGGAGAGTTTTCGACTGAAGCTCGTTTCTTTTGTGGCCCCCAATTTCTCATTTTGGCCTCCCCGTCACAAAGAACCCTTTTTCTAGGGAGAGTGTGATGGACTCGTTCCTCTGTGATATTCATCAATCTTACCCACCGATCGTCTTTCCATAAGAGAAGCCTAAGATTAGGGAGTTTTAACGAAAACTTAATTTCTCTTCAAAAGTTCTGTTTTGCAAACACCTCCTCTTCAGGGAAGAGAGGAGTATTTTCATACCCGTTTAGGTCAAGGGTCAAGCCTGAGCCTCTCTTTTGGGGAAAAAAAGAGGAGATTTTTAGTCACGGATGTGTCACTTCGATATCAAGCAATTCTTTTTAAAGGATTTCAAGAATATTTTATCAATTTATCATGAAGAACAATTGTTGATTTCAAATTTCATTACACAAAAAATTTACCTCAAGCTACCTTCAATATTTCCTCTAAAAGAGCGAAGCTTTTGTGAGGACAGAACAAAATTCAAGCTTTTTCTGTTGGTCAACCAAGAGGATGAAGAAAAAATCTTTGATATGACCGACGAAGGAAAAATTCAATGATGTTGAAAAGTCATAAGTGAATTGATATTGATCATAGCTATGGCACATTTTTAAAAATCATTCTCCCAGCAATAAGGCAATGGAAATATCCTGAGCAATAAAAGAATCCACCCAATCTCGTTAATCATTCAAAACTCCAATTAACTATTTGCAAAAGGGATCTCTCAACTATTATCAAGTTGAAGACTGATGGACGAGTTAGATCTCCGGGGCCAAAGAACACTCGGCATATCTCCAAGTTGAAGGAGCATGTGACGTGTCCTTCCAGGAAAAGTTCAGATCATCATCAAGTTGAAGGTCGATGCGATGAATCTCCTGACAAACCCTCAAAGATATTTCATATCCATTATCATCAAGAGATTTCAATCAGAGAGACAATATTATCAATCAAATTCCTAGGACCAAAGAAGACTCGAATCATCTCCAAGTTGAAGGAATATGTGATGTGTCCTTCCAGAGAAAATCAGAACATCGCCAAGTTGAAGGTTGATGCAATGAAATTCTCGCCAAATCCCAAGAGAGCTGAATTTTATGTCTCAAAGAATGCGAAAAGATCATCATGGGTAAACCCCAGATATCAAACTGCCAAGAATCATCTTTAATTATGTGAAATTCTTCTATCAATATTTGTTCATCCAATTGCTTTCATGAAACTAAGAATATTTCCTCTCTTTTTATATCAAGAAAATGGATAGCTTCCTTGAAGAAACTCAACAACAACAAATTTGAATTTTATTCTTGATTCCACAGAGTTAGCCCAATTGGAGGTAATACTCTAAGTAGAAAAAGGGAAATATTTTCGCACTAAACATGCACATCTCAATTATTCTGAATCAACTATAATTTTTCATCTTATTGGCAATATTTTTTGACTATCCCGACATGAAGCAAGAACTTGATGTTCATTTTGGTATATCCTGGCGTTGTTTTATCCTTCGTTAGTACTTGCTAACAAGAATTGTCAAGGTCCTTTCCTTCTGTTTAATTTGAGCACCTGGGTTCTCAGATCTGCACATTTCTCAATTTGTCCTCACTGTCCCTCCATAGATAGTTCATTTTCAGGTCAAAGGTTGAGTCTGTTTTTCTCATAAAAGGTCTTTTCAAAAGCTATTCAGTCTCTGCAACGAGACACCCAAGATCAACTCCTTTTCAAAGCTTTAGGAACCCCATTTTCTAACCTTTTGAAACTCCTTTCGGATTCTTTATGCAAAATCTGAAAGTCCCATCATGGTTTCTTCATTCAAGGATTCTGTATTTTCATATTTGTTTAGGTTAAGAATTATACTTGTGCCTTGTCTCACAAGGTATTTTCATATCCATTTAGGTTAAGGATTGTACTTGTCCCTCGTCTTACGAGGTATTTTCATATCCGTTTACGTTAAGGATTGTACATATGCTTTGTCTCACGAGGTATTTTCATATCCGTTCAGGTTAAGGATTGTACTTGTGCCTTGTCTCACTAGGTATTTTTATATTCGTTCAGGTTAAGGATTGTACTTGTGACTCATCTTACGAGGTATTTTAATATCCGCTCAAGTTAAGGATTATACTTGTGCCTCATCTTATGAGGTATTTTCATATCCGTTCAGGTTAAGGATTGTACCTGTGTTATCATCACAAAATTTTACTTTTGCAAATCAAACTGACCTTTGAAAAAGATTTTGAAAATAACTCACCTCCGTTTTTAAAATGCGGGAAAATTCTGTAGAATGAGACTCGCATGTCGATACGAGGTTCAACCGTTCCTGGCGCCTTTACTAGAGGTAATCGAACCAAGGATCAAAAGTGTGCTTAGCTTTGCTCAACTTGTCTAAATTGTGTTCTCTTTCCTAAATGCATAAAGAATCAGGCATGTGCTATGAATTTTCTGAAAATGTAGGTTTGAAAACATGATGTTTGCTTCAAAGTTTGGAAAATACTGAGAGAATTCTTGGAAAAATAATACTTGGAAAATCATGAGCCTTTTTGAGAAAATATTTCTGAGGAAAATGAAAATCGATTTCTGAAGAAATCCAAATGTTTTAGAAAAATCGATTTCTAAGGAATTTCAAATAACTTTGAAAAAAAACTTGATTTCTCTGAATTCAAACTTTGAAATTAAAGATATAACTTGGAAAATTGAATTTTGAAATTTGAAAAATACTTGAAATACCATTTGAAAGCTTAGAGTTTTGAGAAAACCAATTTTTGAGTAAGACTTAGGAAATTTTGAGAAAATCAATTTCTCTGAATTGGAATTTGCCATTTTGAATGAAATGAATGAATATGGATTTGAAAGATATTGTTTTGAAGAATTGAGAAAATCTCTTTGTATTTTTTAGAAATGGAGTGCATTTTAAAGTTAGCCTAAGAGTGTAGATTGAATGTGGCTAATACGAAAATCACAAATCTGGATCTCATTCGTATTCTGACTATGACCATGAATACAAATTCCATCAAGTTTTTCAACTCCCTAAGAGCTAGTGCACGTGCCATTCGTGTAGACAATTGTGGATTTATAGAAATATGCACATGAATGACAAGCATAACAGTTATATATCAAAGTTCAAACTATATGCAATGCAAATCCTAATCTAAGCTGAAATTGAAATTCTTATTCCAAAGTTTATATTTAATATTTATATTAAATTGAATAAAGAAAAATAAAGAAAAATCTTCTTGAATTTTTCTGCAAAACTAGAAAACTTGTTAGTGAAGATATGTCAGCTTTTCTAGATTTATCCAGTAATATCTAAAAATTACTGGATTTTGCTAGATATAAGCATTTTTTCATGATTCTCTGAGATAAACATAATGCAATAGGAAATAAAATTGAAGAAATAATGAAAATGAGATTTGAAAATTTTGAAATTATGGTCAAAATGACCAAAATACCCTTGATAGCAAGACTATGGCCTTGAAATCAGGGTTTTCAGAAAGATATTTTGTAAAAAAATGAGATTTTGGAATTCAAATGAAAATAAATCAAACACAATATGATATGATATGATTAAAAATGAGAAAATACAACTTAGAAATTTCAAAAATGAGGTCAAATGACCAAAATTCCCCTGATAGACAGACTATGGCCTTGAAATCAGGGTTTTCAGAAAATATTTTGGTGAAAACTTGGGATTTAGAGTTTAAATGAAATCAAATAAACATAAAATTGACCATAAAGCATTCTAATATGATTATAAACATGAATAAACCCTAAAAGCATGAACTTATGCATAAAAACTAAAAATATCATAAAAATCATGATTTTGGCAGTGTTTCGGGATCCTCCGGGCACCCTGTTTTGCAATTTAACTCATCCAAGTATCAAATGAGTTCCAAAATTCATAAAAATCGGTACATGCACTTATTATTACCCTAAAATTAGATTGTAATCATAAAAATATTTTTTTGTCATTATTCCAATTCAAAAATTACATTAAAACCCTAAAATATGTTATTTTTACCCGCGATCACATACCAGTTTCAATGTTAGACCTGAATTAGGAGTCAATTCTCCATGGAAATTTTTGAAATTTTACAGAGACATAGTAGACAGAAAAACAAAGAATCTCCCTTTTACATATTGGAAAAATCATCTCCGATTAGGGAGACATCATTCTGTCAATCTGGACTTAAATTTAACGAATATAAAATTGATCAAAACAAGCACTTCCGGTTGCAAATATATGGAAAAATAACAGACTTCATCAAAAAAATTTGAGATTTCAGAAGTGAATAATAGACAAATAAATAATCAACTTCCATTTTTATAGAGCATGAATTGGATCTACGGTTAAGGATCTATGATCAACACAAGTTGAATTAGGGTTTTAGTAAATCATAATGAGTTTTAAAAAGTTGATCTGACTTTATGACAAAGGAAAAATATCAAACAGTGACAAAAACTTATGAAAATTTTACAATAAATATCTGACATTAACACAAAACCACTTCACTTTACGAATTTCAAATCTTATATTGGATGAAAGAAATAACGCATCCACAAGTTATGCTTGAATTTGAACAATGATTTTAATCAATAGAAATCTCGATTCAAATTTGTATTTTATTAACAGGGTTCTCGAATCCCAAAACATCTGATTTTTTTACAGAGTCTCAATAACATATCCTTGTATCATATATAAAAAAATCAGCAATTTCTAATAAAGATTTAAATGCAAAATAACATGCTTTTTATAGATCTAGAATCAAAACACATGAAAATCCAATAAAACACTAAAAAAACATGATTTAACAATGAAAAACAATAAAAAAACATATAACAGAAAAATGAAATTAAATTTAATGTTGGAACACATGCAATGAACATTAATATGATAAAAAAATAAATAAAACACAGGGAATTCATGGCGGAAATTATTTTCACCTTTGAAAACATGGATTTAATCTATTTAACGGATAAATCTCATGTTTCTTTGGTTAAGAACGTGAAAAACAATAGCATAAATGATTTTAATGGATTAGAATCATGGAAAACTGCATGGAATAGGGTTAGATCATCTTCTTGGATTGAGCTTGAGGTTCTTGAGGTTGAATCCATGGTTAAAACCATGAAAGAGATGGTGCCAATGGTTAAATCTATGTTAAAACATGGAAAAACATTAAATAAACTAAAAAAAAAAATCTTACCTTGAGGTTGCAGCTGCAATGGAGGAAGGAGGAAGGGCTGGAGAGGAGAGAAAAGCTCTAAGAAAGTCCAAAAAGGAAGGATATGGGGTCGACCCCCCTATGGGCTCTTTATATAGATTTTTTTTTTTTAGGTTTAATTCAAGAGTTTTAAAAAAATGGACTCTAAAGGGCCGGCGATTTTTCTTAATTGAGTTTGACCTTAAATAGACTCTAACCTAACCTAGTTAGACCCTAACCAAACTCCTAATTAACTTAGAAAACCTCCAAATGTGGCGCCACCTAGTGTGGGCCCACATTGGGTTTTTTTTTTAACTTTAAAAACAAATGGTTAAAGATTTAAATAAAATGGGTTTTCAAAATGGGTTTTGACTCATCTAAACCTCTAATCTAACTAGGACTATGACTAACTCCGACTTTATTCAAAGGTGGCACCACCTCAAATGGGCCTCACTTGAATTTTCCAAAATGATTTTAAAGCTTTAAATTGAGAGGTTTTTCAAAAGATATTCAAAAGTGAACTTGATATTGAAAGTTTTGAAATGGTACAGAGTTCTGACTGGGTCACGACTCCACCAGATATGGCGCTGTAAACACCCCAAATTTTCACTCACCTTCATGATATCTCTATCATTCATATCGCCCCGACCCCAATTGTTTTGGGATAAAGGCGTAGTTGTTGTTGTTGTTGTTGTTGTTCCTGATATCTCTATCAATCAGCACATTTCAGTTCTCTGAAATCAATGAAGGGCAAAATGGTCATTTTCTAAGATTGAACCTTGCAGAAAGTCTAAAATTTCATTCTTGAGCCTCAAAATTTCTATATTTAGGTTCAGAGACATCTTGAAACTGCAAATTTTCAAAATCCTATTCCTGACAAGTTAGAATTTCCAATTCCTGGTTCAGAGTAACATTTCTTGAAACATGTCTTTGCATCGCATTGCATGAACATTTCATATCATTTCACTACATAGCATGTCATTTCGAGGTCCAAAAACTCTCAATTTCAAAAACTCTCAATCCAGATTCGAGTTTTAACTCTTTTCAAAATTGATTTCAAAACCCTGGGTTTTCAAAATTGTCAATCTTTCCCATTTTACCCCCAGGACTTTTGAATTACAAAAAGTTTTTCTCAGGAAAACAATCTGGATATTTAGATATTGATTTTAAAGATTTTATCTCAAAACTTTTTACAAAAAGATTTTAAATCTCTTTACAAAATTTCTGTATTTTCTTTATCCATATTTTTTTGCCTTGAAAACCCAATTTTTTCCAAATTCTTGAAAACAAACAAAGTTTTATCTCGTATTATAAAAATTCCAAAAGAGAAGTCATTTCTTCTACTTTTATTTTCAAATAAATGGAGCGGGACCCGCCTTTGAAATAGCATCATACTCAGATGCTCAGGTAAATTTTCTTATTTTTTCAAGCGGGACCCACCCGGAGATCGCACCAATTTGCAAATTCTTCTTTTTTATTTCTTAATGTTATTTGTTTATTTATTTTTTTAGTTAGTGGGCCCACACACATGTGGCACCCCAATTGAAAATAAAAGATTTGCCAAAACAAAATAAAACTTTATTTTCCAAAAGGATTTTAAAAGTGGGTTGAGGTGGCATTTCCATAAAAGCCTCTCATTTATTTCACTATTCATTTTTTATTATTATTTCTTTTCATTGATTTGCTTACATAAGATTTTTTTTTTTAAGGGAAGCAACCTTAAATGGCACAGCCGAACTTCCCTAAAAATAAATAAATTTCATTTTACCTAAAACTTAGGTAAATGAAATAAAAATTTTGAAAAAAACACAAGACTCGCCCTTTTTGAAAACGGCAACATTAAAATTTTAGTTTCAAAAATTTTCAAAAAGGATGTAACGGAACCTCTGAAAGGGAGTTGTGTTTCATTGAAAAGAGGCTGAAAATTCTTTAAAGGGGGAGGTTTTGAATGAAAAGAGGAGAGGGGAGCCGATTGATTGTGCTTTTTCCTGTTTTGCAGGTGTTTCCTTCTGATCGTGGAGCTCTCTTCCACCTCCAACGGCTGCTGCCATCCTTCTTGAACCCATCAGTAGGTTGCTGCCCCTTCATCGCTGGTTATATGAGTCCAGCCATCATTTTCCTTCAGAGTGCCTTCAGCCCACCAACAGAAAACTCCATCCAGCGTGAAGGAGGCTTCCCATCCACCTTCAGCCCAGCAACTGCATTTCACCTCCACTTCAGCCCAGCCGCAGCAGAGGTCCAGCAGCAAACCGCCCCTTCTTTAGCTCACCAGCAGGAAATTCCAGACAGCAAACCGCCCCTTCCTTGCTGGTGTAGACGATCCAAGTTGTTGTTGCACCTTTTCCTTCAGCCCAGCAGCTGCAGATCTGTCGTCTACCAAGTTCAATGGAAGCAGAACATCTGCAAATCTGTTGCATATCGTCCTTCAGCCCAGCTACAAAGGACCGACCCCCTTTCTGCCATCTATAGGTCATGTGGTGTGTGGGATCCACAAGCGTGCTTTCCTCCTGCCATCTGAATGTGTTTTTCATTTCAATTTCACCCTTAGTTTAGCCATAGTGGTGCTTTGACAACACTGTAAATTGGGCCTTTCATATCTAGTTTAGCATTTATTTTGTGCTTTGCGTTTTTGAATGCTAAAAGAAAAAAATTTCTGTTTACTAAGGCTATGGCTGGACATCATCATCTGAGTTATGTGATTGTGCTTTATTTAGCTTAATGCTAAAATTTCTGTTTGATGAAGCTATGTATGGACATCACTGCCTGAGTTATGAGATCATGCTTTGTTTAGCTTAATGCTAAATTTCTGTTTGATGAAGCTATGTCTGGACATCACTGCCTGAGTTATGAGATCATGCTTTGTTTAGCTTAATGCTAAATTTCTGTTTGCTAAGGCTATGGCTGGACATCATCATCTGAGTTATGTGATTGTGATTTATTTAGCTTAATGCTAAAATTCCTGTTTGATGAAGCTATGGTTGAACATCATCATCTGAGTTATGAGATCATGCTTTGTTTAGCTTAATGCTACATTTTTGTTTGATGAAGCTATGTGTAGACATCACTGCTTGAGTTATGAGATCATGCTTTGTTTAGCTTAATGCTAAATTTATGTTTGATGAAGCTATGTTTGGACATCACTAGCCATTACCTGCACTCCACTGCACTTTCATCTTTACTACATCTCTACTCATTTGCTACCCCCAAAGTAACCTCTCATGGCTGTACCTGTCATGGTCAATTCTCTGTAACTTTATAGCATTTTAGTCTTTCATTTACTGCATATAGGCATTGATTTCCCTGTGCCTTCCATAGCAACTAAGGCCTTCATCTTTGCATATTATCAACCATATCCCATACCCATTTTACTTTCAGCATCTTATGTCATTTGTGCATTATACTCACTATCACCCATATCATATTTGCATGTGGCCCTTTATAACACTTCATCACTCATGGATAAGCATCTGTATATCCATCTTAACACTTCATATCATTGGTAACATGTGTACTATCATGTTTGCATTTTATCATCTGCCATCTCCTGCATATTGGTAGGTTATGCATTTACCCATCCTCTTTTCTGCAGGTGTGCAGTCTTGATAATTAGCCATATTCATGAACGGATATATCCATATCCGTTCATGACCTCTATACCATCTTTGGCATGCTTTGTTATTGATATATAGGGAAGCTCCATACCCAATTTTACTGAGAAATATGTTATAATTTGGGAATTACGGCTTTGTGAAATCACCTACAGAAACTGTCTGTATTTTCTGATTTTACCCATTATATATGAAATTCTAATTACTATATGTATTTTCTCATTAAACATATATATATATATATATATATATATATGTATGTATATCTACTTATACATATATATATATATATATATACATGTATATACATATATATAAGTATATATAGATATATATAGATATATATATATATACTTATATATATAGGGATATCTTCATGTGCATTTGTTTTCACATATATTTTTCTTTTTCCTTTTCTTTTTGTAAATACATCTTCATCATCACATGTCATTTAGAATAAATTCAAGCATTTAGATATAACCATGTATATCTTCGTTGTATATATTATATATTATATATATATACCCATTTCCTTGGTTTCCTTGTACTACTTCTCATTTTGCAGGAAAATCTGGAAGATGCTGATTCTTTTTCACTATGTATTTTTATTTCATTTATTTTGACTCATGTCAGCGATATAATAATCAAACTTGGAATAATATTTACTTTTACTGCTTAGATTAGGATGCATCTCATGTAGTTTGATTCCTGCAATATCCTGATTCTATGATTCATATATCTCAATTTTCAAAATTCACTCTGGATATACATGAATGGCACGTGCACCAACTCTTAGAGAGTTGATGAACTCGGTGGAGTCCATATTTACGGCCCTAGTCGGAATATGGACGAGACCCAGATCCATCATCTTTCTACTAGTCACACTGAGCCTACACTCTTAGGCTATCTTCGAAATGCACATCATATTTCCAATTTTTCAAAATATTGTGAATTAACTCAAATAGACTCTAAACATATTCATGGCCACAGTCAGAATATGTGAAGGATTTACTTTGTCTTAATACACAAATTTCCAACAAATTTCTCAGAAAATCTTTTCCAAAGTGAATTCATACATTCAAATCATCAAGGCATCATCTGCTTTTCTCATGATTTTCTCAAGAAATTTTCACTCTTTGGAAATCGATTCCTCAAGAAACTATGAAGATTTTCAAGGTTGGATTTCTCAAGTCAAGTTTTCCCGTGATTTTCTCTGAAAATATTATTTTCTTAAGATGCTTTTCAAAAGGAATTTTTTATCTTTCTCAAGAATCAAAGTTAATTTTCAGATATTTCAAAGACAATATTCTCAGGATTTCAACTTCCTAAGTTTTGAATTTCCTTCTTCAAAGAGTTTTCCAATGAATTTCAATCATTTTTCTAAGAAAATTTTCAAAGTCAGAGCTTTCCTGATAAATATTTTCTTTTTCAAATATTCATTTTTCTCAAGAACCTTCTCCATTTTCCCAAGACTTTCATCCATTCATGATTTTCCCAAAACCTCATAAACTTTCTGGTGATCTCCAAATCTTTTCATCTGAGTTTTTTGAGAAGTTGATTTCCATCTCTTTCTTGAGAAGTATTTTCAAACTCCAAAAGCATTTTCCAAAGCATACATCATACTTTTCCAAATTGCATTTTTTCAAAATCTCATAGCACATGCCTGAATTCTCTGTGCATTTAGGATAGAACACGATTTTGATGGTTTAACTAAATCAAGCACAATTTTGGTCCTTGGTTCGATTACCCCTGTTAAAGGCGGCAGGAACAGTCGAACCTCGTACCGATGGGTCGAGCCCCATCCCATGGATTTTCTCGCAATTTTCAAAACGGAGGCGAGTATTTCAAAACAATTTCCAAAATCCGGTCAAGTTTGAATCACGAAAGCATTTTCCTCTCTCTTCCGCAGAAAAGGGGAGACGGGGAAAAATTTGCGACAATAACAGGCACCAACTGAGTGGACCCCACATCAAAGTTTTGAAAATTTTGAAATAAAGACTGAAAATAGCTTTGAAAAGGGGTTAAAATCAATAATTGAAATTCAAAGGCTTGAAAATAGAGTTCTAAGTGAACTGGAACTTTGGGCTAGAGTCCTAAAATTTTAGGACTCCGAGATTTTAGGATTTTGAAAACCAAATGAAGGAGTTTTTGAAAGATTTTATCAGAACTGGTAAAATAAGTCAGAAAATGCAGTCTGGGTTAGATTCCTAACTCAACTGAAACACTAAAATAGAGTTCTGAATCAACTGGGACTCTATAAAATCACCTAATTTTTTGAAAAACAAATGAAAAGAAATAAAAATGGAAGTAAAAACAGACTTCAGAACAGACTCCTGACTGGATTAGGACTCTGGGACAGAGTCCTGATCGGACTGAAACTCTAGATTTTTTTTTTGGTATTTTCTGAAAAACAGATGAAAGAACTTGTAAAAATAGTAAAAATAATGACAAGTATTGAAATCAGAACAGAGTTCTGATCCAACTAAGACTCTGGGGATATAGTCCTAATTAGACTAGGACTCTCAGAATTTTTGGATTTTCTGAGAAAACAAATGAGAGGATTTTGAAGAACAAGTGAAAACAGGATAGAATTGAAGTTCGGTTCAGAGTTCTAATCTAATTAGGACTCTGAAGAAGAGTCCTAATTCTACTAGAACTCTGAAAATTTTTTGTTTTCTGAGAAACAAATGATGAGATTTAAACAAAGCTTTTGAAAACTAGTGAAAATGAAGTGAGAAAATAAACTTTGGATAGAGTCTTGATTCAATCAGGACTCTGGGATAAACTCCCAGAATTTTGAAATTTCATGATAAATGTAACGCCCCAAATATTTAACTTGAAAATTTTGGAATAAATTTTTTTTTCTAAACAATAGCGGAAAAACTTTATTAAATCCTTAGTCAAATTATTTGGGCGGGTTACAAGTAATAGCACAGACACAAGGCAATTAAGTAAAATAATTTTTTTTCAAGTATCTAATATCACCCATATTTAGCTACAAGTGTAGTGCCCATATACAGCCATAAAAAAGGGTCAACGGTTGTTGGGCTCTCAAAAGTTTATGCAGAAGACTATATTAAAGACTTGGTTTATTCACATTTGGGATCACCACAGGAAATACATGTATACTTCTGTGGGTGTGCAGTGATAGGTGCAGCCAAATATGTCATAAACTGAGTATGTGCCGGCAGCAAAATACAACCAGAGACATGTATATATGCTGGATACAAAGTAAAATACATCCAGAGACATGCATACATGTGGGACAAGAAGTAAAATACATTTCAATACCGATGTTAAGTAAATGAATTATGCGTTTACCGCATGGATATCTGTTATATTCTTCACCAACAAGACAGAGGTGTTCCTACTTACAGGCATTTAACATCTTCTAACATAATTGGATGTATATATACAGATTATAACACATCCATTATGGTGATTCAAGTGAGGATTGGTATATATCACCTATTCCTTTAAAGTAATTACTACTACCTATTTTATCCTCAACATAATAGCTATTGTTAAAGGAACTAAAGACTACATTACTAAAAAAAAAATCGACAGGCAGCAGTTCATCGTTCGGCATCGCTCAATATTGTTATTAAAAGGATATTTCAATTTAATATTCTCCATGAAGTAATCAGGACAGAATTTATACATGTTGTTCAAAAAAATTCCACCACAGACCATTCACACTAGTAGAAGTAAATACCGACTCTAAACGAACCTGCCTATCGTACTAAAATGGTAAAACAAAACCATAGGGGAAAAGAATGACTTTCAGATTGGGCATACCCATAAAGTCTTATCATAAATCAAAATACAAGGTTTGAATCCCCTTTTTGTTATCCGTTTCTTTTTTATATGGGTTGCTACTACAACTCCCTACATATTTGATTCCAAGCACATAACTAAATCAAATACGGTAATCAGCAAGGTAAATGTTAGATTAAAAAAAAAATCAGAACATGAGAAATCCACTATTTGTTATTTAACACATACGCAGATCCGAGATTCAGCATTTAAACAGTTTAAACCCATGCAAATGGGTTGTACTGTTGTAACTTGCATCCTTGTAACATGCACATTGCGAAAACCATAATAAACCCTACGATTCAATGCATGGTTTGATGTCAACTAGGAACGAAATCAAGATATGTTTAGAGGGATGCAACAAGATATGTGTACCACAGGGCACCAAACACACACACAAGAATACGATGCCTCTTACTTCTTTGAAGATTGAGTCCGGAGGTAGCCGTGCTTCCTTCGCTTGGGCATTGAACAACCTCAAGCAAGCTTCTTGCTAGAAGTAATGGAGCAAAACTCCCGAGGATGAGCCACCCATCCAGCAATAGAGTCCACGCTTACGGTGAGAGAGAGAGAGAGAGAAATGAAAACGGTGGAGCCCCAAAATGAGTTCATGTTTTTTTTTTCTCAAGGCCCACCTTTCCCTAATTAATCTGCTTTATTTAAGCATGATTTTTAATTTCTAAAAATTTTAGAAACTATCCACCATTCACATTTTTTTTGTAACTTCCTCCTCCATATTCAAAATTCAAGAGGCCCCTCCACCTTCCATTAGACATTATTGAGTTTCCCATTTGGGAATTTGTCCAGCCCCTCTTACCTTGAAAACGGGTTTTCCTATTAAAGTCACCTTAGTGAGGAGTTACTAAAAAAAAACGTTGGTTATAAAATATTTCCACAAAAAGTGTCCCTGACGCACCGAGGGATTTGAACTGGGGTTCTCCTCCCTACAGGGTAACGAGCCTCTCCAGTGTACCAGTAGTTATTTCATTACAGATCCTTGAATTAAAATTGTATTTATCCTCTTTTAGACGACTAGTGGATTCTTTCAAAAATGACGTCTTGTATTTATTTTTTTGTTCTTAGCCACCATCCTCCTTAATTGAGGTCTTGTAACTCTCACTGACTTCGAAAACCGTGGGAGGCTTTATTACCTCCTTAAAGTCTTCCCCTTCCCATTCAAAAATCATAGGAAATGGGGTCCTTCCCATTTTGGCGGTTGGGTTTCTCATCAAGGCCATCCGTTCAGCCCCCTTCTCTTGGAAAAACGTGTTTCTCCATTATTTAAGTCCTTAAATGAGGATTAAGAGCATCTCGAATTTCAAAAATTCTCTTAAAACTTTCTTTGGCAAAAAATGCAATGGCGCACAGGGGGATTTGAATTGGGGTTCTCTTCCCTAAAGGGTAACAAGCCCCACCAGTGCGCCAGAATTGATTTCGTTGCAAATCCTTGCAACATAATTATCTTTAACCTTGTTATGACGGAATGACTTTTATTGATAAAACATTTTCTTTTAGCAAAAACGTTCTAACGCCCAAGGGATTTGAACCTGAGTTTTCCTCCCTGAGAGACAACCATCCTGACCACTACACCAATTCCTCTTTAGTTGCACCTTCTTGCAACTATAATTAGTTTATCCTCTTTTGACGCAATTTACAAAATAGCGGTTTTTAACAAAATTTCTGGCATACACGGGGATTCGACTCGCGTTCTCTTCCTACTGAGGCAACCAACCATACCAGTGCACCAACTCTTACTTGGTTGCACTTCTTTGCGACTAAAACTACTTCAATGATAAGCGATGTTTGAAATCGCGTAAGTAAGACATACAAAGTGGCATGAGTACTATTTATGAGGAATCAATTCTCGAGAATCATAAGTCAAATTCATAATATATAAGACTAGTCAATCCTCGAATTTGGGATCCAAACGAGGAAAAAACTTTGTTATTTCATGTGAATTACTAGAAAGCATATATCGATAGGATATGGGTCATAACGAGGGTAATTTTTGCCAGAGATGTAGATTTAAAGATATTATTTGAGAATTTGGCTGAAATTTAAAACTAAAAATTGGATTTTAATCGGGTTTCAGATCCATCCAAGATCTGAATCCATACATCGTATCTGAATCCAAATATTGGATCCACTACAAGAAAAATGTTAATTAGCGACGGAAATTTGCGACTGATTTTTTCCATCGCAAATTAGCGACGGATTAGCTAGAGAAAACTTTCTTCATGAATCCGTCGCTAAGTAGCGACGGATTAGCGATGAAAGTTTTCTCTAGCTAATCCGTCACTAATTAGCGACGGATTAACGACAACAATTGTTTTGTCGCTAATTCTCAATACCAGAAAAGCATTTTAGCGAGGGATTTAGCGACGGAAAAATTCCGTCGCTAAATCCCTCGCTAATTTTCGATTTAAACCGAGCGCGAAATTTTCCCTCTCTCCCTTTCGAAATTTAAATTGATCGCACTCGATTTAAACCGACTTCTTCGGAGGACGCCGACGTCGGAGAGTGCGTTGGAGAGCATGTACATGAGAGTGGAGGACGGCGACGCCGGAGGACGGTCGGCGATAGCTGGAGGACGTCGGCGTCGGTTCATGGAGGACGAAGACGTCGGTTCACGGAGGACGGCGACGCTGGTTAATCACGGAGGATGACGGCAACGCTGGTTCACGGAAGATGACGGCGCCGGTTCATGGAGGACGGCGATGCCGGAGAGCACCGATTCACGGAGGACGGTTCACGGAGGACGGCGACGCCGGAGGACGGTCGGCGATCGCTGGAGGATGTCGGCACCAGTTCATGGAGGATGACAACGCCGGTTCACGGAGGGCGGCGACGCTGGTTCACAGAGGATGACGGCGACGCCGGTTCACAGAAGATGATGGCGCCGGTTCATGGAGGACGGCGACGCCGGAGAGCATCGGCTCATAGAGGACGACGGTGACGCCGGTTCACGAAGGACGACGCTGCCAGTTCATGGAGGACGACGATGCCTGTCGGGTGCGGTATAAGTCCGGCTTATTGCTGCCGGAATATCGCCCGACAGGGATCATTTTTTTATTTTTTTTTTAAAATTTAGCGACGGATAATGTCCGTCGCAAATTAGTGACGGAATTAACGACAAATAAGTTTTTTCGCTAATTAGCGAGCAAAAATTCGCGATGGCCTCTATCCATCGCTAATCTGTCGCTAAACTGTTTAGCGACGGATTAACGATGGATATAAGCCGTCGCTAATCCATGATTTTCTTGTAGTGATCCATTTGATCCAGTTTGGATACAAGATCCATTTGGATCGACTCTATATCAATTTACCGAATCTATTTCCAAGAATGGTAATATTTATTTATTTTGATAATTATCAAAATTTTGTGGGTTTTACAATAAAGGTATAACAATTTTGATTCCTAAAGAGATAAATAGAAGGATTTTTTTAAGATTCTCTCAAAATTGAAATTAGGGTTAGAGTCTTGATCTAACTGGGACTCTTCAAACAGAGTCTTGGTTCAACCAAAACTCTGAGTTTTTTACTTCTCTTTGCAAGATTTTGAAAGATTCGATTAAATACAGGTAAGGATAACGATGAAAGATAGAGTTCTGATTCAATTAGGACTCTAAGAAAGAGTCCTAATTCGACTGGGACTCTAGAATTTTGGCCAAAATAAAGGATTTTGATAGGTTTTCTCAAAAAACAGGTAAAAAGGGTAGTAAAAAATAGAGTTCTGATCCGACTAGGACTCTGGAAAAAGAGTCTTGATCACACTAGGATTCTGGAAGAAGAGTCCTGATTGGATTGGGATTCTGAAATTTTAGACAAAAATGACGAGAATGAGCTCGGATATGACCACAGCTGGTTTAAAATCAGAATGGAGTTTTGAAAAGGTTCAAAAAAAAATGAAAATACAGAGTCCTGATCCAACTAGAACTCTGAAATTTTCAAATTTTTTGATAAATAAAGGAATTCAGAAGCGACACCTCCTGAAAGGGTCTCATCTGAGAATTAAAATCGATTAACATTGAGTTTAAAATGAATTCATATTGTTTTCTGAGAAAAACACTTCAAAATATAAGATCCTGGAGATTGACAAATGGTAGAATGTCGATTCAAAACCCAGGTTTTGAAATTGATTTCTAAAGAAGAGTTTTAAAAACTTGAATCTGGATTAATATTTTGAAAACAATAGTTCTGGATCTCGATAATGAGATGAAATGACATGCAATGCAATGAAATGATATGTTGAATGCATGCAATGATATGCAGTGACACATGGAATGTAAACACTGGATGAGGGTGAAAATTTAGGGTGTTTACAACCTGTCCCTCGTCTCACGAGGTATTTTCATATTCGTTCAGATTAAGGATTATACTTGTGCCTCATCTCATGAGGTATTTTCATATCCGTTCAGGTTAAGGATTGTACTTGTGTCTCATCTCATGAGGTATTTTCATATTCGTTCAGGTTAAGGATTGTATCTGTGCCTCGTCTTATGAGATATTTTTATATCCATTCAGGTTAAGGATTGTACCTGTACCTCATCTCATAAGGTATTTTCATATTTGCTCAGGTTAAGGATTGTACTTGTGCCTTGTTTCATGAGGTATTTTCACCCCCCTTTCAAGATAAGGGTTAAACCTGAATCATTTTCGCAATAAGTCATTTTCAAAACCTATTTAGTCTCAGTCATGAGATGCCCCAATCAACTCATTTTTGAAAGCTTTAGGAACACCGTTTTTTTCATCCTTTTGCAAACACCTTTCGGATTTATTGTGCTAAAAACCAAAGGTCCCATCATGGTTTCTTCATTCGAGGATTCTGTATTTTTTATTCTCGTTCAGGTAAGGGTTAAACCTGAGCCTCATTCTGATGAGGTATTTCTTCCAGTCCCATCATGGTTTTTCCCATCCTAGCAAGGAATCCATACTTTTCATATCCATTCAGGTAAGGATTGTACCTGAGCCTTGTCTTATGAGGTATTTTTCAAAAATGTCCCATCATAATTTTCATGTATTTTCTTCCCCATTCAGGTAAGGGTTAAACCTGAATCTCAGTTTGATATTTTCGTCCCATCTAGGTCAAGGGCTAAACCTGAATCTTTTCAAAAATCTTACTTTTGTCTCAGCCATGTGACTTCATCAAAATTTCTTTGTCACAATTTTACGAATCTTCGTCCAAAAGTCCCATCACAATTTCTTCATTTTTGAGGATTTTGTCTCTTTCCAAGCCGTTCAGGATAAGGTGCAAAACCTGGGAATCATTTTCACAAAACAATTCTTCCACACTCAGTTCAGATTTTGACTGGGGCATTTTTTTGTTTTAAAATTTGGTGTGTTTTCTTTGCTACTAATTTCAGCTTTTAACCAGCTTAGCAGCAAAGAGGGGCATCTATGAACACCCTAAATTTTTCAAAATTTCAAAAATTTTCTTTTTGCCCCTGGCCCCCATCTTCTGAATAATTGAGTCAACTTTTGATCAACTTCTAATCATCTCTTGGATTCATTTGAAGATCCAAAATCCAATTTTATCTTCGATGCTTGATTGAACCTCAGATCCAGATCGAATATCCAAATCCAATTCTGAGCTAGATTCCCCAATTTTCAAATTTTAAAAATATAAAATCAATTTTCTGAATAGCTCAGACATTTCATCCAAATCCGATATCCATTTGGATTCACTCTTCTCTTTTCCTCAATTTGAGATCCAAACTCGAATATCTATTCAAAATCTCGGATCCAGATCCGTTTTTGAAACTCAATTACTAAAAAATATTTTTGTTATTTCAGAAAACTCTTTTCAAAAAAATCCTTAAATTTTAAAACAAAAACATTTTATAAAATTTCTTAAAAGCCTCATATGGATCCTCTCTTTCGAATTTTTAAGATTTTTCATTCAAAAACTTAAAAAGAAAATTTTTGAAAAAAGTAGTTTGGCCCTCTTTTTGAAAAAATCCTTATTATAACCCTCCTTTTGAAAATTTCTTGTCACAACCACCTTTTTGAAAAAATTTAGAAAAATGGACTCATTTTGAAATTTTTCTAACGGCTCCTTTTTATATAAACAGACCATCGGGAGCCTCTATGGCATCTGTTCTCACCCCAACATCAACGAATCATCCAAGCATTTGCGCATTCCTCTTCTCTCTTCCCCTTTCTCTCTTTTCCTTCTTCATCTTTCTTCTTTTCCTTTTTCCTTCTTCTTCCTCTCTCTTCTTACTCCTGATTTTCTTCCTGATCGACTGAAGAAGGATCGACCCTACAACAGAAGGCCACGGTAAGAATCCTCTCCTTCTCTTCTCTTTTCAATTTTGCTTTCTTGTTTTTTGTTCTTGCTCCATTAATGCATCCATTGTAGTGTTGATTTGCTTATGGCATCATCAACCTGCATGCTTGCAACATCATTGGAATGATTATATTCCTACATGTTTTATTATTATTTCGTATTAAAATGTAGTTATCCATTTGATTTTTAGTGTTACTTCTTTCATTTTCCTCCGATTTATATTTTCACCTTCATCATCCCTTCATTTTACTCATCTTTGTTTTGTTGCATTAATTCAACATCATATACTGTGTTATTTTCACTTTTGGCATTCTTAGTTGCAATTGTGCATCTAGGTGATTTAGTTTTCTATATTCAGACATCGCATTGTGGTTGTGCAATTATTCACGTTTGTTGCATGTTTCATGTCTTCCCTGCATCTTTCAATTTCACATTTAATCACATCATCTTTTAATTTGTTATATTCTAGTCAATCGAATGAATTGTATGGCGGTTGCGCTTGTATTGATTTCGTGACAGCATCATATGGCATCAATTGCATCTTCCGCATAATGTGCCTTGCATTCTATTACATTTTTTTTTACACGGCATCAATGCATCATGTATCACCTTAGTTTGGCATTATCATTGTATCTATGTGCATTTCTGTTTGGTTCAATATCATTAGCATGTTTGCCTTGACTTTCATTCCTTGAATCTCGTTACAGTATAAGTTTATGTTTTACAGTCGCATAAACATATGCTTCCATGCCATGGTCTTATATTTATGCTTTATCTCAACATGTATATGTACTTTCATTTCCAAAATATTCATTACAGTATATGCTTTGCCTTCTCCTTATATTTTCTTTTTTAGCATATACGTACACTTTCACTTCCTGAATCTCATTACAGTGTCATCTCTATATTTGCCATATGCATCTACCATATTGTAAATGCCTCTCTGGATTCACCTGTGAATAGTTAAATCAACATCTACTGTTGATTTGGAATAAGTTGTTGTATATATTGCACAGTGAAACCCTCTGGTTTCACTGAGAAATCCTTCTATGCAACGGATCGCATCCCTTTCCTGCTTCATGGTTGATGACCCCTTGTGAGACAGCTGAGTTACCCTGAGGTTTAAGTTACTCTGTGTTTAGGTTTCCTGTTGTGAGCAGGATAAAGAAGGGTAGTGGTGGATGGCTTAATATAGATAGTGGTCCTGCGGTTACCTCTGCAGCAAAGAAAATTGCACCATCTGGTGTTGTTTCTGTAGTTTTTCATAATTCGGTATATGTTCTTCAGTCAGGTCGTTTGAAGTACAATTATTTTGAGTATTTACTGGTGTACTCCCCATTAGGTCATGTCACTTAACATAACCCCTTTCCTCCATCCAGCATAGAATCATGTTGTAATAATCATTCACCGAGAATTGTTGTTGGGTCTCACGGATCAAATCAGGAAGAGGACTTTAAGGTTATTACTGAACCTCTTCAAAAGTGGGGTGTTTACCAAAGGAAAATTTGACTTGAAAGAGAGGATAGATTGCTTAAAAAAAAATTGAGCAATGGAGGGGATGATAATGAGAACTGTAGAAGCTTCACAGATGACCTAGAGAAGTCCATCAATAATGAAGATGCTGGTAGCAAAGTGGCCATTTTCAGAGATCAAGAAAAAGATAGGTTTGACCTTGATTATGATCGTAGTTATCATAGGTACTCTAAGAGCCTTGTATATGCTCAGACGTTTGGCGTTGATCTATTTAATATACAGAACTTTCAACCTGCATTTGTGTATGACAATGAGCTTCCATAATTGAGTCAGGTGCCAAGAGCCCATAACCCTGTCAACTACATAACTTCCAATCCTTTTATGAACCAATTTGACACGGTCAATTTGAATCAAGCATCTTGTGATGCTGCCTATATGCATTGGCCAAGTCTTGCAATGATGTATGCCCACTTATATGAACATTTCAGGCGATCTGTTGTTAAGACACCTTTCTACCAACAACCTTTAAGCTTTGACCATGGCTACCATCACTAAGGTACAAGAAGGCTTGTATCATCTGAACCTTTACTATGGGCACAATAGTCAAGTACATTGCAAAGCACTGAAGTATTGTGTTGGTCCTTGGCTTTGGTAGAATTACATGAACAAAGATAAGATGTTTGATAAATTCTCATGATTTTTTTTCTTATTTGCCATCGCATGTTGTGTTTGGTTACCTCTAGCACTGTGAAAGCTTTCACGACTGTAACTAAAGTAGATATGGTACTAGAATATTTCTGTTCTTTGCAATGTTTGTGTGTGTGTAAACTTGCATGCCTATGCATCCACAAGAGGACAGAGGCATTCATGGCAAATATCAAAGGTTTGTCGCTACATAATGAGTTTTGCAATGACTAGTGGGATGGATGGTCATGAGACTCATGACTGCTTTGATAGAGAGATAGAAATCGTGAAGCTCCCTGTCTCCTGTACATTAGTAGCCTGACATGCTTTGCTGAAAGCACTTCGATAGGCTGGGCAAAAGCATCTTAGTGCCTGCACATCATCTTCACTTCCTCACAGCTCACCATATCATCCTCCCATGCAACCTCATGGACCTATGCAACGTCAGCCATACCCTCTGCACTTACAATTATCATTGCCCCCTGTGCATTTCACTTCACTACTACACCTACCTTCTTCAACACAGCATATACCACTTCATCTCACCACCAGCCACACCATTGCCTGTTGCGTTCTTCACAGCACCAGTCTCTGCATATCACCTTACATCAAAATCTGCATGATAGATTAGCTCAACATCATTATATAACTATTATCTATTACCACGACCTATCACTTGTTCCATTTCCTGTGCATCCATCCTATATTTATTTTTGTATCAATCTGCTACTGTCAGTATCTAAACACTTGTTGCGTGAAATCAAGTTACAACAGTGTTAGCCATGAGGCCTCAACCTGCTGAAGGCAATTGCTTAGGCAAAATCTCATTCATATTCGTTCGGTATGGTGGAATTTGCAGTCATGACATGACATTCAAGTCTTTTACAGTTTAAGCATTTACATAATGTATAGCTTTTGCATCTAGGTGTTAGTCATCCATTGTTACCCGTTTGGTTCATTAGACTCATTCAAATCATCTATGCATTACATCAATTTTAACTCATGTATATCATTTTGTTGCCTTTCATTTGCTAATCTTCATTTGCATATTAGCCCGTGTCTCCACATCACTTTCCTGCACATTGCATGCACAGTGTAATGAATTAGGTAGGTTGTTTAATCGTTACATACTTAGGGACATTAAATCACATGTATGTCACTTTCTTGCACTTTCATTAATATAACTCCTGTATATTTCCTGCAAACCGTGTGACATTCATCTTGTAATTGATAATGCTTGAATCTATATTAATTAGTTTTCATCTAATCTTCATCCATCATGCTTTTTATCATCATTTTACTTTCCGTTTCACCCTCATTAATGTTTCTAGTCTCTGATTTATATGTTATAGCCTTATTCATTTAGCCTAAGCACCATACTTAGGTAGATGTGGCTGCATTTTATCATTAGCCTAGGCATGACCATATGCATGTTGGTTTTTAACATAGTATTTTTCATTTTCTTCTATATTTTGTATTTTTGCTTTGTGCTAATTCAATTTTACAGGAAAAACATGAAAAATATTGATTTTCCTGCCTAGATTAGGAATTTTATAATTTCAATTTCAATTTAAGACTGTAATAATTTGACATTAATGAGAACTACTTTTCAGTTTAGATTAGAATGTATGAGCATATAGTTCTCATAATTGCTTGTGACATCTCATTTTATTTTTATTTTTATTTCAAAAATTCATAATGGTGATACACGAATGGCACGTGCACCTTTCTAATAAGAGGTAAATAACCCTAAGTAAATTATTCATATTTATGGTCATAGTCAAAATGTGAACAATACTTAGGATTTTTATCTTTTATGGAATAGCATCTGATCTTCGTCATATTTTTTCTAAATATTTTTTGTTCCTTATCAGAATTTAAGATATAAATTAACTTGAGATATATTTGTGGCCATAGTCATGGATATATTAAAAGTTAACTTTATTTTAAATCCTATAAAGGCACAAAAAATATTTTATTCTCTATTAGAATTTAAATAAAGATTTTGTTATAATATATTTGTGACGATAGTCATGAGTGTATTATAATTTAATCTTATTTCAATTCTATTAAATAATAAAATTTGCTTTTAAATTCCAAATCTTTAAATTTTTTTAAAGCATCCATCATTTAGGATAGAATTGCATTCTTTCCCAAATTGTTTTCAAGATATTTTCCAATTCCAAGTGATTTTTGAAATAAACTTTCAAAATACAACTTTTATTTTTAAAAATTCAAAAATCATTTTTAACTTCCATTTATAAATTCAAATTTATCTCTTTTTCAATTCCATTCAGTTTTTAAAATCCTATTTCAAATTCTAATTCTTACTTTTGAACTTCATATTTCTGAATTCCATATTCTAACTTTGAAATTCTTCTCAAATTCAAATATTAAAGTTCAAATTCTTTATTTCCGTTTCAAAAATCCAAAATCTTCAAATTCTATCCAATTTCAAAATTCTGAGTTTTAATTTCCAATTCAACTCTAAATTAAATTCATTTTGAAATTCTAAATCCAATTTTGAGATTTACTTTGAATTTCTAAATCAGTTTTCAAATTCAATTCTGATTTCAAATTCCAAGTCTAAAATTCAAATTCTATTCTCATTTTTAAAATCCAATTTCAAAGTTTATTTTAAAGTTCTAAATTTTCAATTTCTAAATTCATTCTTTAAATTCCAATTCCAATTCCAATTCCAATTCCAATTCCAATTCCAATTCCAATTCCAATTCCAATTCCAATTCCAATTTCAAATCCTAAATTTCTAAATTTCAATTTCAATTTCAATTTCAATTTCCAATTCCAAACTTCAATCTTTCACTTTCCAATTTCATTCTTTTCAAATTCCATTTTTTATTTCAAATCTTCCTTTTCAATTCAAAATTCAATTTCAGAAACTCTCTGAATCTCAATTCTATTTCAATCTTTGATTTCAATCTTTGATTTCAATCTTTGATTTCAATCTTTGATTTCAATTACAAATTCAACTTCCAAATTTCAAATTTCCTTTTCAAATCTTGAAATTCATTTTAGATCTAAGTTCAGATTTAAAATTTTCTAAACTAAATTCAATTTCTATTTAAACTTGTTTCAAAATCACTTGGAAAAATCCAAAAATTTCTGAAGCATTTCTCAAAAGGATACATCTTTGCATTCTCATAGCACAAGCATGATTCAATGTGCATTTAGGACTTAGAATAATTACTTAGGTGAATTTAGTCAAGGCAAAAGGCATTGATTCAATCCTTGGTTCAATTACCCTTGGTAAAGGCGCCAGGAACGGTTGAACCTCGTACCGACGAGCGAATCCCGTCTCTTCATTTTTTCTGCAAATTTTTAAAATGGAGGCGAGTAAATTTATAAAATCTTTTTCAAATAAAGGTCAAGTGAGACCTTGCAAAAGAGTTTCCTTCTCTTCTTTCTTTCTCTTCTTTTCTTTCTTTCTTTTTTCCCTTCAAAAAGAGAAAAAGGCTGAAAGGAAAAGGAGGAAAGAGGAAAAGAAAAAAAAATTGCAACGATCACACATGAATTGTATAACCAGTTGTAAGATTTACTATTCAGATTTACAAATCGATTTGTTTACATAACGAAACCTTAAACAAAACTCACTGAAACACCATGTCTTTTGCTAATCCGACAGTGGAGGAGAAACACCTAGAAGGTAGATGCAGCCGATGGTGGCAACGGTGCTCCAACTACACTTTGACAGCAGTAAACAATGAAAAGGGGTGCTCTGATGACAGTAGACGATGCCAAAGGGGTCTTCCGGCAGCAGCAGACGATGACAAAGGGTGATCCCAGGGTAGCAGACGACGTCAAAGGCTGCATCGTCAAAAGGAGCTCCTGTTACAGCAGATGGTGCATCGTCAAAGGGTGAGCCAAAATGTTTAGGGTGACATATTGCGAGGAGCTCTTGTTAAAGCAGAGGAGTTTACTCCTTAGGGCGAAAACGATGATGATTTTAACCTTTTTTGCCAGGAGGACATTTTTGTCATTTACTCAAAACATCATTTTATGGCGCTAATGACGGAAAAGGGTACTTAAGTCTTTGTAAACAAATCAGACTATGATGCTAAGTGATGTTGACACACACAAGGAAACGAGCCCCACGTGCTTACATATGTGGTGCTCGTTCAGACCCAAGAACACGCACCTGCATCTTCCGAGGGGAACATATAACCTCCTTCCTCGAAGCAGGTTATATGTTCCCCCCTGGAATATGCAGGTGTGTGTTCTCAGGTCTGAATGAGCGCCACATATGTATGCACGTGGGGCTCATTTCCCCGTGTGTGTCTGCATCACTTAGCATCGAAGTCCAATGCATTTGCAAAGACTTAAGTATCCTTTCCCGCCATTAGCACCATGAAACAACATTTTGAGTAATGTACCAAAATGTCCTACAGCCAGAAAATGGATGATAACCTTTTGTTTTTGCCCTAAGCAGTAAACACCTCTGCTTAAGAGTCTTAACCTCGAAATATGTCACCCTCTCCGTTCCGAATCACCCTTACACCTCCGGAGGAGCACCCTTTGTCATCGTCTGCTGCCATGAGAGCACCCTTTGCCATCATTTGTTGTCGGAGCACCTTTTACCATCGCCTGCTGTCGAACCACCTTTTACCGTCGTCTGTTGTCAAACCACCCTTTGTCGTGTAGCTGACAATCTATCAAATATTGAATCAACAAGAGCAAATTCAAAAGTATATTTTGCAGTTGGTAGCTCCATGTTCTTCTGCAAAAGTTCTGACAACTCTGTATCAGGGGTCAAATCCCACATATCCTTTGCAAGCAAACAAGCTCATTCGTAATGGTTGTATATACTCATCGAAGAAAAATAATTAAAGATCTTTATAAAGAATGGGTTGACCTTGCCAAATGAAAGGTGGTTGGAAGCATGACAAAGCATGATAAGGTGGTTGGAAGCATGATAAGGTATCACTCGTGAGGAGTGTAATAAATTGGAGTTTATTAACTTAGTATACAAACTTTATAAACTTTGTTCAACATTCAATTATTTGTAATGATCTTCGAGTTATTATTTACCATGCCAATAAAACTAATGATTTATAGTATTAGCATATTTTGATGCGATTCATACTATAAATATCGTAATAATTGACACTAGCAAACACATAATATCTATTTACAATGATTCATACTTCAAATAATGTGCAACAATTTTAATAGAAATCGCTAAATGAGCAATGTATTGAACACACAAATCGATGTACATATCAAATAATATACTATAAATCGATACGATAATTTAGCATAATCGCTTATTCATATTACAAATTGATACGATAAATGTAAGCATAATAGCTTACAAATCAATATTAACAAACAAAACAATATCTCTCAAATCGATAGTATATTACTACAACCGTGATTTGTGTTATACTATTCCAATATTTTCTATACAAAGGCAAATCGTTGTGGTCGACATAGATGTCATTGCATAAATCTCATAAATCGTCAACTGAAATACAGGTCTCACAAGGCATATCGATTTTTGACAACGAGCGGGATGTGAAATGATGTTTCTTTTATAAATGAATGACACATATTTTGGTAACAAAGCCAAATCAATACGATTTGTGATTTATACATTTAAAGCAACAACGATTTATACATTTAACGCAGTAGCGGTTTATGATATATAAATTACCAAGATTTGTAAGTTTGCTAAATCGTACAACAAGGTTTACTGTTGAAGCCTAAACGTTACAACGATATGTACTTATGAAGGGTGTGATTTCTACATCGATTTGTAAGTTTGAAGCAGTGATTTATACGTTTAAAGTAGGAATGATTTATATGTTTGATGCAATAGTGATTTATACTAACCCTAAATGAGCAATGATTTGAACATGCAAATGGTCACCTCATGTCGCTACAATTGTTATTCCTCACGCATAGGTTTTAATTACATACTATAAATATCTAACCCTAAACCCTATACCCTCACTGTAAACTCTAACCTTAAACACTAAACCTAAACCCTAAACCCTAAACCCTAAACCCTAACCCTAAACCCTAAATATCTTACTAAACCCTAATGGCAAACACTAAACACTAAGCCTTAAACTCGAAACCCTAAACTCTAAATACTAACCCTAAACCATAACCCCTAAACCTGAAACCCTGAACCCTAAACCCTAAACCCTAAACCCTAAACTCTAAACCTTAAACCATAAACCTGAAACCTTAAACCCTAAACACTAAATCATAAACCCTAAACCTCAATCCCTATAACATAAACCCTAAACCCTAAACCCAAAACCCTAAACCCTAAACCCGAAACCCTAAACCCGAAATCCTAAACCCGAAACCCTAAACCCGAAACCCTAAACCCTAAATACTAAACCCTAAACCCTGAACCCTAAACCCTAAACCTGAAACCCGAAACCCTAAACCCTAGATCCTAAACCCCAAACCCTAAACATTGTGTCGATTTGTTCTTTAGTAAGTCTAAACATCGTGTTGATTTGTTTATTGTTTTTCCTTTCCGCCTTTTATGAATTGGTATCAAGTAAATCGCTATACGACATATCGTTCATATAGAAAACGCTTGTAAAAGCAAATCGTGATAGTCATAAAGTTGTAAATTGATTTATACTTTACTAAGTCTAAACGTCGTGTCGATTTGTTACTAAACCCTAAACCCTAAACCCATAATATCTTACTAAACTCTAACGCTAAACCCTAAACCCTTAATAAATTACAGATCTTTTCTGATTTAGGTCTGTTGCTATACAGATCTTGATAGAACACTTCTTCTATAAAACAGTGATAATGATTCACAACTTTAACTTAATGTATGTTGCTGTACAAATCGTGATAGAACACTTCTTTTATATAACAATGATAGCGATTTGCAATTTTTTAATAGTTATCAAGTAGTAAATCGATTTGTACTTAACTAAGTCTAAACGTTGTGTCGATTTGTGTACACGTGCGTAAAGCCCTATTCTATGTAAACCCCTAATATAGATCTGTGTAAAACTCTAATCTATGTAAAACCCTACCCGACCTGACCCGACCCGTTGTCCATGTCTAAAACCCTAATCTATTTATCATCTTTTCTGTGGCAGCACAGCTTCTTCTTCTTCTTTTTTCTCCTCCGCCTTCTTCTTCTTCTCCCTTGTATTTTTCTTTCTTCTTTGTTCTTTTGTGTTCCTTCTACCTGTGCTTGATAGATGGGTTTTGATGTTGATAACGTAGTTGTTTCACGCCGTGAGGAAAGATTTGTATAATCTTTGATGATGATTATGGTTGTTATCTTCTGTGTATACATCAATATATTCATGACACATACGACTATGGCATATTTGTCGTAAAGTATATCGAAGCTTACACAGAATATAACGACCATAATCATCTTCAATCGTTGCCACCATACCCAAGCAAGCACAGATATTCTGCATGATACACAAGGGGTGATGTTGATGTTCATCTATTTGATCTATTCCTACTGTCGGACCCTCCATTGTTCGCAAACCATAATTCATAGTTGGAAAAATATTTGTCTACCTTCGATATACTTCATGACAAATATGCACATAGAATTGGTTCTTTCTAGCAGTGAGTGCCTGAGTTGAAGTTTGTGAAGCATATTCTCAAGAGTGCGCTCATTTTCTGCTGTAAAGCGATTCTATGTGCCGATCGAATATATATCTCTCTAGAGCTCTTGCTAGCTGGAATATAAACTTTGTGCCGGGAGTGATAACATTGGAGGATCTCTGAAAACAAAGAATGTTCAGATGTGGATATTTGCATGAGAAGCAAAGAATGTGCAACACTCATATATTTTGTAATGAATGTGGTTGTAATGTATCATTGAAGTTAACTCGATTTATAGTTTACTATGCCTAAACATCATGTCGATTTGTTTATTGTATTTTTCTTTCCGCCTTTTATGAATCAGTCATTGTATAAATCACGGTAGGACATGTTCACATATACAAAGCTCATAAAATTAATTCGTGAAAGGACAATCGGTATCAAGCAAATTGCTATATCAATTATCGTACAGTGATATCGATTTGCTACTAAGTCAGGATTTGTAGTTTACTAAATATAAACATCGTATCGATTTGTTTATTATTTTTCTTTTTCTTTTTTTATGAGTCAGTCAGTGTGTAAATCGTGGTAGGACATATCGTTCACATAGACATTGCTCGTAAAAGCAAATCATGATTTGTTTAGTTTTCTTTTCGCCATTTATGAATCAGTTATTTTGTAAATCGCGATGGAACGTATCGTTCACTTAGACAAAGCTCTTAAAGGCAAATTGTGATGGTTCATAGTCTTTATACGTACAAATCATTTATACATTTAAAGCAACAATGATTTATATATTTAATGATTTATGATTTATACATTTAAAGCAGCAATGATTTATGATTTATATAATAAGGATTGAGAATGATAAAGAAAGGAATTTACAAATTGTGTCATATCTTACTAAACCCTAACACTAAGCCCTAAACCCTAAACCCTAAACCCTAAACCCTAAACCCTAAACCCTAAACCCTAAACCCTAAACCCTAAATCCTAAACATTATACCTAAACCCTAAACGAGGTGTAAATTTGAAGGCTAGATGAGACAACGATTTGTTCGTGCAATTGTATCACGATTTGTACTCATGCCAATAGCGATTTTCATCCAGTTGTGGCAGACATAGACGTCATTGTGTAGGTCACGATATGACAATACACGGTATAACATCTTAAAAATCGATACTAGAAAATACCTAATATCTTACACATCGATATACATATCGCATAATATATTAATCATCGATATGACAATACAGCATAATATTCTTAATATCGATTTAAGATATTATTTTGATTTGTAATATCGATTTCTATCATGATTCTGTATATTGATTTAAGATATTATTTTGATTATTAATATTGATTTAAGATATTGTTTTGATTCTAAATATCGATGTTTAAGATATTAATACAAATTTTCAAATCGATTTAAGATATTGTTCTGAATCTTAATATTGATTTTTATGTTGATTCTTAATATGGATTTAAGATATTGTTTTATTCTTAATATCGATTTATAATCTAGCAACAGTAATTTCCATATCGATTTGTATGATATTTGAATATTCGATTGTGTTATACTATGACAATATTTTCGCAACAAAGGCAGATCTTTGTGGTCGACAACAACATCATTATAAAATCTTTTATTATAAGACATGAACTGCCAAAAACATGAACTGACAAAAAATCTTTGGCAGGTCCCATAAGCATTAAACTCCTCGGTTATAAAAGGAGTTCTTCGCAATATTTCCCCCTAAACGTTTCACAAAAATTCTAATGCTTCATCTTCTTTCGTCGGAGCACCCTTTGTCATCTCGGTAAGTTTTTGTATTGTGCAGGTTTCCAATGGCTTACATTCCTAAGAGAAGAAACGCTTCATCGTCAGCGGAGAAAACTCTAGACGTAATTATCCAAGAGTATGCTTTGTATGAGCAAGTAGAAGCGTACTACAGAATAATGAAGATTGAGAATGATAAAGAAATGGAGCAATTGCTGGTAAAGTATAGATCAGAGCCTAATCCGTCAGATATTGAAGATGATAATCCAATGATGAAAAAGAAGAAGGATGACGAAGACAAGCAAAATGAAAGGAAAGAGAAGGATAATGAAAAAAAGTAAAGGAAACCAAGGCAAAGGAAGGAGGAGGTGGAGGATAGGGGAAAGCAAAGGAAAAATAAGGAGGAAGAGAAGTGAAGGCAAAAGGAGGAGGAGGAGAAAAGGGAAAAGCAAAGGAAGAATAAGGAGAAGGATGAGAAGCAAAGGCAAAAGAAGAAGGAAGAGGAGAGGGAAAAGCAAAGGAAGAATAAAGAGAAGGAGGAGAAGCGAAGGCAAAAGAAGGAGGAGGAGGAGGAGAGGGAAAAGCAAAGGAAGGAGAAGGAAGACGAGGAAGAGAAGGAAAGACAAAGGAAGAAGCAGAAGGAGAGGAAAAGGCAGTTTAAGAAGAAGGAGGAGGAAACAGAACTGATGAAGTAGAAGTTTTTTGAAAAGCAAAGGAGGATAAGGAAAATGAAGAAGGAGGCGGAGGAGTGCGAAAGGCAAAAAAAGAATAAGGAGGAGAGGGAATGGCAATTGAATAAGGAGGTGGAAGAGAAGGAAAGCCAAATAATGAAGATGCAAGAGGAAAGGCAAAGGAAGACGCATCAGAATGAGGAAGAAAAGGAAAGGCAAAGGAAGGAGAAGAAAAAAGCGGACGAGAAAGAAAAGGAAAAACAAAGGAAAGAGAAGGAGGACGAGGAAGAGAGGGAAAGACAAAGGAAGGAAAAGGAGAACGAGGAAGAGACGGAAAGACAAATGAAGAAGAAGGAGGATGAGGAAGAGAAGGAAAGACAAAGGAAGGAAAAGGAGGACAAGGAAGAGAAGGAAAAAGAAAAGAAAAAGCATATGATGGTCACGAAGGACGGAAGGAAGGAAGAAGTACAAAAGCAGAGGAAGAAAGGGGATGAAGAGGAGAAAAGTGTGACCAATGTACATTAATTGCTACTATATATTGTGGTGTACTATTATAGGTATTATTATGTATAGCGATTACTCTATATAGTGATTACTATGTATAGTGATTATTATGTATAGCGATTACTCTGTATAGTGATTAATGCGATAGCAATTACTTTGTATAGCGATTAACTATGATTTAATATTTTGTGTTATAGGCAGGTCGGAAGAGAAGCAGAGTAGCAGGTGAAAAGCTGAGAGGGCGGTGTCAGTGGCCTGTAGTTCTGTCGTGGTTCAGAAAGTTGAGTGAATATCAGAAGGACCGATTACGAAAGATGCACTTCAGCAGCCTTCTGGATCAACATTATTTTGAAAACTGTTGGAACACCATAACCCATTTGGTCAATAAGTGGAACCATAAGACGAACACGTTCCAGTTTGGGGGTTTTAAGATGACCCTGACCCTAGAAGATGTGGCACAAATTTTGGGTCTTAAGTGCCATGGAAGTGTTGTCCTAACACGGGATTCAAACTATAACCGAAGGGACAATTGCACGGCCCTTTTAGGAATATCGATGGAGGAATGGCGTGAGTGTATTTCTGGTGGAGGCAATTTCTCGTCGATGAAAGTTTATTTTTTCTGTAATAAATGGGAAGGTCGGTCTGTTGCATGTGCATCTGAAGCAGCTGACCAAGAGTTGCGTTGCTTCCTTTATTTTTTTGGACTTACTTTATTTTTCGATTGTTCTGGTTTGAGAATAAGTTACTTGTGGCTGCAGTTCCTAGAAGACTTATATGAAGTTGACAACTGGGCATGAGGTGCTGCTATGCTCACACACTTGTACAGTCAACTTTATCGTGCGAGTAGGGGTACGAAAACCGTCGAGGGGTTTTGGCCATTTGTTCAGGTATTTGTTTATTACATATTTAGTGCTTGTGAACTAAGCACGTTGAAGGTTGTAGTCTTACTAATATATTATTTTTGTAGGCCTGGACTTGGGAGCATATTGTCGCCTTGCATCCTCAATGTGGACCTACGATTTGTGGTTTTCTCATGATCGGCGAGTGGGCTTCAATAAATGTCAAGTGCAAAAATGCTCAATTCATTTTAGATAGGCTGCAATTAAATGAGATAAATGGTTTAAAATCGTTGTAATATTTAGCATTATTAAGTAATCATCGCTTTATGATTTTTTCTTCCTTAGTACAAATCGTTATATCCTTTGCATCTAACTTTCATTAGCGTAAAACGTTATATGGTTTAGCATTCTTAAGTAATCACTGCTTTAGGATTTTGTCTTCCTTATTAAAAATCGTTATCGCATTTGCATCTAGCTTTTATTAGCGTGAATCGTTGTAATGTTTAACATTCTTAAGTAATCATTGCTTTAGGATTTTGTCTTTCTTAGTACAAATCATCATCGCCTTTGCATCTAATTTTCATTACCGTAAATCATTGTAATGTTTAGCATTCTCAAGTAATCATCGTATTCAGCATTTTGTTTTTCTTAGTACAAATCGTTATCGCATTTGCATCTAACTTTCATTACCGTAAATCGTTGTAATGTTTAGTATTCTCAAGTAATCATCACATTCGGCATTTTATTTTCTTTAGTACAAATCATTATTGTATTTGCATCTAACTTTCATTACCGTAAATCGTTGTAATGTTTAGCATTCTCAAGTAATCATCGCATTCAGCATTTCATTTTTCTTATTACAAATCGTTATCGTATTTGCATCTAACTTTCATTACCATAAATCATTGTAATGTTTAGCATTCTCAAGTAATCATCGCATTCGGTAGTTTGTTTTCTTTAGTACAAATCGTTATCGCATTTGCATCTAACTTTCATTACAGTAAATCGTTGTAATGTTTAGCATTCTTAACTAATAATCGCATTCAACATTTAGTCTTTTTTTGTACAAATCGTTATCGCATTCAACATTTTGCATGAATAATTATGTCTATATCTAAACCACAATCTCGATTGTACAGGTTGTGTGGAGACCTTATGGAGATGAGGAGGACGAGGATGACGAGGTTGTTGTCGAGGCTGCAAGATTGTCTATATGCGATATTTGGCTCTTTAGCAAATGTGAAGCCGAGATGCAGCATGGTAGTTGAGTACTCCTACAAGATAGCTTGGGATAGTTGATACCAAAATTGTCCGTGGCATTGAAAAGGAAGATGAATAGTGGTGGGGTCACAAACATGAATTGGCACGAACGCTTCAGCAAACAATTGGATAGCTGGAATAAAGGAGGTGTTTATGCTATACCATATGATTATAAAGAACGACAATATGACCCCAACTATTTCAAACAATATTGGCAACCCATGCATGGAAATCGACAGATTGAGGAGAAGCAACCTGAAAGTGAGGTCACTCTTGTCCCCAAGCATGTCATCCTCCAGCATAGACGTAATGTTCATCGTGTCCATTTGGCAGATACTATGATTCCATTTGTTGCAGTACACGATAAGGAGCAAACACAACTCCCAAAGGAGAAGGTATCGTTCGACCAAAAGTTAGTGATGCTGGAGAGTGAGAATAAGGAGTTACGGAAGGACGTGTAAAATTTAAGAAAATAAATTAGGTTGCTGGTTGAGATGATTACCAGTGGGTTTTATAAGATCAAGGGAACAAAGAGGCCACTGAATAAAGAGACTCCACCAAACCCAAGAAAGAGATGAGTTATATGTCCATCTGAGTCGTCAAGCGCAAGTGAATAAATATATGTGATTTGTGTATCTCGGTAATTCTATGTTGTAATTCTGACATTCTTTGTTGTAATTATATAATGCTTTCCTTAATAAGTGTAACACAGAAGTGCCACTGAAAAATCTACAAGACTATATAAACTTAGGTTTATAATTATATAACTCTTTCATGATTTGTACTTACGTATAGCGATTACTGGCTTGGGGTTTATTATGTATCGTGATTCCTATGATAGTGATTACTCTGTATAGCACTTAATATGTATAGTGTTTAGGAAGTTACCACGATTTGTACTTACGTTTGCTAAATCGTATAGTGATTACTAGCTTAGGGTTTATTACTTTTAGTGTTTCTTGTGATAGCGATTACTTAATATGTTGATTACTCCATATAGCAATTATGAAGATACCATTATTTGTATTTATGTTTGCTAAATTGTATAGCGATTTCTGGTTTAGGGTTTATTATTTATAGCGTTTCCTGTGATAGCGATTACTTAGTTTAGCGATTAATATATATAATGATTATGCAGTTACCATGATTTGTACTTACGTTTGCTAAATCATATACTGATTATTAGTTTTAAGTTTATTATGTATAGTGATTTTTTTAGTTGCAAGAAACATCTCATAACATTAGTATAGGGTTTAGGATCTGACACGCTACTGATGTTATGCTACATGTCATTCATTTACACGTACTAACATCGTGTCGATGATACTAGCAAATGAAACGACGTCTTTTAATTAATGCGCAATGTAATTTATTTATTTGTTAATATTCTTTTTGCTTGATTTTTAAAAACTGACGGGATGTGAAACGACGTGAACAATAAATGAATGAATCATCGTGTTTCGCAAGGCACACACGACGTTTTCTTTAATAGCATGAAACATGCGATGTTTCATTTAAAGAAGAAAAGGAACCTTTCCTATAACCTGCTTCGTGAGCAATGAACAGAAAAACTGATGTTTCCTCTAACCTCCTTCTAAGCGCAAGCTGTATCGATGTCGAAGAAGGACGCTACGATTCAGTCGAACATCCGCAAAAAAGGGTACCTTCGATTTCTATAACCTGCTTCGTCTTTTTTACGTTGCTTACAGTTCGTTTACTAAATATAATGTTACAGTTATTTTACTGAATATTCAGTTAATTTCAGTGCAGTATCTACAAAACAAGGTGCCAGAAAACTCAGCAAAGTGCTCGAAGAGAACATCGACCGGATGCGAGATGAATTTGCAGAAGGACACACTATCAATAATTTTGTACGTATGAAACCACTATCAGTTATACATTAACGTATGTCATGGGTATGTATATTAACAAATGCACATTTGTTCTAAACAGACTATATGATTTCGTCATGTATATTCAAAGCAAGAGAAGAACCATGTCGATCCGCGTCGTCACCCCTTATTTTATGGTATATTGGTTATCTTATATGTTTATTTTGTCATTTTATTTACTAATATACCTTTGTGTTTTAAACTTATTGTTATTACTGTTTTGTTCAATAAAGTATTGTTCGTTGAATGCCATACTGTTATCGTCGCAAAATTTTTCCCTTCCCTGTGGGAGAGAGGGGAAACGATCCTGCGAGTCAAACTTCACCAGAGTTTGAAAATTATTTTGAAATACTCGCCTCCGTTTTGAAAATAGCGGGAAATATTTCGTGGAATGGAACTTGACATGTCGATACGAGGTTCGACCGTTCCTGGCGCCTTTATCAGGGGTAATCGAACCAAGGACCAAATGTGTGCTTGACTTAGCTAAATTATCAAAATCGTGTTCTATCCTAAATGCACAGAGAATTCAGGCATGTGAAAAATGTCAGTTGGAAAAACATGATGTATGCTTGAAAAATGATATCTTGAAATGGAAAATGTTTCTAAGAAAAAGATGGAAATCGATTTCTCAAGGAAGCCCTGATAAAAGGACTTGAAAATCTTAAGAAAGTTTCTGAAGATTTTGAGAAAATCACAAAGGAATGAGAATCCTTAGAAAATAGTGTGAATTCTTGGGAAAAGATAGGCATTTGAATGGAAAATATTCCAACTTTGAAAATCATCTTTGAAAAGCGATTGAAGATTCATAGGAAAACCATTTTTTTGAGAAAGGAGATCAAATCCTAAGAAATTGAAATTCTGAGAAATACAGCCTTAAAGACTTGAAAATCGATGTTGAACTTTGGAAAATAGTTGAGAATTCTTAGAAAAAACCTTTTAAGAATGGAATATTCAAATCACATTTTGAAGAGGTTTCAGGATAGCTTTGAAAAATCAATTTTTCTGGAACAGAATCTTTTTTATTTTATCAGAAGAAAAAGCATGTGATTTCATGATGCAAACTATCCTGAATGAATGAATGTCTTTTTATGAAAACATCTTTTCAAGAAAATATGCAATTTTAAAATTAAACTAATGTAAGATTACCACATATTCCGAATATGGCCGTAAATATGCTTGTAATTTACTTAGTTAATTCTAAAATATTTGTAAAAATTGAAGATATGCAGTGAATTTTGGAAGATAGCCTAAGAGTGTAGGCTCGGTGTGACTAGTAGGAAGATGCTGAATCTAGGTCTCCTCCATATTCCGACTAGGGCCGTAAATATGGACTCCACCGAGTTCATCAACTCCCTAAGAGTTGGTGCATGTGCCATTCGTGTTCATCCACAGTGACCTTCTAAATAAAATGCATGAATCACATAATCAGGATATTGCAGAAATTCAAACTATATGATATGCATCTTAATCTAAGCGGAAAAGTAAATCTCTTATTTCAAAGTTACATTATTACATAAATAAATAAAATGAAAGAAAGAAAATTGCAGATTCCAGCTCCTTCCTTTGAATGTCCCTGCCAAGCTTGAAATGGGGATAGCTCAAATATGTGGGTTTTTTCTAAGATTTTCCAATAATATCCTGAAATTATTGGATTGAGTTGAATATAAACCCGATTTTCATACTTCCTTGATATTTGAATGATGAAAATACATGAAAATCAGGTAATAAATAGTTTGAAATTCAGAATTATGGTCAAAATGACCAAAATACCCCAAATATTGAGGTTATACCTTTAAAATCAGGGGTTTTGAAGGAGTTTTGACAAAATTTGGGGATTTTAAAATGCAAATGGAATTAAATGATGATGAAATGCATGATGGAATGCTACTAAATATGATGGAACTGTAAAAATCAGAATCGACATTTGAAACTTGGCCAAAATAATGAATTTCGCTTGTTTTTCGCCCTGATCAGGGTCCCGCGGGAACCCTGATTTGATGTTACGGCTAAACCGATCATCAAACGATTCTCAAACTATGCCAAATTCGGTAGAGAACATCCCTCTACCCTTAAAAACATCATAGAATGATAAAATGCATGAAATAACATAGCCTAAATGCAAAATCTCAAAGAAAACCCTAAAATAAGCAAATTTTGCCTACGGGTATGAACCAAACATAGCATTTAACACAATAATGCAGAAGTTCTCCATAGAAATGTCTAATATTTTGCAGACTGCTAAAGCACATGAAAATGAACATATTTGGCTTTTACAGCTACAGGATTTGACCTATGGTGAGTTCGATAGCAGAGATTTAATTCTGATGGGACTGAAATCAATAGGATCTACTGTGAAAATGGATATAAAATTGTAATTTACCATCCAAATTTCTGAAAATTAAATGGGGAACTATTGATATGCATATGAACAAATTTCATTTGTATGGACTTGGCATTTGAGCAACCAACAGAGAAATAAAAATATGATGATGCATGCATAAATCAGAAGAGCAGATATAAATACCTAAACAAAAGACTGAAATAAAAAATATGAAAAAGGGATGCAAACTGTTCTAAAAATTGCAAAATTTTAAAATCCAACAGAGAACATTTAGAACAAGAAGTTCTTTTTTTACAGATCTGGATTTGGAGCTATATCAAGAGAGAACCAGTTGACTCAAATCGATCATGAGCCTTAGAGGCTTAAATTGGGCTTTGACACGTGTCCTGAGCTCTCAGATTTTTGTCAGGTAGCAAAAAAATTTAGAAATATTTGATAAAATCAGATTAAATAACAGACTCAATCCCGATTTTAGGACATTTTTTGGATCAGAAATTGGATCTCCCATGAAAGGAATATCAATTTTACAATTTGCGACTCAATATTTTGAACGTTTCTTGAGTTTTAAAACCTGACTTGGCATTTTAAATTTTGAATAAAGCGAATGAACTCAAAAAAAATTTGATTTTTTTGAATATTATCAGAGACAGCTATTCGCCCATAATGTGATGTTTTTTGGCATTTTTTGAGAAAATAAAAATATAAAATAACATGTAGACTGACTGCTAAAAACAGAGAATTACAGAAACTAGACAGAATTGAAATAAATACTAAATACAACCTAATTAACTTCTAAAATATGCTAAATTAGCGAAATAAAATATGAATTAAATCTAATTAATGCATGAATGCTGGAAAATCATCAAGGAAGTATGGTCATACTTAATATATGTCATTTTATGGGAATGGTTCAATCCATCATCCGGACAAACCCTTTCTTTAAAACAAAAAATCCATGTGATTCAGTATGTAAACCAAAATAGAAACATTATTTCAGTAGAATCAACTTGGATGGGAGTTCACCTTGTGTTCTTCTGGTATTTCTGGAGCTTCAGATGCAAAGTTTCAGATGGGACCAAAGGGGGAGTAGACTCAGAGAAGAAAATGGGAATTTAAAACTCAGGTTGAAATTCAGATCCAAAGAGAAAAGCTCCTCCTTCCAACTGGGCATGGTCGAGGGTATTTATAAACTTTTTGGAGAGTTTTGAAATTTAAACAAAATGAATTTGGACCCTCCTTGTGGCACCATCTCAGAGGATGCTACTTTGGATTTTTTTGAAATAAATAAAATGCAAATTTCGTAAATAAGATACCTTAACAGAATTTGAAAATTTTTGAAATGAGGTTGGCTTAATTTTCTCTGCAGGAGCTTCTCATGTAGCGCCACCTATGTGTGGGCCCACTTTGGGATTTGCTTTTTTTGGAGGAAGTAGAGATGGACATGTGACATCAACTCAATGTGGCTCTACACTGGCATGTGTCAGAGGGAAGGAGTGGAGGAAGCACATGGTGCCACCTCAGAAGCCTTTTGAATTTTGGTTTTGCCTTTTCCTAAAGGCAAGCTGCAGAGCTATTTTTTAGGAGAGATCTTTTCAGAGATGGCGCCACCTCAAAGGGGGGTGATTCTGTTTTTTCTGGAGAAATGAGAGTTGGACATGTGACGGTTGCAGGAGGAGGCATCTCAGATGGTGCCACCTCAGGCTCATTTTGAAATATGAACTTGGTTGGTTCTGGAGGAAGGAGGGATGGCCATGTGGCGCCACCTCAGGGTGGCCCCACATTGCCATGTGGCAAGTGAGAGAGAAACAAGGGGGTGGACATGTGACATGTGGCATGAGATAGAGAAGATGACTGAAGACATGTGGCGTCTCCTTAAAGAGGCCCCCACATTGACACATGTCAAAAAGTAAAAAGAGGAAGATGTAGGGAGGACAAGTGGCAACTAATGGAGGTGCAGGGAGAAAGACACGTGGTGTCACCTCTGGGTGACCCCACACTGACACATGGCAGAGAAATGGAAGGTGAGAAAATGTGACATGTGGTGCCACTTCTGGGTGAACCCCACACTGACACATGCCAGAGGATGGAAGGAGAGAAAAAGGGCCAAGTGGCGCCAATTCAGAGACAAGGCTCCTACATTTGAGGCTTTTTGAAATTCTGCTTTTTCTGAAGGAAGACACATGTGGCGCCACCTCAGAGTGGCCCCATATTGACACATGGCTGCAAGAAATGGGGAGACACCAGATGGCGCCACCTCAGAGGAGGCTATATATATATTCTTTTTTTTGGCATTTTCAAAAGCTAAACCTGATTTGAGAAAGTCTAGCGTAATGCCACCTCAGGGTGGGTCCCACCTTGTTTTTTATTGAGGTAAGAGCAAAAAGGTAAAACCTCTTTTTTGGAATTTTTATAAAAACTTGGACTAACTAGCATATAAGACATAAACTTGGCCTAATTATGAAAATTTTTAAAAGAGGTGGCCCCTGCAGGGTGATTTTGTAAAAGAATGATATTTGAAATAGCTGACAAAAGGGAAAAATCTGAGATAAAATTGCTAAATTCAAAGCTTCGTCCCCTTCTCTAGGGCAGAGACGATCCTGTTGATAAAATTTAAAAATCCATATTGAAAACTATCCAGATCATTTTCCTGAGAAAATCTTCAAAAAAATGGGAAGAATTGGCAATTTTAACGACCGAGGGGGTTTGAAATCAATTTTGAAAAGTTAAAAACTCGAATCTGGATTGAGAATTTTGAAAATCTGGAGTTATGGACCTCAAAATGACATGTGTCGTGCAGTGATATGAAATGCTCATGCGATGATATGCAATGACATGTCTGAGAAGATTTTATACTGCATGAAGAATTGGAGATTTCAATCTCTTGATATGAATAAGACTTTGAGATTTTGTAACTGGAGATGATTCTGAGCAAAACAATAGAAAATTTTTTAGAATCAGGGATGAAATCTGGACTCCTGTGGGGTCCGAGCTCAGAAAATGATCATATTGCCCTCTGAAGATCTTGGAAGACAGGCTGCAGTGATTGGTGGAAGTGTTGGAGATGTGGGTGAAAATTTGGGGTGTTTACAGATGCTCCTCTTTGTTGCTAAGTCGGCTTGTGGCCGAGCTTAATGGCAAAGAAAACACACCAAATTTGGGCTATATAAAAAAAAATGCCCCAGTTAGAAGGATCTGACTGGGTACGGAGATATTAGCCTGGATGAGGATCGTAGATATGAAGTGGAGAAAGATTCACTCTATGGCAGTGAAGTTCAGGTTTAACCCTTGGCCTGATTGGGGAGAAGAAGAAATACCTCATCAAAATGAGGCTCAAGTTTATACCCTTAACCTAATCGGGCGAAAAATGAAATACCTCATCAAATGAGGCTCAGGTTTATACTCTTAACCTGATTGGGCAAAAAATGAAATGCTTCCTCAAATGAGGCTCAGGTTTATACCCTTAACCTGATCGGGCAAAAATGAAATACCTCATCAAATGAGGCTCAGGTTTATACCCTTAACCTCATTGGGCGGAAATGAAGTACCTCATCAGAATGAGGCTCAGATTTATACCCTTAACCTGATCGGGCAGAAATGAAATACATTATCAGAATGAGGCTCAGGTTTATACCCTTAACCTGATCAGGCAGAAGAAGAAATACCTCATCAAAATGAGGCTCGGGTTTATTCCTTTAACCTGGTGGGGAAGAAGAAGAAATACCTCATCAAAATGAGGCTCAGGTTTATACCCTTAACATGATTGGGTGGAAAATGAAATACCTCATCAAATGAGGCTCAGGTTTATACTCTTAACCTGATTGAGCGGAAATGAATGGAATCCTCGAAAGAAGAGACCATGATGGAACCTTCGAATTTTGCACTATAAATTCGATAGGGGTTTTGCAAAATGAAGGAAAATGGGGTCCCTAAAGCTTTGAAAAGGGATTGATCTTGGGCGCCTCATTGCTGAGACTAAATCAGCTTTTAAAATTGCCTTTTACGATAAAATGATTGGGGGTTCGACCTCGAACCGAAAGTGAACTATCCGTGGCGAGACAGTGGTGACAGAGGGAAGTGTGCTAATCTGAGAGCCCGGGCGCTTAGATTATACAAGAAGGGAAGGAATCTTGAAAACTCCCGTAATCAAGTCCTAAAAAGGGATTGAAAATGGTGTCAGGATGTATAAAAAATGGACATCAAGCTCTCACTTCACGTCAGGATAGCTAGAAAATATTGTCAAAATATTGTCAAAATATTGAGAATTTTGTCGTTGATTCAAAGTATTTGAAAATGATGCACATTGTTGCAAAAATATTTTTTCTTTTCTACCTGAAGTATTACTTCCAAACGGGATTGACTTCATAGAATCAAGACTTGGAATTAAAATTGCTTTTGATTGACCTTCTTCAAGGAAGCTATCAATTTCGTTGATTTGAACAAGAAAGAAAGAATTAATATTATGAAAGCAATTGATGAAAGAATACTGATAATAGAATTTCACAAAATCAAAGAAGATTCTTGGCAGATTCGGCAGTTTGATATCCTAGAATACTTCTCTCATGATAATCTTTCTGCACTCTTTTGGGTTTTGGGGGAGTTTATTACATCAGCTTTTATTTTGGAGATGTCCTAACTTTTCTCTCTCTCTCTCTCTCTCTCTCTCTCTCTCTCTCTCTCTCTCTCTCTCTCTCTCTCTCTCTTTTGGAAGGGTACGTCATAAACTCTTTCAACTTGGAGATGTTCCGATCCTTCTTTGCCTCAAGGATTAAATTGACGATATTGGCTCATTGGTTGGAGATCTCTTGATGATAGCAGAAATTAAATATCGTTTAGGGATTGTCGGGAGGTTCATCGCATTCGCCTTCATCTTGAATATGCTTTGGAATTTCTCTAGAAGGATCCGTTATAAACTCGTTCATCTTGGAGATGATCCAAATCTTCTTTGCCTCCGGGGGTCTAACTCGCATAATTCGTCTTCATCTTGATGACAATTGAGAGATCTTTTTTGCAGATATTTAATTTCAGCTTAGGTGATTTGAGGAGATATAGATTGGGTGAATTCTCTCTTTTTCTAGCGCTCAGGATATTTCCACTGCCTCATTTTTGCAAGAATGGTCTTTAAAGATGTGTCATAACTGCGATCAATATCAATCGCTTATTGCTTTGTAATAATATTGAATTTTCTTTGCTGGCTATATCGAGGATTTATTCTTCATCCTTTTGGTTGGCCAATAGAAAGAATTTGAATTTTTGAATCTTTTTTTGCAAAAGCTTTGCTCTTTTGGAAGTAATGTTGAAGGTATTTTGAGGTAAAGATTTGTGCCATAAAGATTTTGAAATCAACAAGTAATTAATTGACAAATTGGCAAAAATGTTCTTGAAATCCTTGGTGAAAGAGAGCATTTGAAGTCTGCCTTAACGCATCTGTGACGAAAACTATCCTCTCATTTCCCCAAAGGAGGAGATTTATGCTAGACTAACAAAGGATTTAGTATTCGATACAAGATCAACTTAAACATTCAATAAGGATTCAGCCTCAGAACAATATCAGTTCAATTAAGAACGATCATCGGTTCGCTGAGAACATTATCAGTTCAATTAAGAACGACCATTGGTTCATTGGAAACAATATCAGTTCAATTAAGAACGACCATTGGTTCACTGGGAACAATATTAGTTCAATTAAGAATGACCATCGGTTCATTGGGAACAATATTAGTTCAATTAAGAATGATCATTGGTTCGCTGAGAACAATATCAGTTCAATTAAGAACGACCATCGGTTCTCTGGGAACAATATCAGTTCAATTAAGAACGACCATCGGTTCGCTGGGAACAATATCAGTTCGAATAAGAACGACCATCGGTTCGCTGGGAACAATATCAGATCAATTAAGAACGATCATTGGTTCGCTGGGAACAATATCAGTTTGATTTAGAACGACCATCGGTTCATTGGGAACAATATCAGTTCAATTAAGAACGGTCATCGGTTTGCTGGGAACAATATCAGTTCAATTAAGAACGACCATCGGTTCACTGAGAACAATATCAGTTTAATTAAAAATGATCATCGGTTCGCTTGGAACAATATCAGTTCGATTAAGAACGATCATCGGATCGCTGGGAACAATATCAGTTCGATTAAGAATGACCATCAGTTCGCTGGGAACAATATCAGTTCCATTAAGAACGACATTGGTTCGCTGGGAACAACATCAGTTCAATTAAGAATGATCGTCGGTTCGTTGAGAACAATATCAGTTCAATTAAGAATGACCATCGGTTCGTTGGGAACAATATTAGTTCGATTAAGAACGATCATCGGTTCGCTGGGAACAATATCAGTTCACTTAAGAACGATCATCGGTTCACTGAGAACAATATCAGTTCGATTAAAAACAATTATCTGGGAAGGAAATTGGTTCAACTTGGTTGAATGAACTATCATAGTTAGCTATATGTGGTCTGATTTTAAGAATTAACCCTTTATCCTGAACGGGGAGTGAATAGAAATTCAAGAATTTTGGGGAAATCATGGAAAATGATTCAGGTTTATCCCATAACCTGAAGGAGAATTTTGATGTAAATTTAATGCAAATGAATAAGAATGAGTGTAAATTGATGCAAATGAAATGCAAAATTAATGCAAGTGGGTGCATATACATGAAAAATGAGAGATTGGTTTATCCTGCCTGCATAAAGGATGTTTTGAGGTAAAGATAAATTTTCAAAAAAAATGCCCCAGTATAACTATGGAGGAAATTTTGAATAAAGAAAGGATAATTGATTAATAAGGTGACATGCTTCTTGACTGAGAGACGTCCTCAAGAACATTCCTCACAAGAGTCACATTGTGAAAAGGAAGGAGAAACAAATAAGATGGTGCCAAGCTATTGGAAACTTTGATGATTTTATTGATGCTTTAAAATCAAAGAAAGAAAATGGGATTACATTATTCTTTTGAAATAATAAAAGCAAGATGAGAAATGGGAAAGTGCCGACATTGTCAGCTTCTGGAACGATTGTGGAAAAAGATTAGTCAGGATTACTAGTCCTCATTTTCATCTTCAACGAGGAGCTTTTTGTCAATGCAGTCTTGAACAATGTTCTTAAGGATGAAGCAGTTTTCCGTATCGTGCCCTACTGCTCGATGAAACTTGCAAAACTGTTCTTTGAATCTGCCCATAATTGTTGGGGGATCAATGATTTTAGGCAAACGGACAATGTCTTTTGCAAGCATATATTCCAGGATACTTTCGAGTGTCTGATCCAGAGGGGTGAATTCTCGATCAGTGCTCTAGTCCTTGTGCTTTGGTTTTTCCTGATCTTTCTCCTTATGCTGAGAGCTAGATTGGAGAGGTTTATCATTGTTGATGTCCTTCCCTTTTTGCCTTTTGAATTTCTCCAAACTGCTACCATGATTATTCTTGTTGCCTTTGCTATTATTGGCCGAAAAAGTGGAGTGAGCCTTATTCTTGGCATCTTGACTGCTTCTTGCAATGGTAATGCCCTCCTAGACCCCATTCTCCAACCCCATCTTGAGTCATTTGGCTCGTTCAATGAGTTCAATGAAAGACTTGGAGGGTGAGGTAGAGATGAGACTCCTCAAAGACTATGAAAAGTTGTTCAGGATAATTTGGAGTGCATGCTCCTCTGAAATTGGGCTCCTCATTTTATTGCAGGTCTCTCTCCATCTGCGAATGAAGTCCCTGACTTTTTCACTATCTCCCTGCTTCATTTTACAGAGGTGATTTAACGTTGGTAGTGCTTCAGTGTTGAACAGAAATCGCTCAATGAATAGGTTGACCACCTTATCGAACTCTCGTTGTTCGATTGGATTGATATGCTCAGAATACCACTTGGCAGCGGTGCCTTCTAGGCTGCGAGGAAAATATCTGAACAGCGCACGATTGTCTCTTCGAAACCGATTGCATTCCGCAAAAAACATAGTCAGGTGTGCCTTGGGATCGCCAGTCCCATCAAATTAGACAAAGTTACGAGGGAGATCCTCTAGGCTGTTATCTCCTTCCAAGCCATCATAGAAATCCTCGCTCGTGAATATTTTCTTGCCTTTATCCCAAACATGTAGATCTTTGACCATCTTGGCCATTTCCTTCAATTGAGCTTGTAGTGGTTTTTCTATTGCTTGAACATTTGGTTTGCGAGTTGCTTCCTGAATGATCTCGCATTCTTCCTCAGTATCATCTTCGTCTGAAGTATCTTGAACATTCTTCTCAGAGGACTTGGTTGATTTCTTGGCCACACGATCTCTAATTCTCTGACTGAATGAATTTTTGTCTGAGCTGGTGCCAGTCTGCTCACTCATCATCTTCTTCACCATTTTTTGGAACATGACATACATTTGAGGATCTATGCCATCATCTTCTTATTGACCCTGACTCCTGACTGATATTGGCGAGTTCATTTCTTCTTCTGAAGTTGAGGAATAGATAATACGTTGTACGGGTGCGGTCTTCTTCCCTGACCGTGTCTGAACCATCAAATGCTGCGAAGGCTCTCTATAGGATAAAGTCTTGATTAGACTCTGAGAAAATTTTGGATTGGGAGGAAAATGATTATTGACGATATGGTAGACACTTGGAAGAATATCCCATTAGTAGGGATGAAGTCGTCATTGAAATCATGATAATTATGTTGTCATTCTTTATAAGAGAAATAAACAACGGAAAATGTGCCGTGTTACCTAGGCGAGGTCGTCAACCATAAGGAAAATACAATTTTTTAAAGGAAAGAGATATTTCTTGGAAAAATAATCTGCAAACTGATTTAGAATAAGGAGACGGCAAAAGGGAAGGTGGATAAACAATTTTCATTGCAATAATCAAGGTATGTGCGAGGAAAGTAAGGTGAAGCATCAAATAGACAAAAGGATTGAGAATCCAAGAAAACAATAAGAGAAAAACATATGATTTTAGAAAATTGCAGGCAGGATAAAGATGCAGCTGGAAATTCGAGATACAGTAAAACAGAAGAATGGAAAATCACTTGGAATTTTGAGAGAAATTAGATAGTTTGAAAAAGATCGTCTAGGGTTTGGAGAAAATAAGAGAGATATTTTATGAAAATGGAAAAATAAGGATATTTGGAAAATGATCTAATATTTGGAAAAATTGGGAAATATGAGAAAATGAGGAAATAAAGTACATACAATCATATCCCGCACAAACACTTATGCACATACAGCACTCCCTAAAGGCTGACTCTAGATACATCATTTTGAAAAGCAGATGTAGGACCCTTAATTTTAACTCTAGGCTCAGATCATCTTTGTCCAATCCAGTTATGCCGATATATTCTAGTTTAGACTCAAAGTATGTGGCATAGAATTTCAACTCCAGTTCTAGGCTTGAGTTTCCAACATCCTTGATCACCTACCGATATACTTCGGATTGTGGCCCTTAGTACGTGGTAGGGGGCGTTAACCCAAATAAGTGGTCCAGTTGTGAGGCTTTGTCCCGAACTAGGGTTCTGGAAGAAAGCCTAGCAACGTGAAGACCAGGTAAAGATGGGTAAGGGGGTTGAAAAAATTGATCACATACAAGAAATAGAAGGCTCTAAGTCCTAGAGAGATAGATTTTTGAAAACTTTTGAAGAAGCATACATTGTTTGCATTCAAATCATAAATTGAGGAGAATTGTGTTTAGACCTAAGTCTATGTGAGCATTAAAATATCTCCTCAATATGGTCCTACCAAACCATACCTAGGCTATATGCAGTCAATGTTAGCTAGGTCAGTGTCTAGGCTCCTAGGTTCGCATGATATCAGAAAGTAAACGAGCTGACATTTTGAGAACATAGTTTTGATAATTGAGCTAAGTCAAACATATAATTGATCAGACGAGGACAGGTCCCATCACGGTCGCCAAACCTGTTATCGTTGTAAAATTTTTCTCTTCCCTGCAGGAGAGAGGGGAAACGATCCTACGAGTCAAACTTGACCAGAGTTTAAAAATTGTTTTGAAATACTCGCCTCCGTTTTGAAAATAGCAAAAAATATTTCGTGGAATGGGACTTGACCTGTCGGTACGAGGTTCGACCATTCCTGGTGCCTTTACCAGGGGTAATTGAACCAAGGACCAAATGTGTGTTTGACTTAGCTAAATTATCAAAATCGTGTTCTATGCTAAATGCACAAAGAATTCAGGCATGTGAAAAATGTCAGTTGGAAAAACATGATGTATGCTTGGAAAATGATATCTTGAAATGAAAAATGTTTCTAAGGAAAAGATGAAAATCGATTTCTCAAGGAAGCCCTGATAAAAGGACTTGAAAATCTTAAGAAAGTTTCTAAAGATTTTGAGAAAATCACAAAGGAATAAGAATCCTTAGAAAATAGTGTGAATTCTTGGGAAAAGATAGGCATTTGAATGAAAAATATTCCAACTTTGAAAATCATCTTTGAAAAGCGATTAAAGATTCATAGGAAAACCATTTTTTTGATAAAGGAGATCAAATCCTAAGAAATTGAAATTCTGAGAAATACAACCTTAAAGACTTGAAAATCGATTTTGAACTTTCGAAAACAGTTGAGAATTCTTAGAAAAATCCTTTTAAGAATGGAATATTCAAATCACATTTTGAAGAGGTTTCAGGATAGCTTTGAAAAATCGATTTTCTTGGAACAAAATCTTTTTTATTTTATCAGAAGGAAAAGCATGTGATTTCATGATGCAAACTATCCTGAATGAATGAATGTCTTTTTATGAAAACATATTTTCAGGAAAATATGCAATTTTAAAATTAAACTAATATAAGATTACCACATATTCCGAATATGACCGTAAATATGATTATAATTTACTTAGTTAATTCTAAAATATTTGTAAAGGTTGAAGATATGTAGTGAATTTTGGAAGATAGCCTAAGAGTGTAGGCTCCATGTGACTAGTAGGAAGATGCTGAATCTGGGTCTCGTCCATATTCCGACTAGGGCCGTAAATATGAACTCCACCGAGTTCATCAACTCCCTAAGAGTTGGTGCATGTGCCATTCGTGTTCATCCACAATGATCTTCTAAATAAAATACATGAATCACATAATCAGGATATTGCAGAAATTCAAACTATATGATATGCATCTTAATCTAAGCAGAAAAGTAAATCTCTTATTCCAAAGTTACATTATTACATCACTAAATAAAATGAAAGAAAGAAAATTGCAGATTTCAGCTCCTTCCTTTGAATGTCCCTGCCAAGCTTGAAATGGGGTTAGCTGAAATATGTGTGTTTTTTCAAGGATTTTCCAATAATATCCTGAAATTATTGGTTTGAGTTGAATATAAACCTGATTTTCATACTTTCTTGATATTTGAATGATGCAAATTCATGAAAATTAGGTAATAAGTAGTTTAAAAATAGGAATTATGGTCAAAATAACCAAAATACCGCTAATATTGAGGTTATACCTTTAAAATCAGGGTTTTTGAAGGAGTTTTGACAAAATTTGGGGATTTTAAAATGTGAATGGAATCACATGATGATGAAATGCATGATAGCATGCTACTAAATATGATGGGACTGTAAAAATCAGAATCAACATTTGAAACTTGGCCAAAATAATGAATTTCGCTTGTTTTTCGCCCGGATCAGGGTCTCGCGGGAACCCTGATTTGATGATACGGCTAAACTGATCATGAAACGATTCTCAAATCATGCTAAATTCGGTAAAGAACATCCCTCTACCCTTAGGAACAGCATAGAATGATAAAATGCATGGAATGACATGGCCTAAATGCAAAATCTCAAAGAAAACCCTAAAATAAGCAAATTTTGCCTACGGGTATGAACCAAACATAGCATTTAACGCAATAATGCAGACGTTCACCATAGAAATGCCTGATATTTTTTTAGGCTGCTAAAGGACATGAAAATGAACATATTTGACTTTTACAGCCTCAGGATTTGACCTACGGTGAGTTCGGTAGCAGAGATTTAATTCTAACGAGACTGAAACCAATAGGATCTGTTGTGAAAATGGATATAAAATGGTGATTGACCACCAAAATTTCCAAAAATTAAATGAGGAACTATTGACATGCATATGAACAACTTTCATTTGTATAGACTTGGCATTTCAGTAACCAACAGAGAAATAAAAATATGATGATGCATGCATAAATCAGAAGAGCAGATATAAATACCAAAACAAAAGACTGAAATAAAAAATATAAAAAAGGGATGCAGACTGTTCTAAAAATTGCAAAATTTTAGAATCAAACTGAGGACATTTAGAACATGAAGTTCTTTTTTTACAGATCCAGATTTGGAGCTATATCAAGATAGAACCAGTTGACTCAAATCGATCCTGATTCTCAGAGGCTCAAATTGGGCTCTGACACATGTTCCGATCTCTCAGATTTTTGTCAAGTAGCAAAAAAAATCAGAAACATTTGATAAAATCAGATTAAATAACAGATCAATCCTGATTTTACTACATTTTTTTTATCAGAAATCGGATCCCCCATGAGGGGAATCTTGATTTTACAATTTGAGACCCAATATTCTGAATGTTTCTCGAGTTTTAAAACCCGACTTAGCATTTTGAATTTTGAATGAACCAAATGAACTCAAACGATTCTGATTTTTTTGCAGATTATCAGAGACAGCTATTCGCCCATAATGTGATTTTTTTGGCATTTTTGAAGAAAAATAAAAATATAAAATAACATGTGGACTGACTACTAAAAATAGAGAATTACAGAAACTAGATAGAATTGAAATAAATACTAAATACAACCTAATTAACTTCTAAAATATGCTAAATTAGCGAAATTAAATATAAATTAAATCTAATTAATGCATGAATGCTGAAAAATCATCAAGGAAGTATGGTCATACTTAATATATATCATTTTATGGGAATGGTTCAATCCATCATCCGGACGAACCCTTTCTTTAAAACGAAAAATCCATGTGATTCAGTATGTAAACCAAAGTAGAAACATTATTTTAGTAGAATCAACTTGGATGGGAGCTCACCTTGTGTTCTTCTGGTATTTCTGGAGCATCAGATGCAAAGTTTCAGATGGGACCAAAGGGGGAGTGGACTCAGAGAAGAAAATTGAAATTTAAAACTCAGGTTGAAATTCAGATCCAAAGAGAAAAGCTCCTCCTTCCAACTGGGTGTGGGCTAGGGTATTTATAAACTTTTTGGAGAGTTTTGAAATTCAAACAGAATGAATTTGGACCCTCCATGTGGCACCATCTCAGAGGATGCTACTTTGGATTTTTTTTAAATAAATAAAATGCAAATTTTGTAAATAAGACACCTTAACAGAATTTGAAAATTTTTGAAATAAGGTTGGCTTGATTTTCTCTGCAAGAGCTTCTCATGTGGTGCCACCTATGTGTGGGCCCACTTTGAGATTTGCTTTTTCTAGAGGAAGTAGAGATGGACATGTGGCATCAACTCAGGGTGGCTCTACACTAACATGTGTGAGAGGGAAGGAGCAGAGGAAGCACATGGTGCCACCTCAGAAGCCTTTTGAATTTTGGTTTTGCCTTTTCCTAAAAGCAAGCTGCAGAGCTATTTTTTAGGAGAGCTCTTTTCAGAGATGGCGCCACCTCAAACGGGGGTGATTCTGCTTTTTCTGGAGAAGGGAGAGTTGGACATGCGGCGGCTGCAGGAGGAGGCATCTCAGATGGTGCCACCTCAGGCTCATTTTGAAATATGAACTTGGTTGGTTCTGGAGGAAGGAGGGATGGCCATGTGGCGCCACCTCAGGGTGACCTCACATTGCCATGTGGCAAGTGAGAGAGAAACAAGGGGGTGGACATGTGACACGTGGCATGAGATAGAGAAGATGACAGAAGACACGTGGCGTCTCCTTAAATAGGCCCTCACATTGACACATGTCAAAAAGTAAAAAGAGGAAGATGTAGGGAGGACAAGTGGCAACTAATGGAGGTGCAGGGAGGAAGACACGTGGCGTCACCTCTGAGTGACCCCACACTGACACATGGCAGAGAAATGGAAGGTGAGAAAAAGTGACATGTGGTGCCACTTCTGGGTGAACCCCACACTGACACATGCTAGAGGATGGAAGGAGAGAGAAAGGGCCAAGTGGCGCCAATTAAGAGACAAGGCTCCTACATTTGAGGCTTTTTGAAATTCTGCTTTTTTTGAAGGAAGACACATGTGGCGCCACCTCAGAGTGGCCCCATATTGACACATGGCTGCAAGAAATGGGGAGACACCAGATGGCGCCACCTTAGAGGAGGCTATATATATATATATATATATATATATATATATATTTGGCCTTTTCAAAAGCTAAACCTGAATTGAGAAAGGCTAGCATGATGCCACCTCAGGGTGGGTCCCACCTTGCTTTTTATTGAGGTAAGAGCAAAAAGGTAAAACCTCTTTTTTGGAATTTTTATAAAAACTTGGACTAACTAGCAGATAAGACATAAACTTGGCCTAATTGTGAAAATTTTGAAAAAGAGGTGGCTTCTGCAGGGCGATTTTGTAAAAGAATGATATTTGAAATAGCTGACAAAAGGGCAAAATCTGAGATAAAATTACTAAATTCAAAGCTTCGTCCTCTTCTCAAGGGCAGAGCCGATCCCGTTCATAAAATTTAAAAATCCATATTGAAAACTATCCAGATCGTTTTCCTGAGAAAATCTTCAGAAAAATGGGAAGAATTGGCAATTTTGAAGACCCAGGGGGTTTGAAATCAATTTTGAGTTAAAAACTCGAATTTGGATTGAGAATTTTGAAAATCATGAGTTCTGGACCTCGAAATGATATGTTGTGTCATGCAGTGATATGAAATGCTCATGCAATGATATGCAATGACATGTCAAGGAGGATTTTATACTGCATGAAGAACTGGAGATTTCAATCTCTTGATATGAATAAGACTTTGAAATTTTGTGACTGGAGATAATGCTGAGCAAAACAATAGAAAATTTTTGAGAATCGGGGATGAAATCTGGACTCCTGCGGGGTCTGAGCTCAGAAAATAACCATATTGCCCTCTGAAGATCTTGGAAAACAGGCTGCAGTGATTGGTGGAAGTGTTGGAGATATGGGTGAAAATTTAGGGTGTTTACACATACGCGGCTGGATTTCGAGACAAAATATAATATTGGGGTGACGATGACCAAATGACAAACTTTTTTTTAAGTGAAAAGGTTTGTGACCATATCGATTTATAAGATGTTAAATCTATTTAAGATCTTGTTTTGATTCTTAATATCGATTTTTTAGCTATCAATAGGAATTTGCATATCGATTTAAGATATTGTTTTGATTCTCAATATTGATTTCTATGTTGATTATTCCTCATCGATTTTTAAGATATTGTTTAGATTATTAATATTGATTTAAGATATTGTTTTGATTCTTAATATTGATTTCCATGTTGATTCTAAATATCGATTTAAGATATTGTTCTTATTCTTAATATCGATTTCTATATTGATTCTTAATATCGATTTAGGGTACTGATTTGATTCTCAATATCAATTTTTAAGATATCAATACTGTAAATACCCCAACTCATACCTTTGAAAAATGCGGAATATTTTTTTTTTCTAAGAGTTGCGAAAAACTTCCCAGAGACCTGGGGTCCCTATAGTTCCAATTTCAGTTGGATAACCACACCACAAACAAACTTACATTTATCATCCATAACCAACCAACTAAACTCTTTTATTAATGAATCAATAAGAGTCTCATACTCAATGTCAAAAGTGAAATAACAACTTGCAAGAAATAAGAAGAACTAAAAGAAACAAAAGTAGAGTCACTCTGTCTGTAAGTGAAGCAGTCTGAAGCAAATGTGACCCTCGTATCCCCTCAGAAGCGAGTCGATTCCATTGATCGCCTGTGTCTAGGAAAAACCAATAAAAATAGGGTCAGAAATCCGAAGAATTTTGCGTACAGGTTTCCCGAATGAATCAAATAAGAAAAAGATCATAAATAAGATCCATGTAATATTTTTGAGGAATACTATTATAAGCAATTCATAAGACAATGAACCATTCATGCAGAATTAAACACTAAACATGAGGGAACACGAAGTAAGTAACATTGAACATAATTTAATCAATAAGGCAATTAAATGCAAAAGAGATCAACATTATGCAATGATCAACATATAACAACCAAGTGAACAGGTAAACATGCATGAACTAATGCATAGCAAGAATATGTGTGATTTATGTATAATACATGAACCCCTTTATTATCTTTCATTTAATCTCCTCTCTTTCCATATGCATGTCCTATTAAATGCACACAACTTTAAATTCTCTTTTTAAATTACCATTGCCCGCGGATACACCAAACGGGTACAATCTCCGAGGTCAAGTAGGGTTCCTGGGGTAGCTTCACACACAATTTGTATTTTATTACCGGTTTTCAAAGTTAGCCCTCGACCGATATCAGGAAACAACACCATCCATCGGAACCTTAGAAAACAGCATCCAAAGTCGGGGACACCATGGAAAACAGCATCCATTGGCGCCACTTTATTGGTATACCAAAATAATAACAGCTATGTCAAATCACACCACCCCCAGGAAAAGTGGCGGACTCTCCCTAAACCGTGGCCAGGAGAAGAACCTCAATATCGGGTTCAGGGGAAACAATACGCACACAGAGTTTTTGTATCCTCACGGTTTCCCCAAACCGCAACATCCAAGATCCCCACACTAAAGCAGGGACATCGAGGAGAAATATGAATTACACTGTTCTTTACTTTATTTTATCTTGTTATTAATTCATCTCTTTTACATTTGCAAATCAACATGTAAAAAATTTAATAACATAAGCTTGCAAAACAGCATGCCAAGCTCTTCACGGGACCACAACCCGTGGCAACAGAGAACAGTGTGGTAAAACAACAATATCACATTTGATTTGTTGCAATGCATTAAAACAACTAAAACATAGAACAACCTATTCTCGAGGCTCACCCAGCCTCCTAATGATCTAATTGACCATCGATGCACTCATAAGCAAAAAAAATCATCAATCACATGCCTCTATGCATTATTTTCTACCCGCCTTTTCAATGCATATGTATGACACATTTAAAGATGTGCATGAAACAATAATATATTTATGCATGTACATGAGTTCACTATTCATGTACATGAAATCATTTCATAGACATGCATTCATTCATGATTCATAAATACATGTGGACATTCAAGCAGTATTGTACATTCTACACACACATCGATTTCATGTATGTACATGCACTTAAACAAATTTTACGATAGCATAATACTTAGGCATGTCAGATCAAATCAAAGCATATGAACAATCTCATTCATAACATGTACTAAAATTACCATACATGCATATAGCTAAATCTGGAAATTTAACTTGCAAATTTAAAGATCTAGCTCTAGAATCAAAATAACACTTAGTGTTAAAGTATACACGTAATAAAAAAAAATTCTTACCAAGCCTAGCCAACCTTGTTGGCTAGAGTTCAGCCTCGACTCGGTTGGGGGTTCAGATTAGGCTGGTGAACTCTGATAGAGATGGAGAAATGATTTTTTACGTGTAACATTTTATTCATGCACCCAAACCAACCCCTTAATAACATGTCATGCAAAGAATCTCAAATACCTGTAGAAGAGTTGGTGCTTGGCTTGTAGTTGATAATACCTATGAGTGAGGTTTTCCTTTGTGAATATGATGTATGGGCATAGCAAGTCATTGGTAAATATACATGAACACCTTTATATTTCTAGTAATATTCCCTGAAATTTCCAGAAATGAGTGAAGCACTGAAACTCCTCATGAAAACCACTTCAATCGAAGCATCATTAGGTATTTGGAAAGTTGAATGTGTCAGAGACAGCTGTTGTTAGCCATTAGAGACAGACTCCAACAGTTTGTGAAAAGAGAATTAGAAGAGGCGTTACATGATGTATCTGTTGTGCATCTCAAATGGATAGTTAAGTGGATTTGCCATTGACTCATGAAGAAAGAGTGCCAAAGTCTACTTTGTTCTCCAGTATCTAGTGAATATTACAGATCATGTTGCATCATCTTTTGTCTGGGAACACCAAGACTAATTCAATCATGCTGATATGTGGCCAGAAGATGGCAAGCAACATGCACAAAATAGACTGGTTATTGGGTTAATGCACATTATCTTCTTGAATGTTATCCTTTTTTTTCTAAATCTTAAATGCATATTGGTGTCTTGAAATTTTAGTTACTATTCAACTAAGGTATATTTTCTCTGTACTTATCAAGGTATTTTATGTACGATGGAATAAAGCACTCACGATAGCAAACCACTATGCTGAGGACAAGTTACCAATACTCATGAGCAAACAATAGTCATATCAAAATCCTCCACCCCAGCAAACCAAAATCAGGAAAGGTTTCCCAATCCCACATCATGAAAGGCTTCCCAACATAATAGAAATCATATAACAAATTGTGCACACAACAAAAAACCTTTTTGTAGTAAAGGTATAACCAGCCGATATCAAGAAGCATACATGAAACTAAAGACGCCTCAACCAAGTGTTGCACAAAGTCACAAAACTCAGTAATAACACCACTTATGCTATAACAGTGCTAAAACAGCCACACAATCTCAAACATATGTAACTCGATACCACGGAAAACTGAAAAAAAAAATCAGATTACTGGACTATCGGTCCTGGAGAAAACTTTTACTAAACAAGCATATCAGCCCCAAAACTGATTTCAATAGCCTCCTTATATAAAACCGACACTAGAGAACTCAAACCCACCCCTAAAGGTACCAATAAATCTCAGAGCATCAAATCTCACAAATCTGATCCTCAAGATAGCCGATATCCAGAAAATCTCAGAGGAATCACAGAAATTTGGATAAACCTCAATAAAGAAGACTCGAAGGCCTCAACCATGTCTTATAGAGTGAATATTCAGGTTCACTCTTGTTCCATGGATTCCGATTAAAATATTGCATGAAATCCAATATATACCCGATTTCTCGTTTGAATCAAGAGAAGAAAACCCATACTGTTGTCTGGCGTTAGATGGTTGCTGCAACTGCTTGCCGTAGGTCCTGCCGAAACTGATAGCTCACTGGGAAGAACGTGGGCACGATCAAGCACTCCTACCTTCCAATCGCCGGAGATAAGACTGGCGGCACCTCCTTGCCGACGAGAGAGAGAGAGAGAGAGAGAGAGAGAGAGAGAGAGAGAGATGGGGGAAGAGAGAAAGAGAGAGACGAGGGAAGAGGGTGAGACCCCCCCCTCTTCCACTTCCCTTTTATCGCCGACCCCCCCCCCCCCCCTGCCCCTTTCTTGTTCTGTTACAGACATATCGGGCAACTCTTATCGGGTTGCCCCTTTCTTTAAAAGGGCTTACACAGGGGCGCGGCTCGGGTCCGGACCCGAGACCCGTAACCGGACCCCAAACTATATGGATCCATAAGTTGGATCCGAATGGATCCAACTGTGGATATTCGGGTAAATTAAAAAAGAAATTAAAATTTTATTTATTTCCTATTATTATTATTATTGTTATTAGTTTTATTATAGATGTGGATATAAAGACCACTTTATAGATCTTAGATCCACATGTTAGATCCATTTGGGTCCAATCACGGATCCAACCTTAAATACTTGGTTTTTTTTTAAACCACTTAACAGTAACGGGGCGTGGCTCGGGTCAGGGTCCGGGTCCCAGTTGTAGTGTAAATCCGTGGTTTGCCTGCAATTTGGATCCGTATGTCTCGCAGTGTGGATCCGCCCGTTGGATCCAAATGGATCCACCTACAGAACCGTGTATTAACTAGTTATGTACATGTATATATTATCTTTAATATTATTTATATTATCCTTAGTCATTTTTCTAAATATATATATATATATATATATGTTATTATACACACATATATATATATATGGATCCTTTATGGATCTTGGATCCAAAATACGGATCTCATGCCCATTTTAGAAAAATACCTATTATTTTCAGATAAATGTAAACAATTGATGAAAAAAATCGAGGTTATTGCATCCCTACCCCCTTAAAAGAATTTCGTCCTCGAAATTAAAACGTACTAAATGTGAGTAGTACCAAAAATCAATTATCACACGATTCCTAACGATTGACAACAAAGAAGATACCTTAGACCAGATCAGTCTGATCGTCCTGTGTAGTAGTCATAACGGCATAAACTCTCTCGTTGGTCTTTCGTTGGCCTTGTGGTTGCTGAGGTCTCTGTTGTTGTTGTTGTTGTTGTTGTTGTTGTTGTTGTTGTTGTTGTTGTTGTTGTTGTTGTTGTTGTTGTTGTTGTTGTTGTTGTTGTTGTTGTTGTTGTAGCTGTTGTTGCTGTCCTCCCTGAGCTGCTGGCGGGTTTGGACAGTTCGAGCGATGTGCCCAGGCTGCTGGCACCGGTAGCAAACTCCCTTGAACATCGGACAAAAACCCTGAGGATGACTTTCATTACATCTACGACACATTGATTGGGCTTTCCCCTGTTGCTGCCTCTGCTGAGGTTGTCCCTGATGCGCACCCTGCTGACGTCCCTCCTGGGTTCGCTGCCTCTTGCCACCCTGAGTCTTTCCGCCTATCGGTAGGTCCTTCTTCTTTCCGTCTGAAGCATCCCCTCCATTTGTGCCTCCCTTTTGTGATACATTCCTAGACCTCTCCCAGTCCCTGATCAGAACAGTGGCTGACTCGATCGCATCGACCAAGGTAGGAGGCCGACCTGACAGTACGTGAGTTCGTAACCCATCCTTTAGTCCATGCACGAACTTCGCCGCCCTTGCCTTCTCATTCTTGAAGAGGTTCGGGCAATACCTCTCGAGATTCCAAAACTTGGTAGTGTAATCTACCAGACTCATGGTTCTCTGAGTCAAATCAAGGAACTCTTGTTGCATCTGTTCCTCAACATACACATGGAAATACGTGTCTAGAAACTTTTCCCTGAACATCTCTCAGAGGATCTTGTCCCAATCGGCGAACTTCACCCTTCGCAGGGTGTCCCACCACTTCTTGGCATCGCCCTTCAGATGGTACGTGCCAAAAGATGTCTTTCTGTCCTCAGAAACAGACAGGACGTCAAACGCCCTCTCCAACTCCCCAACTCAGTTCTCTGTTGCCTCTGGGTCTGTCTTTCTTGAAAAAGTTGGCGGATCCAACTTCAGAAACTTTTCAAAAGAAACGTCGCCTGCGTTTGAAGCAATAACGATAGGAGGGTCACGAGTCGCTGCCTGTGTGGCTGCCTGTGCAGCCTGTGCCACTTGCGCAGCCTGTGTCGCATGTATGGTCTGAGCCGCTTGCATCGCTTATGTTGTCTGCGTCGCCTGAGCCGTTGTAAACACCCCAAATTTTCACTCACATCCCCTGAAATCGTCGAAGGGCAAAATGGTCATTTTCTGAGCCTGGAACCCGCAAAAGTCCAAATTTCATCTGGAACTCTCAAAATTTCTCTATTTTAGCTCAGATATTCAAAATTCTACTCCTGACAGGAGACGAGAATCTCTAAATCTTGATTCAAGATTACATTTCAGAAGACATGTCATTGCATAGCATTGCATGAACATTTCATATCACTGCACTGCACAGCATGTCATTTCGAGGTTCAGAACTCTTGATTTTAAAATTTTCAATCCAGATTAGAATTTCAACTATTTTTAAAATCAATTTCAAAACCCTGGGTCTTCAAAATTATCAATTCTTCCCATTTTACCCCCAGGACTCTGAATTTCAAAATATTTTCTCAAGAAAACAATCTGGATAATTTTCGATAAGGATTTTGATTCTAGCCCTTGCATCTCAGATTTTGCCTTTTTGTCAACAATTTCAAATATCTTCCTTTTACAAAATCGCCCTACAGGGGCCAACTCTTTTCAAAATTTCTGTTTTACCAATTAGTCTAGATTTTATGAAAATTCCAAAAAGAGGTTGTTGTCTTGTCCTTATTTCAATAAAGAAGCGATGTGGGACCCACACTGAGATGGTGTCACATAGGCTTTTCTTTTGAAAAAACTGAATTTTGAAAAACCTAAAAATATAGGAGCCTTGTCCCCTGGATTGGCGTCACTTGTCCTTTCTCTCTCCTCCCATTTATCTGCCAAGTGTCAGTGTGGGGATACCTTAAGAAGCCACCACATGTCATTCCATGCCATGTGTCAGTGCCCACCATCTTCACCCTGTGCCATGTGTCATTCCAAAGTCACCATGAGATGTCAAGTGTCATATGTTGTCCTGTTCTGAAAAAGTGAAGCTTGTCTCCTCTGAGGTGGCGCCATTTGAAGTGTGTCTCCTGCAGAGGACACGTGTCAACCTCTCCCTCCTTCAGAAAAGTAGATTGACACATGTCTCTCCATACTTTTCTCAGAAAAGTAGGAGACACGTGTCACTCCTAGCTTCCTCCAGAAAAAGTAGAGTTGTCAACTTTTGAGGTGGCGTCATCTGAGGTATTCTCTCCTGCAGCAGGTGACACATGTCATTCTCTGCTCTTCTCAAAAAAAGCAAATGACACATGTCATTTCCTGCTCTCTTCTGAAAAAGCTAGAATTCAAACATTCAAACCCAGGCTGAGGTGGCACAAATCCTGAACCTTACCATTTCCATCTGGTCTTTGAAGGCGCCACGTGTCCCTTTTCCCTCCTTTTCCTCCCTCTTGCCACATGGCACTGTAGGAGCCACCCTGAGGTGGCGCCACATGTCCATTCTCCATTCCTTCAGGGCCAACCCCCATTTGAATTTCAAATCTCTTTCTAAGGTGGCGCCATTTGAGAAAACTCCTCCAGACAGCTGACACTTGTTAAAAGCATAATCATCCTGAATTGCCACATGTCCAGACCTCCCTGCATCAGAAAAAGTAGAAAACGCTCCCCTCTGAGGTGTGGCATTCTGCTTCCTCCATTCCTGTTCTCTTGCCACATGGCAGTGTGGAGCCACCCTGAGGTGGCGCCACATGTCAGCCTCTCCTTTCCTGCAGAAAAGCAGAAATTTGAACTCCTCTGAGGTGGCGCATTCTGCTTCTTTCATTCCTGTCCTTCTGACACATGTCAAGAGCTCCTCAGAGTTGGCGCCACATGGCATGCTCCTACTGTTTCCAACTTTACACCTCAGAATCTCTTTTGAGGTGGCGCCATTCCAGAACCCCACTTGGCTCCATTTTTGTATTTATTTTATTTATTTTATAAAAGTAGCCCCCTGAGGTGGCGCCATATGAGAAGCTTCAGAAAAGTAGGATTTTGAATTTCAAACCCTAGATGACATCCTCTGAGGTGGCGCAATTTGGGAGCTTCCTGCAGAGAAAATCAAGCAAACCCCAATTTTGAAAATTTTCAAATTCTGCTGAGGTGTCTCACCCACAAAATTCCCATTTTATTTTCTCAAAAAAATCAAAATAGTCTGCCCTGAGATGGTGCCACATGGAGGGCTATAATTGAGCCCGTTTGAAATTCAAAATTTTTAAAGAATGCTACAAATACAAGGCCCCACACCCAGCCTAGGGGACTCCAATTTTGGACTTTGAAATTCAACCTAGATTTTCTTCAGAACACGATTTTGAACTTTGGAATTCACGCCCCCTTTTGAGTTCAGTGGAGAAGGTGCAGTGAAGCATCTACATTGCTCGTGCCGTGGCCAATTTAATTCAAGCGTGGGTCGACCTTTGTGAATCATTCGAAGCCCGGATCGACGGACGAACAAAGCCATTGGTAGCCGTCCATCTCGAGAGTTTCAAAGCTGCATAACGACGCAAGGTGCACCTCTTTTCCTCTTGATTTCATAATATCATGATTTGATTCACGTGTCGTTTGAAGAAAGAGCTCATCCAAGGGATGGATTGAGCTATTCTCATAAAACGACATATATAAAAATACAATTCTGCTTCCTTAATGATTTTTAGCATTCATGCATTTATCTAAATTTAATTCATATTCTATTTTGTTAATTTAGCATGTTTCATAAGTTAATTAGGTTTAATTTGGAATTTATTTCAATTCTGCTCAGTTTCAGTAACTCTCTGTTTTGCCAGTCAGTCCACATGTTATTTCATGTAATTATTTTTCATTAAAAATCCTAAAAAAATCATGAAATGCGCCGTTAGGTGTCCCTAGAAATGTGCCAAAAATTTGGAAGGATTTAAATTTGTTTACGACGGTAAACATTCAAAACGGTAACTCGGGTTTTGTTACCCAGGATGCATTTTAAAAATTCATTTCCGATTTGTAAAATCGAGATCTCTCTCGTGGGAGGCCCGATTTTCGATCCAAAAGATGTTCGAAATTCGGGAGGATGTCTAGTTTTTAACATGATTTTCTCAGATTTTTATGATTTTTTTATATCTGACAAAAATCCGATCGTTTGGTACACGTGTCAGAGCCTGATTTGGGCCTCTGAGATTTTGGATCAAATTAAGAAGATGGGTTCTCTTTGGGTATTGCTCCAAATCCGAATCTGTAAAAAGTGAATGTCATTTTCGGGATGTCCTCTGTTCGCATATGAAATCTTTTCATTTTTAGAACAGTAGTAAGACCTGTTTCGGATTTTTCTTGTCAGCCTTTTGTTTTGTCACATTTGTCTGTTCTGTCACTTTAGGCAAGAAAAGTTATATTTTTACCTATATTTCTGTTGATCAAATGCCAATGTTATAAACATGAAAGTTGTTTCTGTATGTGTCGTGAGTTACTCAGTTAAATATCAGAAATTTTCATGGCTGTTTTTTATTTTTTTAGCATTTTTACATTAGATTAGATCGATTTTACCTCTGACAGAACCAAATGCCCGTTACCAAACTCACCGTAGTTCAAATTCTGAGGCTGTAAAAACCAAAAATGTTCACTTTTGGGTCCTTTAGAAGTCTTAAAAATATCATAGGTTTTTATGGTGTAATTTTTGCATATCATATTAAGCATTGTATTTGGTTCGGGTCCGTAGGTGAAATTCGTCCATTTTAGGATTTTCTTTAAATTTTAGCATTTAAATCATATTATTTCATGAGTTTAGCATTCTACGCTGTTTATCAGAGTAGGAAGATGCTTCATACCAAATTTGGTGTAATTTGGAATTCATTTGAGGCTCGGTTTAGCCATATCATCAAAACAGGGCCCCACAGGACCCCGATCCAAGCGAAAATCAAGCGAAATTCGTTATTTTTTATGAATGATAGCATGTCAAATTCTGATTTTACAGTTCTAATGTGTTTAACGGCATGTCATAATGTCTCATACTGCATTTCATCATCATTTGATTTAATTTGAATTTCAAAATCTCAATTTTTACCAAAATTTCCTTCAAAAACCCTGATTTTAAAGGTATAACTTTAATATTAGGGGTATTTTGCTCATTTTGACCCCAAATTCGAATTTCAAGCTATTTTCTACTTAATTTCTTGCATTTTCATCATTTCAAATATCAAGAAAGCATGAGAATAGGGTTTATATCCAATTAAATCCAATAATTTCAGAATATTATTGGAAAATCTTGGAAAAACCCACATATTTGAGCTAACCTTATTTCAAGTTTGGCAGGGACATTCAAAAGAAGGAGCCAAAGTCTGCAATTTCCATTTATTTCATTTATTTAGTGATGTAATAATGTAAAATTTGGAATAAGAGATTTAATTTCTGCTTAGACTAGGATGCATATCATATAGTTTGAATTTATGCAATATCCTGTTTATGTGATTCATGCATTTTATTTCAAAAGCACTATGGATGTACATGAATGGCACGTGCACCAACTCTTAGGGAGTTGATGAACTCGGTGGAATCCATATTTACGGCCCTAGTCGGAATATGGACGAGACTCAGATCCATCATCTTTCTACTAGTCACATTGAGCCTACACTCTTAGGCTATCTTAAAATGCACATCATATTTCTAATATTTTCAAAGTATTGTGCATTAAATCAATTAAACTCTAAACATATTCATGGCCACAGTCAGGGTATGTGAAGGATTTATTTTGACTTAATGCACATTTTTCCAACAAATTTCTTAGAAAATCTTTCAAAGTGCATTCATTCACTCATATCATTTGCATCATGAAATCATTGGTTTTCTCGTGATTTTCTTAAGAAAGTTTCATTCTCAAGAAATCAATTTCTCAAGAAACTCTGAGGATTTTCCAAAATCGGTTTTCCCAAGTCAAGTTCTTGTTACAGTTCTCCATGGAAAAGTTTATTTTCTCAAGATTTTCAAAAGAGGTCTCTCACCTTTCTCAAAGATCAAAATCGATTTCCAAGTATTTCAAGGGTAAGATTCCCAGGATTTCAATTTCCCAAGTATTGAATTTCCTTCTCCAATGAGTTTTCCGATAAATTTTCCATCATTTTCCTAAGAAAATTCTCAAAGTCTGAGTTTTCCTGAGAAGTGTTTCCCTTTTCAAATGTTCACCTTTTCTCAAGAATGCCTTCTATTTTCCAAGGATTTTGAACTATTCATGATTTTCCCACATCTTTATGAGCTTTCTTGTGATTTCAAAAACCTATTTTTCATCTTAGTTTCCTGAGAAATTGACCTTTTTTTCCTTAAGAAATATCTTTTAACTCCAAAGGTTTTCTGAGCATATATCATGTTTTCCAACTTACATTTTCCAAAGTCTCATAGCACATGCCTGAATTCTCTATGCATATAGGATAGAACATAACTTCGATAATTTCGCTAAGTCAAGCACAATTTTGGTCCTTGGTTCGATTACCCCTGTTAAAGGCGGCAGGAACGGTCGAACCTCGTACCGACAGGTCGAGCCCCATCCCATGGATTTTCCCGCAATTTTCAAAATGGATGCGAGTATTTCAAAACAATTTCCAAAATCCGGTCAAGTTTGAATCACAGAAATCGTTTTCCTCTCTCTTCCGCAAGGAAGGGAAGATGGGAAAAATTTTGCGACGATAACAGTCGTCATGGTCTCGGTCAGGGTATGAATGGCTTCCATCATAAAATCTCTTTGATCCTGCCAGTTTGCGGGAGCAGCAGTAGAGGACGAAGCACCTCTGCGGGTATAATGCGACATCTACAATGCACATTCTTTCATAAAAATTTAGACCCCCTATCAATCCTACCCCCTTAGGATTTGTCCCGTATGTTTACCACAATTACAATAAATACAATTGTACAAGCACATTACACTTTCTTAATTCATAAAAAAAAACAACTGAGAAATGAACCATAAACACATAAGAAGTTCACATAGTTTCATAAAAGTATATCATAGCCTTACCAGTGAAAAAGACTGCTCTGGAGTACGAGGCATAATTTGCTGACGCTTCCGGACAGGGCTCACATACCAAAAATTAGAAATTTAACACAAAAAGATGATAAAAGTGTAATTCTTTGTGGTAGCTCTCATACCAAACCTGTAACGATCCCAACTCATACCTTTGAAAAATGCAGAATATTTTTTTTCTAAGAGTTGCGGAAAACTTCCCAGAGACCTGGGGTCCCTACAGTTCCAATTTCAGTTGGATAACCACACACCATAAACAAACTTACATTTATTATCCATAACCAACCAACTAAACTCTTTTATTAATGAATCAATAAAAGTCTCATACTCAATGTCAAAAGTGAAATAACAACTTGCAGGAAATAAGAAGAACTAAAAGAAACAAAAGTAGAGTCACTCTGTCTGTAAGTGAAGCAGTCTGAAGCAAATGTGACCCTCGTATCCCCTCAGAAGCGAGTCGATTCCATTGATCGCCTGTGTCTAGGAAAAACCAATAAAAATAGGGTCAGAAATCCGAAGAATTTTGCGTACAGGTTTCCCGAATGAATCAAATAAGAAAAAGATCATAAATAAGATCCATGTAATATTTTTGAGGAATACTATTATAAGCAATTCATAAGACAATGAACCATTCATGCAGAATTAAACACTAAACATGAGGGAACACGAAGTAAGTAACATTGAACATAATTTAATCAATAAGGCAATTAAATGCAAAAGAGATCAACATTATGCAATGATCAACATATAACAACCAAGTGAACAGGTAAACATAGGTGAACTAATCATAGCAAGAATATGTGTGATTTATGTGTAATGCATGAACCCCTTTATTATCTTTCATTTAATCTCCCCTCTTTCCATATGCATGTCCTATTAAATGCACACAACTTTAAATTCCTCTTTTTAAATTACCATTGCCCGCAGATACACCAAACGGGTACAATCCCCGAGGTCAAGTAGGGTTCCCGGGGTAGCTTCACACACAATTTGTATTTTATTACCGGGTTTCAAACTTAGCCCTCGACCGATATTAGGAAACAACAACATCCATCGGAACCTTGGAAAACAACATCCAAAGTCGAGGACACCATGGAAAACAGCATCCACTGGCGCCACTTTATTGGTATACCAAAACAACAACAGTTGTATCAAATCACACCACCCTCAGGAAAAGTGGCGGACTCTCTCTAAACCGTGGCCAGGAGAAGAACCTCAATATCGGGTTCAGGGGCAACAATACGCACACGGAGTTTTTGTATCCTCACGGTTTCCCCAAACCGCAACATCCAAGATCCCCACACTAAAGCAGGGACATCAAGGAGAAATATGAATTACATTGTTCTTTACTTTATTTTATCTTGTTATTAATTCATCTCTTTTACATTTGCAAATCAACATGTAAAAAATTTAATAACATAAGCTTGCAAAACAGCATGCCAAGCTCTTCACGGGACCACAACCCGTGGCAACAGAGAACAGTGCGATAAAACAACAATATCACATTTCATTTGTTGCAATGCATTAAAACAACTAAAACATAGAACAACCTGTTCTCGAGGCTCACTCAGCCTCCTAATGATCTAATTGACCATCGATGCACTCATAAGCAAAAAAAAATCATCAATCACATGCCTCTATGCATTATTTTCTACCCGCCTTTTCAATGCATATGTATGACAAATTTAAAGATGTGCATGAAACAATAATATATTTATGCATGTGCATGAGTTCAGTATTCATGTACATGAAATCATTTCATACACATGCATTCATTCATGATTCATAAGTACATGTGGACATTCAAGCAGTATTGTACATACTACACACATCGATTTCATGTATGTACATGCACTTAAACAAATTTTACGATAGCATAATACTTAGGCATGTCAGATCAAATCAAAGCATATGAACAATCTCATTCACAACATGTATTAAAATTACCATACATGCATATAGCTAAATCTGGAAATTTAACTTGCAAATTTAAAGATCTAGCTCTAGAATCAAAATAACACTAAGTGTTAAAGTATACACGTAATAAAAAAAAAATCTTACCAAGCCTAGCCAACCTTATTGGCTAGAATTCAGCCCCGACTCGGTTGGGGGTTCAGATCAGGCTGGTGAACTCTGATAGAGATGGAGAAATGATTTTTTTACGTGTAACATTTTATTCATGCACCCAAACCAACCCCTTAATAACATGTCATGCAAAGAATCTCAAATACCTGTAGAAGAGTTGGTGCTTGGCTTGTAGTTGATAATACCTATGAGTGAGGTTTTCCTTTGTGAATATGATGTATGGGCATAGCAGGTCATTGGTAAATATACATGAACACCTTTATATTTCTAGTAATATTCCCTGAAATTTCCAGAAATGAGTGAAGCACTGAAACTCCTCATGAAAACCACTTCAATCGAAGCATCATAAGGTATTTGGAAAGTTGAATGTGTCAGAGACAGCTGTTGTTAGCCATTAGAGACAGACTCCAACAGTTTGTGAAAAGAGAATTAGAAGAGGCCTTACATGATGTATCTGTTGTGCACCTCAAATGGATAGTTAAGTGGATTTGCCATTGACTCATGAAGAAAGAGTGCCAAAGTCTACTTTGTTCTCCAGTATCTAGTGAATATTAGAGATCATGCTGCATCATCTTTTGTCTGGGAACACCAAGACTAATTCAATCATGTTGATATGTGGCCAGAAGATGGCAAGCAACATGCACAAAATAGACTGGTTATTGGGTTAATGCACATTATCTTCTTGAATGTTATCCTTTTTTTTCTAAATCTTAAATGCATATTGGTGTATTGAAATTTTAGTTACTATTCAACTGAGGTATATTTTCTCTGTACTTATCAAGGTATTTTATGTACGATGGAATAAAGCACTCACGATAGCAAACCACTATGCTGAGGACAAGTTACCAATACTCATGAGCAAACAATAGTCATATCAAAATCCTCCACCCCAGCAAACCAAAATCAGGAAAGGTTTCCCAATCCCACATCATGAAAGGCTTCCCAACATAATAGAAATCATATAACAAATTGTTCACACAACAAAAAACCTTTTTGTAGTAAAGGTATAACCAGCCGATATCAAGAAGCATAGATGAAACTAAAGACGCCTCAACCAAGTGTTGCACAAAGTCACAAAACTCAGTAATAGCACCACTTATGCTATAACAGTGCTAAAACAGCCACACAATCTCAAACATATGTAACTCGATACCACGGAAAACTGAAAAAAAATAAGATTACTGGACTATCGGTCCTGGAGAAAACTTTTACTAAACAAGCATATCAGCCCCAAAACTGATTTCAATAGCCTCCTTATATAAAACCGACACTACAGAACTCAAACCCACCCCTAAAGGTACCAATAAATCTCAAAGCATCAAATCTCACAAATCTGATCCTCAAGATAGCCGATATCCAGAAAATCTCAGAGGAATTACAAAAATTTGGATAAACCTCAATAAAGAAGACTCAAAGGCCTCAACCATGTCTTATAGAGTGAATATCCGGGTTCACTCTTGTTCCATGGATTCCGATTAAAATATTGCATGAAATCCAATATATACCCGATTTCTCGTTTGAATCAAGAGAAGAAAACCCATACTGTTGTCTGGCGTTAGATGGCTGCTGCAACTGCTTGCCGTAGGTCCTGCCGAAACTGATAGCTCACTGGGAAGGACGTGGGCACGATCAAGCGCTCCTACCTTCCAATCGCCGAAGATAAGACTGATGACCACCTCCTTGCCGACGAGAGAGAGAGAGAGAGAGAGAGACGGGGGAAGAGAGAAAGAGAGAGACGAGGGAAGAGGGTGAGACCCCCCCTCTTCCACTTCCCTTTTATCGCCGACCCCCCCCCCTCTTGCCTAGAGGCGCGGGGTTTCGGTTACGCCTGCGTAACCCCCCCCCCCCCCCCCCCTGCCCCTTGTTCTGTTACAGACATATCGAGCAACCCTTATCGGGTTGCCCCTTTCTTTAAAAGGGCTTACACAGGGGCGCGGCTCGGGTCCGGACCCGAGACCCGTAACCCGACCCCAAACTATATGGATCCACAAGTTGGATCCGAATGGATCCAACTGTGGATCCTCGGGTAAATTAAAAAAGAAATTAAAATTTTATTTATTTCTTCTTCTTCTTATTATTATTATTATTAGTTTTATTATAGATGTGGATATAAAGACCACTTTATAGATCTTAGATCCACATGTTAGATCCATTTGGGTCCAATCACGGATCCAACCTTAAATACTTGGTTTCTTTTTTTTAAACCACTTAACAGTAATGGGGCGTGGCCCGGGTCAGGGTCCGGGTCCCAGTTGTAGTGTGAATCTGTGGTTTGCCCGCAGTTTGGATGTGTACGTCTCGCAGTGTGAATCCGCTCGTTGGATTCAAATGGATCCACCTGCAGAACCGCGTATTAACTAGTTATGTACATGTATATATTATGTTTAATATTATTTATATTATCCTTAGTCATTTTTCTATATATATATATATGTTATTATACACATATATATATATGGATCCTTTATGCATCTTGGATCCAAAATACGGATCTCACGCCCATCTTTAGAAAAATACCTATTATTTTCAGATAAATATAAACAATTGATGAAAAAAATCAAGGTTATTACAAATACAAATTTTTAAATTGATTTAAGATATTGCTCTAAATCTTAATATTGATTTCTATGTTAATTCTTAATATCGATTTAAGATATTATTTTGATTCTTAATATCGATTTCTATATTGATTCTTAATATCTATTTTTAAGCTATCAATAGGAATTTTCATAGTGATTTAAAATGTTTTGATTCTATGTTGATTCCTAATATCGATTTAAGATATTGGTTTGATTCTTAATATCGATTTATATAATGATTCTTAACATCATTTTTTATGGTTTCAGTACGTATTTCCATATCCATTTTTTAAGATATTTTATAATCGATTTGCAGATATTGATTCCTACATTATGGCAATCGGAAAAGCATTGGGTCTTATACGTGTTGGATGTACGAGAACAAAAAATATGGCTATACAACTCCTTGTACTATGACATTGGTGTAGACCGTGACAATGTGCATTTGGTAAGTTTCTATCTTTAAGATTATTGTATCTTATACCGTAACCCAGAATTTACTTGCTTTTGCATAAACCACAGGTTGGATTTTTCAAAGACATGTTGGGTGTCGACATTGGTCCATGGAGTCTTCACGTCGCCGAGGATGCTCCTTTACAAAATAATGGTGTCGATTGTGACATCTTTGTAATGAAGTATATTGAAGCAATATACTATGGACGAGCACCAGAATTTACCTCTGTATGGTGTACACTTAAACATGTTTTATTAACCTATATTATTGATGACTACATTTTTATATTGTTCTCATTTCCAGTTTTTTTTTTCAGGATGATATATCTGTATTCCGCAAAGAACTATGCAAATAATTGAAGGATTTTCTAGTTGAGGAAGATACAAAAACCTAGACTACAAGATTACCTAGAAAGTTACGAAGAACGTGAGGCCTCCAGGAGTAAGAGGAAGTCATTTTAAATGTCTACCTGTTCTCAAGGATAATGTGAAGCGGGTTACGTTCTATTGTTGAGAGAGAGAGAGAGATAACAATTTTTTGTTCAACTTTCAATTTTCATTTTTTTTGTGTACAGACATTTGTAACAAATTTTGTAAGACTATGTACAAAATTCACATTAATACATAAACCAAAATTATGAACCTGGCAAACGTGTGTTGAATACTCAAATTGCTACCTCAAGCGCCCAAATCACAACAATATAAATTCTATAATAATTTAAGATATTATATCAATTTTTGTGAGATATTATTTTGTTAATATCGATTTGTAATATATTATGCTGAATTGTCGTATATAGATTTGTAAGATATTATGTGTTTTCTAGTGTCGATTATTGAGATATTTTTTTGGTTGTTAATATCGATTTGTAATATATTATGTTGAATTGTCTTATATTGATTTGTAAGACATTATGCTGAAATGTCGTATACCGATTTGTAATATATTATGTTGAATTATCGTATATCGATTTGTAAGATTATATGTGTTTTCTAGTGTCGATTTGTGAGATATGATGTTTTTGTTAACATCGATTTATGTATAAGTGTAGCACACAAATGCCACTAAACAAATCATTGTAATGATAGGCGTTCAAAAATAAAAATCAAACAAGCATTTAGCATTTTGTAGCATGAAAATACCACTATTTGCTTTTACGGGCTATGTTCATATCGCGATTTACATAATGATTGATAAAAGTCTAAAACGATTTGCACAAACATTGACCGTGTAATTTTACCGCAATTTTGGTCCTTGGTTCGATTACCCCTGTTAAAGGCGGCAGGAACGGTCGAACCTCGTACCGACAGGTCGAGCCCCATCCCATGGATTTTCCCGCAATTTTCAAAATGGAGGCGAGTATTTCAAAACAATTTCCAAAATCCGGTCAAGTTTGAATCGCAGAAATTGTATTCCTCTCTCTTTCGCAAGGAAGGGAAGACGGGAAAAATTTTGCGACGATAACAGGTTTGGCGACCGTGATGGGACCTGTCCTTGTCTGACTAAAATTTTGCTTGACTTAGTTCAATTATCGAAAATATGTTCACAAAATGTGAGCTCTTTTACTTTTTATACCATGCGAACCTAAGAGCCTAGATTCTGACCTAGCTAACATTGACTGCATATAGACTAGGCATGGTTTGGTAGGACCAGATTGAGGGGATATTTTCATGCTCACATAGACTTAGGTCTAAACACAACTCTTCTCAATTTTGGATCTGAATGCAAACAATGTATGCTTCTTCAAAGTTTTCAAAATCTATCTCTCTAGGATTTAGATCCCTCTATTTCTTGCATGTGATCATTTTTTCAAACCTCAATTACCGATCATTACCCGGTCTTCACGTTGCTGGGCTGTCTTCCAGAACCCTAGTTCAGGACAGAGCCTCACAACTGGGCCAATTATTTGGGTTAACACCCCCCTACCACGTACTGCGGGCCACAGTTTGAAGTATATCGGTAGGCACTCAAGGATGTTGGAAAATCTTACCTTAGAACCGGAGTTGAGATTATATGCCACGTACCTCAGATTTTAATTCGAGTATATCAGCATAACTGGATTGGACAAAGATGATCTGAACCTAGAGTTAGGATTAGGATCCTACAACTGTTTTCAAAATGATGCATCTAAAGTCAGCCTTTTAGGGAGTGTTGTATGTGCATAAATGTTTGTGCAGGATGTGATTGTTTGTGTTACCTTTATTTCTCTCATATTTTCCTCAAAATATTTTTCAAATATCCATATTTTTCATCTTTTCCTTTATTTTCTCAAACCCTGGAAGATTTTCCCAAATATCAAATTTCTTTCAAAACTCCAGGTGATTTTTTCCATTCTCCTATTCTACTGGATCTCAAATTTTCAGCTGCATTTTTATCCTGCCTGCAATTTTCACAAATCATATGTTTTCCCTCATTGGATTTTCAATCCTTTTGGCTATTCGCAAAATTCTTTGCCTGATTTTCCTCGTGCATACCTTGATTATTGCGGAGGAAATTGTTTACCCACTTGCCTTCTCCTTATTCTAAATCCATTTGCGGAGTGTTTTTCCAAGAGATATCTCTTTCCTTCAAAAATGGTGTTTTCCTCGTGGTTGACGACCTCGCCTAGGTAGCAAGACACATTTTCTGTTGTTTATTTCTATTACAAAGAATGACAACACAATTGTCATGATTTCAGCGGCGACTCCATCCCTAGTAATGGGATATTCTTTCAATTGTCTACCATATCGTCAATAAACATTTTTCTCCCAATCCAAAGTTCCCTCAGAGTCTAATCAAGACTTTATCCTGCAAAGAGCATCCACAACATTTGATGGTTCGAACAAGATCAGGAAAAAGAACAATGGCATCTCAGTACTCGTCGGCCTCAGAAGAAGAGATGGGCTCCCCACGATCCGAAAGGAGTCAAGAGCAGCAGCAAGAGGAGGATGGCATAGACCCACAGATGTATGCCATGTTCTAGAAAATGATGACCAAAATGATGAGTGAACAGGCTAGGACCAGTGCAGAGAAGAACTCATTCAGAGAGAAGTTCCATGGGCACAAGGATAAGAAGACTTCCGAGAAGCAACTTCAGCCAGAGGAAATTTTAGATGAATCAGAATCAGAGGAAGACACCGATGAAGAATATAAGGTGCCTCCGGCATTTCAGAAACAGGGCCGAGAACAAAGGAGGAGTCGCAAATCAAAAGGTCAAGTTGCAGAAGAGCCCCTGCAGTCACAATTTAGGGAAATGGCTAGAGTGGTTAAAGATCTCCAAGCCCGCGACAAGGGCAAGAAAGTCTTCACTAGCGAGGATTTTTATGATAGCTTAGAAGGTGATGAAGATCTAGAAAACCTCCCCCGTAAATTCATCAAGTTCGATGGTTCTGGCGACCCGAAAGCCCATCTCGCCATGTTGTTCGCCGAATGCTCCAAATTCAAGAGAGACAATAGAGCCCTATTTCTCTGTTTTCCTCGTAGCCTAGAAGGCACTACCGCCAAGTGGCATTCCGAGCATATCAATCCAATTGAGCTGCAAGAATTCGATAAGGTGGTCAATCTATTCATCGAGCGATTTTTGTTCAATACTGAAGCGCTACCAACGTTAAATCACCTCTGTAATCTGAAGCAGGGAGATAGTGAAAAGGCCAAGGACTTCGTTTGCAGATGGAGAGAGATCTGCAACAAAATGAGGGATCCTATATCAGAGAGACATGCTTTATCGCTGATCCTGAACAACTTCTCACAACCTTTGAGAAGTCTTATCTCCACCTCGCCTTCCAAGTCTTTCATAGAGCTTACTGAACGAGCCGAGTGGTTCGAGATGGGGTTGGAGAACGGTGTCTATGATGGTATCACCCTCGTCAAGAACAATCTAGATCCAAAGAAAAAGGCAAATTTCACCTCCTCCGCCAACATCAACCGCAATGATAACAAAAGTAGTAAGGGCAACCATGCGGATCGAGAGGAAAGACAGAATAGCAAGTTATCTCAACCCAACTTTACACAAAAGGAAAAGATAAAGCGTGAAGGTTGGAGTAATGATCGTGTGTTCACTCCTCTCAAACAAACACTCGAAGAAGCCCTTGAATTCATGCTGACCAAGGGATTAGTGAAGCTTCCAAAGGCCACAACTCCTCCCACTATCATGGGAAGGTTCAGGAATCAGTTTTGCAAGTTCCATCGGGCAGTGGGGCATGACATTGATCATTGTTTTGTCTTCAAAAATATTGTTCAAGATTGCATTGACAAGAGCCTCCTTGCTGAAGAAGAAGAAGAAGACGAGCTGGCCATCCTAACCAAGCCTTTACCAGATCATTCAGAAAGTTGATAATGCCAAAGTTTCCTGTTTTTTTTTTTTCCTTTAGTTTTGCCAGTCACCTCGTAGGGGCAAGTCCGCTCAGTTTTTGCAACCTTTTGGTCGAGTGCTTATAAATATGCAGTCTTTTTGTTATCAGTTCTGCTTATCAATAAAATGTCAATTTTCTTCATCCAATACTTCTTTCTTTTGCCCCATTAGAGCACCTGTTTTTGTTTTAAAGAATCTTCTTTGCCCATTCTTTTCAAGATAAGGAGCAATCCCAACAACATTCATGAGAGAAATGAAATTACCTATGAGGGTTTTTCAAAATCGTGAAATTTTTGAAATTTTGCTACAAACATCTTCATTATGATCACCCAAAAATTTAATATTTCAGTTCAATCTTTTTCAACCATCGCGGTGATCTTCTTTTCTTAAATTGGTTTCGAACCATTATCTTTTACAATCAACCCTTCTGTTGATTTTCTTTCCAAAATTATGGTTAAACCAATTCATTTTCAAAATCAACCCTCATGATGATCTCTCTTCAAAATCAACCCTTGTGTTGATTCCCCTTTCAAAGATCAGTTCTCACGCTGATCATTCTTCAAAATCAACCTGGCAGTTGATTTTCTTCCCAAAATGATTTCTCACTTTCAAAATAACATTCTCCTTTTACTTTAAAGATTTCATGTGCAAACACTTTCTCACTTCTCATTTTGCTTTTTATCATTTCAAAGGGATAATATAATTCTGTTTCCTTTCCTCGATTTTTAAGCATCAATAAAATTATTAAATTTGCCAATAGTTTGGCACCATTTTATTTGTGTCTCTTTCCTTTTCACAATATGTCTCTTCTGAGGAATGACCTTGAGGATGTCTCTCGATCAAGAAGCATGTCACCTTATTCCTCGATTATCCTTCTTTGTATTCAAAATTTTCCTCCCTAGTTACACTGGGGCATTTTTTTGAAAATCTATCTTTACCTCAAAACATCCTGTATGCAGGCAGGATAAACCAATCTCTCATTTTGCATGTATATGCACCCACTTGCATTAATTTTGCATTCATTTACATTTCATGTGCATTTGCATTTCATTTTGCATCAATTCTGCATCCATTTTCTTCCCCTTCAGGTTAAGGGATAAACCTGAATCATTTTTCATGATTTTCCAATTTCTATTCATATCCCCGTTCAGGATAAAAGGTTAATCCTGAAAATCAGACCACATACATCTAAATATGATGGTCTTTTTCATTGCAAGTCAAATACTCTAGTCCTTGAACTGGCCATTCTCAAAACTTTCAATCCTAGCTCTCGCACTATCGATTTTCAAAAATTCAATCTTCTGATTAAAGATTTTCTTTTGAGATTCGAGCCCTGACTCGAACTTTCCTGCTTTCCTTCAAAGATTTGAGTTTTAACTCAAGTTTTCTTTCCTTTAAAATCTAAACTTTCCAGTTTCTTTTTGAGATTTGAGCCCTGACTCGAACTTTCCTGCTTTCCTTCAAAGATTTGAGTTTTAACTCAAGTTTTTTTTCCTTCAAAATCTGAACTTCCCAGTTTTCCTTTGAGATTCGAGCCCTGACTCGAACTTTCCAACTTTCCTCTGAATATTTGAGTTTCGACTCAAAAATCTGAATTGGCCTAGTTTTTCCTTTTAAGATTTGGGTTTCGACCCGAACTTTCTCTCCTTAGAAACCAAACCTCCTAAGCTTTCCCTCGAAGGCTCGAGTTTCGACTTGAATCTTTTAGCTTTCCTTGTAAAAATCCAAGTCCTGATTCAGATGGTCTTTCAAAACCAGCTTTTGAGTTAGGCTTACCTTCAAAATCCAACATTATTCCAGGACTTACCTTCAAAATTCCAACTTCGTATTAGATTTACCTTCAAAATTGAGCACCAGCTCAGAGATGTGTCAACTCGGATGTCAAGTGATCTCTTTTACTAAGGATTTCAAGAACACTTTGTCAATTTGTCAATCAATTACCTGTTGATTTCAAAATTTTATTGCACAAATTCTTACCTCAGTATTACTTCCAAAAAGGCAAAGTTTTTGTGAAGAAGGATTCAAAATCCAAATTCTTTCTATTGGTCAACTAAAAGGATGAAGGATAAATCCTCGATACGGCCAGAAAAGAAGATTCAATGTTTTGCAAAGCCATAGATGATTGATATTGATTGCAGTCAATGGCATATTTTTAAAGATTATTCTTGTAAAGACAAGGCAGTGGAAGTATCCTGAGCGCTGGAAAAAGAGAGAATTCACCCGAGCCCTGCCTCCTTAAAATCACCTAAGCTGCAATTAAATATCCGCAAAGGGATCTCTCAATTGTCGTCAAGATGAAGGCTAATTAAGCGAGTAGACTCCCGGGGCCAAAGAAGATTTGAAACATCTCCAAGATGACGGAGTTTGCGATGGATTCCTCCAGAGAAAGTCCAAAGCACTGTCGAGATGAAGGCAGATGCGATGAACCTCCCGACAATCCCCAAAAGATATTTAATTTCCGCTATCATCCTAAGATCTCTAACCCATGAGCCAATATCGTCAAAGAAGGATCGAAACATCTCCAAGTTGAATGAGTTTGTAACGTACCCTTCCAAAAAAGAGAGAAAGAGAGGAAAAAGAAAGAGAGAAAAAGTCAGAACATCTTCAAAATGAAGGAGAATGTAGCAAAAATCCAAGAGAGCCAAAAGAGTGCAGAAAGATTATCATGAGAGAAGCTCCCAGGATATCAAACTGCCACATTTATCAAGAATCTTCTTTAAACTTGTGAAATTCTATTATCAATAATCTTTCATCAATTGTTTTTATAATATTAAATTCTCTCTTTCTTGTTCATATCAAGGAAATTGATAGCTTCCTTGAAGAAGGGCAATCATAATCAATTTGAATTTCCAATCTCGATTCTACGAAGTGAACCTTGTTTGGAGGTAATGCTTTAGGTAGAAAAGAAAGAATATCTTTGCAACAATGTGCAACATTTTCAAAAAAATTGAATCAACAGCAAAATTTCCAACATTTTGACAATATTTTCTAGCTATCCTGACGTGAAGTGAGAGCTTGATATCCGTTTTCGATACATCCTGACACCAATTTTTAAAACCCTCTTAAGGACTTGATTCCTTCCCTTCTTTGAGAGCGTGAACTCTTAGATTTGCACACTTCCCTATGTCCCCACTGTCCCACCATAGACAGTCTCATTTCGGTTCGAGGTCGAACCAACAATCATTTCTCGCAAAAGGCAATTTCAAAAGCTATTTAGTCTCAGCAATGAGACGCCCAAGATCAATCCCTTTTCAAGCTTTAGGGACCCCATTTTACTTCCTTTTGCAAAAACCCTGTCGGATTTATCGTGCAAGATCCGAAGGTTCCATCATGGTCTCTTCCTTCGAGGATTCCATTCCATTTTCTGCCCAATCAGGATAAGGGTATAAACATGAGCCTCATTCAAAGAGGTATTCCATTTTCCGCCCAATCAGGATAAGGGTACAAACCTGAGCCTCCTGCGAAGAGGTATTTCATCTTCCGCCCGATCAGGATAAGGGTACAAATCTGAGCCTCAATCAAAGAGGTATTCCATTTTCCGCCCAATCAGGATAAGGGTATAAACCTGAGCCTCCTTTGAAGAGGTATTCCATTTTCTGCCCAATCAGGATAAGGGTATAAACCTGAGCCTCATTCAAAGAGGTATTTCATTTTCCACCCGATCAGAATAAGGGTATAAACCTGAGCCTCATTCAAAGAGGTATTTCATCTTCCGCCCGATCAAGTTAAGGGTACAAGCCTGAGTCTCATTTCGATGAGATATTACATTCCCCAATCAGGTCAAGGGTCAAAACCTGAGCTTCGTTCCATGCGAGGTATTTCTGTCCCATTCAGGTTAAGGGCAAAACCTGAATTTCACTCTCATAAAGCCAATCTTTTTCTCTTCATTTTCCATTTCATATCTACCATGATCACTGGGCTAATATCTCTATACCCAGTCAGATCCTTCTAACTGGGGCATTGTTTTAGCCCAAATTTGGTGTGTTTTTATTTGCCACTAAGCTCGGCCACGAGACGGCTTAGTAGCAAAAAGGGGCATCTGTAAACACCCCAATTTTTTACTCACCTCCCCTGAAATCGTCGAAGGGCAAAATGGTCATTTTCTGAGCCTGAAACCCGCAAAAGTCCAAATTTCATCTGGAACTCTCAAAATTTCTCTGTTTTAGCTCAGATATTCAAAATTCTACTCTTGACAAGAGACGGGAATCTCTAAATCCTGATTCAAGATTACATTTCAGAAGACATGTCATTGCATAGCATTGCATAAACATTTCATATCACTGCACAGCATGTCATTTCGAGGTCCATAACTCTTGATTTTAAAATTTTCAATCCAGATTAGAATTTCAACTATTTTTAAAATCAATTTCAAAACCCTGGGTCTTCAAAATTATCAATTCTTCCCATTTTACCCCCAGACTCTGAATTTCAAAATATTTTCTCAAGAAAACAATCTGGATAATGTTCGATAAGGATTTTGATTCTAGCCCTTTCATCTCAGATTTTGCCTTTTTGTCAACAATTTCAAATATCTTCCTTTTACAAAATCGCCCTACAGGGGTCAACTCTTTTCAAAATTTCTGTTTTACCAATTAGTCAAGATTTTATGAAAATTCCAAAAAGAGGTTGTTGTCTTGTCCTTATTTCAATAATGAAGCAATATGGGATCCACACTGAGATGGTGTCACACAGGCTTTTCTTTTGAAAAACCTGAATTTTGAAAAACCCAAAAATATAGGAGCCTTGTCCCCTGGATTGGCGCCACTTGTCCTTTCTCTCTCCTCCCATTTATCTGCCAAGTGTCAGTGTGGGGATACCTTAAGAAGTCACCACATGTCATTCCATGCTATGTGTCAGTGCCCACCATCTTCACCCTGTGCCATGTGTCATTCCAAAGTCACCATGAGATGTCAAGTGTCATATGTTGTCCTGTTCTGAAAAAGTGAAGCTTGTCTCCTCTGAGGTGGCGCCATTTGAAGTGTGTCTTCTGCAGAGGACACGTGTCAACCTCTCCCTCCTTCAGAAAAGTAGACTGACACATGTCTCTCCCTATTCTCAGAAAAGTAGGAGACACGTGTCACTCCTAGCTTCCTCCAGAAAAAGTAGAGTTGTCTCCTTTTGAGGTGGCGTCATCTGACACGTGTCATTCTCTGCTCTTCTCAGAAAAAGCAAATGACACATGTCATTTCCTGCTCTCTTTTGAAAAAGCTAGAATTCAAACATTCAAACCCAGGCTGAGGTGGCGCAAATCCTGAACCTTACCTTTTCCATCTGGTCTATGAAGGCGCCACGTGTCTCTTTTCCCTCCTTTTCCTCCCTCTTGCCACATGGCACTGTAGGAGCCACCCTGAGGTGGTGCCACATGTCCACTCTCCATTCCTTCAAGGCCAACCCCCATTTGAATTTCAAATCTCCCTCTGAGGTGGCGCCATTTGAGAAAACACCTCCAGACAGCTGACACTTGTCAAAAGCATAATCATCCTGAATTGCCACATGTTCAGACCTCCCTGCATCAGAAAAAGTAGAAAAGGCTCCCCTCTGAGGTGGCGCATTCTGCTTCCTCCATACATGTTCTCTTGCCACATGGCAGTGTGGAGCCACCTTGCGGTGGCACCACATGTCAGCCTCTCCTTTCCTGCAGAAAAGCAGAAATTTGAACTCCTCTGAGGTGGCGCATTCTGCTTCTTTCATTCCTGTCCTTCTGACACATGTTAAGAGCTCCTCAGAGTTGGCGCCACATGGCATGCTCCTAATGTTTCCAACTTTACACCTCAGAATCTCTTTTGAGGTGGCGCCATTCCAGAACCCCACTTGGCTCCATTTTTGTATTTATTTTATTTATTTTATTTATTTTATTTATTTTATAAAAGTAGCCCCCTGAGGTGGCGCCATATGAGAAGCTTCAGAAAAGTAGGATTTTGAATTTCAAACCCCATATGACACCCTCTGAGGTGGCACAATTTGGGAGCCTCCTGCAGAGAAAATCAAGCAAACCCCAATTTTGAAAATTTTCAAATTCTGCTAAGGTGTCTCACCCACAAAATTCCCATTTCATTTTCTCAAAAAAATCAAAATAGCCTGCCCTGAGATGGTGCCACATGGAGGGCTCAGATTGAGCCTTTTTGAAATTCAAAATTTTCAAAGAATGCTACAAATACAAGGCCCCACGCCCAGCCTAGGGGCCTCCAATTTTGGACTTTGAAATTCAACCTAGATTTTCTTCAGAACACGATTTTGAACTTTAGAATTTGATCCCTTTTGAGTTCAGTGGAGAAGGTGCAGTGAAGCATCTACATTGCTCGTGTCGTGGGCAATTTGATTCAAGCGTGGGTCGACCTTTGTGAATCATTCGAAGCCTGGATCGACGGACGAACGAATCCATTGGTAGCCGTTCATCTCGAGAGTTTCAAAGCTGCATAACGACCAAGGTGCACTTCTTTTCCTCTTGATTTCATAATATCATGATTTAATTCATGTGTCGTTTGAAGAAAGCGCTCATCCGAGGGATGGATTGAGCTATTCTCATAAAATGACATATATAAAAATACAATTATGCTTCTTTGATGATTTTTAACATTCATGCATTTAGCTAAATTTAATTCATATTTTATTTTGTTAATTTAGCATGTTTCATAAGTTAATTAGGTTTAATTTGGCATTTATTTCAATTCTGCTCAGTTTCAGTAACTCTCTGTTTTTGTCACTCAGTCCACATGTTATTTCATGTATTTATTTTTCATTAAAAATCCTAAAAAAATCATGGAATGCGCCCTTAGGTGTCCCTAGAAATGTGCCAAAAATTTGGAAGGATTTGAATTTGTTTACGGCAGTAAACATTCAAAATGGTAAGTCGGGTTTTGTTACCTGGGATGCATTTTAAAAATTCATTTCCGATTTGTAAAATCGAGATCTCTCTCGTGGAAGGTCCGATTTTTTATACAAAAGATGTTCTGAACTCGAGAGGATGTCTAGTTTTTAACATGATTTTCTCAGATTTTTATGATTTTTTTATGTCTGACAAAAATCTGATCGTTTGGTACATGTGTCAGAGCCTGATTTGGGCCTCTGAGATTTTGGATCGACTTAAGAAGATGGGTTCTCTTTGGGTATTTCTCCAAATCCGAATCTGTAAAAAGTGAATGTCATGTTCGAGATGTCCTCTGTTCGCATATGAAATCTTTTCATTTTTAGAACAGTAGTAAGACCTGTTTCGGATTTTTCTTGTCAGCCTTTTGTTTTGTCACATTTGTCTGTTCTGTCACTTTAGGCAAGAAAAGTTATATTTTTACCTATATTTCTGTTGATCAAATGCCAAAGTCATAAACATGAAAGTTGTTTCTGTATGTGTCATGAGTTACTCAGTTAAATATCAGAAATTTCCACGGATGTTTTCTATTTTTTTAGGATTTTTATATTAGATTAGATCGATTTTACCTCTGACAGAACCAAATGCCCGTTACCAAACTCACCATAGTTCAAATTCCGAGGTTGTAAAAACCAAAAATGTTCACTTTTGGGTCCTTTAGAAGTCTGCAAAATATCATAGGTTTTTATGGTGTAATTTTTGCATATCATATTAAGCATTGTATTTGGTTCGGGTCCGTAGGTGAAATTCGTCCATTTTAGGATTTTCTTTAAATTTTAGCATTTAAATCATATTATTTCGTGAGTTTAGCATTCTAGGCTGTTTATCAGAGTAGGAAGATGCTTCATACCAAATTTAGAGTAATTTGGAATTCATTTGAGGCTCGGTTTAGCCATATCATCAAAACAGGGCCCCACGGGACCCTGATCCAAGCGAAAATCAAGCAAAATTCGTTATTTTTGATGAATGATAGCATGTCAAATTCTGATTTTACAGTCCTAATGTGTTTAACGGCATGTCATAATATCTCATACTGCATTTCATCATCATTTGATTTAATTTGAATTTCAAAATCTCAATTTTTACCAAAATTTCCTTCAAAAACCCTGATTTTAAAGGTATAACTTTAATATTAGGTGTATTTTGCTCATTTTGACCCCAAATTCGAATTTCAAGCTATTTTCTACTTAATTTCTTGCATTTTCATCATTTCAAATATCAAGAAAGCATGAGAATAGGGTTTATATCCAATTAAATCCAATAATTTCAGAATATTATTGGAAAATCTTGGAAAAACCCACATATTTGAGCTAACCTTATTTCAAGTTTGGCAGGGACATTCAAAAGAAGGAGCCAAAGTCTGCAATTTCCATTTATTTCATTTATTTAGTGATGTAATAATGTAAAATTTGGAATAAGAGATTTAATTTCTGCTTAGACTAGGATGCATATCATATAGTTTGAATTTATGCAATATCCTGTTTATGTGATTCATGCATTTTATTTCAAAAGCACTATGGATGTACATGAATGGCACGTGCACCAACTCTTAGGGAGTTGATGAACTCGGTGGAATCCATATTTACGGCCCTAGTCGGAATATGGACGAGACTCAGATCCATCATCTTTCTACTAGTCACATTGAGCCTACACTCTTAGGCTATCTTAAAATGCACATCATATTTCTAATATTTTCAAAGTATTGTGCATTAAATCAATTAAACTCTAAACATATTCATGGCCACAGTCAGGGTATGTGAAGGATTTATTTTGACTTAATGCACATTTTTCCAACAAATTTCTTAGAAAATCTTTCAAAGTGCATTCATTCACTCATATCATTTGCATCATGAAATCATTGGTTTTCTCGTGATTTTCTTAAGAAAGTTTCATTCTCAAGAAATCAATTTCTCAAGAAACTCTGAGGATTTTCCAAAATCGGTTTTCCCAAGTCAAGTTCTTGTTACAGTTCTCCATGGAAAAGTTTATTTTCTCAAGATTTTCAAAAGAGGTCTCTCACCTTTCTCAAAGATCAAAATCGATTTCCAAGTATTTCAAGGGTAAGATTCCCAGGATTTCAATTTCCCAAGTATTGAATTTCCTTCTCCAATGAGTTTTCCGATAAATTTTCCATCATTTTCCTAAGAAAATTCTCAAAGTCTGAGTTTTCCTGAGAAGTGTTTCCCTTTTCAAATGTTCACCTTTTCTCAAGAATGCCTTCTATTTTCCAAGGATTTTGAACTATTCATGATTTTCCCACATCTTTATGAGCTTTCTTGTGATTTCAAAAACCTATTTTTCATCTTAGTTTCCTGAGAAATTGACCTTTTTTTCCTTAAGAAATATCTTTTAACTCCAAAGGTTTTCTGAGCATATATCATGTTTTCCAACTTACATTTTCCAAAGTCTCATAGCACATGCCTGAATTCTCTATGCATATAGGATAGAACATAACTTCGATAATTTCGCTAAGTCAAGCACAATTTTGGTCCTTGGTTCGATTACCCCTGTTAAAGGCGGCAGGAACGGTCGAACCTCGTACCGACAGGTCGAGCCCCATCCCATGGATTTTCCCGCAATTTTCAAAATGGATGCGAGTATTTCAAAACAATTTCCAAAATCCGGTCAAGTTTGAATCACAGAAATCGTTTTCCTCTCTCTTCCGCAAGGAAGGGAAGATGGGAAAAATTTTGCGACGATAACAGTCGTCATGGTCTCGGTCAGGGTATGAATGGCTTCCATCATAAAATCTCTTTGATCCTGCCAGTTTGCGGGAGCAGCAGTAGAGGACGAAGCACCTCTGCGGGTATAATGCGACATCTACAATGCACATTCTTTCATAAAAATTTAGACCCCCTATCAATCCTACCCCCTTAGGATTTGTCCCGTATGTTTACCACAATTACAATAAATACAATTGTACAAGCACATTACACTTTCTTAATTCATAAAAAAAAACAACTGAGAAATGAACCATAAACACATAAGAAGTTCACATAGTTTCATAAAAGTATATCATAGCCTTACCAGTGAAAAAGACTGCTCTGGAGTACGAGGCATAATTTGCTGACGCTTCCGGACAGGGCTCACATACCAAAAATTAGAAATTTAACACAAAAAGATGATAAAAGTGTAATTCTTTGTGGTAGCTCTCATACCAAACCTGTAACGATCCCAACTCATACCTTTGAAAAATGCAGAATATTTTTTTTCTAAGAGTTGCGGAAAACTTCCCAGAGACCTGGGGTCCCTACAGTTCCAATTTCAGTTGGATAACCACACACCATAAACAAACTTACATTTATTATCCATAACCAACCAACTAAACTCTTTTATTAATGAATCAATAAAAGTCTCATACTCAATGTCAAAAGTGAAATAACAACTTGCAGGAAATAAGAAGAACTAAAACAAAAAAAGTAGAGTCACTCTGTCCGTAAGTGAAGCAGTCTGAAGCAAATGTGACCCTCGTATCCCCTCAGAAGCGAGTTGATTCCACTGATCGCCTGTGTCTCGGAAAAACCAATAAAAATAGGGTCAAAAATCCGAAGAATTCTGCGTACAGGTTTCCCTAATGAATCAAATAAGAAAAAGCGCATAAATAAGATCCATGTAATATTTTTAAGGAATACTGTTATAAGCAATTCATAAGACAATGAACCATTCATGCAGAATTAAACACTAAACATGAGGGAACACGAAGTAAGTAATATTGATCACAATTTAATCAATAAGGCAATTAAATGCAAAAGAGATCAACGTCATGCAATGATCAACATATAACAACCAAGTGAACAGGTAAACATGCGTGAACTAATCATAGCAAGAATATGTGTGATTTATGTGTAATGCATGAACCCTTTTATTATCTTTCATTTAATCTCCCCTCTTTCCATATGCATGTCCTATTAAATGCACACAACTTTAAATTCCTCTTTTTAAATTACCATTGCCCGCAGATACACCAAACGGGTACAATCCCCGAGGTCAAGTAGGGTTCCCGGGGTAGCTTCACACACAATTTATATTTTATTACCGGGTTTCAAACTTAGCCCTCGACCGATATTAGGAAACAACACCATCCATCGGAACCTTGGAAAACAACATCCAAAGTCGAGGACACCATGGAAAACAGCATCCACTGGCGCCACTTTATTGGTATACCAAAACAACAACAGTTGTATCAAATCACACCACCCTCAGGAAAAGTGGCGGACTCTCTCTAAACCGTGGCCAGAAGAAGAACCTCAATATCGGGTTCAGGGGCAACAATACGCACACGAAGTTTTTGTATCCTCACGGTTTCCCCAAACCGCAACATCCAAGATCCCCACACTAAAGCAGGGACATCAAGGAGAAATATGAATTACATTGTTCTTTACTTTATTTTATCTTGTTATTAATTCATCTCTTTTACATTTGCAAATCAACATGTAAAAATTTTAATAACATAAGCTTGCAAAACAGCATGCCAAGCTCTTCACGGGACCACAACCCGTGGCAACAGAGAACAGTGTGATAAAACAACAATATCACATTTCATTTGTTGCAATGCATTAAAACAACTAAAACATAGAACAACCTGTTCTCGAGGCTCACTCAGCCTCCTAATGATCTAATTGACCATCGATGCACTCATAAGCAAAAAAAAATCATCAATCACATGCCTCTATGCATTATTTTCTACCCGCCTTTTCAATGCATATGTATGACAAATTTAAAGATGTGCATGAAACAATAATATATTTATGCATGTGCATGAGTTCAGTATTCATGTACATGAAATCATTTCATACACATGCATTCATTCATGATTCATAAGTACATGTGGACATTCAAGCAGTATTGTACATACTACACACATCGATTTCATGTATGTACATGCACTTAAACAAATTTTACGATAGCATAATACTTAGGCATGTCAGATCAAATCAAAGCATATGAACAATCTCATTCACAACATGTATTAAAATTACCATACATGCATATAGCTAAATCTGGAAATTTAACTTGCAAATTTAAAGATCTAGCTCTAGAATCAAAATAACACTAAGTGTTAAAGTATACACGTAATAAAAAAAAAATCTTACCAAGCCTAGCCAACCCTATTGGCTAGAATTCAGCCCCGACTTGGTTGGGGGTTCAGATCAGGCTGGTGAACTCTGATAGAGATGGAGAAATGATTTTTTTACGTGTAACATTTTATTCATGCACCCAAACCAACCCCTTAATAACATGTCATGCAAAGAATCTCAAATACCTGTAGAAGAGTTGGTGTTTGGCTTGTAGTTGATAATACCTATGAGTGAGGTTTTCCTTTGTGAATATGATGTATGGGCATAGCAGGTCATTGGTAAATATACATGAACACCTTTATATTTCTAATAATATTCCCTGAAATTTCCAGAAATGAGTGAAGCACTGAAACTCCTCATGAAAACCACTTCAATCGAAGCATCATAAGGTATTTGGAAAGTTGAATGTGTCAGAGACAGCTGTTGTTAGCCATTAGAGACAGACTCCAACAGTTTGTGAAAAGAGAATTAGAAGAGGCCTTACATGATGTATCTGTTGTGCATCTCAAATGGATAGTTAAGTGGATTTGCCATTGACTCATGAAGAAAGAGTGCCAAAGTCTACTTTGTTCTCCAGTATCTAGTGAATATTACAGATCATGCTGCATCATCTTTTGTCTGGGAACACCAAGACTAATTCAATCATGTTGATATGTGGTTAGAAGATGGCAAGCAACATGCACAAAATAGACTGGTTATTGGGTTAATGCACATTATCTTCTTGAATGTTATCCTTTTTTTTTCTAAATCTTAAATGCATATTGGTGTATTGAAATTTTAGTTACTATTCAACTGAGGTATATTTTCTCTGTACTTATCAAGGTATTTTATGTACGATGGAATAAAGCACTCACGATAGCAAACCACTATGCTGAGGACAAGTTACCAATACTCATGAGCAAACAATAGTCATATCAAAATCCTCCACCCCAGCAAACCAAAATCAGGAAAGGTTTCCCAATCCCACATCATGAAAGGCTTCCCAACATAATAGAAATCATATAACAAATTGTTCACACAACAAAAAACCTTTTTGTAGTAAAGGTATAACCAGCCGATATCAAGAAGCATAGATGAAACTAAAGACGCCGCAACCAAGTGTTGCACAAAGTCACAAAACTCAGTAATAGCACCACTTATGCTATAACAGTGCTAAAACAGCCACACAATCTCAAACATATGTAACTCGATACCACGGAAAACTGAAAAAAAATAAGATTACTGGACTATCGGTCCTGGAGAAAACTTTTACTAAACAAGCATATCAGCCCCAAAACTGATTTCAATAGCCTCCTTATATAAAACCGACCATACAGAACTCAAACCCACCCCTAAAGGTACCAATAAATCTCAAAGCATCAAATCTCACAAATCTGATCCTCAAGAGAGCCGATATCCAGAAAATCTTAGAGGAATTACAAAAATTTGGATAAACCTCAATAAAGAAGACTCGAACGCCTCAACCATGTCTTATAGAGTGAATATCCGGGTTCACTCTTGTTCCATGGATTCCGATTAAAATATTGCATGAAATCCAATATATACCCGATTTCTCGTTTGAATCAAGAGAAGAAAACCCATAATGTTGCCCGGCGTTAGATGGCTGCTGCAACTGCTTGCCGTAGGTCCTGCCGAAACTGATAGCTCACTGGGAAGGACGTGGGCATGATCAAGCGCTCATACCTTCCAATCGCCGGAGATAAGACTGATGACCACCTCCTTGCCGATGAGAGAGAGAGAGAGAGAGAGAGAGACGGGGGAAGAGAGAAAGAGAGAGACGAGGGAAGAGGGTGAGACCCCCCCTCTTCCACTTCCCTTTTATCGCCGACCCCCCCCCCTCTTGCCTAGAAGCGCGGGGTTTCGGTTACGCCTGCGTAACCCCCCCCCCCCCCTGCCCCTTGTTATGTTACAGACATATCGAGCAACCCTTATCGGGTTGCCCCTTTCTTTAAAAGGGCTTACACAGGGGCGCGGCTCGGGTCCGGACCCGAGACCCGTAACCCGACCCCAAACTATATGGATCCACAAGTTGGATCCGAATGGATCCAACTGTGGATCCTCGGGTAAATTAAAAAAGAAATTAAAATTTTATTTATTTCTTCTTCTTCTTATTATTATTATTATTAGTTTTATTATAGATGTGGATATAAAGACCACTTTATAGATCTTAGATCCACATGTTAGATCCATTTGGGTACAATCACGGATCCAACCTTAAATACTTGGTTTCTTATTTTTAAACCACTTAACAGTAACGGGGCGTGGCCCGGGTCAGGGTCCGGGTCCCAGTTGTAGTGTGAATCTGTGGTTTGCCCGCAGTTTGGATGTGTACGTCTCGCAGTGTGGATCCGCTCGTTGGATTCAAATGGATCCACCTGCAGAACCGCGTATTAACTAGTTATGTACATGTATATATTATGTTTAATATTATTTATATTATCCTTAGTCATTTTTCTATATATATATATATATGTTATTATACGCATATATATATATGGATCCTTTATGGATCTTGGATCCGAAATACGGATCTCACGCCCATCTTTAGAAAAATACCTATTATTTTCAGATAAATATAAACAATTGATGAAAAAATCGAGGTTATTACAAATACAAATTTTTAAATTGATTTAAGATATTGCTCTAAATCTTAATATTGATTTCTATGTTAATTCTTAATATCGATTTAAGATATTATTTTGATTCTTAATATCGATTTTTATATTGATTCTTAATATCGATTTCTATATTGATTCTTAATATCTATTTTTAAGTTATCAATAGGAATTTTCATAGTGATTTAAAATGTTTTGATTCTATGTTGATTTCTAATATCGATTTAAGATATTGGTTTGATTCTTAATATCGATTTATATAATGATTCTTAACATCATTTTTTATGGTTTCAGTACGTATTTCCATATCCATTTTTTAAGATATTTTATAATCGATTTGCAGATATTGATTCCTACATTATGGCAATCGGAAAAGCATTGGGTCTTATACGTGTTGGATGTACGAGAACAAAAAATATGGCTATACAACTCCTTGTACTATGACATTGGTGTAGACCGTGACAATGTGCATTTGGTAAGTTTCTATCTTTAAGATTATTGTATCTTATACCGTAACCCAGAATTTACTTGCTTTTGCATAAACCACAGGTTGGATTTTTCAAAGACATGTTGGGTGTCGACATTGGTCCATGGAGTCTTCACGTCGCCGAGGATGCTCCTTTACAAAATAATGGTGTCGATTGTGACAGCTTTGTAATGAAGTATATTGAAGCAATATACTATGGACGAGCACCAGAATTTACCTCTGTATGGTGTACACTTAAACATGTTTTATTAACCTATATTATTGATGACTACATTTTTATATTGTTCTCATTTCCAGTTTTTTTTTTCAGGATGATATATCTGTATTCCGCAAAGAACTATGCAAATAATTGAAGGATTTTCTAGTTGAGGAAGATACAAAAACCCAGACTACAAGATTACCTAGAAAGTTACGAAGAACATGAGGCCTCCAGGAGTAAGAGGAAGTCATTTTAAATGTCTACCTGTTCTCAAGGATAATGTGAAGCGGGTTACGTTCTATTGTTGAGAGAGAGAGAGAGAGATAACAATTTTTTGTTCAACTTTCAATTTTCATTTTTTTTGTGTATAGACATTTGTAACAAATTTTGTAAGACTATGTACAAAATTCACATTAATACATAAACCAAAATTATGAACCTGGCAAACGTGTGTTGAATACTCAAATTGCTACCTCAAGCGCCCAAATCACAACAATATAAATTCTATAATAATTTAAGATATTATATCAATTTTTGTGAGATATTATTTTGTTAATATCGATTTGTAATATATTATGCTGAATTGTCGTATATAGATTTGTAAGATATTATGTGTTTTCTAGTGTCGATTATTGAGATATTTTTTTGGTTGTTAATATCGATTTGTAATATATTATGTTGAATTGTCTTATATTGATTTGTAAGACATTATGCTGAAATGTCGTATACCGATTTGTAATATATTATGTTGAATTATCGTATATCGATTTGTAAGATTATATGTGTTTTCTAGTGTCGATTTGTGAGATATGATGTTTTTGTTAACATCAATTTATGTATAAGTGTAGCACACAAATGCCACTAAACAAATCATTGTAATGATAGGCGTTCAAAAATAAAAATCAAACAAGCGTTTAGCATTTTGTAGCATGAAAATACCACTATTTGCTTTTACGGGCTATGTTCATATCGCGATTTACATAATGATTGATAAAAGTCTAAAACGATTTGCACAAACATTGACCGTGTAATTTTACCGCAATTTTGGTCCTTGGTTCGATTACCCCTGTTAAAGGCGGCAGGAACGGTCGAACCTCGTACCGACAGGTCGAGCCCCATCCCATGGATTTTCCCGCAATTTTCAAAATGGAGGCGAGTATTTCAAAACAATTTCCAAAATCCGGTCAAGTTTGAATCGCAGAAATTGTATTCCTCTCTCTTTCGCAAGGAAGGGAAGACGGGAAAAATTTTGCGACGATAACAGGTTTGGCGACCGTGATGGGACCTGTCCTTGTCTGACTAAAATTTTGCTTGACTTAGTTCAATTATCGAAATTATGTTCACAAAATGTTAGCTCTTTTACTTTTTATACCATGCGAACCTAAGAGCCTAGATTCTGACCTAGCTAACATTGACTGCATATAGACTAGGCATGGTTTGGTAGGACCAGATTGAGGGGATATTTTCATGCTCACATAGACTTAGGTCTAAACACAACTCTTCTCAATTTTGGATCTGAATGCAAACAATGTATGCTTCTTCAAAGTTTTCAAAATCTATCTCTCTAGGATTTAGATCCCTCTATTTCTTGCATGTGATCATTTTTTCAAACCTCAATTACCGATCATTACCCGGTCTTCACGTTGCTGGGCTGTCTTCCAGAACCCTAGTTCAGGACAGAGCCTCACAACTGGGCCAATTATTTGGGTTAACACCCCCCTACCACGTACTGCGGGCCACAGTTTGAAGTATATCGGTAGGCACTCAAGGATGTTGGAAAATCTTACCTTAGAACCGGAGTTGAGATTATATGCCACGTACCTCAGATTTTAATTCGAGTATATCAGCATAACTGGATTGGACAAAGATGATCTGGACCTAGAGTTAGGATTAGGATCCTACAACTGTTTTCAAAATGATGCATCTAAAGTCAGCCTTTTAGGGAGTGTTGTATGTGCATAAATGTTTGTGCAGGTTGTGATTGTTTGTGTTACCTTTATTTCTCTCATATTTTCCTCAAAATATTTTTCAAATATCCATATTTTTCATCTTTTCCTTTATTTTCTCAAACCCTGGAAGATTTTCCCAAATATCAAATTTCTTTCAAAACTCCAGGTGATTTTTTCCATTCTCCTATTCTACTGGATCTCAAATTTTCAGCTGCATTTTTATCCTGCCTGCAATTTTCAAAAATCATATGTTTTCCCTCATTGGATTTTCAATCCTTTTGGCTATTCGCAAAATTCTTTGCCTGATTTTCCTCGTGCATACCTTGATTATTGCGGAGGAAATTGTTTACCCACTTGCCTTCTCCTTATTCTAAATCCATTTGCGGAGTGTTTTTCCAAGAGATATCTCTTTCCTTCAAAAATGGTGTTTTCCTCGTGGTTGACGACCTCGCCTAGGTAGCAAGACACATTTTCTGTTGTTTATTTCTATTACAAAGAATGACAACACAATTGTCATGATTTCAGCGGCGACTCCATCCCTAGTAATGGGATATTCTTTCAATTGTCTACCATATCGTCAATAAACATTTTTCTCCCAATCCAAAGTTCCCTCAGAGTCTAATCAAGACTTTATCCTGCAAAGAGCATCCACAACATTTGATGGTTCGAACAAGATCAGGAAAAAGAACAATGGCATCTCAGTACTCGTCGGCCTCAGAAGAAGAGATGGGCTCCCCACGATCCGAAAGGAGTCAAGAGCAGCAGCAAGAGGAGGATGGCATAGACCCACAGATGTATGCCATGTTCTAGAAAATGATGACCAAAATGATGAGTGAACAGGCTAGGACCAGTGCAGAGAAGAACTCATTCAGAGAGAAGTTCCATGGGCACAAGGATAAGAAGACTTCCGAGAAGCAACTTCAGCCAGAGGAAATTTTAGATGAATCAGAATCAGAGGAAGACACCGATGAAGAATATAAGGTGCCTCCGGCATTTCAGAAACAGGGCCGAGAACAAAGGAGGAGTCGCAAATCAAAAGGTCAAGTTGCAGAAGAGCCCCTGCAGTCACAATTTAGGGAAATGGCTAGAGTGGTTAAAGATCTCCAAGCCCGCGACAAGGGCAAGAAAGTCTTCACTAGCGAGGATTTTTATGATAGCTTAGAAGGTGATGAAGATCTAGAAAACCTCCCCCGTAAATTCATCAAGTTCGATGGTTCTGGCGACCCGAAAGCCCATCTCGCCATGTTGTTCGCCGAATGCTCCAAATTCAAGAGAGACAATAGAGCCCTATTTCTCTGTTTTCCTCGTAGCCTAGAAGGCACTACCGCCAAGTGGCATTCCGAGCATATCAATCCAATTGAGCTGCGAGAATTCGATAAGGTGGTCAATCTATTCATCGAGCGATTTTTGTTCAATACTGAAGCGCTACCAACGTTAAATCACCTCTGTAATCTGAAGCAGGGAGATAGTGAAAAGGCCAAGGACTTCGTTTGCAGATGGAGAGAGATCTGCAACAAAATGAGGGATCCTATATCAGAGAGACATGCTTTATCGCTGATCCTGAACAACTTCTCACAACCTTTGAGAAGTCTTATCTCCACCTCGCCTTCCAAGTCTTTCATAGAGCTTACTGAACGAGCCGAGTGGTTCGAGATGGGGTTGGAGAACGGTGTCTATGATGGTATCACCCTCGTCAAGAACAATCTAGATCCAAAGAAAAAGGCAAATTTCACCTCCTCCGCCAACATCAACCGCAATGATAACAAAAGTAGTAAGGGCAACCATGCGGATCGAGAGGAAAGACAGAATAGCAAGTTATCTCAACCCAACTTTACACAAAAGGAAAAGATAAAGCGTGAAGGTTGGAGTAATGATCGTGTGTTCACTCCTCTCAAACAAACACTCGAAGAAGCCCTTGAATTCATGCTGACCAAGGGATTAGTGAAGCTTCCAAAGGCCACAACTCCTCCCACTATCATGGGAAGGTTCAGGAATCAGTTTTGCAAGTTCCATCGGGCAGTGGGGCATGACATTGATCATTGTTTTGTCTTCAAAAATATTGTTCAAGATTGCATTGACAAGAGCCTCCTTGCTGAAGAAGAAGAAGAAGACGAGCTGGCCATCCTAACCAAGCCTTTACCAGATCATTCAGAAAGTTGATAATGCCAAAGTTTCCTGTTTTTTTTTTTTCCTTTAGTTTTGCCAGTCACCTCGTAGGGGCAAGTCCGCTCAGTTTTTGCAACCTTTTGGTCGAGTGCTTATAAATATGCAGTCTTTTTGTTATCAGTTCTGCTTATCAATAAAATGTCAATTTTCTTCATCCAATACTTCTTTCTTTTGCCCCATTAGGGCACCTGTTTTTGTTTTAAAGAATCTTCTTTGCCCATTCTTTTCAAGATGAGGAGCAATCCCAACAACATTCATGAGAGAAATGAAATTACCTATGAGGGTTTTTCAAAATCGTGAAATTTTTGAAATTTTGCTACAAACATCTTCATTATGATCACCCAAAAATTTAATATTTCAGTTCAATCTTTTTCAACCATCGCGGTGATCTTCTTTTCTTAAATTGGTTTCGAACCATTATCTTTTACAATCAACCCTTCTGTTGATTTTCTTTCCAAAATTATGGTTAAACCAATTCATTTTCAAAATCAACCCTCATGATGATCTCTCTTCAAAATCAACCCTCGTGTTGATTCCCCTTTCAAAGATCAGTTCTCACGCTGATCATTCTTCAAAATCAACCTGGCAGTTGATTTTCTTCCCAAAATGATTTCTCACTTTCAAAATAACATTCTCCTTTTACTTTAAAGATTCCATGTGCAAACACTTTCTCACTTCTCATTTTGCTTTTTATCATTTCAAAGGGATAATATAATTCTGTTTCCTTTCCTCGATTTTTAAGCATCAATAAAATTATTAAATTTGCCAATAGTTTGGCACCATTTTATTTGTGTCTCTTTCCTTTTCACAATATGTCTCTTCTGAGGAATGACCTTGAGGATGTCTCTCGATCAAGAAGCATGTCACCTTATTCCTCGATTATCCTTCTTTGTATTCAAAATTTTCCTCCCTAGTTACACTGGGGCATTTTTTTGAAAATCTATCTTTACCTCAAAACATCCTGTATGCAGGCAGGATAAACCAATCTCTCATTTTGCATGTATATGCACCCACTTGCATTAATTTTGCATTCATTTACATTTCATGTGCATTTGCATTTCATTTTGCATCAATTCTTCATCCATTTTCTTCCCCTTCAGGTTAAGGGATAAACCTGAATCATTTTCCATGATTTTCCAATTTCTATTCATATCCCCGTTCAGGATAAGGGGTTAATCCTGAAAATCAGACCACATACATCTAAATATGATGGTCTTTTTCATTGCAAGTCAAATACTCCAGTCCTTGAACTGGCCATTCTCAAAACTTTCAATCCTAGCTCTCGCACTATCGATTTTCAAAAATTCAATCTTCTGATTAAAGATTTTCTTTTGAGATTCGAGCCCTGACTCGAACTTTCCTGCTTTCCTTCAAAGATTTGAGTTTTAACTCAAGTTTTCTTTCCTTCAAAATCTAAACTTTCCAGTTTCTTTTTGAGATTTGAGCTCTGACTCGAACTTTCCTGCTTTCCTTCAAAGATTTGAGTTTTAACTCAAGTTTTTTTTCCTTCAAAATCTGAACTTCCCAGTTTTCCTTTGAGATTCGAGCCCTGACTCGAACTTTCCAACTTTCCTCTGAATATTTAAGTTTCGACTCAAAAATCTGAATTGGCCTAGTTTTTCCTTTTAAGATTTGGGTTTCGACCCGAACTTTCTCTCCTTAGAAACCAAACCTCCTAAGCTTTCCCTCGAAGGCTCGAGTTTCGACTTGAATCTTTTAGCTTTCCTTGTAAAAATCCAAGTCCTGATTCGGATGGTCTTTCAAAACCAGCTTTTGAGTTAGGCTTACCTTCAAAATCCAACATTATTCCAGGACTTACCTTCAAAATTCCAACTTCGTATTAGATTTACCTTCAAAATTGAGCACCAGCTCAGAGATGTGTCAACTCGGATGTCAAGTGATCTCTTTTACTAAGGATTTCAAGAACACTTTGTCAATTTGTCAATCAATTACCTGTTGATTTCAAAATTTTATTGCACAAATTCTTACCTCAGTATTACTTCCAAAAAGGCAAAGTTTTTGTGAAGAAGGATTCAAAATCCAAATTCTTTCTATTGGTCAACTAAAAGGATGAAGGATAAATCCTCGATACGGCCAGAAAAGAAGATTCAATGTTTTGCAAAGCCATAGATGATTGATATTGATTGCAGTCAATGGCATATTTTTAAAGATTATTCTTGTAAAGACAAGGCAGTGGAAGTATCCTGAGCGCTGGAAAAAGAGAGAATTCACCCGAGCCCTGCCTCCTTAAAATCACCTAAGCTGCAATTAAATATCCGCAAAGGGATCTCTCAATTGTCGTCAAGATGAAGGCTAATTAAGCGAGTAGACTCCCGGGGCCAAAGAAGATTTGAAACATCTCCAAGATGACGGAGTTTGCGATGGATTCCTCCAGAGAAAGTCCAAAGCACTGTCGAGATGAAGGCAGATGCGATGAAACTCCCGACAATCCCCAAAAGATATTTAATTTCCGCTATCATCCTAAGATCTCTAACCCATGAGCCAATATCGTCAAAGAAGGATCGAAACATCTCCAAGTTGAATGAGTTTGTAACGTACCCTTCCAAAAAAGAGAGAAAGAGAGGAAAAAGAAAAAGAGAAAAAGTCAGAACATCTTCAAAATGAAGGAGAATGTAGCAAAAATCCAAGAGAGCCAAAAGAGTGCAGAAAGATTATCATGAGAGAAGCTCCCAGGATATCAAACTGCCACATTTATCAAGAATCTTCTTTAAACTTGTGAAATTCTATTATCAATACTCTTTCATCAATTGCTTTTATAATATTAAATTCTCTCTTTCTTGTTCATATCAAGGAAATTGATAGCTTCCTTGAAGAAGGGCAATCGTAATCAATTTGAATTTCCAATCTCGATTCTACGAAGTGAACCTTGTTTGGAGGTAATGCTTCAGGTAGAAAAGAAAGAATATCTTTGCAACAATGTGCAACATTTTCAAAAAAAATGAATCAACAGCAAAATTTTCAACATTTTGACAATATTTTCTAGCTATCCTGACGTGAAGTGAGAGCTTGATATCCGTTTTCGATACATCCTGACACCAATTTTTAAAACCTTCTTAAGGACTTGATTCCTTCCCTTCTTTGAGAGCGTGAACTCTTAGATTTGCACACTTCCCTATGTCCCCACTGTCCCACCATAGACAGTCTCATTTCAGTTCGAGGTCGAACCAACAATCATTTCTCGCAAAAGGCAATTTCAAAAGCTATTTAGTCTCAGCAATGAGACGCCCAAGATCAATCCTTTTTCAAGCTTTAGGGACCCCATTTTCCTTCCTTTTGCAAAAACCCTGTCGGATTTATCGTGCAAGATCCGAAGGTTCCATCATGGTCTCTTCCTTCGAGGATTCCATTCCATTTTCTGCCCAATCAGGATAAGGGTATAAACATGAGCCTCATTCAAAGAGGTATTCCATTTTCCGCCCAATCAGGATAAGGGTACAAACCTGAGCCTCCTGCGAAGAGGTATTTCATCTTCCGCCCGATCAGGATAAGGGTACAAATCTGAGCCTCAATCAAAGAGGTATTCCATTTTCCGCCCAATCAGGATAAGGGTATAAACCTGAGCCTCCTTTGAAGAGGTATTCCATTTTCTGCCCAATCAGGATAAGGGTATAAACCTGAGCCTCATTCAAAGAGGTATTTCATTTTCCACCCGATCAGAATAAGGGTATAAACCTGAGCCTCATTCAAAGAGGTATTTCATCTTCCACCCGATCAAGTTAAGGGTACAAGCCTGAGTCTCATTTCGATGAGATATTACATTCCCCAATCAGGCCAAGGGTCAAAACCTGAGCTTCGTTCCATGCGAGGTATTTCTGTCCCATTCAGGTTAAGGGCAAAACCTAAATTTCACTCTCATAAAGCCAATCTTTTTCTCTTCATTTTCCATTTCATATCTACCATGATCACTGGGCTAATATCTCTATACCTAGTCAGATCCTTCTAACTGGGGCATTGTTTTAGCCCAAATTTGGTGTGTTTTTCTTTGCCACTAAGCTCGGCCACGAGACGGCTTAGTAGCAAAGAGGGGCATCTGTAAACACCCCAATTTTTTACTCACCTCCCGTGAAATCGTCGAAGGGCAAAATGGTCATTTTCTGAGCCTGAAACCCGCAAAAGTCCAAATTTCATCTGGAACTCTCAAAATTTCTCTATTTTAGCTCAGATATTCAAAATTCTACTCTTGACAAGAGACGGGAATCTCTAAATCCTGATTCAAGATTACATTTCAGAAGACATGTCATTGCATAGCATTGCATAAACATTTCATATCACTGCACAGCATGTCATTTCGAGGTCCATAACTCTTGATTTTAAAATTTTCAATCCAGATTAGAATTTCAACTATTTTTAAAATCAATTTCAAAACCCTGGGTCTTCAAAATTATCAATTCTTCCCATTTTACCCCCAGACTCTGAATTTCAAAATATTTTCTCAAGAAAACAATCTGGATAATGTTCGATAAGGATTTTGATTCTAGCCCTTTCATCTCAGATTTTGCCTTTTTGTCAACAATTTCAAATATCTTCCTTTTACAAAATCGCCCTACAGGGGTCAACTCTTTTCAAAATTTCTGTTTTACCAATTAGTCAAGATTTTATGAAAATTCCAAAAAGAGGTTGTTGTCTTGTCCTTATTTCAATAATGAAGCAATATGGGATCCACACTGAGATGGTGTCACACAGGCTTTTCTTTTGAAAAACCTGAATTTTGAAAAACCCAAAAATATAGGAGCCTTGTCCCCTGGATTGGCGCCACTTGTCCTTTCTCTCTCCTCCCATTTATCTGCCAAGTGTCAGTGTGGGGATACCTTAAGAAGTCACCACATGTCATTCCATGCTATGTGTCAGTGCCCACCATCTTCACCCTGTGCCATGTGTCATTCCAAAGTCACCATGAGATGTCAAGTGTCATATGTTGTCCTGTTCTGAAAAAGTGAAGCTTGTCTCCTCTGAGGTGGCGCCATTTGAAGTGTGTCTTCTGCAGAGGACACGTGTCAACCTCTCCCTCCTTCAGAAAAGTAGACTGACACATGTCTCTCCCTATTCTCAGAAAAGTAGGAGACACGTGTCACTCCTAGCTTCCTCCAGAAAAAGTAGAGTTGTCTCCTTTTGAGGTGGCGTCATCTGACACGTGTCATTCTCTGCTCTTCTCAGAAAAAGCAAATGACACATGTCATTTCCTGCTCTCTTTTGAAAAAGCTAGAATTCAAACATTCAAACCCAGGCTGAGGTGGCGCAAATCCTGAACCTTACCTTTTCCATCTGGTCTATGAAGGCGCCACGTGTCTCTTTTCCCTCCTTTTCCTCCCTCTTGCCACATGGCACTGTAGGAGCCACCCTGAGGTGGTGCCACATGTCCACTCTCCATTCCTTCAGGGCCAACCCCCATTTGAATTTCAAATCTCCCTCTGAGGTGGCGCCATTTGAGAAAACACCTCCAGACAGCTGACACTTGTCAAAAGCATAATCATCCTGAATTGCCACATGTTCAGACCTCCCTGCATCAGAAAAAGTAGAAAAGGCTCCCCTCTGAGGTGGCGCATTCTGCTTCCTCCATACATGTTCTCTTGCCACATGGCAGTGTGGAGCCACCCTGAGGTGGCACCACATGTCAGCCTCTCCTTTTCTGCAGAAAAGCAGAAATTTGAACTCCTCTGAGGTGGCGCATTCTGCTTCTTTCATTCCTGTCCTTCTGACACATGTCAAGAGCTCCTCAGAGTTGGCGCCACATGGCATGCTCCTACTGTTTCCAACTTTACACCTCAGAATCTCTTTTGAGGTGGCGCCATTCCAGAACCCCACTTGGCTCCATTTTTGTATTTATTTTATTTATTTTATTTATTTTATTTATTTTATTTATTTTATTTATTTTATAAAAGTAGCCCCCTGAGGTGGCTCCATATGAGAAGCTTCAGAAAAGTAGGATTTTGAATTTCAAACCCTAGATGACACCCTCTGAGGTGGCACAATTTGGGAGCCTCCTGCAGAGAAAATCAAGCAAACCCCAATTTTGAAAATTTTCAAATTCTGCTAAGGTGTCTCACCCACAAAATTCCCATTTCATTTTCTCAAAAAAATCAAAATAGCCTGCCCTGAGATGGTGCCACATGGAGGGCTCAGATTGAGCCTTTTTGAAATTCAAAATTTTCAAAGAATGCTACAAATACAAGGCCCCACGCCCAGCCTAGGGGACTCCAATTTTGGACTTTGAAATTCAACCTAGATTTTCTTCAGAACACGATTTTGAACTTTGGAATTTGATCCCTTTTGAGTTCAGTGGAGAAGGTGCAGTGAAGCATCTACATTGCTCGTGTCGTGGGCAATTTGATTCAAGCGTGGGTCGACCTTTGTGAATCATTCGAAGCCTGGATCGACGGACGAACGAAGCCATTGGTAGCCGTTCATCTCGAGAGTTTCAAAGCTGCATAACGACGCAAGGTGCACTTCTTTTCCTCTTGATTTCATAATAGCATGATTTAATTCATGTGTCGTTTGAAGAAAGCGCTCATCCGAGGGATGGATTGAGCTATTCTCATACAATGACATATATAAAAATACAATTATGCTTCCTTGATGATTTTTAACATTCATGCATTTAGCTAAATTTAATTCATATTTTATTTTTTTAATTTAGCATGTTTCATAAGTTAATTAGGTTTAATTTGGCATTTATTTCAATTCTGCTCAGTTTCAGTAACTCTCTATTTTTGTCACTCAGTCCACATGTTATTTCATGTATTTATTTTTCATTAAAAATCCTAAAAAAATCATGGAATGCTCCCTTAGGTGTCCCTAGAAATGTGCCAAAAATTTGGAAGGATTTGAATTTGTTTACGGTGGTAAACATTCAAAATGGTAAGTCGGGTTTTGTTACCTGGGATGCATTTTAAAAATTCATTTCCGATTTGTAAAATCGAGATCTCTCTCGTGGAAGGTCCGATTTTTTATACAAAAGATGTTCTGAACTCGGGAGGATGTCTAGTTTTTAACATGATTTTCTCAGATTTTTATGATTTTTTTATGTCTGACAAAAATCTGATCGTTTGGTACATGTGTCAGAGCCTGATTTGGGCCTCTGAGATTTTGGATCGACTTAAGAAGATGGGTTCTCTTTGGGTATTTCTCCAAATCCGAATCTGTAAAAAGTGAATGTCATGTTCGAGATGTCCTCTGTTCGCATATGAAATCTTTTCATTTTTAGAACAGTAGTAAGACCTGTTTCGGATTTTTCTTGTCAGCCTTTTGTTTTGTCACATTTGTCTGTTCTGTCACTTTAGGCAAGAAAAGTTATATTTTTACCTATATTTCTGTTGATCAAATGCCAAAGTCATAAACATGAAAGTTGTTTCTGTATGTGTCATGAGTTACTCAGTTAAATATCAGAAATTTCCACGGCTGTTTTCTATTTTTTTAGCATTTTTATATTAGATTAGATCGATTTTACCTCTGACAGAACCAAATGCCCGTTACCAAACTCACCGTAGTTCAAATTCCGAGGTTGTAAAAACCAAAAATGTTCACTTTTGGGTCCTTTAGAAGTCTGCAAAATATCATAGGTTTTTATGGTGTAATTTTTGCATATCATATTAAGCATTGTATTTGGTTCGGGTCCGTAGGTGAAATTCGTCCATTTTAGGATTTTCTTTAAATTTTAGCATTTAAATCATATTATTTCATGAGTTTAGCATTCTAGGCTGTTTATCAGAGTAGGAAGATGCTTCATACCAAATTTGGTGTAATTTGGAATTCATTTGAGGCTCGGTTTAGCCATATCATCAAAACAGGGCCCCACGGGACCCTGATCCAAGCGAAAATCAAGCGAAATTCGTTATTTTTGATGAATGATAGCATGTCAAATTCTGATTTTACAGTCCTAATGTGTTTAACGGCATGTCATAATGTCTCATACTGCATTTCATCATCATTTGATTTAATTTGAATTTCAAAATCTCAATTTTTACCAAAATTTCCTTCAAAAACCCTGATTTTAAAGGTATAACTTTAATATTAGGGGTATTTTGCTCATTTTGACCCCAAATTCGAATTTCAAGCTATTTTCTACTTAATTTCTTGCATTTTCATCATTTCAAATATCAAGAAAGCATGAGAATAGGGTTTATATCCAATTAAATCCAATAATTTCAGAATATTATTGGAAAATCTTGGAAAAACCCACATATTTGAGCTAACCTTATTTCAAGTTTGACAGGGACATTCAAAAGAAGGAGCCAAAGTCTGCAATTTCCATTTATTTCATTTATTTAGTGATGTAATAATGTAAAATTTGGAATAAGAGATTTAATTTCTGCTTAGACTAGGATGCATATCATATAGTTTGAATTTATGCAATATCCTGTTTATGTGATTCATGCATTTTATTTCAAAAGCACTATGGATGTACATGAATGGCACGTGCACCAACTCTTAGGGAGTTGATGAACTCGGTGGAATCCATATTTACGGCCCTAGTCGGAATATGGACGAGACTCAGATCCATCATCTTTCTACTAGTCACATTGAGCCTACACTCTTAGGCTATCTTAAAATGCACATCATATTTCTAATATTTTCAAAGTATTGTGCATTAAATCAATTAAACTCTGAACATATTCATGGCCACAGTCAGGGTATGTGAAGGATTTATTTTGACTTAATGCACATTTTTCCAACAAATTTCTTAGAAAATCTTTCAAAGTGCATTCATTCACTCATATCATTTGCATCATGAAATCATTGGTTTTCTCGTGATTTTCTTAAGAAAGTTTCATTCTCAAGAAATCAATTTCTCAAGAAACTCTGAGGATTTTCCAAAATCGGTTTTCCCAAGTCAAGTTCTTGTTACAGTTCTCCATGGAAAAGTTTATTTTCTCAAGATTTTCAAAAGAGGTCTCTCACCTTTCTCAAAGATCAAAATCGATTTCCAAGTATTTCAAGGGTAAGATTCCCAGGATTTCAATTTCCCAAGTATTGAATTTCCTTCTCCAATGAGTTTTCCGATAAATTTTCCATCATTTTCCTAAGAAAATTCTCAAAGACTGAGTTTTCCTGAGAAGTGTTTCCCTTTTCAAATGTTCACCTTTTCTCAAGAATGCCTTCTATTTTCCAAGGATTTTGAACTATTCATGATTTTCCCACATCTTTATGAGCTTTCTTGTGATTTCAAAAACCTATTTTTCATCTTAGTTTCCTGAGAAATTGACCTTTTTTTCCTTAAGAAATATCTTTTAACTCCAAAGGTTTTCTGAGCATATATCATGTTTTCCAACTTACATTTTCCAAAGTCTCATAGCACATGCCTGAATTCTCTATGCATATAGGATAGAACATAACTTCGATAATTTCGCTAAGTCAAGCACAATTTTGGTCCTTGGTTCGATTACCCCTGTTAAAGGCGGCAGGAACGGTCGAACCTCGTACCGACAGGTCGAGCCCCATCCCATGGATTTTCCCGCAATTTTCAAAATGGATGCGAGTATTTCAAAACAATTTCCAAAATCCGGTCAAGTTTGAATCACAGAAATCGTTTTCCTCTCTCTTCCGCAAGGAAGGGAAGATGGGAAAAATTTTGCGACGATAACAGTCGTCATGGTCTCGGTCAGGGTATGAATGGCTTCCATCATAAAATCTCTTTGATCCTGCCAGTTTGCGGGAGCAGCAGTAGAGGACGAAGCACCTCTGCGGGTATAATGCGACATCTACAATGCACATTCTTTCATAAAAATTTAGACCCCCTATCAATCCTACCCCCTTAGGATTTGTCCCCCTTAGGATAAGTACATGTGGACATTCAAGCAGTATTGTACATACTACACACATCGATTTCATGTATGTACATGCACTTAAACAAATTTTACGATAGCATAATACTTAGGCATGTCAGATCAAATCAAAGCATATGAACAATCTCATTCACAACATGTATTAAAATTACCATACATGCATATAGCTAAATCTGGAAATTTAACTTGCAAATTTAAAGATCTAGCTCTAGAATCAAAATAACACTAAGTGTTAAAGTATACACGTAATAAAAAAAAATCTTACCAAGCCTAGCCAACCCTATTGGCTAGAATTCAGCCCCGACTCGGTTGGGGGTTCAGATCAGGCTGGTGAACTCTGATAGAGATGGAGAAATGATTTTTTTACGTGTAACATTTTATTCATGCACCCAAACCAACCCCTTAATAACATGTCATGCAAAGAATCTCAAATACCTGTAGAAGAGTTGGTGCTTGGCTTGTAGTTGATAATACCTATGAGTGAGGTTTTCCTTTGTGAATATGATGTATGGGCATAGCAGGTCATTGGTAAATATACATGAACACCTTTATATTTCTAATAATATTCCCTGAAATTTCCAGAAATGAGTGAAGCACTGAAACTCCTCATGAAAACCACTTCAATCGAAGCATCATAAGGTATTTGGAAAGTTGAATGTGTCAGAGACAGCTGTTGTTAGCCATTAGAGACAGACTCCAACAGTTTGTGAAAAGAGAATTAGAAGAGGCCTTACATGATGTATCTGTTGTGCATCTCAAATGGATAGTTAAGTGGATTTGCCATTGACTCATGAAGAAAGAGTGCCAAAGTCTACTTTGTTCTCCAGTATCTAGTGAATATTACAGATCATGCTGCATCATCTTTTGTCTGGGAACACCAAGACTAATTCAATCATGTTGATATGTGAACAGAAGATGGCAAGCAACATGCACAAAATAGACTGGTTATTGGGTTAATGCACATTATCTTCTTGAATGTTATCCTTTTTTTTTCTAAATCTTAAATGCATATTGGTGTATTGAAATTTTAGTTACTATTCAACTGAGGTATATTTTCTCTGTACTTATCAAGGTATTTTATGTACGATGGAATAAAGCACTCACGATAGCAAACCACTATGCTGAGGACAAGTTACCAATACTCATGAGCAAACAATAGTCATATCAAAATCCTCCACCCCAGCAAACCAAAATCAGGAAAGGTTTCCCAATCCCACATCATGAAAGGCTTCCCAACATAATAGAAATCATATAACAAATTGTTCACACAACAAAAAACCTTTTTGTAGTAAAGGTATAACCAGCCGATATCAAGAAGCATAGATGAAACTAAAGACGCCGCAACCAAGTGTTGCACAAAGTCACAAAACTCAGTAATAGCACCACTTATGCTATAACAGTGCTAAAACAGCCACACAATCTCAAACATATGTAACTCGATACCACGGAAAACTGAAAAAAAATAAGATTACTGGACTATCGGTCCTGGAGAAAACTTTTACTAAACAAGCATATCAGCCCCAAAACTGATTTCAATAGCCTCCTTATATAAAACCGACACTACAGAACTCAAACCCACCCCTAAAGGTACCAATAAATCTCAAAGCATCAAATCTCACAAATCTGATCCTCAAGATAGCCGATATCCAGAAAATCTCAGAGGAATTACAAAAATTTGGATAAACCTCAATAAAGAAGACTCGAAGGCCTCAACCATGTCTTATAGAGTGAATATCCGGGTTCACTCTTGTTCCATGGATTCCGATTAAAATATTGCATGAAATCCAATATATACCCGATTTCTCGTTTGAATCAAGAGAAGAAAACCCATACTGTTGCCTGGCGTTAGATGGCTGCTGCAACTGCTTGCCGTAGGTCCTGCCGAAACTGATAGCTCACTGGGAAGGACGTGGGCACGATCAAGCACTCCTACCTTCCAATCGCCGGAGATAAGACTGATGACCACCTCCTTGCCGACGAGAGAGAGAGAGAGAGAGAGAGAGAGAGAGACGGGGGAAGAGAGAGACGAGGGAAGAGGGTGAGACCCCCCCCTCTTCCACTTCCCTTTTATCGCCGACCCCCCCCCCCCTCTTGCCTAGAGGCGCAGGGTTTCGGTTACGCCTGCGTAACCCCCCCCCTGCCCCTTGTTCTGTTACAGACATATCGAGCAACCCTTATCGGGTTGCCCCTTTCTTTAAAAGGGCTTACACAGGGGCGCGGCTCGGGTCCGGACCCGAGACCCGTAACCCGACCCCAAACTATATGGATCCACAAGTTGGATCCGAATGGATCCAACTGTGGATCCTCGGGTAAATTAAAAAAGAAATTAAAATTTTATTTATTTCTTCTTATTATTATTATTATTAGTTTTATTATAGATGTGGATATAAAGACCACTTTATAGATCTTAGATCCACATGTTAGATCCATTTGGGTCCAATCACGGATCCAACCTTAAATACTTGGTTTCTTATTTTTAAACCACTTAACAGTAACGGGGCGTGGCTCGGGTCAGGGTCTGGGTCCCAGTTGTAGTGTGAATCTGTGGTTTGCCCGCAGTTTGGATCTGTACGTCTCGCAGTGTGGATCCGCTCGTTGGATTCAAATGGATCCACCTGCAGAACCGCGTATTAACTAGTTATGTACATGTATATATTATGTTTAATATTATTTATATTATCCTTAGTCATTTTTCTATATATATATATGTTATTATACGCATATATATATGGATCCTTTATGGATCTTGGATCCGAAATACGGATCTCACGCCCATCTTTAGAAAAATACCTATTATTTTCAGATAAATATAAACAATTGATGAAAAAAATCGAGGTTATTACAAATACAAATTTTTAAATTGATTTAAGATATTGCTCTAAATCTTAATATTGATTTCTATGTTAATTCTTAATATCGATTTAAGATATTATTTTGATTCTTAATATCGATTTCTATATTGATTCTTAATATCTATTTTTAAGCTATCAATAGGAATTTTCATAGTGATTTAAAATGTTTTGATTCTATGTTGATTCCTAATATCGATTTAAGATATTGGTTTGATTCTTAATATCGATTTATATAATGATTCTTAACATCATTTTTTATGGTTTCAGTACGTATTTCCATATCCATTTTTTAAGATATTTTATAATCGATTTGCAGATATTGATTCCTACATTATGGCAATCGGAAAAGCATTGGGTCTTATACGTGTTGGATGTACGAGAACAAAAAATATGGCTATACAACTCCTTGTACTATGACATTGGTGTAGATCGTGACAATGTGCATTTGGTAAGTTTCTATCTTTAAGATTATTGTATCTTATACCGTAACCCAGAATTTACTTGCTTTTGCATAAACCACAGGTTGGATTTTTCAAAGACATGTTGGGTGTCGACATTGGTCCATGGAGTCTTCACGTCGCCGAGGATGCTCCTTTACAAAATAATGGTGTCGATTGTGACATCTTTGTAATGAAGTATATTGAAGCAATATACTATGGACGAGCACCAGAATTTACCTCTGTATGGTGTACACTTAAACATGTTTTATTAACCTATATTATTGATGACTACATTTTTATATTGTTCTCATTTCCAGTTTTTTTTTCAGGATGATATATCTGTATTCCGCAAAGAACTATGCAAATAATTGAAGGATTTTCTAGTTGAGGAAGATACAAAAACCCAGACTACAAGATTACCTAGAAAGTTACGAAGAACGTGAGGCCTCCAGGAGTAAGAGGAAGTCATTTTAAATGTCTACTTGTTCTCAAGGATAATGTGAAGCGGGTTACGTTCTATTGTTGAGAGAGAGAGAGAGATAACAATTTTTTGTTCAACTTTCAATTTTCATTTTTTTTGTGTACAGACATTTGTAACAAATTTTGTAAGACTATGTACAAAATTCACATTAATACATAAACCAAAATTATGAACCTGGCAAACGTGTGTTGAATACTCAAATTGCTACCTCAAGCGCCCAAATCACAACAATATAAATTCTATAATAATTTAAGATATTATATCAATTTTTGTGAGATATTATTTTGTTAATATCGATTTGTAATATATTATGCTGAATTGTCGTATATAGATTTGTAAGATATTATGTGTTTTCTAGTGTCGATTATTGAGATATTTTTTTGGTTGTTAATATCGATTTGTAATATATTATGTTGAATTGTCTTATATTGATTTGTAAGACATTATGCTGAAATGTCGTATACCGATTTGTAATATATTATGTTGAATTATCGTATATCGATTTGTAAGATTATATGTGTTTTCTAGTGTCGATTTGTGAGATATGATGTTTTTGTTAACATTGATTTATGTATAAGTGTAGCACACAAATGCCACTAAACAAATCATTGTAATGATAGGCGTTCAAAAATAAAAATCAAACAAGCGTTTAGCATTTTGTAGCATGAAAATACCACTATTTGCTTTTACGGGCTATGTTCATATCGCGATTTACATAATGATTGATAAAAGTCTAAAACGATTTGCACAAACATTGACCGTGTAATTTTACCGCAATTTGTACTCATGCACAGTGCGATTTTTATTCAGATGTGGCCAACATATACGTCATTGTGTAAATCGTTATACCATTACGATTTACACAATGATGTCTGTCTTTTAGACAATGAGCTTTGTCTAATTGAATGACGTGTACCATCGCGATTTACACAATGACGTATGAAGGCTACATGCTATCGCGATTTGCTTTTACGGGCTATGTCTATGTCAATGATATTTCCTAATCACTTTTACGGGCTATGTCTATGTCAACGAAGGGCGAACATTATAAGCCTTTGTTCACTGCATACATCGCTAATCCCTTTTGTGATTTTCATTCACGTAGGGTGAGCATCACAACGATTTATGAACAGTACACATCTCTAATCGCTTATTTGATTTTCATTGACGAAGGGCAAACATTACAAGCCTTTGTACACCGCATACATCGCTAATCCCTTTTGCGATTTGGAAGATATTATGTGTTTTCGAGTATGGATTTGTGAGATATGGTTTTGTTTGTTAATATCGATTTGTAAGCTATTATGTTGAATTTCTGTATATCAATTTGTAATATATTATGCTCAGTTGTTGTATATCGATGTGTAAAATATTATGTGTTTTATAGTGTCAATTTTTATGATATTTGTAGTATGGTTTCTATTGTAGAATTACAACAAAAAATTATAACATTATAATACAGAATTATCTATTTATAACAAAGAATTATAGAATTACAACAAAAAATTATCGATTTACAACAAAGAATTATATAACTACAACAAAGAATTATAGAATGCTAAACATTACAATGATTTGTAAGATATGAAAGTTAACTGCTACAACTATTTTGAAGTTGAAGAATCCACACGTGATTCCTGTGTTGCATCGCTCGCTTTTGAATTGAACAAAGCCTGTCATGAAATAGAACAATATCAGATACAATATTAAGTTCAACAAGAAATGCTAACATCCTTCCAAAATTGTTACATACCAAAAGACTTGTTATACTCATGCCATCGTTCCACTCAAACAGGTCGGGTGAATAGCAGGTTCCAACATTGTAGTGCACGTCTATATGGTATTGTTGTATGTTGGAAATTACACAAGATATTGATAGGTTGCACGCAATACAATTTACATAGGAAGCAATATACTGTATTACATACCTATTCATGCGAAGGGATTGGTTGCTTCTTAGACATTTTTTTGTCAACCAATTCCAGTGCACCATTTGTCCTCCAATGGCTGTGATCAGAGGCAGGTTTCCTTTTGATACCCTTCGCTAGGTGAATATTTTTATCATAATATACAACGTTTACTCCTAACTTGTCGAAGATGATGTTTACGCTTCGGCGCAACTTCCCACAAGGGTTAGGAGAAGCGTGATTTTCATCTACATTGTTCGATCCTGTTTTCTTAGATTGGTCTTCACGAGCTGCAACAGACTCATGGTAAATTAACTGCACTTTTTCAAGTAATTTCCTTGACACCTTTCTCATGTACATAGACTTCTTCGCTTTTCGATGCCAAATCTGCAACATGCATAAGTGACCTACATAGTTGTTGGTAACAAGAGGCTATTTGGCACTTCTCGTAAACACTAAATGGACTGACTTTATTTGTGTCTAGCAGTTTAATCTTTACTTGTCTCGTCTATCTTCGCATTATATATGACTTAGGTATTTCTTGTATCTTCTCTTGATTAAGTGCCTCTAATGCATAACGATATAAAATACCTTTGAATTCAAACATTTTGCACGTACATTCAATTATTTTGTTATCAACATTATGCGTAACATGTGCTTCTTGCCTTTTTGGATACTCTTCGCCATCCCATATAACATGGTATTTGTGCATATTCTCATATTGCATACGTCCTTCTATGTTGCAATTTATGACCTGTATAACCTCCTTCTTAGTCCATTCAAATATAGTTAGTGTATACAAATATGTAGGTCACATCAATATTTTCATGCCCAAAGTTACAGGGTGGTGTTGAAGCATTTGTTCAAGCTCATTCTGTCTAAGATCGTCTATAAATAATTCATATTGTTCCATGAAACAAAATATTGCTAAACATAAATACAATATTTTTTTCAGTATGACATGCATAGATTCAACTCTTTGTGTGCTTATCATACCTGCACAAAAGTATTGTCTTCCATATGCCAATGCTCACTTCTCTTTGTCTGCATATAAATGTTGTAATCAAACATGGTCTTCAAGGTCGTACATCTGAATCATTTGCTTCCAATCAGACATAAAGGTGACCTCGTCTATGCTCTCAAGTACACATTGTCTAAATTTTTTATCAAACCCTATCTTCTGATTAAAAATGTGTCTTATGTTCTTTGCTGCATTTTGAAAGATATGCTACAAACATAGGCGACAATGTGAATATGGCTATACATGAGACACTGCAACTGCAATTGCATGATCACCATCTGTAAGTACAGCTCAAGGGTGCTTCCCATTCATTGCCTATGTAAATGCTCTGTACAACCACTCAAAGGTTTCCTTGGTCTGGTCATACAAAAAAGTGTCGCCTAATATGCAACTCCGTGAGTGATGGTTCATTCCGACAAACTGCGCAAATGACCATTGTTCCGTATTAATTTTCATTGTCGTATAAAAAATAAGCACATCACTGAAGCATTCATAATCCACTCTTGACTTTGAATCTGCCCAAAACATATTCACAGCATACCCATCTTCATCCAGTTGCATTGCACTAAAGAAACCAGGGCCAATGCTTGATTTTTTCTATAGGTAATCAACCAAAGAACATATTCCTTCATTCTTCATATTTTCTGACCTCTTCCTTCTCAAGTGGTTTCTTATATCCATAGGTGTGAATGGTACATTCTCGCGACCACCATCAACGTACGCGTAGAAATTGTATGTCTTCATTGGTGCAATGCCGGTGGTATCAACTATTTCAGCAATTGCAGCATGTGCTTCAGTTACTTTACGATGTGACCTTAACATAGGAATAATAAATGAAGCGGCTAATTTATGGTTATAATCATTAATTAAAGTACAAACTACATATTTCCCATTCGGAAGTCTTCATAATACCATTCTCGCTGGACAACCGCATCTTGAATCTGACTTGCTCCTTGTTGAATTTCCACTTGACTTCTTCCAACCTTTTTTAGAACAAACATATGCCTTTCTCACCACGACACCCTGTGCATTTTTTGCCCAAGAATACCTTCTAACACGGAAGCCAAGTTTTAAGGCATAATTATTGTAAAATTTGTATGCATCTTCCTCATTATTAAATTGCATTCCCTCTACGAGAACATAGTCAAGTGTACTATCATATAGACTTGAGGTGTCTCACCTTTATCAAGTGCACTGTCATGATCGTCTACCTCATTATCGACTTGCATTTCGTCTGCTGGAATACTCAAGTCAAGAGTGAATCCAATGTCTACACCCTTCTTATCACGTGCATCATTAGTGCACGTATTCAATTTTTCAGGTGCGCCGATAGTACGGATGTCCGTTGCTCGATGACTTCCCAATGATTAAGATACGTCGTCTTCACTGCAATCAGCTGATATGCTCAAAATTGTCATGTGCAAAATATCAATTTGCGTTAGCCAACACATACATTTACTACGATTTATTCAAGATGCATATAACAACGACTACTGATTAGTTAAGCATAATAGCTTACAAATCGATATTAACAAACAACACCATATCTAGCAAATTGATACTCAAAAACACATAATATCTTATAAATCGATATATGACAATTCAGCATAATATATTACAAATCGATAGTAATAAACAAAACAATATCTCACAAATCGACAATAGAAAACACATAATATATTGTAAATCGATATACGACAATTCAGCATAATATATTACAAATCGATATTAACAAACAAAATAATATCTCACAAATCGACAATAGAAAACACATAATATCTTACAAATCAATATACGACAATTCAACATAATATAATACAAATCGATATTAACAAACAAAACAATATCTCACAAATCGATAATAGAAAACACATAATGTTTTACAAATCGATATACGGCAATTCAACATAATATATTATAGATCGATATTAACAAACAAAACAATATCTCACAAATCGTCACTATAAAACACATAATAGCTTACAAATTGATATATGACAATTCAACATAATATTACAAATTGATATAAACAAACAAAACAATATTTCACAAATCGACATTAGAAAACACATAATATCTTATAAATCGATATACGACAATTCAATATAATATATTACAAATGAAACAATATCTCACAAATCGATATACATGTCACTACAACCACAATTTGTGTTACATTGCATATACTGAGTGAATGGACGATACCGGATGGGGTAGAGAACCTTGCTCGCATCTGTAATCAAGCATTCTTGTCAACAGGTCCCAGCGTCTTACAAATGTCTTCAAGTTTCCAACCGTTGAAACGATAAAATCTACTTGGAATAACAAAACAATGCCTTAATGACACTCACACCAACATACGTTCTCCAACAATAGCATGATGACATGAAAATGTACTCACGACACTTGTTGAAATGTTTGTGCTTTATTGTTTTTTTTTATGTTGCCTAACGAAAATAAAGAAGAAGAGAAGACTGTAAAAAGAGATGGCCGACAAATCTCCTTTTGACGCCCACCAATGATTGAACCACTTGTTCGATTTATAATTATCTCAACGATGTATGAACAAACCAACAAAAGTTTTCTATTTAATAAGGCAAGAACGAGAAGGTGGCCATGTATTGTAGCACAAGCTAAAAACAAAGGTGAAACGTGTAAATCTGTACACGAGAGTGAGAGGACATTTTTGTCAAATGCATATTTATCATACGAGAGAACATTTCCATCCAAAAAACATATCTATTTTTTTTATACGTTATTTTATTATAAAGTCATCGTGAGTTATCTAAGATATTCGTCAGTATACACACAGGAACACGCGAATTTGTGTTTGTGTTTCGGGCAGAACACAAGCTTCCTAAAGTAAGGTCATTTCCCGATCTTTTTACATGTCCAAGGACAATCAGTATCTACGTACGCCTTCTCTCTGACGATTGCTTGTTCTGTAATTCTACCGAGAATTGAGGATTGGCGATTCGTCGCGGCCATGCCTCCTCTCCACCCCTTGGATCCTTCCAAAATATTCCCGGTGACAATTTCTCATCCTCCTCTGATGTGGGTGTTTGGATACGTGCGTGCTTCTACTTTCACCCCAATGATCTTCAGAATTTTGGGTTTCTCTTGTTACAAATGTTGATTGATCGTGCTTTTGGGTAGAACATGGAAGTTAGGGGATTACCACCCGGCGTTCATCTCTTAAACCCCAAAACAAACAGCAGAAACTTCACCTTCTTCCAGATCTTTGTTTTCGTTATCACATTCTTAGCCTATGCTTGTTTTCATGCGTCTAGAAAGCCTCCAAGTATCGTCAAGAGCGTTCTCGGACCGAAAATCGCAATAGACGGGATCGAGAATCCTGAATTTGCGGGGAACGCAGACTCGATTCCTAGGAATTCTAGTTTTGGCGATGGTGGTGGGTGGGCTCCGTTCAATGGCGATCATGGAACCCATAGATTAGGAGAGCTGGATGTTGCTTTTCTTTCGGTTTATTCGTTGGGTATGTATTTTGCTGGCCATGTCGGCGACCGGATTGATCTTCGGGTTTTTCTGGCTTTCGGAATGTTGGGTAGCGGCCTATTCACGGTGCTGTTTGGGATGGGGTATTGGTTGAGGGTTCATTCCTTTGCTTATTTCTTAGTTCTTCAAATGATTTGTGGGGTATTCCAATCCACTGGATGGCCTTCTGTCGTTGCTGTTGTCGGGAATTGGTTCGGGAAATCGAAGAGAGGTTTGATAATGGGCTTGTGGAATTCGCACACCTCATTTGGTAATATATGTGGTTCGTTGATCGCGTCGTGGGCTTTGGAGTATGGTTGGGGTTGGTCGTTTGTGTTGCCTGGAATTGCAATTGCTTTGATGGGTGTTATAGTATACCTTTTTCTAGTGGTGAATCCTGAAGATGCGGGATTCGATTCCCCTTCACAGGAATTAGAGTTGAGCACTCGTGTGCAACCAGAGCAAGTTAAGGGAATGAACAGTAATCATCAAGTGTTGGTTTTGGTTCCAGAATCAAATCCCGAGAATGGGACAATTTTGGGTGAGAATTTAGAGAAAATAGATGAAGGTAACGAGGATGAAATCGAATCTCTGCTTCACTCATCTGACTTGCCTGCATCAAGAGCAATTGGTTTCTTTGATGCTTGGATGATACCTGGTGTAGCTCCCTATGCCTTCTGCCTGTTCTTCTCCAAGCTTGTTGCTTACACTTTCTTGTATTGGTTGCCTTTCTACCTTAGGCATACAGGTTCGCTTGTCGGCTGTGTCTTGGTTCAATTTGCTATTCATTTGACAAATGCGTCATTAACTTTCTTGGGCTTCGCAAAGTTTGGTAATTGATCACACGTTTTTTTTCTGAATCTGTAGCTGTTGCTGGTTCATTTTTATCTCACAAGACTGCTGGTATCCTTTCTACCTTATTTGATGTTGGAGGTGTTTTTGGTGGAATTTTGGCTGGATACATATCAGATAGGCTTGAAGCTCGTGCTATTACATCAATTATATTCTTTTGTTTGTCAATTCCAACACTTGTTTTATATCGCATCTATGGAAGCTTCTCCATGTCTGCAAACATTACTCTGATGTTTGTTTCAGGTTTGTTTGTTAATGGACCTTATTCTTTGATCACCACCGCTGTGGCAGCTGATCTTGGCACTCAAAGTGCCACCACAGGAAATTCACGAGCTTTAGCTACTGTAACAGCCATTATTGATGGCACTGGCTCAGTTGGTGCAGCTTTGGGGCCACTGCTGACTGGATACATATCATCAAAAGGATGGAACGGTGTCTTCTTGATGCTTATTATTGCAATATTTCTTGCAGCACTGTTGTTAGTGCGCCTTGCCAGAGCAGAGTTTGTGACCAAAATGCAGCAATAGACATCAGGATGATGTGAGTTTGGCATGGTGGTCATTCCTCTCTTTGCATCCTGCTGATCATGACTTTATGAATAAATTATTTGTTCGTCATATTAGCCAATTCAATGATTGTTGTGATCGAATCCAACTTGTGTATATGGTTTGCACATATTGAACCAATGTTGTACTTGTATGTATCATATCATACGATTTAGTATGATACATTTCATTACTACTTAGAATATCGATATGCTATGCACTTGTATCACGATATGAGTGTGTATCGTATGATACATGCCCGTATTAGGTGTATCGTACGATACAGGGTCAACACTCTTAAAAAAGGACCAAATTATAATTTTTCTGTTTTGGTTTTTAAAGACCTCTTGAGGGCCGACTCCCTCATTTGTGTAAAATCAATTAATATCGATGCACCCTAGGACTTGTGAGAGCGATTTGAGAGCCGATCCGTGCACACAGGAGAGGAATTTTACGGTTTGCTAAAGTAAAAGTGCATTTTCACCATTTTCCACTCAAAGAATTAGGTTAAGGTAAATTTTTTTATTATGAGTAAAATTACAAAGCTACTCTCCAATTTTTTTTGCCTCGGGGGTGCTGCCCCCTACAACCCCTGCCAACTTACCGCGAAGTTGGATTTGTGAAAATTAGAGATTTATATCAAGGTAGAAATCAGGTTTTACACTCCTCCAACAAAGATTGCATCAGATGATCCAACATGACAATGAGGCACTCAAGTAATGGCTGAAAACCGATTGAAAATTGAGTGAAACTATTGCCATAATATTTTTGTTTATGTAATATGAAAGTATGAGTCTTGTGGCATGTTCTTAATTGCAAGATTTTGTATTGTTCTTATGAGATATGCATGCAATGTTATCTATGATTCTATATTAGTTGATGTTTGATGATGTCTTATGCAGCTCATAGAGATATAAATGCTTCATATGTGATTTTATGGTTGTATTTTGTGCAATTCATCATTGTTTCATGTGATATATTTTTTTTAGAATTTTTGCTAATGTTTTCTTATTTTTAATTTTTTTTTATTAAAAATTTATGATATTTTACCATAAAATACGATATGGTCTTAATTTGGGCCCGACTGATACAGGTAATGGTACAATACTTACAACCTTGTGTTGAACAATTTCATTTTGCCTAAATTAGCCACCACAGTGTGTATTTACCTTATATTGATACTATGCATATATCTTCCCATTATATAGGTTGTCTGACATCAACTTTTAATTCTTTATTATATCTGACTATCATACTCAAGAAGCCTGCTTTGTTTTCCCTTTCCTACCTTATTTTCAAGCTTAACAATTGATTTACCTGGTGCAGTTAAAATCTGATTGTTGATTTAACATGCAATTAGATGTTACCTATGTCACATGGGTGCGGGGCGGGGGTGCGGCACTTTCAAAAACATTGGGTGCGGGGGTGCGGCAAAAAAAAATAAAAAAATAAAAATAAAAATAAATAAATAATATATATATATATATATATATATATATATAGAGAGAGAGAGAGAGAGAGAGAGAGAGAGAGAGAGAGAGAGAGAGAGAGAGAGAGAGAGAAGGGGGTTCGGGGGTACCACAGCCCATTTTTTTTTTAAAATCCAAAAAATGGACCAAAATGACCCCGATAGCCCACGGGCTGGCCTTAGCCCATCTCACGTATATAACAAATGGGGTTTCTAAAATCACGACCCAAACTGGGCCTGTGCCGGGTAGGCTTAGCCCATCAGGCTGCTGGGCCGGTTGCCCACCCGTATGTACCATGGTCATCCCATGTCAAATGACAACTATGGTAGCCCTGAGTCAGAAAAGGATAGCCCCTGTGAGCTATGTATATAACTTTTTAATTGAAATAATACATTTTAATACTTTTTATTTTCAATTACGTGGGACGAGTTTGAGCTACCTTGAAGGTCTCCTCTACCCCATGTAATTCAAACCCGAATCCGAACCTCATTGCGTGCTACCTGGGAGCTCACACCTTCCTGTGTCTGAATCGGATATCCGATCCACCAACCAATGACAACCGTGGTCATGACTCATGAGTCCTTGGACTTGACCTTTGGATGTCATACATCGTCACGGGATTGTACCGTTCGGAAAAATGCCAACCCTCATATAGAAGACAAATAATAAATAAACCCCCCAAAAAGGAAGTTTCGTATGTAAAAAAAGGACAAAAAAATAGGAGAGTATTCCACAGTAGCTCTGCCGGCAAAATAAAGAGGGAGAGGAAGAGGGTTGTGGGGAGAGAGCGGAAACCCTAGATTCCCTCGCCAGAATTCCCAGCTTGCCTATTTTCCGGCGGCCAGGAGGGCCATAGAGATGATGAACAAGCTCAGGAATCTCGACGCCTACCCGAAGATCAACGATGACTTCTACAGCAGGACGCTCTCCGGAGGGCTCATCACCCTCATCTCCTCCATCTTCATCTTCCTGTTGGTCCTCTCAGAATTTAGTGAGTTTTCTTTTTTCCATCTTTTGATCGTTTTTCGCGAAAAAGTTTGGGTTTTTGATTCCGCAGCCCAGAATTATTTTTTTTAAAAAATCCAAAAAATGACCTTGGGTGCATTGACCACACCCAGGGTCGGGTTGACCGCACTGGGTGCTGCACGCGCACCTGCGTCGCGTCGCGTCGACGCGGGTGCGGCACCTGTCTGGCCGAATCCTTGTGACATAGGATGTTACTGTTTCAAGAGTCTTACCAAGTGGTGGACAGTGTTTGATTTCCTTTATGATTGTTGTCTATGTTGCAAAAGTGAAAAAATGGTAATCAGGTCGAATGATTGATTGTCACTTGTAAACTACGAAGCAATCCCAAAGCCAAAAAAATGTCATGATGGACAAACTTTAGTATCAATGGAGGCCAAACTGAAATTTGTTTTTTATTAGCCTTTTAATTTGAATTTGCCATTTACATGAAAAGATCATTTCTTGTTTCATGCCTGTATCATCATACTTTTATTGAGCATGTAAGAATATTTTCTTCTAGACTTTCTAAAGGAAGTTATTTTATTTTCTTCTAGACATTCTAAAGAAAGTTACTGATTATATACATTAGAGGATTTTAAGCATTTAGTGAAAAAGTTGTACTTCTGTGCAGAAGGGCATTTAATTGTGTCATTTTATAAATTCTTGTGTATGCCATATAGAAACACATTGTTTAACTTCATACTCATTGAAATTTGATTTGTACTTAATTATTGTCTGAGGAGGAGATTCTTGATTACTATCTGTTATTTTCTTATGCTTGGAAGAAAGAAATTGAAAGAAATTGCAGTGAAGGTGTTCTATGTGCTTTCTATCTATTTTATAGGTGATACAACTTTTATTGTCCAAAGATTCTATAACTTTTTTGTCAAAAAACTGCTGAGCATAATTTCAAAAGCAATTTCTAGTATGGTCATTCAAGGCCTCAGTTGATGGTGAGACTTTGTTGGGGTGATGTCTCAGGTTATGTTCTTACTTTGGTAACTCTAGCCTTAATTAATATATTTCCTCTGTAGATGACTAATGTATGTGCTCTTTCATATTTACTTTGTGTGATATTTGCTTTTGAGGAAACTGAAGGCTTATTGTTCCAAAGGCTTCTTGCTTATTTGCTTTTATGAGATATATGGAAAAGGGAAAAGTTCATATAGAAAAATGGCACTACCATTCTTCATGTAGAATCAACTTGCCAAATAAGTGGCTTGGAAAGAAAATGAACTCACTTTTTTTGCACCTGTTGAACAATGTAGACTTCTTTATATGGAAGTGTACCATATGTATCTTTAGTAGTGTGCTACCACCCTCTCTTCTCTTTGTACATAAGATTATTTATGAGGGCATTTCTGTATTTTATCAGTTTGTTAGAGTCAACAGTTTTTGTCCTCTTGTGTAATCATGAGGGGTCGGCCCCCGTAAGAGTATTTTCTTGTTTTTTCTTTCTTGGTAATGAAGTTTCTTCAAGGGTTTCTTCTCACCCTTCTTGTTCCCTCTACTCTCTTGTTCTCCATATGTTATTAGAGCCATTTTGGGAACAAGAGACTGTTGATTGAAGAGTGCTGGTGACGAAGAGGGCTCCACTTTTGCAGTGTTCATATGCATCTCTGTTGCATGCTCTGTTGCATGCCTAAGTGTTGATGTCAGAGCCATCTTTGGTGTTTTGATTAATTGAGGTGTGGGTTAGCTAGAACTCAATTTTAGAAGACATGTGAATTAAAAATCTCATTGATCGGTAATGCGGACCCAATTGAGGAAGACCTGAAATGAACAAATACAAATACAATAGAATGCCACTAAGGGCTAGAAGAGAGCACAAATACAAAAGGGTAGGATAATTTTGAAATCTAATTTTTGTTTTGTTTAGGGTTCGGCTGTTGGATTGGCTGGCTGGCAGCCAGCCGAGTGGCACTCAGCTGACTGCCAGCTGCTGGCCGAACCGACAGGCCCAACCAAGTGCTTGGCTGGGTGTGTGGTTGGTTTTGGCAGGGCTGGGGCAGGCCCAGTTGACCCAGTAAGTGGGTGCTGGCCTGGGCCTTGGCTTTGAGAAAGTTTTTGCATATACTATATACAGAAAATTTTCTGTATAGGTGGGACTTCCTGGCAGCATACACAGGCCCAAACTGGGCCTGTGAATATTCTGTCAGACCCAGCCGACAGGGTCGGCTGGGCTGGGTTTGATCTTTTCACATATATATATATATGTATATATATATATGGATATATATATACATATATATATATATATGTATATATGAACATGGAGGTTAACATAAGGCTCCCCTTTTGTGATATGTTTCCGGGCAGCATACGCAGTCCCTGTTTTGGGCCTGCGTATATGCTGTCAGACCCAGCCGACAGGGTCGGCTGGGCTGGGCTGTTAAATACAGAATTTTTTTCATGTGGAAATTGTATCATGTGAGTAACATAAGTGTGTTAGCATATGAAACCAAGGCCTCGTTGTGTGATTAGTAAAGTTGAAATTCTAATCTCTTGATGCATGATAAATTTTGAGCATGAATTATGTACCTACATTTTTATTTCTCTTTATGTTAGGAGTTGAGGCGGTTTACATGTCTGTTGGAACATGCTTACACATTGATGAACTTGACGTGTGTTGTCGCATATACATAAATACATGAATGCTCCTTTGCCCATCTCAATACGGTTCATGGTTAGAAGCATATGTGGTAATGATTGCATAAAGATGCATGCATGCGCATACCATACATATGCACGGGAAAAGAGGTATAACGTGGGCAGTTTAATTTGCATATGGGAATGTCATATTTCATGTTTATTATCAATGGATTAATTTGATACATATATGACTATACCTTGTAGGCATGTTAAGACCACTGCATACATTACATATGATTCTGATTCTTGCATTAGTGTATTCGGTGATCAGAATGAATCACCGAGGGTTTGGTAAACCCGAGCTGTGAAAATGTTTTCCCTTACTCATTTCAATGCATTGCAAAGATCATGTTTTATTAATATTTCAACCTTATTGCACTGTTTTATATGTTTCCACATGCCGGAGTCCTGTGATGGCTCTCGTGAGATAGATGCGAGCTTTTATCTTTCTTTTTTTCATATGATATTGCAAAATTTAAGAAATTAATTTTTAATAAAAAGTAATAATAAAGCACAGTGTAATATACCTTCTGGGATCACCCATCTAGAGAATGGGGATATTAGAAATCCGGTCTTGGGGAGACTGTGAGGATACAAAACTCCGTGTGCTTAATTTTGGTCCCCTGAACCCGATATTGAGGTTCCTTCTCCTGGTCACGGTTTTAGGGAGAGTCCGCCACTTTACCTACGGGTGGTGTGTTTTGACACAGCTGTTGTTTTTGGTACCAAGGAAGCGACACTTGTGGGCGTGGGGTGTCCCCGACATTAGATGTGGAGGTCTAATGTTCCGAAGGTGATTCGGTCGAGGGCTAAGTTGGGACCCAGTAATAAAATACAAATTGTGTGCTAAGCTACCCTGGAAACCTAACTTGACCTCGAGGTTTGTACCCGTTTGGTGTATCCGCGGGCAACGGTAATTAAAAAGAGAAACTTAAAGCTGTATGCATTTAATAGGACATGCATAAGGAAACAAAAAACTTAAATGGAAGATAATAAAATGATTCATGCATTGCACAAAAGTCATGCATTTTCTGTTATGCATTAGATCATGCATACTTTAATGATTCCCTTAATCATTACATGATGGTCAGTGTTGAATGTTTATTTCTTGTTCAATGCTGAAGTTTTAGTACATGCTACTACTTTACTGTATTTGCATGCTTAGCATTTATGATTGTTGCATGAATAAATCTCCAAAATGCTATAAATGGTCTTGCATGTATTTTCTTCAATTGTTACATGATATCTCATCTTAACACTTTATCTCACTTGTTTCATTAAGAAGTAGCTGTGCTCAGGATTTCGATTCTGACACCCTACTTCATTGGTTTTTCGCAGGAACAGGTGATCAGTGAAGTCGAAAGCTACTGTGAGGGCGCAGAAGTCACAATGAGTTTTGACAGTCTTCTTTGTGGACAGAGTGACTCTTTATTTTGGTTTTTCAGTCTAGTATTCTTGACATTTGCTTATTTTCATCAGTGTTTACGTTACGTTCTGTTGAGTCAAACATTTTGTTTTGAGACTAGTTCTTAATTTATGAATAAAGGTATTGGTTAGATTATGGATGTTAATTGCAAGTTCCTTTGTGGTTTATAGCTATCCAGTTGGAATTGGAACTGTGAAGACCCCGGCTCTCTGAGAAGTTTTCCACATTGTTTTAAAAAAAAAAAAATTTCCGCATTTTCAAAGGGGATGAGTTGGGGTCGTTACAGGTTGTTTAATCACCCAATTGATTTTTTTTTTATAGCCACACCTGTTTATAAGGTGATAAAACACATGGTCATGCAAAGCTTATTAGGTATACCCTACGTAATTAGTGGAACATAAACGTTTATGGGTGCTGCCATGATTTAGTTAGTTATGTAACTGTTTTCTGTTTTCCATGGTATAAGCTGTTTCTAATGCTTTAACTGAATGTTTCATGTTAAGTTAAAGTTTTGAGATAAGATTGTTTTTTTTTATGCATGAGTTTGCATAGAATTAATGCGATTATATATAGAACATTGCATGAGTGTTCACGTAATTGAAAGCATGCATATGACATGAATAGATGCATAAAATGAAATCATGTATGACATGAATACCTGTATTGAGAAAAAGCTTGCATTTAATGTGGGTGCGTGAATTTATGCTTATGTTTATGGAATTATTGTTTCATGCACAATTTGCATATACGAATGCGCATTGGAAAGCATGGGATCATCAAGGGCTGGGTGAGCCTCGAGAACCAGTCGTTTTCTGTTTAAGTTATTTTGATACATTGCAACAAATCAAATGTGATATTATTGTTTTACCGCACTGTTCTATGTTGTCACGGGCTGTGGTCCCGCGAAAAGCTTAGCATGCTGATGTGCAAGCTTATGTTATTAATTCTGCATGTAAATTTACAAATGTAAAAGAGATGAATTAATAACCAGATAAAAGAAAGTAAAAAACAGTGTAATTCACTTTCTCCTTGATGTTCCTGCTTTAGAGTGGGAATCTTGGATATTGCGGTTTGGGGAAACCGTGTGGATACAAAAACTCCGTGTGCGTTATTGCCCCTGAACCCGATATTGAGGTTCTTCTCCTGGTCACGGTTTTAGGGAGAGTCCGCCAATATTCCTGTGGGGTGGTGTGTTTTGACACAACTGTTGTTGTTTGGTATACCAATAAAGTGGCGCCAGTGGATGCTGTTTTCCATGGTGTCCCCGACTTTGGATGCTGTTTTTCAAGGTTCCGATGGATGGTGCTGTTTCCTGATATCGGTCGAGGGTTAAGTTTGGAACCCGGTAATAAAATACAAATTGTGTGTGAAGTTATCCCGGGAACCCTACTTGACCTCGGAGATTGTATCCGTTCGGTGTATCCGCGGGCAATGATAAATTAAAAAGAGTAACTTAAGGATTGTGTTCATTTAATAGGTCATGCATATGAAAAGAGGGAATCTTAAATAAAAGATAATAAGGGTTCATGCATCGCACATAAATCATGCATATTCTTGCTATGCATTAGTTCATGCATGTTTACCTATTCACTTGGTTGTTTTACGTTGATCATTGCATAATGTCGATATTTTGCATTTAATTGCCCTATTGATTAAATTGTGATCAATGTTACTTATTTCGTGTTCCCTCATACTTAATGTTTAATTTAATTCTGTATGAATGGTTAATTTTCTTATAATTTGGTTATAATTGTATCCTTTTAAAATATTACATGGATCTTATTTATGTTCTTTTTCTTATTTGATTCATTAGGGAAACCTGTACGCAGAATTCTTCGGATTTCTGACTCTCTTCTTTTATTGGTTTTTCCCAGATACAGGTGATCAGTGAAACTGACTCGCTCTGAGGAGACACGAGGGTCACATTTGCTTCAGATTGCTTCACTTACGGACAGAGTGGCTCTACTGTTATTTTCTTTTAGTTCTTCTTATTTTCTGCAAGTTGTTATTTTACTTTTAACATTGAATATGAGACTCTTATTGATTAATGAATAAAAGAGTTCAGTTGGTTGGTTATGAATGATAAATGTAAGTTGGTTTGTGGTGTGTGGTTATCCAACTGAAATTGGAACTGTAGGGACCCCAGGTCTTTGGGAAGTTTTCCGCAACTCCTATAAAAAAAAATTTCCGCATTTTTCAAAGGTATGAGTTGGGGTCGTTACAGGTTTGGTATCAAAGCGACCACAAAGACTTACACTTTTATCATCTTTCTTGTGTTAAATTTCTAAATTTTGGTATATGAGCCCTGTCCTGAAGCGTCGACAAGTGTGACTCGTCCTCCAGAGCAGTCTTCTTCACTGGTATGGTTATTTAATACTTTTACTTTAAGTATGTAAATTTTGTGTGATTGATTGAAATTATAGTTTAATATTCCTTGTTGTGAATTTAAAAGTCTTGTGTGATTTCATGAAAAATTATTGTTCGTGATCAACCCTAAGAGAGTAGGATCAGTAGGAGTCTAATTTGTAGAAAGGATTTACGTTGTAGCTGTCGCATTATACCCGCAGATGTGCTTCGTCCTCTACTGCTGCTCCCGCGAACTGGCAGGAGTAAAGGGATTTCATGATGGAAGCCATTCATACCTTGACGGAGACCATGACGGCTCAGGCGACACAAACAGCGCAGACGCTGCAAGCGGCCCATAACCTCCAGGCGGCACAGGCTATACAAACGGCCCAAGCGGCACAGGCTGCACAGGCAGCCGCGCAGGCAGCGACTCGTGACCCTCCTGTCAATATTGTTCCAAACGCGGGCAGAGTTTTTTTCGAAAGGTTTCTGAAGTTGGACCCGCCTTCCTTTTCAGGAGAGGCAAACCCAGAGGCAGCGGAGAACTGGGTTGAGGAGTTGGAACGGGCGTTCGACGTCTTGTTTGTTCCTGGGGACAGAAAGACATCTTTTGGCACGTACCGTCTAAAGGGCGATGCCAAGAAGTGGTGGGACACCCTGCGAAGGGTGAAGTTCGCCGATTGGGACGAGATCTCCAGAGAGACGTTCAGGGAAGAGTTTCTGGATGCGTATTTCCCCGCATACGTTGAGGAACAGATGCAACGGGAGTTCCTTGATTTGACTCAGAGAACCATGAGTCTGGTAGATTACACTACCAAGTTCCGGAACCTTGAGAGGTACTGTCCGAACCTTTTCAGGAATGAGAAGGCAAGGGCGTCGAAGTTCGTGCACGGACTAAAGGATGGATTACGAGCTCGCGTACTGTCAGGTCGGCCTCCTACCTTGGCCGATGCGATCGAGTCAGCCACGGTTCTGACCAAGGACTGGGAGAGGTCTAGGAATGTATCACAAAAGGGAGGTACGAATGAAGGGGATGCTTCGGGCGGAAAGAGGAAGGACCCACCGATAGACGGAAAGGCTCAGGGTGGCAAGAGGCAGCGAACCCAAGAGGGACGTCATCAAGGTGCGCATCAAGGACAACCTCAGCAGAGGCAGCAACAGGGGAAAACCCAATCAATGTGTCGTAGATGTAATGAAAGTCATCCTCAGGGTTTTTGTCCGATGTTCAAGGGAGTTTGCTACCGATGCCAACAGCCTGGGCACATCGCTCCCTACTGTCCAAACCCGCCAGCAGCTCAGGGAGGACAACAACAGCTACAACAACAACAACAAAGACCTCAACAACAAGGCCAAAGAAAGACCAACGGGAGAGTTTATGCTGTTACGACCTCTACGCAGAAGGATGAGACTGTTTTGATCGAAGGTATCCTCTTGGTTATCGACCATTAAACTTATGATATACTTGATTTCCGTACTACCCACACTTTTGTAGCCATTTTAATTTTGAGGACAAAATTCTTTTAAGGGGGTAGAGATGTAATAACCACGATTTAAAAAAAAAAACTTATGTGTTATGGGCCTGGGATCCACCTTTCGGATCCATGATCCATATGTAATTATATCATATTTGAAATATATATATATATATATGTAATTTAATAAGTTAATAAAAAGATTTATAAGAATATGCAAGGGATCCATAGTTGGATCCATTTGGACCCAGCCTATGGATCCACTTCGCAATGGGTTGCGGGTCCAAACTTGTGGACCCTAATAATCAGGTGAACATGCACCGGGTCCCGGGTTCGGACCCGAGTCATGTCCCCTGTAGCAGGTAGGTAACGAAAAAAAATATAAAATTTAATTTAAAAGCAAGAAAAACTCTTGGACCCGGGTCAGACCCGACCCGGATCCGTAACCCGATAGGGTTTTTAAAACCCTATATCGGGCTGCAGGGTTTTAAAGAAGGGGAAAAGCAAGAATCGTGCCTAGGGCACGATTCCTGCTGTTACCAGAAAGGAAGGAAGGGGGGGGGGGGTCGGCTGGCGTAACCGATCCCCACCCATCTCGGCAAGAAGGGGGGGGGGGGGGTTCGGCGATAAAAGGGAGGTGGAAGAGGGGGTCTCACCCTCTTCCCTCGTTTCTCTCTTCCCTCGTCTCTCTCTCTCGTGTGGGCGTGCATTGGGGAGGTGAAGGTCGCCGGAACGCTGCAGCCACCAGCAGCCCTTCTCCTGTCCTTTCCCTTGGGTGCGGCAACCACCGACGCCAGCCCTAGCTGCTGTTCCCAGCCAACAAGGCCATCAACGACCTCCTTTCTCTCACGGCAAGCAGTTTCAGCAGCCACCTAACACCGATTCAAAGGTACGGGCTTTTCCTTTGGGTTAAGTGAGGAAAACGAACATGGGTTCGATTTCCATGTAAGTATTTTGGTGTAAAAGCATAGGGATGAGTAAATCTAGACGTTTACTCTAAGATCCATGGATGAAATCCATGTATTTCCATCCTCTTGAAGGTTGCTGTGTAATAAATTAGATGTAAATGTAATCTTTTGAAAAAAAACAGAGTTAACAAACTTTTTTTTTGTGCTTAGGGCCCAGGCACTCTGTTGGCTGGGCTGAGTACCTGACCCAGCCCACTGGGTCGGCTGGGTGGGTCTGGCTGTGTGCTAGACCCAGTTTTGACTGGGCCACTTGTTCGAAATTTTTGAGATACATGTGGTGTGTTTCCTAAATTCCAGATTTCATAAACTGTGTGTATTTCAATGCATGTCAAGAATGTGATTTTCTCATAACTTAACTAGGCATCATGTGCGCCAACGCCAACTGTATATCATCGTAAGTCTTGGTGACAAGTTTGTTTCAGCCATACATAGTACTGGGGTTTTTGTAAGGCTTGGGTTCACGGTGGTATTTTAGATTTTATGAGCCTAACAACAAAGATTTTCTGTGTAGATCATTTCTACTCCAAACAGAATTCTATTACATAGAAAATATAAGTTATTAGGTGTTTGTTCTTGATTATTTTGGGTTTTCAGAAATATCATGTTGAAGGACACTTGAATTATGTTGCTTTGTTTGTGTAAGCATGAATCATGGATGAAACTTTGGTTTTGCTTGTGTTCTTGTTCTAAGCATATGAATAATACTCATGAAGGAAGCATACCCATCTAGGAAAGAAATCAAAACTTTAGGTTCATGCATGCTCAATATGCATACTATGTGAGGTTGCAGCGTGTTTCAACCAGTGTTTTAAAACTCGCCGAGTCAACTCGTTGACTCGGCTGACTCGGCTCGGCTCGGCCCTCCAGCGAGTCAACCCGGCAAGGCAAACTCGGTTTGCCAAAACTCGGGCTTGACTCGGCCTGACTCGGGCGAGTTCTGGGATGTTTGAAATTTGTTTTTTGAGTTTCAAATGGTAATGATATATTTACATATATGCAGTCTACTGTTTACTGTCTGTACAATCTAGTTGAAAAATAATAGATGCAAGTTGTATCTAAGCAATCTGACCTCATATATGTGTTCAACATGGTTTATTTGCTAGGAATCACACCTTTATCATATTTTTTTATGTAAAAATATGTTTTTTTGAGTCATGGAATTTTGGCATATTGTAGGCCATTGATTTGTGAAGCCCTTGAGAAACTTGCTTACATGTTGACAAACTATTTGAAAAAAAAAATTGTGTTCTAATAGATTGTATATACAATTGACTGTGTAAAAACATACATTGAAAAACTTACTCTATTGGCAAAACCAGGAGATTTTTGTATGCATTTGCTTTTGTCAAATAAAAAATGGTCTATTTTGCAGTTTCAGACCTTGTTTACCTCAAAATTGGGATTGATATGAAAAATCAGATAAACTGTTGAAATGGAGAACCAGGTCTTGAGTAAGGCTAAAAGAGTCTAGTACTTTCTGCAAGTTGATGAAATGGTTTGGGAGTCGGGACTTAAACTAGCAAAATTAATGAATTTTTGCTTGTCGTGACCAACTGTTCTACATCTAATAAACTTTTAATCTTTAAACTCCCAGATTTCTGTGGCACATGACAAATTGACTGTCAAAGTGCTTGTATAGATATCAAATTCAATTATTCAAGCAAACCTCTATAGGTCTTTGCAGTTGTTTTTATATTCTTACAGACATTTGGAGACTATGTTTACTCAAAAACATGGTTTCAGACAAATTATATATTGTTTTTCTTTTAAAATCAAAAGTTAACAAAACCCGGTCCGAGTCACCGAGTTGACCCGCCGAGTCACGAGTCAATAAAGAACGAGTCGAGTTCCGAGTCACGGGTTTTAAAACCTTGGTTTCAACTTCCAGTATTTCGCATATGTTCATAAACATGCGCTGGCCTGCTGATAACAGGCCCCAACTCTTCTTTTGTGCTACACGGCCCAGTCGAGTGGACGCAACTAGCCTGACTGGCTGAAACTGGGTATGTTTGAGACCAGCCGACTGGGTCGGCTGGGCTGGTGTTAAAAAAAAAAAAAGGGAAACAATGTGTTATGTCACGGTGAGTCTAGTAAGAGAGCTATTATGTGTGCATGTTCAGATTTACTGTTAAACCAAAATTTTCTTTTTGAGTTTTTCTTTTTGTTATATTAGAACATGTACTGGTGCAGGTTTGGGTCAATTCATCCTTTTAGGACCCCTAGGAAATTTTAATGTCAAGGGGCATACCTTGTGTTTCTGTATGCTAACGGATCAGTTATAGGCTGGCACAACAGCCCTGTATGTAGTGCAGATGGGCCTGCCAGGGGTTGGTTGGCAAGGTCATCCTGATCCCAGCAAGTGGGCTCGGCAGGGCTGTTTTCTGTTTTTAAAAAAAAAAAATTATATATATATATATATATATATATATATATATATATATATATATATATATAAACCTTAGATGCTTCTAAAATGCGGTGCATATCTGCTATTTGCATAGGCAGGCATTAATAGTTTTCTCTAAAGAGATTGTTGGAAGAATACCAAAAACTTGTTAGGTTTAGAAGATGCTTTTGACATTACTGATTTAAATTCTCCTATGTATATATACTCAGGTTTAATCACACATGGTCATGCAAAGCTTATTAGGTATACCCTACGTAATTAGTGGAACATAAACGTTTATGGGTGCTGCCATGATTTAATTAGTTATGTAACTGTTTTCTGTTTTCCATGGTATAAGCTGTTTCTAATGCTTTAACTGAATGTTTCATGTTAAGTTAAAGTTTTGAGATAAGATTGTTTTTTTTTATGCATGAGTTTGCATAGAATTAATGCGATTATATATAGAACATTGCATGAGTGTTCACGTAATTGAAAGCATGCATATGACATGAATAGATGCATAAAATGAAATCATGTATGACATGAATACCTGTATTGAGAAAAAGCTTGCATTTAATGTGGGTGCGTGAATTTATGCTTATGTTTATGGAATTATTGTTTCATGCACAATTTGCATATACGAATGCGCATTGGAAAGCATGGGATCATCAAGGGCTGGGTGAGCCTCGAGAACCAGTCGTTTTCTGTTTAAGTTATTTTGATACATTGCAACAAATCAAATGTGATATTATTGTTTTACCGCACTGTTCTATGTTGTCACGGGCTGTGGTCCCGCGAAAAGCTTAGCATGCTGATGTGCAAGCTTATGTTATTAATTCTGCATGTAAATTTACAAATGTAAAAGAGATGAATTAATAACCAGATAAAAGAAAGTAAAAAACAGTGTAATTCACTTTCTCCTTGATGTTCCTGCTTTAGCGTGGGAATCTTGGATATTGCGGTTTGGGGAAACCGTGAGGATACAAAAACTCCGTGTGCGTTATTACCCCTGAACCCGATATTGAGGTTCTTCTCCTGGTCACGGTTTTAGGGAGAGTCCGCCAGTATTCCTGGGGGTGGTGTGTTTTGACACAACTGTTGTTGTTTGGTATACCAATAAAGTGGCGCCAGTGGATGCTGTTTTCCATGGTGTCCCCGACTTTGGATGCTGTTTTTCAAGGTTCCGATGGATGGTGCTGTTTCCTGATATCGGTCGAGGGTTAAGTTTGGAACCCGGTAATAAAATACAAATTGTGTGTGAAGTTATCCCGGGAACCCTACTTGACCTCGGAGATTGTATCCGTTCGGTGTATCCGCGGGCAATGATAAATTAAAAAGAGTAACTTAAGGATTGTGTTCATTTAATAGGTCATGCATATGAAAAGAGGGAATCTTAAATAAAAGATAATAAGGGTTCATGCATCGCACATAAATCATGCATATTCTTGCTATGCATTAGTTCATGCATGTTTACCTATTCACTTGGTTGTTTTACGTTGATCATTGCATAATGTCGATATTTTGCATTTAATTGCCCTATTGATTAAATTGTGATCAATGTTACTTATTTCGTGTTCCCTCATACTTAATGTTTAATTTAATTCTGTATGAATGGTTAATTTTCTTATAATTTGGTTATAATTGTATCCTTTTAAAATATTACATGGATCTTATTTATGTTCTTTTTCTTATTTGATTCATTAGGGAAACCTGTACGCAGAATTCTTCGGATTTCTGACTCTCTTCTTTTATTGGTTTTTCCCAGATACAGGTGATCAGTGAAACTGACTCGCTCTGAGGAGACACGAGGGTCACATTTGCTTCAGATTGCTTCACTTACGGACAGAGTGGCTCTACTGTTATTTTCTTTTAGTTCTTCTTATTTTCTGCAAGTTGTTATTTTACTTTTAACATTGAATATGAGACTCTTATTGATTAATGAATAAAAGAGTTCAGTTGGTTGGTTATGAATGATAAATGTAAGTTGGTTTGTGGTGTGTGGTTATCCAACTGAAATTGGAACTGTAGGGACCCCAGGTTTCTGAGAAGTTTTCCGCAACTCCTATAAAAAAAAAAAATTCCGCATTTTTCAAAGGTATGAGTTGGGGTCGTTACATGAACAATGTAGACTTCTTTATATGGAAGTGTACCATATGTATCTTTAGTAGTGTGCTACCACCCTCTCTTCTCTTGTACATAAGATTATTTATGAGGGCATTTCTGTATTTTATCAGTTGGTTAGAGTCAACAATTTTTGTCCTCTTATGTAATCATGAGGGGTCGACCCCGTAAGAGTATTTTCTTGTTTTTTCTTTCTTGGTAATGAAGTTTCTTCAAGGGTTTCTTCTCACCCTTCTTGTTCCCTCTACTCTCTTGTTCTCCATATGTTATTAGAGCCATTTTGGGAACAAGAGACTGTTGATTGAAGAGTGCTGGTGACGAAGAGGGCTCCACTTTTGCAGTGTTCATATGCATCTCAGTTGCATGCCTAAGTGTTGATGTCATAGCCATCTTTGGTGTTTTGATTAATTGAGGTGTGGGTTAGCTAGAACTCAATTTTAGAAGACATGTGAATTAAAAATCTCATTGATCGATAATGCGGACCCAATTGAGGAAGACCTGAAATGAACAAATACAAATACAATAGAATGCCACTAAGGGCTAGAAGAGAGCACAAATACAAAAGGGTCGGATAATGGACCAATTACAATCTCACAAAGGAGATAATCACCAAACATTAATCACAAAGAAAACACAATGTAAAAATCTAATATGTATTGAACCACAAAAATCCTTAAAAAAACATTACAAAATACAAGGTATAGTGTGCCTTTAAATAGGCACACTTGAAGACACATGGGCTGGTCCAACTAGAGGTTGAACCAGCCCCAATGATTATAAATATAGCCGTTGGGACCAGTTCAATGTCTAATTGGACTGCCCAACAACTATATTGATTAAAATATTTAAAAAATGAAAACAAAATAATTTATCAGCTTGCCCCTAGTGGATTGACACCAATTACATAAGTGAAAAGACTAAAATACCCTTGATGGGTATTTCAGTTTACATAAAAGAACATAATATATATATATACACAATATATTTTAACACTCCCCCTCAAACTTACGGTGAGATCACCGAAAGTTTGTTAAGAAGAAAAAGGAAACATGGTAGAGGAAGAGCCTTGGTGAAGAAGTCCGTAATATGAAATTTGGACAAAATATATGATAAATCAGTCGTCCCTTTCAAGTGTTCTTCCCGAACATAGTGGCAATTCACTTTGATGTGCTTCGTTCATTCATTGAATGTATGATTGCTGGCTATATATATGTAACAACTCAAACCGGGGCCTCTCGAGCCCGGGTTCGTGGACATTAGTTTCCAAAGAAAAATTACCAAAATAACCTCAAAACCATGCCATTTTTTTTTATAAAAGGTCCATACATTCACTAATAACAACTATTACCATCCAAATATAAGTGTCCAATTACATAAGTTGAATGAACAAAAAATATAAAATGAATAATATTTCAGATATTGAGAGGTTTGGTGGCAGTTAAGTCAAAGTCCAGGATCAATTTCTTTTGTTGGCAATAGTCCTTGAACCTACAGTTCTAACCAAAAGAGGGGGTTGTAATAAAGTGGATTGAATCCGATACACATGCAAGAACACACTTTCAATCAAGTAAAAATACTTGATTCAATCACGAAACCACCCACACAAGGGTTTACAAACTTGTTATTGCGTAGAAGCACTCATTTATAATACAATGGAGCCAATAGGGTGCAACTCCATATAGCTGTTGGGGTTGCACCCAACGGTCATAAATATAGCTGTTGGGGGCAGCTCCAACAGCTATATGGAGTTGTCCCATCAAATTTGAAAAAGACAAAAAAGGTGAAAAAGGAAAAAAACAAAAATAAATACATGAAATAAAATGCAGAAATGTCAGCCCTGTCAGCCCCTAATGGGCTGACGCCTATTATAGAGAAAAGACCAAAATACCCCTAATGGGTATTTCGGTTAACAATAAACACATATACATATATGTATATGTATATATACATATATATATATATATACACATATATGTATATCTTAATACCCTCCTTCAAACTCATGGTGCAACAATCGAGAGTTTGCCAAGTAGGAAGTGAAATCTGGGTGCAGGAAGTGCTTTGGTGAAGAAGTCCACGAGTTGATACTCTTATGGAACATAAGGCAGTGTGATAGTCTTCCGCAGAAATTCTTCCCGAACATAGTGGCAATCCATTTCAATGTGTTTTGTCCTCTCATGAAACGTATGATTGCTCGCGATATATACAACACTTGTTGTCACAACATAATCTGGAAGGTTCTGTGGTGTGAATTCTCAAATCCTCTAGTAGTTGTCGCAACCATACTAACTCAGACATAGTCGTTGCCATGGCGCGATACTCAGCTTCAGTTGAGGAGAGAAACATCTTTTGTTGCTTCTTGCATCGTTAGGAGATTAGGGAGTCACCTACAAAAACACACAAACTAGTAGTTGAGCGTCTATCATTCACATCCCCTTCCCAGTCAGAATCAGAGTATGCAATGACTTCTAATGAGGAAGAAGATGATAAAAACAATCCATGACTTATAGAATTCTTAATATATCTAATAATTCTCATTACAACACTCATATGTACTGTAGTGGGAGCATGCTGAAATTGACTGGCAGAATGAATAACATGAGAGATATCAAGACAAGTAATAGAAAGGTAGGATAAAGCTCCAATCATTTGTTGTATGGGGTTGGATCTTGCAGTGGTTCTCCATCATTTTTCTTCATTTTTTCATTTATGACCTCTGGAGTGTCAACCGTTTTTCATTTGAGAGTCCTGATCTCTCTATAATCTCTGTGACATACTTAGTTTGTGACAAAAAATAACCACGAGGTGAGTAAGCTACTTCAATTCTAAGAAAATACCGTAAAAAGCTAAGATCTGTCATATCAAAGTTGTCTTTAAGCACATCTTTGATATGATTTACTCCCTACTTATCAGTTCCCGTGATTATCATATCATCGACATAAAGCAACAGTATAACCATCTCTGCATTGTAAGACTTAACAAACAAAGTAGTGTCAGTAAAACAAGATTTAAAATGCAGTTCAGTCATCAGATTACTAAATCTATCATACCAAGCTTTGGGAGCTTGTTTTAACCCATACAAGGCTTTTTGTAGATGAAGAGTTTTTTCATGTGCTAAATTCAAACCTGGTGGAGGATCCATGTAGACCTCATTCAGATTACCATTTAAAAAGACATTTTTCACATCCATTTGAAAAATTGACCATTTTTGGATTGATGCTATAGAGATGAGAGTTCTGACGATCGTCATTCGGGCAACTGGGGCAAAGGTCTCATCATAGTCAATTCTATATTCTTGACTGTATCCCTTGTTAAAATGTAAAACTGTACATATATATATATATAATAATATTATATTATTATATATATAAATATATTTTTTATTTCTTTCTTTTCTGTAACTTTTTTTTCTTTATTTTTATTTTGTCTTTATGTCATCTAGTTTAGTTTGAACTAGAATGACAGTTGTCCTGTCCAGACTTGACTAGCAATAGAGCTGTTGGACACAGTCCAACGACTCTATAGAGCTGTGTCCAACAACTCTATTAAGTCCTCTTTCAGCTGTGTATATAAAGGGTTGCAACCCCTCCTGTATTTTAATTCCAATGCTTCGTAAAAAATTGGTTTTTCATATAAATAAAGAATACCTTTTTATTTTTATTTTATTTCCAGTTATACCCTTTTTAAGGGTTATGCTTTAGTATCATTCTTGACACTTTCCCTTGAGAATCTAAGCTCGTGTTTTGAAGATCCCTATTTCATTTCATAGTATCAAAGCCGCGGAAGTACCAGATCTTGAGGAAAAGCTGCCTCGGTTTCTGTGCCCATTTGCAAAAGCGTTTACCACTTGAAGAGAAGTGTTTTATCACTTCATTGGGGAATATTTCACCTCTTGTTGTATTGTATTTTCTTCTTTCTTTTTCATTTCTCTTCTTGTTTCTCTTCTATCCCTTTTTTCTTCTCTCCTTGTAATCAATGAATGACAATGATAAAGTCACCATCATGCTTATGAAACTAAGCGATACGAACTATGTAACATGGGCTTCAATCATGAAGCACCATATATGGGGAAAAGGCCTATGGGGGATTGTGGATGGTTTCGATTCGGAACCCAAGCTCTCTCTTACTAAAAAGGAGGGAGATAAAGAGGTCCCTCTATCGGAAGAAGAGAAAATCAAGGCTCTTGCCTCATACGAGAAGAAATGGAAAGAATGGAGAATATCTCATGCGAAGATAATGTCATGGCTTCTCAATAGCGTTGACATTAAAAAATGCTCAAGTCTTGCTAAATTTGATCATATCGATGAGGCATGGGAATACCTTAAGAATATGTATTCCCTTAAAGATATTGCACACGTGTGCAACCTCCAAGAAAAAGTTCGAATGATGACACAAGGAGACAAAACTATTTGTGAATATTACAATGGGTTATCCGAACTTTGGGAAAAACTTTTCCTTTTAGAACCAAAGTGGCATTGTGCCGAAGTCATCGAGCTTCGTCAGAAACAACTCGATGCTGAACATTTTTACCAGTTTATCACTGGATTAAGGTCGGAATTTGAAACCACTAAATCGGCCCTCCTTCACCGGGGAAAAATTCCTTCTATTGTTGAAACTATTGAAGAGTTAACAATGAAAGAAAATCGTCTCCAGAAAGGTTCTTCAAAAATTGAAGATGATTCCGTTTTAGCCGTGTCTAGACCAGGGAATCATGTTCGATCATATACGCCTCCTCACTTTAACCGACAAAATGGTGACTATGATAAGAAGAAAGTTATTTGTCATCACTGTCATGAACCGGGACACTATAAGCCACAATGTCCCAAACTTAAGGAGCTGAGAGAAAAAAGAGCTGCAATTGCTGAATCGGAGCCTAAAGATCAAGATGCACCAGTTTCCCTGGCCCAACTAATGGAGATTCTTCAGCCTCTCATCAAAGGTGCCTCTTCCTCATCTGAAGCTTCAACTAGCGCAACAACCTCATCTTTTTCTGATCCAGGTAAAATTTCTTGGCTCCTTGACTCTGGTGCATATTTTCATATGACCCCAAATAATCAAAGTCTATCCAAATGTGTTAAAAATAAAACAAGTGTGTCAAAGGTCTTTACTGCTGATGAGACTTCTCTTGAAATAAAAGGAATATGAAATTTTGAAAAAATTTATAAAACAAAGAAATTTTCTATTCCAGAAATTAGACATGTTCCAAAATTAAATTTAAATCTTTTGTCTGTATCTCAAATTTCTGATTATGGGTGTAATATTTCTTTTTATTCTCATGGTTGTTGGGTACAGGATCGCCAGTCAGGCAAGCTGATTGGGGAAGGCCATAGAGAAAGAGGACTCTATTACATGGATTTTTTGGAAATGCTGAAGAAAGCTTTTTGTTATAATATTCAGAAAATAGAGTTGAAACTTTGGCATAAGAGACTTGGTCACCCACATATAGCCAAAATCCAATATTTTTCAAATCTAGGAAAATTTTGTAACTCTGAATCATTTGATTGTAAAGATTGTATTCTTGGCAAAATGAAAAGATTACCATTTTTGAACAGAACCTTTTTCTCTTCAAGACCACTTGAATTAATACACTCAGATGTTTGGGGTCTTGCACCAGTAATTTCTAAAAGAGGATTTGTTTACTATGTTATTTTTGTCGATGATTTCTCCCGACATACGTGGATTTACTTTCTCAAACATAAGTCTGAAGTATTTTTATACTTTCAAACTTTTCATAATATGGTTAAAAACAATTTCAAAATGATATTGCTATTTTTCGCACAGATTCAGGGGGAGAGTTTTTATCTACAGATTTTCAAAATTATCTTAAGTTGCATGGCATCACACATCAAAGATCTTATCCTTATACACCTCAACAAAATGGACTAGCGGAACGAAAACATCGCCATATTATAGAAACCACTAGGACTTTATTAATAGCAAATAAAGTCTCGAAAGACTTTTGGGCAAAAGCTGTCTTAACTGCCACCTATATTATTAATAGGATGCCATGTTCTTCGTTACAAAATATCACTCCCATTGAAAAATTTATGAACATTTCTCCAGACTACTCTAGACTAAGAATATTTGGGTGCGAATGTTTCATATTTACTGACAAAAATGATAAACTTTCCCCTCGTGCGATTCCCTGTGCCTTTTTAGGATATGCTGAAAATCAGAAAGGTTATAGATGTTTTGACTTCAAAAATAATAGATTATATGTGTCTAGAAATGTTTTCTTTCTTGAAAAGGAGAGCTTCTTTGATTTTAGAAAATTAAAAGACGTCACTGAGTACTTTTTTTTGCTAGATCTAACATCAACATCTGATGAATATGACCTTGACTGTAACTTTGATGATGATCAAAGAATTATTGATCTTAATTGTAATGTTGAAAATGAAGAAGTTCATAGGGATACTAGTATTCAATATTCCAGGCGACAAGAGTCTAATCCTCCATGTGCACTTGAAAAATATTCTAACATTCAAACTAGACAATCATCCCGAGTCTTGAGGCCTCCAGAAAAGTGTGTATCATACGAGTCCTTCTCACCCACATATAGGGCAGTTATTGCATTAATTCACTCATATGAAGAACCGTCCACATATTTTCAAGCAAAAAATGATATTAAATGGATAGAAGCCATGAAAGTTGAATTAGATGCACTTGAAAAGGCTTCTACGTGGACTATTCAAGATCTTCTTCCAGGAAAGAAAACTATAGGATGTCGATGGGTTTATAAAATTAAAACCAAGAGTGATGGTACTCTTGAAAGATATAAAGCCCGATTAGTAGCCAAAGGTTATGCCCAAGAATATGAGATTGATTATGAAGAAACCTTTGCTCCGGTGGCTCGTATGACAACTGTCCGAACCTTAATTGCCTTAGCTTCTATAAAAAAATGGTCTATTTTTTCAAATGGATGTCAAAAATGCCTTTTTAAATGAAAAGTTAGTTGAAGAAGTATACATGGAACCCCCTTCTGGTCTAAGTATTCCTAAGGGTAAAGTCCTTCGCTTAGAAAAAACTCTTTATGGACTTAAACAAGCACCTAAAGCTTGGTATGATAGGTTTAATCGTGTTATGATTGATATTGGTTTTCAATTCTGTTTAACTAACACTGCTTTGTTTATTAAGAATTCTGATGCAGGGATCATTGTGCTTCTTCTCTATGTGGATGATATGATCATCACCGGAAGCGATAAACAGGGAGTTGAAACGATCAAAATACTTCTTAAATCTCATTTTGAAATGACTGATTTAGGCTTGTTGAGATATTTTTTAGGCATTGAAGTTGCTTATTCTTCTAGAGGATATTTATTATCTCAGACTAAATTTGCTTTTGATATTGTTTCCAGGTCTGGTATTACTGATGATAAGAAAGTCGACACTCCAGAAGTTGTTAATGTTAAAATGAAGATTGATGATGAAGAAATTCTTGCAGACCCTACTCCTTACAGACAGCTTGTCAGGGCACTTTCCTATCTATCCATTACCAGACTAAATATAGCACATGCTGTGCACACAATAAGTCAATTTCAACATGCTCTTACTTCTGTTCATATGGGAGCAGTCATGCATATTATCAGATACATCCAGTCCTCTCTTTCACGAGAACTTTTTTTATCTTCCTCCTCTTCTCTTGATTTAATTGCATATACTGATGCTGATTGGGGAGGTGATCCCAATAACAGACACTCAACCACTGGTTTTTGTGTTTTTTTAGGGGAATCATTGATCTCGTGAAGGTGTAAAAAGCAGCAGAAGGTATCTCTCTCATCCACCGAAGCTGAATACAGAGCCATGGCAACCACGACCATGGTTTTAAAACTCGCCGAGTCAACTCGGTGACTCGGCTGACTCGGCTCGGCTCGGCCCTCCAACGAGTCAACTCGGCAATCTAAACTCGTTCTGCGAAAACTCGGCCTGACTCGGGTTGACTCGGGTTGACTCGAGCTGACTCGGGTTGACTCGGGCGAGTTTTGGGCACTTTTTTCTTTTTTCATTTTTCAAAGGCTATGGGCAATTTTTTCATATGTAAGTGTTCATTTTTCAAAGAACAAATAACATAATAACAATAGGCTTACCAACTTAATATAAAATCACAAAATTAGTAAAAGTCAATCAAATTTCACATGTCCATCATTCATTCCTTTTGGTAGCTCCAGGTAAGGAATCAAACCCAGTACCCCTCAATGAACATAGAGTGAATCCACTAATCCAGCTAACATAACTGATCCCTCATGCAACCATCTCTGAGACCTACACAATAGTTGGCAGCCAGCCTGTTCAAAACCAACAGCATAAAATGCCCACATTTATCATTAATATATATATATATATATATATATATACATCACATCATTCTCATTATCCAAAGCTTATATGCATTTATGTGCAGAGATATATAAGGCATGGTCCAATCAACTCTACATCAGAAACACACTTACAAATATCAAGATAAAGTTCAATGTTCCCAAAATTTTGTAAGGATTTTCTGAGGCCCTGCAACACAACAGCTATGTCCATATATTCAGGATGTAAACCATGATCGAGCATGGCTATTATTGCTCCTGCTTGTGTAGTTTCTTTAGTAAATGTGAGATTTGAATTAAGAGCAGTTTTACTTGATGTTATTTTACTTATTAATCAATTAAACTAGTAATTAAGTCATTCTACAAACCTTTATATGTTTAAATGACAATTTATATATTGTCTTTGTTTTAAAATCAAAAGTTAACAAAACCCGGTCCGAGTCACCGAGCTGACCCGCCGAGTCACGAGTCAATAAAGAACGAGTCGAGTTCCGAGTCACGGGTTTTAAAACCTTGACCACGACCATGGAAGTAGTTTGACTTCGACTACTGCTTGCTGACATGGGAGCTGAAACAACAAAGGCTTCACAAATGTGTTGTGACAACAAAAGTGCGATCTACATTGTCAGTAACAGAACATTTTCATGAACGCACCAAACACATCGAAATGGATTGTCAATACGTCAGAGAGGAATATCTACACGGGATAATTGATCTACCATATGTCACTTCAGAATATCAGTTAGCAGACTTCTTTATAAAGCCTCTCGCTGCTCCCCGATTTCACTCTTAGACAAACTTTCGCTTATCGTACCGTAAGTTTGAGGGGGAGTGTTAAAATGTAAAACTGTACATATATATAATAATAATATTATATTATTATATATATAAATATATTTTTATTTCTTTCTTTTCTGTAACTTTTTTTCTTTATTTTTATTGTCTTTATGTCATCTAGTTCAGTTTGAACTAAAATGACAGTTGCTAGTCAAGTCTTGTCCAGACTCGACTAGCAATAGAGCTGATGGACATAGTCCAACAACTCTATTTAGCGCTCTTGGACTGTGTCCAACAGCTCTATTAAGTCCTCTTTCAGCCGTGTATATAAAGGGGTGCAACCCCTGTTGTATTTTAATTCCAATGCTTCCTAAGAAATTGGTTTTTCATATCAATAAAGAATACCTTTTTAGTTTTATTTTATTTCCAGTTATACCCTTTTTAAGGGTTATGCTTTAGTGGCATTCTTGACACTTTCCCTTGAGAATCTAAGCTCGTGTTTCGAAGATCCCTATTTCATTTCATCCCTTAGCTACTAGTCTAGCTTTATATCTTTCCAATGTCCCATCCCATTTGGTTTTAATTTTGTAAACCCATCTACATCCTATAGTTTTCCTTTCTTTAGGTAATGTTTGATTTTTTTCAAGGTTTTGCCTTTTCTAATGCTTCTAATTCATAGTTCATGGCTTTAATCCATTCTTGATGATTTTTAGCTTCATAGTAGGATGATGGTTCAGAATATGAGTGTATGGCCATTAAGCATGCTCGGTATCTTGGTTCAAAGGAATCATATGATACAAATCTACTAGGGGTTTTTGAAATTATTACCGATTTTCTAATACTAGCAGAATCAATATCTTGATTTTGAGAATATCTCTGTAAAGCACATGGTGGGTGCCCTTCGGTCCACTTAGTATATGTTTGTATGTTACTATGGGATGGGTCACTATTGTTAAGATTGTTGTCTATATTTTCACTTGCATCACGAGAGTCTTCATGTTCACTCTCATGCTCATTATGAAGATTTTCATACCCTTCATGTTCATTGATGAGATAAAAAAGAAACGAATAATCATAGTTTTCTTGGATTTTTTCCTTGCTAAAACCATCTTCATTTTCAAGAAATGTAACATTTCGTGAAACATATAATTTGTTCCTTTCCCTGTCATAACATCTATATCCCTATTGATTTTTGGCATAGCCCAAAAAAATACAAGGGATTGCTTTTGGAGAAAGTTTGTCGTTCTTATGGGTAAGAACAAAACACTTATATCCAAAGACTCTCAATCTTTTATAATGGGGGGGGGGGATTTTAAGCAATTTTTCAATAGGGGATATATTTTCAATAGCTTTTATGGGCATTCTATTTATCAAATAGACTGCTATAAGAGCAACTTCGGCTCAAAATATTTTTGGAACATTTATTGATACAAGAAGTGTTCTAGTGGTCTCAACAATATGTCTATGCTTTCTTTCAGCTAGTCCATTTTGTTGAAGAGTGTAAGGGCAATATTTTTGATGAATGATGCCATTTGAATCAAGAAATTTGTTAAATACTTTTGATATAAATTCTCCCCGGAATTAGATCTAAAAATTTGAATATTGGTTTTAAATTGAGTCTTTACGTAGTAGAAAAATCTTTTAAAACAATCAAATACTTATGACTTTTGCTTAAGAAAAAAGATCCAAGAATGTTTACTATAATCATCTACAAATATAACATAGTAAGATACCCTGTCTTTAGATATAACTGGAGCCGGTCTCCATACATCCGAATTTACTAACTCAAATGAATTTTTGGATATAAATTGTCTTTGCCCAAAGGGTAAAACTTTCATTTTGCCAAGAATGCAATCTTCACAAACCAAATTCTTTTCTTTATAATAAGTAAGAAATGAAAACAAGTGTAATTTGGTCACACTAGGATGCCCTAGTCTTTTGTGCCAATTTTCTATATGTTTCTTTTCCACAAAATTACAAACAGATTGTTTTGATAACTCATGATTATCCATTACATAAAGATCTCCTCTTTTATGGCCTTGCCCAATCGGCTTTCCGGACTAGAGATCCTGCATTAAACAATCATTAGAAGAGAATAAAACTTTACAACCATGATCCATAATTTGTGAAACTGATAAAAAGTTCAAATTTAATTCTGGCAAAACCCTAATATTTGGTATGTGAAAGTTTGGTTGTTTTTGAAAGATTCCAAAACTTTTGATTTTTAAGGATGTTCAGTCGACAGTTGAAACATAAGAATCATTTGAGTTAGAATGACATTCAGATAATATTGACTCATTTGGAGTCATATGAAAAGAGGCACCGGAGTCCAAGATCTAAGAAGTCTTACCAGGGTCACCACTTGTGGATACGACTTCTTCCGAAAAGGAAGAAGCTTGAGTTTTGAACATTGGTTGTAGCGCCTCCATTAATTGAGCTAAAGATAGGGAGCCAATGCATTTGGAGTCATCAACATCATTCCTTTCCATCGAAGCAACTCTCTTATCATCTCGGTGATCTTCTTTCTTTCTTTTTGGACAAAACGGCTTGATGTGTCCCGGTCAGGGTTACCGGAAGCGCCTACCTAAAAGGGGAAGCGCGAAACGTCGCGCTTCCGAAGCGTGGGGGGAAGCGTCCCCCTTTTTTGGGAAGCGCGCTTCCCTTTAATGGGGGACGCGTTTCCCTTTAATGGGGGACGCGCTTCCCTTTAATGGGAACCGTGCTTCCCATCACGCTTCCCCCTTGCTTCCCCTGTTTTTTTTTTTCAATTTTTTTGTATTTTTTTTTTTATTTTTTTTGCTTTCCCTCGCTTCCGAGACGCTTCTTAGGTCGCTTCCGAGACGCTTCCTAGGTCGCTTCCGAGACACTTCCCGAATCGGTCCTAAGTGGTCCCCACGCTTCCCCGCTTCCTAAAATTTTGAAAGTGCCTCGCTTCCCGCTCCCGCTTCCCGCTCCCGCTTCCCGTATCGCTTCCCGCTTCCTCAACTGGCAACCATGGTCCCGGTTCATAACAATGATAGCATATGATTTTGCCACCTTTTTTGTCGTTCCTCTCATAGTTGTTAGGATTTTTCCCATTCTCATTTTTCACAAAGTGAGCAGGTTTATAACTTCTAGTATGATTACCGGACTTTGACATAGCAAGCACAATTTCTTCATCCTTTGAAGCGGATGACTTCTTCAATCTATTTTCTTTCATAGTCAATTCTTCAAGAGTTTCGACTATGGATGGTACAACTCTTCTATGAAGAAGAGCCGATTTAGTTCTCTCAAATTCGGGCCTAAGCCCATTCACAAATTGGTAGAAATGCTCCGTTTTAATTTGATTTTCACGGAGTTCTACATCTTGAGGACTGCCATTTTAGCTCAAGAAGGGTCAATTCATCCCAAATGAGAGAGAGTGCATTGTAATATTCTCTAATACTCATTTTTTCTTGAGTCATGGTTCTCACCTTGTTTTGGACATTAAGTGTGCAATATCTTTAAAACTATACATGTCTTTAAGATATTTTCATGCATCACTAGCGAAATCAAATTTCGCTAAGCTAGAACATTTGTGGATGTCCACACTATTAATGAACTATCTAATTATTTTGGAGTGGCCCATCCTCCACTCTTTTCATTTTTTCTCATAATAAAAAATGGCTTTACTCATTTTCTCTCCTTGAAGAACAACCTCTTTTCCATTCTCAATTTTCGTAAGAATGAGCTTGGGTTCTCTTTTGGTACCGTCCACCAAACCCCATAATCCCTTTTCCCATATTTTGTGTTTAACTATGGATGCTCACGTCACATAGTTTGTATTGTTTAGGCGTACGGGAATGGAGACCATTACCTCTCTTTCATTCTCCATTTCCTTACAAGGCTAAGAGAAAGGATAAACAATAAAGAAGAAAGAAAAAAGAGTGAAATACAAGACTTATTTGAGAGATGGTATGCTTCCCGATACAACAATCCTCGATTTGTTGTATCCCCTAAGCATATGATTCTCCTCTTGATATTGTGATGAACTTTCTTCAAAAAACTTGCCTTTGAACCACCAAAGCTCTGATACCATGTAATAAAGTGGATTGAATCCGGTACACATGCAAAAACACACTTTCAATCAAGTAAAAATACCTGATTGAATCACAAAACCACCCACACAAGGGTTTACAAACTTGTTATTGCATAGAAGCATTCAAGAATGAGTTGGGAATACAAGGCCACAAGAGGCCAATTTATAATACAATGGAGCCAATAGGGTGCAACTCCATATATATAGCTGTTGGGGCTGCACCCAACGGTCATAAATATAGCTGTTGGGGCAGCTCCAACAGCTATATGGAGCTGTCCCAACAGCTATATGGAGCTGTCTCATCAAATCTGAAAAAGACAAAAATGTGAAAAAGGAAAAAGACAAAAATAAATACATGAACCTATTATAAAGAAAAGACCAAAATACCCCTAATGGGTATTTTTGTTAACAATAAACACATATATGTATGTATATATATATATATATATGTATATATACATATATAAACACATATATGCATATCTTAACAGGAGTGAGTCTACCACTCAGTAAGTTCTCATTTATAAATTAGACACGACCGTTACAATTGGAGTGATTACCCTCTTTTCTGTTCTTGATCATCATTCTCAAAGTAGACATTCACATTCTACTCTAATCGGCTATTCCGGAAATAGCCATTTTGGGCGTAGCAACCCATGTAGACAACTCAGAGTCTACAGGCCACTCACAACAACATAGTCCAAACCGGCCCAGACTATAGACTCACAAGTACTGCAGCTGCTCGTCGGTTGCAAGTCGGGAGCTACAAAGTACTCATCGGTAGCTAGTCGAAGAGCTCGAGAGGCTATACCTGTCTTCAAGGTACTCAAGGAGTTGGACTTGCCCCCCAGGTGTTGAGGAGGTATACTTACCTCCAAGGTTTTGTAGTTCATGCTACATCCTACACGTGTCTAGTGGACAATGTTTTAACCCCTAAAGATTACCTAGGAATTTCTGAGCAAATGCCGAGGTTCGAACGAGGTACACATCCAAAACAATGAACGCTATCTTATAAACATTATTCTTTCAACTTTCATTTCTTAACGTTAGTGCCTTATACAATCATCAATTTATGTCCACTAACTACTTTTAACATGTATGCACATGTCGTATATCTGAGGATAACATCCCACCACAGAGTCAACTCATTAAATCACAACACTTACAATACCCCTCTCAAGGCATAAGCGTGACATTTTCAAGACAGATCCTATCTTTAAGTTCTGTAACTCTACACTCATTCCTTAAGGTCATACATAAACCTTTAACAACATTTTATATGCAACAATGTCATGATTATCTCTACACAGGATACATTTATAATTTAAATCATGTCATAAATCAAGAACCATATAACATATATCATCATATTTAAGCATGATACTGAACACCAAGGTTATGAATTCCTAAGCATGCTAAATAATTGTTCTATTCAAAATAAGATAAAACTAACATACTTATAATTACATGGAATCACATTGCAAGATGCTTAAACTAATTTAACTAAAGAGGGATTTGCAAATGTTCACTTACCTGGAACACTTAAATTCCAAATCTAAAATATAACCTTAGTCTTCTTGCAAGTTATGATCTGAAATAGACAAAAATCTCGTATCATCATTTAAAGTCTTGTCTTTTGTGAAAATTATGAAAATATCCTAGACTTTAATGCCAAACTCTGATTTTATTTTCCCATTTTCTCAGAGTTTGTCATTATATCCCCTGTTGAAGGATCCTACTCGAAAGAAGAATCCAAGGATCCAAAAATCACTTAAATCTGATATTGGGATGAAAAGTTATGCATCAATTACTAATCGGGCATATCAAGGGCAAAATGATATTTTTACTCTTCGACCATCCCTGGTTTCATGTAATTTTCTCCAGATTCGTTTTGCCTTTACACCACACGTAATTCGTATTCATTATAGTTCAAATTTAGTTTAACTGGATCTGTTGATTGAGTGTCAGTTCCAGATCCACTTTTACTCTAATGTGGATCCTTCGGGTTTTTTAACTATAAACTTGACTTGATCCTGTATCTGGTACGACCGATCCAAACCTTTTCGTGATGGTTTGGTACAAGTGTGGCGTCAACGATGGAAATGACTTGGATTTGAACTAAACTCAATTGGATCCACTTTATGTACACGAGATCCGATCTGGTTTGGATCCAAACCCAAATTTGACTCATATTGGGAAAATCGAGGTCTTCACCATCTCGATTTTCACCTCGCTCTGTATACATGTCCATATCCGCTTACAAACATGTGTATATATATAATATTTATTATTTTTTTTCTAAAACATGGCCGACCTAGTCTAGGCCGAGTCGGTTTATCCCAAATGCTGACCTGACTCGATCTGGACTGAGTCGGTCTACCAACAACAGACCCGACTCGATCCAGACCGAGTTGGTCTGCCGAAAACAGACTCGACTTGGTCTGTCAAAAATATAAACCCAGCTCGGTCTGTCCAGACCGAGACAGTTTGCCAAACGAAATAGACTCGACTCGGTCTGTTGAAACAAATAAGACCCGACTCAGTCTATCCACATCGAGTATGTCTATCATTATCATTATTATTATTTTTTTTCTTCTTGACTCAGTTTGGACTGCTGCCAGACCGAGTCTGTAGGTACTCCGACTTGGTCTGGACACGCCCAGACCGAGTCAGCCTTTGGCTGTTGGCCTTGCTCGGGCTGGGTCGTACCCAAAATGAGTGGCATGGCCGACTCATTCTGCCAGTCAGTGTAGACCGAGTCTGCCCCACTACTCAAGGTCGAGACAAGGTGTCAGACTCTCTTTCTCCCCCTCTTCTTTGCTGTGCTGCTGCCTCCAGCAACTTCACGATTGCCGGTGGCTGCTGCAGGGCACCCTTCCCCCCGACTTCCACCATGAACATAGCGGTACCATTGGCAATCACCGATTGCCAGCGGTTGTTTGCCCAACGTTCTTTCTTCTTTTCTTTTTGAAATCACAGGCCGCTAGCAACCTAGTTGCCAACGGTGAGGGCAGAGGGGACGAACCCCTTTGCACCTCCCTACTGTGAGCGGCATGCGACAGGGTTTGCTGCCTGCCCCTGCAATTTTTTTTTCAAGAAGAAGAACGGGGAAGGCTTACCTGTCTGCCGGCGGTGGTGCTCCTCGCCGCCCCTGCTTCTTCTCCTCTCCTCCTCTTCCCCCTCTCTCTCTCCCCTCTTTGCCAAAATCGACAAGGGAGAGAGAGGGGACCCAAGGCTTTTTATAGTCATGGGTGAGGGACGTTACCACCTCACCTCCCTCTTGCCTCATTAAGAGGTGTGTTTCCACCCTTAACTGTAACGGCAAAAAAAAAATGTTTTGATTCGGGCCGGATCCGGACCCGACCCGGACCACCGCTTCTCGCTGTCTTTTAAGACAGCGAGGCAGGCGGGAGGAGGGTTACGAAACCCTCCTCACCGCCCTTCCACCTCGACCCTCTCATCTCTCTTCCCGACACCCACCGCCTCTCGTCACCCTCAATTCGCCGGAGACCAGCGTCAGCCGATCGCCGCCGCCGCCGACCACCAGGTACGTTCTTCCTCCCCTTCTTCTCCCTCTTTCCGTCTCTCTCTCTCTCTCATTCCTTCCCCCTCATTTCTTCGTTACACAGGGAGGGGAGGGCTGAGCCTCCTCCCTGCTTTCGTACGGCAGGCGAGGGGCGGAGCCTCCTCCCTACTTCCGTACGGCAGGGGAGGGGCCGGGCCCCTCTTCCCTGCTCTCTGCTACGACAGGGGAGGGGTCGAGCCCCTCCTCCCTGCCCCTTTTTGTTGTGCCAGCAGGGGCCATCGGCCCCTGCCTTTCGTTTGCCAGCAGGGGCCTATGGCCCCTACCTTTCGTTGCCAGCAGGGGCCTATGGCCCCTGCCTTTCTTTTGTCAGCAGGGGCATAGGCCCCTGCCTTTCGTTTGCCAGCAGGGGCCTATGGCCCCTGCCTTTCTTTTGTCAGCAGGGGCATAGGCCCCTGCCTTTCTTTTGTCAGCAGGGGCATAGGGCCCTGCCTTTCGGTTGCCAGCAGGGGCCTATGGCCCCTGCCTTTCTTTTGTCAGCAGGGGCATAGGCCCCTGCCTTTTGTTTGCCAGCAGGGGCCTATGGCCCCTGCCCTTCTTTTGTCAGCAGGGGCATAGGCCCCTGCCTTTCGTTTGCCAGCAGGGTCCTATGGCCCCTGCCTTTCTTTTGTCAGCAGGAATCAGGCCCCTGCCTTTCTTTTTGCCAGCAGGGGCCATCGGCCCCTGCCTTTCTGTGTGCCAGCAGGGCCCATTGGCCCCTGCCTTTCTGTTTGCTAACAGGGGCCATCGGCCCCTGCCTTTTTGCTTGCCTGCAGGGGCCAATGCCCCCTGCCCCTTTGTGCGCGAGCCTATACCCTTGGTCGACAGGCCCGGGGAATCTTTGGAAGCTACATCGTAATGGGGACAAATCATTACAATTATTGATCTCCAGCGAGGAATTCCTAGTGAACGTGAGTCATCTGCTCGCATTGACTACATCCCTCTTTGGGCGGCAAGGCTCATTTGGCCCTGCCCCATTCCTTTTTTTGAGTCATTTGGGACTGTTGGCCCCAGCTCTATGTATTGGAGAAGTTGAGTCTTTGCCTTGCTTTTGCTTTAGTCTGGGTTTGCATGTTAATATCGCATATTTGCAGCTACGACGGATCTCACTCGCGCTCCGCGACCCGAGCCGTCAATTGTGTACGTCTGCAGACGTCAGCAAGCTCGTAACCCTCCAAGGTAGGGGAAGATTGTACGGAAGACTTGGATAATTGAATTAAGTTCAATTAAACAAATATATATATATATATATATATATTTATACGAGTATGCACTCAACTCAAGGACGCGGTTTCGCGATCCTTTCCCTTTACCTGATGTCAGTCTATATTTGCCATCGTGTATCACGTCGAGATCTCGTGTTGCATTCTTGCTTATGGTTTGTATGTGCCGTCACGCATCGTGGCGAGGTTCAGCGTTGCACTTCTGCTTACCGCCTTTACCTTGTCGTCGCGCTTTGCGCCTAGGCTCTTGTTTTTGTATGTATTATTACTGCTTTGCTATTGCAGATGCCACACAGGTTTTTGCTCTATGCATATGCCTTAAAGGCATCCTCATGCATTCACCTCTCTCTCTTGCGACGAGAGTTGAGATAGGAGCTAGCGTTACATCCCCGTCTAAGGAGGGGGATACCTTGCAAGGATCCTGACTCCTTGAGTATGCAGTCCTGCAGACGAGTTGGAGGTTCTGTTGAGAAACCTGTATCCTGTCTATCGAGGTCGGTGTCGAGTCATGCGAGGCATGTAGATACCCCGATAGCGGATGAGGTTCTAGAAAATCGCAGGCATAATGTTGGCACAAGGTACTGCTGTTTCAAAGGATATAGTAAAGTTGATAAACTTTACATCTTTGTGAAACACTCCTGTTGAGGCTTCTTTTGAGGAGCTATACCCCCTTCATCCTAGAGTACTTGTAGTCGTGCACGACACGTCTAGTACTGCGATGATCGGATGAGACGGTCGTGCGACCTCGAACAGTGCGAAATGCACAATGCTGGAATCACATAAATGACCTCACATTCGCCTTCACAGGCAAGATGCTCAAGTGGTTTAAAGACCACAGCATAGAATGAGTCGTTAGTTAAGCAACCCTTAACGTACCTATTCGTTTCTAGTGGTCTGTCAAGGGAGAGGACAGAGCGGTACAAACTCCAATGGACAGGTTGTTAACAACCACCCTACGGGCAATGATCCGGCCTCCCCAGTCATTGGAGTTAGGGGAAAGGGGCTACAATAGTTAGCTCAACACTTCTGCAGAAGTTGGATGCATCTGTGGCACTGCCTTCTTTGGGGAATCCTCTCTCGGCTAAAGCCGTCCCTTTGGAGCAGACTCAACTAGCTATTCGGTTTATTCAAAATACATAGAATAACAGACTCCCAAACTAGTCTCAGTTGTTTCTACGTTTTGCCTGCGCGTACCCGCAGGCCAGTAATATCGAAACATAAAGTCTGTTCACACTGGTTGTTGAGTAGTGAGACTCACTTGTACTCGCTTGCACTACTGACTCCCTTGCACTCGCTTGCACCACTGGCTCGTTTGCACTCGCTTGCACTACTGACTCGTTTGCACTATTGACTCGCTTGCACTACCTATTCGTTTGCACTACTGATTCGCTTGCACTACTTACGCGTTTGCACTATTTACCTGCTTGCATTGCTTACCTGTTTAACTGCATATCTGCTTTAAACTGCGTAACCTACTGAATTAAATGTACATAATTCAGTTTCCTTGTAGTCTCTCGTATGCACCTACTAGTTTTTTGCGAAACTAACCCATTCTATGGGTACAGGTGATGAATAGATACTCCACGGGCGATGGCGCAATGACAAGATGGCTTCAAGACTTTCTTCTTCCTGCTCTTAGCTCGCGTCCTGATGTTTTTGGGTCTTGTAACGGATTTTCCTTGGGACATCCGAATTTTGTACTTTTGGAACCTTCTTTGAATGAAAGTGCCTTTTTCAAGTAGCATGGGTTGTATGTTTTGGTTCTTCAGCTAACGTGCCCAAAGTGGTCAGCTTGCCTTTCTAAAATTAACAAAAGGATGGTCTTCCGCTGATTTCATAAACCGACTCTGTAATAAAGAGATTCTTTTAGTCTCTTGCCTGTTTTCTGAAAGGTTCGAAAGTTTGAAATTTTGGGGCGTTACATTAACGCTCTCTCCCTTCTCTGTAACCGACCCCTAGGCGGGTTTACGCCCACCTGGGCAGCATTATAATATATATGGCACTTTTGTTATCATGACATAACTTTGAAAGTTTTGAGACATCAACTCCCATATCTCTAAGGACTGCAACCCCATGACCTCGATTGTTGTTGAAGCCATCACCCTATATTCAGCTTTCGTGGAGGACAACGACACATTATGCTATTTTTTATACCTTCAGGATGCAAGAGAATCACCTAAGAATATACAAAAACCCGTAGTTGAGTGCCAATTATTGGAATTTCCTCTTATGTTAGAATTAATATATGCAATAAGATTTAGATATAGTGTTTTTAATGTATCGAACTATTATCAACACAACACCCATGTGAACCGAAGAAGGCACATACTGAAATTTGACTTGCAGGATGCTATCTGATTTAGTAATAGACAAAAATACATTAGTGATCCAATAAGCTGCCTATAAGGAGTTGGATCATTCAATAAAACTCCGTCTTCAACTCTCATTGTGGCATTAATCACTTGATATATGGTGGCTGATTTCTCATTTGTGATCCCCGAATGTGCAACAATATCGGTTGCAAACTTTATTTGAGACAAGATATATCTTCTTTGGCGAATATGCTACTTCGATATTTAAGAAATATCTTAAAAAATCAAGGTCAGTCATATCAAAAGTTTTCTCAAACATAATTTTAATTTCTTCAACTCCTTTCTTATCACTTTTAGCAATGGTCATATCATCAACATATAAGAGCAAAATGACACTCGTAAAACCTATAGATCTTATAAAAAGAGCAGCGTCAGTATAACACGATTTAAATCTCAAATTTAACATAGTTCTACTGAACCGATTATACCATGCTTTAGGGACTTGTTTAAGCTCATATAAAGCTTTATGAAGGTGGAGAACCATGTCTTTTTTAATATTTAAACCAAGGGGATGCTCCATGTTGACTTTGTTGATGCATATGGGTAGTTTAGTAACTACTCAAGAGGTCAGGGGCATTATTGTAAATAAGGTACTTTAGTCTAATCTCTCTGTTTAAGTGAGATTAGACCTAATTAGCAATAACAATTCTTTTCTTCCCCTCTCTCTCTCTCTCTTTTTCTTTTTTTGTTTTCAGGCAGTCACCCTAGCCGACATCAACATGGTATCAGAGCCACCCATCATGGGTGATTAACATCGTCAACGACGACGCTGCTCAGTCGCCACCGCGAGTCGTCGCTGCCTGAAGACGCCTTTGCAGTATCGCTGGGGTCGCCTCCGTGCGCAGGTGACGTGAACGACACTGATTAGCCGCCGCTGCGAGACGTCGCTGCCTGAAGACGCCTCTGCAGTATCGCTGGGGTTGCCTCCGTGCGCAGGTGACGCGACTGTTGTGAAAGTCGTTGCCGCCGCTGCTATTGCTGGGGTCGCCGCTGCTATCGCTGGGGTCGCCGCTGCTTTTGCCGTGACTGGACCGCTGTGTGGAAGACAAATTTGGGTTTCACAGCAGCCTCATGACCACTGTTGAGGTCTGATTGATGGTGATGCAACCAGTACTCAATATGGCTGAAGTTGTAGTCGATGGAGCAGGTATGTGCACGCAACAGCAGGGAGACCCTGACCGTGTCAATGGTTGTCGAATAATATTTTTTTTGGTCGTGGTATGCATCTTGTCACAACTTTTTAAGATTTTATCAGTATGATTAAAATCTGGTAGAGTCGGCTTCTCAGACTGGTAGTTGGTGTGCACGTCAGACTCGAGTTTTCAGCAGTTGGTAGTTGCGTGTGGTTGTATTTCCATGGCTGAAATGCAGAGGTTAGACATGAAGACTGAAACTGTGTCTGATTATAAAGCCTTTGCAAATCCATTTTCATATGGATCATCCGTAAAGTTGGATGAGACTAACTATGCTAGATGGCCGCGTACGTTCATGATGTTTGTTTCAGGGCATCGTAGAAAACATATTTTGTTGGAAAATGAGCCTACAGATAAAACTGGAAAGTATGCTACATGGGAAGAGGACAATGATATTGTTATGTCTTGCATTATGAATAGTGTGCAACCTCACATAGCCGACGAGTTTATTTATTACACCTCTGCAAAACAAACGTGGGGTAATTTGCAAGATACTTATTCTCAAGAAACTAATATAAATTGCAGCAAGGAGAACAAACTCTAGCCCAATATTATGCCTCTGTGAAGGCAACTTTTGAGAGACTAAATGCTCATAGACCATTATGTTGTGACAAACAAAAATTACACCAGGAGCATACCATGGTCGCACGGTTCGTGACTGGCTTGTCAACTGAATTCTCAGTTGCCAAAGTTCAGATGTTGAAAGGCTCAGATGTTCCCACTCTTGTGGAGGCATATAATTGACTGAGCAGGCTTGTCATGTCCCTTCCTTCATCTCAATCGGAATCACAAACCTCTGCTCTATCTGTTTCCTATTGTTGAGGCCGAGGTTTTCTTCCTAATTCTCGAGGTCGTGGACATGGTTGAGGCCCGGGAGGATGGGGCAAGCTCCAGTGTACCTACTGCGGAAGATTTGGGCATTTAGAAGATAGATGTTTTGACAAGAATGGTCGACCTCCCACATCTTCAGCTAAAGTTGTTCCTACGTCACAAGTGGCCAAACCCGAGTCCCCCACTGTTCCTCCTAGTGATTCGGTTACGCTCACTCGTGCTGAGTATGATGATTTGTTGGCACATATTCCGTCTAGTTCCCCCATGGCTGATATTGTATGCTCCGCAGGTGAAGAATTATCTTGCCAAGGTAGTAGGTGGATTATTGATTTCGGGGCATCTAGCCATTTGTGTGGAAATGAATGTGATTTTTCATTGTTGAATAGTGTTGCTAATCATAAAAAGGTTGTTCTTGCCAATGGGAGTTCCTCTTCCATTGTTGGCCAGGGAAATATCTCCATCTCCCCTACTCTTCAGTTATCAAATGTTCTCCATGCCCCTTCATTCCCTCAAAATTTGTTATATGTTAGTCGTGTTGCAAAGGAATTAAATTGTCGAGTAATATTTGGTCCTGCCTGTTGCACTTTTCAGGACTTGCTGACGGGGAAGACGATTATTGGAGGCTACGAGGAAGGTGGAGTCTATTATCTACACCAACTAGTTGGCTCTGTTCATTCCGCAGTTGAGTTTTGTTCTAGTCCGCTGCTTTGGCATCATCGTCTTGGTCATCTTTCGTTGCTTAAATTGCGTAGATTTATTCCTCACATCTCGCCGTCCACTACTCTGTTGTGTGAAGCATGCCAGCTTGGGAAGCATCATAGGAGCTCATTTCCGTTCAGTCAGAGTCCTTCAAGTCAAAATTTGTTTGATTTTCTTCATGTTGATGTTTGGGGTCCAAGTAGAATTCCTAGTCGTTCTAAGTGTCGTTATTATTTAGTCATTGTAAATGATTTTTCCCGATTATCTTGGGTATTCTTGTTAAAAGATAGGGTTGAAGCCCCCATTATTCTTAAATCCTTGATTATTGAAATAAAAACTCACTTTAATTCTTGCGTCAAAGTTGTTCGCACTGACAATGCTTTTGAATTCAAATCCTCTCAATTATTACAATTTTACAAAAATCTTGGGATCCAACCTCAGACTTCTTGTCCTCATACCTCGCAACAAAATGGAGTAGCGGAGCGCAGGCATAGACACATTCTAAATGTTGCCTATTGCCTTACGATTCAGTCTAATATGCCTGCTTCTTACTAGGGAGATGCGGTTTTAAATGCCTTACTAGGGAGATGCGGTTACTGTATGCCTTCAACTTCTGTGGGGGATCGTATTCTCATTCAAATTCTCAGATCTGAAGCTCCTCTTTTCCCTATCTCACCAAAAGTGTTTGGTTGTGTGTGCTTTGTGCATAAACTTGGTCCCAACCGAGATAAATTGTCACCCCAATCTATAAAATATATTTTTGTTGGGTATCCCAAGCACCAAAAACGATATCATTGTTATGATCCCATATCTTAGAGAGAGTATGTCAGTGCAGATGTTTCCTTTTTTGATTCTATCACATATAATTTTTCTAGTACTTCTCCGAGAATACATGCTAATCAAGGTGATTCATTCCCTCTTCCTGTTCCTCCTTTTCCATTAGAGCCTGTTAGTCTTGAGCCTCTTGTTCTCAGTCCGACTCCGTCTCGTTACAAAAATCCTCCTGTGGTGTACACACATCGAGCTCCACCCAACTCTATGCCTGTGCCATCAACTTCTCCAGAGGTGAGTGTTCCTGACCCTACTGACGATTCTCTTGTTGATGGTGATTTACCTACTGCTCTTTGAAAAGGAAAAAGGCAATGTACACTTCATCCTATTTTTCAGTTTGTTTTCGAGGCAAAACTTGGTGAAAATATGAAGAATTTTGTATTAGCACTATCTGCTACCTCAGTTCCTCTCAATCATCATCACGCTCTTCTGGACCCCAAATGGGCTAAGGCCATGCAAGATGAAATGGATGCACTGCTTTTTCGGAGAACATGGGACTTAGTCGATCCTCCACTTGAGGCTGATATTGTTGGTTGTAAATGGGTCTATACTATTAAGTATAACTCAGATGGATCGATTGAAAGGTTTTAGGCCCGCCTGGTTGCTAAAGGCTATACTCAAACCTATGGAGTGGACTTCTTTGAAACATTCTCTCCTGTTGCTCGTCTTGGGACTATTCGTCTTGTTTCATCAGTCGCAGTGCACCATGGTTGATCTCTATGTCAGCTTGATGTGAAAAATGCCTTTCTGTATGGAGACTTGGAAGAAACAGTTTACATGCAGCAACCTCTGGGGTTTGAAGTTCCGGGGGAGTGTCAGAAGGTGTGCAAGTTGAACAAGGCAAGTCTCCAATAGAGTCCCCGTGCGTGGTTCTCTACAAGGTTTTAAAACCCGTGACTCGGAACTCGACTTGTTTTTTATTGACTCGTGACTTGGAAGGTCAACTCGGTGACTCGGACCGGGTTTTGTTAACTTTTGATTTTAAAGCAAAAACAATATATAATTTGTCTCAAACCATGTTTTTCAGTAAACATATAGTCTAAAGAGTTGACAGAATAAAAAATTGCAAGTTCAGAGTAGAAAAAGTACAGACTTCTTCATAACAAGGTCACATGGAAAGATCAAGTTACATGAAGAAGCTGATGAACCATAATACAACTACAACAAAAGATAAATAGAAATAAAAAGGACATTAATGAATACCTTAAATTCAAAGGTGATTAGCTTATTGAGCCAAAGCATGCTGCTCATATTTGACTCAGGTTTAGCTAGATGAATATTGATTGTCCCCAGCTAGAACCGAGCAATTTTCATTTGCATGTCTTTGGTATTCAATGAAGGCCCCATGTAACTGAGTCCAGAAACATACTTAAACTCAAGTTTCTAAATAGAATGGTTTAGGAATTTCAGCTAAACTTCTCCAAAAGACACCCTAGCTTTTGTTAGCTTTCCTTTCTAGTGATCTCACCTCATTGAGAACATCAACACATCATCTTGCATAGAAAGCCAGATTGAATTAGTTGCAACAAGGTAAAACAACAATAAGAGAATGAATCACCAGAAGAAATTCCAATTATGACCAAGGGAAATGCTGTCACATGGATACATGTACAAGCATACTGTACAAGATCAGCACAACTGGTATGATATGGGTGTTTCTGTCAAAAAATAAGGATGCCAGGGTACAGATTGTTATGCACAGGTGTGGGTGCAGGTATATTTAAGATTGCAAAAAAAGAATTTCACAAGAATATGCAGATACAAAATTTCAAACTTTGTACAAGAATATATTTGTATATACAATGAAGGATATGATATGAGTGCATAAAGTGAGAGGTGTATTTAAGATTGCAAATAGAGAAATTCACAAGAATATGAAGATAAACAAATACAGACTTTGTACAAAAATGTATTTTTATATACAATGAAGGATATGATATGTGTTCATAAAACAACACTCAAAGGCACCCAACACCAGAACATGAAGTACAAGCACCTATACGTGAATGCTTCACTTTTTTGTTAGATCTTTGAATCATTTTTTTTTGCCAATATGTTTAATCAACACATAAAGATTGATAGATTATTGTATCTTTGAACTGGTTTGTCTTGTAATTTATTATTTATTATTGAATTATTATTTTGAAATACCCAACAACAACAACTACGCCTTCATCCCAAAACAATTGGGGTCAGCGATATGAACCAAAAAAGAAATTCATTTTGGGTCTTCCACATGAATCCTTTTCCTCCAATCATTTCTATCCAACGCCATGTCCTCGGTGAGGTTCAAAGCATTCATATCCTTTCCTATCATCTCCATCCAAGTCTTCCTAGGCCTACCCCGACCTCTTTTAACTAATATATTTTCCCATTTCTCCAACCTTCTAACTGGAGCATCATTAGGCCTTCGCCGAATATGTCCAAACCACCGTAAACGATTCTCTCGCATCTTATTTTCAATGGGTGCAACACCTACCTTCTTACGTATCTCTTCGTTCCGAATCTTATCTTTTATTGTATTTCCACACATCCATCTAAGCATCCGCATCTCAGCTACACTCATTTTTTGAATATGATGTCTCTTGGCAGCCCAACATTCCGTACCATATAGTAAAGCGGGTCTAATAGTCGTCCTATAAAACTTTCCCTTCAACCGCAATGGCATTCTACGATCGCACAGCACTCCAGCAGCACTTTTCCATTTCATCCACCCAACCTTTATCCTATGATTTACATCTCCATCAATTTCTCCATACTTTTGAATGATGGATCCCAAATATTTGAAATAATCATTCACCGGTATATCTTGCTCACCAAGCTTCACTACACTCCCATCACTACTTCGTTGCTTACTAAACCGACATTCCATATATTCAGTCTTACTCTTACTCAACTTAAAACCTCTAGCTTCCAATGTCTGTCTCCATAATTCTAACTTAGCATTAACCCCAGCTCTAGACTCATCAATCAAAACAATATCATCAGCAAACAACATACACCACGGTACATTTTCTTGAATTGATCTCGTAAGCTCATCCATCACTATCGCAAATAGGAAAGGGCTTAAAGCAGATCCTTGATGTAACCCAACCGTTATCGGGAAATTGGTTGTCACCCCTCCACAAGTGCGGACATTGGTTACTACTCCTTCATACATATCTTTAATTATACTAATGTACTTGAGAGAAACACCTTTCTTCATCATTGTCCACCAGAGAACGTCCCTAGGTACTCTATCGTATGCCTTCTCTAAATCAATAAAAACCATATGCAAATCTTTGTTCCTCTCTCTATATCTTTCAATAAGTTGTCTAAGAAGATGTATAGCTTCCATAGTTGATCTTCCAGGCATAAAACCAAATTGATTCTCCGATATCATGACAACCTTCCTCAACCTAGACTCAATCACCCTCTCCCAAAGTTTCATAGTATGACTCATGAGTTTTATACCACGATAGTTTGTGTAATCTTGTATATCACCCTTATTCTTATATAAAGGCACCAAAGTACTCTTCCTCCACTCATTAGGCATCTTATTTGTTCGCCAAATCAAGTTAAAAAGATTTGTCAACCATTCTAAACCTTTCTCTCCCAAGCATTTCCAAGCCTCGATAGGTATACCATCTGGGCCAACTGCCCTTCTTGATTTCATTTTCTTCAAAGCCTCTGCAATTTCTTTCTTTTGAATCTTGCGCATGAAGTCACGATTTATCTCATGAAAAGGAATGGAGAAGTCTCCAAGATCTTGAGCATGACTATCATTAAATAGCTTATCAAAATAATCTTTCCATCTCTCCTTAATCTCCTCATCTTTGACTAAAACCCTTTGCGTTTCATCTTTGATACATCTAACCATACCCAAATCCTTCGATTTCCTATCTCTCATCTTTGCAAGCCTATAAATATCCTTCTCGCCTTCTTTGGTATCCAACTTGTCATAAACCTCCTTATATACCTTAGCCCTCGCGTTTCGAACAACTTTTTTAGCTTCCTTCTTTGCTATCATATACTTTTCCAAATTCTCATTATTTTGAAATACCCAAAAAATCAAATTTCAAATATCCCAGAACTCGGCCGAGTCAAGGCAAGCCGAGTTTACCCTGCCGGGTTGACTCGCTGGAGGGCCGAGCCAAGCCGAGTAAAAAACCTTGGTTCTCCAAGCTGGCTGAGGTCATGTCAGCATTTGGGTTTGTCCGCTCTGCCTCAGATCACTATCTTTTTATTAAAAAGACTTGCACAGGGATTGTGGTCATGATAGTATATGTTGATGACATTATAGTCACAGGGAGCAGTGAAAAAGACATTTTTCTGACACAAAGTCCCATCTTCAGAAACACTTTGTGATAGGATCTGGGACCACTTAGATATTTCTTAGGCATAGAGGTTGCAAGGAGTAAAGACAGACTGGTTCTGTCACAGCAAAAATATGTCTTGGACTTGCTGAAGGAGACAGGGATGTTAGGTGCCAAACCTGCAAGGATTCCTATGGATCCCAATGTTAAAATATATATATATATATATACTTATATATATATACATCCGTATATATATAAATATATATATATATATACATATATGTATATATATATATACTATTTCTCATTTAGATAAATACCCGATAGGGGTATTCTTGTAAAACCACATATGTATCTTTTTCCTTTTTATTTTTTCTCTTTTTCCCCTTTTCCTTTTTCTTTTTTCTTTATTTTTCCTTTTTTGTAATGACCACAAGGGGGCCCCACACTTGTAGTCGTTGGGGCTCCAACGGTCAGATTTCTGACCGTTGGGGCTCCCAACGACTACAAGGGAGCCCCCCTTGTGGTTCCTTTTAGTGCTTCCCTCCTCTATAAATAGAGGAGGTCTTCCCCTCTTAAATGTATGGGTTTTTACACCCTTCTCTTCCTTTCTTCAATAAATCCAACTTATGACTTTAAGTCATTTCCTATATTTGTGAGTTTTTGTGTGCACATTTGGTGTTTGTGTTCTTGGCTCTTGTAGTCACTCTTAAGGAGTGACTTTTGCTCTATTGGTGCTTCCGCCTCTTTTCATTACATGGTATCAGAGCTCGGTTGGTGATTGGGCTTCTCTTTTGACATCTTGGAAAGCGTGCCTCGCAAAGTTTTGAAGAAAGGAAGTATATTTGGTGCCGATGGAACGTGACTCTAAAGTGGAGCTCTCTTTCAAGCTAAATGGGTCCAACTATCTCATGTGGGCCTCCGCTATGGAAAATCATCTAAGAGGTAAGAAACTTTGGGGACTACTCCCGAACCCTCTCTTGTTCTTATCAAAATTGAAAATGAAGTTGAAAAGGCTTTAGATGGCGATGAGCGCATCAAAGCCATTAATGAACATCAATCCAAAATCGAGGATTGGGAAAGCAACCATGCCAAAATCTTGGCATGGTTTATGAACAACGTAGATCTTAAAAATTGTGCCAATATTGCCAAGTTTAGAAGAGCCAATGAGGCTTGGTTTTTTCTTAAGGGTATGTATACCCAAAAGGATCTTGCTCGGCAATTCTTTTGCCAAGAAAAAATTCGTTCCACCAAACAAATGGACATGAGTGTCCGGGACTATTTTAGCTCTCTAACTCCTCTTTGGGATGAGCTTGCCCTTCTTGAGCCCAAATGGGTTGCTCCACAAGACATTGAACTAAGAAGGGAACAAATTGAAAATGAGCACTTTTTTCAATTCCTTCATGGACTTCGCCCGGAATTTGAACAAGTGAGGGCATCTCTTCTCCATAGAAGCAAAGCCCTACCTATTGAAGATGCTCTTGCCGAGGTATGTCAAGAAGAAACTCGACTTGGCTTGAGCATTAGGAATGATGAAGTTTTGGCCGTTAATAGGCCCAGATCAAATGTTAAAGCATATAGACCTCCCCACTTTAACAAAAATATCAATGGGCCTAGAAGGGGGATAATATGCCATTATTGTAATGAATCGGGTCACATTAGACCGGCTTGTCCAAAACTCAAAGGAAAAGTTGCCGTGGTTGGGGAAACTTCTCCAAAGAAGGAAGAAAGTACCAAAGAAGGAGATATCAAAGAAACTCTAAATCACATCTCCGAAGTTCTTCAACATCTTCTCAAGACTTCTCCTTCAACATCCGGGGCCGCCATTGCCTACTCTTCATCTCCTCTAGGTATGTGGATACTAGACTCCGGTGCTTCTTTTCATATGACATCTCATAAAAATTCTCTTTCAAATATTTTTTCCGAACCTATATCTTCTTGTGTTTCAACGGCCGATGATACATCACTAAAAATTGAAAGTATTGGATCTCTTGATTTCAAAAACTTCTTTGTTCCTAAAGTTAGAATCGTTCCTAAAATAAATTTAAATCTTTTTTTCGTATCTCAAATCACCGATCATGGATGCCAAGTCTCTTTCTCACCTAAGGATTGCACCGTGCAGGATCTCCAGTCAGGGAAGCTGATTGGGCAAGGCCATAGAAGGGGTGACCTCTACTTTATGGATTTTTTGACTCTCCCATCTAAGGCATCATGCAATCTTGTAAAAGACAAAAGTATTGGAATATGGCATGAGAGACTTGGCCATCCAAATTTTGTAAAAATGTCTCTTTTCCGTTTTTGAACAATACTTGTAAAGACAATCACATGACTTGTAAAGATTGCATTTTTGGGAAATCTAAAGCTATTCCATTTCCACAAAAAAGTTACTTTACCACTCGGCCATTTGAACTTATTCATTCCGATGTGTGGGGACCTTCCCCTATTTTGTCTAAAGGAGGTTTTTCGTATTATGTGGTATTTATTGATGATTTTACTCGATTCACGTGGATTTACTTCCTAAGTCGCAAATCCGAAGTTTTCTCCTTCTTTAAAGAATTTCATGCAATGGTCAAAAACCAATTTTTGGGAAATTTATCTATTCTTAGATCCGATTCGGGAGGCGAATATATGTCCAATGATTTTCAAAATTATTTAAAAGAAAATGGAATTTTCCACCAACGTTCTTGTCCCAACACTCCACAACAAAATGGACTTGCGGAAAGAAAGCATAGGCACATAATAGAGACTACAAGAACGTTATTAATCTCAAGAAACATTCCAAAATCCTTTTGGGCCGAAGCGGTTCTAACCTCTACATATCTTATCAATAGAACCCCTTCGTCTTCTTTAAAAAATCTTTCTCCATTTGAAAAACTTTACAATATGTCTCCCAATTACAAAAGACTAAGAATTTTTGGATGTAAATGTTTTGTTTTAACTCACAAGAATGATAAACTTTCCCCTAGGGCTATTGAATGTATTTTTTTGGGATATGGCGAAAAACAAAATGGGTATAGATGTTTTGACATACTTAAAAATAAGCTTTATATCTCTAAAGATGTCACATTCCTTGAAGATGAAAGTGGTTTTTCGCACCAACCGAATGAAAATATTGATTATTCATTCTTATTTGACTTATTGCCTAAAGAAAACATCATAGATGATCATATTGATTCTAATGAATCTCTTAGTGAAGATCTTGTTGAAAATCCAAACGATGATCAAAACTTTGAAGAAAATATTTCAAGACAAATTCAAGTCTACTCTAGAAGGAATGAAAGGAATCCTCCTTGTGCCCTTGAAAAATTTTCCCAAAATGAGATCACCGAAGAGACTTCTCAAAGAAGATCAAATCGGATTTCCAAATTACCAAATAGATTTGTTTCTTATGACTCTTTTTCGCCTAACTTTCGAGCATGCCTTCTTGCTCTTCACTCTTTTCATGAACCATCTCATTACAATGATGCTAAGCAATATGCTCATTGGAATGAAGCTATGCAACTTGAACTTAATGCTCTTAAAAAGGCACAAACTTGGGAAATCATTGATCCTCCCAATGGCAAGAAACCCATCGGATGTAGATGGGTTTTTAAAGTAAAAACTAAGAGTGATGGTTCATTGGAAAGGTATAAGGCTAGGTTGGTAGCCAAAGGATATGCCCAAGAGTATGGGGTAGATTATGATGAAACCTTTGCCCCCGTTGCTCGAATGACTAGTGTTCGAGCTCTTATTGCTATAGCCGCAGTTAAAAAATGGCCAATTTTTCAACTTGATGTTAAAAATGCCTTTTTGAATGGTAATTTAAATGAAGAAGTGTATATGGAACCACCTCCAGGTATGGATTTAAATGGAAAAATTTTGAAATTAAAAAAGGCTTTATATGGTCTTAAGCAAGCACCTAAAGCTTGGTATGATAGGTTTAGTAACGTATTAATAAATTTAGGATTTTCTTCTTGTTATACTGACACTGCTCTTTTTGTGAAAAGAACATGTGACTCCATTATTATGCTTCTGCTGTATGTTGATGATATGATCATCACTGGGAATGACAAAAAGGGAGTAAATGATGTTAAGTCTATGCTAAAAGATACCTTTGATATGTCTGACCTTGGTTATTTGCGATATTTTTTAGGTATTGAAGTGGCTTATTCCGAACATGGATACATCTTATCTCAGATGAAGTTAGTTGCTGAAATTTGTACCAAATCAGGAATATCTGATGAAAAGAAAGTTGAGACTCCCGAAGTTATCAATGCAAAACTTAGACTTGAAGATGGTGTTCTTCTTGAAGATCCAACTCCCTACCGTCAATTAATTGGATCCCTCACTTATCTATCCATCACCCGTCCTGACATAGCTCATGCGGTTCATGCAGCAAGCCAGTTCCAGCACGCACCTACCACGGTTCATATGGCGGCCGTAATGAGAATTGTGCGATATATCAAAAACACCATCTCAAAGGGACTCTTCTTATCCTCTTCCTCATCTCTTGAATTGACTGCTTTTACTGATGCTGACTGGGGAGGCAATCCCAATGATCGTATCTCAATTACGGGTCTTTGTATCTTTTTAGGTGAATCTCTCATCTCGTGGAGATGCAAGAAGCAACAGAAAGTCTCCTTATCATCTACTGAAGCTGAGTATCGGGCTATGGCGATGACAACTATGGAAATCGTATGGCTCAGAAGTCTCCTTGCTGACATGGGCGTCCTCATTTCCACTCCTACCAAGCTCTGCTGTGATAACAAAAGTGCGATATACATTACCAGCAATCACACCTTTCATGAACGGACAAAGCATATCGAGATGGATTGCCATTATGTTCGAGACGAATATCTCAGAGGGACTATCTCATTACCATATGTTACTTCAGAATATCAGCTGGCTGACTTCTTCACCAAAGCGCTTCCAACTCCACGATTTATGTTCCTCCTTAGCAAACTTTCGGTCTTCTCCCCGTAAAGTTTGAGGGGGCGTGTTAAAATATATATATATATATATATATAACAAGACCCAGATCCGAATCCCATGCTCTAAGTGCTGAAACTTGTGAGTCCACCCATGGGACGCCCCCTCTTGAAAATGGAGCTGAAGACTTGGTGGGACCCATCCCAAGGGCAACACCTCCTAATTCTGGAGGCAAGGGCGTGAAAGAGGTCTTTAAGTGCCTCTCTAAAGATGGCAAATGGAAGTCCAATGTGTGGACTAAAAATGGAGAAGACCCTACTTTTGGTTTGGTCCAAGTAGGCTTAACCAAGTATAGCCTAGCCTATTTGGGTTTAATTAGATTTAGTTTTTTCCTATTTATTTAGGTTTTATCTAGATTTAATATTTGTTTGTAATTTGTTTTGGGCATTATATGCCGTCTTTGGCTTATATATAGAGGCCTTGTTCCCAACTTCCCCAAGCCAAGCCGTGGCGTCTCTAACCTCTCCCAGCTGGACCAACCTCCATAGCAGATCTCAACCCAGCTAACCTAAGTCTAGTAAGTCGTGCAAGCCTCTCCCTTAACCCCGAACCTAGATTAGAACCCTTCTAATCTATTCATTCTAAACCTGAATTCTGGCCTACCCTGAAAAGTTGTCAGATTTCAAAAAATCACCCAGCCCAAACTGTGAAGTATCTAAGTCTGCAAATTGGACCCAACATACTTTAGGTGTTAAATTGTAATTCATAAGACAATGTATTTTCTCTATATATTTTATATATATAAAAGAAGATACATATACATATATATATATATTTCATATATATGTACATGTATTCATCTACTTATATATATATATATATATATATATATATATATATATATAATATTTCTTTCTTGTATTAGCTATAGGGGTATTTTAGTCATTTCTACATTTTACACATATTCATGTTTTTGAATATGATTGTAATTCCTCCTTTTTAATTTTTATTATTTTTGTAATTTTTTTATTTTTTATTTTTGTTCTTTTTATGTAATATTTTTGTACACAGTCAGCCACTGACTGTTGTATACAGTTTAAAAAGATAGACGTTGGGCTGATTCCCAACGTCTCTAATAAGAGCCGTTGGGAATAGCCCAACGATTCTTTAAGTGTGCCTTATAAATAAGGGCTATGTGAGCCCATTGAACGTATGTATCACAATAAGGAGTTTTGTCTCCTTAAGCTTATAAACACTGTGCATTTATTGCACTTCTTTTGTGGTGTAAAGCTTATAAACAATGTGCATTTATTTTGTGTCTTGAGTATTTGAAGTATCAAGTTATTTGAAAACTTGATTGTTTGCAAGGATTCTTCACATAGTATCAAAGCCGTTGACAATTATTGAAGAAGATTGTGTGCCTCAAAAAGAGTGCACCTACCTTTCTCTTGATCCTTGGCGTGTAGACTACTTGCAATATATATCGAAAGAATCATACCACATCAAGTAAGCTCTAAAGACTCGCTTGTGGTAAAGATTATTGAAGAAGATCGTGTGCCTCGAAAAGCATGCACCTACCTTTCTCTTGATCCTCAGCGTGTAGACTGCTTACAACATATATCGAGAGAATCATACCACATCAAGTAAGCTCTAAAGACTCGTTTGTGGTAAGATCTTCTTCACTCTATATTCCCTTCTCAAAATGGGGAAAAAGACTCACTTCTCTCTTGGGTTCAAACTCAATGACTCAAATTATCATATTTGGGCCCGTAATATGGAAGCACATATCAAGGGTAAAGGGCTTTGGGGATATGTCCAAGGCTCAATACCGGAATCAGAACCAATGATTACTTTGGTAGAAAGAGGAAAAGTAAAGATTCTTAAAGGTGAAGAGAGAATCAAAGCGCTTTAAGACTATAGTAAGAAACATGAGGAATGGGAGATGAGAAATTTTAAAATCCTATCATTGATCTTCTTATCCGTTGAAACAAAGAATCAATGCCAACATTATCAAATTCAAAAAAGCCTCTTAAGCATGGCAATATCTTGAAAAAATATACACTTCAAGAGACTTGTCCCACAAGTACTATCTTCAAAAAAGGGCCTTGACCCTCCAACAAGGCGAAATGACTATTAGAAAGTATTTCGCGGAGTTGTCCTCTATTTGGGATGATCTTACCATGCTTGATCTCAAATGGAGTGGTGAAACCATTGAGCTTAGGCATAAACAATTAGAAGAGGATCGCATTTTCAACTTTTTAAATGGGCTTAGACTCGAATTTGAACAAATACGATCCTCCTTTCTATCCGCCTTTACTTCCTCTTCTCTTGAAGTTGTAATTACTAAATTAAGTGTAGAAGAGACTCGTATGGGTATAAGCAAAAATAACCCAAGTGTTCTTGCTACACCTTCCAACCAAGAAGAAGGTGAAAGCGTTAATGCCCTTTTAAAACCGAGAAACAATTTGAGAACCTATAAACCTCCCACTTCAAAAATCAAAATCAAGGAGCAAGGAAAAACAGTGGGCATGGCGGAAAAAGAGATTATAGCAAAATTGTATGCCACTTTTATAAGGAACGAGGGCACATCAAACCGGTTTGTCCAAAATGGAAGAAGTTGATAGCCATGACTACCACATCCTAACCCCAAAAGGAAGAAAGCTCATCTTCTTCTAATGGAGCTCTCTCTTTACATCAAATTGTGAAAGCGCTTCAACCTCTTCTCAAGGGAGCAATTTCTGGAGCCGCCATGTCAACTTTCTCTCCTCCCTGTAAGACTTCTTGGCTCTTAGATTCGGGTGCCTCCTTTCATATGTCTCCAAGTATTTGTTCCTTTTCCGAATATTCAAAAAAATCCTATTCATTCTTTGTTTCAACCGCGGATGAAACTTCTCTTGAAATCAAAGGAATTGGGAATTTTGAAAAACAAGTTTTTTTTTATCCAAAAAATTAGATTTATACCAAAATTGAACTTAAATTTGCTTTCGGTCTCTCAACTCTCGGAACATGGATGTGATATAAAATTCTCATCTAATAAATGTTGGATACAGGATCGCCTGTCCTGGAGGTTGATTGGGGAAGGCTCTAGGAAGGGAGATCTATACTATGTCGACTTCTTTCAAATTCCAAAAAACTCTTTTTGTAATGTTGTCCAACATAAAGATATTAATGTATGGCATAAAAGGATTGGACATCCCAATATTGTTAAAATTTCTTATTTACCTTTTGTTAAACATCTTTGTAAAAGTTATTTCACTTGTAATGATTGTACTCTTGGAAAGATTTGAAGTTTATCTTTTAATCAAAGATCTATGTTTACAACAAAACCATTTGAAATTGTCCATTCGGACGTATAGGAACCGACACTTGTTTTATCAAAAGGGGGGTTTTCGTATTATGTGATTTTTGTTGACGATTACACTAGATATTGTTGGATATTTTTTCTTAAGCACAAACATGAGGTATTTACGACATTCAAAACATATTATATGATGATCAAAAACCAATTTAATGGTGACTTGAAAATTCTTAGAACCGACTCTGGAGGAGAATACTTATCAAATGAATTCAAAAGATATCTTGAGAGTTATGGTATTCTCCATCAAAAATCTTGTCCGAAAACACCTTAACAAAATGAATTAGCCGAAAGAAGACATAAACATATTATTGAAACTACTCGAACCCTTCTCATTTTACAGAACATACAAATTTTTTTTGGGCCGAGGCAGCTCTCACATCTGTCTATCTCATAAATCGGCTTTCATCCAAAAATTTAAACAAAATTTTGCCCTTTGAAAAGTTGTACACAAAAGAACCTAATTATAATAGGTTAAGAATTTTTAGATGCAAATGTTTTGTTCTTATGGACAAGAATGACAAGTTTTCACCAAAAGCTATCACATGTGCTTTTCTTGGTTACTCTGAAACTCAAAAGGGGTTTCGATATTACAATATTAAAAACGACAAATTATATGTGTCCAGAAATGTGAGTTTTCTGAAAAATGTTAGTGGGTTTGAAAGATGTGAACCTTAAGAAAATATGGATTATTCCTTTTTATTTGAGTTATTATATAGAAATGATGATGCTAGTGATGATTAGTTCCCACATAATGACTCTAGTGATAATGAAGTTGAGGAAAATAACTCTTTATTACACCCACCTTCCTGTCAACATATTGATGAAGGAACATCTAGAGATCCTATCACATATTCCCATAGAGATAAAAATAGTTTTAGAAGTGCAATAAAAAAATATAACGAATCTAGTGGAACTACCTCTTCAAATGAAAAAAATTCACGAAGAACTGAGATAAATAGAAAAGTCCCTTCTAGGTTCATTTTTTATGATTCATTCACACCTAAACATAGAGCTTGCCTTAGTGCCATTCACTCATATGTGAAACCTAAAAACTTTGAAGAAGCCAAAAAAAATATTGAATTGATAGAAGCTATGGATAATGAACTTAGAGCTCTCAGAAAAGCGAAGACCTGGGAATTTCAAGATCTTCCTAAGGGTAAGAAAACCATAGGGTGTAGATGGGTGTTTAAGGTCAAAACCAAGAGCGATGGATCTCTTGAAAGATATAAAGCTCGTCTAGTAGCCAAAGGATATAGTCAAGAATACAAGATTGACTATGAAGAAACATTTGCCCTTGTTGCACGAATGATTATTGCCAGATGCCTTATTACCATCGCTTCTATTAAAAAATGGAACATCTATCAAATGGATGTTAAAAACGTCTTTTTAAATGGCGATCTTAATGAAGAAGTGTATATGGATGCTCTTTCAGGAATGAAGACTCCTAAAGGAAAAGTACTTCATCTCCAGAAAACACTTTATGGACTAAAACAAGCCCTCAAGGCTTGGTATGACAAATTTACTTTATAATGTTAAAAAATGAAGGATTCATGTGGAAGACCCAGAATGATTTTCTTTTTTGGTTCATATCGCCGATCCCAATTGTTTTGGGATGAAGGTGTAGCTGTTGTTGTTGTTGTAATGTTAAAAAATGGTTTCTCCTCATGTTTTACTGACACCACTTTATTTGTTAGAAAATCTAACACAGAAATAGTAATATTGCTGCTATATGTCGATGATATGCTAATAACTGGAAGCGATTCTAAAGGAATTAAGAGCATAAAATCTATTTTAAAAGATAAATTTGAAATGTCTGACTTAGGATTTCTGACCTACTTTCTGGGAATTGAAGTTGCATACTCACATAGAAGTTATTTTTTATCTCAAACTAAACTTGCTTCTGAGATTCTTGACAGGTCCGGTATTACCGATGATAAAATTTGTGAAACTCCTGTTATAGTAGGAACCAAAATGAAAATTGATGATGGAATTCTTCTCAAAGATCCCACTCCCTACAGACAGCTTGTAGGCTCCTTGATGTATCTGAGTATTACTAGACCAGATATTTCACATGCAATTCATAATGCCAGCCAATTTCAACATGCACCAACATCCGTTCATATGAGTGAATTCTGCGGATTATCAGATACATAAATGGATTATTGAGTAAGAGAGTATTTTTATTCACTTCCTCTGAATTAAATTTAATAGCTTATTACTGACTCTGATTGGGGAGGTGATCCAAATAACCGTCACTCCACCACTGGCTTTTGTGTGTTTTTAGGAGACTCACTAATCTCATGGAGATGTAAGAAACAACAAAAGATATCGTTATCTTCTACCGAAGCTGAATACTGAGCCATGACAACTATTACCATAGAGAGTGTATGGATTCATCAGCTACTAGAAGATATGAGGATTAATGTAGAAGGGCCCACCAAGCTATGCTGTGATAACAAGAGTGCAATTTATATTGTCAAAAACTACACATTTTATGAGCGGACCAAATACATTGAGATGAACTGCCACTATGTCCGAGAAACATATCTGAAAGGAGTCATAGATCTTTCATATGTAACTTCAGAATATCAGCTGACAGCGTTCTTCACCAAATCGTTGTGCTCTCTGCGATTCAAACTTCCTTCTTGGCAAACTTTCGGTCATTATGCCCTAAGTTTGAGGGGGGGTGTTAAATTGTAATTCATAAGACAATGTATTTTCTATATAAAAAAGAAGATACATATACATATATATATATATCATATATATGTACATGTATTCATCTACTTATATATAGAAAATATATATTTCTTTCTTGTATTAGTTGTAGGGTTTTTTTAGTTATTTTTACATTTTACACATTCATATTTTTGAATATGATTGTAATTCCTCCTTTTTAATTTTTATTATTTTTGTAATTTTTTTATTTCTTATTTTTGTTCTTTTTATTTAATATTTCTGTACACAGTCAGCCACTGACTGTTGTACACAGGTTAAAAAGATAGACGTTGGGCTGGTTCCCAACGTCTCTAATAAGAGCCGTTGGGAATAGCCCAACGACTCTTTAAGAGTTCCTTATAAATAAGGGCTATGTGAGCCCATTGAACGTATGTATCACAGTAAGGAGTTTTGTCTCCTTAAGCTTATAAACGTTGTGCATTTATTTTGTATCTTGAGTATTTGAAGTATCGAGTTATTTGAAAACATGATTGTTTGCAAGGATTCTTCACTTAGGGTGTCTAGTGTCTACCATCAAAATTTCACGATTTATTGAGCTCTCTATAAAGAGAACTTGATTTTACAAGTTGACCTGTTTGTCCCTAAAACCCAGTCTGTCCCTGTTTTTTTCTTCTAAAAATCATCTCTTAGTTCCTGTGTGGCCTACCCCTCAAATTTGAACCATACCTAGTTCAAGGTGTCCAAAATCATCCGTCCAAATTTGGGATTTTTTGTGGTCCCGTGTTGACCATTGTCCTAGTCCTTGACCTAATCCAGCCTTCCCCCTGCCCAAAAATCTTAACTTAGGACCAGGCTTGCATCAATCGGGCAAGATTTGGAATTTTGGTGCATTTTCTCATTTTTGAGCTCTAGCATGAATAGTGTCCAGATTCAACAAATCTGCCAAAATCTTGGATATTGATGGTTTTTGTTGACCATATTTGTTTGGGTTTGGGTTGTGTTTGGTATTAGAAACATTTAGTACTGATCATACCATCCGTTTTGGAGTGTGCGATGAGTTTTAAGGTGTTCTTGGGGATTTAGAACAGGCGGTACCTGTTTTCATGCATTTGCTTGTGTATCGACTGCTTGTATTGACTTTGTTGCTGCAGATTTTCTGTGAGCTTTGTTTTGGTGATAGTCAATCATGTTCTATCAATCCATCTGTTCCAGTTTCAGCGTCTTTAGATGATGCTTTTATGTTCTTAAGCATTTTAATGTGAATTAGGAAGGGTATACTTGTAGTGGCTGATTTGACGTAAGTTGCTATTTTCTGTGGTTGTTGGATAAGTAGTATCAGCAAATTTCTGTATTGTGTTTTTGATGTTTGTGTGCAGCATCTATATTGAAGTTTGGAGGTTGTGGTATGGGGAAAGAAAATAATCAGATTATACCTGTAAAATTTTATGGGACTAATTTCACATATTGGTCGAAGTTTATGCCAACTGTGATAAGGGGATTTGGATACATTGGTTATCTAGATGGCACCAAATCTAAGCCCACGAAAGGAGAAGACAATTACGATACACTATTCTTTAGTGGGAAAAGGATAAAGCCAATCTTGGTATTGTGTCTACCTCTTTTCGTGGGAGTAAGCTTAATATATCACAAGTTCATCATGACCCTTTTTTAACCATGAATCTTATTTCTGTTGGTCAAATAACTAAGCTCAATTGTAATATTACCTTTTCTCCTATTGATTGTGTTGTGCAGAATCCTCTATCAGGAAAGAGGATTAGATTTGGCCATAAAAAGGAGGACCTATATTATCTGGACTGATTGGACATGAGCAAGCAAAAGAGATATGAAGTTGGTCTCTGTGCAACTAGTTTGAATGAGTCTTTTTTGTGGCACTAGAGGATGGGACACATATCCAACTTTAGGTTGCAATATCTTGTCATTTCTGGTATGGGACACATATCCAACTCTAGGTTGCAATATCTTGTCATTTCTGGTAGTTTAGGATGGTTAAAGCTGGTAGTTTCGAGTCATCTGTAGAAATGTGCGAGTTGTTGGTTGGCTAAGTGTCATGCGTTGCCTTTTGGGATTAGAGGGAGAAACTCAGAGTCCATTTAAACTTTTACATTATCATGTATGAGGTACATCTCCTGTTTTGTCCAAGAGGGGTTAATCATACTTTGTCATATTCATAGATGATTGTTACATGGATTTATTTCTTTTTTTTTGAAATATATATGGATTTATTTCATAAAAAATATAAGTGAACTTTTTGAGATATTCAAGAAATTTTGTGAAATGATTGAAAATGAGTTTTCTGCTAAAATCAAAACTCTTTGTACTGATTATGAAAGAGAATATATTAGTGACATGTTTGAGAGTCTTTTGCAGGATAAGGGAATCAAACATCAATAGACTTGTCCCTACACTCCTAAGCAGAATGACGTAGCTGAAATAAACAACATGCACATCTTGGAGATCACTAAGGCTTTGCTTTTTGGTGTATGTGTAACAAAAAAATACTGGGCAGATGTAGTTTGCATGGCAATTTATCAGTTAATCGTTTGCCATCCGCAACTCTCAAAGGTGTATCCCCATTTCAAGTTATATAGAAAAATTCCTAATTATAGTATAATAAAAGTATTTTGGTGCATATGCTTTGTATTGTTACCTAGTAGATACAGGGATAAACTTTTTTCTCGCACAATAAAATATTGTTTCTTGGGTTTTACCTATGGCCAAAAGGAATACAAGTGTTATGGCCCAATGGAGAAGCAAATTTGGATATCTAGACATGTTTTTCATGAGGATATACCTTATTTTAGGCAGGATAAGATCAAAGAAAAGAATTCTATTGATTTCTCCTTCTTGATACCATTCCCTACAGAAAACAAAGTTGAGAGATATATGGGGGCCTAAGGGAAAGTAAATAAAGGAGGAGATGGTAGATTTGGTCAAACTTATTCTAGGAAGCAAGAAAATGTAGTGGAGATACCATTTTTTGATAATATTGAAGTAGTAGGAAACATATAGGCTAATTTTGATCTCCTTCTAGCTGATCTCGAGCATGTGAGTTGGAGTCTGCTTCCACATCTTCATCCACTCTACAAGTATGTCATGGTAATAGAGTTTGTCCCTCCTACTCGTTTTGTATTCTATGAGTTTTTTGTTTCTCAGCATCGTGCTTTCTTAGCTCTAATCTACTCATGTGTTGAGCTTAGTTTTTGTGTTGAGGCAACTTCTAAAGAAAAGTGGCAGTGTGCAATGGCTGAGGAACTTGAGGCTCTTGAAAGAATGCATGCTTGGGATCTTGTCCAACTCTCATCAGGCAAAAATGTGGTTGGCTACAAGTGGGTGTACAAGATAAAGACCAAGGCATATAGGTCAATCGAGAGGTATAAGGCCAGATTGGTAGCTGAGGAATATAGTTAACAATTTGTGATTGATTTTGCTGAAAAGTTTGCCACAGTTGCTCACATGACTATCATATAGACATTGCTTGCAATTGGATGTAAAAATGTATTATTCAATGGGGATTTGGATCAAGAGTATATGGAACTTTCTCTTGGTTCTTCAGACTCTCAAGGTAGGGTGTGCAAATTGAAGGGCACTCTATATGGGCTAAGGCAAGCACCTAATGCCTGATTTAAGAAGTTCAACATGGCTATGAAGTCACTTGGATTAGAGCAGATTAATCATGACTTTGCTTTGTTTGTGTCCTCGAATTGTGGAAAGTTTATTTTGCTTTTGTATGTTGATGATATATGATCATCAAAGGGGATGATGTGCAATAGATTCTTGACAACAAGAAAAGGCTGGCCAACATATTTGAAATGAAGGATCTAGAAAATTTGATGTACTTCATGGGATTGGAAGTTGCATACTCAAGGAGAGAAGTCACAACACAAGTATGCAATAGATCTTGTGATGATGGCTAGACTAGCTGATGACTCAAGAAAGGTTAGTACCCTAATGGAGCCAAATGCTAAATTGAGAGCAACAGATGGTGAGATGCTTGAAGATCTCGTGGTGTACATGCAACTTGTGGGTAGTCTAATATACTTGACTATCACTAGACCTGACATCTCATATGCAGTCCATGTAGTAAGTCAGTTTATGAGTACACCTACTTTAGTTTATTTTGCTGCTATACTAAGAATAATTCGGTATATGAGAGATACTCTACACTTTCAGATATTCTTTTCATACAGACATTAGAGCCTAGTGGGATTCAGATTTTGAAGGATCGACTAAGGATCGTCTCGCCACTATCGGATTTTATATTTTTCTTGAGAGCTCTTTGATATCCTGAAAGAGCAAGAAACAACAATGAGTTGTCTTGTCCACTACAGGGGTAGAATACTGAGCTCTGACTCAAGTCACTACAGAGATCATTGACCCTTGGGAGAACTTGGTATGGCACTTTATTATATAGCATCTTTCTATTGTGACAATATGAGTACTATTCATATTTCTAAAAATCTAAAATTTCATGTAAGACAGAGCACATTGAGATTGATTGTCACTTTACTAGAAGAGCCTATGAAGATGAGATCATATCATCATATGTGTTTACCAAGAGTTTATCTCCTCTACGCTTGGGATGATTCCGTTAGCATCATCTTAAGTTTTAGGGGGAGTGTTGAATAGTGTAGACTTCGAAATATGGAAGTCTACGTTATGTATCTTTAATAGCATGCTACCCTCTCTTCTCTTGTACATAAGATTATTTGTGAGGCAATTTCTGTATTTTATCAGTTGGTTAGAGTCAACAGTTTTTGTCCTCATGTAACGAAGAGGGATCGGCCCCCATTAGTGTATTCTTTTTCTCTTTCTTGGCAATGAAGTTTTCTTCAAGGGTTTCTTCTCATTCTTCTTGTTCATTGCTCTTGTTCCTCTACTCTCTTGTTCTCCATAGCGCAAACATGCAAGCACCTTGTACCTTTGTTGCAAATGCTCAAGATGTGCTCCCGTAGCAGGCTAGCAGCAGGTGTATACAATTCATAGTCATTTTTTTGTGTGACCTGAATTGGGAAATCTAGTGAATTTGATCCTTCCCTCTTTCACTAGTTAAACTGTGTGTTTTCTTTGCTGTTCTCTACATGGCCTAGGTCACTTTTGTTTGCTCCTCTACCATATCCATTGATTCATTCTTTTTGAGTTAGGCATGTGACTCAGGGTAGGCCTGACTTCTGTAGGTCCTTGGTTTGACCTCAGCTTTGCTTGATCTATATGGAGTGCGCCTTGATTCCTAGAGTGACAGCTGCAGATGTGAATGGCATCAACTATGGTTCTATTGGCCACTAACCACTCGCTTGACATGAGATATTAGAGGCACATGTGATTCAACTGGCCTTTGTATAAGCTCTCTTCATAAACTACGCTGGTTCCATAGATGGAACTTGCAAGGGGACTTCTGCACTCCCCACTTGTTGGCTCACTCTGTAGTCTGTATTCATACTACACTCGCCATTTGAAGGTCTTTAAGGCATTTTCACACTCAAATCAATTCACCATCTAGTTATAGATAAAAAAAAACTATAGTGATTGGTGTACCTGCGTGATAGGTAGTTACTCATGTGAGGGCTGGTTGCTCTGTTATATGCATGCTAGTCTGACAAGTATGTTTCTCGTTTTGGTTCACCTTCATCTTTCTGGTGGTCTACAATGTTCACTCATGTTACCTTACCCATAAGGCTTGCATTGAGTTTGTGTTGTACTTGAGTCTATTTGGAGCTATCCATTTGTCTGTGGGGCTTGGGTTGGTATTTTGGGTCTTATTTTGCTTGCATGAGGGTCCATGGCCCATATGAGCGTGTAATGAGGCAAAGGGTAGTTTTGTCTTTGGTCTTCTTTGAATTAGGTGGGAGCTATAAATAGTTTCCTAGATGAAATTTCTCTTTTGGAAATGGAATTTTTGCTTGGCCTCTCTAGTCTTAGAGTGGATACTGGCTCTAGCGTTTTGCTAGTGATTTGGCTCAATTGCTTGCAATTGAGAATTCCCTCCATTCATCTCACTCATGCCTCATTCCCTTACCCACCTCTCTCATTCCAAGCTAGCTGATCCATCTTAGCCGACTCCACTCATCTCTCCCTCAATTTCCCCCAAATTCTCATAATCTAACCTTCATCTAAATACCAACTGGTATCAACTTATCCCACCACGTGAGTATGGGGAACCCGAGTACTCAGACTTTCCATCCAGAAAAGCTTGAGTGGAGATATTACCGCTTTCTCTAAGCATTAGAACATTATATGGACTTGGTGCCATCACTTACCATCTTCCTTTCTCCCCTGACCATGGAATTTCACTCTGCCAACGTAGCAAGAATGGATGTTGGCAGGAAATGCTGGAACCTGACAACCGTAAGGCTCCCTTGACTATCTTAGTCAATCTACTGGTCAAACACTGTAGGAGTTGACTGCTCTACATTCTGCCACGCCACAGTTAACCCCCGAAGCACTTACTATCTGCTTGCTCTAGAGCCTCAAAGTCATTTTCTTGCCTTTTATCCGGCCTCATCTGAATATTTTATTCATCCAGCCTGTCCTTTTTTTGGCCCTCCTAACCTTCCCAAGTTAACTTCAGTGCCTGATCTTCCATATGTCTATTCTCCGTAATTGCGATCCTCCAATTCGTACTTATGACCCATTAGCTATATAGACGTTTCCTATAACGCCCCAAATTTTAAACTTGCAAACCTTTTAAGAAAAACAGGCAAGAGACTAGAAATATCTCTTTCCTTCAGAGTTTGTTTATGAAATCAGAAGGCAAGCTGACAACTTTGGGCACGTTAGCTAAAAGAACCAAAACTCACAAAATTCGGGTATCCTAAGGAAAATCCGATACAAACCCAAAGCGTCCAGGACACGAGCTAAGAGCAGGAAGAAAAAGTCTTGAAGCCATCTTGCAATCGCGCCATCGCCCGTAGTGTACCTAAATCATCACCTGTACCCATAGAATGAGTTAGTTTCGCAAAAAACTAGTAGGTGCACAAGGGAGACTACAGGAAATTGAATTAAGTACGTTTAATTCAGTATGTTACGCAGTTTAAAGCAGATATGCAGTTAAATAGGTAAGCAATGCAAGCAGGTGAATAGTGCAAACGCGTAAGAAGTACAAGCGAATAAGTAGTGCAAGCGAGTAAGTAGTGCAAACGAGTCAGCCGTGCAAGCGAGTCAGCCGTGCAAGCGCGTGAGCAGTGCAAATGCGTAAGTAGTGCAAACAGTAAGCATTTCAAAGCAAGTAAGCAGTGCAACTGACAAACGCAACATACGATTCAATTGATCGTAGGCTGTGAACCACCACACAACTAGCTTGTTCTCGTTTCTAGAACGAGGTCTCTGCACTGAATCAGTATCAGGACATCGTTTGTCGCTCTCACGACTTCTAACAAACGCTTTGTCTTGAACAACCTTAATCTATTCCCATCTCTCAAGGCCTTACGCGGCCAACAGTCACCGGTTATGACGTACTAAGGCGTCATACTTCCTCAGAAAAGCCCACCCTTCCGTAGAAGGTCCAAAACATGATCACAACTCAAATCGCTAACGATCTGATTCTTACATCTGAGTCCTGCATGTAATCATGCTAAAACAGAAAGTCGAAGCTATAAATTTATAACTGGCTGTCTCAAACAATCTCAGAAGAGCATCACAGCTCACAATAACTTTTTATGGTAAGCAAAAACACGAGGTCCACGCCGGATCGCTCGGTTCGGGAGATATACGACCTGATAGGGAATTACCGCTCTAGAGGGTATACCTGGTCTTGGACCATACACTTCCTCACAGCGAAACCTTTGGGAAGTCGGTCCCCAACAAATGCCATATCCAATAAAAATCATTGCGATACACGCATCAACGCAAATGACCACTCTCAGGGTCGATAGTCACTATTACAATCAACAAGATCAACGTCGGATCACCTGGTCTGGGAAATGTATAACCTCACAAGGAATTCTGCCCTAGATGGTCTACGAGTTCACCGCCTTTGCGGCTACCCGTTCGTGAACAGTATACATTCTCACAGAGAATCTATCACTCTAGCCGGGTACCTGGTCTTGATCATACGCGCCCTCGCAGATAATCCTTTGGAGATCAAGTGCTCGACAGACACCCCACTGAGTGATACATGCATCAATAATTGACTGCTCCGAACCATTAACTACCTCAGGGTCAGTAGCCACAATATGGGCACAAGCATGTATATCAGCGTTATGCATCATATCACTTCACATAGAAGCATATAATCCTACGCATCGTGTTATTGCCACGAGGAACATTACAATCCTCAAATTGGACCTCAAAGCATGCGTAAACGACACATGAGAACGTGCAGATATAGCAATCCAGTTGATTCTATAGGCGAAGAGTAACTAACTCTATCTGACAACTGAATAAGACAAGCACTCGTAACAATGCTCGTAAAACATACAATTGCCATCTGATGACTCAGTTCATCAGCAAGTAATTAAATTAATCGTAAGGCACAAACCATTGCATCACAAGCCATTCATAAACAATCATACGACAGCAGTTATATCACAATATGTAAGCAACTTATAAAACAAACGGCCACATCAATCCTAGTTGCCACCAGTTCGTAGATTACGAGCTGTATGCAATCACATCAATCATAAGAGATGCAAGTCAACAAGTGCTACGCTACAATAAGCACCAAACAGTTCGACCAAGGGGTAAAGCAAGTCATATTCTAATATGTAGCAACTGGCATAATGTTATTATTATAGGCATTTACGACCCCCTCCTCTGCCGTAACAGGTAGCAGGGAGGGGCTCGGCCCCTCCTGCATACTGCGAAGGCAGGGAGGGTCGAGCCCTCCCCTACGAAGATCGAAGGCAGGGAGGGCTCGAGCCCCTCCTTACGATAGACAGAGGCAGGGAGGGTCGGACCTTCCCCTGCGCACCTAAATAGGGGAACCGAAAAAAGGGGCAGGGGCCTTCGGCCCCTGCTAGAACAATAAAAAGGGCAGGGCCTTCAGCCCCTGCTGAAATAAACAGGGCAAGGGCCGATGGCCTTTGCCGGAACATCAAAAAAGGGCAGGGGCCTATGGCCCATGCCAGAGAAATGAGCAAAAGGTAAGAGGCGTAGGGGGCCAACAGCCCCCCTGCAGCTTTTGGAAGTGGAGGCAGGGGCCAAAGGCCCCCGGTCGGCGTGCTAAGCAGGGAAACAAGACAGGGGCCAAAGGCTCGTGTCGGTTTCTTAGAGGAACAAGAAGCAGGGAGGAGGGACTCGGCCCCTCCCTGCCGTAGCAGAGAGCAGGGAGGGGTCGTGCCCCTCCCCTGCTAAAAGGGGGCACAGGGAGGGGGTTTGACCCCTCCCGTGGCCACACAGAGAGGTGAGGGAGAGAGAGAAGAGACGGGAGAAAATAGGGGAGAAGAGGCGTACTTGAGGCTGCCGGAAGGAGGGGGTCCTCGATGGGGTTGCTCGGCAACGCAGAGGCCGACGAGGAGGGTCGCAGGTGGTGGCGACAGCGGAGGTTGAGTGGAGGGGCATCGTCGATGAGGTCACAGAGGGGAGGCTCGAGCAGGCTGCCGGCGATGCGATCGTCGGTGGCTGTGCTCGGCAACGCAAAGGAGCGAGATGGGAGTCGGTCGGGGGAGAGAGACCGAGAGACGAAAGGGGGAAGGAGGTTTCGAGAGCCTCCCCCCTTCGTCGCTGCGTGCTTTTAAAAGCACGCAGCCGACTTATTTACCCGGGTTGGATCCGGGTCCGGATCCGGCCCAGATCCAAACGCTTTTTTTTTTTTCGGGTTATTACATTTCCAGGTGGTGCTTTTTCCCCATTTCCACCCGATGACATCTTGGAGACTGAAGACTAGCAAGCAATAGGAATATCACTAAGACACTGCTGGCAGATTTGTTATTAGCCCCTGTTTATGAATATATGATCAATTTCCATGGGTTCCATATTTGCCTCATTATTGCCTTATGGGTTCCTCTTTTGAGATCACATGTGCATTAGATCTTAGAATTTTTTTTTGTCTTTACAAAATTAATCTTACACAGGATCAGCTTTTGTAAGGTATCCTAGACTGTTGCTTCATTAGTTTTACATTCTAGTTTATCAATATATGGGAGCAAGACCAAGAGATCAACACCATGGACCCTAATTGCAATTATCAATGATTACACAAAATTGGGCATGCAACTAGCCTAATATCTTGACTAGTCAGCATAGCCTATGGGGGTTGTACATTCTATAGGATCTTAGCTGATCCATTCAAGTTCACTATAGACAGATAATCTCAATCTGTTAAAATAATTAGGTTTGAGTCATACTAATAATCTAAAAACTGGTTTTCTTGATTGCCATTATTTAGCCCTTGAATTCTCGATCTTAGTTTGGACACTGAAGTTTTTTTTGTATTTTAAGAGTGCACGTTCCAGTGCCTGAATTGGGTTTCAGATGATCCTGAGGCTGGCATACATGTTTTCTAAACAGCAATTAGGTGTCTTGCTATAATTCCCTGCCCCTTTTTTGTAGCTTCAACATTTCAATGCCTTAGATACTTGGTTGTGAGAGGTGCTGTTATATTTCATGGTTCTACTCAAAGTTACCGGAAACTTCTTGGATAGGTGGGAAGCTCACTTCTCGGAAACTCGCTTCGGAAGCGCGATACTCCTTGCTTCCGAAACTTGATGAGAACCTCGATTCCCCCACACTTATCCTATGCTTTCCCACACGCTTCATCTATTCTTATATGATCTCTTACTCAACTTTTCTTGTTTTTTATGTGTTTTCTCACTCTTCTCACTCACTTCCATGTGCTTTCTCTAAATTGATAGTCATCATTTTTAGATTTTGTTAAACATTTAATTCTTACACTAAAAAAACATGAAATTTAATATTTGTAACTTTTATTTTAGTTTTTATTTGTGTTTCATTTTGATTCTCATTCAATTCTTCGCTTCCCGCTTCCTATACATTTTAAAATGCATCGCTTCTTGCTTCGGCTTCTTGTATCGCTTCTCGCTTCCGCTTCCTAGTCTGGCAACCTTGGTTCTATTAAAAAAATAATGCCTATAACACAATCAGAAACTTGCATAGTTTTTTTCTGTTTCATGCCTTTCTTTGATAGCTCTTTTAATTTGTTTAAACAGGTGGAAGAACTACTCAAGAATTATGAGAAAGTATACTTTGTGTCCCGATGCCAATTTAGTTAGATCTGTCAAATCCATGTAATGATCACAGCAACTGATCCTTGCTCCAGGTTAAAGCTAGATGGATGCAGATGCATTTGGAATTGTAGATTCAACTAAGGTAGGAAGAGGAGAAGCACGAGATTAGCTACAATATAGGGAGAATTTGTTTGTGTATTTGGTTATTGTGGGAGCATCTAGATTTGTGATTTTTTTAGTGTAGTTTGCTGTCTGTTATCCGGTTGGATTCTTGAAGGCCCTAATATGAGAAATAAATGAAAAACAAGCTTTTGAAATATGGTGGTTCACAATCACCTATATGATGAGTTGTTATTCTATATAGGTTAGGGTTTACACTGTATTGATACACAATATTTGTTGATTAGATTTTTCGATGTAGCATCATTACTTGAATTCTAAGCATGGTCATAAAATTCAGCTTTTGTTTCTCTATGTTGTTTTTGTGGCCCATTGAACTTATGCTAGTCTCTACTGCCATTGTTTCACGTTGCTGCATATGTTTCCAACATGCTAGCTCCGACCTAGGCAAGTCTGGGCCTAAGCTAGCTTGACTGTTTGGCTAGTTGGATGAAACTAAATCCAATATGATTGATGAGGACGGGATCAAGTGCTCTGCTGTGTAGAATATAAAATGGCGAACCAGGCGGGATCAACATTTTTTTTGAAACTTTGTTCGAATATAAATATCTAAAGTAATTAATAGATTTTGACAACCTATGTTATGATTTTAGATTACACGGTTGCGACCACATTGAAATTCTAAAAAGAACATATAATTTTGTCAAAATTGGAGCTCGTATGTTTGCAAAACATGCTCAACAATTTCAAGGGCAAAATCATAATTTTGAAGGTCGATTTTATGAGTTTTTAACACTTGGTTGCATTCATATCGAAAATCCAAGAACGGTTTTGATTTCATTGAAATCAGAGTTAAAACACATTCGGGAACATGCGTGGCAAGTTTCAAGGATAAAATAATCATTTTATAAATATCGTTAGAAGGTCATACCCATCCACTCACCTATTGACCAAGTCCAATCAACCCTGATTTAATGTGTATACAAGAAAGAAAATAAATAAACAAATACGTGTATATATATATCTATATATATAATAATAATAATAATTGGGCTTAGTTATATTAGCTAAGTAAACTTAGTTAATGTAACTAATAGGCAACCAGTTCAATTGGTTGGACTGGTCGAGCCTTGGAACCATGGTTGGATCAATTGTGATTCAACCCAAGGCCCATTTAAACTAGAGCATGGGGCACTCACTTTTTTTCTCCCATAGTTTTAAAAAAATCATGAAAAAATGTTCATAGGCAGCACCTTGGTGTTGCCATTTGGCAACACCAACGGCCCCTCTCTTTCTTATTTAAAGGGCTAAGCCCCTCACATTTCTCTCATTAGCTCCCTCTCGCCCTCTATTTCTCCCCTCCACTTCTCCACTTTCATCTTCTTCCTCCTACTTCTCCCCCCATTTCCACAACCAAGGGTGGTGGTGTGTTTGCCCATCTCAACCACTCTCTCTCTCCCTCCTCTAAGCACCATTGCTGGTGGCTAACCCAACCACCCTCTTCTTTTTTCTATCACCACCATTGGTGGCAGCTGAACCACCACCACCTACAACCACCTAACACAACCATCGTACCTGCTCACTAAGTCGACCCAGCCTAACCGAGGCCCAACTCACTTGTTTGTTGCACTTGTACTCTTCTCTTCCACGCTGCAACACCGAACTCTTCAAATATGGTTCACTCTCACACATCGAAGGTTCAACTTGGAGGAAAAATTCTCCTGGGATTTCTCGAATTTTTTTTCTCTTATCAAAACACTATACGAGGCAAGCTCTATCCAAATGCATATGGATTTTGAATATTTAAATATATTTTGGAAGCATACATGTTTGCTTATATTCAAATTGTTATGCATGACATAGTCATTGTCTTATATATATATATATATATATATATATATATATATATATATATATATATATATATACACACGCATTGAATTTCAAATAAAGTAGTTTTGATATGTATGGTACTTTGAATAAAACAAATATTTTCAAATAATAAGTTTTGATATGTATGCTACTTGAAATAAAATAATAGATTTTGTAATTACCATACTTTGAGGAAAATGATTATATCTCAAATAAAATAATATAAGTATACGCATTGTGTTTCGAATAAAATAGTAGTTCTTGGTCCACATCATACTCTGAATAAAATATTATAAAGATGTATGCATATATTTTGAACAAAATAATACTTTCTGCTTTGTAAAAATAAAATATTTGAAACATGCATAGAACAACAAAACTTTGGGTTCAAAGAATATTGACAATAGAATAGTCCACTCCAAAAAAAAGGAAATGAAAATTGTTGCAACCCAAAAGAGGCTAAGGTTCTAGAGAGTTTTTCGGTACACAGTAGTGGGTAGAGCATACTTTTGTTATGAGATTGGTTTGTATATGAGCTTGAAATAAATTAACTCTCAAAGTGCGAAACAAAATACTATATGATAAATAAAACATGCCTACACACAAAACTTAAGATATTGATCCGCCACATTGGTGAAGTGCTCGTACATACTGAGCAAGTACTGATTGGGTCGGGTATATATACAGGACTCTGGTTATTACCCTAAAAATGGATACTTGAATTACTGAACCTCCATTCTGGCTTACAAAGTGTAAGACATTTAAAATAATCCCTGTAATAAAGATAATCCTTCTAACCCATTCTGTTTTGATCTCTACCTTAGAGAAGGTAGATAGTATAACTTTGAGTGATTCCATTCTGATTTTTAGAAGTGAGGCATCTCAGTGGTCTCCACTCACTCGTAGGTCTACGAAGGTTGGGGCTATCAACGTGCCTTAGGTGATAGATCCCTAACTACTGCAGTAGTCCACGATGCATCTTACTTTCTGTTTTGCCTTAGCGGTGATTCTCTCGGTCACGGACCACCCACTTTGGGTATGCTACAATTAGGTACTTGAGATTAAAACATTTGAGAATAATACACCCTTGAAATGCTTCGTCTGTCTGCGATGGTCTTCCCCCATGTACCAAGGTGGATGGTTAATTATCAAAACAAAGACCTTTTTTAATCATGGTTTGAAATGAAAATATGCCCTAATTATGCAAACAATTCTGTTCTGTATTCTATCTTACTTTTCAGTAAAAATGCCTTATCTAAATTGACTGAATATGTTTAATATTCCAAATTACTGAAATTGGTATAAACTTACTAGATTGTCAGAGGTCTGGCCCTTTAATGGGTTTTGTTTAAGTACAGGACAGTGAATGCCACGGGACAGGAGCAACATTGAGGACTAGCACTCTCCAGAGGGTCTAGGCACCAGCTTGGGACTTTTGTTGATAATATTTTGTATTCTCAAGTTTTGAACTAACTGTACATTTTGTAAAAAATGATGTAAATAATATTTTGGTTTTCACTTTAATAATAACTTTGTCTTATTTCACCCTTGTGGTTTGCTCAAAATTTTCAAATTTGGACTCAATATTAAATCATTTTCTGCTGTCAATATTTAATTTTTTTTTTTAATTTTTGGTAAAATTTCAAGTTTAAAATTTTTGGTATCAAAGCCCTAGTCTAGAAAAACTGGTCCAAGATCCGTCCTGCTGCCAGCATTGCACTATAAGTCTTTTCTTAAAATTTTTGTATATAAAATAATAGTAGGTTGTCTACTACTAATACTTCTTTTGAATAGATGTTTTACAATGATATGATTGAGGCTGTCCATGCCTTTATTGAGGCAATCGATCAATAATGAACTTAAACACGCCAAATAAGACAAATTCAGGAATTCATTTGTATGCATACCAACCCCCAAATGGGCAGATGTCATAGGTGCCACCAGGTGCACATAGCACAACTTTGTTCTATTGATTATTAGTTTTGTCAGTTCTGTGAGGAATTAGGGTATATCATCTACAAATATCAAATCAAGCATTGTCATGACCTCTCTAACAAGGGTTTATACACTAATGGTCCACCCCTTGCGAATCAAGACCTCGCTAACGAGGCCATGAAAGGAAACAAGGTCCTTCAAAAGATATTCACCAAAACAACAAAGTGGACACTCAAAGAGTTTTACCAAAGCACCAAAAGAATATTCACAAACCACAAAATGAGCTCACACACAAACACCCACTAAAATGGCAAACACCAAAAATACAAATAATATTTTATTGTTCAAGACCATGCAAGAAGCATTACAAGATAGTGGGGTTTTACCCCATATTTATACACATGAAAGAGGGAGCCCAAGGGGTCTAACGACTCTAAATAGAGTTGTTGGGACCCCAACATCCCTCTAGGTTTACTAGTCAATTGATGTTGACTAGTCCTCTCTTAACCAAAAAGAAAGAAAAGAGAAAACTAGAAAAAGAAAAAACTAATTCTATCCTAACTCTAGTTATATATATATATATATATATATATATATATATATATATATATATATATATATATATATATATATATATAATGTTTGACCAACTCCACTACCCCTCATCCAAAACCCAAATAGGGGCCCTGTTTAGGGGTTTTCTAGGTTTTTTATGTCCGCAACTGACAATGATGGGCGGAGGGGGCTGGGGGGAGCTTGTCGGATGTTTGACGAGCTCCACCGTCCCTTATTCAAAACCCAAACAAGGTCTCTCTGTCAGAGAGCCTTGTTTGGGTTTTTTTCATCTCTCTTTTCGTCTACAATGAATGATGATGGGGGAGGGGGCCGTTCCTCATTTGAGACTCAAGAAGGGGCTGCCCCTATTTGGGGTTTTTCAGTTTTTTCTTATTTTTTTCCTGCAATTGGCGATGATGGGAGAGGGAAAGGCGAGAGCACGTCGGACGTCCAACGAGCTTTTGAATCCTTTCCTCATAATAAACAAACATGAGATCTAGAAAAAAATGATATTCCAAATCACATGATTTTGAATCTCATGTGATCCTATTTCACTTTTGTGAAACACAACCAAACATACCCTTAATGTTAGTCAACATAATATAATTGACAATGACCCCCAACAACCACCCTTCGAGCTAATAGAAATTTCTTGATACTCCTCTGATGATATGGAACCTCCATTACTGGTCTATACTCTGGCTCCACCGGCTTACAATCCGGAGTTACCTGCTCCTTCTGACTACCCTCCACATTCACCATTACCGACATCTCCTGAATATCATCCAGATTTGTCGAAGAACACACCGGCAATTCCTAGATATCCTTCGGCTCTAATCTCAAAATGCACAAGAAATGAAAGTATATGACAATTCAGGGGGATACCATAGGAAGAAATGGGAAGGGTTGTTTTGAAGTCAGCATGTTGAACTCCAAATAGTTAGATGACCTTTTCCTACTGTTAACCAACCTTGCTGGTAATTTTTGTAACTGTTGCTGATATTATGAATACTATTTTGTTATTTTCTCACAAATATCCATTGTTTATTTTTGGCTCATTCTAATGTGAAGGATGATTCACTATACGAGAAGGAATCATAATCTTCCTTACGAGCAGGACGATCTGAAAGGGTTCCTCATGGAGACCCTTAATAATCTGGCTACCACGATAAGAGACCAGACGTAGGCCAAACAGGCTCTAGAGGCATGCCATAACCCTGGAATAGTTACTTACAATTTTTTTTTGAAGTTGGGTCCCCGAACCTTTTCTGGAAAGACATATCCCAAGGCCACTGAAGCATGGATCCAAGAAATTGAGAAAGCTTTTTGAGTACTGTCTGTCCCAGAAGATAGTAAGGTAGATTTTGGGGCCTATCGATTACGAGATGATGCTAAACACTGGTAGGCAACCACCTTAGAAATTAAATTCAACAATGGGTCAGTACTGTGGGATCAATTCATTGCAGTATGCCACATATTTTCCTAAGTACGAGAGGAGTCGTAGGATGTTGGAGTTCCTCGAGCTACAACGAGGACTAAGTCTGGCAGAGTACATTATGAAGTTTTGAAATCTGGAAAAGTATTGTCCCCAAGTATTCACCATTGAGGAAGACAGGGCAATGAAGTTTGCTCGAGACCTAAAACCGACCCTCCGAACTAAAGTGCCAGAAACACTAGACAAGGCCATTGATGTAGCCACAATACTTCAAGATGAATAGGAAGAGTTACAGAAACAACAACCTCATCGATTTGAACAATCTAATGAGGGCTAAAAGAGTTGTCCTAAGAAGAGATTTGAGGATAAGAAGTCCGCCCCTCCTACCAAGAGGCAGAGGCAGCAAAATCGACCTCGACCACAACAACAACAACAACAACAACAACAGTCAACCGAGCCTTGTCGCACTTGTAATCACAACCATCTCAATAGACCTTGTTACCAAAAAACTAGCATTTGCTTATATTGTGGCAAGACGAGCTACTATATCAAGGATTGCCACAAAAAGATGACAGACGACCGAAGGAAGGGTGCTGGTGGATCTAATCCCCAACTGCAACAACAACAACAAAAGTAGGCAACAACTGGTCGTGTTTATACTGCCACAACTGAACAACTTTCTAAGGGTGACATGGTACAAGGTACCATCCTAGTCGCTAATCGAGCAACATTGGTTCTATTTGATTGTGGTGCCATGCATTCATTTATTTTTATAAAATTCTATAAAATGCTGTGTACCCACTAAATCTTCGAGTCATGATCTAGAAGTATACACCCCTTTGGGAGATAGGGAAATATATGTAAATTATATACCGAATATTGACATATTTTTAGATGCATAGAGATTGCTTGCTAACGTAATTTTACTCGATATGACCGAGTATGATGTCATCTTGGGTATAAATTGATTTTATAAGTATCACACTAAGGTATTATGTCATGAAGGGAAGGTAGTATTGTCTGAACCTGGACTTCCCAGGGTAGAGTTTCAATTATCTAGGCCTACCTTAAAGAAGCGTGTAATATCATCCATAAAGGCCTAGAGATATTTGAAGAAAGGATGCACCACATTTCTGGTTAACATTGCTCTGATAGACTCGATGACGGTTTCACTTGACAGTTTAGATGTGGTTTGAGATTTTTCAGATGTCTTTCTAGAAAAGTTGCTTGGACTCCCTCCACACCACGAGGTTGAGTTTAGTATCGAGCTATTGCTTGAAACTGCTTCAATATCCAAAGCACCCTATAGGATGACACCCGCATAACTGAAAGAATTGAAAAAATAGTTACAAGAACTTATGAAGTAGAGTTTCATCAGGCCTAGTGTATCACTCTAGGAAGCACCTGTATTATTTTTAAAGAAGAATGATGGATTCGTGCAATTATGCATTGATTATAGGCTGCTAAACCAGGTCACAGTTAAGAACAAGTATCTATTGCCGCGTATTGATGATTTATTCGATCAATTGCAGAAAGCCAGAGTATTCTCAAATATTGGTCTAAGAATTGGATATTATCAATTGAGAATCAAGGAGGACAATGTTCCAAAAATAACTTTTCAGAGAAGGAACGAGCATTATGAGTTCATAGTTATGCCTTTTAGACTTACAAATGTGCCAACAACTTTCATGGATTTGATGAATAGAATATTCAGACTTTTTCTAGACTCCTTTGTAATCATCTTCATAGATGATATTTTGATATACTAAAAAAGTCTGGAGCAACACTACGAGCACTTAAGGATTGTTTTATAAATTCTGAAGGAGGAACAACTTTATGCTAGATTCTTGAAGTGCGAATTTTGGCTTAAGGAAGTCATGTTATTGAGACACATAATATCAAAGGACAAAGTATCCATGGATCCCGCCAAAGTAATGATCTTATTAATAAATCGTAGATTAAGATTTCTGATACAAACTTTTAAATTAGATCTTTAAGTAAATTTTAATATCATAATAGGTGGAAGCAGTTCTAGAATGGAAGCAACCGAAGAATGTTTTGGATATTCAAAGTTTTCTTGGTCTTGCTAAATATTATAAAAAGTTTATTTAGGATTTCTCTCGTATTACATTATCAATGACCAAGTTATTAAGAAAAGGGGTCAAGTTTGAATGAGAATAAATGTGAAGAAAGTTTTCAGACACTGAAAAAGAAACTTACCACCGCCCTAGTATTAACCTTATCCTCGAGATAGGGTGAATTTATTGTCTACACCGACACATCAGGAATAGGTCTGGGTTACGTACTAATACAACACAACAAGGTTATTGCTTACGCATTAAAGCAACTGAAGATTCATGAGAAAAATTATCCAACCCATGATCTAGAGCTTATAGCAGTAGTTTTTACTCTAAAAGTTTGGCGACATAATTGTATGAAGAGAAATTCGAAGTCTATAGTGATCATAAAAGCCTCAAATATCTATTTTCATAGAAGAAATTGAACATGCAACAATGATGTTGGTTGAAATATATCAAGGATTATGAGTTTACCCTTTCCTACCACCCAGGAAAGGAAAATATTGGTGTAGATGCTCTCAGTTGTAAGGCTGGAAGTTCCTTGGCAAATCTTGTAGAAAAAAGTTAGAAACTTATAGAAGATCTCATTGAATGAAAACCATTTATGGCAAATCAAGAAAAAATTTATTTGTCCAATCTAATCGTACAACCAGAGATCCTCACCATGTTAGCCGCCGAGTAAATCAAAGATCTTTAATATGAAAAGTTGAAAGCAAGGGCTCTGTTGGAGGATGATGCCTCTTTCCGTCTCAAGGACGACGATAGTATCTAGATAAGAAATAGAATTTGGGTCCCATCTGACCTTGTATTAAGGAATGAAATTTTAGAAAAAGCTCACAAGAGTAGATATACCATCCACCCAGGAGGCACAAAAATGTTTAAAGATTTGCAACAAAATTATTGGTGGAACGATATGAAGAGAACTATAGTCAATTATGTCTTAAAATGTTTGACCTGCCAACAAATCAAAATAGAGCATCAACGACCTGGTATAATGATGTAAAAGATAGAAATACCACTATAAAAATGAGAAGACATTACTAAGGATTTTGTGGTAGGATTACCTAGAACTCGGACAAAATACAATGCAATCTAGGTGATCGTCGACCGTTTGACCAACTCTGCTCATTTTTTTCCTATCCGTATCAAGCAATCACTAGAAAGTTTGGCCGATCTTTATGTTTAGGAGATTGTCAGATTGTATGCGGTTGCAATCTTGATCATTTCTGATCGTGACCCAAGATTGACATCTTGGTTTTGGGGTTATCTTCAGTGAGTTTTGAGAAAAAAATTAAAGTTTAGTGCATCTTTCCATCCCCAGATCGATGGCCAATCTGAACACACTATACATACTCTTGAAGATATGTTAAGAGCCTATGTTTTGGAATGAAAAGGAGTCTGTGATGCACACATAGTTCTCGCTGAGTTCACCTACAATAATAATTTTTATGCTAGTATTGAGATGGCTCTGTATGAAGCATTATACGATAGACCCTATCGATCGCCAGTTCACTGGGACAAAATTGAAGAATCTACTACGAATTCACTTGTGGTTCTATAACACTATGTTGAACAAGTAAAAATGATTCATAAAAGACTACAAACTGCCCAAAGCCGACAAAAAGAATTACGCAGATCAAAGGCATAAGGAATTCGTGTTCATTGTAGGAGATATGATTTTTGTAAAAGTATTTCCGATTAAGAGTGTCTCATTTTGAAAAGAAAGGAAAGCTGAGTCCTAGATTTGTTGGCCCATTTGAAATTATTGAGTGAGTTAACGAAACTGCCAATCGGTTGGCGCTACCTCCCCAATATCTATAAATTCACAATATTTTTCATGTCTCGATGTTAAGAAAGTACGTGTATGATCTGTCACACATCATTCAACACGAAGACATAAAAGTCCGAGATGATATGACTGTTGAAGAAAAACAAGTAGAAATCATCAACCGAAGTGATCAAGTCTTGAGGATAAAAACTATTACACTAGTGAAAGTAAAGTGGCAACATCACAAAATAGAGGAATGTACTTGGGAGCCTGAATCCAATATACGAAAAAAGTACCCTAAAGTTTTTGTCTAAGACTTGTATAGCAAATTTCGATGATGAAATTTGTCTTTAGAGGAGAAGGATGTAATACTCGACAAATTTTTTATAATTTTGTTCGAATATAAATATCTAAGGTAATGAATATATTTTGATAATCTATTTTATGATTTTAGATTACACGATTGTGACCACATCAAAATTTTGAAAAGAACGCAAGTGATTTTGTCAAAATTGGAGCTTGCATGCTCGCAAAACATGCCTTACAACATCAAAGGCAAAATCAAAATTTTGAAGGTTGATTTTATGAGTTTTGAACACTTGGTTGCATTTGTATTGAAAATCCAAGAAGAACAGTTTTGATTTCATCGAAATCAGAGTTGAAACACATCCAGGACATGCTCGGTATGTTCTAAGGGTAAAATAGTCTTTTTTATAAATATCGCTAGAGGGTCATGCACATCCACTCACCCGTTGACTAAGTCTAATCAACCCTAATTTAATGTGTATACAAGAAAAAAAACAAACAAACACACACACACACACACACACACACACACACACACACACATATATATATATATATATATATATATATATATATATATATATATATATATATATATATATATATATATATATATATATATATATATATATGGGCCTAGTTACATTAACTAAGTAAACTTAGTTAATGTAACTAATAGGCAATCAATCCCGTTCAATTGGCAGGACTGGCTGGGCCTTGGAACCAGGGTTGGATCACAATTGATCCAACCCAAGGCCCATTTATGCTAGAGCATGGGGCACCCACTATTTTCCTTTAATAGTTTTCAAAAATTACAAGTGTTGAAAAGATGTTCAACACTTGCGAATAGGCAGAACCTTGGTGTTGCCATTTGGCAACACCCCCTCTCTTCCCTATTTAAAGGGCTCAACCCCTCACATTTCTCTTATCAGCTCCCTCTATTCCTCCCCTCCACTACTCCCCTTCTATCTTTTTCCTCCTCTACTTCTCCACCCTTTTCCACTACCAAGGGTGGTGGTGTGTTGCCCATCTCCGCCACTCTCTCTCCCTCCTCTAACCCCCATTGCTGGTGGCTAACCCAACCATCCTCTTCTTTCTTCTATCACCACCATCGGTGGTAGCTGAACTACCACCACCTAATACAACCACCATACCTGCGCATTAAGTCGGCCTAGCCTAATCGAGGCCTAGCTCACTTGTTTGCAGCACTCATACACCTCCCTTCCACGCTGCAACATTGAACTCTTCAAATACAGTTTGCTCTCACACATCAAAGGTTTAACTTGGAGAAGAAATTCCTCTAGGATTTTTGGGAATTTTTTTGTATCTTGCCATTGGATCATTGTTGTGGTATGCTTCGTCTCTGATGTTGCCTCTAGCTTCAACATCTCGAGGCTTTCACTGAGAATAACTTCTTCGCTCTCCCTGATGCTAGGAATATCAGCAGTATAGGTCGGTCAGGGAATCATAGGCTGAGGCAGCCTCTTTTCTGGGTCTTCCCCTAGAATAGTAGTTATCATGCCACCCTTAAACCATTTAATGCACTAGTGTAGAGGTATATGGCACTGCATTGGCATTGTGAATCCACGTTTGCCCCAATAGAAGATTATACGTTGGCGGCACATTTACAACGTCGAAAAGCACTGTGAACATAGTAGTTGATAAATATTTTCAGGAAAATCTTGCCCTTTGCTGTCTGTCCATGATTATCGAATCCGTAAATGGTGATTGGATCTTGTGCATATTCTTCTTCTTTTATACCCAAAGCCTTGGCGGTCATTTCAGGGCAGATGTTGAGGCTACTGCCTCTATCTACGAGCACATGGGGTATAGTCATCCCCCTGGTTCGAACGACAATGTACAGAGCATTGTTATGAAACGCATGGGGCTTGGGTAAATCTTCATCAGAAAATGTTATGGGAGCATTGGTCATGGCCTGATTAACGATCTGGGCCATGTCTTCGGGGGTGATGCCTGGCTTAACCTTGATTTTTCGCAGTAAATCGTCCAGGACTTGCTGATGCTTGGGAGAAGCACACGCCAATTCAAGGATCGAGATATTTGAGAGGGCAATAATCAGTCTTCGCACTGTATCCACCTTCTCCTCTGATGCTTTGTCTTTTTCAGATACTGGTTTAATAAAGCTTTTGGGGAACCATGACATTCTTTTGGCCACTTCAGGAGATATCCCATCAGGCTCTCTTGAGTCTTTCAGATTGCTGAAAGCCGAAACGAGGTCCATCTTCCGAGCATTAGATTGGGCCTTATGTAATACTAACACCTGGTGTTGAATATCAATATCACTGCTGGAGCATGGCTGGATGTGATCTTGTGGCTGAAATGGGTAATCAGATATCACTACGGTTGAATGCTAAAGGAATGACTGATTTAATATTCCCATTTCTCATCTTCGGCATCTTCTACTAGCAGGTTTTTATCAATATAATCTTGTATGATGTTTTTGAGAATGAAACAGTTCTCGGTATCATGTCCCACTGTTCGGTGGAACTTGCAGAATATGTCCTTCATTTTACCCACAACCACTGGTAGATCAGCTACCCTTGGAAGCTTAATCATGTCACTGCCGAACATATATTCTAACACTGTTTCGAGGGACTGGTCCAGGGGAGTAAACTTGCGATTATAACTTCACCCTTCACGCTTCGACTTTTCTTGAGGTCTCGATCCCTGTTCAAGAGTCTGATGTGGTTGTTTTCCATACTGAGAAATTGATTTGTCTCTTTGATTATTTTTGTTGGGGTTTTGATCCCCGATCCATAACTGTGATCTTTCACATTTCCCTTATGTTGATTTTTTATGTTATTGGCAGAGTAGGTGAAATGGGTTTTCTTCTTAGATTCCTGCTGACTATTGCTCTTGGTGAAGGTGAAACCCTCGTAGGATCCATTTTTCATACTCAACTCGAGCCATTCGGCTCGTTCTGTTAGCTCAATACAAGTTTTTGATGGCGAGATGGAAATCAATCCCCTCAGGGGTTGTGAAAAATTACTCAGGATCAAAGATAGTGTGTGTCCTGATATTGGATCACGCATCTTGTTACAGATGGATCTCCACCTGTGAATAAAGTCCCTAGCTTTCTCATTTTCCTTTTGTTTCAGACTGCAGAGGTGGCTGAGGGTCGGGAGTGCTTCAACATTGAATAAGAAATGCTCGATGAACAAATTGACCACCTTGTCAAATTCTTTTAATTCCATGGGGTTAATGTGTTATGAGTACCACTTTGCTGCGATACCTTCCAAACTACGGGGGAAACAGAGGAACACGGCTCGATTGTTTCTTCTGAACTTGAAACACTCTGCAAAGAATAGGACGAGATGTGCTTTTAGATCGCCAAAGCCATCAAATTTGATAAATTTCTTGGGGAGATTGTCAAGATCATCATTCCCATCCAGTCCATCATAGAAGTCTTCACTAGTAAAAACCCTTTTGCCTTTGTCACGGACCTGCAGATCTTTAACCATCTTAACCACGTCTTTGAGTTGTGGCTGAGTAGGATCACTAGCAGACTGATTATATAGGCCGACCCCTGCCCTTGAGTCGACTTTCTAACTACTTGTTGAGTTTCATATTCCTCGTCAGTATCACCCACCGATTCTGCCTCATCAAATGTTTCTTCATGACAACCCTGCCTTTTGGTGATCTTCATATTCTTCTTTACTGTCCGGCCCTTGACCTTTTTCTTAGTGTGGATTTTTCCTGAATTGGCCCCTATTTCTTCAGATAATAATGCTCAACATTCTCTGAAACAACGAATACATTTGTGGGTCGATGTCATCATTGGCTTGCTGACTTTCGTTTCTGGTGGGTCGTGAAGATGCCATTTCTTGTATTGAGGCTGACAGAGAACTGATAAGCTGGACTGGTGCGATTTTCCTGCCGGACCTTGTCTGAACCATGTAAAGATACAAGTGCTCTCTGCAGGGCAAAACTGAGGATTAACTGCTGAAAATGGTTTTGAATAGGAAACATTTGCTGGATATCTGGTAGACAATTTGAAAGATGTCCCATTACTAGGGACTGAGTTGTCACTGGAATTACGACAATTGCGCTGCTATTCTTTGCAAAATAAACAACGAAAAATGCACCTTGTTACCTAGACGAGGTCGTCAAACCATGATAGAATGAAAATAGAAAGAATTTTATTGAAAGAAACATGATTTAATAATAAACTTGACATAAAGGAGGGGGACAAACAATTTTCCACCACTTCTGATAATCATTGGACACTCGAGGACCCAGAAAAAGAGTAAGATTGACAAAAGAATCCTAGCTATATCTGGCCGAATGGTATGCTCCGGACCACTGTGCTGATGTGAGATTGAACTCTGGCATGATCCCTGAAAGTAGGCAAGCTTCTACACGTTTCTGTCTCTGAGAAAACTGCCTGATGCAACGCTCTAGATGGTAGTAAGTGCAAAAGAATGGGACAAGTAGCCTAAATCGCTTGCCGTATGCATAAGTATATTTGGGAGGTGATTCCTGACGATCAAAGTAGTCCCACACGACTTCTTCCTCTTGGAGATTGTCGATCAAGAATCAGTATCGTGCAACTGGAAGAAGCTTCTTGCCATTGTATCTGAATGAACTGGCTCTGGTTGGCACATGCCGAAGGAACCAGGACTGCAGGGCATAGGTGCACCCCTTGACAAGAATCGATTCTCCGAGTGCGAAACGGGTCAACCCTCGGTACAAAAAAGCGAGTGTGGCCATGGCTATGGAGAGGCGGCTGGTCTGTTGACTTCTCTACCTTCGCAAGAGCTGAACTATTCTGATATCCATGTAGTTTTGTCCACTCCAAAACCAAACTTTCTAGTTTTTCTTTGAAGACTCGGGTTCCGACTCGAATTTTCCAGTTTTCCTTATAAAATCTGAGATTCGACTCGGTTGCTCTTTCAAAACCAACCTCCGAGTTGGATTTACCTTCAAAATCCTGCATTGTGCTAGGACTTACCTTCGAAATTCCGATTTCATATTGGATTTGCCTTTAGAGTTCAGGTTCGTGTTGGATCCTCATCCAGAATCTCACTGATGTGTCAACTCGGATTTCAAGCAATTTCTTTCACCAAAGATCCCAAAAATATTTTGTCAATTTGTTATTAAATATTTGTTGATTTCAAAACCTTTATTGCATAAAATAATTACCTCGGAATACCTTCAGTATTACTTCAAAAAAAGACAAAGCTTTTGCGAAAAAGGATTCAAATTCAAAATCTTTCTATTGGCCAACCAAAAGGATGAAGAATAAATCCTCGATATGGCCAGCAAAGAAAATTCAATGTTGTTGCAAAGCCATAAGTGATCGGTATTGATCGCAGTCAATGACACATTTTTAAAGATCATTCTTGAAAAATAAGGCAGTCAAAATATCCTGGGTGATACAGAAAAATCCACTCAATTTTCATATCTCCTCAATCACCTAAGTTGTAATTAAATATCTGCAAAAGGGATCTCTCAATTGTCGTCAAGATGAAGACGAATTATGCGAGTTAGACCCTGGGGCCAAAGAAGATTTGAATCATCTTCAAGATAAAGAAGTTTGTGACAGATCCTTCTAGGGAAAGTTCCGATCACCGTCAAGATGAAGGCGACTGCGATGAGCCTCTCGACAAACCCTAAATGATATTTAATTTATGCTATCATCAAGAGATTTCCAACCAAAGAGCCAATAACCATCAATATAATCCCTGAGAGAAAAGAAGGATCAGAGCATCTCCAAGATGGAGTTTGTGACGTACCCTTCCAAAAAAAAGAGAAGAGAGAGAAAAGTTAGGACATCTCCAAAATGAAGGATGATGTAATAAACTCCCATAAAACCCAAGAGAGCTTTAATTATGCCAAAAAAGAAAAAAAAAGAAAGTGCAGAAAGATTATCATGAGAAAAGAATCCCAGGATATCAAACTGCCGAATCTGTCAAATAATCCTCTTTAAATTTTGTGAAATTCTACTATCAATATTCTTTCACCAATTGCTTTCACAATATCAAGAAAACATTCTTTTTTTATCATACCAAGGAAATTGATAGCTTCCTTGAAGAAAAGCTAATGGCAAGCAATTTGAATTCGAATCTTGATTCTACAGAGTTAAGCTCAATTAAAGGTAATACTTCAGGTAGAAAAGAGAAAAATTTTTCATACCAGTATACATTAGTTTCAAGCATTTTGAATCAACAAACAATTTTTAACATTTTGGCAATATTTTCTTACTATCTTGACATGAAGTGAAGAGCTTGATGTTCATCTTGACACATCCTGGTATCACCTTTTACCACCTTGAGAGAGTAACCTTTATCGTCTTTCGCGTTGTTGAAAGATTAGCCTTCTCTCCAAAAGGATAGCCTTTATCATCTTTTGCGTTGTCGAAAGAATTCATCTTTTGCGTTGTCAAAAGAATCACCTTGCTCCTTTGGATCGCCTTATCATCTTTCGCGTCGTTGAAAGAATCGCCTTGTTCCTTTGGACTTCCTTTGTCATCTTTCAAATTGTTGAAGGAATTCATATTTCGCGTTGTTGAAAGAATTCAGCTTTCGCGTTGTTGAAAGAATTCATCTTTCGTGTTGTTGAAAGAATCACCTTGTTCCTTTGAATCGCCTTTGTCATCTTTCGCATTGTCGAAAGAATTCATCTTTCGCGTTGTCGAAAGTATTCATCTTTTGCGTTGTCAAAAGATTTATCTTGCTCCTTTGGATCGCCTTGTCATCTTTCGCGTTGTTGAAAGAATCGCCTTGTTCCTTTGGATCATCTTTGTCATCTTTCGCGTTGTCGAAAGAATTCATCTTTTGCATTGTCAAAAGAATCGCCTTGCTCCTTTAGATCGCCTTGTCATCTTTCGCGTTGTTGAAAGAATCACCTTGTTCTTTTGGATCGCCTTTGTCATCTTTCATGTTGTCGAAAGAATTCATTTTTGCGTTGTCAAAAGAATCGCCTTGCTCCTTTGGATCGCCTTGTCATCTTTCGCGTTGTTGAAAGAATCGCCTTGTTCCTTTGGATCACCTTTGTCATCTTTCGCGTTGTCGAAGGAATTCATCTTTCGCGTTGTCGAAAGAATTCAACTTTTGCGTTGTCGAAAGAGTCGCCTCATTCTTCTTCTTCTTCAAAAAAAAAGTTGTCTTATTCGCCATGCAACTTACCATTTTCTATCTTCCCGGTCAAGTTAAGGGTTAAACCTGAGCCTCATTTTGATGAGGTATTTCATCTCCCGGTCAGGTTAAGGGTCAAACCTGAGCCTCATTTTTACATGAGGTATTTTCCGTCCCATCCAGGTTAAGGGCAAAACTTGAATCTCACTTGTTTGAAGTAAATCTTTTCTTCTTCATTCTGCATTTCATATCTATCATTCTCATCTGGGCTAATCTTCATAACCAGTCAGATCCTTCTAACCGGGGCATTTTTTTATAGCCTAAATTTGGTGTGTTTTCTTTGCCACTAAGCTTATCCTCAAGCCGGCTTAGTAGCAAAGAGGGGCATCTGTAAACACCCCAATTTTTTCTCATCCATGCTTAGACAACCCTCCTTGTGTGAAGGCCAACCCTGTTAGGTCAGTGTAGGAGTCAAACCCCGAGTCAGTTTCAGAAAATCACCACTTTACCATTAGGTCATCTCAGACCCCAGTCAGTCGGAGTCAACCAAGCCCATTGGTCAGTTCAGAACAATTAAAATATCATTCATTTCAAGCTCATTTGAACTCACAATGAATAGATCATTTCCATTTCTGACCATTCCTGCCAAAATGGGATCATTTTTTCAGAAATAAGCTCATTTATCACTCAAACCCGTGTCAATTATCTCTGAGTCAGTCATTCCCAGTCAGTCATATTTCCCAAAGTCTAACTTGAGCTCACCAGGAGTTCAAGTGCTCTAGTTTCAGTTCAAAACCATTTCCAAGTGTCTATGAGCCTATTTTAGCCCGTTTCAGCTCTTTCAACTGAAATTGAGTTGAGTTCAGTCATTTGAGCTAGTATTCGAGCTTTGATTTTAGTTCATCTCAGTATTACTGACCTTTGTTTTAGCTTAAACCCAGCTCAGATTCGTAATTCACTTCACTTCAGTGACCGTTCCGTACCATTTCTCTAAAAATGGCAGCTTTTCTCAAAAATTTAGTCAGAGAGTTCAGTTGAGTCAGTGCCTTGTCAGTTCATTTGAGTTCTGAAACTCTAAAACCCAGCTTAATCCATCTCATTTCAGTTCAATTCAGCTCAAACCCTGATTTTTAGTGTCACTCTAGCTCGGTGGAGTCCGAAAACCATTTCTTGAATCATTTCACAAATTTTATCAATTTTAACACTTTTTTTTGAACTGGTACAAGTGTCAATCGGGGTCTAACATCCAAAATTCTTCATTCAGGGTTAGCATTTCACATATCATTTCATATCATTTCTCAGCATTTCATAACATTTCATTCCATTTTCGAAGTCCAGAACTCCAGTTTTATAAATTTCAATCCAGATTGAATTTTAAAAGTTTTCAGAAATCAATTTCAAACCCTGGGTTTCCAAAATTGACATTTTTACCCCCGAGAGTCTAAATTTGGAAATATTTTCTCAAGAAAAACAATCTGGATTTATTTCAAACTCAATTTTTTAAATTCTACGATGGATTTGCTTCGCAACGGGGTATTGAAATCCAAATCCGAGCTCGTTTCAAAAACTACTAAAAATAGCTCGTTTCGTCCAGAAATTTTCTAAAAAGACCATTTTACCCCTATGATTATCAAAATAAATTTCAAATTTGGAAAGAGACCCCACTCTGAGATGGCTCCTTCATTCTCATTTTAATAATAATAAAAAAGATTTTATCTTCTCCTTTTCTTTTTGATTTCTTTTATTTTTTTTATTCTCTTTTTTTATTTTTATTTTTATTTTTATTTTTTATTTTATTTTATGAGAGGAGGTGGGACCCACAAGGAGTTCAACCAGCCCCCTCTCCCTTCCTCTTTCTTTCCTTTTTCCTTCCCCATTTTCTTCTTCTTCTTCTTTCCTTTTTTTTTCTTCTTCCCTTTCTTCTTCTTTCTTTCCTTTTCTTTTTCTTTTCTTCTTTTTCTTCTTCTTCCCTCTCTCCTCTCCCACTTACGTGGATTTCTTCCAGCCCCCCTCCTTCTTCTTCTTTCCCTATTCTTCCTTCCTCTTTTTCTTCATTTTCTTTCCTTCCTTCTCTTCCCCTTTCTTTCCTTTTTTCTTTCTCTCCTTGCTTCCTTTCCCCTTTCTTTAGTCCAACCACCATAAGACCCATCCACTTACCTATTCCCAAGGGCATTCACGTATTACGCAGCCTTCTCCTTCTCTCCCCTCTCACAGAAGCCATCTCCCATTGAAAACTTAGGAAATTTTTTTATTTTTTCCTAAGTTTTCAACCCAAAGGATCACAAGGCTTCTCACATTGACGTCTCTTCACCAACAGCATAGCAGCTGCCCCTTTGAGCATCTCCCTTTGATCTCTCTCAGCCCATTCACTAAGCTTCAGTCCTTCAACATCAACCACCACCGGAATCACCACCTCCAACTCCCCCTTGTTGCAACCACTAGCCTTTTGCTCCAGCCGACAACTCCAACTAAGGTGCTTCCACAACCTCCAACACTTCCATCTCCAACCTTCAAGCAGCATCTTCTTCAACCTCGAAGTCACCATCTTCAGTTGGTATCGCTCCACCCCTTTACAGCAAGCAAGCATTGCTCCCCTCCTCGATAGCAACTACAATAGCCTGGACGTTGATCCCTCTAGCTACTTCAAGTTGGTGCAAGCCAAACTCCAAGGTAAGATCCTCTTTTTTGTTTTAACGTTATGAAGATCCAAGAGTGTTCATGGTTTAATGGATTTTCCTTTTAAATCTAATTTGAAATTAAGTTAAAACCAGGTTTACATAGCTGAAAGGCCTTAGTTGTCAATCTAAAAAAAAAAGAAAAAGGAAAAAATCATGTAGCTATGGGATCCGTTTGGGCTGAAGCTCCCTTTTAGAGCCTTATATATCATGCTATGTGAGTCAAAGGATCCATCCAATGGATGGATCAGATCCCCTCTCATCAATAGCATACATTAAACAAAGTTCTACCATTCTTTGATGGTTTTCTTATTGTTTTTTTTTAGCATATTCCATGTCATGAGCATTGCATTTGATTACTTAGTTTAGTTATATTTGTGGTTTATCTTGTTTTAGTTAATGCTCCAGTCTGGCAGTCATTTCACAATTAAGTTCTCGTTGATAAATCTTAAAATTTTATTTTTGAATGCCTTCATTTATCTGTGATTTCCTATAAAAAAACCCCAGTTTGATTCGGAGCAAATAAACCGAATCCCAAACTGGGATTTCACCTTTTCTAGAACTTCCAATTGTTGTTTTAGCAAACAAAGGCTTCTAAGATCTCCCAGATGGACGATCTGAATCTCCCCCTAAAAATTACAGTAGATTCACGGTGAAATCTACTAATTGTCTGAAAATTTTGGGATCTTTATAAGTAGATTTGACCTCTGTTAAAAATCAATTTTCCCAGACCCTTGGGAAAACCTTGATTTTTCCTTGTCAGGGTATAGACTGACTCTAATGTGTTGTGTTCGTTCAATCCACAAGTCGTCTGTCAAAAATTTCAACATGAAAGTTGTTTCTAACCCATTCTTTTGTCATTTTCCAAAATTTGGAAATTTTTGGGATTGTCCAAGTATTTTTCCCAGAATTATCTTCTCTGTCTGACAGATTCTCATGCCTGAGAATTTCAGAGATTCAAACCTCTGATAATCCTCTGCCACAGCCCAAACCATAACCAGAATCCCAATTCTATAAAAAGATGAAATCTTTCTCTGTTTGTCAGAGACATTTTCACAAAATTTCAGCCATTTTCCCATCTGTCTGCTATTTTCCCCACATTTTCTCCCGAAACCTGTATGTTTACCCTAAATCCTAGAGTCGCCAGATTCCGATCCAACTTGCCGGAGTGGTACAGCTCCGACCATAGGTCAAAACCAGAATGTGTAAAAGGAAAAAATCCTTTCCTAACTGTCCTCTGTCACCCCCACAAAATTTGGGAAATTTTTATGGAAGTTTAGTATCCAAAATCTAATTTAGAATTCATATTTCAGGCATAAATCACAAAATTTAGGGTTTTTATTTGAATTTCCATATTTAAAAATACCAAAAAAATATATTTTCCGATTCTATTCTGTTTCTAGGGTTATTCTAGGTGTCCATGCCAAATTTGGCTTAATTCCAAGTTCATTTGCTTTGTATGTTAGTTTATTTTTAAATTCAGAGGCAAAAATCAAGTCAAATTAGATATTTTGTGATATTTTTGCCATTTTAGGGTTTTTATTATGTAAATAATCATGTCATGTTATATTAGAGTTAATTTCAATCTCATTTGCATTTTAATTTCTCATTTTTGCAAAATTTATTTCAAAAAACCCTGGTTTCAAGGCCATAGTCTTGTTATCAGGGGTATTTTGGTTATTTTGACCTAAATTTAGAAATTTCAATTGTTAATTCCATAAATTTTCGTGCATATAATCATATTTCATCATATTGTGTTTGATTTATTTCATTTGATTTTTAAATTTCTAAATTTTACAAAAATTCTTTCAGAAAACCCTGATTTCAAGGTTATCAGGTTCATTTTGGTCATTTTGAGCCCAATTTCGAATTTCCAAGTTTATTTTCGAAAATTTTTCCTTATTTCTCATGTTTATATCAAAGGGGGTATGAATTTGGGTTTATATCTGAATAATATCCTATAAGTTCTAATATTTTCGGATAAATTCAGAAAAACCTATATTTTTGTGCTAACATTGTTTTCGAGTTTTGCAGGAACATTCAAGAAGAAGATTTAGTTATTTTATTTCTTTTTTTTATTTAATTCAATGTAAAAATCAATGTAATATTTGGAATAAGAGTTAATTTTCAACTTAGAATATGATTGCATTGCATATAGTTTAATTCCTGCAAATTTTTAATATTTGATATATGCTGCATATGCACATTTTTCCAAAATCACTATGGTTGACATGAATGACACGTGCACAATCTCTTATGGAGTTTATAGACTTGATGGAATTTGTATTTTTGGCCATAGTTAGAATACAAATGAAACCTAGATTTATGATCTTCATATTAGCCACATTCAACCTACACTCTTAGGCTAATTTAAAAAATGCACTACATTTCCCAAAGTTTCAAAAGGATTTTCCCAATTCCTCAATGAAATATCTTTCAAATTCATATTCATTCATTCAAATTGCATTGTTTTCAAACTCTTTTCCCAATTCTATTTCAGAGAAATCGATTTTCTCAAAAATTTCCAAGTCTTTCTCAGGATTTGATTTTCTCAAAACTCTGAATTTTCAAATGAGATTTCAAAGTATTTACAAGCTTAAAATCATGATTTCCCAAGATTTTCACATTTCAATTCCATTTTCAAATCTCAAAATCGATTTTTTCAAAGATTTGATTTTCCTAAGAATCCATTTTCCAATGCAAATTTCTGATTTCCAAAGAAGTTCAATGATTTTCCCAGGAATTCCATTTTCAAGGCACATTCCAATCATTTTCCAAGCATATTTCAACTTTCCAAGTAAACATCATCCTTTCAAAACTTGCATCTTTTCAAAATTCCATAGCACATGCCTGATTCTTTGTGCATTCTAAGAAAATAGAGCATAATTTAGATAATTTAACTTAGTCAAAGCACACATTTGATCCTTAGTTCGATTACCCCTGGTAAAGGCGCCAGGAACGGTTGAACCTCGTACCGACAGGCGGATCCCATTAAACAAAATTTTCCCACAAAATTTCAAAACGGAGGCGAGTAATTTTCAAAACTTTAGTCGAGTTTGACTTGCAGAATCGTTTCTCTCTCTCGCAGAGGGAGGGGGGGAAATTTTGCGATGATAACAATGAGTCTCATGACCATCTATCCCACTAGTCATTGCAGAACTCATTAAGTAGCGACAGACCTTTGATATTTTCCATGAATGCCTCTGTCCTCTTGTGGATGCATAGGCATGCAAGTTTACACACACAAACATTGCAAAGAACGAAAATATTCTAGTACCATATCTACTCTAGTTACAGTCGTGAAAGCTTTCACAGTGCTAGAGGTAACCAAACACAACATGCGATGGCAAATAGGAAAAAAAATCATGAGAATTTATCAAACATCTTACCTTTGTTCATGTAATTCTACTAAAGCCAAGGACCAACACAATATTTTTGTGCTCTGCAATGTACTTGACTATTGTGCCCAATAGTAAAGGTTCAGATGATACAAGCCTTTCTGTACCTTAGTGATGGTATCCATGGTCAAAGCTTAAAGGCTGATGGTAGAAAGGTGTCTAAAGAACATATCACCTGAAATGTTCATATAAGTGTGCATACATCATTGCAGGACTTGGCCAATGCATATAGGCAGCATCACAAGATGCTTGATTCAAATTGACCGTGTCAAATTGGTTCATAATAGGATTGGAAGTTGGTGTGAGTTTTATGAAAACCCTTTTTAAAACAATATTTTTAATGAAAATTCAGTGAAGCCAGACACCAAAAATATAAAAATCGGCTCGCACAAGTGGTGGAGTCCGGGTCGATCTCAGGGAACGGAAAATACTTCGTATTCAACATACAATCTAAACTACTCTTTATTGCCAAAATAAAAAGAATTAATTAAATAATTAACTATGGGAGTACGGCCCTACGCAAAGGGCTTAAACAAAATAAATAAATGTTTTTATTACAAACCCAATTAATAAAATAAAATAAAATCCTAATCTAAAAAGAAAAGAAAAGGCTTTAGTGCTTCGAGTCTTCTTGTCCCTTTTTGAGGTAATGTATGTTTTCTTGAACTTTTGCTTTTCTGAGGGCACTTTTGAGGGCTTGAGGGGACCTGAGAGGGTACTTTTAGGCACGAAAAGGCTCCACCGCACGTTCCAACGCCTCCCTGCGAAACACAAAAACACAAACGCAGCAGTACAAAGCTATCTAAACTAAATATGCTAGTTAACGAATTAAAAATCAGCAAAAAAAAAAGATCTAAACTATGCTAAAAGACAGAATATCCAAACAAACTAACAAATTATAAACCACTTCAAGAACTAACTAAATTAACGTAAATATTTAAATCTAAATCCAACTACTAAATGAAAACTGGAATTGACTATAAAAACATACGATTAATGAAACTTAACATTAAAAGAAAGAACAATGAATAACTAATAAAATACCTAGCTATTGAGCTAAAAACATTGTATACTATAAAATATTCATATAAAATGTTAATGGACTGAACTACTGTAAGAACACATAACATAAAACACACTAACTTGTTGATGAAAGAACGTGTAAACAAAACAACTAAGTGAAAAAAAAATTAATCAACTAATCTGCTGAAACCGTTAATTCTAATCACAGATAACAATAAAATAAGTTTAACTAATGGGTAATGACTGAATGCTAATGAAATAAGATAACCTAATGAAATAACTACACAAAACAAAACAAACAATGACTGTTACTAAAAGAAAAATGTTGATGCTAACATAACTTAAAACATTATTTGCTAACCTATATAAAAATTGAACACACTAGCCTATGTAAAAATCAAATAACTAACCTATGTAAAAATCAAATAACCTAACCTATTTAATAAACTGACTAGAAAGAAATCAAACAAGCAACATTCAAAAACGTGAAACACAATAACGTTAAAACAACTACTAACTATTAGGGATGCCAACTGATTTACACTTATGGCTGAACACGGCTGCATACCAAATGTAAACGGTTTACCAAGAAACAATACAAACAATCAACTCCTATGCACTACTAATTAACGATAATGTAAAACAAAAATCAAAGGAAAAAAAAATCTGAACTGCAACCAAATAATGTGAATCTAGACTACATAGTTATATCCAGAACTAACATTCAGCTATCAAAACTATGGTTATTTTAAAACAGCAAAACACTTATTAATTGACTCTTCAAGAAAACGCTGATCAGAAATCAAGAGATTGATTCATCTATAAAAACGACACATATTTTTGTTTCTTTTAATTTTCTATTTTTTTATTTTTGTTTTCACATAAGAGAATGTTATGCTATGCAAATCTACATGCAAGATGCAAATAAAACAATAATAAAATCATGAACCACTAAGCTGCAATGCAATATATATAAAAAGAAAAGAGAAAGGACAAAGAGGCAAACCGTGATTTGCTTCCGATGGAGGGATTGGGAAGAAGAGGGTGGTGATTCCAGCTGCGTGCACACGATCCCGATGAAGAGGAAGAGGCTGCCGATGAAGAAGGGGTTCGAGGCTTGATGCAACGAAGGGGGAAAAAGAAGAAGGGGAGAAGAAGAGAGGAGGAGAAATCGGCAATAGAGGGAGAGAGAGCAAGGGAGAGAGAAAAGAGAGAGGCAAGATGGAGGGGTTGTGAGAGCTGCTGGAAAAACATCTTCTCCAACCCTATTAACCTTATTTATAATCCCTAATTAGGTTAAAACAAGTTTTTTCAAAAAGAGTCCAAAGATTTTCGCTAATTTCCAAAACAAGGTCTCTTATGAAAAACATGTTTTTCTAAAAATCCAAACTTACTAAACTAACTAAAATTTAGCTAATACAAGCCTAAACTAATTGAACTATAATTAAGAAAATCTAAATCTAATAAAAATACTAAAACTGTAGGAAAAGCTTTAAAAAACTCGATTTTCTGATAAAATTCAATTCAATGCGGTTTCTCAAAACTAACGATAAAAATGGGTTTTTGAAGCGATTTTAACATGGATCATGCATAAATAACGATTAATAAAATGCAAATATTATGCATGATCAAATACCCCCATGCTTATCGTTTGCTAGTCCTCGAGCAAACTGAAGCAAAAACAAAAATATTAAACTAGACAAAATAAAAACCTAACTCACTTTCGTAGGAATCACGGTTGCATTTAGCATATGCCACAAGCCCTTTCAACCCCTAGGTTACCCCAGTGGACGAGTAAGGTCTCGTGAGGGTTTACAGTGATGCTACCCACAAACATCTCTATCAAGTATGCATAAAAACACAAGGCATTAGGCAATTAAGGAGTTTGTTTTCACAAATATTTCATGCCATTGCATTATCAAAACATGATTAGAGTCTTCTACCTACCACCACAGAATAAAATATTTTCTTTCACTTTTCTAAATAGCATAATCATTTATGTTTCATCCTCAGAAATTCAAATACATACATATTATTATTTACTTCTCCTCACTCATATGTGTTCTACACAGGTTTTCTCAATATTTGCTTTTAAGCAATGAACTTTTCTCTTTTACGCTCTTTTCTTTTTCTTGATTTTCAATTTTTCTCATTTTTCAATTTTTTCTGAGCACTATACCCAATTTCTAGTTTCGTGACCCGTGTAACGAGCTTTGGGTCAGTGACTCCCAGGCCAGACGACCTTAGGGCACCAGATACAAAGTATCCCTCAGACTTAATTGCTCGAGTCACTAGACCTTTAATTTTCTATAGTTTACGTATAGTCTACTTCTCTGTCATGTGCAATGTCAATATCTATTAGGCTCTCTATAAAGTCCATGTAACGAGCTTTCGGGCCGATGGCTCCCAAACCAGATGGTTTTAGGGCACCAGGTGTAAACACCCCTCAGGCTCTACTTGCTCGAACAAAATAGGCCACAGATATCAACGTAGACAAAGAATTGACTTTCTTCGTTATCCTTTTCAACATGGACTCAAACACTTCAACTTGTGTCTAAGCCCAGCTACTAGGGAGTACGAAGATATCAAACAACTAAACGTATGCTTGTTTCACTTTTTGAGCTCTTTTGCAACGTTGTTCATTTGCTTAGTTTTCAAAAATAAAACTGTGCATATTCATACTTGTGATTCAAAATAAACTCTAACATGCATCCATAATCATTTCTTTGAAATCCACATAAACAACCATGGTTTTCTAGATTCGTGTTAGAAAAAGTTTTTTGTGGGGCCTAAAAATTCTCTAAAAACGTTAGATGTTGCAAAGCAGTCATATAAGTTCAAACTCATTCCCTAAAAGCCTAATCTTTATGAGTTGACATAAAAATGCAAGTACAAAGACATGAAAAAAATTGGGTGTGCAAACTACACCCTCCCCCATGCTTGAATGACACTGTCCTCAGTGGCACTCCCCCATGCTTGTATGAAACTAAGGGAATGCATATGAAAACAAAAAAAAACTGAGAGAAAAAGGAGTAGAAGTCACCTGATCCATATTGTGAAACCTTACCAGATACGACATGCGAATGGCTCTGCATAGGTTCCACCTGTCTCACAGTTTACAACTCATAGAGATATGCAAAAGAATGCAATGCATACATGATCTAGGCTTGACGCTCATGAAGAAAAACTACCTAAAAACAAAAACTATTAAAGCTACTAATGGTACATCAAAAATATGGGTTGCCTCCCATAAAGCGCTAAGTTTTACGTCCCCAGCCAGGCGGATCTCTGGAAAAAACCTTCATCGTCCATGAGATCAATGGAAATGAAGTCTCGCTCAATCGGGCTCAATAAAGAAAAGAGTGTCATCTGTGACACTACGCACTGTGTTTCCGCCCCCTCGACCCCTAAAAGTAATATCATGACTCTCGCTACAGGAAGAACAAAGGTTAGTCTCCTCTGGGAGACTACTCTCAAAAAGAGAGTCTAGGACCAATCGACTATCGATATATGCAACCTCAAACAAGTGGTGGTCCTGATCCTGCTTGACTAGGTCAAGCATCTTTTGCATCTGCACCTCTTGGTTTCTAAAAGCAATCGGCGGTCTGAATGCCTGGGAGACTAGGGCTCGATGAATATATGATGACTGTAGAAGCTGTGGGCCTTTCCCCTTTGCCTACGACCTAATGGAGGAGATCGACTCATCAGTGAGTATGACATTGGGTTCATGAATCGATTCCTGAATGGGGTGACATGCCTTCCCATTCTTAAGGGGTGTAACAGATTTGACCTGCGTCGGATGTGAATCTGTGGGGTGCAGGTCAAATGACATGGGATCCTTTTCCTTTGGGTTGACAACAGAGTGACTAGATAGGATCCCCTGGCTTTGTCTACTCAGTGTTAGAGCTAACTGTCCCATTTGGGTCTCTAGCTTAGCTATTGACTGTGCATGGGGGAGTAAAGAGTGACCTTGATATCAGAAAAAGCCTCTAACATCTTCTCCTGGAATGATGGACTTGAAGTGGGCTCTTGAGGAGGAGGTAGACTAGACTGGGGATGAACCTGTGCAAAAATGGGATGCGAGTAACCTTGTGAAGGGTTACTGTGTCCATACTGTGTCTGGGATGGCTGATGGGATGGAGAAATAGAATGGTTTCGCCAACCTGGGTTATATGATGGTGTAAATGAATCAGGCATGGGTCTAGCGAAACCTTGGGCAGCATTCACCTGCTCCTGAACGAATTCAGGATATAGCGGCACTGCCGGACAATCAAAAGCACAATGTGCAGGGCTAGCACAAAGCTCACACACTTTTCCTACTGGAATTCTCGAAGAGTTTGCTAGGAATTGATCTAACTTCCTATTCAACTGGTCAACCTTGGTATGCAAATCTAACTCAGACCTAACTTCGAAAATTCCAACTTTCCTAGGACCACTAGACAGAGATGTAGTCCTATCGAGCTGTGAAGACAAAGCATGATGCGTCGTGTTTTCACTTAAGGTCTCAAATAGAGACCATGCCTCATCCTCACTCTTGAGCATAAAAGTGCCCCCACACAATGAATCAACCATTTGACGGTTCTTCTCAGTAAGACCATCATAGAAATATTGCACCAGTTGCCAACGAGGCACCTGGTGGTGGGGACACTTGAGAAGAAGATCCTTCATCCTCTCCCAAGTCTCGTGAAACGTTTCCCCCTCTATTTGCGAAAAGTTAGTAATGGCCTTTCGATACTGGTTCGTCTTACCAATTGGGAAATATTTTTTTAAAAACTCTCTTTGCATCTGTTCCCATGTGATAATTTGAACTGTATCTAACGCTTTCAACCAATGCTTGGCTTTATCCTTCAAAGAGAAGGAAAACAGGGTCAACCTTATAGCGTCGTCTCCAAAGTTATTGATTTGCCCTGTCGAGCAAATCTCAAGAAATTCATCGAGGTGACGATATGGGTCCTCATTGCTAAGGCCATAAACGAAGGTAACATTTGAATCACACTGGCCTTAATCTCAAAATGGCTCGCTCTTACATCAGGTCTCGTAATGCAGGAGGTGGGAATATACGTATTTGGCATGAAGTACTCCCTCAAAGGACGGATCAAATGATGATCGTCAGTCATTGCGTACACCTTGAAGTAAACCGGTGTAGCACACGTCCTAACTTTGGGTTTTCTACCTAACTAACGCACTTAGCGGCCAAACCACGCAAACCACAAAGCGAGTAAAAAGAAGAACTAAAAAAGCGTGTACAAACACCACACACTTGCACTCAGCAGGGATTTTGCAAAAAGCAAACTATGAGCACGGTACCAATCGTGCACAGTCACCTCTAAGGGAATCCTATTGGTGGGCTGTGCAGGAAAAATAAGATGGTCTCTACGTTGTGCAAACACGTGGTTCTAACTTAAATATGAAAAACAACTAGCAACCTAAAAATACAAGAACAAACAAAGGCAATAAAGTGAATACTAGTATTTCGTCGTTCCCCGGCAACGACGCCAAAATTTGGTGTGAGTTTTATGAAAATCCTTTTTAAAACAATATTTTTAATGAAAATTCAGTGAAGCCAGACACCAAAAATATAAAAACCGGCTCGCACAAGTGGTGGAGTCCGGGTCGATCTCAGGGAACGGAAAATACTTCGTATTCAACATACAATCTAAACTACTCTTTATTGCCAAAATAAAAAAAATTAATTAAATAATTAACTATGGGAGTACGGCCCTACGCAGAGGGCTTAAACAAAATAAATAAATGTTTTTACTACAGACCCAATTAATAAAATAAAATAAAATCCTAATCTAAAAAGAAAAGAAAAGGCTTTAGTGCTTCGAGTCTTCTTGTCCCTTTTTGAGGTAATGTATGTTTTCTTGAACTTTTGCTTTTCTTAGGGCACTTTTGAGGGCTTGAGGGGACCTGAGAGGGTACTTTTAGGCACAAAAAGGCTCCACCGCACGTTCCAACGCCTCCCTGCGAAACACAAAAACACAAACGCAGCAGTACAAAGCTATCTAAACTAAATATGCTAGTTAACGAATTAAAAATCAGCAAAAAAAAAGAAAGATCTAAACTATGCTAAAAGACAGAATATCCAAACAAACTAACAAATTATAAACCACTTCAAGAACTAACTAAATTAACGTAAATATTTAAATCTAAATCCAACTACTAAATGAAAACTGGAATTGACTATAAAAACATACGATTAATGAAACTTAACATTAAAAGAAAGAACAATGAATAACTAATAAAATACCTAGCTATTGAGCTAAAAACATTGTATACTATAAAATATTCATATAAAATGTTAATGGATTGAACTACTGTAAGAACACATAACATAAAACACACTAACTTGTTGATGAAAGAACGTGTAAACAAAACAACTAAGTGAAAAAAAAATTAATCAACTAATCTGCTGAAACCGTTAATTCTAATCACAGATAACAATAAAATAAGTTTAACTAATGGGTAATGAATGAATGCTAATGAAATAAGATAACCTAATGAAATAACTACACAAAACAAACAATGACTGTTACTAAAAGAAAAATGTTGATGCTAACATAACTTAAAACATTATTTGCTAACCTATATAAAAATTGAACACACTAGCCTATGTAAAAATCAAATAACTAACCTATGTAAAAATCAAATAACCTAACCTATTTAATAAACTGACTAGAAAGAAATCAAACAAGCAACATTCAAAAACGTGAAACACAATAACGTTAAAACAACTACAAACTATTAGGGATGCCAACTGATTTACACTTATGGCTGAACACGGCTGCATACCAAATGTAAACGGTTTACCAAGAAACAATACAAACAATCAACTCCTATGCACTACTAATTAACGATAATGTAAAACAAAAATCAAAGGAAAAAAAAATCTGAACTGCAACCAAATAACGTGAATCTAGACTACATAGTTATATCCAGAACTAACATTCAGCTATCAAAACTATGGTTATTTTAAAACAGCAAAACACTTATTAATTGACTCTTCAAGAAAATGCTGATCAGAAATCAAGAGATTGATTCATCTATAAAAATGACACATATTTTTGTTTCTTTTAATTTTCTATTTTTTTTATTTTTGTTTTCACATAAGAGAATGTTATGCTATGCAAATCTACATGCAAGATGCAAATAAAACAATAATAAAATCATGAACCACTAAGCTGCAATGCAATATATATAAAAAGAAAAGAGAAAGGACAAAGAGGCAAACCGTGATTTGCTTCCGATGGAGGGATTGGGAAGAAGAGGGTGGTGATTCCAGCTGCGTGCACACGATCCCGATGAAGAGGAAGAGGCTGCCGATGAAGAAGGGGTTCGAGGCTTGATGCAACGAAGGGGGAAAAAGAAGAAGGGGAGAAGAAGAGAGGAGGAGAAATCGGCAATAGAGGGAGAGAGAGCAAGGGAGAGAGAAAAGAGAGAGGCAAGATGGAGGGGTTGTGAGAGCTGCTGGAAAAACATCTTCTCCAGCCCTATTAACCTTATTTATAATCCCTAATTAGGTTAAAACAAGTTTTTTCAAAAAGAGTCCAAAGATTTTCGCTAATTTCCAAAACAAGGTCTCTTATGAAAAACATGTTTTTTCTAAAAATCTAAACTTACTAAACTAACTAAAATTTAGCTAATACAAGCCTAAACTAATTGAACTATAATTAAGAAAATCTAAATCTAATAAAAATACTAAAACTGTAGGAAAAGCTTTAAAAAACTCGATTTTCTGATAAAATTCAATTCAATGCGGTTTCTCAAAACTAACGATAAAAATGGGTTTTTGAAGCGATTTTAACATGGATCATGCATAAATAACGATTAATAAAATGCAAATATTATGCATGATCAGAAGTTATGTAGTTGACAGGGTTCTGGGCTCTTGGCACCTGACTCAATTATGGAAGCTCATTGTCATACACAAATGCAGGTTGAAAGTTCTACATATTAAATAGACCAACGCCAAACATTTGAGCATATACAAGGCTCTTAGAGTACCTGTGATAACTACGATCATAATCAAGGTCAAACCTATCTTTTTCTTGATCTCTGAAAATGGCCACTTTGCTACCAACATCTTCATTATTGATGGACTTCTCTAGGTCATATGTGAAGCTTCTACAATTCTCATTTTCATCCCCTCCATTGCGCAATTTTTTTTTAAGCAATCTATCCTCTCTTTCAAGTCAATTTTTCCTTTGGTAAACACCCCACTTTTGAAGAGGTTCAGTAATAACCTTAAAGTTCTCTTCCTGATCTGATCCGTGAGACCCAACAACAATTCTCGGTGAATGATTATTACAACATGATTCTATGCTAGATGGAGGAAAGGGGTTATGTTAAGTGACACGACCTAATGGGGAGTACACCAGTAAATACTCAAAATAATTGTACTTCAAACGACCTGACTGAAGAACATATACTGAATTATGAAAAACTACAGAAACAACACCAGATGGTGTAATTTTCTTTGCTGCAGAGGTAACCGCAGGACCACTATCTGTATTAAGCCATCCACCACTACCCTTTTTTATCCTGCTCTCAACAGGAAACCTAAACACAGAGTAACTTAAGCCTCAGGGCAACTCAGCTGTCTCACAAGGGGTCATCAACCGTGAAGTAGGAAAGGGATGAGATTCGTTGCATAGAAGGATTTCTCAGTGAAACCAGAGGGTTTCACTGTGAAATATATACAACTTATTCCAAATCAACAATAGATGTTGATTTAACTATTCACAGGTGAATCTAGAGCGGCATTTACAATATGGCAGATGCATATGGCAAATATAGAGATGGCACTATAATGAGATTCAGGAAGTGAAAGTGTACATATATGCTAAAAAAGAAAATATAAGGAGAAGGCAGATCATATACTGTAATGAATATTTTGGAAATGAAAGTACATATACATGCTGAGATAAAGCATAAATATAAGACCCATGGCATGGAAGCATATGTTTATGCTACTGTAAAAAATAAACCTATACTGTAACGAGATTCAAGGAATGAAAGTCAAGGCAAACGTGCTAATGATATTGAACCAAACAGAAATGCACATAGATACAATGATAATGCCGAACTAAGGTGATACATGATGCAATGATGCCGTGTAAAAAAAAATGGAATAGAATGCAAGGCACATTATGCAATTGACGCCAGGTGTTGCTGTCACAAAATCAATACAAGCGCAACCACCATACTATTCATTCAATTGACTAGAATGTAACCGATTAAAAGATGATGTGATTAAATGTGAAATTGGAAGATGCAGGGAAGACATGAAACAGGCAACAAACGTGAATACTTGCACAACCACAATGCGATGCATGAATCTAGAAAACTAAATCACCCAGATGCACAATTGCAATTGAGAATGCCAAAAGTGAAAATAACACAGTATATGATGTTGAATTAATGCAACGAAACAAAGATAAGTAAAATGAAGGGATGATGAAGGTGAAAATATAAATCAGAGGAAAATGAAAGAAGTAACACTAAAAATCAAATGGATAACTACATGTTAATCCAAAATAATAAAAAAAATATAGGAATATAATCATTTCGATGATGTTGCAAGCATGCAGGTTGATGTTGCCATAAGCAAATCAACACTGCAATGGATGCGTTAATGGAGCAAGAACAGAAAACAAGAAAGCAAAATTCAAATGAGAAGGGAAGGAGAGGATTCTTACTGTAGCCTTCTGCTGTAGGGTTGATCCTTCTTCAGTCGATCAGGAAGAAAACCAGAAAGAGTAAGAAGAGAGAGGGAAGAAGAAGAAAAAACGAAAAGAAGAAAAGGAAGAAGGGAAAGAGAGAAAGGGGAAGAGAGAAGAGGAATGCACAAATGCTTGGATGATTCAGGGATGATGGGGTGAGAACGGATGCCATAGAGGCTCCCGATGGTCTGTTTATATAGGATGTGAACACCCCAAAATTTTCAAAATTTTGTAAATATTCCCCTCTTTGCCCCTGACCTCATTTTTCTAAATAAATTGAGTCATTTTTAATTCCAGTTATTTCTCGAATTCACTGGAATCAAAATTCATTTTATATATCTGACTGGATTTTGGATCCGGATCCACTATTAAAATCCATATCTGAGCCTCGTTATCCAATTTTCAAATTGAAATTTACAAAAATGCCAAAAATAATTTCTAAAATGCTTAGGCGGTCCATCCGGCATCCGTTTGGATCCACTGCTCTGTATTTCTCAATTTTGAGGTCAAAAACTTGAAATTTTCCTGAAAATCTGGATCCAAACCCGTTTTCTGAAGAAATTTCCCGAAAATAACCCCGAATTCTCAGAAAACCCTTCTTTTGTAAATATTTGTAAATTTTATAAAAATAGTTAAAAAATCCCTTAGTTTTAGAATTTTTATTTCAAAAACACAAAAAAATAAAAAATATAGAGAAAATGAACAAAAAAATCAAAATAGCAAAGAAAATTACAAAAAAATGGTTTTAAAAACCCCTTTTAAAAAAAGAACCTTTTAAAGGAGCCCTTTTATTGAAAATTTTGGGAAAAGCCTTCCATGGCAAAACCTGCAGAAGCTCTCTCTCTCTCTCTCTCCATCCGTCGATTGCCAACCTCCATCGCCTCCTTCCTCCTCTCTCGTCGATTTCCAACAACCTCTCCCTCTTCTGGATTCTTCCTCTTCCTCTTTAAAAGGGGAACGCAGGGGAAGCCATCGAGACCGCTTCTTCACCCCCGCATGTTCTCTTCACACATCCCATCCGCTTTCACCCCTCCAGAATCACGATCTCCATCGAGACCGCTTCTTCACCCCCACATGTTCTCTTCACACATCCCATCCGCTTTCACCCCTCCAGAATCACGATCGCTCTTCACCCCAACATTTTCCCCCTATCTTTTTCTTCGTCTTCTTCTTAACTCCTTGGTTTTCTTCTATCCGATTGAAGGAAGCCAACCATTGAGAAACATCTGCAATCGAGGTAAGAAATCTCTCCCTTTCACCATTTTTTTTTTGTGAATCTTATTGGTTTTCATAAATTTTTAAAGTTTGGATCCTTCTATTTTTGCCTTCATTATCTGTTTACGCGTAATTCCCCACCCACATTTCGGTTTCCAGTGCTTATCTATGTTCTCAACTCACAGTGGGCTTTGGATTTTTAGTTTTTCTTACATGCTAATGATCGACAATGCCGCGCAATGGCATCGCCGCTTCATCCGAATTTTGGGTTTCAATTTTATTTTTGTATGTACGTTGCTTTCCTCCTTTTATTTTCTGATTTTTCTGCAGAAGTTTTATTTCATCGTTTTAATTTTATTTCCCCTCTCATTTTCCTTTTTTTTTATTTACTCTTTCCCTCAAAGCATCCACGCAGAATCAATCTGTTTATAGCAAGATTGATCCACGTATGTGCAACATTAACAGAATTTTCCAATTTCGACATATATTTTTCTCTTCTGCAACTTATCTCTGAGTTCCTTTTGATTTTCTTTTTTTTCCAAGGCATGCGTTTATTTTACTTTATCTCATTTGCTTTTCAGTTTAGTTCAAATACTAATCCTTTTGTCACAAGAAATACTCAGAATCAATCTGATTCTGGTCATGGCTCAGCCTGCCTCCATAGCCCACTCGTTTTATTTTCTGTGTTGGATTCCTTAGGATATAGTTGTATTTAATTGTTGTTAGAACGTTAACCCTTCTTGCATCCTGTATGTGTTCACTTTTTATTTTTATTTTTATTTTTTTTATTTTGTGGTTTCGCTGGTTTCTTCCTCTATCCCGCTTTGCTTGTTTTGATCTGCATGAGAACCAAGAATGAAGAGCTGGAGAGTTCGATGATATCTGTAAGTTATAGAAGGATACAGTGAGAAGAGGTCTAATAAGCATTGAATCTTGCTCTATGGTATCTGATAAATTAGTTGGTTGAAGCATCCATGCTCACGATACATAGCCCCATGTTCCACTGGCTCACTGGATCTCCTTGGACTCACGTTAAACTTAGACTGAAGAATCCCCTTGGGGGAACACGGTGGAAGATCCTACTGCAAGCGTGTGTCATGGAATAACTTGGTTATATGATCGGTTTTGCAGGTGATCTCAATTTCATAGGATGAAACTACTCTGAGCTATGTGATAAATATTGCTCCTGCTCTAAAATTTTTAAGATAAAGAGACTATATTCAAATTATGAGGGATCCTAATGACCATTGAGTGCAATAAATAGTCAAAGTAGCGTTGCCATACCCGACCATCAACTGAAAATGGTTTTGGTGGTTTGCTAAATATCCAGTCTGCCTTTGAAGACACTGTTACTCCCCTCTTGGTGGACATCGTTGGTTTAGAAATGGATTGCTGGACTTCTTAAACCCGAACCCTGCAATGAAGTTTAGTACTGTTGCATTTGAGTTTAATTTCGCTATTGAACTTGTAAGACCCGCAATTTTTCAGGAAATATCTGAATAAAATTCATGAGGCATTCACCGGTAAAAGTAGCATTTTTCTCATAATGCGAAACGAATCAATTCCTGCGAGCCAGTTATACTTAGGATATTCGTCGAATCACGAATATATCCTCAAACACTCTGGAAGCCATAACTTCCTAACTAAACAAAATTAATAGATTCGTACGAGCCAACTTTCTTAGTTACGTCAATACGAAGAGAATGGCGTACTCAGAATTTTTCAGAAAAAAATCGCCGAAAACCCGAAATTCTTGCGGGACCCACGAAAATATTGGTGGGACCCACAGAAATATTCCTCAGAAAATATCTGGTGGGACCCACAAAAATATCCCATGGAATATCCAAGTGGGCCCCACACCAAGGAACCTCTTGGAATTAAAAAGAAGCCAAAGGGGTAAAATGGGCATGGAAAAACCCAAGAGGAGGTGGGCTTGGGCTATAAATAGCCCTCCCCACTCTCTCTCTTCTCATAATTTCGACCCCCCCTCTCTCTCTTGCCTTCTCTCTCTCTCCTAAACCTCCCCTACCTAGCCTAGCCCACCTGAGCCCACCTGACCTGGTCTGAGCCTGCCTGACTTAGCCTGAGCCTGCCTGACCTGGTCCTAACCCACCTGACCTGGGTCTGAACCCACTTGACCTGGTCCAAACCCAGTTGACTTGACTTGAACCTAGTTGGGTTTAAAGTCAAAGTCAAAGTCCTTTTTGGTCCAGATTCCGGTTTGGGTTTCTGAACCCAGACTTAGCCTACTTGAGCTGAGTTCGAACCTGCTGAACCCAGTTGACTTGGATCGAACCCTGTTTGGTTCAAACCACTTAGGTTGAGTAGCTTGACCTGCTCTACCTCTTTCTCAACTAAGTCAGCTTCATCTGACTTAGTCTGACCTCTCGAAGGAAGGCTCGAAGCCAAAGAAGCAACCCGGAGCCGTTTCTTCCACGATTTGAGGTAAGTTCGCTTCGTTGATCCATCTCTCTCAAGTATTTGATTGTTTGTATATAGAATATACTTTCTGAAGTAGTATCTTGCTTTAGTTCTTGGTTGAGCCCTCTAGGACGCTTCGGTGTTCACGCGCTCGCCTCGTAACTATCGTCGGATATATATGTTCGAATGCGCAGTATATGCGTTCTTCAAAAATAGTATCTCACCCTAGTTCTTGGTTGAGCCCTCTAGGACACTTCGGTGTTCACTCGCTCGCCTCGTAACTATCGTTGGATACAGATCTAGGTGTATATCTGCTGATTCTGCCGACGCGTCTTATATCGCACAGGCTATGTAATTTACCTTTGCCGTCGCGTCGTATGATGCCAAGGCTCCCTGTTTTCTGCACTTCCGATTACTGCACTTCCGATTATGCATTTACTTACGCCGTCGCGTCGAACGATGCCAAGGCTCCTGCTTTCTGCAATGTATTTACTTACGCCGTCGCGTCGAACGATGCCAAGGCTTCTGCTTTGTTATATATGTAGAATATTTCGTTCAGTTACACACCCTGAACAATAGTATATGCATTTCTTTACGCCGCCGCTGTATAAAGCACAGGCTTCTGCTTATACTACATATATAGCGCATAAATGAGCGTTCAAATGGAGATCAACTCCAAATCGCCCATGCGATTCCTTGACCGCTCCTCGTTCAAGATTCTGCTTGACGAATGAAGCCCCTATTGGAAAGGCTTCGCTTTTTGGCAAAATGCTCTTTACGTAAAGACTAAGTTAATTACGTATGGCCTGGCTATGGCCAAGGGTTCCTGCAACCTTGATGGATGCAAAGTACGCACAACAGTGCGCATCCATTTCCCCGAATTAAGCGTGGCGATTTCCTACCAAAGAGGGGAGATGCCGCTGAAATGGATAAAAGAAACGCACGCTTTCTCCGTAAAAGAGAGGAAGTGCTGCTGAAATTTCTAAAGAAGCTAAGAATAGCTCAGAAAGAACGTAGCAGGATACTCTGACATATAGCAGAGTGCTACCCAGTTCATGGTTTGCCCTCTACAACGTAGAAGGGTTCGTCGCACCACTGCCGGTAGAGCAGGGGAGGTGCTGACGAAATGGTCGGCAGAAGAGCTGCCGGAACCAATGGAACGGCATAATGATGTCCGTTGATGGAACGATGCCAGATCGGCTCGTATCCTTGTGCCTGCAAGGGCACCTTGCTCGTAAGGGCCGCTGAGCCGGAGTAGAGGTTGCGCCTTGGCTAGGTTTGGACTCGTTTCGTAAAAATACGCCGAGTAGCCGATCTATTTAGATCGAGTCATATGCATGCTCATTGAGAACGGTTACACAACCAGACTCGTAAGGGCCGAAGAGCTAGAGTGTGTTGTTTCCACCCAAAGAGGTGTGATGCTCGTGGTGGCCGAAGTGCCAAAGAGCGGTGTTCTGCATGCATATGAATAAGACTTAAGGTCGCACATACCCCGCGGTTGAAGATCGTGTTAGGGGTACCCCCTTAGTAATGACTGTGTTGGGGAAGACTGAATGGGGTCGGGTACATACTCCCGTAGTGCTGAAAGCACGGGCTGCCTAAATGGCATGCAGATTCTGTCCAAGTAATTGTAAGACTGGCAGACCCCTTCAGGAATTATGCTCACTGTGGAATGACAGTGATGGTACAGCCTTGAGTGACATGTATTTTACTTTGGACCTGATAGAGTCCACGATGGCCTCAGTCACTCATGGGTTTTGGGGTCGTGGTTATCCTTAAGATCTAAGGATTGAACCCAACTACTGCAAGTAGATGATGCATCCGAATATGGGCCTAGTAGGATTCTCCCAGTTGAAACACACTGCCCTACTATGGATAGGGTCAACAGGCCTCTGGGGTATCTAAAATACATAGAATAATCAACCCCCAGAACGTCGCGTTGATGCCCGGACAATAGCTCTACCTGCGTACCAAAGGCGGGAGCGGTTAATTATCAAACAATGCATTAGCTCTAGGTACAACGATGCTTTGAATGTATGAGTGGATGACGTGTTGAGTCAGTTCTGCATAACCTTTGTGAAGATGTCATGTTCGGTATACTACTGGACCGACTGGGCAAAGACCCGTGTTGTATCCGCACGACTAAGCGAAGCTCGAGGAGTTGTCCTTAGATGCGTGGGATACGGATGTGCCAAGTATGAAGACTTGAGCTAGACATCACTTTGAGACCCGGAAGAGGTCATGGCTAAGTCGTGGAGACTTAAGCGGCTATTCAAATCACAGCCCTGAAAAGGCTTGCTCTAAGTCATGAGGACTCGAGCGGATGTTCAACTCATAGCCCTACGGAGGCTCTTGCGATATACGCTAAGTCTTGGAGGCTTGAGCGTCGTTATTGCGCATTGCGACCCTGAGTGGTCATTATCGTACTTGAGTTGAATGGATGTATGACTGCATGCTTACCAGACCATCAGTGGTTCTGACCCCGTTTCATGGGGATTTCAGGTGTTGTACCTGCGTGGCGATATGCGGAGCAAGGCGGCATCGAGTTCCAGGGTTTCTCTAGACAGAGTTGTACTGCTTCCTTTTATTGAACCTATACTGCTTTTCTAAGCAGTGATGTTGTAATAAACAAGTGGTTTTCGATAAAATGGAACACTTTGGTGGTCAATGAGTTGCTTGGCCACATACCTGCAACGTGCTCGGGGTCTTCTAAAACTGACGACTCATTATCGTCTTATTCCGCTGCTAAAAGCTTTTCTAAGTTCCGCTGCAATGAAAAAAAAAAAGAAATTCATGAAAATTTTAACTTAGCTTCGTTTTGGAAATCCGGGGCATTACAGAATTGGTATCAGAGCATGAGTCTGAGAAACCTGGTTCAAGATCCGTCATAGTCCCGATATCGCACTGTAAGTATATGTTTTTATACTTTTGTTCTGATCTGGGTGCATCTTTGTATAGATGGCAACTCATGACTCGCGTGGATACTGGTATCGCTGCAAGGTCATGCACGATGAGTGGATATGCCCGTATGAAGTCCAAGACTGCCAATACTGTGGCGAAGATGGGCATTCCGCCAACGAATGCCAAAGGAAATGTACCGCCGATATGGGTCGGCGGGCTTCAAAGGGTCTCAGGGATGAGACTTCGCGTGTCAGTGGACCGCATCACTCTAGTGTTGGGAGCAACCATACCCCAACATCTTTTGATGAATTACCAAGGCTGAGGGATTTTGATTTGAACTTCCCTGCGGAGGTCTATCACTCGCCAAGCTACCATCCGGCATCACATATGCCGAGCTTAAATGGTAGGAACAAAAGAGGGGATTCTTTCTGTTCGCCAATCATTATTCCAGACTCCCAGAGTCTTGATCTTGCTGACTGGGAAAGTGGACTGGAGTCCCTCATATATCCCCAATATTCGCTTGCTAGTGCGGAAGTGCCGCCCAAGCCAAAGCTAGTAGTGCCTGCACCAAGGCCATGTGGCAATAGATGGACCTTTTGGAGTTCGTCTTCATTAAAGAAATCCAAGTCTTAAAGAGACTGGTGATGTTTTGGAGTCAGTAGACTCATGTATATAGTTTCTCAACGCCTAAAGTCTGCCAGTGCGGCATGACGTTTTGTTTAAGGCGATGCTTGTGTAAATGTGATGTATATTAAGTAAATAAAGCTTTTACTTCCTCATATACATCGAGAAACTAAAAACAAGTGCTTGTGTGTGTATAGATAAATGGCTCCTACGACGAGGAGAACCATACCAAGCGAGGAGTCCTATACGCAGGGATTCCTGTTGGAGACACTCAACAACCTGGTTACAGCCATCCGTGAAACGAGGCCAGAACCAGTCGCACCACGAAACGAGCACCTGGGAGGAGTGACTTATGAGAAGTTCCTCAAGCTTGACCCGCCAAATTTCATTGGCAGAGCCGATCCTGAGCTCGCGGAGAGTTGGATCGAAGAGACGGAACGTGCCTTCTTAGTACTGGGAGTACCAGAGGAAAAGAAGACCAATTTTGGCACGTATCGGTTGAAAGACAATGCACGGAAGTGGTGGGATACCACTAAACTTATCCAGTTCTCACAAGTCGAAGTCATTCCTTGGACTGACTTTCGGAGGACTTTTATGGATAACTACTTCCCATTGCATTCCAGAAACAAGAAAAAGATGGAGTTTCTGGAGTTGGAACAGGGCGGTATGAGTCTAATGGACTATACCACCAAATTTCAGAATCTAGAGCGCTACTGCTCTCGATTGTTCGAAACAGACCAAGAAAGGGCCGACAAATATGTGAATGGTCTGCGCGAAGGGCTGCAATCTCGAGTGATAACAAGCATGCCTTCGACTTTTCAGGCTGCGGTAGCAGCAGCTTCAAAAATCCAAGAGGACTGGGCACGATCTAAAGTGATTGTAGCAAAGAAGCCCATAGTGAATGGTGGGAATCGTAAAAGGACGTTCCCAAGTGGCCAGGGTTCACGACAACCCTTTCAAAAGAAGAAGTTCCAAGGAGGGAACAACACTCAGCAAGTCGTGAGGCCAAGACAGAACCCAACTCCGAATGGTCAGCAGTCCAACTTCAGCTGCCCAAGGTGTCGTATGAACCACCCTGGAAAGCCATGTCCTCGTGACATTGGTGGGTGCTTGTATTGTGGCAAGATGGGCCACTTTATAAGGGATTGCGCCAAGAAGGCTGCAGATGAACAGAGGAGTAATGCCGGATCTGCCGGACCCTCTCAACCAGCACCACAACGTTCTCAGTTTCAACGACCTCCACCTAGAATAGAACAAAGGCCTGCTGCAGGTCGTGTATATGCTGTAACGACTGAACAAGTCGAAAATGGTGACCTGATTGAAGGCACTGTACCTGTTAATGGACATGCAGCTTACGTCTTGTTTGATTGTGGTGCTACTCATACATTTATCTCTGACGATTTCACCGAACAACTCCACGCTTCGGTGCAACCGATTGATAAAATGATCGAAGTATATAACCCGTTGGGTTCACGCACCAAATGTATCCGGTGTGTGAAAAATTTGGATATTGAGATAGCAGGGCAACACTTGCCTACTGACGCCGTCCTGATCGATATGATACAGTACGATGTCATTCTGGGAATGAATTGGTTGGCTCAGAATAATGCCAAGATTCTGTGCCGCGAGGGCAGAGTAATTCTATATCGACCCGGATTGCCTAAGATGGAATACCGGTTATCCAAACTTGTTCCGCAGAAAAGGCTCATATCAGCACTTAAGGTACAAAAATACCTTAGGAAGGGTTGTGTGGCCTTCCTGTTGAGTCTCTCGGTGGAAAAATCCAACGACCAACCCCTTGAGAGTTTGGAAGTGGTACAGGAGTTTCCCAATGTATTTCCTGAGGAATTGCCAGGACTTCCGCCACTTCGTGAGGTTGAATTTGGAATTCAATCCTTACCTGGAACAGCGCCGATATCCAAAGCCCCGTATCGAATGGCGCCAGCTGAACTCAGTGAGTTGAAGTGTCAGTTGGAAGAACTGATGGAACAAGGGTTCATCCGTCCTAGTGTGTCACCGTGGGGAGCCCCAGTGCTGTTTGTAAAGAAGAAGGATGGATCCCTTCGGTTATGCATCGATTATCGGATGCTTAACCAGGCAACTGTTAAAAATAAGTACCCGTTGCCTCGGATTGAGGACTTATTCGATCATCTCAGAACAGCGAGGGTGTTCTCCAAGATCGACCTCAGGTCAGGATACCATCAACTCAGAGTAAAGGAAGAGGATATACCTAAGACCGCCTTCAGAACGAGATATGGCCATTATGAGTTCGTAGTAATGCCCTTCGGACTCACTAATGCGCCTGCTGCCTTTATGGATCTAATGAACCGGATATTCAGACCATATTTGGATAGCTTTGTCATCGTCTTTATTGATGACATTCTCGTATATTCTGAGAACAAGGAACAACACATGGAGCACTTGAAAATCGTCTTGAAAACCCTTCAAGATAACCAACTCTATGCTAAGTTTTCAAAATGTGAATTCTGGCTAGACAAAGTGATGTTCCTTGGTCATGTGATCTCAAAAGATGGAATCGCAGTGGATCCTGCGAAGGTGGAAGCTGTGATGGACTGGAAGCAGCCAGAAAATATCACTGAGGTTCGTAGCTTCCTTGGACTTGCCGGATATTATCGGAAGTTCATACAAGACTTCTCCCGAATCGCCGTACCGATGACGAAATTGCTGAAAAAGGGAGTCAAGTTTGAATGGACTGACCAGTGTAAGGAGTGCTTTGAGGTTCTCAAACAGAGGCTTACCACTGCCCCTGTCCTTACTTTACCTTCTGGTCAGGGAGGCTTCGTGGCATATACTGATGCCTCAGGAACAGGTCTGGGTTGTGTGTTGATGCAGCATGGCAAAGTAATCGCCTATGCGTCACGACAGTTGAGAGTCCATGAGAAAAATTATCCAACCCACGATCTTGAGCTTGCCGCGGTAGTGTTCGCACTTAAAATTTGGCGACACTACCTTTATGGAGAGAAATTTGAGGTCATGTCGGACCATAAAAGCCTAAAATACCTCTTTTCTCAAAAAGAACTCAATATGCGGCAACGACGATGGCTGGAATTCCTCAAAGACTATGAATTCACACTTTCCTATCACCCTGGAAAGGCGAATGTTGTAGCAGATGCCCTTAGTCGCAAGACTGTTGGCACTCTGGCCAGCCTAACCGGACAATGGAAGTTGATGGAGGATTTCGTCAACTGGAGGCCATTTTTGGCTGATTCTGGCCGAATCCAAATGTCATGTTTGACGATCCACATTGAGTTCCTCGATCGCATCGTAGCCGAACAGTTCAAGGATCCCCAGTACTTGGAATTGAAAGCTCGTGTTGAAAAAGATGACACTTTCTTCCATTTGAAAGAAGATAGAGGAATATGGATGGAAGAAAGGATTTGGGTTCCAAATAACCCTGAGTTAAGACAGGAAGTACTCCAGGAGGCTCATAATAGCAAGTACACCATTCACCCTGGAGGTACGAAGATGTTCCGAGATTTACAGAGAAAGTACTGGTGGAGGGATATGAAATGTGATGTGGCTACGTTTGTCTCGAAGTGTTTGATCTGCCAGCAAGTTAAGATCGAACATCAGCGCCCTGGTGGAAAGATGCAACGGATCGAGATTCCAGAATGGAAATGGGAAGGCATTACGATGGATTTCATCGTTGGATTGCCTCGATCCAAGAGACAACATGACTCAATATGGGTGATCGTGGACAGACTCACCAAGTCTGCTCATTTTTTGCCAATCAACACTCGATACTCAACTGAACGATTGGCGGAGATCTACATTCAGGAAATCGTTAGACTCCATGGAGTGCCGATTTCGATCATATCTGATCGTGACCCGAAGTTCACCTCTCACTTTTGGGAGCAGCTTCAGAGAGCCCTGGGGACGAAACTCAAGTTTAGTACAACATTCCATCCCCAAACAGATGGGCAATCAGAACGAACCATACAGACTCTTGAAGATATGCTAAGAGCCTGTATGCTGGAATGGAAAGGTGATTGGGATTCCCACCTAGCGTTGGCCGAATTTGCTTATAATAATAGCCACCACGCTAGCATTGGGATGGCGCCGTATGAAGCCTTGTATGGACGACCCTGTAGATCACCAATCCATTGGGGTGAAGTGGGTGAGCGAACCTTGGACTCGCCCATTGTGTTGCAGCATTACACTGAGCAGGTCCACATGATCAGAAAGAAGCTACTGACTGCTCAGAGTCGACAGAAGAGTTACGCCGATCAGCGGCGTAGGGAACTCACTTTTGCGGTTGGAGATAAGGTTTTTATAAAGGTCTCTCCAACCAAGAGTGTGTTTCGTTTTGGAAAGAAGGGGAAGCTCAGCCCCAGATTCGTTGGTCCCTTCGAAGTTTTGAGCCGGATCGGAGAGACTGCCTACCGAGTAGCATTGCCACCACAATACGCGCAAATACATGATGTATTTCACGTATCAATGCTTAGAAAGTACGTTCATGATCCTTCTCACGTCATTCAACATGAAGACATTGACATCCGAGAAGATATGACGGTAGAAGAAACGCCAGTGGAGATCATGGACCGACGGGAGCAAGTGCTAAGAACGAAGGTCATTCCACTTGTTAAAGTGAGATGGCAACATCACGGAGTCGATGATTGCACTTGGGAGCCCGAATCAGATATGCAGGATAAATATCCTGAACTCTTCACTTGTAATCTTAACTAAATTTCGCGGACGAAATTCCTTTAAGGGGGTAATGATGTAAGACCCGCAATTTTTCAGGAAATATCTGAATAAAATTCATGAGGCATTCACCGGTAAAAGTAGCATTTTTCTCATAATGCGAAACGAATCAATTCCTGCGAGCCAGTTATACTTAGGATATTCGTCGAATCACGAATATATCCTCAAATACTCTGGAAGCCATAACTTCCTAACTAAACAAAATTAATAGATTCGTACGAGCCAACTTTCTTAGTTACGTCAATACGAAGAGAATGGCGTACTCAGAATTTTTCAGAAAAAAATCGTCGGAAACCCGAAATTCTTGCGGGACCCACGGAAATATTGGTGGGACCCACAGAAATATTCCTCAGAAAATATCTGGTGGGACCCACAAAAATATCCCATGGAATATCCAAGTGGGCCCCACACCAAGGAACCTCTTGGAATTAAAAAGAAGCCAAAGGGGTAAAATGGGCATGGAAAAACCCAAGAGGAGGTGGGCTTGGGCTATAAATAGCCCTCCCCACTCTCTCTCTTTTCATAATTTCGACCCCCCCTCTCTCTCTTGCCTTCTCTCTCTCTCCTAAACCTCCCCTACCTAGCCTAGCCCACCTGAGCCCACCTGACCTGGTCTGAGCCTGCCTGACTTAGCCTGAGCCTGCCTGACCTGGTCCTAACCCACCTGACCTGGGTCTGAACCCACTTGACCTGGTCCAAACCCAGTTGACTTGACTTGAACCTAGTTGGGTTTAAAGTCAAAGTCAAAGTCCTTTTTGGTCCAGATTCCGGTTTGGGTTTCTGAACCCAGACTTAGCCTACTTGAGCTGAGTTCGAACCTGCTGAACCCAGTTGACTTGGATCGAACCCTGTTTGGTTCAAACCACTTAGGTTGAGTAGCTTGACCTGCTCTACCTCTTTCTCAACTAAGTCAGCTTCATCTGACTTAGTCTGACCTCTCGAAGGAAGGCTCGAAGCCAAAGAAGCAACCCGGAGCCGTTTCTTCCACGATTTGAGGTAAGTTCGCTTCGTTGATCCATCTCTCTCAAGTATTTGATTGTTTGTATATAGAATATACTTTCTGAAGTAGTATCTTGCTTTAGTTCTTGGTTGAGCCCTCTAGGACGCTTCGGTGTTCACGCGCTCGCCTCGTAACTATCGTCGGATATATATGTTCGAATGCGCAGTATATGCGTTCTTCAAAAATAGTATCTCACCCTAGTTCTTGGTTGAGCCCTCTAGGACACTTCGGTGTTCACTCGCTCGCCTCGTAACTATCGTTGGATACAGATCTAGGTGTATATCTGCTGATTCTGCCGACGCGTCTTATATCGCACAGGCTATGTAATTTACCTTTGCCGTCGCGTCGTATGATGCCAAGGCTCCCTGTTTTCTGCACTTCCGATTACTGCACTTCCGATTATGCATTTACTTACGCCGTCGCGTCGAACGATGCCAAGGCTCCTGCTTTCTGCAATGTATTTACTTACGCCGTCGCGTCGAACGATGCCAAGGCTTCTGCTTTGTTATATATGTAGAATATTTCGTTCAGTTACACACCCTGAACAATAGTATATGCATTTCTTTACGCCGCCGCTGTATAAAGCACAGGCTTCTGCTTATACTACATATATAGCGCATAAATGAGCGTTCAAATGGAGATCAACTCCAAATCGCCCATGCGATTCCTTGACCGCTCCTCGTTCAAGATTCTGCTTGACGAATGAAGCTCCTATTGGAAAGGCTTCGCTTTTTGGCAAAATGCTCTTTACGTAAAGACTAAGTTAATTACGTATGGCCTGGCTATGGCCAAGGGTTCCTGCAACCTTGATGGATGCAAAGTACGCACAACGGTGCACATCCATTTCCCCGAATTAAGCGTGGCGATTTTCTACCAAAGAGGGGAGATGCCGCTGAAATGGATAAAAGAAACGCACGCTTTCTCCGTAAAAGAGAGGAAGTGCTGCTGAAATTTCTAAAGAAGCTAAGAATAGCTCAGAAAGAACGTAGCAGGATACTCTGACATATAGCAGAGTGCTACCCAGTTCATGGTTTGCCCTCTACAACGTAGAAGGGTTCGTCGCACCACTGCCGGTAGAGCAGGGGAGGTGCTGACGAAATGGTCGGCAGAAGAGCTGCCGGAACCAATGGAACGGCATAATGATGTCCGTTGATGGAACGATGCTAGATCGGCTCGTATTCTTGTGCCTGCAAGGGCACCTTGCTCGTAAGGGCCGCTGAGCCGGAGTAGAGGTTGCGCCTTGTCTAGGTTTGGACTCGTTGAGTAAAAATACGTCGAGTAGCCGATCTATTTAGATCGAGTCATATGCATGCTCATTGAGAACGGTTACACAACCAGACTCGTAAGGGCCGAAGAGCCAGAGTGTGTTGTTTCCACCCAAAGAGGTGTGATACTCGTGGTGGCCGAAGTGCCAAAGAGCGGTGTTCTGCATGCATATGAATAAGACTTAAGGTCGCACATACCCCACGGTTGAAGATCGTGTTAGGGGTACCCCCTCAGTAATGACTGTGTTGGGGAAGACTGAATGGGGTCGGGTACATACTCCCGTAGTGCTGAAAGCACGGGCTGCCTAAATGGCATGCAGATTCTGTCCAAGTAATTGTAAGACTGGCAGACCCCTTCAGGAATTATGCTCACTGTGGAATGACAGTGATAGTACAGCCTTGAGTGACATGTATTTTACTTTGGACCTGATAGAGTCCACGATGGCCTCAGTCACTCATGGGTTTTGGGGTCGTGGTTATCCTTAAGATCTAAGGATTGAACCCAACTACTGCAAGTAGAGGATGCATCCGAATATGGGCCTAGTAGGATTCTCCCAGTTGAAACACACTGCCCTACTATGGATAGGGTCAACAGGCCTCTGGGGTATCTAAAATACATAGAATAATCAACCCCCAGAACGTCGCGTTGATGCCCGGACAATAGCTCTACCTGCGTACCAAAGGCGGGAGCGGTTAATTATCAAACAATGCATTAGCTCTAGGTACAGCGATGCTTTGAATGTATGAGTGGATGATGTGTTGAGTCAGTCCTGCATAACCTTTGTGAAAGTGTCATGTTCGGTATACTATTGGACCGACTGGGCAAAAACCCGTGTTGTATCCGCACGACTAAGCGAAGCTCGAGGAGTTGTCCTTAGATGCGTGGGATACGGATGTGCCAAGTATGAAGACTTGAGCTAGACATCACTTTGAGACCCGAAAGAGGTCATGGCTAAGTCGTGGAGACTTAAGCGGCTATTCAAATCACAGCCCTGAAAAGGCTTGCTCTAAGTCATGAGGACTCGAGCGGATGTTCAACTCATAGCCCTACGGAGGCTCTTGCGATATAAGCTAAGTCTTGGAGGCTTGAGCGTCGTTATTGCGCATTGCGACCCTGAGTGGTCATTATCGTACTTGAGTTGAATGGATGTATGACTGCATGCTTACCAGACCATCAGTGGTTCTGACCCCGTTTCATGGGGATTTCAGGTGTTGTACCTGCGTGGCGATATGCGGAGCAAGGCGGCATCGAGTTCCAGGGTTTCTCTAGACAGAGTTGTACTGCTTCCTTTTATTGAACCTATACTGCTTTTCTAAGCAGTGATGTAATAAACAAGTGGTTTTCGATAAAATGGAACACTTTGGTGGTCAATGAGTTGCTTGGCCACATACCTGCAACGTGCTCGGGGTCTTCTAAAACTGACGACTCATTATCGTCTTATTCCGCTGCTAAAAGCTTTTCTAATTTCCGCTGCAATGAAAAAAAAAAAAGAAATTCATGAAAGTTTTAACTTAGCTTCGTTTTGGAAATCCGGGGCGTTACAGAACTGGTCTCCTGAATATGTTTGAATAACTACCTTGGGGACTCTCTATAATATACTATAAGCTTCTTGGATTTTCGTCACTTATGAGGCAAGAGAAGAAATTTTGTCTTTGATGGCAAAGTATCAACAACAAATTTTGCTAAAAAACATCAACTTGTTAAAGTAGCTGTAGCTGAATCAAGTGTTAATCCAGTTGTAATGGAAGCTAAAGTGCCTCATCCTCCTGATTACTCGACACTGCATGCGTTATCTCCTAAAGGTATAGTTTGATTCAGAAGACCCCATCGCATCTCATTGATCGTTCATATTTTGGTTTCACAGGGATACAAGGGATATCTGTCTTAATACGCTCAGGTTGCTTGAAGTTAAACATCTGTATGTTGGGTCATCCCATCATTCATCCATGTCTCTCTACATTTTGTACATTGGCGTCCATCATAGCCCCTTCCAGAAACTGTTGCCCTTGATTGGGGATACAGTGATTGAGTATATCAGAGATATGGTGCATAAAGCCCAAGTTGTTGCATAAAAAAGGAAAAGCTTTTGACAAAGGATTTTTATATTCGTAAGGTGAGTCAATCTTCTACCAGGATATTGTATTATTGTCTTGATTGTATAAGGATTTGCCTAAACATTGTTCTTTTATGAGTGGAGACTATCTTTGGCATCTTCCAGAGTAATTCATTAAGATTTTTATTTATGTAATGCTTTATTATTAGTCCAGATCTTTAAAGTCTCATTTTTTTGAACAAGTGGTACTCTTCTGATCAATTCAGTATGTATCCTTGATGCACATTCTTTTCCTATTATTTCTCACGACAATCCTGTTCAGTGCAAAGAGTTGGGCTCTGTTCCACAACAACCCCATGATGACATGTTTGTATCACAAATGCATAAATTCATAAATCATCTGTGTCTTTATGCATCTTTGAGATCAATGACATTTTTTTTCTTTTTTTCTCTCTGGTTGCATTCCATTTCGAGGTATAAATATTTAGGTGCATTTCATTCATGGCGCATTCATGTTATATTAGGTACATTCCATCAGAACATTCAGTTAAAAGTTATAATCTTTAGGTGCATTTCATTTGTGGTATAAGCCCCTTGATTTTTTGTATTTACGTTTCATTGCATTCCCTGTACATATTTTCTTCTCTTTCCTTATTAAATTTGTGTTTTATCGGCATCTCATCCTTTTATTTCATGTTCTGATGTATTATCCATCTTGTTTTCCGTGTTACCTTGGATTGTTATTGCAAATTCTGGGAGTTATGTACCCCTTTCAAATATATATATATATATATATATATATGTGTGTGTGTGTGTGTGTGTGTGTGTGAATTCTGAGAGGTGAAAAATGTTGTTCACAAGTTTCTGGTAGGTGATAGATCACACCCTCGATCTGATTTACCGTGCACTCGAAGGGCTGTTTCTTATGATTGGGGAAAGCGATGTATACTTTCCCTTCTAAACAAACAACATCTGTGTGAATTTAGACCCCAGGTGTTTCTAAAGAACATTAGGCTGAAAACTTAGGTACAAAAAGTGATATCTCACAAGGAGCATTGATCATGCATATAATTCAAGGTTTATTAACATTTAAATATGCATGATTTTATGAAATAATGTTTCAAAAACCCAATTTTATGTTAGTTTTTGAGTAAATGTGCTAAAATAATTTAAAATTAGAAAATGAATAAAAAAATAGTTTTATTTTACATTCTTATGCCTATTTTTAGTTTTAGTTGGTTTTAGTTTTTATTAAAAAGAAAAAAAATTAGAAAAATAGTTTTATTCATTTTAAGTGTTGTGTTTTTTTTAGAAAAGAAAAGAAAAAATATAGTAGATTAGTTTTGAAGTTCTTTTATAAAGAGTTTTGTTTTTGAAAATTTTCACAGTTTTCTTTACTTTTGAAAAGAATAAAAATAAAAATAAAAAAATAAATAAAAAAAATAAATATACAAACCGGGTGGAACCGGTTTGTATTTATAAAAAGAAGAAAGTAAAAACCAAACCGGTTGGAACCGGTTTGGAAGTTTTGAAAATAAAAAGGGGTTGTTTCAAACCGGTTCCAACCGGTGTAAACCCTTTTAAAAAGGGGCGTACAACAGATCGGAGGGGGCTCCAATTTTGTGCGCCAGAATGCTTTTCCCCCTCTGATTTTCCCATCTTCCTTCTGTTTTTCCTAATTGCCGGATTCCCTCATCTTCTTCTTCTTCTTCTTCTTCTTCTTCTTCTTCTTCTTCTTTTTCCAGCAGCAGCAGCAACCGATCATCCTCATCCGGTAGCAAGGAATTTTCCAGTCGATTGCGGCGCCTGAAGTGGAAGCCACATCTTTTTCCGGTAAGTCAGTCTTCTTCTTCTTCTTCCTCCGATCTTCGGTTCCTCACCTTCATCCTCATCTTTCTTTCTTTTCAATCGTTCTTGTTTACCATTGTTTACAGAAAAAAAAAACGAAAAAATATAATAAATAAATAGATCATTTGATTTTTGTTTACAGCAAAGAAAAATGAAAGAAATATATGCATCAGATTCGATTTCTTCTTTCCTGGTGTTTTTCTCATCTGTCGGTTTTTGATTTGTCTTGATTCAGCAAATTTGTTTTTTTTCTGCAACAAATTCTGTTATATCGTGCATTTTTTTTCTGTGATTTTCTGTATGCAATCTGTGTGAGTTTCAATTTTTTTTTTTCAAATTCTTTGTTGTTTTTAGCTTGTTTATGCTGCATTTTTGCTATAGTATACATTAGATTGATCTCAATTTCTATTATGCAAATTTTTTTCATGTTTTCATTTCAGCAATTCTTTGTTTGATTCCATTGTCTCATGAATTTTTTTTCTGGTTTTATTCATTCTTTGATTTTTCATTTCTTGATTTCCTTGTATATCTTTTAGATTTCATCGTAGTTGTTTAGATCATCTCATTTCCTGTTTTAATTTTTTAGTTTAGATCTGCAAGTGTATTTCCAGTATAATCTGTAGTATCGTAGATTTAAATTCTGTTTTACAATTCAGTTTTTGAAACCGATTCCTTGTTCTCCAGTTTCCATTTCATATGTTGTTTTTCTTGAATTTTCAGTAATTTTACAATACTTTTCATTGCATTAAATTTCTGTGTTTCTTTTATTATTCAGTCATTTTCCTGTTTTGTTTTTTTTAATTCCTGTCTCTTTCATTTCTAATTCTGTTTGTTTTTTCATTTTATTGAATCTCTTGTTATTTCATTACATGCATTGTCTAATTTTTTTAATACATTTCAATTCATTTTTTAGTATATAGTTAAGTTTCTGTATTTTTGATATTGCATTTCCCTATGCTAATTAGGTAATAGTTGTTGATTGAATTGTCTGTGTTGTTAATTTGGTCAGTTAATTGAATTCTCTATTTTGTGAAAATTGCTTAGTTGTCTTTTATATTACTCTTAGTTTTAGAATTACTCAGTTAATTAACATTAGTTTAATATAGTTTTAATGGTCATTAGTTTCTTTTGATGCTATATTTCAATGTTCTTAGCATTTAGCTAGTTTAATATTGTTTTTACTTCTATTTCTGGTACTGCTCGTGTTCCTTTGAATTGTGCAGGATAGCACAGGAGTGGAGTGGAAGCGATTACGTGACACGAAGTACGAAGAATAAAGTCTGTTTGCTTTTATTTTTAGAATTAGGAATTTTAATTGGGTTTGTAAATATTGTACTTTATGCCCTCTGCGAAGGGTATTCATTTGTTGTAATAGCTAGTTGTGTTTACTTTTCTGAACATTTTACATTTCCATAATTCGGCAATAAAGATTAGTTTAGACTTGTGTACTTGAATACGATATATTCCCGTTCCCTGAGTTCGACCCGGTCTCATCCATTAGTGAGAACCGGTTTTTATTATTTGATGTCTGGTTTTCACATGCTTTTCATATAAAAATCTTTTCAAAATTTACAACGATTGCAAGAATACACCAAATTTTTGGCGCCGTTGCCGGGGAACGGCGTAATATTAGTATTCACTTTATTGCCTAGTGTTTGCTTTGCATTTAGGTTTAGAACCACGTATGTGCATATCTTAGAGAAGAGCTTACTTTTCTGCACAGCCCACCTATTAGGATTCCCTTAGAGGTGACTGTGTACGATTGGTACCGTACACATAGATTTTATATTTCTTTGCATAATCTCTGTTATGTGTAACTGCGTGGTGTTTGTTTAGTTTTTGTTGTTTTTAGTTTACTCGCTTTGTGGTTTGCGTGGTTTGGCCGCTTAGTGCGTTAGTTAGGTAGAAAACCCAAAGTTAGGACGTGAGCTACACCGGTCTACTCTAAGGTGTATGCAAGGGCGACGCTCACTTGACCCTGAGCTGGTAGAGCCGATTGAGGACCCCGAGTCCCTTATTAGGAGAGCCCAGAGATCTGCAACCATGGCTGAGAATCAGCAGATTACTCGTCCCCTTAGGGAGTACTTCATGCCTAACACCTATACTCCCGCCTCCTGCATCACAAGACCTGATGTAGGAGCAAATCAATTTGAGATTAAGGCCAGTGTAATCCAAATGTTACCTTCATTTTATGGCCTTAGCAATGAAGATCCATATCGTCATCTCGACGAATTCTTAGAGATTTGTTCTACAGTGAGAATAAACAACTTTGGAGATGATGCTATGAGGTTGACCCTGTTTCCCTTCTCTCTGAAGGATAAAGCCAAACACTGGCTGAAGGCATTAGATACAGTTAGAATTACCACGTGGGAACACATGCAAAGATAATTTTTAAAGAAATATTTCCCAATCGGTAAGACGAATCAGTATCGAAAAGCCATCACCAGTTTTACGCAAATAGAGGGGGATCTGTTTCATGAGACTTGGGAGAGGATGAAGGATCTTCTCCGCAAGTGTCCCCACCACCAGGTGCCTCGATGGCAACTGGTGCAATATTTCTATGACGGTCTTACTGAGAAGAATCGTCAAATGGTTGATGCCGCATGTGGGGGCACTTTCATGCTCAAGAGTGAGGATGAAGCGTGGTTGCTCTTTGAGACATTAAGCGAGAATTCGATGCACCACGCGACAGCTTCACGGTCTGATAGAGTTACATCTGTACATGATAGTGCTAAGAAGGCAGGTATTTTCGAAATAGGGATGAACCTTGAGTTAAGCAACAAGGTAGACCAACTATCCCAGAAATTAGATCAATTATTGTTGGGTCCCTCTCCTGCCATGCAGGTGTGTGCGTTGTGTGCGAGTCCTGCACACCATGTTCTCCAATGTCCAGCTGCGCCACAGTATCCTGAGTTTGTCCAAGAGCAAGCTCAGATAGCTCAAAACTTCGCTAGGCCCGCACCCAATCCATTTGCCAATACTTACAACCCGGGCTGGCGAAACCATCCAAATTTCTCATGGCGTAACTCACAGGCTCAAGCCCCTAACCCTTCCCATAGTCAATCCAGACAAGGTGGTTATACACCTGGATTTCAAAGATCCAATGACCCTCCAGCCCAACCTGCTTATACTCAACCCCATTTTCAGGAGCCTTCATCTAGTCAATCTTTTGAGGATAAGATTTTGCAAGCTTTGAGCTCACATACCCAGTCGATTGCAAAGTTAGAAACTCAAATGGGGCAGCTCGCTGAAGCACTTAGCAGGAGAACTGAGGGAGCATTGCCTAGTCAGCCTATAGTTAACCCTAGGGGTAAAGAACCTCTGCAGAGTTTGCATATGACAGATACACATCAAGAGCAAGCTCAGGCAGTAGTAACCCTTAGAAGTGGGAAGCAGTACCATTCGAGGGAGGTTGCAGAAGAAAGAGAGAAGATAAGTAAGAAGCAGCCTGTCCCTAATGTTGTACCCCAGGAAAGCGAGAAGGTTCTTCCATTTGAGCCTTCCACAACCCATATTCCTAAAGCCCCCTTTCCTGAGGCGTTAGAGAAACCGAGAGCATTAGGTAAGTCGGGAGTAAACATGCAAGAGATGCTTGAGATATTCAAGCACGTCCATATAAACCTTCCCTTACTAGATGCCATCCAGCAAGTCCCTGCATATGCAAAGTTCCTCAAAGAGCTTTGTACGCAGAAAAGGAAGTTGAGGTCCCATGCGCAGAAGAAAATATATTTGACGGAGCAGATCAGTGCAGTATTGCAACACCAGACTCCACCCAAACTTAAGGACCCAGGGACCCCTATCATATCATGTGTCATAGGAAACATTACTGTTGAGCGTGCTTTGCTTGACCTTGGGGCAAGTGTTAACATTTTGCCGGGTTTCTTCTATGACAATTTTGGATTGAAAGAGATGAAATCTACACCTATGACGCTTCAATTAGCAGATAGATCGATTAAGGTCCCGAGAGGGATACTTGAAGATGTGTTAGTCAAGGTGGAGGATTGTTATTTCCCTGTCGACTTCGTGATATTAGATATGGAGGGAGTTGATAGCATCAGACAGACTCCTATTATTCTTGGTCGCCCTTTCCTAGCTACCGCCAATGCGTGCATTAATTGCCGCACTGGTGAAATGGATGTTTCATTTGGAAATAGGAAAATGAGGATGAACATTTTTTGTGCATCGATGGAGTCTGATACTGAAGAAGCTTCTTTTGAGGTTGATATCATTCAAGATATTATAGAAGCTTAACATGATTGGTTGTTGAGTGATCCACCTCAAGAGGAGATTGATGAATCATTCAAAGAGGATCGCCTTGATATGATAGATAGTGAGGCAGATAATGTCAGTGGGATTTGGCATCCTGAACCACTTCCAGAATTAGCTGAGAAGCCCGCAAAGCAATCAATAGAGAGTCCCCCAGAGTTGGAGTTGAAGCCTTTACCAGCTTCACTCAAGTATGTCTTTTTAGGAAAAGAGCAGACTCTCCCAGTTATTATTTCTGCAAACCTGATAGATTCACAGGAGCATCAGTTGTTACAGGTTTTGCATGAGCACAAGGAAGCTATTGGATGGTCTGTGGCGGATTTAAAGGGGATTGACCCCTCCTTTTGTATGCATCGGATCATTATGGATGAGGGAGCTAAACCTTCAAGAGAATCACAAAGGAGATTAAATCCTCACATGAAAGAAGTGGTGAAGAAGGAAGTAGTTAAATTGTTAGATGCTGGGATTATTTATCCTATCTCCGATAGTCAGTGGGTGAGTCCTACCCAGGTTGTTCCCAAAAAGTCTGGGCTCACTGTGGAAAAGAATGAGAAAGGAGAGAGCATTCCCATGAGGATTACTACGGGATGACGAGTATGTATTGACTATAGGAAGTTGAACAGTGCAACTAGGAAAGATCATTTCCCGTTACCGTTCATCGACCAAATTTTAGAAAGACTTACAGGCCAGCAATATTATTGCTTTTTAGATGGATATTCCGGATATAACCAGGTGGCCGTTCATCCCGAGGATCAGGATAAGACGACATTTACCTGTCCCTATGGTACATTTGCATATAGGAGGATGCCGTTTGGGCTTTGTAATGCCCCGGCTACATTTCAGAGATGTATGATGGCGATTTTCTCTGACATGATGGATGATGTCCTTGAGATTTTCATGGACGATTTCTCGGTTTATGGCTCTTCTTTTGATAATTTTCTCCAAAAATTATCTCGTGTACTTCAGCGCTGTAGGGAGACAAATCTAGTGTTGAGTTGGGAAAAGAGTCATTTCATGGTACAACAGGGGATTGTTCTTGGACATATTGTGTCTGAGAAAGGTATTGAGGTCGATAAGGCAAAAGTGGAGACCATTGTCAAATTAGCTCCACCGACCTCTGTGAGGCAAGTGCGTTCATTTTTAGGGCATGCAGGTTTCTATAGACGGTTCATTAAGGATTTTAGTCAGATTTCTAGACCGTTGTGTAACCTGCTGTCGAAAGATCAGTCGTTTGTGTTTGATGATGCCTGTCTGAAGGCATTTTTAGCCCTAAAGGAAGCATTGACCACTGCTCCTATTCTCAGATCTCCTGAGTGGTCAGTGCCTTTTGAGATTATGTGTGACGCTTCAGATTATGCGGTTGGAGCTATTTTAGGACAGAAAATTGAGAAACGATCTCATGTTATTCATTATGCTAGTAGGACTCTTTCTGACACACAAATGCATTATACTACCACTGAGAAGGAGTTACTAGCCGTTGTATTTGCACTTGAGAAGTTTCGATCATATTTGTTAGGCTCCAAAGTTATCATTTACTCAGATCATGCTGCATTAAGATATTTGATGAGTAAAAAGGATGCTAAACCGCGTCTCATTCGTTGGATTCTTCTGTTACAAGAATTTGATATTGAGATTCGAGATAAGAGTGGATGTAAGAATCTTGTAGCAGATCATCTGTCTAGACTGACTATAGATTCATCTATTGATCAAGGACAGATTGTTGATTCTTTTCCGGATGAGCAGTTATTTCATGTCAAGCGTTTACCTTGGTTCGCGGATATTGTAAATTTTCTGATTACTAGAGAGTATCCTGCGCACTGGAACCGGAATGAAAAAGATAGATTTTTTGCGCAGGTGAAACATTATTTTTGGGAGGAACTAGAATTATTTAGATCTTGCCCGGACCAGATGATTCGGAGATGTGTGCCCGAAGAAGAGTATCATTCCATTTTATCCTTTTGTCATTCTTTAGCTTGTGGAGGTCATTTTTCTAGTCGGAAGACCGCTGCAAAGGTCCTTCAGTCTGGATTTTGGTGGCCCACACTTCATAGAGATGCTCACGAATTCTGTAGGAAGTGTTTGCGATGTCAGCAAACAGGTCGCATTACCAAGCGTGACATGATGCCTCTTTTACCTATTCTGATTGTGGAAATTTTTGATGTTTGGGGCATTGATTTCATGGGTCCTTTTTCGACATCATTTGGATTTACATATATTTTAGTGGCGGTTGATTATGTTTCAAAATGGATCGAGGCTGTGGCCACCCGGACCAACGATCATAAAGAGGTGCTTCGGTTTATTAAGCACAACATGTTTAGTCGGTTCGGAGTTCCTAGAGCGATCATCAGTGATGGTGGTACACATTTTCGTAATGTGCAGGTAGCTTCCTTACTTACGAAATATTCTGTGCATCATCAGATTGCTACACCTTACCACCCACAAACCAGTGGCCAAGTTGAGGTATCTAACAGGGAGATAAAGAGGATTCTTGAAAAGACAGTCAGACCAGACCGCAAGGATTGGTCTCAGCGCCTTGATGATGCCTTGTGGGCTTATAGGACTGCTTTCAAGACCCCGATTGGTATGTCACCATTTCGATTAGTTTTCGGTAAACCTTGCCATCTTCCTGTTGAGTTAGAACATCGAGCATATTGGGCTATAAAAAAATTCAATTTCAACATGACCCAAGCTGGAGTCGAGAGAAAATTACAGTTGAGTGAGCTAGAGGAATTGCGTAATGAAGCCTATGAGAGTGCAAAGATTTACAAAGCTCGAACTAAGCATTTTCATGATCGATATATTGTTAGGAAACAGTTCGAGCCTGGGCAAAAGGTATGGCTTTATCATTCACGTCTTCATCTTTTTCCAGGTAAGTTGAAGTCAAGATGGAATGGTCCATTTGTTGTGCATAGGGTGTTTCCATATGGAGCGATAGATCTTTTTGACCCTCGTACAGGTGCTATTTTTAAAGTAAATGGGCAACGACTGAAGCCTTATATCTCAGATATTGTGACAGGACAAGACATTGAGGATGTTGATCTTTTAGAAGTTTAGGACTCACACATGTTTGTATATATTTTAAAAATTTTGTAAATATTCATAGAAAAACAAATTTTTTTAAGAGTACTTTCATATAGTTCATGTGCATAATTCATAAACCATAATCATGGTAGGCATATTTTCACATTTTAGATTTCATTGAGTTTACTTTCTTTCCCTCATTGATTTTATCTCATGTGCATTCACTTAGTTTCACATAAGCATGGGGGAATGCCACTGGGACAGTGTAATTCAAGCATGGGGGAGGGTGTAGTAGCTCACCAGAATATTTTTGTCTACGTTCTTGCACATGTTTACACATCTCTCATAAAAAGTAGATTTTTAAAGAAAGAGTTTGAACTTATATGAATGTTATTTCAAATCTGATGTTTTTAGAGGATTTTTAAGCCCCACGAATTTTTTTTTTCTGACATAGATCTAAAAATTATGGTTGTTTATGTGGATTTCGAGGAAATGATGATAGATACATGTTAGAATTTATTTTGAGTCATAAATATGAATATGCACAGTTCTATTTTTGAAAAACTAAGCAAATGAACAAAAGCATAAAAAAAAAAAGGTGAGAAAAAGCATGCGTTAGGTTGTTTGGATAATTCCACAATCCTTAATAGATGGAACTTAGATGTAAGTTGAAACTTTTAAGTCCATTTGCATAAGGGAGAGTGGAAAACTTCGTGATTCTAAGTAACTGAGAACAGATACAAGTTGAAATGTTTGACTCTCATGTTATAAGGGTGAATGAAGGAAGTCACTTTTATGTCTTAGTTGATATCTTTTGGTATGAAGAAAAAAAATATAGAAGATATTGACATTGCACAAGGTATAAAAGCAGACCACACGCAAGCTATAAGAGAAAAATAAGTGCAAAAAAAGAAAAAGCGTGAAAAGAAAAAATGAAAGGAAAGAGCTTAAAAAGAAAAGTTCAATGCTTAGAAGTGTGATTGAGAAAACCTGTGCAGAAAACATATGAGTGAGGATAAGTAAATAATAATAAGTTTTTATTGGATTTTCTAAGAATAAAACATAAATAATTGTGATTTTTAGAAAAGTGAAAGAAATTCTTTTTCTATGGTGGTACATAAAAGACTCTAATTATATTTTGATTTTGAAATAACAGGAAATATTTGTAAAAATAAAGTCTTTGATTACCTATTGATTATGAGGATGTGTAATATTATGCATGCATGACAGAGATGTTTGTGGGTAGCATCACTGCAAACCCTCACGAGACCTTACTCGTCCACTGGGGTAACCCAGGGGGTGAAAGGGCTTGTTGCATGAGCTAAATGCAACCGTGATTCCTACGAAAGTGAGTTAGGTGATAGTTTGATTTCTTGCATTTTTCTAGTTTGCTCGAGGACTAGCAAAACATAAGCATGGGGGTATTTGATCATGCATATAATTCAGGGTTTATTAACATTTAAATATGCATGATTTTATAAAATAATGTTTCAAAAACCCAATTTTATGTTAGTTTTTGAGTAAATGTGCTAAAATAATTTAAAATTAGAAAATGAATAAAAAAATAGTTTTGTTTTACATTCTTATGCCTATTTTTAGTTTTAGTTGGTTTTAGTTTTTATTAAAAAGAAAAAAAATTAGAAAAATAGTTTTATTCATTTTAAGTGTTGTGTTTTTTTTAGAAAAGAAAAGAAAAAATATAGTAGATTAGTTTTGAAGTTCTTTTATAAAGAGTTTTGTTTTTGAAAATTTTCACAGTTTTCTTTACTTTTGAAAAGAATAAAAATAAAAAAAAAATAAAAAAAATAAAAAAAATAAATATACAAACCGGGTGGAACCGGTTTGTATTTATAAAAAGAAGAAAGTAAAAACCAAACCGGTTGGAACCGGTTTGGAAGTTTTGAAAATAAAAAGGGGTTGTTTCAAACCGGTTCCAACCGGTGTAAACCCTTTTAAAAAGGGGCGTACAACAGATCGGAGGGGGCTCCAATTTTGTGCGCCAGAATGCTTTTCCCCCTCTGATTTTCCCATCTTCCTTCTGTTTTTCCTAATTGCCGGATTCCCTCTTCTTCTTCTTCTTCTTCTTCTTCTTCTTCCAGCAGCAGCAGCAGCCGATCATCCTCATCCGGTAGCAAGGAATTTTCCAGTCGATTGCAGCGCCTGAAGTGGAAGCCACATCTTTTTCCGGTAAGTCAGTCTTCTTCTTCTTCTTCCTCCGATCTTCGGTTCCTCACCTTCATCCTCATCTTTCTTTCTTTTCAATCGTTCTTGTTTACCATTGTTTACAGAAAAAAAAAACGAAAAAAATATAATAAATAAATAGATCATTTGATTTTTGTTTACAGCAAAGAAAAATGAAAGAAATATATGCATCAGATTCGATTTCTTCTTTCCTGGTGTTTTTCTCATCTGTCGGTTTTTGATTTGTCTTGATTCAGCAAATTTGTTTTTTTTCTGCAACAAATTCTGTTATATCGTGCATTTTTTTTCTGTGATTTTCTGTATGCAATCTGTGTGAGTTTCAATTTTTTTTTTTCAAATTCTTTGTTGTTTTTAGCTTGTTTATGCTGCATTTTTTGCTATAGTATACATTAGATTGATCTCAATTTCTATTATGCAAATTTTTTTCATGTTTTCATTTCAGCAATTCTTTGTTTGATTCCATTGTCTCATGAATTTTTTTTCTGGTTTTATTCATTCTTTGATTTTTCATTTCTTGATTTCCTTGTATATCTTTTAGATTTCATCGTAGTTGTTTAGATCATCTCATTTCCTGTTTTAATTTTTTAGTTTAGATCTGCAAGTGTATTTCCAGTATAATCTGTAGTATCGTAGATTTAAATTCTGTTTTACAATTCAGTTTTTGAAACCGATTCCTTGTTCTCCAGTTTCCATTTCATATGTTGTTTTTCTTGAATTTTCAGTAATTTTACAATACTTTTCATTGCATTAAATTTCTGTGTTTCTTTTATTATTCAGTCATTTTCCTGTTTTGTTTTTTTTAATTCCTGTCTCTTTCATTTCTAATTCTGTTTGTTTTTTCATTTTATTGAATCTCTTGTTATTTCATTACATGCATTGTCTAATTTTTTTAATACATTTCAATTCATTTTTTAGTATATAGTTAAGTTTCTGTATTTTTGATATTGCATTTCCCTATGCTAATTAGGTAATAGTTGTTGATTGAATTGTCTGTGTTGTTAATTTGGTCAGTTAATTGAATTCTCTATTTTGTGAAAATTGCTTAGTTGTCTTTTATATTACTCTTAGTTTTAGAATTACTCAGTTAATTAACATTAGTTTAATATAGTTTTAATGGTCATTAGTTTCTTTTGATGCTATATTTCAATGTTCTTAGCATTTAGCTAGTTTAATATTGTTTTTACTTCTATTTCTGGTACTGCTCGTGTTCCTTTGAATTGTGCAGGATAGCACAGGAGTGGAGTGGAAGCGATTACGTGACACGAAGTACGAAGAATAAAGTTTGTTTGCTTTTATTTTTAGAATTAGGAATTTTAATTGGGTTTGTAAATATTGCACTTTATGCCCTCTGCGAAGGGTATTCATTTGTTGTAATAGCTAGTTGTGTTTACTTTTCTGAACATTTTACATTTCCATAATTCGGCAATAAAGATTAGTTTAGACTTGTGTACTTGAATACGATATATTCCCGTTCCCTGAGTTCGACCCGGTCTCATCCATTAGTGAGAACCGGTTTTTATTATTTGATGTCTGGTTTTCACATGCTTTTCATATAAAAATCTTTTCAAAATTTACAACGATTGCAAGAAGACACCAAATTTTTGGCGCCGTTGCCGGGGAACGGCGTAATATTAGTATTCACTTTATTGCCTAGTGTTTGCTTTGCATTTAGGTTTAGAACCACGTATGTGCATATCTTAGAGAAGAGCTTACTTTTCTGCACAGCCCACCTATTAGGATTCCCTTAGAGGTGACTGTGTACGATTGGTACCGTACACATAGATTTTATATTTCTTTGCATAATCTCTGTTATGTGTAACTGCGTGGTGTTTGTTTAGTTTTTGTTGTTTTTAGTTTACTCGCTTTGTGGTTTGCGTGGTTTGGCCGCTTAGTGCGTTAGTTAGGTAGAAAACCCAAAGTTAGGACGTGAGCTACACCGGTCTACTCTAAGGTGTATGCAAGGGCGACGCTCACTTGACCCTGAGCTGGTAGAGCCGATTGAGGACCCCGAGTCCCTTATTAGGAGAGCCCAGAGATCTGCAACCATGGCTGAGAATCAGCAGATTACTCGTCCCCTTAGGGAGTACTTCATGCCTAACACCTATACTCCCGCCTCCTGCATCACAAGACCTGATGTAGGAGCAAATCAATTTGAGATTAAGGCCAGTGTAATCCAAATGTTACCTTCATTTTATGGCCTTAGCAATGAAGATCCATATCGTCATCTCGACGAATTCTTAGAGATTTGTTCTACAGTGAGAATAAACAACTTTGGAGATGATGCTATGAGGTTGACCCTGTTTCCCTTCTCTCTGAAGGATAAAGCCAAACACTGGCTGAAGGCATTAGATACAGTTAGAATTACCACGTGGGAACATATGCAAAGATAATTTTTAAAGAAATATTTCCCAATCGGTAAGACGAATCAGTATCGAAAAGCCATCACCAGTTTTACGCAAATAGAGGGGGAACTGTTTCATGAGACTTGGGAGAGGATGAAGGATCTTCTCCGCAAGTGTCCCCACCACCAGGTGCCTCGATGGCAACTGGTGCAATATTTCTATGTCGGTCTTACTGAGAAGAATCGTCAAATGGTTGATGCCGCATGTGGGGGCACTTTCATGCTCAAGAGTGAGGATGAAGCGTGGTTGCTCTTTGAGACATTAAGCGAGAATTCGATGCACCACGCGACAGCTTCACGGTCTGATAGATTTACACCTGTACATGATAGTGCTAAGAAGGCAGGTATTTTCGAAATAGGGATGAACCTTGAGTTAAGCAACAAGGTAGACCAACTATCCCAGAAATTAGATCAATTATTGTTGGGTCCCTCTCCTGCCATGCAGGTGTGTGCATTGTGTGCGAGTCCTGCACACCATGTTCTCCAATGTCCAGCTGCGCCACAGTATCCTGAGTTTGTCCAAGAGCAAGCTCAGATAGCTCAAAACTTCGCTAGGCCCGCACCCAATCCATTTGCCAATACTTACAACCCGGGCTGGCGAAACCATCCAAATTTCTCATGGCGTAACTCACAGGCTCAAGCCCCTAACCCTTCCCATAGTCAATCCAGACAAGGTGGTTATACACCTGGATTTCAAAGATCCAATGACCCTCCAGCCCAACCTGCTTATACTCAACCCCATTTTCAGGAGCCTTCATCTAGTCAATCTTTTGAGGATAAGATTTTGCAAGCTTTGAGCTCACATACCCAGTCGATTGCAAAGTTAGAAACTCAAATGGGGCAGCTCGCTGAAGCACTTAGCAAGAGAACTGAGGGAGCATTGCCTAGTCAGCCTATAGTTAACCCTAGGGGTAAAGAACCTCTGCAGAGTTTGCATATGACAGATACACATCAAGAGCAAGCTCAGGCAGTAGTAACCCTTAGAAGTGGGAAGCAGTACCATTCGAGGGAGGCTGCAGAAGAAAGAGAGAAGATAAGTAAGAAGCAGTCTGTCCCTAATGTTGTACCCCAGGAAAGCGAGAAGGTTCTTCCATTTGAGCCTTCCACAACCCATATTCCTAAAGCCCCCTTTCCTGAGGCGTTAGAGAAACCGAGAGCATTAGGTAAGTCGGGAGTAAACATGCAAGAGATGCTTGAGATATTCAAGCACGTCCATATAAACCTTCCCTTACTAGATGCCATCCAGCAAGTCCCTGCATATGCAAAGTTCCTCAAAGAGCTTTGTACGCAGAAAAGGAAGTTGAGGTCCCATGCGCAGAAGAAAATATATTTGACGGAGCAGATCAGTGCAGTATTGCAACACCAGACTCCACCCAAACTTAAGGACCCAGGGACCCCTATCATATCATGTGTCATAGGAAACATTACTGTTGAGCGTGCTTTGCTTGACCTTGGGGCAAGTGTTAACATTTTGCCGGGTTTCTTCTATGACAAATTTGGATTGAAAGAGATGAAATCTACACCTATGACGCTTCAATTAGCAGATAGATCGATTAAGGTCCCGAGAGGGATACTTGAAGATGTGTTAGTCAAGGTGGAGGATTGTTATTTCCCTGTCGACTTCGTGATATTAGATATGGAGGGAGTTGATAGCATCAGACAGACTCCTATTATTCTTGGTCGCCCTTTCCTAGCTACCGCCAATGCGTGCATTAATTGCCGCACTGGTGAAATGGATGTTTCATTTGGAAATAGGAAAATGAGGATGAACATTTTTTGTGCATCGATGGAGTCTGATACTGAAGAAGCTTCTTTTGAGGTTGATATCATTCAAGATATTATAGAAGCTGAACATAATTGGTTGTTGAGTGATCCACCTCAAGAGGAGATTGATGAATCATTCAAAGAGGATCGCCTTGATATGATAGATAGTGAGGCAGATAATGTCAGTGGGATTTGGCATCCTGAACCACTTCCAGAATTAGCTGAGAAGCCCGCAAAGCCATCAATAGAGAGTCCCCCAGAGTTGGAGTTGAAGCCTTTACCAGCTTCACTCAAGTATGTCTTTTTAGGAAAAGAGCAGACTCTCCCAGTTATTATTTCTGCAAACCTGACAGATTCACAGGAGCATCAGTTGTTACAGGTTTTGCATGAGCACAAGGAAGCTATTGGATGGTCTGTGGCGGATTTAAAGGGGATTGACCCCTCCTTTTGTATGCATCGGATCATTATGGATGAGGGAGCTAAACCTTCAAGAGAATCACAAAGGAGATTAAATCCTCACATGAAAGAAGTGGTGAAGAAGGAAGTAGTTAAATTGTTAGATGCTGGGATTATTTATCCTATCTCCGATAGTCAGTGGGTGAGTCCTACCCAGGTTGTTCCCAAAAAGTCTGGGCTCACTGTGGAAAAGAATGAGAAAGGAGAGAGCATTCCCATGAGGATTACTACGGGATGGCGAGTATGTATTGACTATAGGAAGTTGAACAGTGCAACTAGGAAAGATCATTTCCCGTTACCGTTCATCGACCAAATTTTAGAAAGACTTACAGGCCAGCAATATTATTGCTTTTTAGATGGATATTCCGGATATAACCAGGTGGCCGTTCATCCCGAGGATCAGGATAAGACGACATTTACCTGTCCCTATGGTACATTTGCATATAGGAGGATGCCGTTTGGGCTTTGTAATGCCCCGGCTACATTTCAGAGATGTATGATGGCGATTTTCTCTGACATGATGGATGATGTCCTTGAGATTTTCATGGACGATTTCTCGGTTTATGGCTCTTCTTTTGATAATTTTCTCCAAAAATTATCTCGTGTACTTCAGCGCTGTAGGGAGACAAATCTAGTGTTGAGTTGGGAAAAGAGTCATTTCATGGTACAGCAGGGGATTGTTCTTGGACATATTGTGTCTGAGAAAGGTATTGAGGTCGATAAGGCAAAAGTGGAGACCATTGTCAAATTAGCTCCACCGACCTCTGTGAGGCAAGTGCGTTCATTTTTAGGGCATGCAGGTTTCTATAGACGGTTCATTAAGGATTTTAGTCAGATTTCTAGACCGTTGTGTAACCTGCTGTCGAAAGATCAGTCGTTTGTGTTTGATGATGCCTGTCTGAAGGCATTTTTAGCCCTAAAGGAAGCATTGACCACTGCTCCTATTCTCAGATCTCCTGAGTGGTCAGTGCCTTTTGAGATTATGTGTGACGCTTCAGATTATGCGGTTGGAGCTATTTTAGGACAGAAAATTGAGAAACGATCTCATGTTATTCATTATGCTAGTAGGACTCTTTCTGACACACAAATGCATTATACTACCACTGAGAAGGAGTTACTAGCCGTTGTATTTGCACTTGAGAAGTTTCGATCATATTTGTTAGGCTCCAAAGTTATCATTTACTCAGATCATGCTGCATTAAGATATTTGATGAGTAAAAAGGATGCTAAACCGCGTCTCATTCGTTGGATTCTTCTGTTACAAGAATTTGATATTGAGATTCGAGATAAGAGTGGATGTAAGAATCTTGTAGCAGATCATCTGTCTAGACTGACTATAGATTCATCTATTGATCAAGGACAGATTGTTGATTCTTTTCCGGATGAGCAGTTATTTCATGTCAAGCGTTTACCTTGGTTCGCGGATATTGTAAATTTTCTGATTACTAGAGAGTATCCTGCGCACTGGAACCGGAATGAAAAAGATAGATTTTTTGCGCAGGTGAAACATTATTTTTGGGAGGAACTAGAATTATTTAGATCTTGCCCGGACCAGATGATTCGGAGATGTGTGCCCGAAGAAGAGTATCATTCCATTTTATCCTTTTGTCATTCTTTAGCTTGTGGAGGTCATTTTTCTAGTCGGAAGACCGCTGCAAAGGTCCTTCAGTCTGGATTTTGGTGGCCCACACTTCATAGAGATGCTCACGAATTCTGTAGGAAGTGTTTGCGATGTCAGCAAACAGGTCGCATTACCAAGCGCGACATGATGCCTCTTTTACCTATTCTGATTGTGGAAATTTTTGATGTTTGGGGCATTGATTTCATGGGTCCTTTTTCGACATCATTTGGATTTACATATATTTTAGTGGCGGTTGATTATGTTTCAAAATGGATCGAGGCTGTGGCCACCCGGACCAACGATCATAAAGAGGTGCTTCGGTTTATTAAGCACAACATGTTTAGTCGGTTCGGAGTTCCTAGAGCGATCATCAGTGATGGTGGTACACATTTTCGTAATGTGCAGGTAGCTTCCTTACTTACGAAATATTCTGTGCATCATCGGATTGCTACACCTTACCACCCACAAACCAGTGGCCAAGTTGAGGTATCTAACAGGGAGATAAAGAGGATTCTTGAAAAGACAGTCAGACCAGACCGCAAGGATTGGTCTCAGCGCCTTGATGATGCCTTGTGGGCTTATAGGACTGCTTTCAAGACCCCGATTGGTATGTCACCATTTCGATTAGTTTTCGGTAAACCTTGCCATCTTCCTGTTGAGTTAGAACATCGAGCATATTGGGCTATAAAAAAATTCAATTTCAACATGACCCAAGCTGGAGTCGAGAGAAAATTACAGTTGAGTGAGCTAGAGGAATTGCGTAATGAAGCCTATGAGAGTGCAAAGATTTACAAAGCTCGAACTAAGCATTTTCATGATCGATATATTGTTAGGAAACAGTTCGAGCCTGGGCAAAAGGTATGGCTTTATCATTCACGTCTTCATCTTTTTCCAGGTAAGTTGAAGTCAAGATGGAATGGTCCATTTGTTGTGCATAGGGTGTTTCCATATGGAGCGATAGATCTTTTTGACCCTCGTACGGGTGCTATTTTTAAAGTAAATGGGCAACGGCTGAAGCCTTATATCTCAGATATTGTGACAGGACAAGACATTGAGGATGTTGATCTTTTAGAAGTTTAGGACTCACACATGTTTGTATATATTTTAAAAATTTTGTAAATATTCATAGAAAAACAAATTTTTTTAAGAGTACTTTCATATAGTTCATGTGCATAATTCATAAACCATAATCATGGTAGGCATATTTTCACATTTTAGATTTCATTGAGTTTACTTTCTTTCCCTCATTGATTTTATCTCATGTGCATTCACTTAGTTTCACATAAGCATGGGGGAATGCCACTGGGATAGTGTAATTCAAGCATGGGGGAGGGTGTAGTAGCTCACCAGAATATTTTTGTCTACGTTCTTGCACATGTTTACACATCTCTCATAAAAAGTAGATTTTTAAAGAAAGAGTTTGAACTTATAAGAATGTTATTTCAAATCTGATGTTTTTAGAGGATTTTTAAGCCCCACAAAATTTTTTTTTCTGACATAGATCTAAAAATTATGGTTGTTTATGTGGATTTCGAGGAAATGATGATAGATACATGTTAGAATTTATTTTGAGTCATAAATATGAATATGCACAGTTCTATTTTTGAAAAACTAAGCAAATGAACAAAAGCATAAAAAAAAAAAAAGTGAGAAAAAGCATGCGTTAGGTTGTTTGGATAATTCCACAATCCTTAATAGATGGAACTTAGATGTAAGTTGAAACTTTTAAGTCCATTTGCATAAAGGAGAGTGGAAAACTTCGTGATCCTAAGTAACTGAGAACAGATACAAGTTGAAATGTTTGACTCTCATGTTATAAGGGTGAATGAAGGAAGTCACTTTTATGTCTTAGTTGATATCTTTTGGTATGAAGAAAAAAAATATAGAAGATATTGACATTGCACAAGGTATAAAAGCAGACCACACGCAAGCTATAAGAGAAAAATAAGTGCGAAAAAAGAAAAAGCGTGAAAAGAAAAAAAGAAAGGAAAGAGCTTAAAAAGAAAAGTTCAATGCTTAGAAGTGTGATTGAGAAAACCTGTGCAGAAAACATATGAGTGAGGATAAGTAAATAATAATATGTTTTTATTGGATTTTCTAAGAATAAAACATAAATAATTGTGATTTTTAGAAAAGTGAAAGAAATTCTTTTTCTATGGTGGTACATAAAAAACTCTAATTATATTTTGATTTTGAAATAACAGGAAATATTTGTAAAAATAAAGTCTTTGATTACCTATTGATTATGAGGATGTGTAATATTATGCATACATGACAGAGATGTTTGTGGGTAGCATCACTGCAAACCCTCACGAGACCTTACTCGTCCACTGGGGTAACCCAGGGGGTGAAAGGGCTTGTTGCATGAGCTAAATGCAACCGTGATTCCTACGAAAGTGAGTTAGGTGATAGTTTGATTTCTTGCATTTTTCTAGTTTGCTCGAGGACTAGCAAAACATAAGCATGGGGGTATTTGATCATGCATATAATTCAGGGTTTATTAACATTTAAATATGCATGATTTTATGAAATAATGTTTCAAAAACCCAATTTTATGTTAGTTTTTGAGTAAATGTGCTAAAATAATTTAAAATTAGAAAATGAATAAAAAAATAGTTTTATTTTACATTCTTATGCCTATTTTTAGTTTTAGTTGGTTTTAGTTTTTATTAAAAAGAAAAAAAATTAGAAAAATAGTTTTATTCATTTTAAGTGTTGTGTTTTTTTTAGAAAAGAAAAGAAAAAATATAGTAGATTAGTTTTGAAGTTCTTTTATAAAGAGTTTTGTTTTTGAAAATTTTCACAGTTTTCTTTACTTTTGAAAAGAATAAAAATAAAAAAAAAAAAAAAATTAAATATACAAACCGGGTGGAACCGGTTTGTATTTATAAAAAGAAGAAAGTAAAAACCAAACCGGTTGGAACCGGTTTGGAAGTTTTGAAAATAAAAAGGGGTTGTTTCAAACCGGTTCCAACCGGTGTAAACCCTTTTAAAAAGGGGCGTACAACAGATCGGAGGGGGCTCCAATTTTGTGCGCCAGAATGCTTTTCCCCCTCTGATTTTCCCATCTTCCTTCTGTTTTTCCTAATTGCCGGATTCCCTCTTCTTCTTCTTCTTCTTCTTCTTCTTCTTCTTCTTTTTCCAGCAGCAGCAGCAGCCGATCATCCTCATCCGGTAGCAAGGAATTTTCCAGTCGATTGCGGCGCCAGAAGTGGAAGCCACATCTTTTTCCGGTAAGTCAGTCTTCTTCTTCTTCTTCGTCCGATCTTCGGTTCCTCACCTTCATCCTCATCTTTCTTTCTTTTCAATCGTTCTTGTTTACCATTGTTTACAGAAAAAAAAAAACGAAAAAAATATAATAAATAAATAGATCATTTGATTTTTGTTTACAGCAAAGAAAAATGAAAAAAATATATGCATCAGATTCAATTTCTTCTTTCCTGGTGTTTTTCTCATCTGTCGGTTTTTGATTTGTCTTGATTCAGCAAATTTGTTTTTTTTCTGCAACAAATTCTGTTATATCGTGCATTTTTTTTCTGTGATTTTCTGTATGCAATCTGTGTGAGTTTCAATTTTTTTTTCAAATTCTTTGTTGTTTTTAGCTTGTTTATGCTGCATTTTTGCTATAGTATACATTAGATTGATCTCAATTTCTATTATGCAAATTTTTTTCATGTTTTCATTTCAGCAATTCTTTGTTTGATTCCATTGTCTCATGAATTTTTTTTCTGGTTTTATTCATTCTTTGATTTTTCATTTCTTGATTTCCTTGTATATCTTTTAGATTTCATCGTAGTTGTTTAGATCATCTCATTTCCTGTTTTAATTTTTTAGTTTAGATCTGCAAGTGTATTTCCAGTATAATCTGTAGTATCGTAGATTTAAATTCTGTTTTACAATTCAGTTTTTGAAACCGATTCCTTGTTCTCCAGTTTCCATTTCATATGTTGTTTTTCTTGAATTTTCAGTAATTTTACAATACTTTTCATTGCATTAAATTTCTGTGTTTCTTTTATTATTCAGTCATTTTCCTGTTTTGTTTTTTTAATTCCTGTCTCTTTCATTTCTAATTCTGTTTGTTTTTTCATTTTATTGAATCTCTTGTTATTTCATTACATGCATTGTCTAATTTTTTTAATACATTTCAATTCATTTTTTAGTATATAGTTAAGTTTCTGTATTTTTGATATTGCATTTCCCTATGCTAATTAGGTAATAGTTGTTGATTGAATTGTCTGTGTTGTTAATTTGGTCAGTTAATTGAATTCTCTATTTTGTGAAAATTGCTTAGTTGTCTTTTATATTACTCTTAGTTTTAGAATTACTCAGTTAATTAACATTAGTTTAATATAGTTTTAATGGTCATTAGTTTCTTTTGATGCTATATTTCAATGTTCTTAGCATTTAGCTAGTTTAATATTGTTTTTACTTCTATTTCTGGTACTGCTCGTGTTCCTTTGAATTGTGCAGGATAGCACAGGAGTGGAGTGGAAGCGATTACGTGACACGAAGTACGAAGAATAAAGTCTGTTTGCTTTTATTTTTAGAATTAGGAATTTTAATTGGGTTTGTAAATATTGCACTTTATGCCCTCTGCGAAGGGTATTCATTTGTTGTAATAGCTAGTTGTGTTTACTTTTCTGAACATTTTACATTTCCATAATTCGGCAATAAAGATTAGTTTAGACTTGTGTACTTGAATACGATATATTCCCGTTCCCTGAGTTCGACCCGGTCTCATCCATTAGTGAGAACCGGTTTTTATTATTTGATGTCTGGTTTTCACATGCTTTTCATATAAAAATCTTTTCAAAATTTACAACGATTGCAAGAAGACACCAAGCATCTATGAGACATATGGCATATAGAGAAGGGAAGCATCACATGTGATTTCTAGCTAAAAAACAGTTGGATTAACTGATAACAACCAGGGCAATTCCTGCTTGAAAGGGAAACATCGAAGGCTGTGATTTACAGTAAAAAAAAAAGAGAGGAAATGCAGCTTAGAGGCAGAAGCATGGCTGAGGGATAAGAAGCAACAACAACTTTTCATGACATATCATTAGTTCATTGTTCTTAACTATTCTACATTCAGCCATTGTATGTTCTATTCCATCTTCTTCCTACCATAATCCCTACAGCCTACCATACAACACATTACCTCATACCTTGTCTTAGGTGTTCTAGAATATACATTTGCACAGTATAAACCCATCCCCTACATTTTGTATTTCTAGTATTATAATAGAATGTATGAGCATGTAAACATCATAAATTATCTGTTTTCATATCATTCTTCTGCTATTTCAAAAATCATCCAATGGTGAAACACGAATGGCATGTGCACCGTTCTAACAAGAGGTAATTAATTCTAAGCAAATGACCCACATTGATGACCATAGTCAAAATGTGGACAATGCTTAGGATTTTTATCTTTTATGGGATAACATTGGATCCACACTGGATCCCTTTCAAAATCATCATATTTTTAAATATTTTCTTCCTTTATCAAAGTTTAACTTAAAATTAATTCAAAATATATATCAATGGCCATAGTCAGGATATATTGAGAGTTAATTTCATTTTCAAACTCTATAACGGCACCAAAATATGTTTTATTCTTCACTTGAATTTAAATATGATTACTATATAATACATTCAATGACCATAGTCAGGGATGTATTATATCTTCAATCTTACTTCAATTCATTTAAAGAATGAAATATGTTTTTCCAAAATCCAATTTCAAATTCTTTAATTCATTTCATCATTTAGGATAGAACTACATCATATTTTCAAAATTCTTTTTCAAAACCCAAGTGATTTTTCTTCAAATATCTTCTTCACTTCTCAAATCAATCTTCAATTTCTATTTCAATTCATCTTTCTATCTCACTTCAAAATTCAAATTCAAAGTCCAAATGTGACTGTGAAATTTCAAAATTCACTTCTATATTCCAAATTCAATTTCCAATTCAAAATCTAAATTCAAAGTTCAATTCAACTTTGAAAATTCAAATGCATTCCCTTTCTCAAGATTTGATTTTGAATTCAACTCAATATCCCAGATCAAATTTCAAAGTTCAATTTAACTTTGAAATTCCTTATTCATCTTCTGATTTCAAACTCAAGCTTTAAATCAAAGTTCATCCTTTATTTTTTAAAATCTCCAAAGTTCTATCTAAAGATTGAGTCTTGACTCTCAATCCAAAATCAAGGTTTTGAGATTGATTATGAATCTCAAAATTCGATTTTTCCTAAGTTTTAAATTCAATTTGGGTTTTCAAAACCCAGATCCATCTTTAAAGTCTCATTTGGATTTTCAAAATCCAATTCCATCTTGGATTCCAGACTTTGGATCCAATTCCATTTAGGATTCCATATTTCGAATTCAACCCATCTTGGATTCCAAACTTCGGATCCAAATCCATTTAGGATTTCAGATTTCAAATTCAACTCTGTTTTGGATTCCAGACTCCGGATCCAATTCCATCTAGGATTCCAGATTTCGGATTCAATTTTATCTCGAATTCCAGACTTCGAATCTGATTCCATTTAGGATTCATATTTCAGATTCAAATTCATCTAGGATTCCAGATTTCAAATCCAGTTTCATTTTCATTTTCATTTCCAATTCCTATTTCCAAAACCATTTCCAAATCTATTCTCCAAGTCTAAATTTGATTTCCAAATAAAAAATTCCTATTTCAAAGTTCTGAATTCAGAATTTAAAACCAAAAGATCCCCTTTTAAAATCGATTCTTGAAAATTGACCCAAATTCAAAGTTCATCTTGACTTTGAAATTTTATTCTCATTTCAAAAATTCCAATTTCAAATTCTAATTCTCCTTTTCTCCTCATCCAAGATTTTTTTTTGAAATTCTAATTATTCTGAGATTTGGAAATTCAAGATCTCTTCTTCAAATCCATTTCCAAGTCCCGAGTTAGGTTCAAAAACCTAACTTTCAACCCTTTGAATCATTTCTTCACTACATTATCAAATTTATTTCAAAATCACTTAGAAAATCTCAAAATTTCTAAAATATTTTCTCAAAATAGCATACATCCTTGCATTCACACAAACATGATTTTTTGTGCATTTTAGACTTAAAATAAATTCTTAGACAATATTTAGGCAAGGAAAAAAAGCATAAATTCGATCCTTGGTTCGATTACCCTGGTAAAGGCGCCAAGAACGGTCGAACCTCGTACCGACGAGCGAATCCCGTCTCTCCATTTTCTCATAAATTTTTGAAACGAAGGCGATTAATTTTTAAAATATTTTCAAAATTAAGGTCAAGTGAGACCTTCGCAAAAGAGTTCCTCTCTCTTCTTTCTTTTATTTTCTTTTCTCATCTCTCTTCTTTTTCTATCTTTTATTCCCCTTCAAAAAGGGAATAAAGGTTAGAAAGGAAAAAGAGAAAAAAAAGGAGAGAAGGATACAAGAGGAAAATTTTTGCAATGATCACAAAGGAGCCGTTAGAAAAATTTCAAAATGGGTCCTTCATTTTTCTAAAAAATTTCAAAAAGATGGTTGTAACAAGAAATTTTCAAAAGGAGGGTTACAATAAGGATTTTTTCAAAAAGTGGGCCGAACTACTTTCTGAAATTTTTTCGTTTTAAGTTTTTGAACGAAAAATCTTAAAAAATCGAAAGAGAGGATCCAGATGAGGCTTTTAAGAAATTTTATAAAATGTTTTTGTTTTAAAATTTAAGGATTTTTTTTTGAAAAAGAGTTTTCTCAAATAACAAAATTAATTTTTAGAAATTGAGTTTCAAAAATGGATCTGGATCTGAGATTTTGAATAGATATTCGAGTTTGGATCTCAAATTGAGGAAAAGAGAGGAGTGGATCCAAATAGATATTGGATCCAGATGAAATGTCTGAGCTATTCAGAAAATTGATTTTGTATTTTTAAATTTTGAAAACAAGGGAATCTAGCTCAGAATTGGATTTAAATATTCGATCTAGATCTGAGGTTGAATCAAGCACCGAAGATAAAATTGGATTTCAGATCTCCAAATGAATCCGAGAGATGATTAGAAGTTGATCAGAAGTTGACCCAATTATTTAGAAGATGGGGGCCAGGGAAAAAGGAAATTTTTGAATTTTTTAAAAATTTGGGGTGTTCACATCATGCTAAGTAACACCTATTTTCATGCTGAAACAAGTCAATTTGTACCTATCCACCTTATGGGCATTGAAAAACAATTAGCACGATTTGTTCTTATGAAGGCCAAATATTACTAAATCGATTTGTACTTAATTTTGCTATTCATAGTGATGTGTAATTATGAAGTTACCTTGATTTGTACTTATTTTTGCTAAATCGTACTATGATGTTTACTTATGAAGCTGTGAACACCCCAAAATTTTCAAAAATTATAAAAAAAAAAATCCATTTTTGCCGTTGGCCTCCATTCTCTGAATAATTGAGTCAATTTCAATCTAAATTCCATTCATTTCTCGGATTCACTGGAATCCAAATCCATTTTCTATATCTGACTCAATTTTGGATCTGGATCCAATATCAAAATCCAAATCTGAGCCTCGTTATCCAATTTTCAAATCAAAATTATAAAAATATCAAAAATAGTTTTTGAATGGCTCAGACAGTTCATCCGATATCCATTTGAATCCACTGCTTTATATTCCTTAATTCAAGATCCAAAACTCGAATATTCTCTCAAAATTTCGGATCTAGACCCGTTTTCTGAAGAAATTCCCGAAGATTAACCCTGAATTCTCAGAAAACCCTTCTTTTGTACATATTTTCAACTTTTACAAAAATAGTTTAAAAACCCCTATTTTCCCCATAGTTTTAGAGTTTTTATTTCAAAAAATAGATATAAAATACAAATAAAAGTACAAAAAAATAAAAATAAAAAAAAATACAAAAAATTGGTTTAGAAACCCCTTTTTGAAAGTTTCTTTTAGTTAAAACCACCTTTTTTAGAAAATTCTTAAAAGGAACCACTCTTTTGAAAATTTTCACAAACTTTTTGGACCCGATTTGTAAAATTCCCAACGGTTTTCTCTTATAAAGGAAAACCGCAGGGAAGTATCGAAGAGATCCATCTTCTACCTCTCCATTGATCGCCCCTCTCTCGAATCATCCGTCTCCTACCTCTCCCTTGCATTTCTTCTGATCCGTTGTTCACCCCTCCATGTGATCTTCTTCTTCTTCTTGATCGCTCTCCTTCCCCTCTTCTTCTTCAGCAGTAGAGGATTTCCACAGTAGAACAAAGAGGGAACTCCCTCTTTCAGAACTCTTGCAAACAAGAGATCCATCCATTAGCGCCATTAAGGCGAGCATTGTGTATGGTTTGACTGAGATCCCAACTACTGTGGATCGGATAAATGAGTTTTAGTGATGCCTGACTCATGTATATACAAATGTCCTGCATGATTGTGAATGTCATTTAAAAGCATCTTTGTAACTTTATCCACATTTGCCATATGTTTTGCAAAAGGCCATGGTGCACATGGTGTAAAACTCAGGTTGTGATTAGTCACCCAGAATGCATGAGAAGAAAATGCTCTTTCTCTGGACTTACCTCCACCTTCAGGGAAATGAACCTATAAACTGTAATCACTATGCATGAAATTCCTCTCTCCACATACGAGGGAAAAGGAATGAAGGTGAATGCAACTTTTCTTATACAGACAGAGCATGATGTTTCCCAAAGAAAATTGATCTGGTTAGCTACTGAACAAATGCCCGCTAGAATGATGATTCCAGCACTTAACAAGTCGACAACAGTAATTTGAGAGGGCATGAAGATTTCCCAGCCATTAACAGCCAGTCCCTTGGCATTTAAACAATCATCTAGAAGATCATTTAATGTAATAAAGAAAAAAAAAGGTATTCTGCCATTAATCAGAAATCTCTCAATGAGGGTAAACAGGATTGTTAGTCGATTCTCTCCAACTAGCATATTCTTTAGTTGGTTGGTGAGTGAATCCAAGTAGAGCAGAGGATCCTCTTCCAAGTTATTTCTGGACTTTGCTGGTACAATGACAGGAAATTAGATACCAGTAATGAAAAGAGAACACGAGCCCAACCCTTGTCTGAAAGATCAGACTATTTTGAAAGAAGAAGAAAAAAATCAGTCCATCCACCATACAAACTTTTAGAAACTACATGTCATTTGAAATATAAAAGCTTAAAAATATGTTTTATTTTAGGAATTGTATCATCATCCTCAATGTCAGGAAAGACAACTAGATACTTGGGGGAGGAGGCTCCTAGGAGACTTTGTATCACATAAGCCAACAACAGGAAATCTAGAAGGTGTTGGGCTTTTCATTTTATCCCCTGATTCCAGGATTTGAATCACACTAGTGTTCACTGCCTACATAGAGCTAAGTAACTGCAAGGTCTCGATCAACCTCAAAACACAAGCCAATTAAAATGCTGGAAATGAAGTGATGAATCGATCCATGTGAATGATCTTAAAACTAAAACGTAGATGATAAAACAATTGAAGACAAATGCTAGATGATCGCGTGATGGATGAACTAAAACAAGATATGCTTGAAGTATGAAAGAAGCATAATTAAGAAAACGGACCTACATAAGGAAAAACACTACAGAGAATGCAGAAGGTAAAGTGATGATTGGAATTCACCCTTCATGATGCAAGCTTACCAAAGTACCGCTATATACCGATTTAAAACACTATAGGCATAGTGATTAATTGATTCTTTACATTGGTGCTGAACATAATGAGACATGCGATTACTGGAGGATTCTATTAGATGGAGAGAGAAGGTTCTGTAACATCGACCGATGATGGTCCAGGATGATTCCAGAGAGGTGAACCAGAATTTGGTTTGCCTTCAGCAAGCCAAATTTGAGTTCACTTTCAGTCTAGAGTCACCAATAAGTCACGAAGACCATTGAAGCTCTCTTCTCCTCCCCCTTTTCCTTTTTTTTTATATTGGATTCATTTCCATTGCAAGATACTAGGTCGATGCTCAAGAGATGGATCCAACATTGAATACTCTAATGCATAATAAGAAGAGGGTGATGGGTTGTGCCGGCAAAGAAAGATGCAAGCAAATGACGATGAATATGAAATCAAACAGCGATAAAATTATGCAGAGGTAGGAATGAACGAAAGACAAACAGAATTATGAAGTAATTGTAGAAAAGAAGAGGAGATGGTGGAGTAAATTGGCACAAAACCTTTATAACAAGTTGTTTAAGTGATAACAACAAAAAAAATGATAAAATAAAAATATCAAGATGGTGTTCATAAACATGGATATAATAAAAAAAAACTATTAATCTGATAGCATCAAAGCAGGGAAATAAGCATAGCCAGACGATTACGAAATGAAATACAAAAGGAAAGGAGAAAATAAAATTATGTTGGAATGAAAACATTCCAATTACTGTTGCACGAGGTGGGTTGAGATTGTCATAAGCAATCCAACACCACCCATGGTGCATAAATAGGGATTAAAACAGGAAAAGGAAAAGAAAATTGACAGGAGGCTTAAAGGAAATGAAAGGGGAAGGGGTACTCACTGAAGCAGGTTGCAGAGGCTCGGAAGGAAAGAGATGATGCTCCTTCAATGAAATCAGAGGAAAAATGCGCTGGTTTCCTCTTGCTTGCAGGGACTTTGGAGGGAGTCAATATCTCTTCAAGGGAACCAGAGAGGAGGCCCACCGGTTTCCTATCGCTTGCTGGAACCTTCGAAGGGGGAGAGATGGTGATTTCGGGCAAAAGGGTTTTGGAGAACGGAGGAGATCATGCGCGATGGGTCATGAAAGATAAAAAAAATCTGATCCCCATCTCTTCTCTCGGTGTCTGTTTTATAGACCGGAGAGGAAGAATCGGGAAGAAAACGGTTGGGGAAGGCTCGAGAAGGAGGAGGTTAGCGATTGAGGGTTGAGGCCAGAGAGAAGATGATCGGAGGGTGGAGAGAGGGAAGAAGCACATGGAGGGTGGAAGGCCTTCGCCTCCATCGCCCCTCCTACGGTCTTTCTCGCAACAGATGGTCGTTGGAGTTTTCAAAAGGAGGTCCAACTTTTTTTTCAGAAATTTTCAAACAACGGTTTGCTTTTCTTAAAATTTTCCAAAAAATGTGGTTTTATCTAAAGAAATGCTTTCAAAAGGAGGGTTTCGGAACTATTTTGGTATTTTTATTTTTCTATTTCGATTTTTTTGTTCTTTTCTTGGCATCTTCTACATTTTTTTTTTGTATTTTTGAAATAAAATTCTAAGACTATGGGATTGCTAAACTATTTTTGTAAAAATTTAAAAATATTTACAAAAGAAGGGTTTTCTGAGAATTCGGGGTTATCTTTTGGAATTTTCTTCAGAAAACGGCTTTTGGATTCAGATTTTAAGGAAATATTCAAGTTTTAAACCTCAAATCGAGAAATACAATGCAATGGATCCAAATGGATACCGGATGGACTATTCGAGCCTTCCAGGAATTAATTTTGATATTTTATGAATTTAATTTGAAAATTGGATAGCGAGGCTTAGATTTTGAATTTTGACACTGAATCCGGGTCCAAAATTGAGTTAGATATAGAAAATGGATTTTGATTCCAGTAAAATCCGAGAAATAAACTGAAATTTTGATTAAACTGACTCAATTTACTCAGAGAGCGGGGGCCAGGGGCAAAAAGGGAACATTTACAGAATTTTAAAAAATTTAGGGTGTTCACACCCAATCACCATCTACGGGTTCGATAATCATGGTCAGACGACGAAAGGAAAAATCTTCTTGGAAATTTTTATCGACTACTCAGTCCATTCAGTTCTCTTCCATGTGGTCAATGTGCCGCCAACATACAATCTGTTGTTGGGACGACCATGGATCCACAACACGAATACAATGTCATCTACTCTTCATCAGTGTGTCAAGTGATCAAAAAGTGGAATGATCACAACAGTCCTGGGAGAAGATCCAGAACAAAGGCTAGCACAACCCATGATTCTCAGACCTACTTTCACTACCGATATCCCTAGTATTAGGAGAATTGATAAGGTGAGTTTCGAAGAAAATTCAGGAATACTGCAGATGGCAGAACAACCAAAGCATACAGTGGCTATTGCCCGATGGAGGGGGCCACAGTTCTTTAAGATTGGAGGGTGTATTGACTAGAGTACATTCAAGGATCATCCTCTATTTTCCCAATTTATAAAAGCCAAAAAGGGATTTGATCTGTTAGTAAAGCATGGCTATCAACCTTTCAAAGGCTTGGGTAAGAATGAAGATGGCTGCCTCGAGCCAGTAATTCCTCAGCACTATCCTCGAGGAGTCAGATTGGGTTTCAATGGAAAAAGATCTCAGAAGGGCACTATTTTTGTCAAGGGGACACATTGAAAGCATCTGTTG